>NC_083098.1:125076035-126513011 GCF_949774975.1 Lagenorhynchus albirostris
TAAGACAATTCAACACCACCAAACCAGCATTACAAAAAATGCTAAAGGAACGTCTCTAGGGAGGAAGCACAAGAAAAGGAAAAGACCTATGATAACAAACCCAAAACAATTAAGAAAATGGTAAAAGGAACATACATATTGATAATTACCTTAAATGTAAATGGATTAAATGGTCCAACCAAAAGACATAGACTGGCTGAATGGATACAAAAATGAAACCCATATATATGCTGTCTACAAGAGACCCACTTCAGAACTAGGGACACATACAGACTGAGAGTGAGGGGATGGAGAAAGACAGTCCATGCAAATGGAAATCAAAAGAAAGCTGGAGCAACAATACTCATATCAGACCAAAAAGACTGAAATAAACACTATTACAAGAGACAAGAAAAGACTCTACATAATGATCAAGGAATCAACCCAAAAAAAGATCTAACAATTCTAAATATTTATGTACCCAACAAAGGAGCACTTCAAAACATAAACAAATGCTAACAGCAATAAAAGGGGAAATCAACAGTAACACAATCATAGTAGGGAACTTTAATACCCCACTTTCACCAATGGACAGATCATCCAAAATGAAAATAAATAAGGAAACATAGGCTTTAAATGATACATTAAACAAGATGGAATTAATTGATAATGTATAGGACATTCCATCCAAAAACAACAGAATACACTTTCTTCTCAAGTGCTTATGGAACATCCTCCAGGACAGATCATGTCTTAGGTCACAAATCAACCCTTGGTAAAGTTAAGAAAAATGAAATCATATCAAGTATCTTTTCTGACCACAACACTATGAGACTAGGTTTCAATTATGGAAAATACCTGTAAAAAATACAAACACATGGATGCTAAACAATACACTACTAAATAACTAAGAGATCACTGAAGAAATCAAAGAGGAAAGCAAAAATACTGAAAACAAATGACAATGAAAACACAATGTCCCAAAACCTATGGGATGCAGCACAAGCAGTTCTAAGAGGGAAGTTTATAGCAATACAATCCTACCTCAAGAAACAAGAAACATCTCAAATAAACAACCTAACCTTACACCTAAAGCAATCAGAACAAGAACAACAAAAATCCCCCAAAGTTAGCAGAAGGAAAGAAATCATAAAAATCAGATCAGAAATAAATGAAAAAGAAATGAAGGAAATGATAGCAAAGATCAATAAAACTAAAAGCTGGTTCTTTGAGAAGACAAACAAAATTGATAAACTATTAGCCAGACTCATCAATAAAAAAAGGGAGAAACTCATATCAATAGAATTAGAAATTAAAAAGAAGTAATAACTGAAACTGCAGAAATACAAAGGATCATGAGAGATTACTATAAGCAACTATATGTCAATAAAATGGACAACCTAGAAGAAATGGACAAATTCTTAAAAAAGCACAACCTTCTGAGACTGAACCAGGAAGAAATAGAAAATATGAGCAGACCAATCACAAGCACTGAAAGTGAAACTGTGATTTAAAATCTTCCAACAAACAAAAGCCTAGGACCAGATGGCATCACAGGCAAATTCTATCAAATATTAGGAGAACAGCTAACACCTATCCTTCTCAAACTCTTCCAAAATAGACCAGAGGGAGGAACACTTCCAAACTCATTCTACAAGGCCACCATCACCCTGATACCAAAACCAGACAACGATGTCACAGAAAAGGAAACCTACAGGCCAATATCACTGATGAACATAGATGCAAAATTCCTCAACAAGATACTAGCAAACGGAATCCAGGAGCACATTAAAATGATCATACACCATGATCAAGTGGGGTTTATCCCAGGAATGCAAGGATGCTTCAATATACACAAATCAATCAATGTGACACACCATATTAACTGAAGGATAATAACCATATGATCATCTCAATAGATGCAGAAAAAGCTTCTGACAACATTCAACACCCACTTATGACAAATACTCTCCAGAAAGCAGGCATAGAGGGAACTTACCTCAACATAGTAAAGGCCATATATGACAAACCCACAGCCAACATTGTTCTCAGTGGTGAAAACCTGAAACCATTTCCACTAAGATCAAGAACAAGACAAGGTTGTCCACTCTCACCACTACTATTCAACATAGTTTTGTAAGTTTTAGCCACAGCAATCAGAGAAGAAAAAGAAATAAAAGGAATCCAAATCAGAAAAGAAGAAGTAAACTGTCACCCTTTGCAGATGACATGATACTATACATAGAGAATCCTAAAGATTCTACCAGAAAACTACTGGAGCTAATCAATGAATTTGGTAAAGTAGCATGAAACAAAGTTAATGCACAGAAATCTCTTGCATTCCTATACACTAATGATGAAAAATCTGAAAGAGAAATTAAGGAAACACTCCCATTTACCTTTGAAACAAAAAGAATAAAATATTGAGGAGTAAACCTACCTAAGGAGACAAAAGACCTATATGCAGAAAACTATAAGACACTGATGAAAGAAATTAAAGATGATACAAATAGATGGAGAGATATACCATGTTCTTGGATTGGAAGAATCAACATTGTGAAAATGACTATACTACCCAAAGCAATCTACAGATTCAATGCAATCCCTATCAAACTACCAATGGCATTTTTCACAGAACTAGAACAAACTTTTCACAATTTGTACGGAAACACAAAAGACCCCAAATAGCCAAAGCAATCTGGAGAAAGAAAAATGGAGCTGGAGGAATCAGGCTCCCTGTCTTCTGACTATACTACAAAGTTACCATAATCAAGACAGTATGGTATTGGCACAAAAACAGAAATATAGATCAGTGGAACAGGATAGGAAGCCCAGAGTTAAACCCACGTACATATGGTCACCTTATCTTTTATAAAGGAGGCAACTGACAAAGGATTAATCTCCAAAATATACAAGCAGCTCATGCAGTTCAATATCAAAAAACAAACAACCGAATCCAAAAATGGGCAGAAGATCTAAATAGACATTTCTCCAAAGATATACAGATTGCCGTCAAACACATGAAAGGATGCTCAGCATTACTAATCATTAGAGAAATGCAAATCAAAAGTATAATGAGGTATCACCCACACCAGTTAGAATGGTCATCATCAATAAATCTACAAACAATAAATGATGGAGAGGGTGTGGAGAAAAGGGAACCCTCTTGCACTGCTGGTGGGAATGTATATTGATACAGCCACTATGGAAAACATTATGGAGGTTCCTTAAGAAACTAAAAATAGAACTACCATACGACACAGCATCTGCACTACTGGGCATATACCCTGAGAAAACCATAATTCAAAAAGTGTCATGCACCACAATGTTCATTGCAGCTCTTTTTAGAATAACCAGGACATGGAAGCAACCTAGGTGTCATCAACAGATGAATGGATAAGGAAGATGTGTCACATACATACAATGGAATATCACTCAGCCATAAAAGGAAACTAAATGAGTTATGTGTAGTGAGGTAGATGGTTCCAGGGACTGTCATACAGAGTGAAGTAAGTCAGAAAGAGTAAAACAAATACTTTAAGCTAACACATATATATATGGAATCTAAAAAAAAAGAAAAATGGTTCTGAAGAACCTAGGAGCAGGACAGGAATAGATGCAGACATAGAGAATGGACTTGTGGACACAGGGCGGAAATGTAATCTGGGATGAAGTGAGAGAGTAGCATGGACATATATACACTACCAAATGTAAAATAGGTAGCTAGAGGGAAGCGGCCACATAGCACAGGGTGATCAGCTCAGATCTTTGTGTCCACTTAGAGGGGTGGCATAGGGAGGGTTGGAGGGAGACACAAGAAGGAGGAGATAGGGGGATATATGTATACATATAGCTGATTCACTTTGTTATACAGCAGAAACTAACACACCATTGAAAAGCAATTATACTCCAGTAAAGATGTAAAAAAAATAACGAAGTGATTATAGGTGGATAATAATTGTGCTTTTGGACTTGTCTACTGGTAAACATCAATCTGTGATGATTTTCCAGTGGTTTTCCTTTTGCATTGGTATATAACCAGTGTTCTAAGACTGTATTTCTTTTTCTCCTCGGCTATTCAGTTTCTTCAGAGAAAACCTCTCCAATCTCCTACCAGGGGTATAATTGTAGCTCCCATTGTTCTGTGAGCTGAGTGGAGAAAAGGATCAGGACCTCATTGCTTTCAGTATCACACCTCTTAGCCATCTTCCCACACTCTTTCCTCCATAGTTGTGATGTCTAAATCAGCAGGTGGACAATTTGTCTACAGCACTAGACAACATCAGTATCAGCTATGCTAACCCTTGGACCCACACAAGCAGATGCATGGTATTTGTCAGGTAAAGAATTAGAGTCTCTCTCTCTCTCTCTCTCTCTCTCTCTCTCTCTCTCTCTCTCTCTCTCTCTCTGCTGCTTGCTAATAGAGGGTATTCATAGATGATCCTAATTTTGCTACATAGGTATGCCATCACCCATGCCAAACTCCTTTAGGAATATGTCTCCTTAGATGTCTTGGCCATTGGTATGTTCCTCTTTGGGCATGAATAAATCTAAAACTGGGCCTTCTATCACCACACCCGGCAAAATTAAATATTGTGTGAAATATGAAAGATATACAATAGTGTAATTGCATCCTTTCCCATCCCCTCATACTATCGCCTGATCCCATAATCTTTTCCAATAGAATCTGCACCCCTTTATTTTTATATTCAATTTCTTTACAAACGCATTTAACCTACTAAGCTAATCCTTAAAACCTCTTCCATTAACTACTTTAAGTATCACATGTTTCAAATACTAATTCTAATGTTCATAAAGACCAGTGCTCTGAAAGTGATAAGATAGAAGTTTCCTTGATGACTTCTGTACAGCAGAGTGTGTACTATGACCAGAAGAAGTACATCTAGGTGGCCTCGATAGCAAATACTGAGAATTTTCTGTTTCATATATTTAACTGTGTTCTCTGAAGTTGTATGTTATAGAACAAGCAATCCCTAGAATAGAATAATCCCTATTAGCATCAAGTTGGAGAACTGGAGATTGCCAGTAAAGGTCCAAAGTAATCCAGTCACCTGCTCTGTATGTCCATTATCCTTGGGGAATTTAACTCAAGGAATTTTCAGTGAGTTTCTTTCTGATTTACATTGGATGCAACTTTAAAAAAATCATAGTAGCTGTTTCACTGGGTGCAGGTGACTGTTTTACCTCTTAGCCCAACAGTGCTTGGCCTCTTTTCATGAAGCCAGTTAGCTAGCAGTAGGGATCTAAGTATTTGCCTTAGCATTCTGATTGCTTTTGAGTTGACAACTGAGTTTTTTCAGTGGGCTTCATATAACTCATTCTACTTCTTCAAAATTCTCATAGACATTTTCATAATTGTCCCCAAAAGACGAGTTTTATTGTACGATTATCTGGGGTCTATTTGCCTAACCATACAGCAAAGCTATTGACTAAAACCTAAGAGTGTTTGATTATCCCTACATTTCCCTGATGGTGGGAACCTAACTGTGCTTCCACTAATAAATAGTTCAACTTCTCTCGCTGTTCAGGTTTGCCCTTGCCTTCTTTCATTAAGGTTTTATCATCTGCCGAGCATATTGTTGCTGATTTTTCTTGTAAAATGGTACTCAATCCAGATGCTCATAAGTAAACCAAGCAGCCTGTACAGTCCCTAATAGCAGAGAGTCATGGGCTTGGCCACACAACAGTGGGGGTGGGGAGGTACTCAGAGGGCTTCATCACCGACTCAATGCAGAGTGAAGCAATCTGCTCATGTGTGTGGTAGACTTTTCCTGAACTCCTTCCTTCCACAAAGCATGCTGTTCATGACCTCATTTCTACTTTATGAGTGAGTTATCGTGTGCCACCCTTCCTATGGAATGTCTGACATCACCAAAATTTGTTCAGTATAACTGAGCTCAGAATTGAGTCTCTTCAGTTGTAGCAGTGATCTCTGTCAATGCCGAGTAATATTTCAACATAGGTATAATTGATATATTCATGTTTTCAAATAATAAAGTGGAGAAATTAAGTGACCTGTACAAAATCATCCAGTTAAGATGGCAGACTCTGAAGTCAAACCTAGGCCTCTGTCTTTGACATTGGGTTTATTAATCTGTACTGTATATAGCTAAATTACTCCAAATGTTCTAAATTTTTGGCAATGTTAAATAAATATATACCTGTAGTACCTACAATGTTTCATAGTAGTATTTGCCCAACTCATTATTTTACTTAGTCATTTGTTCACTGACATTGCAAAGGTAAATTTCAACCAAGATAGTACTGAATGATCATAATTCAGAATTACTAGGGCCCAAAATAATGGCTATTTCTGTACTTACCACATATAGGATAGAGATTAGTGTTCTCTTAACCTAAATTAACTACGTGATAAATAATAATATTGATAATGATGATAATAATATACTCAGCAGTGTATTAGATAAGGTAAACAATAGAAATATCTGTTGCCTCATGAAAAGATGCTCATCATTGCTAATTATTAGAGAAATGCAAATTAAAACTAAATTGAAGTACCACCTCATACCAGTCAGAATGGCCATTATTAAAAAGTCTACAAATAATAAATGATGGAGAGGATGTGGAGAAAAGGGAACCCTCTTACACTGCTGGTGGGAATGTAAACTGGTGTAGTCATTATGGAAAACAGTATGGAGGTTCATCAAAAAACTAAAGTTGCCATATGATCCAGCAATCCCACTCCCGGGCATATATCCAGACAAAACTATAATCAAAAAGATACATGCACCCCAATGTTCACTGCAGCACTATTTACAATAGCCAAGACACAGAAACAACCTAAATGTCCGCTGACAGATGAATGTATAAAGAAGATGTGGTACACACACACACACACACACACACACACACACACACACACACTGGAATATTACTCAGCCATAAAAAAGAATATAATAATGCCATTTACAGCTACAAGGATAGACCTAGAGATTATCATACTAAGAAAAGTAAGACAGAAAGAGAAAGACAAATACTATATGATATCACTTATATGTGGAATCTAGAATATGACACAAATGAACATATCTTCAAAACAGAAACAAACTCACAGACATAGAGAATATATTTGTTGTTGTCAAGGTGGGGGCCAGGGAGGGAAGGATCTGGAGCTTGGAACTAACAGATGCAAACAATGATATATAGGATGGATAAACAACAAGATCCTACTGTATAGCAAGGGAACTGTATTCAATATCCTGGGATAAACCATAATGGAAAAGAATATGAAAAAGAATGTATACGTGTATAACTGAGTCACTTTGCTGTACATCAGAAACTAACACAACATTGTAAATCAATTATACTTCAATTAAATTTTTTTAAAAAGAAACATCTGTGGCCTAAAACAATAGAAATTTGCTTCTCAATCACACGAATTCAAAAGTGTACATTCCTGATCTGTGTCAGGAAAGGGAAAATGCAGTGGACTTGGCTGGTGACAGGAATTCAAAAACAGGGTCTGATAGAGTCTCTGACATCTGCAACATGTGGCTTTCAAGGTTGTCCACTGCCATTCAGCCAGCAGAACCGAGAATAGAAAAGGTGGAAAAATCATATTCACATCTTAATTGCTTTGCCTGGGAATACAGGCATTTCTTATGTTCACCTTCTGTTGCTAGGAATGTTAATATGGGTTGGGCTGCCAGTCTTGAGCAATGACTACACTGTGGAAAGGATCATGATTTGCTTTTGCATCAGTAACTGTGACTGCCACAAATACAATGCCAGTATTTTGGGAAAACTTCATGTGAGAATTTTGTCAACTCTTTTAAGCAAATGAATAACCTATCACAGGTAGTGCTTTGAAGATGCTTATAACTAATGTGTACTTGTTTAGTTAGGTGCAAGTCATAAACAAAGAGACAAAAACTGTGGCAGGATTTAGCAAAACAGAAGTGTTGTAAATTATCTACTCCAACCCTTAAAGCTAGCTTATGGTGTCATAAAGATACAACAGTAGTATTCATAAATTTCTTTTTGTGGAACAAATGTAGCAATGCTACTCAAGAGAAGAGGGTTTACAGCCCTGAGAGGTCCTTGTTATTCTCCACATTGATCTTCAGTTGCCGCCTTGCTGGGAGTACACAAGGCAAGAAGCTGACGAAAGTGCCAAAGCAATAGCGAAGCGAGGTGCCCAGTGTTTCCTACTATATTATGAAGATATACGTGGTTACAGGAAAATTAAGATGGTCCCAGATCAATAATGTAAATCAAAGAATAAAAAAGACAAACTTCTATTTCTCTAAAAAAGAGTGAAACTATAGATCACAACTAATTTGTAGAGTAGTAATGCACAAAGTATGCATCAGATCTCAAAGCTTGGATTGCTTATTTATATGAAATTAAACACATACATCATTCTAACAAATATCTCCCAGCAGATTGTGAACTTTGGAAATGGGAAAAGGCAATGTATTTTTTATATTTGTGTTCTTCTGTCTCAGGATTCAATTAGTTTTCAATAAAGAATTTATGTTTTCTATCCAACAGATGTTGATCAGTCTTTTAATAGACACTGCAGAGGTATTGCAAAAAATGACCTTCAAAAACAATAAACCCAACAGTTATTATTTATCTAATTGTCTAAGTGACAGACCTATAGTCCACTTCAAAATAGCAGGAAGGGATGAAGGGATTGAACACAAGTGTTTTGCTGTACCAAAGCTGTGATCAACAGCCAGTCCCAACTGAAAGCAGTGAGTAGTTTTAAACAAAGAGATGCTAGCTTGCCAGAAGAAAATTCATTAAACACATGACAACCATGGTTTATCAGAAATGCAACAGGACAGACTACCAGGGAGAAAATGCAAACTTAGCAGACACTTTTTTCTTAATGCACATTTACCCCTTTATGCCAATCTCATCTTTAACAATAATAGAATGAAAGAATGAAACTAAGACTGTATTTAGAATTAATTGATTACATATATGATTTTTAAATGATCTATATATGTGTGTATTATATGCCATATATATATAATGTACATATATATATATATAATTTTTCAAAGGGAGGAGATAAAGGTAAAGGCCATGACATAAAGAAGTTAAGGCATTTTGACTAAAAAAATCATTTTTTAAAGGAAAATGACCCCATGCAATAAGGAATTCAAATATAGACCAATGAGCCATGTCTTATAAATTACATTATTTTTTGTAATCATATATAAGTTGTGTTTATATTTAGACTCTTTAATTCACAAGTTCCTAAATAAACATTACATTCTGCAGTATGCATCCTCTCTAGTTCATGGGAGCCTGGCTCAACTATTGCAGGTCCTCTGTTATAGGAGTAGGACCTGACTCTCCAAAACATGTCTTTTTTACCTAGTGATATTTATTCACTCTTGCATAGATTTCCAACATGGAACCTCATTTTTCCTCTCCTACATACAAGAATTGATCTCTATGGATTTACAGCTTTGGTTGTCCCAGAAATTGTTTACAGTTTTTAATTATATAACTAAAGTAAAGGAAGTTTTAATGTAATAGTATTTCAATTTAGAGTCATTGTCCTACAACAAGGAGATATAATTCCTAAGTTTCTCTAAAACACATCGATATGAAGTCCCCAGATTGTCTACCTGATGTAAAAGACAGCTCTCTAGGGAAGGTTGATGTCCTCAGTTCTAATCATTGCTTATAACAACTCAGAGGAGAACGGGCTGTGATTTCCATCCAAGAAAAGCATATTACTCTGCTTCCACTGTCACATTGTCTTCTCTGACTCTGATCTCTTGCCTTCCTCTAATAAGAATCCTTGTGATTACGCTGGGCCCACATTATAATCCAGGATAATCTCCACATCTCAAGATTCTTAATTTAACTGCATTTGACAGTCCCTTTTGACATGAAGGTAAAATTCACAGACTTCTTAGAACATGGACTTCTTGCGGGGGGGGGGCATTATTCAGCCACAATAGGTTTGAGGTAATCTATAAGAATGGCTTAGAAAATATGAAGTTAAATAACTTACTATCATGATATAAATACTCCAGTCAAAATTCCCTTTGCCCTCAAAGTCCAGTATTCCTGAAAAATGGAAACTGAAGAACTCATGAAGTCTTCTTCGTTTTTCCATATACATTAGCAATTTATACAGTGTTTATTCTCCTGTTTATTCTATCTTAATATTTTTATCACACGAAATTTTCAGTGAAACTTACAACTTTCTAATTTTCTTTTTCTTCTGATTATAGAAGTAATGTTACGATTTTTTTGAAAATTAGAAAAATAAAAAATAAACATGGAGACATATAAAAACAAAATTTAAATTCAGGAATTATACTACTCAAGAAAACACTGGTAACATTTTGGTAAATCTCATTATAGTCTGACTATTCCTCTCATTGTTTTTGTCTGCCAACTTTTGCCTCAAAAAAGTACATATAATAGTAGCTAATATGTATTCAGCAGTTAAAATACAGCACAGACTACACAATGGACTTCAGACTTCCATGAGCACCCACATTATTATTACTGTTGTTGTGGTGGTTGTTGTTATACAATCAGTGAGGCATGGTTCAGTAGTATAATTTAATAAACTTTTGAGTCACAGCTTATGAACTTTGACACATTGGACCATATTATCTTTCAAAACACATTTACTAGTTTTGTCATGTCAGTGTATGCACATCCAGTTTTCAATTCCTTCTTGATTGTCACCCTATTAGGATTATAGAATAGGACCCAGAGAAATTCCAAAGAATGGCTAGATAGGTGCTTGCCTGGTACTATCATTTTTACCCAAAACTTCATGCCATAAGTGTAGACAACCCTGATGTATACTAGAACATTCTTGGAGCTCATTAAAAATCTAGGTGTCCATGTCCTGTAACAGGACTACAAAATCAGAGCCTTTCTGCTTAGGGCCCAAGAATATGTGTTTTAAAAAGCTTTCCAGATCAATCAGATGTACCTTATGTGTGTATAACCTCTGACTAAATGCCTATGTCCCAGAACTTTAGCTTGTCCCTACTCTCCAATTTTTCTGTCATTAGCAAACTCCTTATCTAGTATTTCTCCTTAGAAGGAATATATTTTTCCATTTCAAGTTGTTCTGTTTTGTGTAATTCTAGTTAAATTGGGGCAGCTGAAACCTAAGTTTCAAGTAAATGAGTCAAAATTCATTTTCTTCCAAAGAGATATTCCACAAACCCAGCACAACTGATTGTGAAGATTATCATTAAACTGTAGTGAAGTCCTCTCATTAATCAGATCACTGTATATGTGTTGGTGTAATTCTGAATTCTATATTCTGAATCTGTCCTTGAGTCAATACCACACTGTCTTAATTTCTAAACCCTTGATTTCAGGTAATGTGTGCTCTGAAGCTTTTCTTCTTCAAGACTGTCTTAACTGTTCTTGGTCATTTGCATTTCTATATACATATTAGAATCATCTTTTAAATTTTCATAAAAACGCCTATGGGATCTTGATAATCATTCCATTAAACGTATAGAGGGGAGATCGGGAACATGGCGGAAGAGTAAGATGCGGAGATCACCTTCCTCCCCACAGATACACCAGAAATACATCTACACATGGAACAACTCCTACAGAACACCTACTGAACGCTGGCAGAAGACCTCAGACCTCCCAAAAGGCAAGAAAGTCCCCACGTACCTGGGTAGGGCAAAAGAAAAAACAGAGACAAAAAATAGGGACGGGACCTGCCCCAGTGGGAGGGAGCCGTGAAGGAGGAAAGGTTTCCACACACTGGGAAGCCCCTTCGCGGGCGGAGACTGCAGGTGGCAGAGGGGGAAAGCTTCGGAGCCACGGAGGAGAGCACAGCCACAGGGGTGCGGAGGGCAAGCGGAGAGATTCCTGCACAGAGGATCGGTGCCGACCGGCACTCACCAGCCCGAGAGGCTTGTCTGCTCACTTGCCGGGTGGGCGGGACTGGGAGCTGAGGCTCGGGTTTCGGTCAGAGCGCAGGGAGAGGACTGGGGTTGGCAGCATCAACACAGCCTGCAGGGGGTTAGTGCGCCACGGCTAGCCGGGAGGGAGTCCGGGGAAAAGTCTGGGCCTGCCGAAGAGGCAAGAGACTTTTTCTTACCTCTTTATTTCCTGGTGCGCAAGGAGAAGGGATTAAGAGCGCTGCTTAAAGGAGCTCCAGAAACGGGCGCGAGCAGCGGCTAAAAGCGTGGACCCCAGAGACGGGCAGGAGACGCTAAAGCTGCTGCTGCCGTCACCAAGAAGCCTGTGTGCGAGCACAGGTCACTATCCACACCTCCCTTCCGGGGAGCCTGTGCAGCCCACCACTGCCAGGGTCCCGGGATCCAGGGACAACTCCCCCGGGAGAACTCACGGCGCGCCTCAGGCTGGTGCAACGTCCCGCCAGCCTCTGCAGCTGCAGGCCCGTCCTGCACTCCGTTCCCCTCCCTCCCCCCGGCCTGAGTGAGCCAGAGCCCCCGAAGTAGCTGCTCCTTTAACCCGGTCCTGTCTGAGCGAAGAACAGACGCCCTCCGGCGACCTACACGCAGAGGCAGGGCCAAATCCAAAGCTGAGCCCCAGGAGCAGTGAGAACAAAGAAAAGAAAGGGAAATCGCTCTCAGAAGCCTCAGAAGCAGCAGATTAAAGCTCCACAATCATCTTGATGTACCCTGCAGCTGTGCAATACATGAATAGACAACGAATCATCCCAAATTGAGGAGGTGGACTTTGAGAGAGAGATTTACTATTTTTTCCCCTTTTCCTCTTTTTGTGAGTGTATATGTATATGCTTCTATGTGAGATTTTGTCTGTATAGCTTTGCTGTCACCATTTGTCCTAGGGTTCTATCTGTCCGTTTTTTTTTTTAAAGTTCTTTTCTTAATAATTTTTTATTTTAATTATTTTATTTTATCTTACTTTATTTTATATTATCCTCTTTCTTTCTCTTCTTCCTTCCTTCCTTTCTTTCTTTCTCTCTTTCTTTCTTTTTTTTTCTTTCTACTTTTTCTCCCTTATACTCTGAGCCATGTGGATGAAAGGCTCTTGGTGTTGCAGGCAGGAGTCAGTGCTGTGCCGCTGAGATGGGAGAGCCAACTTCAGGGCACTGGTCCACAAGAGACTTCCCAGCTCCACATAATACCAAACGGCAAAAATCTCCCAGAGATCTCCATCTCAACACCAGCACCCAGCTTCACTCAACGACCAGCAAGCTACAGTGCTGAACACCCTATGCCAAACAACTAGCAAGACAGGAACACAACCCCACCCATTAGCAGAGAGGCTGCCCAAAATCATAATAAGTCCACAGACACCCCAAAACACACTACCAGACGTGGACCTGCCCACCAGAAAGACAAGATCCAGCCTCACCCACCAGAACACAGGCACTAGTCCCCTACACCAGGAAGCCTACACAACCCACTGAACCAACTTTAGCCACTGGGGACAGACACCAAAAACACCAGGAACTACGAACCTGCAGCCTGCAAAATGGAGACCCCAAACACAGTAAGATAAGCAAAATGAGAAGACAGAAAAACACTCAGCAGATAAAGGAGCAAGGTAAAAACCCACCAGACCTAACAAATGAAGAGGAAATAGGCAGTCTACCTGAAAAAGAATTCATAATAATGATAGTAAAGATGATTCAAAATCTTGGAAATAGAATAGAGAAAATGCAAGAAACATTCACCAAGGAACTTGAAGAACTAAACATGAAACAAGCAATGATGAATAATACAATAAATGAAATGAAAAATACTCTAGATGGGATCAATAGCAGAATAACTGATGCAGAAGAATGGATAAGTGACCTGGAAGATAAAATAGTGGAAATAACTACTGCAGAGCAGAATAGAGAAAAAAGAATGAAAAGAACTGAGGACAGTCTCAGAGACCTGTGGGACAACATTAAACGCACCAACATTCGAATTATAGGGCATCCAGAAGAAAAAGAGAAAAAGAAAGTGACTGAGAAAATATTTGAAGAGATTATAGTTGAAAACTTCCCTAATATGGGAAAGGAGATAGTTAATCAAGTCCAGGAAGCACAGAGAGTCCCATACAGGATAAATCCAAGGAGAAACACGCCAAGACACATATTAATCAAACTGTCAAAAATTAAATACAAAGAAAACATATTAAAAGAAGCAAGGGAAAAACAACATAACACACAAGGGAATCCCGATAAGGTTAACAGCTGATCTTTCAGCAGAAACTCTGCAAGCCAGAACGGACTGGCAGGACATATTTAAAGTGATGAAGGAGAAAAACCTGCAACCAAGATTACTCTACCCAGCAAAGATCTCATTCAGATTTGATGGAGAAATTAAAACCTTTACAGACAAGCAAAAGCTGCGAGAGTTCAGCACCACCAAACCAGATTTACAACAAATGCTAGAGGACCTTCTCTAGGCAAGAAACAGAAGAGAACGAAAGACCTACAATAACAAACCCAAAACAATTAAGAAAATGGGAATAGGAACATACATATCAATAACTACCTTAAATGTAAATGGATTAAATGCTCCCACCAAAAGACACGGACTGGCTGAATGGATACAAAAACAAGACCCATATATATACTGTCTACAAAAGACCGACTTCAGACCTAGAGACACATACAGACTGAAAGTAAGGGGATGGAAAAAGATATTCCATGCAAATGGAAACCAAAAGAAAGCTGGAGTAGCAATTCTCATATCAGACAAAATAGACTTTAAAATAAAGATTATTAGAAGAGGCAAAGAAGGACACTACATAATGATCAAGCAATCGATCCAAGAAGATATATAACAATTATAAATATTTATGCACCCAACATAGGAGCACCTCGATACATAAGGCAAATACTAACAGCCATAAAAGGGGAAATTGACAGTAACACAATCATAGTAAGGGACTTTAACACCCCACTTTCACCAATGGACAGATCATCCAAAATGAAAATAAATAAGGACACACAAGCTTTAAATGATACATTAAACAAGATGTGCTTAATTGATATTTACAGGACATTCCATCCAAAGACAACAGAATACACATTTTTCTCAAGTGCTCATGGCACATTCTCCAGGATAGATCGTATATTGGGTCACAAATCAAGCCTTGGTAAATTTAAGAAAATTGAAATTGTATCAAATATCTTTTCCGACCATAACACTATGAGACTAGATATCAATTACTGGAAAAGATCTGTAAAAAATACAAACACATGGAGGCTAAACAATACACTACTTAATAATGAAGTGATCACCGAAGAAATCAAAGAGGAAATCAAAAAATACCTAGAAACAAACGGAGACACGACGACCCAAAACCTATGGGTTGCAGCAAAAGCAGTTCTAAGAGGGAAGTTTATAGCAACAAATCCTACCTTAAGAAACAGGAAACATCTCAAATAAACAACCTAACCTTGCACCTAAAGCAATTAGAGAAAGAAGAACAGAAAAAACCCAAAGTTAGCAGAAGGAAAGAAATCATAAAGATCAGATCAGAAATAAATGAAAAAGAAATGGAGGAAACAATAGCAAAGATGAATAAAACTAAAAGCTGCTTCTTTGACAGGATAAACAAAATTGATATATTATTAGCCAGACTCAACAAAGAAAGGGAGACGACTCAAATCAATAGAAAGAGAAATGAAAAAGGAGAAGTAACCACTGACACTGCAGAAATACAAAAGATCATGAGAGATTACTACAAGCAACTCTATGCCCATAAAATGGACAACCTGGAAGAAATGGACAAATTCTTAGAAAAGCACAACCTGCCAAACTGAATCAGGAAGAAATAGAAAATATGAACAGACCAATCACAAGAACTGAAATTGAAACTGTGATTAAAAGTCTTCCAACAAACAAAAGCCCAGGACCAGATGGCTTCACAGGCGAATTCTATCAAATATTTAGAGAAGAGCTAACACCTACCCTTCTGAAACTCTTCCAAAATATAGCAGAGGGAGGAACACTCCCAAACTCATTCTACGAGGCCACCATCACCCTGATACCAAAACCAGACAAGGATGTCACAAAGAAAGAAAACTACAGGCCCATATCACTGATGAACATAGATGCAAAAATGCTCAACAAAATACTAGCAAACAGAATCCAACAGCAATTAAAAGGATCATACACCATGATCAAGTGGGGTTTATTCCAAGAATGCAAGGATTCTTCAATATACACAAATCAATCAACGTGATATACCATATTAACAAACTGAAGGAGAAAAACCGTATGATCATCTTAATAGATGCAGAAAAAGCTTTCAACAAAATTCAACACCAATTTATGATAAAAACCCTGCAGAAAGTAGGCATAGATGGAACATTCCTCAACATAATAAAGGCCATATATGACAAACCCACAGCCAACGTTGTTCTCAGTGGTGAAAAACTGAAAGCATTTCCACTAAGATCAGGAGCAAGACAAGGTTGCCCACTCTCACCACTGTTATTCAAAATTGGAAGTTTTAGCCACAGCAATCAGAGAAGAAAAGGAAATAAAAAGAATCCAAATCAGAAAAGAAGAAGTAAAGGTGTCACTGTTTGCAGATGACATGATACTATACATAGAGAATCCTAAAGATGCTACCAGAAAACTACTAGAGCTAATCAATCAATTTGGTAAAAACCTAAATAAAAGTAGCAGGATACAAAATTAATGCACAGAAATCTCTGGCATTCCTATACACTAATGATGAACACTCTGAAAGTGAAATCAAGAAAACACTCCCATTTACCATTGCAAAAAAAGAATAAAATATCTAGGAATAAACCTACCTAAGGAGACAAAAGACCTGTATGCAGAAAATTACAAGACACTGATGAAAGAAATTAAAGATGATACAAACAGATGGAGAGATATACCACGTTCTTGGATTGGAAGAATCAACATTGTGAAAATGACTATACTACCCAAAGCAATATACAGATTCAACACCATCCCTAACAAACTACTGCTGGCATTTTTCACAGAACTAGAACAAAAAAATTCACAATTTGTATGGAAACACAGAAGACCCAGAATAGCCAAAGCAATCTTGAGAATGAAAAATGGAGCTGGAGGAATCAGGCTCCCTGACTTCAGACTATACTACAAAGCTGCAGTAATCAAGACAGTATGGTACTGGCACAAAAACAGAAAGACAGGTCAATGGAACACGATAGAAAGCCCAGAGATAAGCCCACACACATATGGTCACCTTATCTTTGATGAAGGAGGCAGGAATGTACAGTTGAGAAAGGACAGCCTCTTCAATAAGTGGTGCTGGGAAAACTGGACAGGTACATGTAAAAGTATGAGATTAGATCACTCCCTAACACCATATATAAAAATAAGCTCAAAATGGATTAAAGACCTCAATATAAGGCCAGAAACTATCAAACTCTTAGAGGAAAACGTAGGCAGAACACTCTATGAGATAAATCACAGCAAGATCCTTTTTGACCCACCTCCCAGAGAAATGGAAACAAAAACAGAAATAAACAAATGGGACCTAATTAAAGTTCAAAGCTTTTGCACAGCAAAGGAAACCATAAACAAGACCAAAAGACAACCCTCAGAATGGGAGAAAATATTTGCAAATGAAGCAACTGGCAAAGGATTAATCTCCAAAATTTACAAGCAGCTCATGCAGTTCAATAACAAAAAAACAAACAATCCAATCCAAAAATGGGCAGAAGACCTAAACAGACATTTCTTCAAAGATATACAGATTGCCAACAAACACATGAAAGAATGCTCAACATCATTAATCATTAGAGAAATGCAAATCAAAACTACAATGAGATATCAGCTCACACCAGTCAGAATGGCCATCATCAAAAAATCTACAAACAATAAATGCTGGAGAGGGTGTGGAGAAAAGGGAACCCTCTTGCACTGCTGGTGGGAATGTGAATTGGTACAGCCACTATGGAGAACAGTATGGAAGTTCCTTAAAAAACTAAAAATAGAACTACTATATGACCCAACAATCCCACTACTGGGCATATACCCTGAGAAAACCATAATTCAAAAAGAGTCATGTACCAAAATTTTCATTGCAGCTCTATTTACAATAGTCAGGAGATTGAAACAACCTAAGTGTCCATCATCGGATGAATGGATAAAAAAGATGTGGGACAAATATACAATGGAATATTACTCAGCCATAAAAAGAAACGAAATTGAGCTATTTCTAATGAGGTGGATGGACCTAGAATCTGTCATACAGAGTGAAGTAAGTCAGAAGGAGAAAGACAAATACCGTATGCTAACACATATATATGGAATTTAAGAAAAAAAATTTCATGAAGAACTTAGGGGTAAGACAGGAATAAAGACAGAGACCTACTAGAGAACGGACTTGAGTATATGGGCAGGGGAAAGGGTAAGCTGTGACAAAGCGAGAGAGTGGCATGGACATATATACACTACCAAACATAAAATAGATAGCTAGTGGGAAGCAGCCGCATAGCACAGGGAGATCAGCTCGGTGCTTTGTGACCACCTAGAGGGGTAGGATAGGGAGGGTGGGAGAGAGGGAGATGCAAGAGGGAAGAGAGATGGGAAAATATGTATATGTATAACTGATTCACTTTGTTATAAAACAGAAACTAACACACCATTGTAAAGCAATTATACTCCAATAAAGATGTAAAAAAAAAACAACCTGTAGAGGAATTTAGGAAAATTAGTGTTTTTTAAATATTTAATTTTTCAATCAGTAAATATAGTTTATCCTTCCATTTCTCTCATTCAATGTCAATGAATAATACTTTAAAACTCATAGATATTTAACATATCTTTTGTTAGTCATCCCTAAATAATTGATGATTTGGGTAATATTATAAATGGGATTTTTTCCGAATTGTTGTTAGCATATAGAAATATTTTTGATAAACTTGTACCCCATGATCTAGCTAATTTTGCTTATTAATTATAATAGCTTGTTTCAGATACTTTTGGATTTTCCAAATATTTACTTCTTCATTTTCAATATTTGTTTTTTATTCTTTCTCTCCTACCCTATTTTAGTGGCAATAATGTTCAGATTTGATTAGAAGTGATATTGGATATCCTTGTCTTTTTCCCAATCTGAAAGGGAAAATATTGACTATTTCAGCATTAAATATAATTTTAGCTGTAGGGTTTTTTTTAAAGATTCTTTTTATCATGTAATGAAAATTTTTATTTCTAAAGTTTTCTAAGAATTTTTATCATGAACAAGTATTGAATTTTATCAAATCCTTTATCTTCATACCTTAAGATGATTATACATTTTGTTTCTTATTTAATCTGTTAATGTGATGACTTCGTTGATTTTTCAGTATAAACCAGCCTCACATTCACGAAATTAAACTTACTTGGTGATTACCTATAAATGTTTTTGTATACCACTTTGAATTAGGAACTACATTTGTGAACATTTTATTTAGGTTTTTGTGTATATGTTTAAGAGAGATATCTGCTTCTAATTTCTGCTTTCAACAAGTTTTAGTGTCAAGGTTATTGTAGAATCAAAAAGTGATTTGGGAAGTCATTCCAATTTTATTATTAGGAAAAACTTGATAAGACTGATACAAGTCCTTTCTTAGATGTTTGGAAGAATTCCTTGTAAACCATGTGAGCTTAAAGATAGGTGTATGTGCATGGATGTGTATGTTTCCATTACAGATCCAATTTGTTGAATAGGACCATTCATATTATCTCTTTCTTCTAATGCCAATTTTGGTGAGCTATGTATTATAAGGATTTGTCCATTATTTCAAAATTTTTAACTTAATTGGTATACATTAGTCGTAATATCCTTTTTTATCTGTTGGATCTGGATTGATGCTCTATTGTTTGTTCTGGTATAAAAAATTTATGTTATCTGTTTTTCTTGATAATACTTGGTAGGGATTTATCAATTTAATTAAAATTTTCAAAGAATCAAATTCTGGATCTATTTTATATTTTATGTCTATCTCATGCCCTTTTCCTCTTACTATTTCTTTTGTTCTATTTCTTTGAGCGACTTAACATTTCTTCCTTTCTAAAGTGTCCGTTTAGAGCCCAAAATTATGCTTTAAAATTATATTACATGCTTTACAGACATACTGTATACTTTACATGTCCCCTACTTGATTATTTTCAAGTCAGTGATTATTTTGAACTTTTAATCAACTCTTGGTCTCTTTTTATTATCTAGTCTGTTATTATTTTTTCTTGTTTGTCAGTCATGTGTTCCCATTTTTATCATGTCTCATAAATTTTGAGCAGATGCCAAACATTGTGTATTAAAAGCCGTACAGGCTCAATGAGTGAAGCAGGTCAATGTTATTTTTGGCAGACAGAATGCCAGTTGATCACTTTCATTCTGTCCAGGCTAGATTTGAGGCTTAGTTAAGACTATTTCAGTTTTATGTTTGTATTATAACCACTTTAGTTACCTACTTTTATTATGTTTACTTATTTATTATCTATTATTCAATACTATTTAATATTACTCCAAAACTTACTGGTTTAAACAATATTTATTATCTCATGGTTCTTATAGACCAGAAATCTGAGAATAACTTAGCTGAATCTTGTGCTTCAGAGACTTTCATAGGCAGAAACCAAGATATCATCAGGGCAGCAGTGCTTACTCATGTGATTATTGACAGATTTCAGTTCTCATGGTCTCTTGCTTGAAGGCCTCAATTCCTCATTGACTGTTGGCTGGAGACCATGCTCAGTTCATTGCCACATGGACTTCACCATGGGGAGCTCAACATGGTATAAATATCACAATATAAAATATGTCATAGTAGAGCTCAACATTTGCTCTTGAGGACTAACCATTACTCCTAAGTCATGGTCCTACCATCATCACAGTTGAAAGTCTGAGGTGTTTTCTGAAGTACTTTCACCATGATGAGACTTGAAATCCACTTTCTCTTTCATCAGGATTACACAGTTGCTGAAATCTCTTCTCAATTCTTCAGTTTCCCAGTTACTCTTTGCTGTTTGCTTCCTGAAGTGTACATCCTGTGCATGCCCAGAAAATATCTTCTCTCTGGATTTTTGTCCTGTGTGTTTTAACTTCCTGGCCAGTCCTGAGCATTCTGCACTCTGTCATTTCTGACCCTGCCGTTTTCTGATTAGGTACAATCTCCCTGAACCAAAATTGTAGTAATGCACTCTGGGAAAAGTTTGAATTTGAGTTAATCTTAGGGGTTTATTTCCTTTTAGGGATCATTGTTCTGCAAAACTTCCTGCCTGTTTGGATTGCCGTCTTAAATACCTTATAAGCGTTCCTTTACATTTGTGTCCAGTAATTTTTTTTCCACCTGGAGGGTTCATCAGATACAGTATATACTATTAAAACCATGTATCACTATTAACTCCTACTAGGTTTATAAGTAATATAAGATTTTTAAAATAAAAAGTTTAAAATAAAAATATAAAATATAAATTTATATTTTAGTATATTTAATGGCACTTTTCTTCTTTTTGAACAAGAGTTTCCATTTTTAAATTTTGCACTGAGCCCCACAAATTACATAGCTATCCATGATTCCTAAATAACTATTACCATATACCCTAAAACCAATAAATTAATTTAAATGGTATTTTTCAATAAAGCATTTTACTTGATATGGCAGAGACTTGGTAACTCTTCTCTAAAACCAGTTTCTCTTCTCTATGTGCAAAAGGTTAGTACATATTTCCCAGACTCCCTGGCCATTAGGTATAACTATATGACTAAATTCTAGTCAATATATTGGATTGGCCACAAAGTGAAAGCCTCATGCCCCACTTCCAGGCCTAACCCATAAAAGCCTGCACTCTGACTCTTCATGCGCTTATCCTTGGTTCAATATGGACGAGCACAGAGACCTTGGAAGCCATGGTGGGAAGTGTATAGAAGTATATAGTACAGGAGAAAATAATCATCTGTGTTTCTTGGTGACCACTAGGAAGAAAGCTGCCTGTTGGTCAGGAACATTGTTTGGGACTTTACACAAAAAAAACAATTATATTTTTTGACACATTATCTTCTTGTCTGTGTTTACTTTGACACCTAGCATTTCCATTAGTATAGTTTGTCAAACCAAATTCTTTGGTAGCAAATACAAATACCAAGACCGTTCATTCATTTCATTTTACAATACATTAATTACCTCCAAGGGACAAGTCCTTGATGTTAATATAAAATATATGTTGGTGGAAGGAGGTTGGAAATGAAATTGGCAATGTTGCATATGTGTTTATATCCATCACAATCCTTTCTGTTGCAACTAAGGTAAGGGTCATTTGAATATATTTGAGATAATTTTTTGCCCATATTTTAACATGAAATATGAGAATATTTACAAATCTATACTGTTGATAGTATATCAAGGATTCAGTTCTCAGAAAATCCCAAAGTCTGGAATTCCCTTTAATATATTTTAAGGTGAAGATAGTTTGGCAGATTTTATGTATTTCTTAAGCCTAAATTATGGTTTACATTTATTATGAATTGAAATAAAATGACTTAAAAAGGAATGATTTCAAACAGCATTAATAGTAATATAATAGCATATTTCAACTAATTTTTATCATTTATTTCTAAATTACTTCCCCTTAAATTTATATGAGCACACCTCTTCATTTGTCACTACATTTGAAATCAACTTTCCTGTATATGCTTGTGTGTTCTTCCTTTTGCAATGTTTTCTCACCCCACAGAGTATGTCTTATGATACTTTATCTGTAGCTCTGTACTACCTCTAAGATCATTGAATGTGATTTCTTGAGAATGAAATTAATAGTTTTGTTTGGGTCTCACCAACTCTTGAGAGAATAGGAATGACATCTGCTATAAATTACCAAGGAAGTTTAGTACAAATAGAAGAAACAGCAGTAAGTTTTAAAAAATAATCCTCTAAATTCAATCTGTCTAGGGAAACAGCATATAATCTATCCTGATGTTTATATAAATATTGAAATAGAATAATGCACTGCAAAGAGACAATGTATTATTACATTAAACACTGTGGCATTTTGTGATTAATATGATAGTAAAATACTCAGTCATAGCTATCAATAGGCCTCAAGTCAGTCCTGAAGGAAGAAGAGTGGCTCACTAGGAATAAGATGAAAAAGAAAAAATCCAGAAATAAAGGGAAATGGAATTCAGGAATGTCTCAGTTTTAACCAAAATCATTTTCTGGAGAAATTACAACTTTCAAATATTTGGGAGACTATGTTGTAGAAAAGAGAGTATACTCATTCTATGGGGCCTCAAATGGCAGAATTGGAATCATTATGATAGAACTATAAGGAAGCAAATTTCAGCTCAATGAAATAAAGGCAGGCATCATAGCTTGAGCAGGTCATCTTGGAAAAAAAATAAGTCTTTTTCACCAGAGACATTACAGTTGGTAGATAGAGTAGGCTGACTCGTAACCCCCCAAAAGATATGTCCAAATCCTAATCCCTGAAACCTATGAAAGTTATCTTATTTGGAGAAAGAATCTTTGCAGATGTAGTTAAGTTAAGATCCAGGTCATATTTTCCAAATGGGCCCTAAATTCAAGGAGAAAGGACCTTATAAGAGACACAGAGGAGAAGGCAGGCACAGAAGAGAATGTGATGTGAAGATGAAAGAGAAATCGGAGTGCTGTGGCCTCAAGCCAAGGAAGCCAGCAACCACTAGCATCTAGAAGCATGGAGAGAATTTGCCTCTAGAGCTTCTTAAGGAGTGTCTGCTGGCACCTGGATTTTGAACTTCTGGCCACCAGAACTATGAGAGAATAAGATTCGGTTATTGTAAGCCACTAAGTTTGTGGTAATTTCTTGTGGAAACCATAAGAAGCACACAACTGATGAATATTAATCTAGAATATAAATGGAATTCAAGCACTGATAGGAAGATTATAATGTATGATAATTATATTCTTCCTCCAAAAACTTCCTACCATCTTTTTGAACATTTTCAGAAATTTATCTGGCAATGTAGAGGCATTGATGCTATTTCCAATAGCTTCCAAAAGAGGAAATCTAGGATGATTACTCTGTTTTAGGTGTTTTGCATTCAAAGTAAATTCTGTGAGAACATTTTTCCCATGGAAATTATGGTGGAATTAATAAAAATTTCAGAAAATTGCAAACTAAATATTTACAAAACTATCAAACACATTACCCAGTACAGAGTTTTAATATATTTTCTTTCTTTCCATTTCCTGCCCTTTTATCTTCTTTTTTATTTTCCATATTGTAAGCAAGCATATGCATCCTCTATAAATTCCAAATAAATTTGATCTTCTATAGAAAAAAATAAAAGAATTGCTATGATGTATCTCTCCTAGGCTCCATATTTCTTACTTTATATTTTTAGCTTTGCTATTTTCTCTTCCTAACACAAAATGTAAAAGAACTTGGCAGAACTATTTGTCTCCCTTTTAGTTAGAAAATACTTGTGCAGAATTTCAAGAGGGTTTTTGTTGTTGTTGTTTAGAGTGAACTTGACCTAATCTCTCAGTTTGTTTGCCCTCATGCCTAAGAGGGACAAAGGAGTCCAGGAAAAGAGGACAGAGTATTGTTTCAACTTGAAGACACCTGGGCTTTTGTGCCCAGGCTTACGTAGCTAAATACCTGCATAACGTACACTTGGGTAAATGATTCCTGTAAGAGGACAGCTAAACTCTGTGCTTGAGTTTTCTTCCTGGAATTCAACGCAGTGGAACTGTAAAAGATTAGGATTTCATTTTCTTTCAAATATTGCTTGGAATGTTTTCTTGGAAGCAATGCAGACAAATTATTGCAGTGTTTAGGGATCATTTGCATGAATAGAGATGATATTTTTCAAATGTTTGATTTAAGCTTTGGTGGTCTTTCTGAAACTGCCAAATGTCATTTATAATTGCTAGTGAAAGGAAATGTTAGTATGAAATAGTCCAAGTCTATAATCCAAAACCATTTTCAAATTATTTTTGTAAAGGTTAGCAATGTTTTTATCTGCAACGTTTCCTGATTAAACACATTTTGGTTTGATGAGTTGGCCATCTCTGTAGACACCTGGCAAAAAGAAAAGTCTGGTAAAAAGATGTATAAGAGGATCACCAAGTTGGCATCACAAGATAGAAACCACCAACATGTCCTGTAGATAACTTAAATTGTAATTAGTATTTTTTTTCCTGAATCTCAACATTAAATGGAGTTCCAGAGTTCATAATTAATATATTTCCCTCTTTCAAGTGTGTTTGTTTATGCACATCTGTAGGTAAGATGACAATTCCTTGATAAGCCACACAGAAAGCAAAATTGACAGAAAAACTTCTTGCTAACCCCTTCTCCTTAAATTTCCTCTTAACTTTGTCTGAACGTCTAATTCACAAATGAGTACTTCATTATCTCTAAAGTCTTCTAGAATAGCTGAGACAGGATGACACAAGCACACATACACACATATACATGTACATACACATACATGTACTCAAGTGTATAGAAACTTAAAAGATAGTGAGAGAATAAATAAAAATCAATATGGATAACTTTAAAGAACATAAAGTGCCCTGGAGCCTCCATTTTAATCAGAGGCGGAAGAGAGAGCCCTTGGATGTTTCATAGCTTAGAGTGGTTCAGAAGTACAAGACAGGAGATACAATGCAATCATGACTGTAATCGTTAAGTCACTCTATCCTTTCTATACTACTCTACACATTACTCCCACAAATTCATCATTCCACTACTGACATTTCTCACATCCATACCACTATGGTCACTGGATCCCCCAGTCCATCATAAATAAACTCTCCTTCATCCTTAACCTCCACACGGATAATTTTTTACATCCCCTTGTCCTATACATCTCTTTGGTCCTAAAAGATATTATTTTTCTTGCAGCCATCTTCGATGGTGGCTGTTCCTTCTCCTACACCTACATCAGTCATGAGCAATGGCGACATCTTCCTTTCAGATGACAGAACTCCCCTCTTCTACACTGAAATGATACCCAGCCCACTGGACTAACAATTTATTCCTTGCTTTAACTCCTTATTTGTCTCACATTCTTCTTGATTGTGGATCCGTGTCTGATTTTTTTTTTAATCTGCTATCACCAGAACCTTCAAGAACCTTCCTTTTTGCATTTTTTGTCAACCCAACTTGACTTGTTGATACAACTGACCATATCAAATATTATGCTCAAAAAACTGAGAAATTCTGAATGGAATAAAAATAGATCATGCTTTTTCAGTCCTTAATACTTTTCATTTAACTATTTATTTTAGCAGTTTCCTCTTCTCAAACAATAGATCTCCAACTTTAGCATATTTCTCCAGACCTCTCACCCAAATTTCCCTCTCTTTACTAATAAGACCAATTACCTTCTAAATTCCAAATCCAGTGGAAAATTTTCAGCCATTATCTCTACTGGAGTTCTCTAAATACTGTATGTTGGTGAATTTTATATATATATATATATATATATATATATATAATTATCATATACATACATATATTTCCCATCTTTCTCTCATGTCCTCATCAAGCTTTCCTTACCAATCTTCTTCATCAGCTCACCCTTTGATTTGATTCCTTTAGAACATCTATACTCAGACATTTTTCTCCTCTATGTTCTGTGTATGGGTGCTTTCATTCACAATATGGTGCTAATTTTCTCTTTTAACTCCTGTCCTGGCCTCACTTCTTGTTTCCAGACCTATTTAAAGAGTCAAAACATCTGTTTAATGAATTATAACACCTGGAATTTCCATAAGCACTTGAAACAAGTACTTTTCTTATAACTCCTATCCTACTTATTTACCCAGATAAATTATATCAATAGAATCCAGTCAGGAAAACAAAGCCCAGACTGAAATTTCATGTAGGAAATTTGTTATGGAGAACAGTTATGAAAGTTATGAAGTTATTAGATGAATTGAAAGGGCGAACAATGAGACACTGTGAGACAATCCAGAGTTTAGCAAGAGAAGGAAACCATTACCATCCCTTAGTTTGCCAGAGCCCAGGAGTCTGAGCCACTAGGCAGGAACTGTTAAAACAGAAGAAGAACTGCCATAGGAACTAGATGCACAGAAGAAATAGAGCCCTTTCCAGGGACACAGACAGAAACAGAAAAAAATGGGAAAGCAAAGAGGAAATAGAGCCCTTTCCAGGGACATAGACAGAAACAGAAAAAAATCTCTGGCTTCTCTGGCTCTCCAGCTTCCAATCTCTCCCTGTGATATTTGCCAGAGCCAGTGAGCAAGGGACCTTGGGATATGGTGCAGTGGTTAGCCTCTAGCTACTCAGAATAGAGCAGAGGATGAGCAAGAAATTGATTTGAGAACAATCATGCAAATGACTAGCAACCCAGAAATGATGAATGAATCAGGGTCTTCTTGCAAGCTGTTTTGGTTTTGGAATATCTTTGCCCAACCTTGTGATTGCATCTATGTACTATTCTGTGACATCACCAGAGAGACACTCTTTTCCACCTGCTATATATGTCCCTTCTTCTGTCTTTAACAGTCTACTGAAACATGGTTGCTCAGTGTATCTATTTTTGTCTACTGAATGTTTGCTGTTTTTAAATACCAGTTTGGGGTTTAATAATTCCAGTAAAATCAGAAAGGAAATTTATTGAGCTTTGAAATATTTTGTCTCAAAATCACTACACTGAAGTCTAAGATAAGCAAGTACAACTTTATAGACTCCTTATCTCACAGCTCCTGCTAGCCATATAGACAATGCTCTTTTTCCATAATGTAAAAATGCCCACTTTTGTAATCTCTCTTTAATCAAAGATAACTAAAAATAAAATTTTTATACTCTCCCATCTATTCCTGGTATTATATCTTAGGAACATATCTAATTCACAGCTGAGGAGGCAATGTAGTATACTAGGAAGCAGACAGATTCAAAAGTCAGATTTTGTAGGTTTAAATTCTGACTCCATCACCACCAACAAATTACTCTGGTCAAGTTATTTAATCTCAATGTACCACAGTTCCCATATTTGAAAATAGAATGGATGATCTATTTTATAAGGTTAAGGCAAGGTTTAACAGAGCCAAGACAGATAAAAATCTTTGAAAAACACCTGTACTTGGTATGTACTTTATAAGTGACATTTTATTTTGTATTAATAATAAATTATTATTTTGGTCTTGTATGAAGACAAATTCAGATGAGTAGTTTTCACCGTTAAAGAATAAAATATGAATATATGTATGCATGTGTATGCATATATAATCCATATATGAATAACTATCTAAAATATTTCTAGTTAATATAAAGTAACAGTTTAATTATATAATTAAACTACATGAATGTTAAACATGGAATATTTACTTTTACAGTCCAGTGGGATAAAAGGTATACTAGAGACTGCTGTACAATTGAAGGCACTAGCAGAGTTCAAAAGAGTTAATCTGAATAAATCTGCTCTATTTTATAAAGAGGAAAAAATTGTATTAAAATGTAAATTCACCATTAACAAATTCAGTGGGAAAAGTTTCTCAGCAGAAAGGTACAGTATATTTGCCTTGTCCACTGCCAAAGGCAGGTTTGGTATGAAAGAGTGAGAATGCCCTAAAACAAAATACCATGTATTCTTTTAACACCAGTTAGGTATTAAATCTTACCATGTTTTAATTCCACCTCTCTCTTCAGATAAGGCCATTTGATTAACTCAACTGCAGCTTTAGTTTTAACTCACTTCTTAGGCCTATTGTTACCTCATGGTGGAGAGTTCTAGACTTAACTACATTACCATCCTTATAACCATTGGTAGTTCCCAAATGTTGGTTCTTACCAAGAAACTGAATTATTTTCTTTGTTCAGGTTTGTGATATATATTTTAGTAACTTTAGAAATGCCCCACCTCGTTTATATTTGGGGGTCTGCCTTCATCTGATCTTTCTCTCTTGCACAGATTAAATACTTCTCTGTGACCTCAGATAAATGCCTAAAATCTTCTGTGTATTATCTGTACTATATGGATTTACAAAAATTATTCAAATGGGTCAATTTTTCTCCCCTAAATTATGTGTCAAGCTAGCTAGTTAGTGAGAAGTGTGTTGAGATGAAGTGGAAAACTGGCATAAAAGAGACTTACAGTGCATGGCTAAAAATAACTCCTCCTTTACTTACTGTTTTAAAAAGTACAATGTTCAGGCTGAGATGCACAAATTTATACATAAAAAGCTTAAAATATTTCTTTATTTTCATTATTTGTAAAATTATAATTTTGCTTAGCAACAGAAAATATAATTACTTAAGGATTTTTCCTCTCAGAACTACATTATGAGGTTTCTACTTTATTTTCACAGTTCTGGATCTATTTTGTTTTGTTATTTAAATTCTTTGCAAAAGAGTCCAATTTTAACTTTGTCCAGTTTTGAAATTTTGTGATTAATTTTGGTGGCATATGAAGAGAAAGTCAGTAAAAGAAAATAACCGTGGCTGAGAGCCACTGAAAGTGAATATAGCATATTGAATTCTGTTCTCTGGCACTTGTACTTATAAGATAATCTACTTTCTCAGTTTCTAGTTCTACATGTAAGCAGCTTAGAAGTCACCACTCTATCCTAATAACAAGTAAAAGCAGAACAGACTGAAAAAACTAACAACTCTTCTTGGATAAGAGAGGGAAGGACCAAAGCAAACCACTACATCTAAGATTGTAGAGACAGACTCTTGAATATGGAATCACAGCTTACCCTTGAAGCAGAGTTACTTGAGAGCAAACTGCCTCAGGAACCACTCACAGGATAGCAAAGCCTAAATTGTAATTGATGAATTGCTGGAGACTCAGAGTGGACAACTCTGAGACATAAAAACACCAGGGGACCCAGTTATTGGAGAAAGGGAGACACAAGATTATGAGATTTATAAGGAGCTTTACCAGGTTCCCACAGTAAATATTATAAATATTATGGAAAAATTTCCTGGGTCTTGTGGCAGGGCATGGGGAAAAGGAACCACTTTGAAATACACTAGAGCACTCTGCTCTTCTTAACAAGACCTGTTGTCAGGGGAAATTAATTAAGCAGTGCCTAACCTAAACTGGGGTACTACTGGAGACTGACCTGGGGAAGAGGAATACCCAACTCCAGCCCACTATAAACATCCAAAGTGGGAAGAAAAAAAATGAGAAACACTTGCAAAGTTCACAGTCCAGAGACAGAGGCTCACTAAACGGCTGAGAGTTAATCATACAGAATCCTCCCTCTCCCCCCACCACATTAATATAGGCCTATTTATAGCAGTTCCTCTTAACTGGTACCTCATGTGTGGCTATCAAGAAAAAATTACAAAGCATACCAAAAGGCAAAAGATCCTCACAATTTGAAGAGACAGAGCAAACATCAGAATCAGACATGGCAGGGAAGCTGGCATTATCAGACCAGGAACTCTAAACAACTCTGAGTTATATGTAAAGGGCTCCAGTGGATAGTAAACAGCATACAAGTACAGATGGGCAATGTAAGCAGAGAGATGAAAATTCTAAGAACCAGAGAGAAATGCTAGAGATCAAAAACACTGTAACAGAAATGAAGAATGCCTTTGATGGACTCATTTGTATATTGAGCACAGCTGAGGAAAGACTGTGAGCTAGAGCAGGGGTCCCCAACCCCAGGCCACAGACTGGTACTGGTCCACGGCTTGTTAAGAACCAGGCCACACAGCAGGAGGTGAGTGGTGGGCGAGTGAGCGAAGCTTCATCTGATCTTCTCCATCGCTCACATTACCACCTGAAACATCCCCCCCTGCCCCCCAACCCCTCTCCATGGAAAAACTGTCTTTCACAAAACCGGTCCCTGATGCCAGAAAGGTTGGGGACCACTGAGCTACACGATATATCAGTAGTGGAATCCTTGAAAACTAAAAAGCAAAGAAAATAAAGACAAAAAAAAATAGAACAGGCTATCCAGGAGCTGTAGGAAAATTACAAAAGTGGTTAACTATGTTTAATGGGAATAACAGAAAAAGAAGAGGGAAAGGAGCAGAAGAAATACTTGAAACAATAATGATTGAGAATTTCCCACAAATTAATGTCAGACAACAAACCACAGATCCAAGAAAATTAAAATTATAGAACATTAAGCAGGCTAAAGGAAAAACAAAACAAAACAAAAAAACCCAAGACCTAGACAAATTACTTTTAAGTTACAGAAAATCAAGGATTAAAAAAAAAATCCTGAAAGTAGCAAGTGGAAAAATACAACCTTACCTATAGAAGAACAAAGATAAGAATTACATCTGCCTTCTCCTGAGAAAATTTGCAAGCAAGAAGATAATGTAGCAAAATACAGGTGACCATTCAACAAGCCGGGGTTAGGGGTACCTATCATCCTTGCAGTAAAAAATCCAAGTATAATGCTAGAGTCAGCCTTCTGTATCCATGGTTCCACATCCACAGATTCAGCCAACTGTGGATTGAATTATATAGTGCTATAATATGATTTCATTTAAAAAAATGAATGTGTAAGTGGACCTTCAGAGTTGAAACCTGTATTGTTCAAGGATTAATTGCATTTAAAGGGTTCAGACAAAACCCCCCAACAACCCAAAATTCTGTACCTGTGAAATTTTTCTTCAAACATCAACGAGAAATGAAGACTTTCCCAATCAAAGAAAAATTGAGGGCATTAGTTGTCAGTAGCCCTATCTTCAAAAAACATTAAAATAAGTTTTTAGACAGAAGGAAAATATATAGGTCAGAAATACAGACCTACATAAAGAAAGGAAGGGCATCCAAGAAAGAATAAATGAAGGTAAAATAAAAATTTCTTCTTATCTTAATTGATCTCACAGATAACAGTTTGCTCAAAATAATAATAGCAACAATATATTTGATTATGTATGTTTATGTATATCATATATATATATTTGTATATGATTATATATAAATGAAATGAGTGACAGCAGTGAAATAAGGTATGGGATGGAGTCATTAGAATTATATTTTTATTATAAGGTACTCATACTACCCAAGAACTGGTACAGTGTTATTTGAAACAGGACTTGGATTAGCTGTAAATGTATATCGGAAACACTAATGCAACCACTAAAAAAAGTAAAAGTAGTATAACTGGTATGTTACACTGATATGCTAAAAAGGAGAAAACTGGAATCATATAAAATGCTCAGTTAAAACCATAAAAGGCAGAAAAAGAGTGGAAGACAAAAATAGGACAAAGAACAAGGGTGACAAATAGAAAATAGTAATGGATAGGGTAGATATTAATCCAACTATATTAATATCCACTTCAAATCTCAAAGATCTAAATATACCTATTAAAAGACAGATTATCAGAGTTGATCAAAAAACAAAACTATATATTGTCTACAAGAAACCCACTTTAAATATGAAGTCACATATAGATTAAGAATAAATAGATGAAGAAAAATATACCATGCTAACACTAACCAAATAAAGTAGGAATAGCTATGTTAACTTCAGACACAGCAGACTTCAAAGTAAGGAAAGTTACCAGGGATAAAGAAGGGCATTACATGGTGAAAAGGGGATCAGCTCTCCAAGAAGACATAACAATCCTTAACGTGAATGTACCTAACAAGAGGGGATCAAACTATGTGAGGTAAAAAATGATAGAACTACAAGGAGAAATAGATGAATTCACTCTCATAGTTGGAGACTTCAATAGCACCCTCTCAGAAATGAACATATCCAGAAGGAGAAGCCAAGATGGTGGAATAGAAAGACCCTGAGCCCACCTCCTCCCATGGGCACACCAAAATTCATCTATTTACAGAGCAACTATTGATGAGAAAGAACAGAAAAACAGCAGAAAAGATCTTCTACAACTACAGGTATGAAGAAGGAACAACAACAATACTGGTAGAAGGGAGAGAGATGTGATATAGTCAAGACCCATATGCCTGGGTAGGTGACACAGATGGGAGGATAATTACAATTGCAGAGGTTCTCTCCAAGGATTAAGGGGTCTAAGCCCACATCTGTCTCCCCAGCCTAGGGGTCCTGCGTTATATATTTAAAAGGATGAAATTGAAAAACCTACAACCAAGAATACTCTCCCTGACAAGTCTTTCATTATGATTTGATGGAGAGATCAAAAGTTTTACAAACAAGCAAAGGCTAAGGTCTCAGTACCACCAAACCAGCTTTACAAGAAATGTTAAAAGACCTCTCTAAGCAGAAAAGAAAAGGCCACAACTATAAATACGAAAATTACAAAAGGAAAAAAATCTCACTGGTAAGGCAAATATACAAGAAAGGTAGTAATTCAACCACATATAAAGCTAGTAGGAAAGACAAAAGGAGTGAAATCATCTATATTCAAAATAAGTATTGACAGTTAAGGGATACACAAAACAAAAAGATATAAAATATGATGTCAAAAATAGGAAATGTGAGAGTTAGAGAGTAAAACTCAAGGTTGTTAAAATGGGTTCAAACTTTAAAGATCAGAAACTTTAAAAAATTTCATATATACATGAAAAGATATCATATATATATGGATTTCTATGTATAAACCTCAGCATAACAACAAACCAAAAAACCTATAATGATATGCTTACAAAAACAGAAAGTAATTCAAAAATAACAAAAATTTATAATACATAAACAAAAACAAAAGAGAAATAATCCAAACAAACACATGTCACAAGGGAAGAGAGCAAGAGACAAAAAAAAGTTGCAAAACACACAAAATGACAGCAAAATGGCAGTAAGAACATAGATATCAACAATTACTTTAAATTGATGAAATGCTCCAGTCAAAAGACATAGGTGGATGATTGGGTATAAAAACAAGACCCTTATAGATGCTGCCTACCAAAAACTCACTTCAGATCTAAAGACACAAATAGACTAAAAGTAAGGGAATGGAAAAAGATATTACATGAAAGTGGAAATGAAAACAAAGCAGGGGTAACAATACTTACATCAGACAAAATAGACCTTAAAACAAAGACTGTAACAAGAGATCATTACATAATGATCAAAAGATAAATCTAAAAAGAAAATCTAACAACTTTAAATAAAAATTCACCCAACATAGGAGTACCTACATACATAAAGCAAGTATTATCATATACAAACAGAGAAACTGACAGTAGTTCAATAATAGTATGAGACTTTTAACACCCCCCAGACATCAATGGACAGATCATCCAGGCAGAAAATCATTAAGGAAACACTGGCCTTAAATGACATACCAGACCAAATGTACTTAATAGATCTATATCGAACATTCTATCCAAAAACAGCAGGATACACATTCTTTACAAGTACACATGGAACAATCTCCAGGATAGATCACTAGTCTCAGTAAATTTAAGAAAACTGAAATCATATCAAGCAACTTTTCCCACCACAACACAAGAAATTAACTACAAATTTAAAAAACTGCAAAAACACAAACACGTGGATTCTAAACAATATGCTCCTAGATAACCAATGGATCACTGAAGAAATCAAATAATACCTGGAGACAAAAACAACTGAAAACAAAAACACAGTGACCCCAAATCTGTAGGATACAGCAAAAGCAGTTCTAAGAGGGAAATTTATAGAAATACAAGCCTACTAGAGGAAACAAGAAATCTCTCAAATAATCAGCCTAACCTTATCCCTAAAGGAACTAGAGACAGAAGAATTAAACAAAAGTTAAAGTTAGTATAAGGAAAAAATAATAACGATCATAGAAGAAATAAATGAAAAAAAGACTAAAGAACAATAAAAGAAGATCAATGAAACTAAGAGCTGATTCTTTGAAACAATAAACAAAATTGATAAACCTTTAGCCAGACTCATCAAGAATAAAAAAGAGAAGGCCCAAATCAATAAGCTCAGAAATGGAAAAGAAATTACAACCAACATGAAAGAAATACAAAGGATCATAAGAGATCACTACAATGATACATCAATAAAATGCACAACAGAGAAGAAATGGGCAAATTCTATTCAACAATACATAAATAGGGTTATATACCATGATCAGGTGGTATTTATTCCAGGGATGCAAGGATTCAATATTCACAAATCAATCAATGTGATACACTACGTTAACAAAAGGAAGGAAAAAAATAAATCACATGATTATCTTAATAACTGCAGAAAAAGCATTTGACAAAGTTCAACATCCATTCATGATAAAAACTCTCATCAAAGTTGGTATAGAGGGAAGACATCTCAACATAATAAAGGCCATTTATGAAACCCACAGCTAATATCACATTCAACCATGAAAAGCTGAAAGATTTTTCTCGAAAATCAGGAACAAGAGAAGGATATTTATTCTCCCAATACTATTTAGCATAGTATTTAAAGTCCTGGCCACAGAAATGAGAAAAGAAAAAGGCATCCAAATTGAAAGGAAAGAAGTAAAATTGTCACTATTTGCAGATGATAAGATACTATATATAGAAAACCCTTAAGTCTCCACCAAAATACTACTAGAACTAATAAGTGAATTCAGTAAATTTGCAGGATACAAGCTTAATATACAGAAATTTGTTGCTTTTCTATACACTAATAATGAACTATCAGAAAGAGAAAGCAAAGAAAAAAAAAATCCCATTTAAAATTGCATCAAAAAGAACAAAATCCCTAGGAATAAACTTCATGAAGGAGGTGAAAGACCTAAAAAAAAAAAAAAAACACTCTGAAAACTATAGAACTTTGATGAAGGAAATTGATGATACAAAGAAATGGAAAGATATCCTGTATTCATGGATTGGAAGAATTTATATTGTTAAAGTATTCATACTGCTCAAAACAATCTACATATTTAATGCAATCCCTATCAAAATACCCATGAAATTTTTCACAGAACTAGAACAAATAATCCTACAATATATATAAAATCACAAACACCCACAAATTGCCAAAGCAATCTTGAGAAAAAAATAGCAAAGCTGGAAAAATCATACTCCCTGACTTCAGCCTATACTACAGAGAGACAGTAATAAAAACAAAAACAGGCTTCCCTGGTGGCGCAGTGGTTGAGAGTCCGCCTGCTGATGCAGGGGACATGGGTTAGTGCCCCGGTCTGGGAAGATCCCACATGCCGCGGAGCGGCTGGGCCTGTGAGCCATGGCTGCTGAGCCTGTGCGTCCGGAGCCTGTGCTCCGCAGCGGGAGAGGCCACGACAGTGAGAGGCCCGTGTACCGCAAAAAAAAAAACAAAAAACAAAAAAAAACAGCATGGCAGCAGCACAAAAACAGACATAGAACAGAATAGAGAGACCAGAAATAAAATCACAGTTATGGTTAATTAATCTATGACAAAGGAGGTTAGGCTATACAATGGAGAAAAGACAGTCTTTTCAATAAGTGGTGCTCGGACAACTGGACAGCTACATGTAAAAGAATGAAATTAGAACATTCTCTAATATCATACACAAAAATAAACTCAAAATGGATTAAAGACCTAAATGTAAACTTGAAATTATAAAATTTCTAAAAGAGAACATAATCAGAACACTCACTGACATAAATCATAGCAATATTTTATTTGGATCTGTCTCCTAAGGCAAAAAGAAAAAAAATAAACAAATGGGACCTAATTCCACTTAAAAGCTTCTGCACAGCAAAGAAAACTAATGACAAAACAAAAAGATAATCTACTGAATGGGAGAAAATATTTGCAAATGACATGACCCATAAGGGGATAATATCCAAAATATATAAACAGCTTATACAACTCAATATAAAAAACATAAAAACAACCCAATTTAAAAATGGGCAGAAGACTTGAAAAGACAATTTTCCAAAGAAGATATACAGAGGGCCAACAGGCACATGAAAAAATGCTCAACATTACCAAGCATCAGAGAAAAACAAATGAAAATCACAATGAGATATCACTTCACATCTGTCAAAATGGCTATCATCAAAAAGTCTACAAATAACAAATGTTGGTGAGGACGTGGAGAAAAGGGAACCCTAGCACACTGTTGGATGGAATGTAAATTGACGCAGTCATTATGGAAAACAATATGGAGTTTCCTCAAAAAACTAAAAGTAGAACCATCATATGATCCAGCAATTCCACTGCTGGGTATATATCCAAAGAAAACAAAAGCTCTAATTCAAAAAGGTAAATGCACCCCAATGTTCACAGCTGTATTATTTGCAGTAGCCAAGATATGGAGGCAACCTAAGTGTCCGTCAACAGCTGGATGGATAAAGAAGACGTGGTGTTTCTGTATGTGTGTGTATACACACACAATGGAATATTAAACACAATGGAATATTAGCCATAAAAAAGAATGAAATTCTGCTATTTGCATCAATGTGAATGGACCTAGAGTGTATTATGCTTAGTAAAATAAGTCAGACAGAGAAAGACTAATATTCTGTTATCATTTATATGTGGAATCTAAAAAATAAAACAAATGAATATACATAATAAAACAGATACATAGAGATAGAAAGAGAATAAGCTAGTCATTACCAGTGATGAGAGGCAAGAAGGGATCAGCAAGATAGGGGTATAGGATTAAGAGATACAAACTATTATGTATAAAATAGATAAGCAACAAGGATATATTGATCAGCACAGGGAAATATAGCCATTATTTGTAATAGCCATTATTTGTAATAACTTTAAATGGAGTATAATCTATAAAAATACTGAATCACAATGTTGTACACCTGAAGCTAATATGATATTGTAAATCAACAATACTTTAATAAAAAATTTTTAAAAAGTAAAGTAAGGCTGTACGTTGTGAAATTATAGGTAGTCCAACTACAATATGTACATTTTTATTACTGTGTTACTCTGTGTCATAATGGAATCATATACCTATTAAATATTTTTTCAATCTTAGTGGGCTAAAATACTATTTTAAATAAAATATGGAACTAGTGATGTTGCAATTGATATTAGTTCAGAAATTCATAAATGCATTTTATAATGTGTCATTTAGAATACATGAATTATGTCCCATTCAGTATGTAAACTAATGAATGCTTTCAATAAACATGTATTTAAGCTTGGGGGGGAAAAGAGAGTAAATTCTAAGAGTTCTCATAACAAAGAAAAAATTTTTTTTCTATTTCTTTAATATTGTATCTATATGAGATGATGGGTGTTCTCTAAACTCATTATGATAATCATTACATGATGTAAGTCAAATCATTATGCTGTACACTTACACAGTGCTGTATGTCACCTACATCTCAATAAAAATGGAAGAAAAATCAAATTAAAAGAAATAAATGTATCCAGTAGGTAGAAATCAAACATCACAATTTGAGGGAAATTTATAGCATTGAATGCATATATTAGAAAAGAAGAAGAAAAGAGAGAGAACTCATATTACTAGTATCAGAAATTAAAGGGGGCACAACGCTACAGATTCCATGGACAAAAAAGGATAATAAATCAATAAACGGGACAACTCTTTGTTCACAAATTTGATAACCTAGGTGAAATACACCAATTCCTTCAAAGACACAATCTGCCAAAATTCACACAGAAGGAACAGAAGGTCTTAATATAGACCTTTGTAAATTTAAAAAAATTAATCAATAGTTAACAACCCTTCAAAACAGAAAGCACCATGGCCGTATTGATTCACTGGTGAACTCAACCAACTATTTAAGGAAGAAACTCTACCAATCCTCTACAATCCCTTTCAGAGGATAAAAGTAGAGGGAATACCTCCTTATTCATTCTATGAGGTCAGCATTATCCTAATACCAAAATCAGACAAAGACATTACAAGGAAAGAAAATACAGATCGACATCTTTCATGAATATAAAGGCAAAAAACCTCAACAATATATTAGTAAATTGAATCCAAGAAAGTATGAAAGGAATTACACATCACAACCAAGTGTTATTTACCCCAGATATGTGAGACTGATTCAACATTTGAAATTTTGTTATAAAACTGCTCTAAAAAATAACGTCTTTTTAAAAAGAAAATAAATCAATAGACCTACTTTAGGGCCTGTGAAGTAAGGAAGCTGAGAGAAGAAATACCAATAATGACCACCACCAAAGTTAAATCCATGAATTGATGTATTTGGTAGAAAGAATTTGTGAGAAATGTATGTCACAGTCATTAATGTTCATTTTTCTTGTCAGAAATAAATGCCACATAGTCTAATTTCCCCTTGTCAATATCTTGTGCTTTGGTTCCTATGGCAGCTATATTTTATTGTCCTACAGTTGAGAAAAATTTAGAAAAGAACATACAAAAATGAATATCCAAACACTGAACCATGTCATGATGGAGTCTCCCACTCTAGTTCATGCCTCAAATGCTCCTTTGGAGTTCAACATACAAACCTGATTTCCTAAGTTCTTTGAGGTAACCAGAACCCTGGAACTTTTCCAGATCTTTGGCACCATCTTAACAATATCATGATTAAAGAAAATCATCATTAGAGAATTGTTAGTATAATATCAAAGCCTACTTTAACAGTATCCCAAGAATGATTGAAAAACAAATTGATGGAATCAACATCAGCTAATTAGCTGTAATATTTGCAAAGAAATGAAATGATCCATGCTTAAAAAACTTTTGTGAGAGATTTGATTACAGATCTTCAATTCATTTCCTTTGATCTTATTTACAGAGCCATACATTTTTATGATAAAACAAAATCAGCTGTTTAGGACAGTTTTCCCCACATTTTGTCAGAGCATGTCTTCTCTTCTATAGAAGCTCTTTCTTCACAAATTCACTAAGCATTCTTCATTCCAAGAAGGAAAATAAGATATTGCCCACTGTTTTTCTCTATTTTTAGTCTCTAAAGATTTGTGGAATTTCATATATGTTGCACCACACTTTGTAGCATACTAATATATAAAAATGTCGTTTCATAATGTGCCCTAATAGTTATATGCCAAAGAGTGCAATATGTACACATATAATAAAAGTTTATGTGTTCTAAATAAGGAGATGAATAGAAAACATTCTATTTCCCATTTTTTGTATTTTCCTATTTTATAAATATTTGTTTCTTTCATAGTTTATAGAACCTTGATAAGATTCTCAGGGAGTAGGCTATGACTCTCCTCTGTTCTTATATAAGTCAAGGCGACTTTAACACTTTCTGGATATGCAAAGTAAAAAAAAAAAAAATGAGAACAATGTACACAACTGGCATCAACCAATTATTCTACTGTTTGAAGTCATTACATGAAAATATAAACAAAGTTTAACATTTGAATCTGTCATTGAAGGAAAAGAAAACCCCTCAAACTTGAGTAAACAAAATACCTAATGAAGATGATGTATTTATTTTATTGACCTCTTCTTCCCTATTAAGATTCCTCCTAGAGATATACACTGGAGAACATTTCTCTTTCTACCTCCACAGAAGTGTTTTGATCCTTAATTATTTGCTTATTCAGAACAGGAACTTATTGAAGAAGAAAAAATATCTGTTTGAATGTGTATATCCACAAAATTTGGAAGAAATCATCACCAATTTTATCCTGGTGAAAGAAGAAATTAAATTTGTTTAGCCATTTGATAACAATTTAGAAAGTTTGCTTTCACTTCTTCAAATTCACAAATATTTTAGATGTTTAAAAGAATAAGCCAAATTAACGCAAGCTAATTCTAAATAACCTTGTGCATTTTTGACACAATTAAAAGTATTTAGACAGCTTTAATAATCTGAGGCAAGTTTTGATTAGGTCTCCATCCCCCTTTACTTGTTTCAGCAAATCTACATTTAATCATAATCAAATCTCTCTCACACAAAAGTGGAATCAAATTAAACTTTAAGGCCTGGAAAGTGACATTAGCAAGACAGTGGGATAGGAGATTCCTCTGCTTGAACCCCTCATCAGCAAAAATAATGTGGCAGCCAAGCATGAACAAAAGTATCTGTGTGGGAGCTTAAGGATCCAGGTAAAAGACTGTGAAAACCTGGGAGAGCCCAAGACCAAAGAGGGCAGCTTTGAGAAGGCAGGCCCATGCCTAGATGGTAGGCTCACTGACTATGGTTCTGGCTACAAACCTAGAAATAACCTTGTCCCCCTGTGGATTTGGCTATAGCCCTGTTTAGCCTTGGTCCTGCCACCAGCACCATTCACCAACGGACCCAGCAGGAATCACATCCACCCATGCCTTCGGGAATAGGCCTGCCAACCTCAGTTCTGGCTGTGGATCCTGAAGCAGTCTATGATCTCATTCCAGTCCCTCTTGGTGACAGACCTGCTCATCCAGTGGCCAGGTAGGAGACATGCGCTTCTGTGCCCTGAGGCTGGCCCTCTGATCTCAGTCTTGCTGCAGAGCCTGCAACAGCCCTGTGACTCGGCTTCAGCCTCTCTCAGGTGCAGTCCAGCAGCAGCCTTGCCTGCCCAGAGATCTACTGGGAGACATTCTCATCTTTCCTGCAGAGGCAGGCCCAATACCTGTCTGACTGCAGACCTTGAAGCAGCCCTGACTTGGCTTCAGGCCTGCCCACCTGCAGTCCAGCAGTAGTTATGCCTACCCAGGTACTAAGCAGTGATCACGCAGAACCCTCCTGCTACCAGCACATCCACTGAAGGGACCCATCCGGAATCATCTTCACCCATGCCTCAGGTAACAGGCCTGCCAACCTCAGTCCTGGCTAACTAGAATAACACTATAGGCCAAATGAAACTAATGGAAATGGAGACCATTCAACAGTAGTAGAGTGCATGTTCTTCTCAAGCATACAGTGAACCTTCTCCAGGATAGAAAATATGTTAGGCCACAAAGCAAGGCTTAATGAATTTAAGAAGACTGAAATCATATCAAGTATCTTTTCTAACCACAAATGATATTAAATTTAGAAACCAATCACTAGTGGAAATTTTACAAATATATGGAAATTAAACAATACTTTCAAATAACAAATGGGACAAGAAGAAATAAAAATGGAAATAAAACATATCTCAAAACAAATGAAAACTTAACATACCAAACTTAAGGGATGCAGCAAAAGCAGTTCTAAGAGGAAGGTTTATAGCAATAAATGCATATGCTAAGAAAAAAGCAATATCTCAAATGAAAAAGGGAAAAACCTACAACCAAAAATACTCTACCCAGCAAGGTTCTCATTCAGATTTGATGGAGAAATCAAAAGCATTATAGACAAGCAAAACCTAAGAGAATTCAGCACCACCAAACTAGCTTTACAACAATTGCTAAAGGAACTTCTCTAGGCAAAAGACACAAGAGAAGAAAACAAAAGAGGAAGGGATTTAAAAAAAGAGAGATCCAAAAAAAAACCCAAAACAGTTAAGAAAATGGCAATAGAACATAAATATCAATAATTACCTGAAATGTAAGTGGACTAAATGCTCCAACCAAAAGACATAGACTGGCTGAATGGATACAAAAACAAGACCTGTATATATGCTGTTTACAAGAGACCCACTTCTGACCTAAGGATACATACAGATCAAAAGTGAGGGGATGAAAAAAGATATTCCATGCAAATGGAAATCAACAGAAAGCTGGAGTAGCAATACACATATCAGACAAAATAGATTTTAAAATAAAGACTATTACAAGAGACAAGGAATGACACTACATAATAATTAAGGATCAATCCAAGAAGAAGATATAACTATTGTAAATATTAATGAACCCAACATAGGAGCACCTCATACATAAGGCAAATGCTAAAAAACATAAAAGGGGAAATCGACAGTAACAAAATAATAATGGGGGACTTTAACACCCCACTTACACCAATAGACAGATCATCCGGACAGAAAATTAATAAGGAAACACAAGCCTTAAACAACACATTAGACCACATAGACTTAATTGATATTTACAGGACATTCCATCTGAAAACAGCAGAATACACTTTCTTCTCAATTGCACATGGAACACTGTCCAGGACTGATCACATCTTGGGTCACAAATCAAGCCTCAGTAAAGTTAAGAAAATTGAAATCTTATCAAGCATCTTTTCCAACCACAACGCTGTGAGACTGAAATTCAATTACAGGAAAAAAACTGTAAAAAACACAAACACATGGAGGCTAAACAATATGCTACTAAATAACCAATGATAACTAAAAAAATTAAAGAGGAAATAAAAAAATACCTAGAAACAAATGACAATGAAAACACAGCAACCCACAACCTATGGAATGCAGCAAAAGCAGTTCTAAGAGGGAAGTTTTTAGCAATATAATCTTACCTAAAGAAACAAGAAAAATCTCAAATAAACAACCTAACCTTATAGCTAAAGCAACTAGGAAAAGAAGAACAAACAAAACCCAAAGTAGAAGAAAAGAAACCATAAAAATCACAGCAGAAATAAATGAAATAGAAATGAAGAAAACAATAGCAAAGATCAATGAAACTAAAAGCTGGTTCTTTGAGAAGATAAACAAAATTGATCAACCTTTAGCCAGACTCATCAAGAAAAAGAGGGAGAGGATTCAAATAAATAAAATTAGAAATGAAAAAAGAGAAGTTACAACAGTCACTGCAGAAATACAGAGGATCATAAGAGACTACAACAAGCAACTATATACCAACAAAATGGACAACCTGGAAGAAATGAATAAATTCTTAGAAAGGTAGTCACAAGCACTGAAATTGAAACTGTGATTTAAAATCTTCCAACAAACAAAAGCCCAGGACCAGATGGCTTCACAGGTGAATTCTACCAAACATTTAGAGAAGAGCTAACACCTATCCTTCTCAAAATCTTCCAAAAACTTGCAGAGGATAGAATACTCCAAAACCCATTCTATAAGGCCACCATCACCCTGATACTAAAACCAGACAAAGATGTCACAAAGAAGAAAATTACAGGCCAATATCACCGATGAACATAGATACAAAAATCCTCAACAAAATACTAGCAAACAGAATCCAACAACACATTAAAAGGATCATACACCATATCAAGTGGGATTTATCCCAGGGATGCAAGGATTCTTCAATATATGCAAATCAATCAGTGTGATACACAATATTAACAAACTGAAGAATAAAACCATATAATCCTCTCAATAGATGCAGAAAAAGCTTTGACAAAATTCAACACCCATTTATGATAAAACCCCTCCAAAAAGTGGGCAGAGAGGGAACCTACCTCAACATAATAAAGGCCATATATGACAAACCCACAGCCAACATTGTTCTCAATGGTGAAAAACTGAAAGCATTTCCTCTAAGATCAGGAGCATGACAAGGATGTCCACTCTTGCCACTGTTATTCAACATAGTTTTGGAAGTCCTAACCATGGCAATCAGAGAAGAAAAAGAAATAAAAAGAATCCAAATTGGAAAAGAAGTAAAACTGTCACTGTTTATGGATGACATGATACTATACATAGAAAATCCTAAAGATGCAACCCAAAAACTACTGGAGCTAATCAAGGAATTTGGTAAAGTTACCAGGATACAAAAGTAATGCATAGAAATCTCTTGCATTCCTATACACTAACAACAAAAAACTGGAAGGAGAAATTAAGGTAACTATTCCATTTACCATCGCAACAAAAAGAATAAAATACCTAGGAATAAACCTACCTAAGGAGACAAAACCTGTACTCAGAAAACTATAGGATTCTGATAAAAGAAATCAAAGATGACTCAAACAAATGGAGAGACATACCATGTTTTTGGATTGGAAGAATCAATATTGTGAAAACGACTATACTACCCAAAGAAACCTACAGATTCAGTGCAATCCCTGTCTAATTACCAATGGCATTTTTCACAGAATTAGAACAAAAATTTTCACAATTTGTATGGAAACACAAAAGACTCCAAATAACCAAAACAATCTTGAGGGGAAAAAAACGGAGCTGGAGGCATCAGGCTCCCTGATACTACAAAGTTACAGTAATCAAGAAAGTATGGTACTGGCATAAAAGACAGAAATATAGATCAATGAAACAGGATAGAAAGCCCAGAGATAAACCCATGCACCTATGATCACCTAATCTACAACAAAGATGGCAAGAGTATACAATGGAGAAAAGACAGTCTCTTCAGTAAGTGGTACTGGGAAAACTGGACAGCTACATGTAAAAGAATGAAATTAAAACACTCCCTAACACCATACACAAAAATAAACTCAAAATGGATTAAAGACCTAAATGTAAGACTGGACACTATAAAAGTCCTAGAAGAAAACTTGGGCAGAGCACTCTTTGACATAAATCACAGCAAGATCTTTTTTGACCCACCTCCTAGAGTAATGAGAATAAAAACAAAAGTAAACAAATGGGACCTAATTAAACTTAAAAGCTTTTGCACAGCGAAGGAAACCATAAAAAAAATGAAAAGACAACCCTCAGAATGGGAGAAAATATTTTCAAATGAAGCAACTGACAAGGGATGAATCTTCAAAATATACAAACATCTCTTCAAAATAAACAGTGCACCTCAAAGAAACAAAAAACAACCCAATGAAAAAATGGATGGAATACCTAAAAAGACATTTCTCCATAGAAGGCATACAGATGGCCAACAAACACATTAAAAGGTGCTCAACATCACTAATTATTAGAGAGATGCAAATCATAATTACAATGAGGTATCACCTCACACTGGTCAGAATGGCCACCAGCAAAAAATCTACAAACAATAAATGTTGGAGAGGGTGTGGAGAAAAGGGAACCCTCCTACACTGTTGCTGGGAGTGTAAATTGGTAGAGCCACTATAAAGAACAGTACAGAGGTTCCTCAAAAAACTAAAAATAGAACTACCATATGACCCAGCAATCTCACTCCTGGGCATATATCCTGAGAAAACCATAGTTCAAAAAGATACATTGCAGCACTATTTACAATAGCAGGACATGGAAGCAACTTAAATGTCCATCAGCAGAGGAATGGATAAAGAAGATGTGGTACATATATACAATGGAATATTGGTCAGCCATAAAAGGATTGAAATAGTACCATTTGCAGAGACATGGATAACCTAGAGACTGTCATACAGAGTGAAGTAAGTCAGAATGAGAAAAGCAAATATCGTATAATATCACTTATATGTGGAATCTAGAAAAATGGTACAGATGAACTTGTTTGCAAAGCAGAAATAGAGACACAGATGTAGAGAACAAACTTACGGATACCAAGGGGGGAAGGAGGGGTGGGACAAATTGGGATATTGGGATTGACATAAATACACTACTAGGTGTAAAATAGATAACTAATGAGAACCTATTCTATAGCACAGGGAACTCTACTCATTGCTGTGTGGGGACCTAAATGGTAAGGAAATCTAAAAAGAGGGGATATATGTATACTTATAACTGATTTACTTTGCTCTACAGCAGAAACTAACACAACATTTTGAAGCACTTATACTCCAATAGAAACTTTTTTTTTTTTAAGTTGCAGAACAGAGAATAACATTTGTCTTGTTGGAGGTTTATAGGAACATTGTGACCTGACCTACGTGGACAGCTGCAAGAATAAAGGATTCTGGCACCAAGAATTTTGCAACAACCAAGCACACACCCTCCCCTTTTAGTATAAAAGAAGCCTGAATTCTAACTCAGGTAAGATGGTTCTTTGGAACACTAGTCCATCATCTTCTCAGTCTTCTGGTTTTCTGAATAAAGTCCCTATTCCGTTCCCCCCACCCCCAAAAAATAAACCTAATGTCATACTTCAAGGAACTAGAAAAAAAGAACATACTAGACCCAATATTAGCAGAAAACAGAAAATAAGTAGCAGAGAAGAAATAAATGAATTAGAGACAAGAAAGACAATAGAAAAAAAAATCAAAGAAACTATGAGATATCTTTTTGTAAAAGTACAAAAATATTTAGAAAACTTTGGCTAGATTTAACAAGAAGAAATAAAAGAGAGAGGACTCAAATAAATAAAATCAGAAGTGAAAACAGAGATATTACAATGATACCACAGAAATACAAAAACCGTAACAGACTACTGTGAATAATTACATACTAACAATCTGTATTACCTAAAAGAAATATGTGAATTTCTAAAAACATACAACTGACCAGAACTGAATCATGGAGAAATAGAAAATCTGAAAAGACTGATAATGAGTCAGAGAATGAAGCAGTAATCAAAAAACCTTGCAACAAAGAATAGCCTAGGACCAGATGTCTTCACTGGTAAATTTTACCAAATGTTTAAAGCTAATCTTCCTCAAACTCTTCCAAAAAAATTAAAGAGGGAACTTCCAAACACATTTTATAAGGCCAGCATTACTGTCATCCCGTATCCTACACAAGGAAACTACAAGAAAAGAAAATTATAGGCCAATTACCCTGGTGAACATAGATGCAAAGTTCCACAATGCATTCTAGCAAAACTGAATTCAATAGTACATGAAAAGGATCATACACCAGGATCAAGTGATATTTATCCTTGGGATTCAAGGACGTTTCAACTTTTCCTCTAAGATCAGAAACAAGAAAAGGATGCCCACTCTTATCACTCTTGACATAGTATTGGAATTCCTAGCCAGAACAATTTGGCAAGAAAAAGAAATGAAAGACATTAAAATCAGAAAGGAAGATATTAAATAGCTACAGATGGCATGATGCTATGAAAAAAGAAAAAAAAAATCCTAAAGAATCCACCAGAAAGCTCTAAGAACTAATAAATTCAGTAAAGTTGAATAAAAGCCTGCATACAAAATCATTTAAATGTCTTTACATCAACTACAATCTGAAAAGGAATCCCATTTACAATAGAATCAAAAACAATAAAATACTTAGGAATAAATGTAAACAAAGATGAAAAAGACCTGTACATTGAAAATATGAGACATTGATGAAAAAACTGGAGAAGACATGAATAAATTGAAAGATATCCCGTGTTCATGAAATGGAAAAATTAACATTGTTAAAATCCCTATACTCCCTAAAGAGATCTATAGGTTCACTGCAATCCCTATCAAAATTTCAATGGCATTTTCCCCTGAAACAGATAAAACAATCCTAAAATTTGTAGGGAAACACAAAAAATCCCAAGTAGCCAAAGCAATTTCAAGCAAGCAGAACAAAGCTGGAGGCATCACGCTCCCTGATTTCAAACTATTTTACAATGTTATAGTAATCAAAGAGTATGGTGTTGGCATAAAAATAGATGCAAAGATCAATGGAACATAATAGAGAGCCCATAAATAAACCCACATGTATATGGTCAATTAATTTATGACAAAGAAGCCAAGAATATACAATGGACAAAGGACAGTCTCATCAATAGATGGTGTTAGGAAAACTGGATATTCACACACCAAAGAATGAAATTAGACCCTTTTCTTACACCTTACATAAAAAGTAACTCAAAATGGGTTAAACACTTAAATGTAAGACCTGAAACTGTAAAACTTCTAGAAGAAAACATAGGGAAGAGTCTCCTTGAAACTGGTCTTGGCAATGTTTTTTTTGGATATGATATCAAAGGCAAAAGCAACAAATGCAAAAATCAAGTGGGACAATATCAAATTTTAAAACTTGCACAGCAAAGGAAGCAATCAACAAAACGAATAGGTAAACTATGGAATGGGAAAAAATATTTGCAAACTACATATCTGGTGAGGGGTTAATATACAAAATATATAAGGAACCCATACAACTAAATAGCATAAAAACAAATATCATTTGTGCCAGTGGATAAACCTGGAGGACATTTTGCTAAGTGAAATAAGCCAGACACAGAAAGACAAATACTGTATGATCTCACTTATATGTGGAATATTAAAAAGTTGAACTCATAGAACCAGAGAGTATAACGATAGTTCCCAGGGGTTTAAGCATGGAGGAAATGGGGAGATGTTGGCCGAAGGGTGCAAACTTTCAGTTATAAGCTGAATAAGTTCTGGGGATCTAATGCACAGCATGGTGATTATAGTCAACAAAGCTGGAGTATACACACTTCAAAGTTACTTAGAGACTAGATCTTAAATATTCTCACAACAAAATGAAATAATAATTATGTGACATGAGAGAGGTGTTAGCTAATGCTATGGTGGTAATCATATTGCAATATATAAATGTATCAGATCAACACATTTTACACCTTAAACTTGGTGATTATAGGTAATAATACTGTATTGTACACTTGAAATCTGCTAAGAGAGTAGATCTTATGTTTTCGTCACACACACACACACACACACACACACACACACACCATACAACTATGTGGGGAGGTAGATGTGTTAATTAACTTGATTGTGATAATCATTTCACAATGTATATTAAATCATCACATTTTATACCTTAAAATGTTTAAAATACTAATTAAGCCCATGTTTCTTTCCAGATAACTCCTCACTTGCCATTTCTTCACTTGCCTATAGGACAAATCTAATAATATAGATTATATACTATTTAGGATTAGATGGATAAATCTTACTTAAGAATTACATAATGAACTATTTGTCATCCTCACAGTGACAAAAACAGCTCTGCCTCCTATATTCCACATGGCACAAAATGATGTCTCTCTGACCACTTACTCACGCTCAAAATCTAGGAGTTAAAGTTGACTCCTCTCCTTCAACCCCATTCCCTGAACTACCAAATCCTATGTTACCCTTTGTAAATACCTTTTAGGTAGAAATGGTTATTTCCATCCTCACTATCAGAGTGTAGAAGAGTCATCTGTTGCTCTCTAACTGGCTTCCCTGCCTCCAGGTTTGTCCCTTCTTCCCTCACTATTCTCAGCTCAGCAGCGAGATAATTTTCTTGAAAATAAATTTTAATGTTGGTATGTCATTTCTTATATGTCTTCCCCTTGCCCTCATGATAAAGTCTAAAATTCCATTCAAATCTTGTTAATTCTTCTTTAGCTCTGATTTCCCTTGTTGCCTACCATTCCCCAGTCTTAATTCATGCTCCAGATGAATTAAGGTGTTTTCATATCCCTGAATCCTAACTCAGACTTTATGATTGGAACATTTCTCCCCACTGTACCTAATCTGAATACATTCTAACCTTCAGTCAAATTCCAGTTGAAATAACATTCCTTTAGGTACTCATATCAATATGCTTACTGTGCACACTCACTGTATTTCCCTCTTAATCACACTGACCACACTTCACTTAAGTGATATGTTTAGTTGTTTGTAATCCCTACTAGATTATAACTTTAGTGAAGATAGAACCTTTTTGATTTACTGATATATTTTAAATATTTGGCACAAATAAATATTCAATAAATCTTTTTGAGTACATGAGTAAATGAAAAGAAGGTGACACAACTTTGTGCTAGGACAGATGTTCCTGAATAAGAGTAGATATGTGTGCACATGGAGGTGCAGAAAAATTTTATATCTTTAGGTAGATTCATCACAAAACACCATATATAGATTATTACTTGCTCTCAGAACCTCAAATAAAATATAGGAAAATTGTAAAAAATGAAGCAATAATGTAAAATTATACGATGTGACTACATAATACTGGTGTTTCTAAACACATTATATTCCGGTAGGCTAAATATATTCTCAAGTAGAAAAAGAGTCAAAAAGAAAACCAAATCCACCAACCTGCTCTTGTGAACATTAATTTTTTATAGTAGAGAAGAATATTTCACTTGTTCTGTTTTTTCCAGTTAAAACTGAAAAATACTTCGTTGATCTGGTAGATCAGATTTTAAGAATAAAAACGATTGTTTTAAGATCAAATGTATTCTGCATCTTACACGGATCCTTGTTAGGTCTTCTAATTCACTAAGGCATTTTTATTTACTTTGGAGATTCAGCAAATTTGAAGAGTGTGCTGTGACAACAGTTTGACTAGATTTAATGATTATGCATCTTCACATATTAAATACAAAATTAGAATTTATAACCATTTTGGAGTTACAAAATATGGTAGAAGACTCCTCTAACAATCTGAAGATAGGAAAAGGGATACAAATCCTTTTTCTGCTTAATTAAAAAGTTTTTTAAGTTCTGCTATACATCCATGCACACACATATACATATACAAATACATATATAGTACAACTTGTTTTTCATGAGGTTATATTTACATATAGTGGCCAAAATCAAACAGGATAGAGAAGTATAATGACAGATAACAAGTATTCAGTCATAAAAGTTTTATTAGTCAGAGTTTAATCATCAAACCAGAGCCACTAACAGTGTTATGGGAACAAGTTGTTTACCCTAGAAATGAGTACTTACACAAATGTGGCAAAGTTAGGAAAAGAAAAGTTTCAAAGTAGTCAGTCAGAGATACTTTCTATACTGTTTGATCCTGGCTGTTATATAAAAATATAACCTCCTGAGAAAATCACTAACTGTAATAACCTGAAGCAGTGATGTGAGTGGGTATTTATGATTCTATAGAAAAAGCTTAGAAGCTGTGAATATCTGGTAGCCCAGTGTGTCTGCAAAGAAGAGTTTCATAGTGAGGTCCAAGAAAGCTGCTAACTCTGAGGAAGCTGCAGTCAAATATTAGACAGTTGTCTTGTGTTACTATTGAATGGTGGGTGGAGCCACAGACTGGGAAGACAAGATAGGAGTTCAAGCCCTTTGGGCACATCTGCATTTGTGTATCACCCAGTTTGCCCATCATGACAATCTAAGAGTAATGGCTTCCTCTTCACTTTTACCATCTAAACCCCACATATGTTCCTGTTTTGGCCAATTCCAACCCAGAACCACATAGGCAAGAGGACTTGAGAAAACAAAGTTCCTAGACCTGAGTTATTATAAGCAATTCAGAACAAAAAGAAAAGCCCCACTACACCATTCCCCACCCACCCCCCAAAAAAAAGCTGAATGGAAAAAGGGAGAAGAAACAGCTCTCATTCTTTATGGAACAAAATTTAATTTTTGCATACAAACATTAACCTCATCAATATTGTCATAAAATTTCCTTAGGTTGATTTCAAATGCCAGTACTTTTTACATAAACTACAGATAATTAATTCATTGACCATTCTATTTGTTTCATTTAATTACTATTTAATTCATTCAAAAAATGTTTAGTAAGCATTTGTATAGCAAACATGTATAGGGGGTACAAGTGTAAATACAAGGGCAAAGTTTCTTCACACATGCAAATTACATTCCAGTGGCAAGAGAAAAATAATAAAGAAATAGAAATGTAAGTTAATTATAGTGATGTAAAAAGAATAAAACGGGGTAAAGAGTTTGAATATGAGAGGGACTAATATATCAGTTTTACAGAGTGATGAATGAAAAGCTCTCAGATATGACATCCCATCAGAGACACATAGCAAAGGATCAAGTGAGCTCTGCAGATACCTGGGAAAGTGGGCACTTCCGGCCAAGAGTTAAAACATCAGAGGCAGGAATGTGTTTATTGTTTTGAAGAAATGAAAAGAATGTTAGCATGGTAGACTGCAACTAGGAAGAGGGAAATTGAAATGTGATAAAGATGGAATAAGAATGTGATAAAGAAGTCCTGGAGGCAGATTTGGAGTCCATGGTATGAAGTATCTAATGTTTGAAACAGGTACCTGATATTGTCAAGATTTTTATTTTAAAAGGATTACTCTAGTTACTGTACAGAAAATGGAAAGACTGGGCTTGCCAAGCATAGCAGGAAGGTTAGTTAGGAACCACTTATTTCTAAAAAGGCTGTAAAAGCCTATTTTGTTTTAGCACAGGGCTCCTTAGTTATTTGGGTTGAATGGATCTAAACATTTCTCATAAAGACCTGGAATCAAGCACTGCAGACTCAAAATTATTTTTTAAAGACTCAAATCCAGATTCGTAAATAGATATCAAATAATCTGTAAAATAAGACTTCAAGGCTCAATACGCCTATTGGATATTTTCTTTATTTTAATTAGGCAGTGTATACTGCTTTATTTTTTCTCTCCAAAAAGAAAAAGTGCACAAAGACGAAATTAGCTTAAAGTACAGTGTATGCCACTTTTTATTTTTAAGAAAAAATATGTATTCATAATTTTAAGTAATGGAAGCTAAAAGTGTTGTATCTGCTATAGTTTGTCTCCTCTATATGAAACACCAGAATTAGCAATTCCACAAAGCATTGCCTTCCACAAGCATCTCTTGTAAAATTTATCTTGGAGCTAAATATAAAGATTGAAAATAATAAAATAGAACCTACTTAAGGTTGTTACATCTTCGTTACTCACCAATAGTAATTTAATAAATATTTCTTATATTTTAATTAGGACTTTCACTAGGTGACTGGTTTCTGGGCCACATGAAACAATTTTCACTTCTCCACTGACATCAATTATCCAAGCTAAAACCCATCTTCTACTCTGTGGTATTTCAAATATGGTATAAATGATGAAAATGCAAGCTGTTGAAGTTACTGTCAATTCGACTGTCTTTATACTAGGCTGAGTTGCATAGATTCATCATCAGTTCTAGACTACAGCATTATTTTAATGTAATTTCTGCAGTTTTATCATTTACTGATATGTTTAATTGCACAGAAGGTGGCCAGTAGTATAAATTAAACAGCTGTGTTTTTTGGTTGAGATCACCATGTTAATAAAATTATGAGCTTCTAAAATATCTTGTCAGATTATAGAAATTTAAACTGTTTTTCAGTTTACATGATCATTTGAAAATTTATTACTATGAACTTTAAAAAGTATGCGTGACAAGGCTCTACTTAAGCTTAAAAGAAAGTAAGCAATGCCTATTCACAAAGTGTTCCTGATGGGCCTCATTGAAAGCAACTGGTTTAGAAAGCAGAGGTAGCAGTTCACTAATCACCTATCTCATTAAAGTTGAAACAGTAGCATAGCAATCCATTAAGCTCCAAATCCTATTATCATCTATCTGAAAACTAAAATTGTGGATATGAAATATAAATAAAGTAAAAATTGGCAGATAGAGATAATATATCTAAGTCATTGTTGCATACCCTAAGTTGCTTATTTTGTCAAGGTATAAAATGTACTGCATAGAAAAAATTATCCATAAAAGTATATTGAACCAATTGTTATGCTTTCCTTTGCACAAACCAATCCCCAAAGCTCTAATTCCTAAATATATGCAATCCCAACAGCTCTCACAAACACATACAACACAAATAAGACAAAATACGTATCAATGTAAAGTACTAAGTATACACCATTTACCATTTGAAAAAAAAAATCTAAATCAAAGTCAACTCCTGAAATAAATGACCACTAAAAAAACTGACTAAGATCAATAATTTTAAATGCCCTCAAATGAAGTTCATACTTCTGAAATAGATTAAGGATAATTCTCTGTCTCTCCCCCCCCTTCTCTTTCACACATGCACATACACTTGATGCCAGTTGTGAAATAGCTGTACTTTAGTTTTCTGTTACTAAATATATATATTTTTTCCTGTGTGCCTAAAATAACCACCTTAAATAAAACGAATAAATTAAACAAAGTCAAAAGAGAAATGATCACATGGAAAAAACATGTGATACAACACATATCACAGCAAAGGCTTAATTTTCTTACTATATAAAGACTCCTACAATTAGTAAGAAAAACACCAAAATCCCAAGAGAAAAATAGGCAGAGGAGAACAGATGAATACCAGAAAAGGAAAAAAACAAAACTAGTCTTAAATATATGAAAAGCACTAGGAATAGGAAGCCCTCATTTTTCCACTCCCATCCCCACTGCCCCAAGCCCCTCCTTAGTAGATAGTGTGTTAAGTTCTTCTCCCAGTTTTCCTGTGTTGGTATAGTATTCTCCCCTCCAGTATGAGGCTTTAATAGAATCTGTTTTTATCAAGCAAATATACACCACTTAACCAGTCAATTCATTCTGCCCAGTAGTTTCAAGCTCTACCTTGGATTCCAAACACCTTTCTCATAGCACATACCATTTCTCAGAGGGTGCTCTATGGTAACTTTGCAGACCTTAATAACTTAATACTAAAGTGTCAGATCTACACGGTTGGAGAGTAACACTTTTTTCACCCTCCTGGAAATGCACTACTCTGGATCTTGCTGGATCCTAACATACTCCTCCACTTAGATCGCAAGTAGAGAGAATAGACTTACAGAATCAGAAACCTAGGAAAGGAACTCTCGAAATAAGTCAGTCTTCCCCTTTTGCCCTCCTTCTTTTCTTGAAACAAGCTACCCAGAGAGCACCATATTCAGATCTACTCCTTAGGAGAGGGGCTCTGTGGGACGGAGTCCCGAGCAGTCCCATGACTGGAGAACAATGAATTTCAGCCTGGACTTCAGCATAGGAAACCAAACCCCCTGCAGTTAGACTCATTCAGACTCCCATATCAGCATTTCCCACTGGTATTTTCTAGAGCCCTTGGTCTTGTTGGGTCTTGTGTGGTTCTGGGAAAATTTGACTGTACTCCCTCAAAGAACCAAATACACACAAGTTCCTCTCAAAAGCAGGCAGATATTGTTTTAAAATCAAAAGTATATATAAAATAACCAACATATAGCACAGGGAACTATACTCAATATTTTATAATAACCTATAAGGGATGAAAATCTGAAGAAGAATGTATGCGTGTGTGTATATGGGTGTGTGTAACTGAATCACTGTGCTGTACACCTGAAACACGATATTGCAAATCAACTATACTTCAGTAAAAAAAGCATATGTCTCATTACAATCTACAATATTGTTGTGATTGCTCTTTAGTACTAAATTCTCACCCTTGCTTGTTTTTCATATGAAAATTTCTACAAGAATTGTTCAACCTGTGCAATTTTAATACTATCTCATAGCCAATACATTTCTGACAGATATAAAAACTTTCATGTACTTTTACTGTCTTCGATTTTTTAGAGCAATTTTTTTTGTTGGTCAAAACAGACTATTAGTGTTAACCAAGTTAAATCAAATTTAAATGAATTCAGACAGCTTAACACAGGAATACATTCATATGCAAAGCACACAATAGTCAAATCAGATAGAGAAGTTGATATAAGAAGTTTTAGAGAAAGGAAATCCCATCAAGTGCAACTTAACCTAATTGAGACTGATTTTAAATCACTTTCATTTCAAAGGTAGATTTAATCTTCCAAGAATAGCTTTTTTTCAACATGAAAATGAAAGCCCTTTGAATCTTTTTTTCCCCTCTCTTTTCATCTTGTTATTATAATCCACTAGGTGGGTGAATTTTGTCTGGCAAGATTTCATTATCTTCTGCTTTGATTAGGAATCATTACAATTTGTAGTATTTTCTTTACTTCCTTTCAAAGAACTTCAATCTCTGTTGGTTTAATAAACATGTTAATATACGTTATAGAATAAAACTCTAAGTAAGGAGATTAGAGCAGTTTCAAGTGTGGAGAAGGTATGTTATTTTACTTTTTGTCACCATATATTAGAAATTTCTAAAGGGAAAGGGCACTAGAATTTTTGAATAATTCTTACAGAGTCAATAGCAGACATTTTTATTACATTTAACAATATATAACAACTTTTATTGAATGGTTAATGTGTGATGAATGCTAACTACCCCACTGAGGACATGTCAAAATGTCCTCCTAAGGCTAACACCAAAAAACTAAACAATTACAACAAAGGACTAACTATTTTGATAGCTAGTAGTATGGGGCAGTTTGAAGGGGATTTGAAATATATATTTGAAGAATTAGTAAATGAAGTTTGAGAAATTGATGTCTAAGGCAGTTTCTTAAGATGAATATGGTTTATCCAGTTAACGTGTGTATTGGGACCAAAGAAATATGAATAATTATATCATAGCTCTGTCTATAACATTAATAATCCATTTTTTATTAACCATCTTTGTTCAGTTCCTGTGACTTTCTTATGCACAAATTCTACCCATTTTTCATTTTCTCTTGCCTATTCCATATTGATTTGCTGATGATGTTTATATACACATGCATATCTTGGTTAAAAGTGAGAATTTGGACTTCTAAACCACTACCTGTGTCTGAATCTCAGCTCTGTCATGTGTAATCACTATGACCTTGGTAAGTTCTTTAAAATCTCAATGATTCAGTTTTCTCGTCCATAAAATAGGATAAATAATGGTATCAATCATGCAGGGGAGATGCGCTGATAAAAATAACATGCAGAATTCATAGAAACAAATTTGTACATAGTACAAAGAGTACACAGTAAACTCTTTGCTATTATTTTATTAGATGTTGGATACTAAGTTTAGCAGCAATCTGCCACCAGGAGCTGTCTAAAAGCTATCAAGCACCTTTTCTATATTTCAATAGCTCCCTAAATTGTGAATCTTACTTTCCCAAATTGAAACCCTACATTTCCAATCACCTTTTCTGCTAGCTGGCAGACATGTGACTTAGGTTCTGCCAACTTGACGCACCTGTGTGAGTCCTGATTCATATGTAAGTTACGTCAGAAAACCAGCCAGGTATAAGGCACCCAACTTACTGGAGCACATAGAAGCAAGGGAAGTGAGTTCATGAGGTTGGCAATAATGGAGACCCTTTGTTCCTCCAGAGATATGCCTAAAGGCATTCGGAATGGTCCAGTGTTTGATGTACTATTGTAAGTTACCTGACAATATAGCCTCTAACAAACCTAGGCTGCCTGAAACTCTGGTAATAGAATTGTTTACCTTTACAACAGGAAGTTTGGGAAAGCACCAACATCTGCACGTGGGCTGTGCACAGGCTGACTTTAAGGGCTTCATGTTGTGAGAACTGAAATTCTTATGAGGTAGTTTAAAATAAACAAAAAAAAAACATGTCAGTGAGGCCTACTTTGGATGCATATGTGCAAAATAAGTCCATGACGGGATCAAGTGTGCTTTCCTTAGTGAGGAACAGAAACATTGTCAAAGTGATGAAGGCATGAGCACAGAATCATAAACTAAATTTAAAAATAAAGCTTTTTTGAGTAACAAAACAGTTTAAAAACTAGTAAAGTAAGATAAATTATTATGACAGTCCTTTTCTAATTGTGATGGAAGTACTGGGGGTATCAGAGCTTATTTAGTTATTTAGTTGCTCAACCACAGAGTTCTGTGTTGTGGTCTGAGAATTGTTCCTTGAAGCTTATTAATATTTCTTGATAAATCTTCCTGTTTAAACTTGTGAGAGTGGAATCTACTGACATAGTGTAGGGAGGATGACCAATACAGTAATTTACATCGGAGGAAGTTACAGGCATTCCGCACTCCGAAAAAACAAACAAACAAACAAAAAATGGGAATTTGAAATGGGTCATCTCATTTGAGTGAGTTTGAAGTCAGTGAGTAGAGAATTGATTAGCACTAGGAAAAGGATGTGAGTATTCCACGGCACATAGTGGCAAAACATTGACTTAACTCATCATTGTGGTCCCTTGGAATGAAGTGTGTATTAAAGTAACATTTTGAGGATTCAGTGTTTACTATTTACACCACTTTAATGGGTATCAAAAATACCAAGGCTCTTTTGTGCATAGACTGCTTAGAGAGTTTAAAAAATAATTTAACAGCTCAAAGTTTTAAATTATTATTCAACCATTACTAGATAAGCAATAGATTCTCATAACATGCTTAAAATGTTTTTTTGTCATTTAGCAACAGGGCTGTTTAGCAACACAGAATCTGCTGTCATCATTACTGTGTTTCAGGATAGGCAGAATCCACAGCTGCTTTAGGCCTCTTTCCGTATGCATTCGTTCATTCAACAGATATCTCTAGCCAACCACATAAAAGGAACTAATACAGATGATGCATTATAGAAACTAAAGAAATGGGTAAGTTCTCTGCCTTCAAGGATCAGAAAATAGATAAGAGGATAGGTATTAATAAGAAAAATGAAGCTGGCTAGGGAAACTAGAAGGATGGGGTAAAGTTTTACAGAAAATTATCAGGGAATGCCCTATGATAGTCTGGATACTCCACCAAGCAGACACCAAGATAAGATTAGATGAGCAAGAGATTTATTAAGGAAAATAACTGTGAAGGATTAGGAGGCAGAGCCAGAGAAGGTAGAGAGAACTTTCAAACCACCTATGAAAGAGAGGGCCAAGGAAGAATATTTGAGTATGTAAAATCTCAGGCTACAGCAGTTTTTAAAAAAATTATGCCAAGGCAGACAAGAGTTCTCTAGCCAAAGTTAGCTGTATGAGGAGTTTCTCATTCTACAGGAAGGGGCCAGCAGCAGTACTCTCATTATGGTCAGCCACTGACTTGGAACAGCCCACAGGAATCATAGCCTTGACTCACGATGGTAGTGGAACCAGTTAGGGGCAGGAGTCAGTTATGTTTTCCAGGGTACAAAATCTGAGCAGCATATCTTCATGTCCACCACATCTCTCTAATGAGATAGCATTAGAGTATAAAGCTGAAGAAAGTTAGGCATTATGTCATATGGATAATAGGAAAAGAGCATTCTACATAGAGGAAAGAGCAAGTACAAAAATGCTGAGGAGGAAATGTGCTTGGCATGTTATCTGTACCTATGGCCTAGTGAACAGAATAAAACGTATAAAAGATAAGCTCGAGGGATAGCAGGGGCAAAATCATGTAGGGCCATGTAGGTTAAAAAAAGGAGGGGAGGGGGTTGATGGTAAGAGTGTTGATCTTTAATGGGGATGGAAAACCTTTGCAGAGTATTAAGGAATGACATGTTTGAAATGGTCTGAATTACGTTTGATCACTCTTGTTCTTTTGTGAAATACAATCTATAGAGAGAAGAATTGTAAACAAATCAGTTAGGAGGCTACTGCAAAATTCCAGTAGAGAAATGACATCTTTGTTTGTTTGTTTCTGACCAGGGTGTTTGCAACAAAGTGAGAAGTGATCAGATTCTGAATATATTTTAATGCAGAGCTGACAAGCGGTGTGAGAGAAAGAGAAGAGTCAAAGATGACTTGAAATTCAGGGATTGAGTTGCATGTGTCAGATGACAAACTACAGTGGACGCTTTGGCAGGACAGAGGTCATTCCAAATTCCCAAGCCTTCAAACCCCACCAAGTCTCCTCACCTGGCAGAAACAGCTTCTCCCATTGCCCAGGGAGTCTCTTCCTGGCTTAATTAAAGATTCTTGAATGGTCTCACCTTAGGAAGTGACAAAGACAAGGTACCCAGTGCAAGGAAGTTGGGTTTACTTTGGAGGTAATTCCAGGAAGCTGGATGACAGAGCAGGGAGAATGACACAGGGAGGAAGGCAAAGCTTATTAAAGGCAGATTAGTGAGGTCATTACCGTAGGCAGTGTGGATTCTGTCCAGCAGGGACTCTGAAACATGCATAGAATGCTTCCTAGAATTGCCCATTTGAAGGAAAGAAGGCTAGGGACTTTATGTGTAGTCTGCCATTATTTATTGTTTGAGTAAGGATGGGTAAGAATAGTAGAAGATGAAGTAAGAGATTAAAAAGACTGGGGAGATCACAAAGGGCCTCATAGGCCATTGTAAGGACTTTGACTTTTATTCTGAATGAAATGAATAGAAACTACATGATTTCACCAACAGAAGAGTGACTTAATATTTAAAAGGTGTCACCCTAGCTACTCTATCATTCTACTGGTTCAGTGAGACCAGTTTTCATACATTTTTGTTTTCAAGATTTCTATCAACTACTGTATATCCTGTGAATTTGTCTTTCAATCAATGTTAAAAAATGAATGAATGACTATAGTTCCAAACCATACTCATTTTTCTAAATTAAAATATAGAGAAAATAAAAGTGCTGTGGATCTCATTTCTGTAACATGTTAAAACTATAAAATATTATGTATTGTTTGCAAAAGGTTAAATATGTTATATGCAGAAAAATGATACAAGCTAACTTCCCGATGGTGGTTACTTCTGGGTAGAGAAGGAAAGAAAGGATTCTCACTTCAGATTAATTTGTAATTTTTTTTTCTTACAAAAAAAATTGGAGGAAAATATAACAAAATGTCAGCAATTTTAAATCCAGGATTATGCTGAACAGTTAGCTTTTGCTGTATAACATACCACTCCAAAACTTTTTTTTTGCTCAAAACACACCATTTATTTAAGCTCTTGATTTTACGGATGAGTTTAACTGATGGGTTCCACTGCTAAGTCTCTCCTGGGCTCACTTGTGTTTGTAGTCAACTGCCAGATCTTCATGGGTCTGGTTGCTATAGGGAGGCCCTTATCTAGGGCAGCTTTGTCTGCCAGGAGGCTACACCAGGCTTGTTCAAAAAGTGGAAGGAGGGGGTTCCCTGGTGGTGCAGTGGTTGAGAGTCCGCCTGCCGATGCAGGGGACACAGGTTTGTGCCCCAGTCCGGGAAGATCCCACATGCCGCGGAGCGGCTGGGCCCGTGAGCCATGGCCGCTGAGCCTGAGCGTCTGGAGCCTGTGCTCCGCAACGGGAGAGGCCACAACAGTGAGAGGCCCGCGTACCGCAAAAAAAAAAAAAGTGGAAGGACGGATTCAAAAACCACAAGAGGTAAAATCCAGTGTTCAAGCATCTTTCAAGGTTCTACTTGCATCATACTTGCTAAAGAGCCTTTGGCACGTGGCTAATCCAGATTCAAGAGGTGAACGTGGGTAAATAGATTCCATCTATTGATGGAAGGAGCTCAAACTATTGTCATCATTTCTGCAAAAACACCACAATTCCCCTGATCACAACTGTTCACATTCCTCCTGCCTGAAATATGCTCATTTCTACCCCAGGATCCTCCAGAATCTCACTGAATTGCACATCAAGCTTGAAGTAAAGGATCTCGCGGTCTCTGTTAATGGGAATACAGATGATGTCCCTCTGGTGGTTTCTCTTAATTCATGGCCCTATGAACTAAAAAGGCAAGTTATCTGCTATCTGTCCCCCACACACACACATGCACATGATACAATGATGAAAGAGGGGCAACATAACTGCAGTTGACACCCATTCACAGGGAGGATGTATGAGAGGTACATAGCAGTCACTGGTCCATAGCTATTATAAATTACTCCTGGGTAAACATTGCCAGGTTCTCTTACCCTGGGGACAGGACCTAGTCATTTCCCTGGAATTGGCTCCCAGTTCACAACTGAATCTCTACTATTACCATAAGAATATCTATTTTCCTGTTCTTCTCCATACCTGGCTCTTAACTCCTCATACCAGGTTCTTGGCTTCATCCTTTGAGAAATTCTACCTTTTCTCTGTGAAAAGCTGAGAAGATTACTCAACCTGTTTTCTGTCCATAGAAAATAAAAGGCCCAGAGGTTTTTATGCAATTTTCTTGGTCCCTTTGTTTCAAGATGGGATCCTTTTAACTGACATAACTGCCTTTAAAAATCTTTATAGGCTATCTGTGTATCAGATAATAGACCATTGCGCTTCATAAAAGCCACATCACTAATTGTTTTCCAGACAGACTTTTCTCTATTTTGAACACATACAACTACTTAAATCTTTAGAGGTCTTAACAAAGGGTCTAAAGCCAACACCCTAGATTTGATCTGATGCCATGACCCTGCTTTGATCATCGTGACCCTGATGCAAAGTTTCATTGGCAATTCTTTGGTTTTCATCTTCCAGTTTTTTATTTATTTTAAGAATCTGCCCTTAGCTGAAGACAAACAGTTTCATTTTCCAGTTTATCACTTTCTGGCCCATTTACATTCCCTCTAAATTCTTCTGGCAAACTGAATCATTCTTTCTTTAGCTCATCTCTCTCTTCCTGGAGCCTATTTATTTTAGGCAGATAAAAGAAAACAATAGACATGTTCAACATTCTGCTTGGAAATCATGTTGCCAATGACAAGTTCATTAGTTCATTTCTGTCTCCAAGTTATTGTCGCTGACAGTTTTGACCTTTTTTTCCATCCTGCCATTTACTTGACAAATTTCAGCATCCACAAAGTTTGCTTAATATTTTTCCAGGCTTTGTTAATAGCACCTTTTTCTCCCCCAATTGTGGAAATTTATTGACTAACATGATCACACATTATATGTGGGAATTAAGACAATTACAGCATGTATACTTTACCTCAGGTGTTGACATATCCACTGATATCATCATCATCGAAATTCATATGACAGTATAAGTTATTCAGGAAATACTTTATATACTTTATCTCATTTAATATTCACAGAAACATTATAAAGTGATTTTTTAATGGATGTATTTTATGGTTGAGAAACAAGGAGGTTTAGAAAGTTTTAAGTAACAAACCCAAGTTCACTCCCAAAATTCCCAAGTTGTGCACAAGGTAATCTTCAGTATCTACTAAATAGCCCGTGGACAAATTCAAAGCAAAATATAAAGTAGGAGAACTTGGTTTTTCTTTTATGAATTTCCTCAGTGCCCCTTGATGATCTCAATTCCTTTGTGTGACCAAGAAACCAATTCAATGGTAAATACAAGATATAGTTTCTAAAAGTACTAAACAGTCATGATTTACAATTGCTTTTTATCAGAAGAGTTTAGAAAAGAATGTCAGTTGGTAGGATGTGTACTACAGTAGTTTTGTCCTTGTCAGGAGGTAACTGGAAGTGACAAATTGTCCCTTCTCTCTTACCCACATGGAATACCAGTGACAGAAAGTGTCTGCAATGCAACACACTGCTTTTGAAACCTTGTATACTACAGTCCCAAAGTTAACAGATGGGATCCTTATCAAGTCTGAAAGGAACAGAGGAGGGAGCCCAGGAGAGTGAAAAGGCTAACAGCATCTTTAATATTTTCCATTGTTCCTTCATTCAGTACCACAAGTTTTCTGTTCCTGTTATGGGAACACTCTGTTTCTAATTTATGGATCAGTTATCTAGTGCTATGTAACAAACTACAGTCATCGCTCAATATTTTGGGTGGGGGGATGGGGGCGGGGCGGGATTTGTTTCCAGGAACACCCTGGATACCGAAATCTGAAGATGCTGAAGTCCTTATATAAATGGCATAGTACAGTTGGCCCTCCACATTCATGAATACAGAGGGCTGATTGCACTTCACACTTGATGGATTAAAACAATGGCTCTTTACCTCAGCTAGGCAGTTCTTCTGGTTCACCTGGACCTTACACTTACACTTACACTTGAACCTACACTTACACTTACACTTGAACCTACACTACACTTACACTTGAACCTACAGTAGCTACCAGGACAGCAGGGGTTAGGGTCATGGTTGGAGGGGTGGAGACTTCTTGTGTCTTTGCTCAGAAGAATCACTTATTCTCTCTCAGGCTATCCAGGGGTGTTTTACACAGTGCTGGAAGACTTCCAAGAGTCACAAAAGAATAAACACCAATTTACAAGCATTTTTCAAGTATCTGCCTATGATATGCTCATTAACGTCTGGTTGGCCAAATAAAGCTGTGTGGCCAATACAGAGTCAAGGGCAGAAAATCTACCTCTTCTTGGGAAGGCAAGTCTTTGCAGCCAATTTTGTAGTCTAGCACAGGTTATATTATTTTCTGTATGTCAAAATATATAATTGTAAATTTTTAAAAAGCATTTAAATAAATTTTAAAAGAGTAAGCATTGTGAAAATTAAGGTTTTTCTATTATCAATGCATATGTATTAATGTCATTCCTCATTGAAGTAATCATTGTTTATTTTATAAAGGTTATTAGTTTGTATTTTAATTTCTACATTTATTAATTTAATTTTCATTCATTCATTTACTATTTATAGAGCTAATTTCACAAGCAGATGAATAAAGAATTAGCCCAGGGATTTGTAAAACTCAAAGTAATTGTTGCTACGCTTCTAATGGCCTAAGGAAATATAACAGGACAGGTTTTTTTCCCTAACATAGTCCCACTTTCCCCTTCAACATACACACTGGATGCCACTGAGTTCAAAGTTTTCCTCCTACAGGTAACTTCAAAAAAAAAAAAAACAAGAAAATTAAAATCTTATTTTTCTTTCAAAAAAAAAAACACCTCATTTAACAATAAATGCTGGAGAGAGCATGGAGAACAGGAAACCCTCTACACTGTTGGTGGGAATGTAAATTGATACAGCCACTATGGAGAACAGTATGGAAGTTTCTCAAAAAACTAAAAATAGAGTCACCATATGATCCAGCAGTCCCACTCCTGGGCATGAATCCAGACAAAACTATAATTCAAAAAGATACATGAACCTGTATGTTCATAGTAGCACTATTTACAATAGCCAAGACATGGAAACAACCTAAATGTCTATCGACAGATGAATGGATAAAGAAGATGTGGGGTGTGTGTGTGTGTGTGTGTGTGTGTGTGTGTGTGTGTGTGTATACACACACACATACATATACATACAGTAGAATATTAGTCATAAAAAAGAATCAGATAATGCCATTTGCAGCAACATGGATGGACATAGAGATTATTATACTAAATGAAGTAAGTCAGAAAAAGAAAGACAAATACTATATGACATCAGTTTTATGTGGAATCTAAAGTATGACACAAATGAACACACCTACGAAACAGAAACAGACTCACAGACATAGAAAACAGACTTGTGGTTACCGGGGTGGGGGGACATGGGGGAGGGAAGGATTGGAGTTTGGGATTAGCAGATGCATACTATCATATATAGGATGGATAAACAACAAGGTCCTACTGTATAGCAAGGGGAACTATATTCAATATCCTGTGATAAACCATAATGGAAAAGAATATGAAAAAAATATATATGTATAACTGAATCACTTTGCTGTACACCAGAAGTTAACACAACATTGTAAATCAACTATACTTCAGTAAAATAAAATAAAAAAAACTTGTTTGAAACGAAAGTAAATATTTTTAGTAATATGAATGCCATAGTTGCTTGTCTTTGGTAATGTTTTCAGAAAAACCAAATTTACCAAAATACAGCATGGAGTTACTTTACACAATGTCAAAAATATATGACCATATGTTTTCAATATTGATGTTTTTTAAAAAAATATTGTAGGTAAATTTTTGTTTATTATATAAGTAATATTACAAAGTATCAGTTATATTTTGTCAGTATTATAGAAACACAAGATGTAATCTTGCAGTGTAAATACCATGGATTCTTTACATTGTTAAGAGATATCACTAAAACTGATGAACTCCAACTCTTCTCAGTCTTTTCATCACTTGGCTAAAGATCCTCATTCTGTTCCTTTAATTCCTGCTTCCTAGTACTCTGAAACTGAAATTCCAACTGTATGTAAAATACATAATTAAAACAGCTGTTTAAGAAAACAGCCAGACCAAAAAATAATTCTTTCCTCTATTAGTACCCAACGTCCTTTGGGAAACTTATCTTTTGCCTTTGGATAAAATCAAGTGGGCCTATTAGGTTCCCCATCTTTTCCTAACTAGAGAACAGGCATATGGTCAAACTAGGCCAATCATAACACTGTGATAAAGCAAAATTTTCTGTTTCCAAAAAAAGGCAAATGACAACATTTTAATTAATAATAAGTACAATTAAAAAAACACATTTATCTGTAAAAGCAAGCTTTCCAAAATCTAAAATCTACACCCAAGCATCGCTTAGGCATTACTATTAACTGGTCCTCTCTACACACTTCATTTTTACTCTGATAATCTCAGAATTGCCATTGATAACAGGATATCCATGAAATAGGAAAATTATGATTGGTACTTTGTGTTCTCCATCAACAATAAATGAGCTGGAAAGAACACATTCAAAGAGGCATAAAACATTTTGCTTTAAACACAAAGCAAATCAATACTAATCTGATCCAGTCAAGAAGTAAAAGCACATGTTATATATCATTCAACCCTTTTTTCAAATGTACACTTGTCATATACAAGGTTTTTGATGTTGTCATAGAATTTGATGGTTATGTTCAGTTAGAGGAAGGAAGAATAACACACTGGACAAGTTCATTCCCAAACTTGCCATTTTTAAAAACTGAATACATTTTAAAGAAAATGGAATTTAATAAAAAAGTTTGCTAGAATATCCATCATACACACTGTCAGTAATAGTCCTCCGTTCCAGCATTGTATTTATTCATTCGTTGAGAAAATATTGATTAAACAACTACTATAGGCTACCATGATTATAGGTGCCAAGTTTAGAGCAGTGAACAGACAGAAAATTCCATGTTTACACAGGGTGTATATTTTGATGCTCTTTGGTCCTGATCACTTCAGTGACAGGGACCCCCATCCTTGAGTTCCTCTCTCCTTCTGCTAATAATAACCATGTTAGTTTTCTCCGGTTCTTATTCTTGAATTTTAAAAATTCTTAGAACAGGTCAATAAGGTTTAATCACAAAGTCTTGGATTCCAAATTTTGTTCCTTGATGCTGGTAAAACTTTTTTAAACTTATTTTTAGTTGAATTTTATATTGCATTCCAATAAATTGTTTTCGTAAACATTTCTAGACTTCATCAATGTAAGGTCCGTTGGCCCGGGTGAAAGCAGGCCCGGGGGGTAAGAGAAAACATCGACCAGTATGAGGTAGGAGAGGCATCGGGACATAATGACCTCACCTATTCTGGGAATCAACAAGAGACTCTAACTTCCTGCCCAGAAAACAATGGGGCTGACGGGAAGGGAAAATGGGCTTACGTCCCACAACAGACCAACCAACACCTGGCCCTGTTGTATCCTCACCAAATAAGGAATTACCCTGTATAGCAAACCACCCCCTCCCCTTGCAAGCCGCCTTCTGCTTTTACCCCAATAAAAATCCCCCTCATCCAGTACTGGACGCGACTTCTCTGGCCCCTTTCTCTCGGACCAGTGAACCTAGCCCGGGAGCGCTCCCTAATAAAGCTCACGAAGCTTTCCTCTGTTTCGCGGTGCCGTTTGTTAAGATCCGACCTTACAATCAATAGATGATATATATCCTACTCAGAATACAAATTGGAAGTTGGGAAGGCAGGTGAATTCTGGAAGTAGATATTTGAGATCCTTAAGGAAGAGGATGCAGGCTGCAAAGCAAAGCAAGAATAAAACCCTGTTGAACACTGAGTGTCAGAGAGTGAAAGGATAAATCACCAAGAGGAATTAAAAAGGATTAGAAGATTGATTGGAATCCAGGTTCTGGGAGGCCAAGGGAAGACAGTTTCAAAAAGTAGGGAAAGTATGTAATGTTGGATGTCATAGAAATTGATATCTGTGATCATATGTTAATCCAGTTTGCTTAGATCATTCTTTGTTCTTAATTGATCAGTTTATTCTTTTTTTCAGTAAAACATTTCTAAGAAAGTGATTGACTAAAAGTATGAACACCTTGAGCTGGAAGTAAGAAGTTTGTGGTTCCAGTTCTTACTCACTTGGTAAAGGTGCTGAACATCTATGAATCTGTTTCCTGATTTTCAAAATAATATACATGATACCTATTCTACTGAAACATTTTTGTGAAGATCAAATCGGTATACATATGAAAATACTTTGTAAAATATCATATGACTTAAGGAAGATATTTATGCTTTAGAAAAATAAGTTTTTTTTTAACTACAGACCTTTCTACTATCTCATCTGCTAAATTTAAATTATTTCTTTCATTTATTTAATCAGATTGAATGCAGTACTCACACATGAGAACAGATCTGATGTAATCTTTAAGATACTCCTCGGGAAATTATAATCAAGCAAAAGGTAATTTTTGCCTATAGAAGTATGATTGAAATTTACCCAAGAACGTTATCCTGAAATAACCTCTGGGAGTCAAGAAGGTGAGACAATATTAACAAAGGAGTTAATTTAGCAAAGTCGGTGATAAGCATGTCAATCAAAAACTTGAGAAATATTTGCAATAATCTGCTTTTGAATAGTCGTTTACTGTATTTTTTAAGTCTTCCTATTTCACATAGAAAATGAACTTGAATCACAACAATTTTGCTTAAATGGATATGAAAGAATTTTCAAACAGTCATTACAACTCCAACTTTTTTCCAGCTAAAAAAAGTAGAATTTCTCTGTTTTTCTAGATTATATCATTGAAAATAATCTAAAGGATTAATTGCCCTTATTGAACCACCATTTAGGAAAGCATCACCAATTGTTTGAGGGATCTCATTGCCGAAAAGCTTCATACAACCTTTCTTCCACTGTAAGTAACACCTATAACCTAAGACTCTAGACTGCTCTGTGTCGAAAGGATTTTCAGAGCACATATATAGTTGAATATATCTGTGTTATGCACGCATGTGGTATTTTTAACACATGTATATGTGTATAGAATCTTATTATTTTCCAAACCCTTTTCTCATTCCGGCCTTAGGCTGTGAGTTGCTGTTTTCTCAAACCAAACTTATTTCCTCCAGGTCTTTATTCTGCTCAACCCATCACCTCCCTCACTTCTCTGATAAAATGTCACCTACTACAACTTTTCTTTCTTGACAACCTTATCTAAATAGAAGCCAGGACCTGAAGAACAGGGTAACCTAGTTTTTCAGGATGATTTTTCACATAAAGACAACTGAGTTTTCTCTTTTACAGGATAAAAAATCTCCTGGTTTTGTATTCTCATCATTCCTGTAACTGTCCTCTAAATCTTTTCCATTTTATCATAATACTTTTTATTTGCCTGTCTAAAACTCAAAAAACAAAATGAATACATTACCTCTTTCATTCTAGAGGCTACACTTCTATTAAAGTACTTATTAGCATGTTTGGCCATTACTTTTTACTGTTATCACACACTCAACTTACTGGAAATTTAAATACCTAAATTGTATGTGATTCTATTGAGGCATTGTGACCTCTTAGATTTTGCAGTTATTTCTGGAACTCTGGTTTCAGACTCTACATGGATACATATTAAATGTGCTATATTTGGCTCATAATTTCCAAATTATTGATACAATTATTTTCGCTGATGTACTTATTTGTTGATCTTCTCTCAGAAATTTATTCTAAAATTTCCCAAGTTAATAATAAAGATTTCATTAACTTGTTTGAACTGTTTTTATCCTAAAGGCATGGTTAAACACCTGTGGGAACAATCAGTTCCCAGAGCACAATGACACTGTGGAAGTCTACAGAGCTACAAAAGCATGATCCATAATTCAACTAAACATAATAAGGGTACAGCCTTTGCCAAGGAAACTTTGAAATTGCTTTAATCATTCTAACCAAACTTTGTTTTCTAGCTAGCATGGCTCAGTTTTATTTGCCTGAAGATAAAAGGCTAAAATTGTTCTGGACATTCTTCTCACTTATATTCAGGCTAAACCTTGTCACTGAGGTCCTCATACATTCTCATAACTCCAAGAACAAATTATGTGGCAATAAAGTTCAAAGGGAAGACTCCAGCCCTAACTGATACTCATTCTTCAGAAATATTCCTAAATGTTGATTCTCATAATAGAGAATATTTATATTATCAGATAATCCTCTAACTTTGGGAAACTACCTTCTTCAACATTAACATATGTATCTAGTAGAAAATAACCTTCGTTGAGGCAGGAGATAGATGGGCCCCAGGCTGAGCAACTGGAGTTGCTCCCTGTGGACAGATACTCCAAAATAGCAAGAGCGAGAGAAGAGCTGAGCCCTGCCCAGATAAGAGACAAAAGACCACGTAATCTTAATTCTCAAAGTCAAGCAGACCTTCCCAACTATGCACGCGCAGAAAGGCTCTGTGAAGGTCAAAAAGGGAGGGGGCGCCACCTCATAGTAAGTAATGTCAACCTACCCATAGGCCTCTTCACTAGAATCCATCTTGGCTAAGAGATGCATGCACACCCATGGTAGGACCCTGAGATATACCAAATATGGACTCAGAACCAGGCAAATCAAAATAATTGGCCAAAGGAAACCCAGAAGAAATGCCTCATATATGTGATTCAAACTACCACAAGGGCATGACTCTCTCTCTGAGTCCACCCTTGTGTCTATCCACAAGTACCCTTTTCCCTCCTAATAAACACTTTACTTGTTTCACCACTTTCCGTCTCCATGTGGAAATTCATTTATACAAAGCTGCTGGACCTTGTTTCTGGCCACTGGTCCCTGGTGGTCTAGTGGTTGGAATTCAGCGCTCTCACTGCCGCGGCCTGACTTCAATCTCTTGCCGGGAACTGAAATCCTGCTTCAAGCCACTGCAGGCCGAGGCCACCCAAGATCATCATGATACTCACCTTCCCAGCCATAGCAGTGATCCATGGCCTACCAATTAGAATGCCCATTGTACCTTGTAACTTTACTATATAGTTCCCAGCAAGGCTCTATGAGTAATTATCTGTTTAACACATGTACACATCATTAGACTGTAACAAATGCAATGTTAGAAACCATGTCTGTTGCTTAACACTGAAGCACTAAGATTAACACAGTGTCTTTCCCCAAGTAGGTCTACTTTCTCTTTTATACCATCTTAGTCTGTTCAGGCTGCTTTAATAAAATACCAGATTTAGTGGCCTGTAAACAACAGCAATGCATTTCTCACAGTTCTGGAGACTGGGAAGTCCAAGATCAAGAACCTGTTTCCTGGCTCAGAAATGACAGCCTTCTCACCGTAACCTCACACGGTGGAAGGGGGTGAGGGAGCACTTTGGGGCCTCCTTCATTAGATGCCTAAAGAATTAAGATAAAAGGTCTGTTCGAAGAAGAGTGCTATCCACAGAGATATCTACAAAGAATATGGGCTAGGTGTGGTGGGGGAGAAACCAGAGTCCACTCTGCCCCATTGTCTCTGCAGGGCCCAGCAAATATTTGTTTACCAAACATCTGCTTTTTTATCTCCATATAAATTGCCTTCCTCCAAATCCCAAACCTCTTCCCCAACATTCTCTTTTGTCTTTAGCTGAAGATAATATTTAAGGTGAGGACTTTGGCTATTTTGGCAAGTTAGTTTCCCTGGATCTCTCCCACGTGTACAGGATGTATGCATGTTATTAAACTTTTGTCTTTTTTCTCCTGTTTATCTGTCTCGTGTCAATTTAATTCTTAAACTAGCCAGAAGAACTTAGAAGGGTAAGAGGGGTTTTTTTGTTGTTGTTTTTTCCTCCCAACAGCATAAATTCTGCCCTCATGACCTATCTTCCAAAGGTCCCATCTCCAAATACCATCACATTGGAAATTAGATTTCAACATATGAATTCTGGGAGAACATAAGCATTCAGTCTATAGCATATAGGGAAAGCATAATGTTGGCCCCTAAAGTTTTAAACTCCAACAAATTTGGTAAACCTATGGGCTGATTCTATCACTACCATCATGACACCTAGGCAAGAGGAACCACTGATATGTATCCATCATTTTTAAGAGCATCAGAAATTATGGGCATAGAAATACATACAGGCATGCACACACCCACTCACCCCCACACACACACACACACACACCACAGAAACAATTCTTTCACTTGGGATGCACTAGCCAGCACTCACATACACTATGTATGTCTGCTGTTATATGTCTAATTCTTCATCACAAAACACAACTATATCTGAATGTCATGAAGGTTTGCAGAAGCTGTTGCTGTCATTGCTGAAGACAAATACTATTTTGCATTGCAGAGAGGACCTGTGTGATGGAAGTGCTTAGATAAGAAAAAAGACAATTTAATTAACTTGTCAAATCCTTCCTCTCTGATAGCAAGAATGTAATAGATTCTTGCATGATGAGGTACAGTGTCAAGCATCTGCTTTACTGTTTTTCTTGATGCCTGAGTGTGTGATACCAAGGTACCCACAAGTTAGTACAATAGTCACAACAATGGCATGCGGTGGCTGAGGAATTTTTTTCACTATTAAATATTCTGTTCTATTTCTAAACTTGTGTATGCATGAAATAGGTATTTGTCAGAGTTCTCCAGAGAAACAAAACCATTAAAATATATAGAGAGAGAGACAGAGAGAGACAGAGAGACAGGGTAAGGCAGAGAGAAGAGAAATTTATTAGAAGGAATTGGTTCATGTGACTACAGAGGCTGACAAGTTCCAAGATCTGCAGGGTGGTTGGCAAGCTGGGGATCCAGGAAAGTCAATGTTTCAGTTGAAGTCCAAAGGCAGGAAATAAACAATGTCCCACATGGAAGACTAAGAGAGAGAAGGAAGGAATCAAGGAATTCTCATTTACTCGGGGGAGGGTCAGTTTTTTTCTTTATTCAGGCCTTCAACTAACTGGATGAGGCCTACCCACAGTAAAGAAGACAGTCTGCTTTACACAATTAGCAGACATTTGGTTCTGTCCAAAATGTCCATTGAAACATTTGGTTCTTGCCAAAAGGTCTTTGAAATTTGGTTCTATCAAAAATGTTCAACATATTTGGTCCATGCAAAATGGTCCTTGATATTTTGTCCTTTCAAAAACACTTACACTTAGAAAACATCCCCAAGTTCAAATAGTCCACAAAGTTTATTAATACTATTGGTTTACAGGATGAATACATTAAAAATACTATCATGTTTTATTGATCCAATCATTGTGCTGTGGCTGCAGTGCCAGAAATAAACCTTCTTGCCTCTGTAGCCTAGTTGGTAATGGACTGTGGGTTTAGGTAGATGGATTAGGATTTGATCTTGCAGAAGAGTGAGATTTGTATTAACTAGGAGTACCAAAAGGAGTCCTATAGTTAGAGGACAAAGGACAACAAATGAGAATGGGATCTCATGATGCATGGTGCATTTATATGTCACTGGACATTTGACTGGATGTGGCTGAGTTGTTAAATAAGGGTGGAGTTTAAAAGGAGGAGCTTGTTCAAGCCACTATGTAAAATATGTGGCAAACATGTTGACATAAACACTTTACAGAGCATCTTGTTTATTTTCGAAGAATGAGAAGAGTGTGTCTCTCCCACCACACAGTGGTCAGGTATAACAGCTGCCATGAGAGGGGTTACTGGGCATCTAATTAAACCCTCTACATCTATCCCACTGCCCAGGGTTAAGAGGTAATGTTTCCCTTGAATAGATGTCCTATAGAGGTATGATTGTCGTAAATCACAAGAAGTGTCTGCTGCTATTTGGAGAGGTTTTAGTGGATGTGATGCCCACAGTTACCTGCCAATTGGCTAGTGCTTAGCTACTGGCTGATCTGACCTGGTCAAAATGGATACTGAATTCATAAGACATCAGTAAGGTTTCCCCGTCCAGTAAACCAGCAACCATTAGTCAGATGACTACTAAAACAAAACAAAACAAAAAACCTCTTCCCCTTTGTTTGGCAATATACTTTTATTTCAAAATATGGCAGAAGTAATATACTCATAAAAACAAAAGCCAGTGCTACATTGTAATGGTTTTTGTCACCATTTCCATTCCTTTAAAAGAGATAGGAGTAAAAGGTACTAGTGTTTTAGTTATTGATCAAGATAATGGAGTAGGAACACACAGAGCTCACCTCCTCCCATGAACACATCAAAAATACATCTACAAGTAGAACAATTTCATTGAAAACTAACTGTAAACTGGCAGAAAGACTCCTGTACAACCAAGGATGTAAGAAATGTCCACATAGAATCAGGTAAGAAGGGACAAAAAGGGTTGAGACATGTGCCCCTGGGACTGGACTCAGAGGGAAAGGAAGATTACACAGGGGGAGATCCACCCTGGAGGGTGAACAGTTCGAGCCACATATTGGGCATCCAGCCCTGGGTACAAACACAGGGGAAAAAAGTCCCCTTGGCTTGTTGGAAGGCTGCTGGGATTAACAGGTAGGCTGTGGGAAGCCTGGACTCTGCTTGTGAGGAGTGCGTGCATACTTGCTTACTCCTGAAACAGGGTGGACAGGATGGATTCAAACTGTACTAGTGGTTGACTGGCTTCCTATGAGCATCCCTGTATGAGACCCAGCCCAAGCCAAGTGAAAGCTCCAGCCTGCTTGCTTCATGTCGCGGTTCTACGCTGGACCAAGGGCTGTCACGACCAAGGAAAGCACTCAGCCATGAGACACAGCGGTGGCTCAGATCCAAAGTGGCAACTGAACAGGGCAGGGAAAGCTGTTACTGGTGCTTACACAGGGAACACATCAGAAGCAGCCCTGAACTCTGTCTGCAGCCAAAACACCACAGTTCCCACTCTGACCCAGAACCGGAGATAAATGGGCACCACCTCCCATGTGGCACACGTCCACATCAAGGCAGGAGCAGCAGAGGACAGAGGGAGAGATTGGCTGTGAAGGATGAAGGAGACTCAGACCTGAACTGGCCTCTGAGCAGGGCAGGGACAGCCATTACTATAGTTTTCACAAGCAGCACATCAGAAGCAACCTGGGGACTTCCCTGGTGGTCCAGTGGTTAAGAATCTTCCCTCCCAATGCAGGGGACTGGGTCTGATCCCTGGTCAGGGAACTAGATCCCACATGCATGCCGCAACTAAAGATGCCGCATGCTGCAACTAAGACCCAGCACAGCCAAATAAATAAATATTTAAAAAAAAAAAAAGAAGCCTCTGTCTGCAGCCAGACCCCTGCAGCCCACTCTAAGTCACATGCCAACAGACTGTGGGCCCCTTTTCTGCCAGTACTGCTCCCTTATGGAGCAAGAATGATGGTGCTGGGAGTGGGGAGAATGCATACCTAAAGAACAGAACCAGCTTGGACTTGAGCCTCGTGGCTTCTGTCCAGCAACTTGGGACACACCCCTGAACCTGATAGTGTGGTGATGGCCAATGGGTAGAGGAGAAGCCTGGCTCACAGTTGGCTCTGGCACTAGCCCCTCCTTCTCTGGCCCTACTTCCTAGGAAGGTGATAGTTGCCAGCACACTGTAAGGAAAGACATGACTTGTGTTCACATCACACCCAGCTCTCCCACCAAAGGCACAGGGCACATGCAGACTGTATAGGGACACTCCCACATAAGGACGTCCCCTTCAAGACTGCAATAGGTAACTATTTCACCTAATTTCATAGAGACAGAGAAAATTAGGCAAAATGAAAAGACAGAGGAATTTGTCTTAATTGAAAGAGCAAGATAAAAGCCCTGAAAAAAAAATAATTAAACAGAAATAATTTACCAGATAAAGAATTCAAAGTGTTAGTAATAAAAATTCTAAGTGAATTAGGGAAAGGAATAAATGATCACTGAGAATTTTAACAAAAAGCTAAAAAATATAAAAAAGAACTAGTCAGAACTGAGACTACAATAACTGAAATGAAAAACACAGTAGCAGGAATTAACAGCAGACTAGGTGATATAGAACAACACATAAGTGATCTGGAAGATAGAATAATACAAATCACCCAATCAGAACAGCAAAAAGAAAAACAAATGTAAAAAATGAGAACAGTTTAAGAGATCTTTGGGATAACATCAAGTGTATCTACATTCACAATACAGGGGTCCCATAAGGAGAAGAGAGATAAGGGCGTTGAAAATGCATTTAATGAAATTAAGGCTGAAAACTTCCCAAACCTGAAGAAACAAGCAGATGTGTACATAAAGGAAGTACAGAGTTTCCAAAACAAGATGAACCAAAACAGACCCACATCAAGACATATCATAACTAAAATGGCAATAAAGAGAATAAAGGCAGAAAGAGAAAAATAAAAAGTCATAAATAAGGGAAGCACCATAAGGCTGTCAGCTGATTTTTCTACAGAAACTTTGCAGGCCAGAAGGGAATGTCACATTATATTCAAAGTGCTTAAAGGGAAAAACCTGCCACCTAGGATACTCTAGCCAGCAAGATTATCATTGAGAACTGGAGGAGAGAAAAAGAACTTCTCAAACAAAAACTAAAAGAGTTCATCAATACTAAATCTAACCAAAGACAAATATTAAAATGTCTTTTCTAAGACAAAAAGAAAAGGCTATATCAGGAAGCAAGAATCTATAAGAAAGTAAAAATCCTACTAGTAAATGCAAATAAAGAGTAAAGGATGATGATCAACAACTTAAATAAACTAGCAAAGATTAAAAGACAAAAATATTACAAAAACAACTATAACTACAATAAACAGTGAATATATAAAATATGACATCAAAGACACAAATGTGGGGGAGGGGAGTATAAAATGTAGATCTTTTTAAATGTGTTTGTACCTAAATGACTACCAGCTTAAAAAAAAAAGTAGATATAGTTACAGGTCAGCATATATGAACTCCATGGCAATGAAAAATCAAAAACCTACAGTAGACACACAAAAACTGGAGAGAAAAGAACACAAGTATACCACTAAAGAAATTAATCAAAACACAAGAGAAGAAATAAAAAGAAGAAATGAATAAAGGACTATAAAAACAACTGTAAAACAAGTAATAAAATGGCAATAAGTACATACCTATCAATAATTACTTTAAATGTCAATGGACTAAATGTTCCAATCAAAAGACATAGGGTGGCTGACTGCATAAAAAAAGAACAAGACCCATCAATATGCTGCAAAATCAAATGCATATAACCCAAACTGTTATCAGATATGACAAATACAAAGCCAATAATCAGCTCTATATAGCTGGAGCAATTGTTTGTTGACTTAAGAGCAGCCCTGCCAAACTTCGTGGCAAGAAAGAACAAGAATAAATGTGAAATACAAAATTCATCATGAATTACAATGAAAATAATGTAAATACAATTTCAAAAAAGTTAAATACTTGTATTATTTAACAAAGCATGGACCAAACGTCTCAGTAGGTATTTTGGATAGTACCAAATTTCAAGGTATTTTGGCATGAGCCAAATGTCTCAGACAGTACCACAACTTAAAATCCTTTTGGTGAAGTTAAATGTTTGCATAATTTAACACATTAGAGGATGTTTCAATGGATGTTTGGAATAGGACCAAATGTCCTGCAAGGGCTTTACACAGTCTACTAATTTAAAAGTTAACCTCATCCAAAACACCCTCAGAAAAACACCCAGAATAATGTTGGACCGAATATCTGAGCACTCTGTGGGCCAGTCAAGTTGACACATAAAATTAACTACAACAAAGCATAATGCCAATTTTTCTTTGGCTACATAATGTTCACTATATTGTAAAGAGTTTTATTTTTATGAAAATATTTGAGCGAAGCCTGCTGCCATGTCCTGCCTGAAGTCTGCTGCACACAGTGGGATGTTGCTCCAGGATCTTGCTTCAGACAGAGTGGCAGGGGAAGCCGGATTCCACAACAGCAGCAACAGGGCTCGTGGCAAGAATCACAGCTTGCAGTCAGCGCAGGGCAGTCTCGTCTTCCTGCAGCTTGTAGACCCTCAGACTTAGGAGCAGTTTCAAGCACACAACCTTGAGAGTAAGGTGTTCTTGAGACCATCTGTACCAAGTCCATTACTGAACCCAGTGGAGACCTCTATATAAACGTTTAAGAGTCTGGCAGCACATGCGAAGATCTACTCTTTCAGCCACTGGCTGCAGGAGACAGCCTCATAGACAAATTGTGACCAAGTCCACCTGTTCTACCTGACCAGCTATTGTAGACCCTCATAATCTGACTTCATAATGGAGATCAGCACATTCACGGCAGTGACGCTGACAGGGTATTTGTGCTTCAGCTGGGTGTCAGGCCTGAGCCTCTGAGGTGGAAGAGCTGAGTTCAGGACACTGGATCACCAGACTGCCCAGCCCCATGTAGTATTAATCAGTGAGAGCTCTCCCAGAGACCTCTGTCCCAATGCTAAGACCCAACTCCACTCAACGACCAGCAAGTTTCAGTGCTGGGCGCCCCATGCCAAACAACGAGCAAGACAGGAACACAACCCCACCCATTACCAGAAAGGCTGCCTAAAATCATACTAAGTTCACAGACACCCCAAAACACACCACCAGACTCAGTCCTGCCCACCAGAAAGACAAGATCCAGCCTCATCCACCAGAACACAGGCACCAGTCCCAGCCACCAGGAAGGCCACACAACCCATTGAACCAACATTACCCACTGGGGGGCAGACACCAAAAACAACAGAACTACGAACGTGCAGCCCATGAAATGGAGACCCAAGCACAGTAACTTAAGCAAGAGGAGCAGACAGAGAAATACACAGCAGATGAAGGAACAAGATAAAAACCCACCAGACCAAAAAAATGAAGAGGAAATAGGCAGTCTACCTGAAAAAGAATTCAGACTAATGACAGTAAAGATGATCCAAATCTTGGAAATAGAATGGAGAAAATACAAGAAACATTTAACAAAGACATAGAAGAACTAAAGAGCAAACAAACTATGATGAACAACACAATAAATGAAATTAAAAATTCTCTAGAAGGGATCAATAGCAGGATAACTGAGGTAGAACAACAGATAAGTGACCTGGAAGATAAAATACTGGAAATAACTACTTCGGTGCAGAATAAAGAAAAAAGAATGAAACGAATTGAGGACCATGTCAGAGACATCTAGGACAAAAATAAACACACCAACATTCGAATTATAGGGGTTCCAGAGGAAGAGAAAAAGAAAGGGACTGAGACAATATTTGAAGAGATGATAGTCGAAAACATCCCTAACATGGTAAAGGAAACAGTCAATCAAGAACAGGAAGGGAAGAGTGTCCCATACAGGATACATCCAAGGAGAAACTTGCCAAGACACATATTAATCAAACTATCAAAAATTAAATACAAAGAAAAAATATTAAAAGCAGCAAGGGAAAAGCAACAAATAACATAAAAGGGAATCCCCATAAGGTTAACAGCTGATCTTTCAGCAGAAACTCTGTGAGCCAGAAGGGAGTGGTAAGACATATTTAAAGTAATGAAAGAGAAGAAACTACATCCAAGATTACTCTAACCAGCAAGAATCTCATTCAGATTTGATGGAGAAGTTAAAACCTTTACATACAAGCAAAAACTAAGAGAACTCAGCACCACCACACCAGCTTTACAACAAATGCTAAAGGAACTTCTCTAGACAGAAAACACAAGAGAAGGAAAAGACCTAAAAACAAACCCAAAACAATTAAGAAAATGGTAACAGAAACATACATATCGATAATAACCTTAAATGTAAATTGATTAAATGCTCCAACCAAAAGACATAGACTGGATGAATACATACAAAAACAAGACCCATATATATGCTGTCTACAAGTGACCACTGCATACCTAGGGATACCTACAGACTGAAAGTGAGGTGATGTAAAAAGATATTCCATGCAAATGGAAATCTAAAGAAAGGTGGAGTAGCAATTCTCATATCAGACAAAATAAATTTTAAAATAAAGAACATTACAAAATACAAAGAAGGAGGACACTACATAATGATCAATGGTAAAAAAAAATCCAAGAGGAATATAAAACAACTGTAAATATTTATGCACCCAACATAGGAGCAACTCAATACTTAAGGAAAAAGCTAACAGCCATAAAAGGGGAAATCAATAGTAACACAATCATAGTAGGGGACTTTAACACCCCAATTTCACCAATGGACAGATCAACCAAAATGAAAATAAATAAGGAAACACAAGCTTTAAATGATACATTAAACAAGATGGACTTAATTGATATTTATAGGACATTCCATCCAAAAACAACAGAATACACATTTTTCTCAAGTGCTCATGGAACATTCTCCAGGATAGATCATAACTTGGGTCACAAATCAAGCCTTGGTAAATTTAAGAAAATTGAAGTCATATCAAGTATCTTCTCTCACCAGAACGCTATGAGACTAGATATCAATTACAGAAGAAAACTGTAGAAAATACAAAAACATGGAGGCTAAACAATATGCTACTAAATAACCAAGAGATCACTGAAGAAATCAAAGAGGAAATCAAAAATACCTAGAAACAAATGTCAATGAAAAAACAATGTCCTAAAACCTATGAGAAGCAGCAAAAACAGTTCTAAGAGGGAAGTTTATAGAAATACAATCCTACCTCAAGAAACAAGAAACATCTCAAATAAACAACATAACCTTCCACTTAAAGCAAGTAGAGAAAGAAGAACCAAAAAAACCATTAGCAAAAGGAAAGAAATCATAAAGATCAGATCAGAAATAAAGAAAAGAAGTGAAGTAAATAACAGCAAAGATCAATAAAACTAAAGCTGGTTCTTTAAGAAGATAAACAAAATTGATAAACCATTAGCCAGACTCATCAAGAAAAAAAGGGAGAAGACTCAAATCAATAGAATTAGAAATGAAAAAGGAGAAGTAACAACTGACACTGCAGAAATACAAAAGATCATGAGAGATTACTACAAGCAACTCTATGTCAATAAAATGGACAACCTGGAAGAAATGGACAAATTCTTAGAAAAGCACAACCTTCTGAGACTGAATCAGGAAGAAATAGAAAATATGAGCAGACCAATCACAAGCACTGAAATTGAAACTGTGATTTAAAATCTTCCAACAAACAAAAGCCCAGGACCAGATGGCTTCACAGGCGAATTCTGTCAAATATTTAGAGAAGAGCTAACACCTGTCCTTCTCAAAATTTTCCAAAATATAGCAGAGGGATGAACACTCCCAAACTCCTTCTATGAAGACACCATCACCCTGATACCAAAACCAGACAAAGATGTTACAAAGAAAGAAAACCACATGCCAATTTATCACTGATGAACACAGATGCAAAAATCCTGAACAAAATACTAACAAAGAGAACCCAACAGCACATTGAAAGGATCATACACCATGATCAAGTGGGGTTTATCCCAGGAATGCAAGGATTCTTCAATATACGTAAATCAATCAATGTGATACACCATATTAACAAATGAAGGATAAAAACCATATGGTTATCTCAATAGATGAAGAAAAAGCTTTTGACAACATTCAACACCCACTTATGACAAAAACTCTCCAGAAAGTAGGCACAGAGGGAACTTACCTCAACATAATAAAGGCCATATATGACAAACCCACAGCCAACATCCTCCTCAATGGTGAAAACCTGAAACCATTTCCACTAAGATCAGGAACAAGACAAGGTTGCCCACTCTCACCATTATTATTAAATATACTTTTGAAAGTTTTAGCCACAGCAATCAGAAAAGAAAAAGAAATAAAAGGAATCCAAATTGGAAAAGAAAGTGAAACTGTCACTGTTTTCAGATGACATGATACTATACATAGAGAATCCTAAACATGCTACCAGAAAACTACTGGAGGTAATCAATGAATTTGGTAAAGTAGCAGGTTATAAAGTTAATGCACAGAAATCTCTTGCATTCCTATAGAGTAATGATGAAAAATCTGTAAGAGAAATTAAGGAAAGACTTCCATTTACCATTGCAACAAAAAGAATAAAATATCTAGGAATAAACCTACCTAAGGGGACAAAGTCCTGTATGCAGACAACAATAAGACACTGATGAAAAAAATTAAAGATGATACAAATAGATGGAGAGATATACCACGTTCTTGGATTGGAAGAATCAACAGTGTGAAAATGACTATACTACCCAAAGCAATCTACAGATTCAATGCAATCCCTATCAAACTACCAATGGCATTTTTCACAGAACTAGAACCAAAAATTTCACAATTTGTATGGTAGCACAAAAGACCCCAGATCGCCAAACAATCTTGAGAAAGAAAAGCAGAGCTAGAGGAATCAGGCTCTCTGACTTCAGACTATACTACAAAGCTACTGTAATCACGACAGTATGGTACTGGCACAAAAACAGAAATATAGATCAATGGAACAGGACAGAAAGCCCAGAGATGAACCCACACACATATGGTTACCTTATCTTTGATAAAGGAGGCAAGAATATACAATGGAGAAAAGACAACCTCTTCAATAAGTGGTGCTGGGAAAACTGGACAGCTACATGTAAAAGAATGAGATTAGAAGTACCCTAACACCATACACAAAAATAAACTCAAAATGGATTAAAGACCTAAATATAAGATCAGACACTGTAAAACCCTTAGAGGAAAACATAGGCAGAGCACTCTATGACATAAATCGCAGCAAGATCCCTTTTAACCCACCTCTAAGAGAAATGGAAATAAAAACAAAAATAAACAAATGGGACCTAATGAAAGTTCAAAGCTTTTGCACAGCAAAAGAAACCGTAAACAAGATGAAAAGACAACCCTCAAAATGGGAGAAAATATTTGCAAATGAAGCAAATGACAAAGGATTAATCTCCAAAATTTACAAGCAGCTCATGCAGCTCAATATCCAAAAAACAAACAACCCAATCCAAAATGGGCAGAAGACCTAAATAGACATTTCTCCAAAGAAGATATACAGATTTCCAACAAACACATGAAAGGATACTCAACATCACTAATCATTAGAGGAATGCAAATCAAAACTACAATGAGGTATCACCTCACACCAGTCAGAATGGCCATCATCACAAAATCTACAAATAATAAATGCTGGAGTTGGTGTGGAGAAAAGGGAACCCTCTTGCACTGTTGGTGGGAATGTAAATTGATACAGCCACTATGGAGAACAGTATGGAGGTTCCTTAAAAAACTAAAAATAGAACTACCATATGACCCAGCAATCCCACTACTGGGCATATGCCCTGAGAAAACCATAATTCAAAAAAAGTCATGTACACAATGTTCATTGCAGCTCTTTTTATAATAGCCAGGACATGGTAGCAACCTAAATGTCCATCGACAGCTGAATGGATAAAGATGTGGCACATATATACAATGGAATATTACTCAGTCATAAAAAGAAATGAAATTGAGTTATTTTTAGTGAGGCGGATGGACCTAGAGTCTGTCATACAGAGTGAAGCAAGTCATAAAGAGAAAAACAAATACCGTATGCTAATGCATATATATGGAATTTTAAAAAATGGTACTCATGAACCTAGTGGCAGGACAGGAATAGAGACACAGACACAGAGAATGGACCTGAGGACACGGCGGCGGGCGGGGGAAGCTGGGGGAAGTGAGAGAGCAGCATTGACATAAATACACTGCCAAATGTAAAACGGGTGGCTAGTTGGAAGCTGCTTCATAGCCCAGGGAGATCAGCTCGGTGCTTTGTGACCAGAGGGGTGGGTTAGGGAGGGTGGGAGGGAGACACAAGAGGCAGGGGATGTGTGGATATATGTATACGTATAGCTGATTCACTTTGTTATATAGCAGCAACTAACACAACAATGCAAAGTAGTTATACTCCAATAAAGATATTTTTAAAAAGTAAAGAAATTTAAACAAAACAAGAAAAAAACAATATTAATTCCTCCAATCCAAAAAAAAAAGAAAATATTTCATAACTTAATTAAAATGCCTAAAATTAGGTAAAACTTTTATTTAAATTTTTTTATTTTCACCTTTCAATTACAATGTACATCATTCTTTTTAACTTTAATATATGATTTTGAATATTTTAGTAAAAATATTCTTTGAAAATATAAATACTATGTCATTTTATTGACTTTTACATTTAATCTAATTTTAATGAAATTACAACCAAATTTGAAAACGTTAAATACAATTACTTTTATTTTTTAATTCTTTAAATAATTGAGAGTGAGGCAATTAAGATTTGGAAAAATAAAACTGTAATAATAAATGCCAGAAAAATTCTAAAAGGAAAAAAGAAAACAAAAATCTTTAAATATTCAGTCCTATTATATTTTTTAAAAACCTTTAAATAATAAAAGTGAGCATACATCTATAATGCATGATCCACTTGAAATTTATGAAGAGAACAAAACCAGGTCTTTATTAGATGAATATTAATTACTGGCAAAAGCCATGAGAATGCAAGTATATTTCCATGTGTACTCCAGTCTCTGCCCTGAAAGGATGAGTTCCACAGCCCGAAGGAGGATGAGATTCTCCACAAGAGCTGTCTGAGATCTAATTAATTTGTCAGACATGCTACTGCAGAGATTTTAATATCAAAATCAGAAGCCTGAGAGGAATGAAGTGAAAGATAAGGTGCATAGAAGAGCTTGGGGTCCTAACCAAGAGACTTCTAGTTGCAAGTGCTGTAACTGTAATTTAAAACACCAAGCAGAGAAAATGGCACAAGGAAACTCTTACCCAATGCTAAAATTTATAAACTTTTGGTTATGTCACTAAACGTCAGATAAAATGGTCCCAAAATGTTACTATGTGCAATTAACTAATCAAATTTGAGAGCAGAGCTTGGGATTTTCTTGCTTGAAATGTCAAGGTAGGCATATTCTTTGAAAGGTATGGGACATTGAAGGATAGGTTTGAGAATAAGAAAATACTGATACTTTCAGATGAAGAGGTAAATGGTCAGATTTTTTACTTTAGGGAACATAACTGTTAGAACATGTTTCAAGACAGATTAGCACGGTGAGTTTCTGGGTAAGGTTGAATATTAAAACTATTGTTAAAACACACAATCCTGCATGAGGCTGTGGCAATCAGGAGAAAGCATTTTACAGACTCTAAATAAAGGGAAAGTAAGTGACTTAGGCCACCCTGTGGCATTTATGCCAACCCATGCTTCTCACAGCCTGTCCTCCAGAATATTGCAGTTCTCAGCAGAACACTAAGGCAGGCTCATTACTCAGGGACAGGAAGATCCTCTGAGGGCTGGCTTGACCCTGAGAATCTCCCATTGCTTTCCCAGCTTCTCTCAGACTGCATGACATTCTTGGATGCTCTCATCCATTCTTTATTCTTTCTCTCAAGGGCAATCATGCATCATGACCCAACGGCTCTTCTAGCCGTTCCAGAATTCACACCACTTTTTCACACATGGATAATTCCCCTAATAATATTCTAATATGTTTAATCCCATCTTGGCATCTGTTTCTCAAAGGACCTAGACTAACACAAGGGCAGAGACAGGAGAGGAGTTTATAACAAGCAATTCGGGAAGTAAAATTAACAGGAAATATTAGCTGGTTTTGTGAAGCAGAAGAAATAAGAAGCAAGTACTACTCAAGTGTGAAACGGTGATCACATTAAATGAGGTTTCAAAAAAGGAGGAAAGAGTACTTGAAGGAAAAATTATGAGTTCAGTTTTGGGACATGTCCCGAATGAGATATTATGGGTCCTCTGGGGAATGATGCTTAGCAGACAGTTATAAGTATTCATCATCAACTCATAACACAGACAAAGGCCAGAGAGTATGTTTGGCGGTCATACAAATTAAGAAAACTACTGAAAAGTAGACCAATTTGTCAAGACTTTATACTACTTGCAAGCTAACAAGTTAGCCTGCCACAGTTTTGTGGATGCTGGTAGAAGATGTGAGACTCCTGGATCAGAGACTAACAGTTTGTTACTCAGGGCAAAAAAATTAGCCAGCGTATCACCATTGCACCGGTGCCACAAGCCCCAGTTTTCACAGGGCCACATAAAGAGGGCCAGATGACACCTGCATGCTTAGAGGGTTGCATTATAGAAGACTCAGAGCTTAGGAATCCCAATACTGAATAATGAGTAAGTAATATGTCTGTCCTTTCCTATGTGAGAGATACTATCCCTATTTTCCAAGATTGTTTTCAACTCAAACATCTTTGAGAAGACAGTCTAAAAGTAAGAAAATTCTATAGCTTGCTCACACGAGGTACAGAAAAAAAAACCCAAGGAAAATTGTCTTCCAACACAAATAACTAGCAAACATTTTAAAACAATCAAAATGTCTTGAAAAACTGGAGTACCAGTTTAGAAAATTAGGTGCCATTTCCCACCTCAGGTTAGAAAACGTGGTTGTGTGTGTGTGTGTATTTGTACATTTGTGTCAATGTGTATGCCTGTGAATATGCTTTGTTTTGTTTTCTGAACCCATTCAGGTCTAGAAAGGTGTTTTAGTACTCGATGGTTGCCATAACAAATTACTACAAATTGAGTGCCTTAAAAACAGCAGAAATTAAGAAGCCAAGAGTATAAAATGGGGAAAGGTCAGTCTCTTCAATAAATGGTGCTGAGAAAACTGGACAGCCACATGCAAGAGTGAAACTGGACCACTGTCTTACACCATACACAAAAATTAACACAAAATGGATTAAAGATAACCTAAAACCATAAAACTCCTAGAAGAAAACATAGGTGGGTAAGCTCCTTGACAATGGTCTTGGCAATGATTTTTTGGATCTGAAACCAAAAGCAAAGGCAACAATAGTAAAAGTAAACAAGTGGGACTACATCAAAATAAAAAACTTCTGCACAGTAAAGGAAATCATCAACAAAATGAAAAGGCAAGCTACTGAATGAGATAAAATATTTGCAAATCATGTATCTGAAAGGGGTTAATATCTGAAATATATAAAGAACTCATATAACTCAATAGCAAAAAACAGTCTGAGTGAAAAATGGAAGATCTGAATAGACATTTTTCCAAAGAAGATATACAGATGGCCAACAGGTACGTGAGAAGATGTTCAACATCACTAAACATCAGGGAAATGCAAATCAAAAACCACAAGGAGATAACTCACTGTTTGAATGGCTATTATCAAAAAGATAAGAAATAACAAGTGTTGGCAAGGATGTGGACAAAAGGGAACGCTTATGCACTGTTGGTGGGAATGTAAATTGGTGCAGTCTGTCTGGAAAACACTATGGAGTTTTCTCAAAAATTAAAAAATAGAACTACCATACAACCCAGCAATCCCACTTCTGAGAATTTATCCAAAGAAAACAAAAACACTAACTTGAAAAGATGTATGCTCCCCCGTGTTCATTGCAGCATTATTTACAATAGCCAAGATAAGGACTATTGTGTTCATCACACACCTAAGTGTTCACCAATAGATGAATAAAGAAAATGTGATATACACACACACAATGGAATATTATTCAGCCATAAAAAAGAATAAAATCTTGCCATTATGAACATGCATGGACCTCAAGGGCATTATACAAAGCGAAGTAAGTCAGAAAGAGAAAGACAAATACCATATAATTTAATTTATATGTGTAATCTAAAAAACAAACAAGCAAACAAACAAACAACCAAGCTCATAGATAAAGAGAACAGATAGTTGATTGCCAGAGGCAGCGAGTAGGGAGTGGGCAAAATGGGTAAAGTGGGTCAAAAGGTAAAAATTTCCAGTTATAAAATATGTAAGTCATGAGAATATAATTACAGCATGGTGGTTATAGTTAATATACTGTATTACATATTTGAAAGTTGCTAAGAAAGTAAATCGTAGAAGTTCTCCTCACAAGAAAAAAAATTTAATTATGTACGGTGACTGATGTTAACTGTTCTAATATAAAAATGTTTTCCAGGAATATTCCTACCACATACCATGAGCCCTGACACAAAGGTGCTGGACCAGTGGCCACACTGAGATACTGAAGTAGCTTGCAGCATTTGCAACTAGGTACATGTGGCTGGGGAGTGGACAGGTATAGAGACAAAATACACAGTGTCATTTGAACCTTTCAGCTTGTGTATGAAAGAAATCTGATACAGCTTTCTCCACATTTGACAATTTAAAAAATCACTTGGTATTACTAACCACAATTTGGGAAGTTGACATTTTTATAACCTATTAATACTAAAAACAAAAATTTTGACCATTCACGCTGGAAAAAAATCTTTCTGGTCTCTCTACAGGAAATTATATTACAAAACCATTATCATAAAAAGAAGTAATTACAACTAAAAGTGTTAAATAAGAAACATTAAAGGGTGAGTCAAACAGTTAATATCATATGTGCTATTTTTCTGTTTTTTTAGCTGTTTGTGGTATTTTTTAACTTTAAAATTTGCAGTTTGTTGAGATTTTTCCCATTTTTACTTAATTTTAGCTATATTTAGAATATTTATCTGAGATTCATTTTCATTTCTAATTTTATATTTGACTTTTTATTCTTCATCATAAGAAAGGCCTCTAAATTGTCTGCAGCTCAGGCCCTATGAAATCTCCATCTGCTCTAGGAATGAGTTTAAGAGGAGTATTGGGTAATGAAGATGAAGAGGTTCAGTGGACCACTCTCTCTGTGTGGTAGAAGCATTGTTGGAGTGAGATACTAGGGAGAGAGTAATCATCAGTCAAAATTTAATACATTGCTAATAATCTTAGTCACTTATTTTCATGGCAGTGAGAACCAAAATACACTTCTGTTTTACATATTAATGAGTAGATCCCTTTCAACCTTTAAACTGTTAGTGCAGTTAATTTTTTTTTTTTTTTTTTTTGCACAACTACTTGCATATTTTATCTGGAAAAAATAGTTAACAGGTTGGATTAGATAGAGTTTGGCTGATTTTTTCTGTAAAGGGCCAGATAGTAAATATTTTAGGCTTTCCAGGTCATGAGGTCTCTGTTGAAACTATTCAACTCTGCCACTGTAGCATGAGAGCAGCAATAGGAATTCCATAAATGAAAGCATGTGGCTGTGTTCCAATAAAACTTAATTTACAAAAACAGGCAGTGGGCCTGTTGGCTATAATTTGCTGACTGCTGAGCTAGAGAATCTACATGCTCTTAGGTTGAAAGGATGGGCTGATCCTATCAAAATGAAATTCAACAGGGATAAATGCAAAATCTAGCTCTTTGGCTAGAAAATAAAAACAACTACATAATTAGGGAATGGAGTTACTTGAATTAACTTCAGTTTACTCTATGGTAGATAGATGATAGATTATATTAGATAGAGATATGTCTATAACTATCTTTATCTCCTAACTGGTCTAGTTGAATACAGCTTATGCTTCAGCAAATGATGTAGTTGTTAAACAAAAAAAACAGTTCATTTAAACAACCTTTAAATTTGTCAGCAGCAAAATGAAACAGAAAGGGACATAATCATGAAATGATCAGTCTTCTAAATCCACATGAACACAAATGGAAATGAACATTACTTCTCTATAGTAACATGTCTATAACATCATCTTTTTGTGTGTAGCATTTGCCAGATAAGACACAGTCATCAGAATAAAGGCACAAAGAATTCTTCTGGGGAAATCAATGTTTTTTGCAGGAAGGTAAAGGGCAGAATGGAAAAGAAAAATCCAGCTCCTGTGCATTTTCCCCTAGTGTAATGAAGGTAGTCAGTGGTCTTAACTATTTCATAGAGAGGTGAGACTCAAGGTTTTTTGATTACTTAAATAAAGGATAAAAAGATAAAGAGCTTGCAGGAACACAGCAAGATTCCCAACTTTCAGTAGGAGCCCCAAAGCTGAGAAAATGGTTTTCTTTTTTTTCCTGAAGGGCTCTTACAGAAGTCTTCATGTAGGAGAGGTATAAAATAGGTAAACAAACTAGAGTAAATTTAATAATAGCACAGAAAAGTTATTCAAAGAAATAAAGCACTAATTATCCTCAAGTACATTTATATTATATTCTATCTTTAAAATTGATACAATATTTCTTATGTGATTTTTATAGAGTTGACACTCATAAAAAAATATTAAGAGCTTAAGTTTTTTGTACACTAATAAGGCTAACGCTATGGGGGGAATTTCTCCTCTCTAAGAAAAATGCAGATTTGACACATTTTTTAAAGGAAGGAATTTGTGGGATTATATTAAAGTTTGCCATCTAGTGACAAAAATCTCAAATTTCATTTCGTTTCTCCAAAGAAAATCCAGCCCTCGGAGGGTAAGCCACATTGCAGCAGTTATGCCTTTAAGTAACATAATTTTTTTTTTAATCCCAATATTTATACCTTTGGATGAGTGTCTTTCTTTCCAAAATGGTCACGTTCAGAGGCTAAATACTTATTCTAATAATGTTTCCCATTATCAAAACATTTTCTGGAATTTCTCTTAAAAATTGCCCTCAGGGCTTGGGTCACCACAATAGCTATTAATAAAGCCAACCATGATTTAAGAAAGTCTATATCAAACACTATTTTGTTTGTTTCATTTAAATTCACCATTTGATAGTATCTTCACAAAAACCAAAAGATGGATGTATTTTTGTCTTTTTCATAGATGAAGAAAGTTGGGCCTTGAGAGATTTAATAAACTACTCAAGATCACACATACTTCATAAGTAGCATAGTAAGAATTTTAAACCAAATTCATCAAACTCAAAATCACTACACTGCGCCACCTCCCATTTAACATGGATGATATTCAAGTTCACATTGTCCAATCTTGTGTCTAGTGAATATATTTGATTTAAATATGACAATAAGAAAAATATTTAAACTAGGCATGATGAAAATAGTTGTCAGTTAGATGGGGGAGTTTACTTTATGTCCAAAATTGTCTTATTGAATATTAATCTTAAATTTTGTGTGCTTATGGCTAGGAAACTGGCCATATGGAAAATTCTAAAATAGAAATTGAAATATATATAATGCCTCTCAAGTTGATTCCATTGATGAAGAGCACTCCATTGAGTAATTAGTTTTAGGATTTATTTAAATAACAAAAACTTATTGCTGTAATACAGACCCACGCTTATGGAATGGCTCTCCATCAACATAATAGATTGCTATCAATACAGGAGCAACATCATTGATACTCTGTCTTATTCTGTCTTGAATCTTTAAAGAATTGTCAGAATTTGAAAATCTCTGCCATAATTTGGGTCAGAAGTTTTGAAACTCCTGCAGAGTATAAAAATGGCTCATCTTAATGACAAGTTTAGTACAAAAGAAATTTTCAAATTCACTATGAAAGCTAAAGGTCATTCCCAAAGAAAATCTCCTAGAATGATAATTGAGTTTTAAAAGTTCTAGTAAGCCAACAGTACATTTCAGACATAAACTTCATTTTAATCTAAATAAATAAATTAGCTAGACTGAAAACTTACCTATTTTTACAAGCTAACATTTTTAGTGTATTTACTATGTATGAGCTAAGGGCTTACACCGAAGATTTCTTTTAAATATTAAAACAAATATATAGGTAGTAATATCTTTTTGAATGGATGCTGTGTTAGGCTGCCCAGATGGATTCACCTCTAGCCGCCTTTCAGGACCAAAGCATTTATTCCCCCAGCTGCTGGAAGTATTGGCTGCTAAAGGTTTGCACCTTATTGTTTCTCCAGGACATGTTCTGGAGCCCAAGAGACTGCCTCATTTAAGTTTATGCCCCTACTGGGGGAACAGGCCACACTATTGAGTGGTCAGTGACCTAATACAACAGCCCAACTTTCTTGCATTCATTTAGGATACTTCTGAAGGACAACCCTAGCTCCAGAGCTACCTAGGATCAGCTAAGGATTCTTTTGACTTCAACTTCTTTCCCTTATTTCCTTAGAGGTGCTGTTCCTGTGAGCAATCCCCAATAAATCTCCCGCAGGCAAATTTCCACCACAAAGTCTCATTGTAAGGAGCCTGACAAGACACATTTCTCTTGCCTTAAAGAAGAAACTGAAGCCTAGAGACCAAGTAATACATTAGTGTTTTCACGGATAACAAAAAGTAAAGCTGGGATTTTAAGTTACAAAATCTGACTCCAAAGCTCCTGCTTTTAACCATCATGCCATTTTACCTATTCCATTAAAAGCACCGTATAGATTTCAACATAATCACAGCATGATATTCTTGGGAGAAAAAGTGGCATTGTAACAGTAGGTTATTCGAGAAAATAAAGATTTGCCATTTAAATATGTTTAACTCATTTTCAGAATATGAGAGTCTCTTCTAAAGTTTATATTTGAATGCCTTGGAATTATAAAACATATAAATTTTATGAAAATCTTAATGTATTTAGAATACACACAAGAAATGCAAAAGATACTTTTTGACAGAATCCTACTAGAATATGTAGTAATTTTGGTTAGTTATTAGTATTGACATCATGTCTTTACAATAAACCATGCACTGAAGTTCTTTCTAAGCAAGTACAATTGTTTATCTGATTTAAATATTTAAGACAGATGTATTGGCAGGAATGAACAAACAGAATATAATGCACAAATACTCACAGCATCTTTAGTGGGCTGTAAATAAAGAAGTGCCACGTTGTAAACAATCCTTATCCCTAATGACTTCTACTTGTAAAAGGGAAGGAAACTGTCAGGGAAATATAATTTAAAAGGGAAAAAAACTACAAAACCAAAAAAAAATTTTTTTTCTCTCAACCCAGAAAACCTCTCCACGAATGCAGTGGAGTCCGAAAACAGTTATATTATTGAATAAACATTAAACCAAAATGTGATACATTCCATTGGCTATCTGCTAATAAATTGGGAAAACAGAAATCTTCCTTTCTTATACAGCCAAGCAGATACAACTCATTACAAGATCGACAGTGAGTAGTCTTCAAGCACAATGACTGGACAGTGCCTTTTGTCACAAATAGTTTATGCTAACTCTACCTGGTAATTGGGGTGGCCATCTGTTTCAACTTACAGGGTTTATTCTGAGGAAAAACAAACTCCTCCTACGTTATGTCAGGAGGTTGCTCTGCTGCTCAGGGCAAGGTGCCCACTGCAGTTGGACTCCGATCTTCCCAGAGCAGCTGGGACAGAGGGACCCTATCTTTCTTGACGACCACGTTTGAAAGAGATGGTGACCACGTCCTTGAGAAAAAATTCCTGGGTAACAAAAACTGACAAAAGGCCTACCTAGCTTTGTCTAAAGTAAATTCTCTAAGAAAAAGGAGAGGAGGGAAATCACTTCCCTTATTTTCAGACAGCATTAAGCCTTTTAGTTTTCTTTGTCCTTACAAAAGCAGCAGTTAGGAGATAGTAGCTTAGGCAAATTGTAGTTCCAGGAAAACCTACAACCAACAATTCCTGTTTGTTTTCAACTCTCTCCTCCATATTAATGAACAAATTGTCTTGGTACTCAGTACCTTGTTGCTTCTAAATACCTGGAACATGCTGTTTATTCCTTTTAAAGTATTTATCACTGGAGTCAAAATGATCTATTTTGTGTAGAAAAGGATAGAGAAAAACAGACAGTTGCTTATAATTTGCCACGAAAAGTGGAAACTACATAGGGTTGCACCAAAATATTAATCATACTCAGGAAAAGAGTAAAAGAATGAAGACACCATTTTTGATATTTAAGATTGGCACAGTGTATAATTATTTGACCTTGAGTGTTTTTCATTATTCTCTCTTAAAAATATTAACCAACCTCAAAATAATTCAATGGATTATTGCAGTTTTTTGAAAAAAAAAAAAAACAGTATACTTAATGTGGGAGTGGCATATGTTTCACCGGGCTTCCCTGCTCTTGAAAGTCATTAACACTTAACTTAGTCCTTTTAGAATTAATTATCTCAGGAATCAGTGCTCCAATGACAATATTCTTAACCTACAGCCAGCACCACAGATGGCTGAACACAAATCTCTTTTTTTTTCCTTTTAAACATAATAAGCCTTTTTTCTCTGGAGAAAAAAATATATATACATCATATGCTACAGTTGTATCTGTCAACAACAAAATGTACATAGATCTGTAACAATAATGCTTGAGAGATTGTGTAGAAAGAAATATTTTAAAATATGCCACTTTCAACATATACTTCTTTTTTGATAAAAGACATTCTGCAGAACAAAGCTCAGAACCCCATAGAAATCAATTCCCAAATGAATCTGTAAGCCCTCAAGGCTACTTCCCTGCTCTTTTGTCACTAATTGTACTGACAGCTGGTAGTTCCTACTTTGAGACAATTTCTCTTCTCACCGCATATTTATTGAAACATACCTTGTTGTAGTATTGACCTTACACCATGAGGAAGCAGTGAAAAATAGCAAACTCCCCTGAGTCCTGACAGATGGTTTTAGTATTCAGCTTTGCTGTCAGCATAGGACCTCACAGCATATGCAAGGCAAAGGAACATCAGCCTCCAAAGGGAAAATGAAATGTTATCTGAATTAAAGGGGCAATGTGGCAATTCACATATAATATTTGTGCTCAATCCTGTATTTCAAGGATAAAGTATCTTCAGTTGCAAAGTAATTTCCCAATTCTAAAGATGAAATACAAATGGGCCAAATATGTGTACTACAAATGTATGTGCCAAAGTGACTCATGCATAGCCAAAATATTCACAAAACTCTAAGCTCTGTCTTTATTAAGTAAAGTATTACCGAAATGTTCATATTTTATTTTAACATAAAAGGTAAACAAATACTGTTTGTTTGAATATGCAAATATTCATTGAATATGCAAATTTTGTGGCATTTGGGCAACACATCATTATTAACATAGCACACTGAAAACTTATGAAATCATTTACTTTTTAATGGACTTTCAATGTCAAGTGAATGAACATTATAACATTTTTAAATGAAATTTTAAAATGTAATTTATTAGAGAAGAACATATTTGAAACAAGTATTTATCTTTTTATTGATGTGGTATTCTAGGCACAAATTTGAATTACATTTTTATATTCAATATATTGAATCTTCTATGACTAATCTTCCATTCCCATTCCCACTCTTTCTGGTTCCTTATAACCTGTGTGATCCTGCCTTTTACCTTAATCTCCCTGCCTCCCTTTTGTCCCTACTCCATCCCATTCTTCATTATCTCAGCAGTGCTGTCTTTCCCAAACACAGATCTGATTATGCCACTTCCTTGCTTAAAATTTCCCAATGATACTCAATTTCCTGGAAAATAATGTTCAAATCTCTTAGCAAAAAATTCAAGACCTTTCATAATACGGCTTCTATTTACTTTTTTCTATTCTCATGACTAATTCCCAGCCCAAGCTTTATTCAACTGCCCTGTGGCAAACATATCCTATGAAGATTCCCCAATGATCTATGCCTTTGTTTCACTGCCTCTCATCAAGTGTGACTTGCTTCTCACCAACACATTACGGCAAACATGATGGGACATCACAGGCTTAGAATGTGTTATATGGAAAAAACAATAGGAAGTAAATATGACCATTACATAAGACCCCCACCTTAGCAGACCAAAGAGAGAGGGAGACTCTCCCTTCTTGGCTCTGAAGAAGGAAGCTGCCATGTTGTGAGAGAGCCTATGAAGACGGCCACATGGCAAGGAACTGCAGGTGGCACATGGGAGCTGAGTGTAGCCTTGACCAACCACCACCAAGAAAATGAGGACCTTAGTCAAACAGTCATAAAAAATTAATTATGCCCACAACCTAAATACGCATAGAAATGGATTCTTCCCTAGTCAGGCCTCCAGATGAGAATGCACTATGCTGATACCTTGGTTCCAGCCTTGTGGGATCTTGAGCTGAGAATCCAGCTAAACCATTCTCAGACTCCTGACTCACAGAAACCATGAGATTTAAAAAAATGTGCTATTTTAAGCTGCTAAATTTGTGGTAATTTCTTTTTTGCAGCAATAGATGAATACATGCCTTTAGTCTCTCGAACTTTCCACGCTTGTTCATACCTCTAGCCATCACTCATGCTGCTATGTCCTTCCTACTATCTCTGACTAAAAAACTCCTGTGCATGTTTGAAAATTTTCGCTTCATTATCTTTTCTTTGAAGACGTCTCCGGCCTAAAATTTTAGAATCAAACACTCTCTTTCTGCATTCCCATATAACGATTCTGGGTCAAATACAGTATCTTGTATAATGTATACTTGCTAAGTGCCTCTTTCTCTACCTTTCTTCCCCCCATGTTTATGCATGTATGTAGGTGTACACAGAGAAATACCTTCAAATTATAGTCTAATATATGCAAAAGTCTAATATATATATATGTAGTCTAATATATTGCCAAAGAAGGAACTTTGATTTATTTCTAGTTCTCTACTATCAAGCATGAGTGTTTGGTACATGTCTGTGTGCATTAAATGAGTATTAGTAGTCATTATTTCAAGTAATAAAAACGATTATAATAATTATAATAAGAATCCTGTCATTAATACACACTATGTCCCAGGTACTACGCTAAACCCTTTACATACATTTACATGAGATAAGTGTGATTACTCATGTAATGAGTAACTCATGTAACTCAGATTTTAAAGTTGAAAAAGCTGGAATTTGAACATGTAGCTGGATTTGTGCTATTTTTCGATTCCCATAGTCTCATTTATACCCTGCTTTTTTCAACCATATTTCCTTTGGCAATCTACACTTTCTTGTTCCACACATCTATTTTTTTTTTTTTTTTGGCGGTACACGGGCCTCTCACTGTGTGGCCTCTCCTGTTGCAGAGCACAGGCACAGGCTCAGCGGCCATGGCTCACGGGCCCAGCCGCTCCACGCCATGTGGGATCTTCCTGGACCGGGGCACAAACCCATGTCCCCTGCATCGGCAGGCGGACTCTCAACCACTGCACCACCAGGGAAGCCCTCTTGTTCCACATATCTTGACAAGACAATCTATAATGCATTTTAGTCCTCTCATGCCACATGTGCCTAGTCTGCCAAGCTAGGCTAACCAGACTCTTCCCTCAGATTTGAAATGAGGGTAGTAGGAGACAGTACACCATTCTTTATCTTGCATATACAAATGGTGTATGTGTGGAACAGCTAGTGGCCACTTTTCTGAATATTAAAGAAGAAACTACATGCAGACTGAAATCAATACATTGAGGAAATCAGAACTAACACATGAAGCAAGAAACAGAACTTTGCCTAACTTGTTTGAGCTCCTGGATTGAGCAGTTACTGAAAGGAATCTTAGCCCTGACAATAATTAATAATTCCCTTTTAAGCTTGAGCTAATTTGCTTTGGATTTCTCCTGAAAAATACAAAGCCCAGTGTCTCTGGTTTGATAGTAAATGATAAAATTAGGATCTGAACTCAGCTCTGCCTGAATCCAAAGTTCATGGGGTTTTTTTGATGTGGACCATTTTATTTAAAGTCTTTATTGAATTTGTTACAATATTGCTTCTATTTTATGTTTTTTTGGTCACAAGGCATGTGGAATCTTAGCTCCCTGGCCAGGGATCAAACCTGCACCCCCTGCAATGGAAGGTAAAGTCTTAACCACTGGACCACCAGGAAAGTCCCCAAAGTTTGTGTTTTAAAACAGTTTTTTGCTTTCTCCCCAAATAGAATGTAAACTCTTAATAAGAACCCTGAATTAAATGTCCTTATATACATTATACAATCAACAAAGTGCCAACATTTTAATAACAATAGTAATTTATTGTCCACCTGTAATAAAAATGTTACAATACTACTTTATATATTATTTATTGTATATATTTTAGTTATATTATTATAGATTGACAATAAATAGGTGTGAACTGATAGCAGTGGTGGAAGCCTGTATTTCACAAGTTTATCCCTTAATAAAAAGTCAAATAAAACTTTGGAGTTCCATGTAGTTTGGTTTATAGAGGAGTCAAGGACACAGAGAAATGCAAGAATCAAATGCTAGCAAGTGCACTTTTAGGAAAGCATATTTGAAACTTTCTTTAGATACTTAGAGGAGAAGAGAATAGAGATTGACCCAGGACATAATAGTCACTGGAGACACAGGAACTATTTCACACTGTGTATTTTTTCTGATGTATGTGTATTATTTTTACAACAGTATTATTAAAAAAATAAAAAGGATAATTCTCATTTTTGAAAGTGCTAATAATCATATTTAGGTATTTTAATTCCATTTATTAATGCATTTTGTCTTTAAGAATACCACAGGGCCTGAAGAAAATTTTTACTACACTATAGAAAATGCCAATTTCACTTGATTGTATGGACAGTGAAGGTACTTGCCTCTGTATTTTTAATTTTCTGCTACCTTTCAATACCAACATTTCATAATAATTTGGAGCATAAGTTATACACAGTGTAGCCAATCAAATAGCATCATTTTCATTCATATAATAAATCCACCAAAAGGATATATGCCACTTTTTTTCCTGAGATGAAAGGCAATATGTTAATCCAAAAAGCTTTTTTAAAAAAAGCTGCAGAATAAAGATATTCAGCAAGCTAGATAATTTAAAATTAAAAAGAAGAACTAGAAGCAAGGTACAGTCTTTGAAAAATAAGTGTCATCCCAGTAGCTGATGTGTTTTTTGAGCTGTAATTTTTTTTTCTTTTCTCTATTGATACTAAAATCATAAAAATTACAACAATAAATTCTTTTTGTTGTATATAACACTTGAGTAACTTCTCTAATAAACTACAATTTGCATCTATCAATGAACTGCAATATATAATTTACTGCATCATATAAAGATAAGGTTAATAGTGTCAGTCCTATGATTAGTTTAAGGACTAAAGTTAGCATGTAGACCCCAATTCAACCACCAGTTTTATTTCTGCTGATTTTATTTCTTTACTCATGCAGTATAACCATTTCCTGATGAGTAACAGTAAATATAGATAAGCAAGCTAAATATTTCAATCCTATGATGCCTGTGTTAACTGTTTATTTTCTTTAGATCTCCCTAAAATAGCCAAATCTACATGTCCATTTCACTTTGTGCTGTAGAAATAGATCAAGAAAAAATTAAAAGTTTTTATATTATCTAAAATGAGTAGAAAGCTTTACTACCCTTAGACTAAAATGAAGTTTAAGAATACAGATAGATACATCATATAATGTTAAGGTTGGAAGGTACATAAAAGATCATCAAGACCAACTCTCTCATTTTATAAGTGTAGAAAAAGTTCTAAAAACAAACCTGACTTTCCTGGAGTTAGAAGAGTTAACGTTTAGCTTCTCCCTCAGTCATACTCACCTGGCAAAGATCAACCCAGATGTTATGGGTTGAATTGTGTTCCCTTGCCAAAGAAAACTTGCTGAAGTCCTAAACCCCAGTTCTTCAGAATATGACCTTATTTGCAAACAGGTTCCATGCATTTGTAAGTAGTTAGGTTAGAGATCATACTGGAGTAAGGTTGGCCCTTATTCCAATATTATTGGTGCCTTTATAAGAAGACAGCCATTTAAAGATAGAAACATGCAGAGAGAATGCCGTGTGACTACAAAGGCAGAGATTGAAGTTATGCAGCTGTATACCAAGGAATACCAGAAACTGTCAGTAAACCAGGCAAGAAAGTGTTCCCCTATAGGTTTCAGAGGGAGCATGGCCGCATTAATGCCTTGATTTCTTCTTACTTCTAGCCTTTGGAAGTGGGAGACAAAAATAAATTCATGTTTTAAGCCACCAGATTTGTGGTACTTTGTTACAGCAGCCCTAGGAAACTAATATACCAGGTCAGCCTACATATCTGCTTTTTTTGTTTACATAGGACCACCTGAAAGAATGGGAGAAAATCACGCAACTGTGTGGACTTTTCTTATTTTAATTCATAACCACAAAGTTCAAAAGAACACTTCTTAACAATCCTATTATACTTCCCTAGTGAGTGCACTTTCCCATACATTATAAGGGTGATTTCACAAAGTCTGCTTTTCTAAGTTCTCCAACATCCTCATTCCTTTCTCATCTGATGAGCTTGTCTTTAAACTGCTTTCATTTTCTCAGTGAAGTATAAACAGACTCCCTCATCTTCTACCATCAAATCTACAAATATGACTAAACCTATACACATATTCTTTGTCTTCCTGTTACAGAGCAGAAATATCACTATAGTTCTCAAAGCACCTCTTCCCTGTGGGCTCCTTATGCATTCCCTTTCACTTTAAGGATGCCAGTCCTTGTTTTACTATATGACTTTTTTCTGTTCAATATTGTAATGTTCTAATATTATTCTGTAATAAAAAGAAAGACAATGCTATCATTATTCTGTAAAAACCAAGACAAAACAAAATTTCCTATTTACTATGAATGTCCTCCCAGATATCCCCCATTTCTTCTCTTCAGAAAAACTTAAAAATGTGCAAGTACATCTCCATCTTCTCATTTCCTTTTCACTTTTTAATCTGCACCATTTTGATTTCCATCTTCTGCAATCACTATAATGTCTTTTATCAAGGTTGCCAAAGACCTTCATATTGGCCAATTAATTGATTCCTGTTTGTTGTCATCATAGAATATTTCTTAGAACTTTATTTGAGGTTGACCACTCCCTTCTTTTTGAAGTATTTTCTTCTCTTGGACTTCTTGACTCTGCATTTTATGAGTTTTCTTTCTACCCCTTGGCTATTCCTTCCTAGTCTCCTTTGCTGAATATACTCCTCCACATTTTCTCTCAATGCTGGAGTTTTCAGTCCTTGATATCAACAGCATTTCTCCAAAAGATTTCATCTGGTCCTATGGCTCCATACTGATGCCTTCCAAAATTATGTTCTAGCACTAGAATCTCCTCTGATTTCTAGACTTTTATATTTATGTACACAACTGTTTGAAGTCTCCGCTTGAAATTTGATAGTTACCTCAAATGTAGCATATCCAAACTGAAATTACTCCCCCCAAACCTGTTTCTTCTCCATTCTCAGAAAATGCCACCATAAACCAGATGCTCAGTCCAAAAGCCTAAAAGTTACACTTAATTACCCCATTTTTCTCTCTCCTCTCTCCACATTCCAATCCAAGTTTTATTGGTTACAACTTCAAAACATATCTAAAATATATGCACTTGTCATTATTTCTATTGCCATCAATCTTCCAAGATTACATCATCTTTGGCCTCAGTTATTGAAGTAGCCTCCTACAAAAACCCATGCATCCCTATTCACCTTCCCTACAATTTGTTTTCCAAAGAGCATCTAGACAAGTGTCACAGACTAGATGTCTGAAGGCATATCTATCCTGGAGATATTTAATTTTAATTAAGTTTCAGTGTCTTCAGAAAGAGAATGTGCCCTCCAATTTATCACAGCTCTTCCCTTTTGTGCATATCAAGCCTAACTTACCCATTATGCCACCTGCCTACCCCCTCTAGTCAGTTGAATTTGGATTCTGATCACAAATCATCTTTAAAAAATGTAAACCTATTTAACTCATAGACTGAGTAAAGAACATTGCCTTCCCTAATGTGGGTAAGCCTCATCTAATTTGTTGAAGGCCCAAATAGAATAAAAGGCTGAGTAAGAAAGAATTCTTTTTCTCTGCCTGACTGTCTTTGAGCTTGGACTTTGGTATTCTCCTGCCTTTGGACTTAGACTGGAACTATACCATCAGCTCTCCTGGGTCACCACTTCTCAGCCACCATAATCACATGAGCCAGTTCTTTACAGTAAATCTCCCCCATATTCATTCATTCATTCATTTCTCTTTCTCTCATATATACATATCTATATACACATACATCTATAAATAAATAAATATATGCACGTGTGCATGCACACACACACACACACACACATATCTCCTACTAGTTCTATTTCTCTGAAGAACCCTGACATATACCTACATACATATGTATTTACACACACACACATATTAACATATCATCAGATATGTTTTTCCTGAGGGCAAGTAGGAATTCACAGAAAGCTGAAAGGGTCTTACAACTTATCCTAAGAATTTAGGGTGCCCAATATGGTTACTCTGTCTAGAGTGGTCAGTATAGGGTGACCAGAAGAGTTTGAACAGCTACTGTATATAAGCTGTCATTGTGTCCAGAGTCATCGATCTTTCCCAGGAATGTGGATAACAGTGGCCATGGGAAACTGGCCTCAGGCCCACTCTGCCTTCAGCCCAGCTTCCCCACAAGCCCACACCACATCACTGAGGTGATAGAAGAAGACAGTACAATCATGGGAATAAGCAATTTTGATTTCTATACCATTATCTTCCTAAGGTAAGGGATACACAACCAAATTTTTGTCATTCTGCTCGAAAATCATTGCTGAGGAGAAAGTTTACTATCTGATAATTAATAGCCTATTAAAAGGCTATGGTAGATAAGTATAATAGAAACAACTGCTTCTAAACTTATGACAAACACCGAGGGATTATCCTTTCAAAAGTGAAACAATTTTAAAATAAAATTTAACCTACATTTTTTTAAAAATGCATTTGCCAGGATGTATTCTAAGATCTTAATGTTGCGTGATTTAATTAAATCCCAACAAAACCCTATGAGGTAAGTGATGCTATTTTATCACTTATAGAATAGGAAACATGCTCTCTAAGGCTGAAGAACTTGCTCAAGGTTATAAAGTCACTGACATGATTCACATTTAGATATGAGGGACTTCAGTGCCCCCATCCCATGATACTTAACTAGTCACTAAAAGGAATATATTAAAAAATAAACTTACTAATATTGATTTTTATTTTTTATCAATTTAATTTATTCATATGTAAGCTGACACTATGAACCTTTTCTAAGAGCTAGGCAGGGATTCATATTAAAAATGTAACCGGACATCATAGAATTTTAAGATATTATATGGAGTTTTTCTTATCTAAACATATTAAATATGCTTACTTAAGAAACCTGCATATTTTTTAAAAGATTATGTATTAACATAGCTTATCAGTTACAAGGAACTGACTTAGAATAATTGAATAAATGAATTATCTGAGACTATTTAAACCAGTCAAATCCAAGCAACTTTGTAATTTTGTGCACTAGTTCAAACACAGTTTGATTAATGGAACAAATATTTGGTAACCACAGTCAATTATCATGACTGCTACATAATAACATAAACAAATAAACTAATAAAATGCATTTTGATCATCTCAAAGTGACTCGGATATGATTTTCATTAATTGGTTTTCTCTTAACCTAATTTTTTTCAAATGTTATTGAACTCTAAAATTCTCTTTACATTTCTAAAAAAACTTTGAAAGTATAAATGGGTGGCTATATTATTCTCTTATTTTGAGATAGCTTTAATAAACAATAAGACAAAATCCAAAGAACTCGTTATTTTGATTATTTAACAAAGTCACAATGAAAGCCAATATTTTAAAGTAATTATACTTTTTAAATAAGGTATATAAAAGATCACTTTTTAGTGTTTATAACCAACTTATATAAATAATAACATAAATCACAAAATATATACTTCAAAATGTCACATCAAATAGTTAATGGAAAGCAATATACATTAGTATTGATTTAAGCAATAGTATCTAAATTATTTGGGCCTCCTATTGATTTCTTTTCAGGATTTCAAATGTTCCTTATAACAAAATCAATATGGCACTTTACAAGACAGTTGGCCAAAAGTGAGGCCATTCTCTAGGCAGTACTTTCAGAAACCTATTCATCCCATACCGATCTAGTTACCCGTATCAATTTGTTAATAGATATTAATTTGAAGAGTACAATGGACAACATATATTTGCAACTAAGTACACGACATGCAGATATTTTGTACAACTAGTTGACAATGAAAAAAGGATAATAGAGAAATAAAATATGAAATGAGAGATACATACCCATTATGGTAGATACTGAATATTACATTTAAAACTTTACATTAATAAGATTGTTTTTAGAAGCTATTATCTTTTAAAATATACTAAAAAACAACAAAAGCAAATAAACTCCTGATACTGTAACCAAAGTTTCTGAAAGGAGAATAACTACTGCCATTTCCATGAACTTTATGAAGTTTTCTAGCATGAATAGAAGATCAATGGTAAAAAGTTGAGTCTATCTTTCTCATCTATATTGTGGATATTATTCTAACTGAATAAGCTAAAATTCACTTTAAAAAACAAAACATTGTGTTGTAAAATGTGATTAAGTGCTCTATACTAAATAAGGGTGAGAAGAGGTGTTTATACTTTCTGGTATAAACCTGAAAGGTATTCTAGTTTAAAAAAAAATAAATATTTTGACTAAAAAATAATTTCAGTACTAACCTAAACATTTTATGATATTATTTTTCAATGATATTTTCATATTTTTGTGTGCATATTTACAACATATTATTATCATATAGTCAATAACAATGTTTGGTTATTGGTTTTCTTCTCCTTAACTGACATGGTTCATCACCTAAGTAATAATAACAATAGAATCTAATTAGTACATTAAAATGAAAAAATTACTTCCAAGAGGAGAGGACATAGACAGCCTGCCATTGTTCACACAGAATGTATAGTTTGATTCCACAGTTGGGTTTTGCAAAGGAAGAGTGTGGGGATTATAAAAGTTCAGGGGGATCCACAGAGTGAGAGCTTCAATCTTCAGAAGGCATATTTTAAAGAAATACTGGTAGGGGCCCAGGGCAGAGATAATTCCTCTAAACTTGTTTGAGGTTCTAGACTTCAGCAAGAAAGTTTAAGTTCCTTTCTATCTATGGAGCCCGTATACACAGATAAGATGGGACAAAGATAAGAATGTGCATTTGGCTGGGTCATGCCCCCAGCTGTATTTCTTAGGGATCTGCATCTGGCAGAATGAGTTGCCGAAAGAAAAATGTATTTCCAAAAATGTGCTATAGATACGGAGATCTTTATAATCCATCAGCCTAAAGGCAGAATTGGTCCTCAGATCTGAAATAGGACATTTAATTGGAAAGTAATGTGTTCTATTTGCATGGGTTGGAGAGATTCAGAGCCAATAGTGAGTCAGGCCAACACAGTGACCATAGTTTGGCACTTCTCAAATTTGGTCCCACAATGTTATTTCTCTTATTTTCCCCATGTAATTGTAAATTTCTTGAGGATTATTTCTTCCTCTGTTTTTACAACCAAGGGTGTAAACTTCCTGAAGTATTACTTTATATTATGTATAGAATACAATGCTATTGTATATTTAGGTAAAGCATATATGTCTTAGAGAATCCTAAGAAAAAAACAGAAATAACCAGAAATGTACTTCTGAATCAATAACATAAAGCATATATATCTTTTTTGTCAAAATGTATCTCTCTGAATTATTTGTGAAGTACATAGTAATATTTTAAATAATTTCATTAACAGGAGAAAGCAGGTATCAATGAATGTCCCATCTCATTACTCTTGCTGAAACTACATTTTCTTATTTGGTATTATTTAACTTCATAAACATTTTTCTCTTGATTATATTATTTCTAATTTCTGGTCCTTTGAAAAAAAATGTTAAGGGATTTCCAACAGAGGAAAACATAAAATTGAAAGAGTGTCATGCAAAATGAATCCTTAGGATAAAATATTTCATAATTTGTCATTTAGGATAAAATATAATTTTAAATTCTGATAGTACCATTAAAACTATACCCAATACCCAACAATGTGTTCCATCATATTTCTCATCAAAATTGGCTCTTTGGATATAAACCATAGACTTCCAATATTGAAATATCATACTGGACAAGTACAACTATGTACAGCCCAATTCACCTGTTGAGGTCTCGTTTACAAGAGCAGAGTCTTCACTCTCTTAATCTCTCAAATTCTCTAAACCACCTTGGGAATTCAGTCTAAATAACAGATCTAGTATACATATATCTATTCTTATTTCTAAGGATTCATAACTTACAGGGAAAAATATAGGTTAAAATAATTCAGGTACATCTGAGTTTGACACATGAGATCTCCACAGCAGAGTATCACTTCTCTACCTAAATTCTTGGATATAACTAATCATTAAGTGATACTAAAGACCTGTGGACATTACTATATTTTCATATGTAAACTTTACATAGATAACAAAATATGTTCAACCCTATAAAATTGGGCTGGGCTTCCCTGGTGGTGCAGTGGTTGAGAGTCTGCCTGCCAATGCAGGGGACACGGGTTCGTGCCCCGGTCTGGGAAGATCCCACATGCCGCGGAGCGGCTGGGCCCGTGAGCCGTGGCCGCTGAGCCTGCGCGTCCGGAGCCTGTGCTCCGCAACGGGAGAGGCCACAGCGGTGAGAGGCCTGCGTACCGCAAAAAAAAAAAAAAAAAAAAAAAAATTGGGCTATAATACCAATTTGTCTGACAGTTTCCCAAACATCTTAATTACCACTAAATCAATAGTGTCCTACTTTTATATTTACATAAGAATGGAATGTTTATGGTATTATTGTTCATTATATATTAGAAAACTTTTGATTTGTTTACAGTTATAGGCATATCACAAATACAATTAATAAAGAATAGTATTAAATGACTGTCTATATACTTTGCATGAAGAACAGTGGTAGGGTTTATTAAGGGTTCACAACAGCACATAGTACAAGTTTTATCCTCATTTGAATTTACACTCTAAATGGGAAACAATACGTAAACCTTTGGAAAGATAACTAAAAATAAAAGACAGGAAGCAATAAGTGCTAAGACTGAAAGATGCCCAATAACTTACATAGGCCATGTGAGTAAACAGCCATAAATCTAGGCTGAGGTTTTTCATAGAAGGCGTGGAAAAGAATGGTATTTTCATAAAAGTGCCTTCATTTTTTAAGGCTATAAGCTACAGAAATGAAATGCACTTTAGGCTGAAGCTCTGTTTAAACAAATATCAACTTGTTTGTTAGACTGAACAGTCTCAGACAAGGTGAACCATGCACATCTGGAGAATTAGTAAGGATGGTACTTGGCTTTGGGTAATAGGATTATAGGAGTGAAGAAAACAATTTGTGGGCAGACAGTGAAAGGCCTTAACTGTTAGCTTAAGGTATAATGGCTTCATTCTTCGAATTTGGCAAGTCACTGAAACAATTTTCTCTTGAGGCTTTTTTGTAGTTTTTTTCCCCTCCAATGCTATGAGACATTTGTTCAAATTATTCCCACCCATAATATATTCTGAACTCAGAAGAATCAGGTCCCAGCAACAGAACTTTTTGTCCAATAGAGTAATGTAATATTGAGACAGAAATCTCCAGAGGGTATTTTCAGTGTTCTCAAGAACTATCTTCTGAATGGATGAAAACCTGACAGAAGTGCCTAACTCACAAGCATCTGGTTTGAAAACAACTCTTTATAAAAAGGAAACTGTCTTGATGCTACTGCTTTTGAAGTATACTATGGGTATTTCACTACTTCAGTGACCCTGTAGTACAAAAGTACCACAAAAATATATTTGCAAGGATCAGTCTGTAAGTTGGAGGTAGTGTAGTGCAGAAGAATCAATCCCCTCTCAGGAATCAGAGAAATGAGTCAAAATCCCTGCTCTTGTATTGTGTGATTTTGGCCAACTCACTTGTCTTTTAAGAACACTAATTTATTTTTTCTAATGGAAACTCTGGTTATTGTAAGTAAAGAACAAAATAACATAAATGCAGTTCCTGCCACATAGAAGATGTTGAATAGTTACCATTCTTATTGTACAAACATACAATTATATATTTCATCTGTCAAACAAAAACGTTAAAACTTGACATATCTTCCCCTACCAAGCATTTGTGGACACACAAGGTAATCATCAGCTACCATATCACCCAATGAGGGAAGACACATTATGAATGGAATTTGGTGAAATACAGGGAGTAAGATCACATGCTTGGACACAAAACAAGTCAAGGTAAATTTAAGAAAACTGAAATCCTATCAAGTATCTTTTTTGACCACAACACTATGAGACTGGAAAACTACAAAAAATATATATATACATGCAAAAAACACAAACATGTGAAGGGTAAACCATATGCTACTAAACAACCAATGGATCACTGAAGAAATCAAAGAAGAAATTAAAAAAAAACTGAAGATAAATGAAAACAAAACCACAACTATCCAAAATTTATGGGTTACAGAAAAAGCAATTCTAAGAAGGAAGTTTATAGTGATATAAGCCTAACTCAGGAAACAAGAAAAATCTCAAATAAACAACCTAATCTTATACCTAAAGTAACTAGAAGAACAAAAAAACCCCAAAATTAGTAAAGGAAAAAATAAAGGGCAGACTAGAAATAAATAAAATAGAGATTTTAAAAAACAATACAAAAGATTAATAAAACCAAAAGGTGGTTCTTGAAAAAGATAAAGAAAATTGATAAACTTTTATCTAGACTAATCAAAAAAATTTTAAAAATGGAGGGCCCAAGTCAGCAAAATTAGAAACGAAAAAGAAATTACAACTGACACCACAGAAATACAAAGGATCATAAGAGATCACTACAAGCAAGTAAACGCCAATAAAATGGACAACCTAGAAGAAATGGACAAATTCCTAGAAAGGTACACTCTCCAAAGACTGAAACAGGAAGAAACAGAAAACATGAACAGACCAGTTAACATTAATGAAATTGAATCAATCATTTAAACAAAGAAACAAAACAAAAAACAACTCCAAATGTCAAGGACCAGATAGCTTCACAGGTGAATTCCACCAAACATTTACAGAGTTAACACTTATCCTTCTCAAACTATTCCCAAAAAATGCAGAGGAAAGAATGCTTTAGAACTGATTTTACAAGGCCAGCATCACCCTGATACCAAAACCAGACAAAGATATTACAAAAAAAAAGCAAAGAAAAGAAATTACAAGCCAATGTCACTATGAACACAGATACAAAAACCCTCAACAAAATATTAGGAAACCAAATTCAACTATACACTAAAAGGATTATACTCCCTGACCAAGCGGGATTTATTCCAGGGATGCAAACATGGTTCATTATCCACAAATCAATCATTGTGATATACCACGTTAACAACTTGAAGAATAAAAATCACATGTTCATCTCAATAGATGCAGAAAAAACTCTTGACATAATTCAACATCATTTATGATAAAAACTATCAAAAACGTGGGTATAGAGGGAACATACCTCAATATAATAAAGGCCATATATAATAAGCCTACTGCTAACCTCATACTCAACAGTGAAAAGCTGAAAGCCTTTCCTCTAAAATCAAGAAGAAGACAAGGATGCCCACTCCCCACACTTCTATTTAATGTAGTGTAGGAAGTCCTAGCCAGAGCAATCAGAGAAGAAAAAGAAATAAAAGGAATCCAAACTGGAAAGAAAAAAGTAAAATTGTCACTGTTTGCAGATGACATGACACTATATGTAGAAAATCCTAAAGATGACACCAAAAATCTACTAGAGCTCATCAATGAATTAGGTAAAGTTGCAGGATACAAAATTAATATATAGAAATCTGTTGCATTTTTATATACTAACAATGAACTATGAGAAGGAGAAATTAAGAAAACAATCTCATTTACCATCACATCAAAAAGAATAAAACACCTAGAAATAAATTTATCTAAAGAGATATAAGATCTGTACTCAGAAAATTATAAGACACCGATGAAAAAAATTGAAGATGACACTAATAGTTAGAAAGATATACCATGTTCATAGATTAGAAGAAATAATATTGTTAAAATGACCATACTACTAAAGGTAATCTATAGATTCAATGAAATCCCTATCAAAATACAAATGGCATTTTTCAGAGAACTAGGACAAATAATTCTCAAATTTTTATGGAGACACAAAAACCCCAAATAGCCAAAATAATCTTAAGAACAGAGCTTGAGATATCCCAACCCCTAACAGACTATACTACTAAGCTACAGTAATCAAAACAGTATAGTACTAGCACAAAAACAGGTACATAGATCAATGGACCATAATAGAGAATGCAGAAATAACCCCAGTCACTTGTAGTGGTTAATCTATGACAAAAGAGGCAAGAATATACAATGGAAAAAAAGGCAGTCTCTTCAATAAGTGGTGCAAGGAAAACTCAACAGCTACATGTAAAAGAATAAAATTAGAACATTGTCTCACACCATATACAAAAATAAACTCAACATGGTTTATATAACTAAATGTAAGATCAGAAACCATAAAACTCCTAGAAGAAAACATAGGCAGAATATTCTTTGACAAATTATATCAAATTTTTTTTTATCAAATGTTTTTGATCTATCTCCTAAGACAGAGGAAACAAAAGCAAAAATAAACAAATGGAACCTAACTCAACTTAAAAGCTTTTGCACAGCAAAGAAAACCAATGAGAAAACAAAAAGATAACCTACTAAATAGAATAATATATTTGCAAATGATGATATTAATAAGAGGTTAATATTCAAAATATATAAACAGCTCATAAAATCCATGCCAAAAGAAAATAACCCAGTTAAAAAATGGGCAGAACACCTGAATAGACATTTTTCCAAAGAAGAGATAAAGATGGTCAGCAGGCACATAAAAAAGATGCTTACCATCGCTAATTATCAGAGAAATGCAAATCAAAACCACACGAGATATTACCTCACACCTGTCAGAATGACCATCATCCAAAAGAACACAAATAACAAGTGTTGGTAAGGATGTGGAGGAAAGAGAACCCTTGTACACTGTTGGTAGGAATGTAAATTATTGGAGCCACTATGGAAAACAGTATGGAGTTTCCTCAAAAAAACTAAAAGGAGAACTACCATATGATCCAGCAATTCCACTGCTGGGTATATATCCAATGAAAATGAAATCACTAATTCAAAAAGATACAGACACCCCAGTGTTCATAGCAGCATTATTTACACTAGCCAATATCCGGAAGCAACCTAAGTGTCCATCAACAGATGAATGGATAAAGATGTAGTGTGTGTGTATATATATATACACACACACATACATACACACACACACAATGGAATACTACTTAGCCAAAGAAAAGAAAGAAATTTTGTCATTTATAACAACATGGATGGACCCAGAGGGTATTATGCTTACTGAAATAAGTCAGACAGAGAAAGACAAATACTGTACATTTTCACTTATATGTGGAATCTAAAGACTTAAACAGAGGAATGAATACAACAAAACAGAATAGACTTACAGATAAAGAGAACAAACTAGTGGTTACCCGTGGGAAGAAGGAAGTGGTAAGGGGTCAAACAGGAGTAGGGAATTATAGGTCACAAAGCTTATAAAATAAATAGGCTACAATGATATACCACACAGGGAATATAGCCAATACTTTATAACTTTAAATGGAGTATAATCTATAAGAATTTTGAATCACTATGTTGTACGCCTGAAACTAATATTGCAAATCAACTATACCTTGTTAAAAATAAGTAATTAAATAAATAGGAAAAAAATATTGCAGTTGACAGTGGTTATGAGGCTCTCTCTAGCAATTTTCTTTTAAATCTACTTTCTATATATCCTAAACATCATTTTTCTCACCCCTACTAACAAACTCTGCATAGTCACAAAATGTATAGAAAACAGTTAAGTAGGAGAGATGAAGAAATTTGACACATTTTTACATATGAAACACATTGTGTCAAAGGTCCTTGTCATTCCAATAGAATAAGTGACCTCTAAAATTACAGACAACTTTATATGAGGACAAACATGATGAGTTTCACAATGTTCCTCTCTGCAAAACAATAACGAGGGTGACTAGATCTCAGTGCACCATTCAGATCATCATATTGGGCTCATACAAATAGTTCCACCTTAGGACCAGGATTCAGTCCTCTATTGCTAGCCTTTACATGCATGTGCAACACCTAATTATCAGAACACTTGCTACTCTCCACTAAGGTTGTTAATTACATCAGAGGCAGGGCTTTCTTCCAGGGACTTATTTTCTTCTATGATACTTTAATAATCAAGAGTTAATTCAGGTTTGAACTCAGGTGCTTCATTTTTCTTAGGCGCTTCATTTTTCTTAGGCATATAAAGTTTAATTTACACTAGGAATTATATTTTAGCCAGGTCTATGACCAATATAAATTAATTTTTATCTCTCACCAATTATTTCAACCAAGAATTACTCTTTACAGTTCTCACTTTCCCTATTCAAAGGCCAGATCAACATCTTAGAAATTATACAATATGTTGTCTGATACCAAATTTCTCTTTAATATGTTTGAAGATGACGATAAACAAATATATTTACCTTTTGGAATGGAAAAAGTGTGAATTTGAATCAGTCATGCTTTAGTGGGATATCATTGATAGTTACATAAATTCATCCTGGGGGGTACAGTAAAGCTGGTGGCATGGGAAGACATGGTGTTTGCATCTCCCCCCCAACTAGGGTACCTGCTGGACACTGGTGGGGCACCTCAATGCCCAAGGAGACAGAAGGAATCCCCAAGCCAACCAGTAGGATGTGGGGGGACTGAGGGGGAAGGAGAAGTGGAGGCCAGAAGGACCAGTGCCCCTGAGGGGTGATGGGGGGTAGGGGTTCCCACGCCTGGAGGGATCCTTGGGGGATAGGATCAGTGGGGAGCATGCCAAGCGTTTCCCCTGTCCAATCGATCTGGGAAGCCTACCAGCTCTCAGGCCAGGTTCTACACCCTCAGAGGCCCCCTCTGGGCTGGGTTGGTCCTGGGGGCATAGGAGGGAGGCCAGGGGACAACAGGAGAGGCAGTCAGGAGGGGCCCTCCAGGACAAAGGAGCAAAAGAGGAGCAGAGCACGTTTGCCCCACCAACTCAGGCCTGGGAAGCCTGATGGCCTCCCAGGCTGAGTCCCCAGCCCTCTGAGACCTGGGATCCACCTATTTTGTTGAGCCTAAGCCCCACACCACAACCCCCCTAGGGCCTTTTCCAACCCTGTGTGTCTTAAGCATAGGCCCTGCCCACCACCTAATCCCTGCCCCTAAGGCCCATCCCCCACATCCAAGGCCCCTTCCACCTTTTTGTTTTTTCTCTTCTTTTTTACTATTGTGGTTCTGTTTTACTTTCCAGTTGTTTTTTCATCTATATTTTTCTTTTTATATTCTTTCTAAATATCTTTTAGTTTCCTAGTCTAATTTTATTTTTTACTCTTTGTTATTGTTCTTTTTTCTTTTTTCTTTTTTTTGCCACCCTCTGCGGCTTACAGGATCTTGGCTCATGAGCTGAAGGTTGGCCAAAGCTCCTGTGGTGGGATTTCCAAGTCTGAACCTGACCTAACAGAGACCCTCAGACCCCAGGGAATATTCATCAGAGTGAGGTCTCCCAGAGGTCCTCATCTCAGCACCAAGATCCAGCTCTACCCACCAGCCTACAAACTCCAGTGTTGGAAGCCTCAGGCCAAACAATCAGTAAGACAGGAACACAATCCCACCCTTCAAAAAAAAAAAAAAAGAGACAGCAAAAAAATATGTCACAGATGAAGGAGCAAGGTAAAAACCTGAAAGACCAAATAAATGAAGAGGAAATACACAATCTACCTGAAAAAGAATTCAGAGTAATGATAGTAAAGATGATCCAGAATCTTGGAAATAGAATGGAAGCACGGATTGAGGAAATACAAGAAATTATTAATAAAGATCTAGAAGAACTAAAGAACAAACAGAGGTGAACAATACAATAACTGAAATGAAAAACATGCTAGAAGGAATCAATAACAGAGTAACTGAGGCAGAAGAATGAATAAGTAAGCTGGAAGACAGAATGGTGGAAATAACTGCCAAGAAGCAGAATAAAGAAAAAAGAAAAAAGACAATCTCAGAGACCTCTGGGACAACACTAAATGCTCAACATTTGGATTATAGGGGTCCCAGAAGAAAAAGAGAAAAAGAAAGGGTCTGAGAAAATATTTGAAACGATTATAGTGGAAAACTTCACTAACATGGGAAAGGAAATAGTCACCCAAGTCCAGGAAGCACAGAGAGTCCCATACAGGATAAACCCTAGGAGAAAACCCCAAGACACATATTACTGAAATTAACAAAAAATTAAATCCAAAGAAAAAAATATTAAAAGCAGCAAGAGAAAAGCAAAAAATAATATACAAAGGAATCCCCCTAAGGTTATAAGTTGAATTTTCAGCAGAAACTCTGCAAGCCAGAAGGGAGTGGCAGGATATAATTTAAGTAATGAAAGGGAAAAATCTACAACCAAGATTACTTAACCCAGCAAGGATCTCATTCAGATTTGATGGAGAAAACAAAAGCTTTTCAGACAAGCAAAAGCTAAGAGAATTCAGCACCACCAAACCAGCTTTACAACAAATACTAAAGAAACTTCTCCAGGTGGGAAACACAAGAGAAGAAAAAGACCCACAAAAACAAACCCAAAACAATCAAGAAAATGGTAATAGGAACATATATATCAATAATAACCTTCAGGGCTAACCTGGTGGCGCAGTGGTTGAGAGTCCGCCTGCCGATGCAGAGGACACAAGTTCGTGCCCTGGTCCAGAAGGATCCCACATGCCATGGAGTGGCTGGGCCCATGAGCCATGGCCACTTAGCCTGTGTGTCCAGAGCCTGTGCTCTGCAATGGGAGAGGCCACAACAGTGAGAGGCCTGCATACCACGAAAATAATAATAATAATAATAACCTTGAGTGTAAAGGGATTAAATGCCCCAACCAAAAGACACAGACTGCATGAATGCATACTAAAACAAGACTAATATATATGCTGTTTACAAGAGACCTACTTCAAACCTAGGAACACACAGAGACTGAAAGTGAAGGAATGGAAAAAGATATTCCATGCAAATGGAAATCAAAAGAAAGCTGGAGTAGCAATACTCATATCAGATAAAATAAACTTTAAAATAAAGACTGTTACAAGAGATAAAGAAGGACACTACATAATGATCAAGGGATCAATCCAAGAATAAGACATAACAATTATAAATATTTATGCACCCAACATAGGAGCACCTCAATATATAAGGCAAATGCTAACAACCATGAAAGGGGAAATCTACAGTAACACAATAATGGTAGGGGACTTTAACACCCCACTTACACCAATGGACAGATCATCCACACAGAAAATAAGGAAACACAAGCTTTAAATGGTACAATAGACTAGATAGATTTAATTGATATTTATAGAACATTCCACTCAAAAGTGGCAGAATACACTTTTTTCTCAAGTGCACATGGAACATTCTTCAGGACAGATCACATCTTGGGACACAAATCAAGCTTTGGAAAATTTAAGAAAACTGAAATCATATCAAGCTTCTTTTCTGAGCACAACACTATGAGATTGGAAATCAATTACAGGACAAAAACTGCAGAAAACACAAATACATGGAGGCTAAACAGTGTGCTACTAAATAACCAAGAGATCACTGAAGAAATTTAAAAATACATAGAAACTAATGACAATGAAAATACGACAACTCAAAACCTATGGGATGCAGCAAAAGCAGTTCTAAGAGGGAAATTTATAGCAAGTCAATCTCACCTCAAGAAACAAGAAAACTCTCAAATAAATCTAACCCTACACATAAAGCAACTAGAGAAAGAAGAAAAAAGAAAACCCAGTCAGTAGAAGGAAAGAAATCATAAACATCAGAGCAGAAATAAATGAAATAGAAATGAAGAAAACAATAGCAAAGATCAATTAAACTAAAAGCTGGTTCTTTGAGAAGATAAACAAAATTGATAAACCCTTAGCCAGACTCAAGAAGAAAAAAAAGGAGATGATGCAAATCAATAAAATTAGAAATAAAAAGGAGAAATCACAAGTGAAACTTCAGATATACAAATGGATTATAAAAGACTGCTACAAACAACTATATGTCAATAAAATGGACAACCACAAAGAAATGGACAAATTCTTGGAAAGGTACAATTTTCCAAGACAGAACCAGGAAGAATTAAGAAATATAAACAGACTTATCACAAGCAATGAAATTGAAACTGTAATTTAAAATCTTCCAACAGACAAAAGTCCAGGACCAGATGGCTTCACAGACGAATTCTATTAAACATTTAGAGAAGAGCTAACATCTATCCTTCTCAAACTCTTCCAAAAAATTGCAGAGGGAGGAACGCTCCCAAATTCATTCTACAAAGCCACCATCACCCTAACACCAAAACCAGAAAAAGATATCACAAAAAAAGAAAATTATAGACCTATATCACTGATGAACATAGATGCAAAAATCCTGAACAAAATACAAGCAAACAGAATCCAACAACATATTAAAAGGATCATACACCATGATCAAGTGTGATTTACCCCAAGAATGCAAGGATTCTTCAATATATGCAAATCAATCAATGTGATATAACATACAAACAAATTAAGGAATAAAAATCATATGATCATCTCAATAGATGGAGACAAAAGTTTGACAAAATTCAACACCGATTTATGATAAAAACTCTCCAGAAAATGTGCATAGCAGGAACCTACCTCAGTATAATAAAAGGCCATATATGACAAACCCACAGAAAACCTCATAGTCAATGGTGAAAAACTGAAAGCATTTTCACTAAGATCATGAGCAAGCAAGAATGTCCACTGTCGCCACTCTTATTCAATATAGTTTTCGAAGTCCTAACCACAGCGATCAGAGAAGAAAAGGAAATAAAAGGAATCCAAACTGGAAAGAAAGAAGTAAAACTGTCACTGTTTGCAGATGACATGACACTATATATAGAAAATCCTAAAAATGTCACCAGAAAGCTACTAGAACTAATCAATGAATATGGTAAAGTTGCAGGATACAAATTTAATGCACAGAAATCCCTTGCATTCCTATAAACTAACAATGAAACATCAGAAAGAGAAATTAAGGAAACAATCCCATCTCCCATTGCAGCAAAAATAATAAAATACCTAGGAATAAGCCTACCTAAAGAGGCAAAAGACTTGTACTCTGAAAGCTATAAAACACTGATGAAAGAAATCAAAGATGACATAAACAGATGGAGAAATATACCATGTTCTTGGATTGGAAGAATCAATATTGTGAAAATGACTATACTACCCAAAGCAATCTACAAATTCAATACAATCCCTATCAAATTACCAATGGCATTCTTAAATTAGAACAAAACATTTTAAAATTTGTATGGAAACACAAAACACCCTGAATAGCCAAAGCAAACCTGAGAAAGAAAACTGGAGCTGAAGGAATCAGGCTCTCCAACTTCAGACAATACTACAAAGCTACAATAATCAAGACAGTATGGTACTGGCACAAAAACAGAAATATAGATCAATGGTACAGGATAGAAAGCCCACAGATAAACCCACGCACTTATGGTCACCTAACTTATGATAAAGGATGTAAGAACATACAATGGAGAAAAGACAGCCTTTTCCCAGCTAGGAAAATTGGACAGCTACACGTAAAAGAATGAAATTAGAACACTACCTAACACCATACACAAAAATAAACTCCAAATGGAGTAAAGACCTAGATGTAAGACAGGACACTATAAAACTGTTAGAGGAAAATATCAGAAAAACACTCTGACATAAACCACAGCAAGATTTTTTTTGACCTACCTCCTAGAGCAATGAAAATAAAAATAAACAAGTGGGACCTAATTAAACGTAAAAGCTTTTGCACAACAAAAGAAATCATAAGAAAGACGAAAAGACAAACCTCAGAATGGGAGAAAATACTTGCAAATGAAACAACGGACAAAGGAATAATCTCCAAAATATACAAACAGCTCATGGAGCTCAAAATCAAAAAAAAAACAAACAACCTAATTTAAAAATGGGTGGAAGACCTAAATAGACATTTTACCAAAGAAGACATAGAGATGGCCAAGAAGCACATGAAAAGATGTTCAACATCACTAATCATTAGAGAAATGCAAGTAAAAACTACAATGACGTATCACCTCACATCGATCAGAATGGCCATTATCAAAAACTCTAGAAATAGTAAATATCAAAAACTCTAGAAATAGTAAATGCTGAACTCTCCTGCACTGTTGGTGGGAATGTAAATTGATACAACCACTAAGGAGAACAGTATGAAGATTCCTTAAAAAGCTAAAAATAGAACTACCATGCAACCCAGCAATCCCACTACTGGGCATATACCCTGAGAAAACAATGATTCAAAATGAGACATGTACCAAATGTTCACTGCAGCACTATTTACAATAGCCAGGACATGGATGCAACCTAAATGTCCATCAACAGCTGAATGGATAAAGAAGATGTGGCACATATATACAATGGAATATTACTCAGCCATAAAAAGAAACAAAATTGAGTTATTTGTAGTGAGGTGGGTGGACCTAGAGTCTGTCATACAGAGTGAAGCAAGTCATAAAGAGAAAAACAAATACCATAGGCTAATGCATATACATGGAATTAAAAAAAATGGTACTGATGAACCTAGTGGCTGGACAGGAATAAAGATACAGGCATAGAGAATGGACTTGAGGACACGGCAGCAGAGAGGGGGTGGAAGCTGGGGTGAAGTGAGAGTAGCATCAATATATATAAGCTACCAAATGTAAAATAGATAGCTTGTGGGCAGCATAGTACAGGGACATCAGCTCGTTGCTTTGCGATGACCTAGAGGGGTAGGATATGGAGGGTGAGAGGGAGGCTCAAGAGGGAGGGGATGTGGGGATATATGTATGCATATGGCTGGTTCACTTTGTTGTACAACAGAAAGTAACATAGCATTGTGAAGTGATTATACTCTAATAAAGATGTATAATAAATAAATAAATTCATCCTGAAACTTAACTAAAATAACAATAACCATTTATTATTTCTCACTATTTCTGTGGGTCAGAAACTTCAGTGGCTTAGTTGACTTGTTCTAACTTGAGGTCTCTCATGAGGTAGCAATCACTTGTCATCTGGGCTGCAGTCATCTGAAGAACTAATTGGGACTAGACAATTTTCTTCCAAGGTGGATCACACATTTTACATTGTTGGCAAACTGGTAGTGGTTGATAGTTGGTAGCTGGAGCTTCTCTCCATATAGACCTCTCCCTAGGACAGCTTGAATGTCCTCATGGCGTGGTGTCTGGCTTTCCCAAAATCAAGCAGCCCAAAGTCCAAGGCAGAGGCTGCATGCCTTTTATAACCTTCCTATAGAAGTCATACTTCATCTGTTCCACTATATTCCATTGGGCACAAAGGGCCAGCCCTGATTTCATGTGAAGGGTACTAAGCAAGGACGGAATACCAGGAGGAGAGCAACATTGGAGTCTACCTTAGAGTGTGACACCAGAGTTTATTCACCAGCCCCTAAAATTCATGACCCTCTATATGTAAAAACATTTTCCCCTTCTCAAGACCCTAAAATGTCTCATATCAGCACTAATTCAGCTTCCAAGTGTAGATAAAACACTTCAGGTATGATTGCTGGAGTACAACCACCTAGAAGAAGTTCTTTTCAAGTGAGGACCTGTGAACTGAAGAGAGAAGTTAACTTCTTTCCTACCCACCCCCTCCAACTCCATACATCTACGATACAATGATAAGACAGAACACCTCTCTAGACCTTTATTTTCAAAAAGAAAAAAAGGGAGCACACAGCTGTCGTTATTTCATACAATTCTGGAATTTTCCCAGGCCCATGATTCTTTAATTAAAAATGATCCCTACTCACCAGGAGTAATTCGTCTTGCCTCTTGTTCTGCCCCTTGGATTCTAGATTCTACCCTCTGTGTTATCCTTGTCTTTACATAAGAAATGGCTGTTGTTTGCAGCTGAGTTTTTCCAACTTGTTCTTGTTCATAACAGTAAGAGAGTCCATGTGCCTGTTTTCATATTGTGTTCTGTCATTTTTAATTGAAACTGAAGGTATTTATGATAGTATAATCTTCTTTAAAACCTTGTGAGTCTCATATGAGTCTTATTAGGGCTCATTTCATTATATAAATGTGTCACTCACAAATTTCTTTGAGATAAGTCAGTGTCTTTCTTGAGAATATACTAAGGTAAGTAAGGGACAACGCCATCAAGATTCTTATAACACATATAGTTTAAAGGAAGAAGATCTCTGAGGCTCACTCTTAAGATCCTTAGTGGGCTTTAATATGACCAAGTGGTTCTTAGAGAAACTGTCTTAGACTTTTCTGACATCTTAAAGAATTGTATGGCTTCAACCTTGGCTTCATCTTTAGATCACGTTTTCCTGGAAGTAGCACACATTTGATCTTTTCCTGGCAGCCACTTGCCATTTCTCTTGCCATCTGGAAAGGCTGTGAATGAGGAAAAAAATGTCAAACTCTGCAAATCCTGCCTTCATTATGTTTAACAAATCTTCCTTTGGCTTACATATCTCCTTTCACTTTTTACTTTAATCAGAGAGAGGAAGCCAGGTGGCACCTTCAACACTCTGGCTAGAAATTTCCCTAGCTATATCATCCAGTCAATTAGACAGAGTTTCTAAATTCCACATTTCCGCAGACTAAAGCGTTGTTAAACATTTTATTATTACTCAACAATGATCCTCTTTCCTCAAGTTTCCAGTAATGTTTTCTTCACTTTCCTTTCATCACTCTCTCACAGGCTCCTCGAGGACTTTCAGGTCTCCTCTGATAGTCTCCTCAAGTCCATTTCAACTTCTGCCTGCTGTTTGGTTCCAAAATTACTGCCACACATTTAGGGGTTTTTTTGTCTTTTTTTTGTTTTTACAGAAGCACCCCTCTGCCTGGTACAAAAGTCTCTGTTAGGTACCTATCATTGCATAACAAATCACCCCAAAACGTAGTGGCTTACAATACCAATAATCATTAGTTGTCTCTCATGGTTTCTGTAGGGTAGGATTTCAGAAGTGACTCAGGCATTACTGGCTGTGGAGTCTCTCATAAGGTTGGGCTACAATCATCAGTAGGCTTGACTTGAGCTGGAGAAGCCTCTCTCAAGGTGGTTTCCAGAGATGGATGGCAAGTTGGTGTTGGCTACTGGCCAAGGGTATTTCAGCTCCTCCTGACATAGATCTCCCTGCAGGGTATCTTGAGTATTCTCAAGTACGACTTCTTACTTCCTTTATACTAACCTGTCCAGAAGACCAAGGTAAAAGCTGCAATGCCTTTTGTAACTTAGTGTTGGAAGTCAAATACTGTCACTTTTGCTGAATTCCATTAATCACATATGACCAGTCTTGATTCAGTGTGAGAAGGGCTATATAATGACTAATAATTGAAGAGACTGGAGCCACCCATGAGACTAGATATCAAAGATGTTCTTTCCACCTTGTTCTCTTTCTGAAATGCTTTATTACTATCCAGAAAAGAAGTAAGAAAATTTGAGAATTTTATGCAAGACTTATATCATAGGCCCTTTTCCCCGAGCTTTACTGAGATATAATTGATATATAATATTGTGTAAATTTAAGGTATGTAATGTGTTGATTTGATACACTTATATATTACAATATGTCTACCACTGTAGCTTTAGCTAACACCTTCATCACATCACATAATTAACATTTCTTTTTTGTGGTGAGAACACTGAAGAGCTACTCTCTTAGCAACTTTCAGGTATGTAATACAGTATTATTAACCATAATCACAACAAAAAGACAAGAGATAACAAATGCTGGCGAGGACATGGAGAAAAGGGAAAACTTGTAGACTGTTGGAAATGTAAATTGATACAGCCACTAAGGAAAACAGTATGTATGAAGGTTCCTCAAAAAGTTGAAATTAGTACTACCATATGATCTAGCAATCCCACTGCTGGGTATATATCCAAAAGAAATGAAATCAGTATCTTAAAGAGACATCTGCACCCCCATGTTTACTGCAGCATTATTCATAATAGCCAAGATACAGAAACAACCTAAATGTCCATCAATGGATGAATGGATAAAGAAGATGTGGTGTATTTGTACTATAGAATATTCTTCTGTCATAAGAAGGAAATCCTGCCATGTGGGACAACACGGATGGACCTTGAGGGTTTTATGCTAAGAAAAGTAAGTCTGACAGAGAAAAACAAGTACTCTATAGTATTACTTATATATGGAGTCTTAAGAAGCCTAACAGAGAGTAGAATGTTTGTTCCCAGAGGTTGGGGGTGGGGGAAGTGGGGAGATGTTGGTCAAAGAGCACAACTTCTAGATAGTCCCTCTTCTTTACTGAGCAATCTCTATGTGCCAGGCACTAAATTAGGAAATACCTATCCATTATCTCAGTTAATCTTCAAAATTAACTAAATTCTAAAGGTTATCCATTGAGATTAGATATTATCATCATATTATAGAGAAGGAAACCAGAACTCTGATGAGTTGATTAAATTACCCAAAATAAAGGAGGGAGGGATGCAAAATAGGTGGCAGAACAGGAGTTGAATTGTGTTCTCTCTGAACCTGAGGCCCCTAAATTTCTCATTAATAACGGAATGAGACGTACCAATAAGAATTCCAAATTTAGTAGAAAGGAGCAAACTGCCTTAACAGAAAGTAACAGAACAGTTTGTAATAATAAGGTTTTCATAGCATTATATGCCACATATGTGTTTGTGTTGACTGTGTGAGTGTGTATGTGTTTAGTTTTAAATAATGAGGTGTAACAGACTGCTCTAGTGGCTGTTCCTGATTTCACAATATTTATCTATCTGCAATTGTATAATCTCATACAAATCATGGTAAATAAAGTGGAAATTAGTAACATATTAACATATTAAACAGGACAGAGCATTATTGATTTGTCTTTCTTTACTTCATTGAAAAAATGCAATCTATTACTTTTGCAAACTGACACATTTGTATTGCCAACATTCGAACTGCCAGAACTTTAGACAATCATGGAAGGTATATGCAAACTAGTAAGATTTAATTCTTTGAATGACAACCTCCTGTTCAATGTTGAGTCTTTTGGTGTTTCATTTAATGGTTTAAGTTTCTGTGACTTCATCTGTAACAAGGGCTTTAAAAAAGTGCCAGAGTGGGCTTCCCTGGTGGCGCAGTGGTTGACAGTCCGCCTGCCGATGCAGGGGATACGGGTTCGTGCCCCGGTCCGGGAAGATCCCACATGCCGCGGAGCGGCTGGGCCCGTGAGCCATGGCCGCTGAGCAACGGGAGAGGCCACAACAGTGAGAGGCCCACATACCGCAAAAAAAAAAAAAAAAAAAGGTGCCAGAGTAAGTTCTCAGTAACTTGAGTGTTTGTTCTTTTCTCTCTATTTTACTCATCAGAGTATTTTTTTCAACTAAGGAAATTTCATTACTGACTTCGAGGCATATTTAAATGTGATAGTACAGAGGAATAATCTAAAAACACAAATATGTGAAAGTGCTGACTAGAGGTAAAATTTGTGCAAAAAAAAGTCTTTTTGGTGAAATATTTTCCAAAAACAATTGTCATTTCTTATTTATTGGCCTGAGTTTTAAAGAAGAAAATAGATGGTATTAAATATTGCTGGAACTGATATTTTTAGTTTAATTATCTGTCAGAATTTTTTTTAGTGATTTCCTAGGGAGAAGCTGAGATTCAATAAAAAATTGTTCCTGTATGTATGAAAAGTGCTTAAGAATCAAGCCCTTCTATTTTCTAATGATCTACTTTTATTTACATCATGCATAAACCTTAATTTAATGCAAGTATTCAAATTCTGCAAAAAAAATTTAAATATGTGGATTTCAACCCTGCAATACTGGCAAATAAAATAACGTTCAAGTTCCTCCTTCCATGGATTACCACACACCCTCCTGAATTCTCTATCAGTAAGTGCCACTGATTTTCTTAATTCAGAAACCAAGAAGTCAATCTTGAAAATGCCTCCTTCCAGTATCTCAGAAATTCAATACTTCAGTAAGTCTTATCAGTTCTATCTCTGTTATATATGTGAAGTCCATGCACTTCTACCTACCTACTGCCATATTGTACTTTGACTCACTATCATTTCTAACCTAATCTACTCTTAATCGGTTCCTCTGATTTAAATCTCCTCCCAATCGTCTATACCATTCTCCATTTTCTGCTGAACAGAGTGATTTTACTTAAATACAAATCAGATAATGCTCAAGACAGTCTCACTTCTCAACAGCAAAATAAATAAATAAATAAATTACCAAAATTTTAGCATGCTTGGCATGGCACTACCTTTTTTCAAGTATGCTTTTGTGCCTGGATCAAAATAAGCACACAATAAACATTGTTTAATGACTGCATTATGAATAAACAACCGAATTCTAGTATATGACACAATTTTCTGTGTTGTAAATTATTTTTGTCATATTCACAACAAAAACAAAATCCCTTGAGAAAGGAAAATTTGGGTAAATTTAGTTCTTTAGTGTATCCCTAACACTTGAAATGGCTCCTAGACTAAATCTCCAAATATCACTTAATCAATGGTAACTGCAGTGTATTCCTCTATAAAATGAGAAGTTTGGAAAGACTGGTGACTTTCAAGGGTGAGAAGTGTTGCCTGCAATAGTTATTTTGGAAAGTTTGGGATGCTGGTGTCTGTGTGTATATGTGTGTGTGTGTGTGTGTGTGTGTGTGGGCACACACACAAGGGGCATACTATTATTTAGAGCATGGGTACCAGGAATTCAAATTATGTCGTACAACTGTAAACAATGAAAATTATTGTATACCCTACACAAGTTTTGACTGTATGATCAGGCATTTATATGGGTAAAACAATCCGTTTTTGATTATCTAAAGCTAAAATATTTTATTTTACATATAAATACATAGCATTTTAGATAGTTTCAGTATCTACTGACTTTCCAGATATGAAGCTTCCCTGACTATTGAGGCATAATTTTACCTTATTTTTTCCCATGAGTTCATCATTTTGGAAGATTACACTACTGACAGAAAAGACTTTTGTTGTATTTACTAATATAACACTCCCTAGTGAGTCTGTTTTTCTATATTTCCCATTCATTATGATTTTTGTATACATGTATGTGTGTGTATGTGTGTGAATAAATCTATGTAACTTTTACTTCCAAATGTTAAATATAAAAAATAGTGACAATACTTATATGCTGTTTGTTTGTGTTACTTATCTTCAAACTTATTCATTACAAGTAGATATAAGCATTTGACCACTTTACTTTTGAGCGTCTCTTTCCCATTTACATATTGAAATACATATATATTATTTATTTTAAATTGCTTTTATAACTCCTTTTTATCAAAGTCAGGGCATTATCTTGCTTTTTCAAAATATTTACTGGTAGGGGCTTCCCTGGTGGTGCAGTGGTTGACAGTCCGCCTGCCGATGCAGGGGACACGGGTTCATGTCCCGGTCCAGGAAGATCCCACATGCCATGGAGCGGCTGGGCCCGTGAGCCATGGCCACTGAGCCTGCGCATCCGGAGCCTGTGCTCCACAACAGGAGAAGCCACAGCAGTGAGAGGCCCACGTACCACAAAAAAAAAAAAAAAAAAAAAAAGCATTTACTGGTAGATTATTTTATATTTAATTTCCAAATATTTCAAGGAAGATCAATATCCCCCTCCCCTGAAGATGTCCATGTCCTAATCACCAGAACATGTGATTATGTGACTGTATATACTAAGAAGGACTTTGTAAATGTGACTGAGTTAGGGATCTTCAGATGAGATTATCCTGGTTTATCCAGGTGGGCCCAATGTTATTACAAAGATCCTCATAAGTGAAAGAAGAAGGCAGAAGATCCAGAGTCACAGATGTGGTGACAGAAGCAGAGGTCACAGTGATCCAGTTGCTGGCTTTGAAGATGGAGAATGGGGCCAAGAACCAAGGAATGCAACCAGACTCTCGAAGTTGGAAAAAACAAGGAAAAGATGGTTCCCTAGAGCCTCCAGAGGAATACAGCCTTGCCAACACCTTGACAGTAGCCCAGTGAGACCCATTTGGACTTCTGAACTCCTGAACCAGAATATAAAAAATTTGTGTTGTTTTAGGTAAGTTTGTGGGAATTTGTTATAGTAGCAATAGGAAACTAACATGGGTTCTCAAAGAAAACCTGCACTGGATAGAGATAAAAATATAGGAAGACTTTATTCAAGACTATTGCAATATGGGAGAGAGATTAAATTCAACCCTGTTTTAAGCACGGTGAGCCAATGGAAAAGTACTGGAGGACATTAGTGGAGAGGATGATAAACATAATTAGGCCATGTATGTTTGCTAATTGTTTTTCCACGTTAGGCTCCTACTCTCCCACAGAACCTGGGAGATAGGGGTGCTATCTTTCTTGATGATTACCTTTTAGAGGGATGGCTCCCAGGTACTTGGGAAAGGCATTCCTGAGTTGTAAAACTGGCAAGAGGCTTCTGAGATTTATCTGCATTTTAAAGTCAGAGAAAGAATTTTCAATCTCAAGTTTTCCAAAGTAAATGCAGTAAGAAAAGGGAGGTCAGGGGCCCATAGTCAGGAAAAATCCAGTCTAAAATTTAATCAATCTTAAGAGAATGTTAAAGCCAGTTTGATCATGGGGCATTAAAAATATTTGTTTAAAAATAGATATTAGTTCTGATAGAACTGAGAATGATTCAACTAGATAAATTCTAAATGTTGCTTTCAGGGTTTTTTTAAAATTAAGTATCTCAAAACACTGAACAGTCAACATGTTGCTTTCGGAAATTTACCATAGATTGTTTTTATTATCTTGCTATTATCAGGACCTATCTAAAATCCCACATTCTCCACAAAACCTTCCCTGATTTTCAAGCCCTGTTATCTCTCATCAAAAGCCCTATAATATTTGCCTTATAACTTTTTGCATATATGCCATATTATAATTAGACTATATGCTGTTTGAGACTAAGGACTTTGTTTTGTCCTAGGTTTTAGTTCTCTGAACCACAGCTAATAGGATGTCATACATTTAACCTAGCATATACTCACAATTATATGTTTATTACTTGATTAAGTCCTCCTGAATTGTATTAACTTTGTTAGAATAAAATGTTCAAAAATTATTTTTTAATTAGATTAACAGAAAAATATTAATAAACCTACATTACTCTGGTAAAGTATGACTCATTTCCAGTAAATCCTAATTTTTCAGTGACTTACTAAAATGACCACATTGTCAGGATAAAGACTGCAATTATCAGAATATACACATATTGTTAAAATATGTAATTACATAAACCAAATACTTCAATTTAATATAGTATTTACCAAAGTCATGCGCAATTATTTTGAATTAATTAAGTTCACAGTCTCATAGAACCTTCTGCCATGATGGACATGTTCTGCATCTGCACTGTTCAATACTTTAGCCACTAGCCATATGGGACTATTTGGTACTTGACATATGGTTACTGTGTTAGAGGAAATAAAAATTTATTTTTAAATAAATTTAAATAAATAAAAAATAAATTTTTAAATTTATTTCATTTTAATTATTTGGTTTGTGGCATATGACTTGTGGCTATCATACTGGGAAGCTCAGTATTTGAATCAGAGTTCTTATAATTATTTTTAACCATAGGCACAGCATTGAACTTATAGAGAAATCCCACAATATCTATTACATAAAATAACATATAAGTATCAAAAATATTGAATGACTGTTAAGTACATTTTGTTTTTTTTTAAAGAACCACTCAAACAACTGAAATCAAGCATCATAATTCCAGAAAATTAATATTTTATTTTGTATTTAAAAGATATGTGAAATCTAAGGAAAAGATACAAAGTTCATTATTTTTGTCATGGAAGTCCTACTAGACAAATTTTGAAGCCAAAAATAAACACACTTGCCAAATGCAGCGTTATGTTATTATTGCTTGTGTTTACTTTACGTGCTCCCTTAAATGACTGCAATAACTATCATTTTGTCTATGTTTGTAAAAATGATTTCTGAATTTTATAGTTGAGAATATAATTAGAACCAAAAAGTAGATGCCAACTTCACTGCATAAACTCAACACTTCCCACAAGGCTCTGCTTTTATCTTCGACAATGTCCAACACTTTTGGTGTCCCATAGACTTCATACAACTAGTTTGAAATTTTCCCTTTTGCTGCTGCCCTGAGTTTTGCACCTCAATTTATAATTCATCATTAATTTTAATTAACCTCAAATAACACACACAATCCAGCTGACAGAGCCAAGAACTGAATAACAGCTGGAGTAACAAAAGAAAAGACAGTAAAGAGGAGCCTTAAAAAGAATGGAATGACACGTGAGGTGCACTTTAAGGCACAGGAAATTCATGTTATGGGACAATATTGCAGCGCTTTCTTTAAATCAGGAAAGCTTTCTGCGATCATATCTCATAAGTAATTGTTTGGCTGCTCAGGAAAATGAAGGCAGCACTGTCTGCCGATCACAGATGTCGTTACATGTTGTAAAAAGAATCACACAAAATGGTTAAATATCTTTTCAGCTCATTGTCTGCAGAAATAATGAAAATAAAACAATTAGGAATTCTAAGTATTATATATGCATTATGCTTTGAATCATTTACAATTTCTATAACCCTACACCACAGACTTCAAACCATAACTCTATCACTAATTGTTGTGATTTTAAGAGACACAAAAAAGCTAAGTAATTGCCTCCAGTTCAAAGAGATATAACAAATCTAGAATTTTAATTTAGAAAGCCATTATCATTTATTAAAGAAGCTAACTTTTGAAGTTTGAGTTTCAGAAAGATTACATCCAAAACCAGATAAGTGAAATATAAAACATGCTATTTTTATCTACAAAAGTTAAAAAAAAAATTCATTTTGGTCCACACAGCAAACTGTGGACTTTGATCTTTTTTCCACAAACTAATAATTAGTTCTCTTCACCCTTGCAATGACCATTCAATATAGCAAAATACAATGCTGAATGGAAAATAGGATCTCATTGAAGAACTATTCTGTCAACAAGGAGCTATTTTCATCTATGCTTTGCCACATCTGTAGTAAGAGACTTCCACATACAATTGACTTTCAGTGAGAGGCATTATAGCATAGTGTATATAACATAATATGAATGTTATGAGTTCAAGCTGTCAGGATTCAAATCACGGCTCTGCCATTTACTACCCATGTGACCTTGGATAAGTTACTTAACCTCTCTGTGCCTTCATTTTCTCATTTGAAATAAAGCAATAGGACAACAATACTACTTGTCTCATAGGGCTCTCACAGTGCTTAGAATAGCACTCTGATACACATGCATACAAAATTATAACCACTACTGCAAGGGAGAATAATCAGAGTTCTCATCTACTGTGTCTTATTAATGAAAATAGCTTTGAAAAATAATTATGAACATGTTCTCAGATATTACATTTTTTAATCTGTCTTCCACCTCTCTCTGAGCTGATTATAAAAGTATATAAGATAGAAATTCCCTAAGCATTTTATATTCATTCTATAATCTGACTTACTTCAATTCTCTCAATAATCTGTGACATATATAATCTCCCACTTTCAAGTGTGAATACTGAGTTTCATAAAATCTAAGTGAATTAGTTAAAAGCATATGGTTTTTAAAGTAGTTGGTTTATGACTCCATACCTGACAATTTCCCCACCAATTCAGATTGCCTTTGCCCGTGAACATGAATTCTCAAGGGACTCTTTTCAAGGGTACATTAAGGATCCTTATCTTAAGTAGGTAATGCCATTTGGTTGGTTCTCTCTTATGTCAGGAAAAGACAAGGTGAAGGTAATGTTTTATATACATCTTATATAAAAGGGATATATTTTTTTAATTAATTTAAAAATTCTAGATGCATGATTCAGTGTGAGATCTTCAAATACACTTGTATTTCTTAATATCTTATTTTAGCACACAAAGATGAAAATACAGGTCTAGACTTGGTACAGATCTATTTCAGGGAATGTTTTTTTTCAGATTTTATAAAGGAAATATAGTACAAAATCATAATTTATATTACATTCTCAGAATTATCTGGGGAAGTACCTCATTAACAAACATACTGATGTTTCTGCACTGAAGATAAGTAGCATAAAGATTCCATATACTCCATCAGTTCAGCTCAGATTTTAAAGTCACCTGAATTTATCACACATATCCAGGAATAAAAATCACCTTGTTTTTCAGAGATTTTTGCATTTTGAATTATATAGATGGGATGTCAAATTTGGTTTTATTCACTATTATTTAATTGATTTTTGTAGAGTGTTTGCACTCTGAATAGATCATCAACTCTCCCCTTTATCCCACATCTCTGTACTTTGCCTATGATTCAGAACTACAGATCATGACTTTAGAATTCTCAGCTTCCTTAAAGATATGAAACTAACTGTCCTGGCCTTATGAACCACAGCCCTGGAAACATGCTAAAGAGGAAGGCACATGAAACCACAAAACCTTAAGCACCTGCTATCTTATAAATAACAGAAGTGACAACTGCAGTCTCCCTGCTGGAATTTTTTTTCCCAGTCCTTAAACCTGAAATGACATGTAGAAATATAAAATGTGTGCCTTAAATCAGTACTTCTAAAATTGCACATATTCACCTTTCCATACTTGCAAACACCCTTACCTAGTGTGGTAGCATAGGCACATATGTGCATGTTCCTGAGGAGAGGCTTCTTAGCCTAAATCTGATCCTGTCTGATCTCCCACAAAATGACCGAGAATGATTGTTATGAATTTTTATCTAAATAAACAATCTGATCCCATAAGTATGTTAACAATTCAACCTCTTACTTCTAAACATGAGGCCAAAATGATAGGATTAGAGAATACTCTCCACCGTCCATCGATTCCCTAAGGCTTTCTTGTGTTCTTCTCTTAATCCTGGACATACTGTGTGATCACACAGAGGGGAGAAGATCAATGCACAAAAGGGCAAGACTCGGCTGCAGCTTGATCAATTCCTGCGCAGCAGGCCTGAAAGTCTGCCCAATGGTGCACACTCTTGATTTGGTAAAATTACGTCCTCACACACTCTATATGAAGCCAAGCCAAGCTTCTCCTGCGCCATGTTTTTATGCCAATCTGCTATCCTTTCTGTGGAGGAGAAAGAAAATCAGGCTCATTCTGTTAAACAATCTCATGATATATATTCAGATGTCATGGATAACAATAATAAAATAAAATAAGTTCTTCCCCAGAAGGTTTTATCTTGGCAGTTTTCTTTCAAGTACTTCACAGAGTTCCTCCTTAAATATAATCTAAGTAAATAGTGTCTCATCGTCTGCCAACTGAAATTCAGAGGGATTGTAATGGGAACTGAAGGACCAAATGCTCAGCGTGTTTTCATTGCCCCACTAGGAGGATCCAAGCACAGGAGGACTTTTGAAGGCAGGGTAGACTCCGCACTCTGTACCATGGGAGGTGCTAAATGAGAGGAGAATGGGCCCCAAGAATGCTTTTAACCAGTGTGATTATGATTCACAGGCGAAACCACTGGATATATTTCCCTAAAGTTGAACAATTAAACAGAATGCTGGCTAGAAAGCATCAGGAAATCAAAGGGCATATTTGATTCATAGGAAGTCAGAAACTTTTTACCATTCAACAAAAATTTAAAACACCTCTGAAACTCAAATACTTTGCAAGGCTCAGGGACCATGTCCACCCCCATGTTTTATAGTAAACCGAGTTTAATCACTGGCAGCTCAATAAATAACAATAAAAAGTTTTCCCTCAGGGAGGATATTACAAAAATATTTTTTTATTTCTTGTGCACATAAATCCTATAATATATAGTTACTTTTTAAAAATCTTAGGCCAGTACTGAAAGAAATATGACAAGAAAGAGTTCACACAATATTATCTTCGAGAACTATTTTCCATAAGACACATTCTTGGAACTTTTAAAAAACTTAGTTATCTAAATATTTCTCTCTGCCTTGAATTTAGTCTTATAGGTCCCATTAAGAAAGAATGCTTGGAAATAATTTGAGTAATGCTATTTATAGCTACCTTTATTTACCTGTGGTCATAGAGTAAAGAACATTATATATATATACATATATATATATATTTAATAACACCTTACTTTAACAATACATCTCTCTCTTACCAAATCATTTTTCTAGAGTGCTAAAAAGTAACATTTCCATGAGTAGTTGGCTTCCTTTTGGTCATGTTAGAACAACATTCACAGGAAATGAAGGGGCAAAAACACAAGAAGTTCTATGAAGGAGATCGGATGCTTTTAAAGGTTCTTTCAGGTCTATGAAAGTTTCAGTAACACCTATAATAGTAAGCTAAATAATGTACTCAAACCCTGGAGCCAACACTGAAGTCAACCTCTCTCAAAGCAAATGGCTCTTTGATGGAAATAGAAGCAGACAGGAAGAGGAAAGAGTGATGGATGCTAGGACAGCAAGCAAAGGTGGCAGTTGTGCTTCACCTCTTCGCTTCCCAAACATATACTAAATAAGAAGCATCCACTTGAAACCTACTGTCTCCCTCCCTAACTTAAATATACTGTGACCAGTTCTGCATCCAGGATTTCTGGATGATGGCAGTCCTATTCGTTCTGCATTGAGCTCTTGATAACCTAGTAAATTAGGGATCAATGCTAAGTTATTGACTTCCAATATACTCTAATACTGTCCAATAAAAATTCTCATTTGATTATGAGGAAAATTAGCCACTGATATACATCACGTATCATCACCTCCTAAGCAGAAGTCAAAGGCATCTACTGCTCTAGAATGGCCTTGAATGGCCAATTTGGCAGTATTGGTTCTAACTCTAGTGAGGGCCTCCTAGATCCATTTTCTACATGAACCCTAATTCTGTCAATATCGAGAATAATCTTTGTCAATTTTATTCTATGTAAACAATTGCAATTGGCATTTGAGAGACTAACCAATTGAGGCTATATTTTTTTGAGCATCCCAGCTCTTTTAGTGCAACTTTGGGTGCCTAGGAAATACACAATTGACCAATCATAGGTTGTTAGTTACCAGGCTTGGGTTTATTTATAAATATATCTCCTTTAAAATCACAGTTAACTCTAGGTCTATTTATATTTGGCCAATTCCATGTTCTAGTAAACCAAACCAGAAATCATACTTAATCATAGACCTTGAACCTAGAACTAGAATTGGAGGTTTCTCCCTCCTAGTAGTTGTTATTGATCTTCTGTGCTCTGATTATTCATCTGGATCTTTTTAAAGCAGTCTGTCTCTTGGAGCAATTTGAATTAATGATTGGGTTGGTAAAATATGCCTATTTATATACTTGCCCTAAGCCTACATTTTTATTTCATTTCCACAATGTAAGAAGTTAGCTATTTTATCATGCAGGGAATTCTTAAGATGATGCTCATGGCTTTTAGGCCAGTGGAGTCATGTAATTCTTAGTTCCCCATATTTTCTCCTACTAAGTCTCCCATTTCCCTGTTAACACTATCTTCACCTCCTGTACAAAATTAAGCTTGTCTGACCATTCAAGTACCTGAATTATCAAACTCTCAGTACATTTGGATTGTAGACCAAAAACAGAAGAGCAACTGTTAGCAAAACTTTCCTTCTCTCTCTGACTCAGAAAACAGCTGCAAAGCAAGCTTGGCTCTTTCTCAGTAGAGGTTCTAGCATTAGAAACCTTTTTGACTCACTTCCCCTAATACCAAAGCCTCAGTAGGTACATGATATGAGATCCACAGTAAAAGAAAAATCCTTTAACCTTATGTTGAGCAATTAAATAACTAGTATCTTCAATTTCTCACCTACCATATCCTAACAGAATTCGGGCAATCCAGTATTTTAGAGGCTGTTACTTGTGAAACCTCATTCTTGGTACCAAATATGGCATCAGTTATATAGTTTTGATTGAAAATTTAATAATACCAAATCAAACTAGCAAAAGATGCAGGAAAATGTCCCACATGACTAAATGTCAAGAGATGTTTCAGGGTTAACATTCAGTTTATAAAGACTCCACATCTTGTTTGTGTGTGTGTGTGTGTGTGTGTGTGTGTGTGTGTGTGTGTACGCACGTGAGAGAAAGAGAGAGAGAGAGAGCGACTACCTTAGCTCTGTCCTACTCATAAGTCAAATTCATTCTCAGATCATGATAGCAAAATAAATACAGCACTTTTATTCTATTTCTTACAAGTGCACAAAACACCATCCAGAGAAAGGATCTGTATCCTTTAATTCCTACCAAATGTCCTGAAATACTACTCATATTGGACCCATTAGATCAAAGGGTATACTGTGCTGATTCATTTCATTTATTCTATGCACTTCCCTGTGGATCGAGGAACACTTCCATATTTCCTCTGAACAGTGCATTTGCAACATACATATGGGCTATTGGGAGGGAAAAGAGGGAAAGGGTTGGATACATTTCCATTTTTTGTTGCAGTTCAATAAATATGGATAGAAAACAGAGCACGTACTTGATTGTAATGGATAAGTTATCAAAGCAACATTAAAATGAAATTCAAGTCATGTCACCCAAGGTGTTAAGTTCTTTTTCAAAAAATTACGTTTGCAAACAAAAAAAAGGATTTTTGAAGAGTAAAACTTAATATGAGGTTTGGACTCCGCCAACGTATATTACAGAAACATACTTTTTGTAAACTATTTTCTGAAAGCAACAATTTTGCTCTACTAGCTATTCAAGGTATTTGTCCTTAGCAAGTATTATTATGCAAGTGCAAGTAGGTGATTAATCACAAAGTTGGAAAAGATATCAGATTACACACTCCTATTGCTTGAATTTTAAGGGTCTTATACTGATTTATGCTTTCCAATATTTGCCTTAAATATTTACTTTTAACAATGAAAAAAATTACCGTGAATTCAATAATGCTTAAATATGTCATTCCTTAAATAAATATGTAAGCCCCATGCTAAAATCTCCAACCACCCTGAGTCCCATGTTTTTGAGGTATCTCTTTTGATCTTACCTACTGACTCAGAGAGTGTTCTTATAAAGTAACGTTCAAAGAAGCTGAAGCCAGACTGAAACACAGTGACTTCCTTCATCTTATCTTCCTCTCAAAGCATTTTGTTATAATAGTAACAGCATGTCTCTTGTTGCATGTGTGAATTCAGTTCTCTTGAGTTTATACCCTTGTTTCATAGGGTATGCATATGTTCAGACTTAGTAGATAAAACTAAACTATTTTCCAAGTGGTTATACCATTTCACACACTCATCAGCAAGGTATGAGAGTTGCTCAGCATTGACAGTTTGGTATTTTCAGTCTAACAATAGTGCTACAGCTCTGAAACATTAGGAAGGAATTTTGCCTGAGCTTCCATTTGCTCCTTTTTATAATGAGCATATAAAATGGGTGTTATGTGAAAAAGCCCTGCAATATCTAGCACCAAAAAAAAAAAGATTTAATACATAATAGCTGTAATTAGAATTCTGAATAAAAAGAGACAAAATATTATGCCCAAATAGCATTCCCTAACCAGTGATGGTCTTTCATTTTATGGTGTTTACCTGTTAATATATTAATTTATATTCTCTTCAGTGTCATCATGAAGAGGCAGTGCTATCCTTCTGAATTGGATAAATAGAAAACACATTTTTAAGCTGAGATCTCCTCTCGCCCCAGTGAGAAGTATTCACATAAAAGGAAGCTCTCCAACAGCAATAATGTCATTACTCCTAATGTCTTAAACTGGAAATATCACAGTGGAGCACCTGCATGTGAGTGGACATTGCAGGTTTGGAAATATATTACAGTGGTGCGTCAGAGAAGGCTTTTCTGTTGGAAAAGACACAAGCAAAAGAATGTGGAGACAAACAATATTGCTGAGAAGATGGAATTGCAGTTAGACTGGAAAACAGGATCTGAGTTACAGTGGAGTCACAAATACCCCTCAAAAGAACACCATCTCCCCCACCTGCAGATATTTTCTGGAAATGCAAGAAGCTTTGTTTACTTCAAACATTTCCGTCCAAACACTCAAGCAAAGAACCTGTGGACATGCTTCTCATAGAGGGATCACTGCTTGGGTTTTTTTCATTATTATTACATTTTTAAATTGCATTTTAAAAAAATTACAAATCCATCTTACCAAAAAGCATAATTTTCCAAACTATTAAATTGAGATTTTTCTCTATCATTTCACTCTGTTGGTTTCACCATTTAATTCCTATAAGTAAGTCCTTCTTAGGCTCTTTTCAGCCCCTGGCAGTTATGAGTAGTCAAACAACATGGAATCAGAGCATAAGAAATATGCTCCCGGGGTGATTCACCTGCTATTTCCATCTTTTCTGGCAGGTGACATTATTTGCTTTCAGGCTACAGAATAGTGTCTAATTGTTTCAGTTAACCTTTTCATTGTACAATCTGTTAAATCCACTAAAGCATCAACTTCCGATTTAAGGGGATACTTGATTAACTGAGATGACAGCAGAATGTAATATGTCATTAAAGGTTCATTTAAAATTACAGATGATGAGAGCTAGACTAAGTTCACAGTGGTAATCTGTACACCTTCCTTCCAGACTAGAAGTGCCTAGGGTCCAAGTTAAAGGATGCTTTGTGATTCAGGCACAAAAATCTATTTTAAGCCAATGACAACTAAATTCCCCAAACTTAGAACACACTATTTCAACATTACCAGCATCATTCATATCAGTGTACAGAATCTCATGGCTGGAAGAAAATCTGAGAAAATATAGAACATTTCTTAGTGCCCAACTGAGATTTCACATAGATCATCAAACACTGCAAAATATTTATATACCAAGATAGATTATTAGTGTCTTCTTTTGCTTAATTCAAAAAACAGCTGCCCACCTTCCTCAATCCTCATTACAATAAAATCAACAAATTCGAGGTTGTCACTGGTATTTACATGAATATAAAAGCATAATTTAGAAAATGTTCCAATGCCTTTTAAAGGCATATTTCTAGGTTATATGAATATAAATTCAGCATAAGAAACTAATAATATGAACCTGAATAATGGTTAACAAAGTAAGGGTCAATCTTTCACTTTATTTCTCACAGCTGTGTGATATTGAGAAGTCCTCAAACCATTCTAAGCCTCGATTTCCCCTGAGGTGATATCTATTTCATTTGTGTCAAGTGCTGCTTTTAAAACTAAATAAGTTCTTAAAAATTCAGTCACATGTACAATATAAATATATACGCATCTCTCAAATGTAAATGACAGTGTGTATCACACACACACTCAACATATCTTTTACATATTTGAAATATCAAACACATTTTACTGTATGAGATTTTCCATCACCATGAAATAAAGTCAAATTTAGTGATGTTTTCCAGTTTAGGCAAATATAGTAATGTTTTCCAGCTTTAACAATAAGCCACTGCAACCATATATGCACAATACTTCCATTACGTAGATAACATATATATAGATTTCAAATATATAGCAAGTATCCTCTGAATAAAACACATTTAAGCATTATTGAATTCACGGTAATTTTTTTCATTGTTAAATACTCACCTCCCCCAAATCAATTCTATTGATAACTAGAATTCTACTTGGAAAAAAAAGAGGAACTTATTTGTCTGAGTAACTTACCGTGAAAAGATAAGATTAACTTCCTATTAGCTACATAATGTAATAAGTAGGTAATGTAGTAAGTTAAAAGCTGAATTTAGCACTCATTTCAGCAAAGCACAGAACTCACAGTGGTTAAAGACTATGCTCTTCCACTGCAGGGGGCACAGGCTGGAACCCTGGTCAGGGAGGTTCCACGTGCCGCTTGGTGTGGTCAGAAATAAATAAATAAATAAGAAAGAAAGGCTTATCTTTAAAAAAACAAACATTCTAAATAGGCATGGATGCTATCATTCAGCAACCTCCTTGTGGTCCATGCTTGTTACTTTTCTTCTTTGTATCTTTGTCTATTCTACAGCCTTGTATATATCACTGCACTTATATTTCTTGAAGTGAATTGATGTAAACTCAGTTCTTAACAGAAGGCACACTTCGTTGCCACCTCCTTAAAAAGTCTTCATATCTCATTTTAAATATTAATTCACTGTTCTTGCTTGTTTCTCATCTGCCATCCCTGCCAGATCAAGGACAGTAACCAAGATTCTTTTACTCACCAGCACAATATTAGCAGCTAGTACAATGAAAGTTTGTTATTAATGAATAAATGGACTTAAATTTCGCTTTTAACTGGTTGACATATACCACACAACATTGAACTCCATTCCCTGGAACTAAAAATCTGTCAACTTTAATCAGTGTTTCTCAAAAGCAGAAAGAAAAAAAACATCTGACTCCAAGCATTAGACATTCTCAAGGAATTCAGCGTGTGGTATCCTAATGTTTTCTTGATTAGCTAAGCCCTTTGAAACTTGCTTTTATAAGTAAAAATTAAGTTTGATTTCAAAATGTGAAGCTAAAACTAGAATTCTTCATAAATGAAAAGGATTGTCATTTTTCATGTTACCAATGAATTTAAGATACGCTATTAACAGCATAAGCTTTCTTTAGAAACAAAAGGAAATACTATATTTTACTGCTGTTGAAAAAATTCTTTATAAAATTGATCTAAAGACATTTAAAAAGGAAGAGGTCAACAGGTAATAACCAACATGCTTTCTCTAAAGAAAGTTTCTGTGAGCATTACGGGAAAAAAATGGAAATTGTAAAAAAGGAGAGGTGGAAAATACATTTTTGCAATATTTGAGAGATACAAAAAAATTTAAATTAAATAAAATAGGCTGTGGAATACTATTTACATCTGGTTCTTATCATTCAGGGAAAACACGCCTCTCATATGGTGAGGGGCCTGATGAGGAAGCTCTAGAACAATGTTTGGTGAAAGTAAGCCTTTGAAGTTCTCTTTCCTCAGTGGATCAAATGCTACCTGCTCTGCTTATCTTTCACATTTTCTGACACTGTGGCCAAACCCTTTTTTTCCAGCTTCCCTAACAGGAAGCTTTTATAACATTGTGTCCTCACCCATCATGTGCCATTCTAATTCCAGGAGCTATGTGCCTTTTTCCAGCTCATCTAATGGTTTTGCTTTACAACAATTATGTTTTAGGGGCCGGAAGTATTCTTCCCAGATACAAATACAAGTATAGTCAGATTGGATAAACTCAAATGGCTTATCTGATTCAAGATACCTAGATATAATTATCCAAGCAGTGAGGCTGATTTGGGTTGGTTTTACATAACATTAGTAGATTATGCATCTCACATTGACAGATGCAGTTAACAATTATATTTATATATCTATGTACACACACATATACATATGCTATTTATATCTTTAATATTTATATAGGTGTGCAAAATATTCATTATTTTTATCCCCATGCATAATATTCATTCACTCAATAAATATTTAGTGAAATTCTATTATGTTCCAGACACTGTTTTAGACACTAGAGTTTCAAGAGCAAAATTAAAAGGTTTCAGACCCTGTGTAGATAGGAAAACCAAAGTAACTATTATAAATTAAAATTGTAAACACATATTACCAATACTTAAGTAGATTTATTTTAAGTAAATGTGCTCAGAAATTCACAAATATCTCAGGGCAAATATGCTTCAGAGTAAGGTTGATTTTTAACAGTATACATATACACCTCTCTTCATAATTTGAATTTTTGACCAACTCATTTATATGTATGATTATATTGCTTCATTTTTTCTTATATTCTGGCATTGAAGAATATTAAAACAAATCACAGCTCTGCCATTGAACTTGTCCACTTTTATTTACAGCATTAGTTTTACTTTTCAACTTAGAGTTTATTTTTGGAAAAGTTTAATCCACTTGTGTATTTTGTGATAGGTAGCAAAGATAAAACAAAGATCTGAACTATCCATTAAATTCGGCACAAATAAATTGCAACACGTCACAATCCTCTGAAGACAAATGAGAGACATAAGCCATGAACAATAACAGACTTTCCACCATTGGGTCATTGGCAGCAAAAGCCACTGTAGAAATGTGACCAATCTGACAATGAGCTGTGTAAGGGCACATTTTGAACCATGAATTTAAAAAATTTTAGGTCTCTTGCCTTTTTGAGAAAATGAATACTTTTATTAAGATGTTAATTTTTTTTATATATACATGGTAGTGTTTTGACTGAAAATACTTGTCAGGTCTGCTTCTCATATAAACTTATGGCTGGACAACTTATGAACTGTGAAGATACCTACTCCCTGTTCAGTTTAAGGTACTAACTTCTCTCTTATTCTTACTAGAAAATAAAGTATGAACAACAGCTCAATTGTCTTTTTCTGTGCCCCATTGAAGCATTACTCCACAACAGAAACCACTGTTCCAGAACAGGCAATTATTTATGATACTATCATTACTAATAGGTTTTACTTCTCTTGACATAATCTCTGTATTTTGTTGTACCGGCAATGTAGACAGTTACCAATGGAAGATGTGGTATACTGCTAGATCACACAGCCTCTTTTTACTGCTGATACCTAAAATCTTCAGAATTTAAATAAATTTTTTCTACCAAAAAATAATCTATCTTTAAATATTTAATACAAAGTAAAGCTTTATTAGTTAAAAATGCAGTTCAAAAATGAATTAACATTTGGTTCCAGGTCTATCCTTAGTAATTTAAACTTAGATCATTTATTCTATGACTAAACATCATGGTCTGCTAAATTATTAAATTTAAATAGTTAATTTCTAATCTCTCCTCATGACTCTAATTTAAAACAGATAAATAAATTAAAATAATTTTATAATATAGCCTTTTGACTTCTTATTGACCGAAATGCATCAACTCTAGGAAATTAGAGGAATACAAATATGGGTATTATTTATATAATTACATATTTCCAAAATATATAAATCACATACAAATAAATATAAATCATATCAATGCCTCAAATCACTTTTAATCACTCAAGTCAAGATAATTTATGCTGAATAAAAAGCTGTTTTATACATACTATAATATAAAACATATACACAAGAATATTACCATGCATTATTATTTACAACAGTCCTCTTGTGTTTTGAATAATATCCATTTAAAATAAGACATTGGGAGGAACTTGGCCAAGATGGCAGAGTAAGAAGACACTGAGCAGCCCAGTCCAAGGGCACACCAAAATAAAACCATTTACAGAGCAACTAGTGATGAGAAAAAACAGAATCTTGCAGGAAAAAAATCTTCTACAACTAAAGATATAAAGAAAGAACCACAAGGAGATGGACAGGAGGGGCAGAGTCCCAGTATAGTCAAGATACATACCCTCCTTCCCCAAAAAGACACACACCCCCAGTTGGGTGACCCACAAATGGGAGGATAACTACAATTGAAAAGGTTCTCCCCAAGGAGCAATGGGTCCGAGTCCTACATCGGGTTGCCCAGCCCAGGTGTTCTGCAGTGCGAAAAGGAGCCTCCAGAATGTTTGGCTTTGAAGACCAGTGTGGCTTAATTCTGGGAGACACAGAGGGCTATGGGAAACAGAGACTCCACTCTTAAAGGGTGTACACAGAATCACACACCCTCTGGGACCCAAGGCAGAAGCAGTAATTTGAAAGGAGTCTGGGTCAGACCCCCTGCTGATCTTGGGGAATCTCTTGGAAAGGTAGGAGGCAATGGAGCTCACCCTGGGCAAATAGAGACTGGTGGCAGCTATTCTGAAGAGTTTGTTCCACCATGTGGACACTGGTGCTGGCAAGAATCATTTTGGAAACCTTCATCTAGCTTATTAGCACTGGGACTTGGCACCAACCACCAGCCTATTGGCACCAGTGCTGGGCCACCTCACACCAAGTAACTAGCTGGGCAGGGACACAGCCCCACCCACCAGCAGGCAGGCTGCCTTCAGACTCCCTGAGCCCACAGCCATCCCAGGACACATCCTGTCCACCAGACAGCTCAGGACCTGCCCCCACATACCAATGCATAGACACTAACCCCAGGACTCCCAGTGCCCTGCAGCCAGAGACCCTGGGACCTAGCTCTGCCCACCAGTGGGCTGACACACAAACCAGGATGATCCTAGCCCAGGAAACTGCCATGGCAGAACACAGCCTACTCACCAGCAGGCTAACACCAGCTCTGAGACACCTTGGGCCCCTCAGCCAGCAGCCCGAGGATCTGGACCCCATACCAGTGGGCCAATAGAAGCTTCAGGATGCCCCAGACCCCACAGCCAGCTGTATCAGGAACTGACCCCGCTTATCAACAGGTCGACACCAGCTCCGGGACCCCAAGGGCCCTGCAGCCAGAGATCCTGGGACACAGCTTCACCCACCAGTATGCCAGCACTAGCCCCAGAAAGCCCTGGGCCTTGGCCCCACCCACCAGCAGGCAGACACCAGCTCTGGAAGCCCTGGGCCCCATAGCCAGAGACAGCAGGACAGGCTCTGCCTGCCAATAGGTTGGCAGTAACTGATGACCATAGATGCAAAAATCTTCAACAAAATATTAGCAAACTGAATTCACCAATACATTAAAAGAATCATACAACATGATCAAGTGGGATTCATCCCAGGGATGCAAGGATGGTTTAATATCTGCAAATTAGTCAATGTGACACACCACATAAACAAATTGAAGCATAAAAATCATATGATCAACTTAATAGATGCAGAAATAGCTTTTGACACAATTCAACATCCATTTATGATGAAAACTCTCCACAAAGTGGATATAGAGGGAACATAACTCAACATAATAAAGGCCATATATAATAAGCACACACTTAATGTCACACTCAACAGTGAAAAGCTGAAAGCAGTTCCTCTAAGATCAGGAACAAGAGAAGAATTCCCACTCTCACCAATTTTATTCAACGTAGTATGTGAAGTCCTAGCCACAGCAATCAGACAGGAAAACAAATAAAAGGAACCCATATTGGAAAGAAAGAAAACTGTCTTTGCAGATGACATGATACTATACATAGAAAATCGTAAAAATGCCACAAAAAACTATCAGACCTCACTAACGAATTCAGTAAATTTGCAGGACATGAAATTAATATACAGAATTCTACTACATTTTTATACAGGTACAGTGAACTATTAGAAAGAGAAATTAAGAAAACAACCCCATTTACCATCACATCAAAAAGAATAAACTACTTAGGAATAATTCTAACTATGGAGATAAAAGACTTGTACTCAGACACTGATGAAAGAAATAGAGAATGACATACACAGATGGAAAGATATACTGTGTTCACAGATTGGAAGAATTGATATTGTTTAAATGACCATACTACCGAAGGCACTCTACAAATTCAAAGCTATCCCTATCAAAATACCAGTGGTATTTTTCACAAAACTAGAACAAATAATTCTAAAATTTGTATGGAAACACAAAAGACCGTGAAGAGCCAAAGTAACCTTGAGAAAAAAGAACAGAAGTGGATGTATCACACTCCCTGACTTCAGACTATACTACAAAGGTATCAAAACAGTATGATATTGGCACAAAAACAGACACATAGATCAATGGTACAGAATAGAGAGCCCAGGAAAAAACTCACACACTTATGGTCAATTAATCTATGACAAAGGAGGCAGGAATATACAATGGGAAAAGACAGTCTCTTCAATAAGTAATGCTGGTAAAACTGGACAGCTACATGTAAAAAGAATGAAATTAGGATGGTTTCTCCACACCACATACAGAAATAAACTCAAAATGGATTAAAGATGTAAATGTATGACTAGAGTCCATAAAAGTCCTACAAAAGAACATAGGCAGAGCACTCTAACATAAATCGTAGCAACGTTTTTTGGATCAGTCTCCTATGGGAAAAGAACAGCCAAAATAAACAAATGGGACCCAATTATACTTAAAATCTTTTGCACAACAAAGGAAACCATCAAAAAAAACAAAAAGGCAACCTACAGAATGGGAGAAGATATTTGCAAATGATAGCACCAATAAGGGGTTAATATCCAAAATATAAATAGCTCTGTGCCAAAAACAAACAAACAACCTGATTAACAATGAGCAAAAGACCTGAATAGACACTTCTTCAAAAAAGACTTGCAGATGGCCAACAGGCACATGAAAAGTTGCTCAACATTCCTAATTATCAGATAAATGCAAATCAAAATCACAGTGAGACATTACCTCACACCTGTCAAAATGGCTATCATCAAAAATAACACAAATGACAAATGTTGGCGAGGATGAGGTAAAAAAGGTAACACTTGTGCACTGTTGGTGGGAATGTAAATTGGTGCAACCACCATGGAAAACAGTATGGAGGTTCCTCAAAAAAACTAAAATTAGAGCTACCAAATGATCCAGCAACTCCACAGCTGGGTATATATCCAAAGAAAACAAAAACATTAATTGAAAAGATACATGTACCTCCATGTTCATGGCAGCATTATTTACAATTGCCAAGATTGGAAGAAGCCTAAGTGTCCATCAGTCGATGAATGGATAAAGAAGATGTGGTCTATGTATACAAAGGAATACTACTCAGCCATAAAAAGGAATGAAATTGAGTCATTTGTTGAGACGTGGATGGATCTAGAGACTATCATACAGAGTGAAGTAAGTCAGAAAGAGAAAAACAAATATTGTATATTAATGCATGTATGTGGAACCTAGAAATGATGAACCGGTTTGCAGGTCAGAAGTTGAGACACAGATGTAGAGAACAAATGTATGGGCACCAAGCGGGGAGAGCCATGGGGGGGTGGGGATGGTGGTGTGATGAATTGAGAGATTGGGATTGACATGTATACACTGATGTGTATAAAATTGATGACTAATAAGAACCTGCTGTATAAAAAAGTAAATAAAATTTTAAAAATTTTAAAAAAAGAATGAAAGTTTGCCATTTGCAACAACATGGAAGGTTTTAGAGGGCATTATGCTAAGTGAAATAAGTCAGACACAAAAAGACAAATAATTTGTTACACTTATATGGGGAATCTAAAAATTAAATCAAATGAACGAAAATAAAAATAAAATAAAACAGTACTAAGACATTTTGTTCCTTTTGTTTTGATCCATTTTCAATTAAAAAAGAGATTAGATATCTGCATATTTATATTCATATATAGGTATGATATATAAGATGTATACATAGATACATAAAGATGTATAAAAAATATGAAAGAAATATACCATAATTTCAACATTGGTTACATCTGTATGATGTATTTAAGGGTCAATTTTCCTATATCTCCACTCTTTTCTGCACTTTGAAAACTCACAAAATGAGTATGCATTGCTCTGGTATCATGAAAGCAAAGGGGGAAAATAAATTAATATGGCTATATAGTTTAGAAAAAATATAATAAAGAAAGCTTTATTTAAGTATAGGACCTCTTCCTATTTAATTCCAAAGTGATTATAACTCTATTTGTAAGGACGCAGTGTATCAGATGCTTAGTTTGGTTCTGCATAAAATAGGTTTTCAGATTCAAATACGTGAAAAATCATTTTTCTTTCCAGTGCTTACCTTCGTCCTCATACCATTCCATGCATATAAAGCAAAGGTTTAAATTTTAAATGGCTCTGTGGCCAGGCAGGCTTTGTAAAGTTAGGCAGCAGCTGGGTTAACACAAAACGGAGTTGTCAGGACTATAGAAAACTGGAGAATACATGATCTGCCTAAATACATTTTTTCAAACTGTCAATACTCTGCTAATTGAAGGAAACATGTCCACGCGCAGAATTCAGAATAGGATACCATTGTAATAAGTGATTATAAACTAAACTTTTTTTTCTTGACAAGAGGTAATGAAAATAAAATGCAAACTGCAGGTATATTTTCCCATTATCATATTGCAAAATCAGGCAAAATGGAGGAAAGTAAATGCTAGAGTATAAACAAATGTACTAAGTGTCAAAAGCAGGGATGCCACATATGCATGTGTTCATGGCAAATATAGACACTATCTATATAAACCTTAGTTGTACTAGTGTGAGTTGAGAATATTAAGTGAAAGTGATAATTTGCTGAAGCTTGATAAAGATGCTTTCCAGAATTATGTAAACATTGAACCGACTCATTTTTTTTTTAGGCCTACTTGGCTGCTGGCATTGAGTCCCTTCGATACGTTGCTGGCCTCACCCGGTTTCTGCAACCAACACTGACCAGGATAAGAAAACTATCCAGAGGTTGCTATCTATATGTTTCTAGGGCTGTTTTTTTTGAAATTCAGGCATTCTTCCCTCAATCTCTGTTAGCTTGATCCAATTTCCTATTTAGAACCACAATTATACACTGAGTCTGGATAGTAAAATGCTGGACCTCTTGGCTGTTGACCTGGCATCCGACTCAGTCCTTCCCAGGCTTGACTTTGGAGCGTCTTCTCCATACACCTAAGTGCTGGCTGCTGTTCTGCTCCTAGAGTCCTAGCCACCTGAAATCATGATGTGCTTTCCTTGGCTGATTTTAACACTGACCACTTTATGTTCTTGTGCAGCTGAATGCCATCCAATGTGTTGGATCTGTTTCATCAACAGCGGTTCAAATCAAATCTGAATGTGTCAAACCTATGAGAACACTAAATATTTTACTCTTAGATGAGTAGTCCTTCATAATCCCAGATAATTTTGGCTTCCAATCCTCCTCCCTTTATTCAACATTTATATATCACCAATAATCCAGAATTCTTTAGTGATGAGGCATTTTGAACTGTGCCATTAAAGGATTTTTGTACAAGAAATATAAACAGAATTCTTCAAACAGTAATTACTGTCTCCATATTACAGATTCATTCAAAAGTCACTGAACTCTTAATGACAAAACTGCTTCTGACTATAGAAAATTGCTAAATACCTGGGAAAAGAATGAAAAAGTTATTCTTATTTCCTGGTTAACAGAGTTCAGTCAAAATGCTATAGGCTAGAAGTGACTTAGATTTTTACTTTGAACCCAGGAGTGCAGAGGAGGAGAAATTATTTGTGAACAGAAAATTGTTGTATTCTGACCATTATAAAATGGTAAGGAGAGAACACAGGCTAAGGGCAGTGCAAATATGCCTTTTAGGTCTATAGAGTAACAGTTGAAATATTCTCAACTGGTACAACATAAAAATTGGGGGCATTACCATGATCATGCATGAAATAATACTTTACTTCTTCTCTTTAAAGTAAGAAAAATTTAAAATATCCATAGGAAATAATGAATCTAGGGTACAGGAGTCACATGGTTCCCACAAAAAAATTTTATAACTCCACTGTACTTCAATAATTAGTGAGTAAACCTGAGTCAAAGCTGAATTTCTGTCAAAATATATCATCAAGTGAAATACAAACTGAGAACCATTCATGAAAATATGTTAACACCTAAGGTGTTTATTCATCAAAATGTTGTTTTAATATCTGGCTATTATGTATCAGGGAAATTCCATCTCTGAGAATAGAGCTTGCCAGAGACCAGGCACACAAGTCCCTGATTTCAGAGCTTACATTCTAGGTCTTAAAAAGAACCTGGTTTGTTTGAAGAATACTGAGAAGGCCAGGGGCTCTCAGTATACTGGAAAAGAGGGAATGAATCCCACAGTGAATTCAGAGAAACAGGTTCCTAATCAGATAGGGCTTTGAAGATAATGAGAAGTTTAGATTTCATTGTAAATGAAAAAAAAAAAGATGAAAAGCTTTTATTTATGGAACAAATACTCTGTGAAAGATAATTCTCCCCAATCAATGAAGAATAGATGACAGGACACTTCTGTCAACACTGAATTTTACCTAAGCCCTGTGCTCCTGGAAAACAGTGACAGTTAAGAAATCCCCCTTTTTGTGTTCTTGGAAATGGCTTACTGCAAAGAAACATCCTTCCCCCGAAGACTTAGTAACACTCACAGATACCCCACAACACATTTACCTCTCACAAGGCCAGACACAGACCCTCCAAATCCCCTTTTATAAATGATTGGCTGAACTGCTTGTGCCACTGATCAATCAGAATAAAATGCTCGTTAATGAAACATGGTCAGTTTTTTCTCCTTCCTCCAAGACTCCTGAACTTGGACGCACCTTCAGGCTGAGCCAGCATACACTCTCTCCTGAAAACAGGCTGGCTTCATGATAAAATATTCTCTGATTTCCTATCCTTACAAGCTACCCTCTCATCCCTCTTCCTCACATTTGATTTTCCTAGCCTTGTTTATTCCTCCCCACAGGAGAAAATCTTCTTTAGCCCAATTGCTCAGGTGCTTGCAGAGCTCATGATAGGAAAGCATTCCCTGTTTCTAAGAGTTTTCATCTCCCTATTGCCCTTTCCCTTTTCTTGCAATAATCCTTTTGAATAAAGTCTCTCCTTACCTAAGTCCAGATTTGTTTTTTAACAATGCATATAGATGGAAGCAGAGAGATAAGTTAGGTTATTGATGTCATAAAGATGAGATAAGATAATGGATTATATTTAAATAACTTCAAATAGCAAGGATAATGAAAATATGTACTAAGAAAGGAAGCACTGGAGGAGAAATGTATTTGTGGGTCAGAATGAACATCAAGATTGTGTGTTGGTCAGTTAACTCTGACATGTCTCTTAAGCATCCTAGTAGGTAGTTGGCATTTCAGAAGAATGGTAGATCTAGGGGATTAATTTGGTAGCCACCAGCATAAAGGTTATATTTAAACAAAAGCACTGGAGGAGATAATCTATGAAGAGCATATAAACAGAAAAGAGGAACAGGCTTACTTAAAACCGAGCCATGGGGCATCCCAAATTTGGACATCAAGCCTATTAGTAAGAACTGACAAAGAAAATTGACCGATGGCTGGTGATGGAGGAGGAAAATAAAGCATTCAAGGTATTACAGCAACCAGAAAAAAAATGCATCAAGAGGACGAAGAACAGTGTATCAACATTATCCAACAGTATTGAGAGTTCAAGTAAGATGAGAAAAACCAAATGACCACCAGGTCTTTCAACACGGGTAACTGATGATATTGGCAAGATCCATTTTAGCAGAGCTGTGGGGCCGACCACTTCCAATTGGAATTGATTAGAGGAGAATGGGAGGCAAGGAATGGGAGGCACCTTTAAGAAAAGTTGCTACGATACGGAGTAAAGAAACAGAAAAGAGAAAATCACTGTGTTAAGCAACAAAGAGGAAAATGACATCAAGAGAGGACTGCTTGTTTGCTGATTCTTAAAATGGACGATATTACAGCATAATTGTATCATAGGTTAAGTCTCAGAAAATAATAAAAAAGGTGATGACAACGTGGAGAGAGAAGACAATTTCAGGAGTGAGGCCAGATTGGTAGAATCCAGGGGGACAGTTAGAGCACAACACTGGTTTCTGATTTTTGAAAAGCAGTTTTAAATTTTCTGGAACAAGCCTTGAGGATATACTTTTTCAGACAAGATCTGATAAGTTTGAGTAGTATAAATTTTAATAGCTATATATCCTTGCATTTTTGTATTTTGCTGCAAGTCTAGTACGTTGTATTAAATTTATCACAATCACTGTTTAAAAACCCAGCAGAACAAATCAATTAGAAATTAAATGTGTGGCATTAGTAACCTCTCGGCCATTACTACTAGATGTGCTGCTTCAATTTAATCTAAGCAAATTATATTTTCTTACCATCCATTTCTCAAAATGGAAGAACATATCAATAGAACTTAGCATTTCTAGCTGGCTTCCTACTTCAATGAACATATCAACTGGAAATGCATATTCCTATGTAGAAACCAGGAATATGTGTCTCCTAATCAGTCTGTGAGCACTTGTCAACTCCAGCTGAGGATGTGTCCATGCTGCAAGTCACCATGAAAGGAAAAGGAAAAATGCTTGCAAAAGTTTATGTAATCTATTTTGCAGAGAAAGCTTTTGACAAAATTCAACACCCATTTATGACAAAAAACCCTGCAGAAAGTAGGCATAGAGGGAACTTTCCTCAACATAATAAAGGCCATATATGACAATCCCACAGCCACCATCATCCTCAATGGTGAAAAACCGAAAGCATTTCCACTAAGATCAGGAAAAAGACAACGTTGCCCACTCTCACCACTCTTATTCAACAGTTTTGGAAGTTTTAGCCACAGCAATCAGAGAAGAAAAGGAAATAAAAGGAATCCAAATCAGAAAAGAAGAAGTAAAGCTGTCACTGTTTGCAGATGACATGATACTATACATAGAGAATCCTAAAGATGCTACCAGAAAACTACTAGAGCTAACCAATGAATTTGGTAAAGTAGCAGGATACAAAATTAATGCACAGAAATCTCTGGCATTCCTATATACTAATGACGAAAAATCTGAAATTGAAATCAAGAAAACACTCCCATTTACCATTGCAACAAAAAGAATAAAATATCTAGGAATAAACCTACCTAAGGAGACAAAAGACCTGTATGCAGAAAATTATAAGACAATGATGAAAGAAATTATAGATGATACAAATAGATGGAGAGATATACCATGTTCTTGGATTGGAAGAATCAACATTGTGAAAATGACTCTACTACCCAAAGCAATCTATAGATTCAATGCAATCCCTATCAAACTACCACTGGCATTTTTCACAGAACTAGAACAAAAAATTTTGCAATTTGTATGGAAACACAAAAGACCCCGAATAGCCAAAGCAATCTTGTGAACGAAAAAAGGAGCTGGAGGAATCAGGCTCCCTGACTTCAGACTATACTACAAAGCTACAGTAATCAAGAGAGTATGGTACTGACACAAAAACAGAAAGATAGATCAATGGAACAGGATAGAAAGCCCAGAGATAAACCCACGCACATATGGACACCTTATCTTTAATAAAGGTGGCAGGAATGTACACTGGAGAAAGGACAGCCTCTTCAATAAGTTGTGCTGGGGAAACTGGACAGATACATGTAAAAGTATGAGATTAGATCACTCCCTAACACCATACACAAAAATAAACTCAAAATGGATTAAAGACCTAGATCCAAGGCCAGAAACTATCAAACTCTTAGAGTAAAACATAGGCAGAACACTTCATGACATAAATCACAGCAAGATCCTTTCTGACCCACCTCCTAGAGTAATGGAAATAAAAACAAAAATAAACAAATGAGACCTAATGAAACTTCAAAACTTTTACACAGCAAAGGAAACCATAAACAAGACCAAAAGACAACCCTCAGAATGGGAGAAAATATTTGCAAATGAAACAACTGACAAAGGATTAATCTCCAAAATTTATAAGCAGCTCATGCAGTTCAATAACAAAAAAACAAACAACCCAATCCAAAAATGGGCAGAAGACCTAAATAGACATTTCTCCAAAGAAGATATACAGACTGACAACAAACACATGAAAGAATGCTCAACATCATTAATCATTAGAGAAATGCAAATCAAAACTACAATGAGATATCATCTCACACCAGTCAGAATGGCCATCATCAAAAAATCTAGAAACAATAAATGCTGGAGAGGGTGTGGAGAAAAGGGAACACTCTTGCACTGTTGGTGGGAATGTGAATTGGTTCAGCCACTATGGAGAACAGTATGGAGGTTCCTTAAAAAACTACCATATGACCCAGCAATCCCACTACTGGGCCTATACCCTGAGAAAACCAAAATTCAAAAAGAGTCATGTACCAAAATGTTCATTGCAGCTCTATTTACAATAGCCCGGAGATGGAAACAACCTAAGTGCCCATCATCGGATGAATGGATAAAGAAGATGTGGCACATATATAGAATGGAATATTACTCAGCCATAAAAAGAAACGAAATGGAGCTATTTGTGATGAGGTGGATAGACCTAGAGTCTGTCATACAGAGTGAAGTAAGTCAGAAAGAAAAAGACAAATACCATATGCTAACACATATATATGGAATCTAAGAAAAAAAAATGTCATGAAGAACCTAGGGGTAAGACAGGAATAAAGACACAGACCTACTGGAGAACGGACTTGAGGATATGGGGAGGGGGAAGGGTGAGCTGTGACAGGGTGAGAGAGAGTCATGGGCATATACACACTAACAAACGTAAGGTAGATAGCTAGTGGGAAGCAGCCGCATGGCACAGGGATATTAGCTCGGTGCTTTGTGACCGCCTGGAGGGGTGCGATAGGGAGGGTGGGAGGGAGGGAGACGCAAGAGGGAAGAGATATGGGAACATATGTATATGTATAACTGATTCACTTTGTTATGGGGCAGAAACTAACACACCATTGTAAAGCAATTATACCCCAATAAAGATGTTAAAAAAAAAGGTTATGTAATCTATTTAAATAAAAAAACATAACTACTCCTGAGTCTCCCCAGTGCTCAACTCTTCCCCAAAAATATTTTAGATGGTAGGTATTTGCCTTAAAAATCTTACTGATACTATAGCACAATAATAACTATGAATATTGTAAATATATGTGTTTTATTTGTTAGAAACATTAAAGTTTGACTCTATAGGTTTATCCAAAATCAGCTGGTTATTTGTGTAGCTAGGATATTTATTAAAAGCTAATATAAATTGCTGGATTCCTTTTAAGGCTCAAGAGAAAGTAGCTTAACTTCAAGGAAATGAAAGCATAAAACCCAGAGTTTTGGAGCTGTTTATACTGTCAGCACATCCCAAATTGAGAAGCTCAGCATATCTATCTGTGTATAATTTAATCCCTTCAATTTTATATCCCTTCATAAAACAAAGCTAAAATCTTTATTATAATATAAGAAGTATATCAACAAGACACATTAATTTCTGTTCAGCTCCTCTTGTCTTTAAAATCACCAAAAAGGGGAGGGGGAATTTTCTAAGTTACCTTGTACTTAGACTTCATGGTGCCAAAACCTAGGAATAACTACAACATCTTCTAAAGAAAAATCACACAGACACATCTTTGAGAATGCCAGGATGCTGAGTTTCAGTGAATGCTACCTATAGTCACATCTAAAACAGATATTTGAAAAAACTAAAAATAATTCTCAGACCACTAGCTATAATACAAAGTTATCTTTTGTTATTTTATTGTGCCTCTTGACCTAACTTAACACCTTCGCTCTTTTCCTACTTTCGACAAAGTCTGATTATCTAATGGATTGCAAAGGGTCCAGTTGTTTGTTAGATTCTCAGATACTTTTAGATCTCAGTTTAAAGACAAGGTTTCACATGTCTACTCTATGTATCCCCACTGCTGACACAAACACAACTTGTGACTTTGAAAGAGGCTTTGTTTAAAATCTACATTAAGAAGTCAAAAACCTGTTCAAGGCATCCATGTGCACAGTATGTGATGACACTAAAACTTCCAAATGAGTTGTGAAATTTGATAGCACTATTTTAAAACTCTAATTGCACTGTATTTCAGAGTCTGATTTTCTAAAGTTTATTGTGGGTGGATAGTTCAAAAATGTTTTGAACGTAATTTTTCTCATTTCAAAATACAGTAGGAGTGACACTCTATATTCATATTAGAACACTAAAGTGAACATGGCTATTGATACATACAGATATGGGTATTAATATATAATATATATACACACATATCTACAGCAGTCATATGTGGCAATATCAGCTTTGCATAATTATATTCCATTTTGTTTACATAGTTATTTTCATCGAAACCCGTTAAAACTATTGTCATAAAAACCGCTTGAGTCTAACAATCAAACTCCAGAAAAAGTAACAAATGTTAAGCTGATTATAAATAAATATGGGTTTCAGAAATTATAGGCATATTATGCCTATACTTAAACGTCAAGCCCCATGATTTGATAATCACTTTTTAAACTGAATGGGAAAAAATACGCAGTCCAATTATTGGTCTCTATCCAGTTAATTATAATTTGTTGATTATTTGCCTTCTATTTGATTAGTTCTGAGCATATTTTTCTCTAATTTCAAATTGTGTGTCTTTCTTCAGTGGTCACTATCTTCATCAGCAGCAAAGTTTCATTTGAAAATTGGAAATGTAATGGTTCTAGATGTCTATCCACCCATCCATCCATTCCATGTCCAAAATATCCTATAATATGCTGGAATTAATTATGAGATCCCTTGATAGGGCTATGACTTTATGATATTAATTATTATCTTCCTACAGTAGCATTTTTGTGTGAATACCTGAGCTCTTTAAGAGTCTCCTTGTCTGAGTCACTCTCTAGAACATGACATTGTTAAACAGTTACAGCTGATCCCTCGTTGTAGTCTTTGGATAATGAAAGAGTGACTGGATCAAGTATAAGATAGAAATAGGTTGTGGCAGGAAAATCTATATCAATGTGCCAATGGCCTCTCCACTGGGGCACTGGTACTGAGGTGACCTCCAATTCATTTAGCATCATTTATATGTGCAATGCTGATGGACAGCAACATGCATGTTGTAAAGTTCCCATGGATTACTTTTACTTCTGGTGAAACACTATTTATTCACATCTGTTCTTGAGGTAGCTAAGAAGAAAAACACTTGCTTTCCCAAAGCCTATGTGGGCACAGAGAATGACACCACTCATGCCTAGTTTCCTAAATATGATATTACTGCCTCTCCAAGGTCACGCTATTTTCTAATTATTCCTCTCAAGGAAGATAGTTGGCAAAGAGCTGGGAACTGTTCCACATATAATAAGACCTTGAATATTGATTCAAAAACAACAAACTAATTATTCTAAGGTCAGGAATACTAAAAAAGAAGGAAAATACCCTTGCTGGGTCTGGAGTTCCTACGTATATGTATTTTTGTAAAACTGCCTTTACAACATTGGATAACTCACAAGAAAAATATCTTGCAAAAATTTCAGTTTTGTAAATTATGGATTCTTTTTTTCTGAGAACCTCCTTTGTATAATTATTTGAATTGCCTTAAACTACTAAAGCTATTAAGGTTTCACCATCATTCAATTTCTGGTTAATTTCTACCCTATGGCATAAAATGATTAAAGTAAAACAGCCAGCCTGTAATATAAGGCTTTGCTGAATGTTAATCCACACAGTAAAGATTCATGAGATCTAATTATCTAACAGAGCAACTGAGATTTAACCCAACCGCCATTACCTCTACAACTTTTGAAGTATTTATATTTTACCAACTAAGGGAGATATTTTGGAATGTTACCAGTTTGTCTGCTTCTAAATATCAGAAATAAATGTAGATGAAATACTCAAAATAATTACATTAATGCTTTATTTTCTTCATTTATTACTAACCAGTTGCTAAAAATAATTATTTTTGCCATTCATTTTCCCAAATATATCATAGATTCATAAATATTTAAGCTAGACCAGGCCCTCCTATTATGCTACCGAATGTGATCATTCCAATTACCATAACGTATCGAATTATCAAGTGTCTTTCTGCCTCCCAATAAATATAACTACCTAATATAAAGTTGCTCTAAATGTATTCAATATCAAGGGCTACACCTCTCCAACACTTTTTCTGGAAATATATAGATGACTTATTGCTTATTATACTCCATGGGTTTACACCTAACACGGCAAATTGCACAATAAACTGTTTGAGAATAGCAATCTTATTCTTCATTAAGTAATCAATACTTTTACTTCTACAGTACTCAGTGTTATGCCTTTAGAAACTGGCCTCATATTACATTTTCTTACAGACTTTGTTTCACGTACAGGAAAATAACTCAATACAGTAAATGTTAATTTAATATCACTTTGTACCCAATATTATGCTCAGTCCTGAAAATACCAGAGTGAAAAAGGCAGTCCTTCAATTTACTGGATTTACAAACTTGAGGAGGAAAGATAATCATCAGGCAATTATAGTACTCTGTGATGAACACCATGATAAGGATGAGTCCAAATCCACGGGAGAAACTGACTTATGCTGTTTAAGGAAACGGTTCTCAAATAATTGATGTCTACATTAGAACTAAAGAATACTGACTGAGATTTTCCCAGAAGAGGAAACAGCATATGAAAGGCACAAAATTGGAAGGGGTTGCACTTGATGTACACAAAATACAGCTGAAGCATAGAGGGCAAGTGTGGGAGACAAGACAAAACTTCTGTGTCATACTAAGACATTTGCACTGTACCTGCAATCAGTGAAGTTTACTAAGTTTTAAGCAAGAGAGGGACACAATTGAATTTTTATTTGAGAAAGATCATTGGCTGTAGTACAGAAAATAAATTTGCAAGATGAAACAAATATAAGTCAGTTAGGGGACTGTTTCATATAAACGCAGAAAAAAATGGTCATATGAACTAAAGTCACAGCAGTAAGACTGGGGAAAAAAAGACCAATACCAGTGGTATTAAAAAGATCATCTTTTTAACAAATGATGCTGGGACAACTGGATACCCACATACAAAGAATGATGTTGCACCCACCTCCCACTGTGTACAAAATTTAACTTACAATGGATCAAAGGCTTAAATATAAGAGCTAAAACTATAATATTCTTAGAAAAAAAAGTAGGTATAAACACTAGTGACCTTAGATTAGGCAGTGGTTTCTTAGATATTACACCAAAAACAAAAGAGAAAAAAGAAACGACATCATCAAAATTGAAAACTTTTGTGTTTCAAAGGACACCATCAGGAAAGAAAAAAGACAACCCTCAGAATGGGAGAAAAATTTTGCAAATCATATATCTGATAAAGTACTATAAGGGCTTCGAGAGTTTTGGGGACTGATCAAGAAAAAGATAAGACCATGAGGTGGCAGCAGCATATACAAACTATGGGCTATGCTGGCTAAAGTGTGGGTGTTGCTTGATATCTTTATAGCTCTGGGCTTATGTCATCTATTGCTAGCAGATGTGGGCTGAGGTCTTGTGGGTGTGCTAAGCAAGCAGGCTCTAAATGGCTAAAAATTGCTTTTTGGATTGATGTGTAAAAACTGGAGTTACCACAGTGGGCCTTTGAGCTAACAAGTCTTAACCTGCAGTGAAGAAATGAACACTGTAGGGGCAAATACACAGAGACCATCTTTGGTTGATATACATAACTGGTACTTGCATCTGGAATATATAAAGAACTATCAGAACTCAAAAATAAAAGACAAACCAGTTTAAAAATGGGCAGAGGATCTGAATAGAATTTTCCCAAAGAAAATATACAAATGGCAAATAAGCACATGAAAACTATTCTCAGAATCATCAGCTTTCATGCTAATGCAACTCAAAACCAAAATAAAATACTGCCTCACACACGTGAGGATGACTATAACCTAAAAGACAAATAATAAAAATGCTTGGAACACTCATTCATTGCTGGTGGGAATGCAAAATGCTGCAACTGTTTTGGAAAACCATTTGCCGGTTCTTCCAATGGTTAGACACAGAGCTACCACATGATTCCACCAGCCACTCCTAGGTATATGCCCAAGATACATGAAAACATATGTCCACCAAAAACTTGTTCATGAATGATTATTATAGTGTTATTTACAATTGTAAAAAAAAAAATGGATACGACCCAAATATTGATGAATAAAGGAATGAATAAAGTGTGGTATATTTATACACAGATAAATTATTCTACCATAAAAAGGATTGAAATACTGATACATGCTATAACACTGATAAATATTATGCAAAGTGATTCTATTTACATGAAAATTCAGAATAGACAAATCTATAGAGAAGAAAAGTAGATTAGTGGTTGTCTAGGGCTGTGACAAATGAGAAGATTAATGGGTGACATAGCACAGTGGCATGGAGTTTCTCTATGGGGTAATAAAAATGTTCTAAGTTGATTTTGGTGATGGGTATACAGCTCTGCGACTATGCTAAAAGCCACTGAATTGTAGGTTCTAAGTGGGTGAATTATATGGTATGTGAATTATATCTCAGTAAAGCTTTTAAAAATAAAAGTTATTCTCTGGAAAGGTCAGGTGCTTCTTAATATGGATAGGGAAATAAAACAGGGTTAAAGATAAATTACACTCGAGTTTCATAGTAGCTAGTAATGTCATTCACTGAAATGAAGAATACGGGAGGAGGAAAGGGATTTTTGGAATAAAATAAATTGGATAGGGTAAATATAAAACAATCTTGAGGCATCAAAACAGAGATAACCAATAAGCAGTTGCATATATAGGTCCCTAGAACAGGAGAGAAGTCTTGAATGGAGATAGATATCTTAGAATCGTCATCATACAGATGTTAATTAAAGTTAATATGTGATATGAAACCTTTAATGATATGTACAGGAAAAAGGTTAGAAGCCCAACAAAAGAAGCCCAAAGAACCATAGTAGGATGCCAGGGATGGACGATGGTATCTTTGCCAAGATAAAGGCTTAAGTAAAGTGAGAAGCAAAGTAAGTTCTATACATGGATCCTCTTTTGCTTATGATTCTAGGAAATGAGTATTCCCAGATAAGAAAAGGAGACATTCATTTGGTTAAGCAGTCTTGACCTGAAAGAACACCTTTCATCTCATTTCTCCGAAGATTCTATAAATCATTTGCACAAAAGAGCTAAAGCAAATTAATTGTAGCTAATATTTTAAGATGATAAAACGTTTTCCCCAAGTGCAGTTCTTTTAAAGTATTTAAAAGCACTTTAATTAGTACCAACTCCATCAAAGATGATGAAGCCAATAAAACACAAACTTATGCACAGCCCTGCAAAATCTTCATGCACTTTCTGTATAGATTCTAAGTTACCTTAAATTTGGTTAAATTTGATCAACAAGTAGAAACTGAATTTCAAAAGGAATATTCATTTCTAGCCAAAGGAGAAAAATCATTCCCCAAATTTATCTCCAAAAGAGTTTTTTAATTGTGTTAATTGAATGTTAAAAGTTACTTTTTTTTTTTACATATGAGAACTTTCACGTGATGGGATGAAATTTCCACTATTTTAAGATTAGATCAAATAATATAAAAATAATCACTGAAAAACAAAACATCTTGCTCTGTGTTAAAATAGACCACTAGCTATTATGAAGAAACTAAGTTTCATTCAATAAACCAAAAAAGGATATAGTCATATGTGTGGGTGTAGTATGTGTATCAGCATTTGCAGCACTTATTACTCTAGGAATATTGTGTTTAATGTGCCTCTTCATTGAAAATTAACAATTCTATTGTTTTCTTCTATGTATGAGAACCTTAACTGGCTGGTCTTGAAAGGATTGAAGAAATGAAAATACTACCCTGCATAAGCTTGGTCAGTTTCCTTACAGATCTGTGAACATGATCAAGACTCTTACACTTGTGAATTCCTCTTCCTGAGATTCTCTCTTTGCAGATATATCAAAATCTCACCTCCTTCCTTCTTCCATATATTTACTCAAATCACCTTCTCTGACTGAGGGCTTCTCTGAACACACTATTTAAATTTCATCTCTGCCTCTGACACTCTCTACCTTCTTTCCTGCTGTATTTTTCTTCTTAATTCATCATTTTAAGTGCTATGGATTTTGCTTTTTTGTATGTTCATTGTTTGTCTGTCCTCTGTAGAATGCAAGTGACACTGGGGCAGGGCTATTTTGTCAGACCTGTATTCCCAGTGCCAAGAGGAGCGCTTTTCATATGGATGGTAAATGACAAACACATAATGATTGAATGAATGAAATGATTAAATGTTAGAGGCAACATTTATGGAAATAATTGTTGAGAATATTGCAGAACTCATTAATGTCACCAGCCCTCAAATTCAACAAGTCCAGTAAACCCCAAACAGAATCAATAAAAGGAAATCCATGCTAAACACATCATAGTGAAACTTCAGAAAGCCAAAGATAAATAGAAAATCTTAAAAGTTGTCAGACAAGCAGATCAGATCACTTTCAAATGAGTGACTTTAGGCTGAGAGCTGATTCTGGACAGCAAATTATAGAATTCTGATGACTGAGAAACAAAAGAACTTATTAAACTAGAATTTAATACAGATAAAATATTTTTTAGGAATGAATGACCACAAAATAAATACTCCTACCCTTAGACTGGGGCAATCGGGAGCCTTGCCCAAAGTCCCCAAGGTGAAGGCTTTGTCTTCACAGTGAAGGACAAAGCTGGGGATGGGAAGGGAATATGGGGTATGCTACAGTCCAGAGCCTTCCATTTCATCTCTTGCTATGATCCCCATAAATATTATGAGTTGGGTAAACAAAGACCTTTTAGATAAATATTATGGGCAGCCTGCAGGAAGACCTTTTTCAGACAAATGAAAACTGACAGTTTACCACCTGCAGATCCTTGCTATAAGGTTATACTTGACTCAGAAACAAGGTAGTTTCAGATCAAAAGTCTGTTAGGAAGAAATAAAAAGCACAAAAAGGGATAAAAGTATGAGTAAATGTAAATAAATACTGACTTTATAAAATAATAAAAATAGTATATTGCAGGGTAAAAAATATAATTAAATACTTGCATAGAGTGATGAGTGGATCTGAATCTTTGTATTTTCTGGGAGGTAGAAAAAGTCATTCATTTACTTTAGAGTTTGATAAGTTTAATCTTTGTACTATACTTTTTAGAGTCATCTAAAGCAGATATATACACTCCAAAGTAGAAGGGAAAGTAATGGAAATAGTAAAAACACTCAATCCCAAAAAAGGCAAAGATGTTGGGGGAGAGGGAAAGGAGGGAGAATGGAGCAAGTAAAATGCATACAAAACTCAAAATTAGATGATAAATAGAAAAGGCAAACCTGTTAGTAATTATACTGCTTGTAAATGGACCAAATGCTCCAGTAAAAAATCAAATATTATCAGACTGAATTTTTTTAATCCAATTTCACACTCTTTAGAAGAGATGCAAAAGGATACAGAAAGATTGAAAGCACAATGGTAGAAAAAGATAAACTAAGCACATTCAGACCAAATGAAACCTGGTGCTGCTACACTAATAGAAAAAAAAAAAGATTTTAAGACAAAGTAGGACCCCAGTACTACCCATGGATACTGCAGCTGCTACCACAAGACACCTTCAAGGCTGCTGCTGGGTACCGCCTCAGGGAATGAATCCCCCCTGCCCCCTTTCACCTTTAAGTCACTCATTTTAGTTTCAAATTCTGCTTTTATGCTTGCTGTCCTAATTGTTAAAGCAGTGTCTATCCTCTTTTGGATTCCTGAGTGGGGAAAGAGTAGGTAATGTCTCCTCTCTTTTTCTTTTGGTTTGTGTATTCTGGGGGAAGTGGAAAGCTTTAATTATTTGGATAGTTATTTCTGAGTTCTAATTTATTACAGGACCACACAATCTCACAGAAAACTATCACCACAGGGAATGAGTTATTGTAAAGAACTGAGACGTTCAGTTCTCCAAGTCTTTGTAGTTAATTACCAATTACATTCTGGTTTGAACTTTTCCAAATGTAAAAAGTATTAATATAACATATCACCCTGGCAAATAGAATAAAAATCTTCCATTTCAACTATAGTATCAGACACTAAGATTCATGGGAATTACTACTTAGAAAGACTTCAGCTTTCCTTTTCATGCCTAACTCTGAATAGGATTTCTGATGTATTGGTTCATCTGGGAGAAAAGTACCTAAAAAAAAACCTTAAATAATTAAAAGTATAAAACTCAATCTCCCAAAGACAAATATGTTGTCTCCAATTTCCCCCCCAAGTCACACAGTACTGAGCCACACGTGATATGAAGTCCTGCCCAACAGTGATCCCTCAGCCTAAACTAATCACAATGACGCAGCTTGCAATTTGACAAGGAGCGACAAGCTGACAGCTTTTCCTCAAACGTCAAGCATGCACTATGGTTCCAGTGCCAAGCTGGATTTGACATTTAATTTTAAAAAGTATCTTAACATAGGTCTACACAAAAACCTAGGCTGCTGCAACAAAATCAATTTTGTCTTATTTAAAGGTGAAAAGTGTTGATGCCCAAAAGGCAGAATTTTTATAAGAAAAGAATCACTGTTCTACCACCGGGAATACTATCAAAAATAATGCATTATGACTAGTGTGGGGTATTGGATTTGCCTCAGGAGTGCAGATAATAACAGTGTTTATTAAATAAATTGGACTGCTATAAATAAAAAATGCCATTACTATGATTAGCTAGCAATGTGGACAAAATAGCTTGATATATGAGAATATATATATACACACATGCACACATATCTACATACATATATGCATATATAGAGACGCACATACACATATATACAGACACATATTGCTCAGGAAAACATTTTTAGAAATAGAAATGGCATTTTAATTGGATTTTACAGGTGAACAAATACACATATACATTCTTGTCATGATGTATTTAGTGATAAGCAGAAATAGTATAATTTTATCATGTCATCAACTTAACCAAATTTAAACGTTAAGATAATTAAAAAAAACACTTTTGTTAGATAAGTAATATTTTTCAGTATAATGCTATTCAGTGTACTAGGCTTGTGATTTTTTACAGGCTGAAGAAAACTTAGTATTCTTTATGAGCCATTCAATTTCAAAATATTCAGAATATGGTGAGAAACTATGCAAAATTTAAGTATAGTCAAAAATTTCACTTTCTTACTATAAAATAAATTGCAATGTTTTTATCATTGAACAGCAAACATCAAGTCCTGCTTACACGATTCACACTCATTGGATCATTAAGCTGTACATTTTGCACTACTAGCACCCACTGCTAAGGACTCTTCTACATTGCAGAGAAGCCAGGAACTACATTTCCCAGAATACCATTTCACATCTGTTTCCGGGTTAGAGAGTAACAAAAAGGGAATGAACTCCAGCAGGTTTGGAAGCAGTTGTGATTCTCTCAGGAGGTCATGATGATCACTCACTGGGGCTTCTCAGACTTCTCCCTAATTGCCTGCTTCTCTGTTAAAGACTGATAAAATTTATAAGATATTTTTCCAGAATTGGTAGCAGTTTCCCTACCAACTCTGGAGTCCTCTTATTCAGTGCTCCAGGCTTGCTGTCATCAGCAGCTGGTTTTTTGACACTCCTGACCTTCATCTCCACCCCTCTAGCCACTAACTCTCCCACCTCACCCCCTCTTTCCACGTTCACAGAAGCCCCAGATTCTATATTGAATCACTTTATTCCCCTAGTCCTTAAAGAAGTTCTGGTTTCCTAACCAAAATAAGAGTAATACACCTTTACTCGAAAATATAATATACACTTCTTTTTGGGTTCCTGGATCCAATTCCAACATGGGGGGTGCAGGAGACTTCTCCAACCACTACCAAGCAATTCTCTGGCACCAGCAAGGTGTTTGAGGATTCAACTCAATTCTGACACTCTCTACCCAGAGATAGTATTAGATTCCACAGGTTAAGGGCTCAGTCCTATAAGACTGCCCACCCTCTCCAACTTCAGAAGACAGTCGAAAGCCCAGGTTGTTACCTGTGCTTCTGACTCACTGGCTATAGATCAGAGGTTCCCAAGATCCCCTCCTGGGCTTCAATTAATTTGTTAGAGTGGCTTACAGAACTCAGAGAAACGTTTTACTTACTAGATCACCAGTTTATTATAAAAGGATTTAATTCAGGGACAGACATATGGAAGAGGTACATAGGGTAAGATATGGGAAAAGGGAGTGGATCTTCTATGCTCTCTCAGAGTGCACCATTCCTCCCAAATCTCCATGGGCTCACCAGCAAGGAAGCTCTCCAAACCCCATCCTTTTGGGTTTCTATGGAAGTTTCACTACATAGGCATGATTAATTAAATCACTGACCATTGGCAACTGACTCAGCCTCCAGCCCATCCCCCCCCCCACTGGGCGAAGTTCAGGGGAAAGGGACTGAAAGTTCCAACTCTTTAATCACATAGGTGGTTCTCCTGGCAACCAGTCTCCATCCCTAGGTAGAGTCCAAAAGCCACCTCATTAATGTAAAAGACAACTTTCTAGCTCTCATCACTTAGGACATTCCAAGGGTTTTAGGAGCTCTGTACCCAAAGCCAGAGGAAGATCAAATATATATAGTTCTTATTATAAATCACAAAATCACAACGCTATATATTAGACCCTTACAGTGGTGTTATTTCAAGGCAGGACTGGAACAATAACCAAAAAGCAACAGCCAAAAATTTAAAAATTTCCCTCCTTTTATAGACTAATGACTTCCATAAGAGACCCTGATAGCTTTTGAAAGTAAGGCTTTCTATTCTATTGCACATAAATGCATGAAGTGGTATTTCTCTAAGCTGCTGTCAATCACATACATGTTAGTGTGTATAAAGAAACTTGAGCAAGACCCTCTACCAGGAGCACACCACTCTTAATGGTAGGGTCTCTCCCTTATACTTCAGCTGCAATAGTCTCCCAAAGCAGAGGAGGACTACTATGTTCTTTCACTACTCTATTAGGAGTGAATATAAAAAGGGTTTTTAATAATAACAATGCTAAAATTTTAGAAAACTTGGACTGCTCTATTTCACACTCAGCTATGATATTGTCCGTCCCCTTCTATGTAAACTACTTTGAATGCTAAGAACAAACTTGTTCATTTAGATAACCACCTTAATTTTTCTCACAGTTTTATCACAGTACTTTTCCATAAGTATGTACTCTATGAAAGCTTAAATAACTAACTAATAAATAAATGAAGAAAGTGAGAACATAGAAAGCTCAAAAGAGTTCTTTAATGGATAGACAAGAACAATTTAGGTCAAATTATATGATATTTATATAATTGACAGAATCCATCCACAGTGTGGTTAGAATAACAACAGAAAAACAAAAACAATTTTTAACAGGTGGCCATGAATGATTTCCTCCTCTCCCGCATCCCCCTCCCCTTCTGTCCCTCTGCCCCTTTCCCCCTCACACATTCACATGAACAGCCACAAAAATATACTCATGCAAACGTATTCACACATACACATGCTTATAAAACCATACATTTAAGGTTTTAAATGTTACAAACGGACTCCATATGTTTTATAAACCTTAATGCTCAAAACAGTCTTAAGATATCTGTGGGATAGATACCCAGTATTTATGTAATCAAATGCAGGCTTCTGAAACTTCACTTCCTTTACAAAGTCTTTGATTTCCATCCCCAACAGAATTTTCCTATCCCTTCATTGTGAGCCCCCTGATTTCTACATGGATTTTTACCACAGCAGGGTTAACACTTAATTTTACTTATTTCTTTACTAATGTTTCCCCTATTGCACTGTAAGCTTCTTGGAGAAAAAGGTATGTTTTATAGTTATAGCCACAACATTTAGTATAGTTCCTAGTATATTTCGGGCCCTCCGTGAATGCTTGTTGAAGAAATAAATAAATGATTTAAGGAACTGGTTTTTTCTTTGTGAAGTTGGAAGCAATAGAATCAACTTAAAGTAAGGAGAATGATAAATGAACAACAAAGAAGGAAACTAGGCTTTGAAGAGAATGTTCCATATTCAGAATATAAGCCAAGGGAAGTCCACAAGGCAAGTGAATTCAGATAATGGTAACAAAGAATATTTTTGCTCCTACTTCTGTTTTGGAGTAAAAACTCTGCTCTCTCCTTCCATCCCCCTCAACATGTCTCAGTATCTACTGGATTCCGTTAAAATGACGATCTTCTTGCATTTTGTATCTGTTAACTACATGTGAGATTTTGGCTAAGGAAAGATTGGAAAAAATAATAAAGCATAATCAAGGGAAGCTGATAGATGTCTGCTACACTTGTGGCAGCATGATTGAATGAGTGCACATATGATTAGGGGGTGAGGCTCAGAAACTTTCAAAATTCTAGTAGAGAGATTTGGATTATTATGCTTTGGGGCTTAGGTGATGAAGTGTAGCATTCTCCCTGCCTCAGTACAAAGTCAGAATCATTCCATTATCCCAAAGATGAGACATCCTCAGAATATCTAGAAATAAATTCCTTGGCAGGAATGTTGGCATTTTAGGTTGGAACAATGATGAGGCTTCTTACAAGCAGCTGTACAGAAGCAGCTGTGAGCAAACAACCCAATCAGGGACAATTTGCCATGAAGACAGAAGCTGACAAATTCCCATACGGTTACTTGTAAAGCATCATTGTTAGACCCCCAAATCACTACTAGACATTGTGGGGGAGAGAGCTGTGCTCATGCTAGTACATAGGTCAGGACTATAAAGCCAAGATTCATTTGAGTGACAAGGAAAAGGATTGCCAAATAATTTTGAGAACCTAGCTGAAACTGGAAACCATAAATCTGCTCCACATGACAGAATGAGGATGAAATCCATTAAAGTTATTCCAGTGATCCAGGTAAAAACAGATGAATTTTGAATTAATGCAATGGCAGTTGGAAATTAGAGAAGCAAGTGAATGAAAGAGATATTAAGCATGTGGAATCCATAATAATTTATGGCTAATTGAGCATAGAATTTAATGACAGCAGGGAGGTTAGGGGTTGTGAGGCTTGAACAATTGGTAGTAGTTTAATTCACTGAGACAGGGAGAAAAGAGAGGAAAAGAAAATATTTTTAAAAAGATGATCTGAGGGTCAACAGCATTTACAAGGTATTTGAAATCCCACTGGTGCTTGATAAACTATTGGGCTGGCCAAAAAGTTCTTCTGTAACATCTTACGGAAAATCCCAAATGAACTTTTTGGCCAACCCAATACCAAGAAAGAGTAGTACAATGAGAACAGCAGTGGGCCAAAGGCAAATCCTGGGGAAAACAAAACATACAGGGAATGTGTAAGAAGAAGAGACAGAGAAGATGAAAGCAGAATAAAAATTGCGAGATTGTAATAATACCAGAGCCAAGGGAAGAAAAAATTTCAAGGGAGTATTCTACTGGTTCAATTTTGCTGAAACCCCAATGAAGTACAAAGGCAGGCATGTGCTCAATTAACGTTACAAGACAGGACAGCAAAACCATTATGACTATGATAAAAAGAGCAGAGAGAAGATAGAGGACTGAGCGATTAATTTTGACTAGGAATACTTCTCTTTGCCTGTACACTCCCTGTGAAATAGCATCAATGTAGCAATAGCTAAATTAGTGGCCTCCAAACATTTTGATCACAAATTTGTGTCAGTAAAAATAAAGCTGAATATGATTCTCATTTAAACATAGCATGTTTATTTTATGGACATATTACGAATATAAATATGAATATCACGACTCTAATAGTTGATGAAAATACACTTCCATTTGTTTGAAATAAATAGATCCAGTAGAGAGTCAGGTGAATGAAATATATCAGGAATATATATGGATGAAGTGAAATCTTGGAAACAGTGAAATCTGAGGAAGAATATTTTGATTCTAAGCGAGGGCAATCTGATTATATCATCTGTCACCACATTATTCACCATAGTTAATTCAATGTTTAAGAAAGATTCAAGAGAGAAATAAAGTTATATTATTGCAGGAATATACATTAAAAAATTCAGTTATCAAGAGTGTACCAGTAATACCTTCCTTATAGATTACACAACTGACTCAGAGGCAAGCTATTATAGTTATTATGAAACTCCATCTTTCTAGACATAGACTGAAAATTCTGATTTTGTTGAAAGTTTTATTTTCCCAAGCATTGGAAATATGTCCAACTAGACATTACAACCAGGGAGTTTTAAAACTAGTTATGGAGGTCCTTGGCTTACTTTTAGTATTTTTAACTTCTTAAAAGCAATTCAATATTTAAGAATAAGAACACATAGCCTATTATGTTACTCTGGAAATAAAGTATTGAAAACAATGCATTTCAATGGAGAAATAATGAAAAAGGATCTTTTGTGGGAAAAAGAAGTTACTGAATTATTCACTGATTCATTTCTCATGATTTCATACCAATAAAAAGAAAGAATTAGTTGGTGAAGAAGAAATGACGGCAACCTAGGGAGAAAGCAATTTTGTCATCACAGAATTTTGATAGCCTTGAAATTGAAGACTGAGCATAATGATTAATGTATCCTAGACTTTTGGAAGAAAGAAAAGTTCAGGTATAAGAAAGGTACTAATTCATGTCTCAGAGGCAGACAGTGACTCAAGCAATTCTGGAATGCTCTCAGAAAAAAGTATTTCTGGCTATGCAATTATATGCAAGGAAGAAATATTGGGTCTACCTTAAAAATTATTTTAGTTGTACCTGAGCTTTGTGGAAATTAAATGTTAGAAGAATATATTAAGATGGAAATAAAAACACTTAATAAGATGGAAATAAGAACCAAAACCAATATGAAGAAGATTAGAGACTATTACAGAATTTTAAGAATAGTATCAGCTGAGGACTTAAAATAATTTTTTAAAAGCTCAAAGATTGCATTTGTTAAGTGCATACAGAACAAGGTTAACAATGAATGGCTAGGCTCTCTCCATGGAGTTGATGGTGTCACATTGATAACTAACATTGCAAAAACAGATGCCACCTTATTGTTTCTGTGTTCCCCATGAAGGAAGAGAATTTGCAAACTAAAACATATACAACAAACATTTATAAGGGGAAAGTGAAAACTAGGACATGAAAAGTAGTTGTCAGAGTATATCTCACTGCTCTCTATGAGGTCTTCTGCCTCAGAAAAATGTCATCCCAAGGAGATGAAAAGTAACTGTAAACAGGATTGATTGACCATCACAAGAAATTTGAGTAATCATGAAGAAATACCAAAACACTGAGAATGGGCAACTTTGTTTACATTTTTCTTTTTTCTGAAAGGAAAAAAAAAAAAAAGTCCTGATGGGACATATAAGATTAACTAATATTTTGAAAAAGAACAGCTGACTACTAGCAGCCAAATGGATTCATTAGGAACACATTCACAGTCTGTTCTATTGAGTATTTTACAACTTGTCAGGTTAAGAATTTATAGCAATGATCTTGGAAAGAGAGATTGAGAGCAAGATTTCAGGTTTTTTGAGCATATGTAGCTGAGGTATTGTGGAAGTAATTAAAGGATGAAATCAATGTCTAAAAATATGCCAGTGGAAAGGGAAATAAAGGAACACATTTATTAAGAAAGTCTCTCATGTGACACAACTCTCATGACTCTGTGACATAGATATTATACTTCAAGTTGCGAAAATTGAGTGTTAGAGGGAATTATTAAAGTGTACTGGGTCATTCAGCTGGTAATGGAAAAACTGAGATTCAAATCTACACCTTTCTGACTTCAAAGCCTGGACTACCTTGAACTAGCCCAACAAACTTTCAAAGATGAGGCTAGAGGGGTTAAATAAAAAGGCATGCACTTTAGGACACATCTAAAGTATCCAACTGAATTAAAAAGATAGATATTTTTTAATAGTAGTACATTTTATGTGAAAATACATAGAGATTCATTCATTTATTCATCCGTTAAAAAAATACCTATTGAACATTTATTATCCATCAAGTTCTATTCTACATATTCAGGATAAAATGGTGAACAACATAGGGCTTCCCTGGTGGCACAGTGGTTGAGAGTCTGCCTGCCGATGCAAGGGACACGGGTTCATGCCCCGGTCCAGGAAAATCCCACTTGCCACAGAGCGGCTAGGCCCATGAGCCATGGCCGCTGAGCCTGCGCATCCGGAGACTGTGCTCCGCAGCGGGAGAGGCCACAACAGTGAGAGGCCCACGTACCGCAAAAAAAAAAAAAAAAAAAAAAATGGTGAACAAAATAGACAAAAATTCCTGGCATTTGATGTCTGCTTCTAGAGGGAAGAGGCAGTTAACATTATAACATATAACATAATAATTAACAAACATTATAATTACTAAAATATTAAATATGTTGAGTTGAATTATATGTTAAGGAGAAAAAAATGAAGCAGGGAAAGGGCACGGAAAGTTCTGGAAGAGGTTTTCAATTTTAGATAAAGCATTAGGAAAGCCTTCCCAGAGGAGATGGCTCTTGGGTAAAGGCAGGAAGGAGTTGAGAAAGAAATTCAAATAGATATCTGTGGGGTAAAACTGCAAAAAGAAAGAATAGCTAGTGCAGAATCCCTAATGTGGAAGTGTCTAAAGAATGTTGGGAAGCCAGTGTGGTGGAAACTGGATTGAGTGGGAGAGGAAGGAGGTGGAGAATGATAGGAAATGGGAGAGAGAGCATTGGCTGGGATCGCATAGGCGGTTAGATATAAAGTGTCAGGTATCTTCCAGGCAAATTAGTGCCAACAAAATCCCATGAGGGAGGCCAGCTGGGATAACCTTCCTTCTGTTAGGATCATGAGTGAAGTATCCTCACTTAAGTCAATGGAAAACTTCAAACTCAAGAGAACAGGCAAGAAAAAAAACATGAAGTAAGCTGAAGTCCAAAGATCAGGAAAGGCACAGAAGAGAACTTGGTACATAGTAAGTATTCAATAGTTATTTGTTGAATGAATCAATCAGTTATTAAATAGACTTTTATAACTTTCATATGTACTATTATTAAACCACATAAGAAGAAGCCCAAGGTAAAGCATTTTGCAGTATGGGATTAATCTGACCCAAAAAGAGTTCTGGCCTTTGCCCTCAACTTCTAGGAGGTGAGCTCTGTGCCTCAGGTTTACCTGCGGGCCTTGGGCCACACCAGATAGTTTATGTTAACAATGTGACTTACACTGGGGGCTTTGGGTCACTCAATATGAGCTCAACCCCCTGGGTATTCAGTTGTAGCTACGTGACCAAGACCCAATCAAACTTTGGAAGCCAAGGTTCAGGTGAGCTCCCCTGGTTGTCAATACTCCATGCATATTCACACAATATTGCTGAAAGAAATTAGCACTATCTACAACTCCACTGGGAAAGGACAACTGGAAGATCATGTGTGGACCCTGCCTTATGCATCCTTTCTCTGACTTTAATCTGCATCCTTTCACTGTAATACATCATAACCCTGAGTAGAGTAGCTTCAGTGAGCTCTGTGAATTCCTCTAATGATTTATCAAAACTGACAGTAATCTTGGGGACTTCAAAACTTGGTTTCAGAAGTGATCTTGTGGATTCCTGAACCTCACAAACATCAAGGTAATAATGGCTAGTACTGCAGGGCCAGAAAGTCAGGGAAATATGTGAAAATGATATTAGGAGTAATGTCAGAGCACAAAGAAATTTTAGCACAATTTCTCTGAAAACTAACAGAGTTTGTGGCTTGTTTTAATGGACCAATGAAGTTATTTTTAATGATGTGGTCATTCAGTCGAAAGGCTAAGCAATCAAATAATCATCATCCCCTTCCTCAGAGAACTTTTTCCCCTAGCAGAGTAATTGGGAATGAGGTCCTACTGCTTAACAATGGTGGAGTTTCTGAGATGTCCTGGAGATGTCTGTTTCCTCAATGAAGAAACCCTGAGAGTGGTTCACTTGTTTGGGTCAAGATCAGTTGCATGAAGAGGAGCCAGATGGTGTCTATGACTCAGATAATTAAACACCAGAAGTTTCCTCACATTTGGTCACTATGGTGCCCAAAGGTGGTTGGCACATGCTTCATAGTATTCCAGAGAGAATGCTGCAGATTATTTTGGGTTAACTGTAACTTTGAAGGGATACAGAATCACTATACCTGAAACTTGGTATTTGTATACTGTAAAAACAGGTCTTCCTGGGTCTGGAAGACAGAGCTCTCTTAATTTTGCTGGGATAAGTGAGGCACCACACATCATTTAGGAAGCAGACAAAAGACATACTCATTGTGCAAAGATTTAAAGAGTGGTTCTTTGAACGAAGAACAGGATTTTATAAAGCCTCCTTAGGAAAATATTTCAGCTAACAAAGATGAATTTTCTTACAATCAGAGCTCTGATTGGCTAAGCACATTACTTAACTGAGTGAGTTTTTTTCCCATTATTAAAGCTCTTTAAGCATGGGCTAAAAATATTTTTGTATGGTAATTATGGAATGGATTGGTTTGGTTGGTTGAACTGCTGTATCAAACAAACCCAAAAATATATAAAAGAGCAAACACAGAATAAGTTTTTCTCCCTCACATAACATGTTAAAGTAGGTGTTCCTGAAGAGCTGGCTCCTTTTAGCTAGTCCTGATTCAGAAAACAGCATCCATTTATCTATTTCATAAGATATTATAATTCTCTCTATCCAGAATAGACAGAAAGAGAGAACATGCAGGAGACACATCTGCCTTTTAAAAATCTTGGTCCTTGTAGAGCAGATATCATTTCAACTCAAATTCCACTGTTTAGAACTCAACCATTCAGCTTCTTCTGTCTGTAAAGGAGCCTGGAAAATGCAGCTAGTTGAGGCTCAGAAAGAAAGGAAAGCAAGTGTTCTCCTGAGGAGCTAGCAGCTTCTGCTGATTAGCCACTAACATTTCATTTCCTGGAATGCCATCAATATTGCCTTCTATTCTGTGAGCTCATTGCATGTTTAACCAAATGACTATGAGCACATTGAAGGTAGAGGATATCCTTGAGCAGTACACAGATCTACTAAACATAAGTAATAAAAACTAATAGTTTCTTTCTTTTGGGTTATATAAATTGATTATCTATTTGGCAGGGACTTTGGAAAAGCATTTCAAAATATTCTTTTCAAGAATATTCTGTTCAAGAGAGATAAATGAGAAGTAAATTGCAAAGGAATTAGATAAATTATTATTTATTCTAACAATCTTACCTAAAAGGGTCTAAACATATCAGTTACTCCTCTGGAGGAGGTGTCAATAATTATGTGTTCTAGGGCTTAATCTTGATCTTGTACTCATGGAAATGTTTTTAAATGCTTTAGATTAAGATGTAGACGTTTTATTTATCAAACCATAACTTCCAGCAAGAGGAGGCAAGTTTAATAAGGTAATAGAATGAGAACTGGTAAAGACATGGACACTCAATAACAACGACAACGGTTCATTTAATAAGTAATAAATGTGGAGGAACTTTGTATGGATTTAAAAAAAACCTTCTCATTTTGGTCTGAATACATGAAGTGCATGGCAACTACTGATAAATAAGAATAAGGAACTACACAGGAGCTTTAAGATAGCGGAAGACGTGGAGATCACCTTCCTCCCCACAAATAACATCAGAAATACATGTGGAACAGCTCCTACAGAACACCTACTGAACGCTGGCAGAAGACCTCAGACCTCCCAAAAGGCAAGAAACTCCCCACGTACTTGGATAGGGCAAAAGAAAAAAGAAAAAACAGGGACAAAAGAATAGTGACGGGACCTGCACCACTGGGAGGGAGCTGTGAAGGAGGAAAGGTTTCCACACACTAGGAAGCCCCTTTGTGGGTGGAGACTGCGGGTGGCAGAGGGGGGGAAGCTTCGGTGAGGAGGAGAGCGCAGCCACAGGGGTGCGGAGGGCAAAGCTGACAGATTCCCGCACAGAGGATCAGGGCCGACCACCACTCACCAGCCTGAGAGGCTTGTCTGCTCACCCGCCGGGGCAGGCGGGGACTGGGAGCTGAGGCTCGGGCTTCAAAGGTCAGATCCCAGGGAGAGGACTGGGGTTGTCTCGTGAACACAGCCTGAAGGGGGCTAGTGCGCCAAGGCTAGCCGGGAGGGAGTCTGGGGAAAAGTCTGGAATTGTGGAAGAGGCAAGAGACATTTTCTTACCTCTTTGTTTCCTGGTGCGTGAGGAGAGGGGATTAAGAGCACTCCTCAAAGGAGCTCCCGAGACGGGCTCGAGCCGCGCCTATCAGCACAAACCCCAAAGACGGGCAGGAGACGGAGACGCTAAGGCTGCTGCTGCCGCCACCAAGAAGCCTGTGTGCAAGCACAGGTCACTCTCCACACCTCCCCTCCTGGGAGCCTATGCAGCCCGCAATTGCCAGGGTCCCGTGATCCAGGGACAACTTCCCCGGGAGAACACACGGCACGCCTCAGGCTGATGCAACGTCACGCCAGCCTCTGCCGCCGCAGGCTCGCCCTGCATCCGTACCCCTCCCTCCCCCCGGCCTGAGTAAGCCAGAGCCCCCAAATCAGCTGCTCCTTTAACTCCGTCCTGTCTGAGCGAAGAACAGATGCCCTGAGACGACCTACACACAGAGGTGGGGCCAAATCCAAAGCTGAACCCCAGGAGCTGTGCGAACAAAGAAGAAAAAGGGAAATCTCTCCCAGCAGCCTCAGGAGCAGCAGATTAAATCTCCACAATCAACTTGATGTACCCTGCATCTGTGGAATACATGAATAGACAATGAATCATCCCAAACTGAGGAGGTGGACTTTGGGAGCAACGATATATATTTTTTTCCCCTTTTTCTCTTTTTGTGAGTGTGTATACGCAGGCTTCTGTGTGATTTTGTCTATATAGCTTTGCTTTTAGCATTTCTCCTAGGGTTCTGTTTGTCTGTTTTTTTTTTCTTTTTTTTTTTAGTACAGTTTTCAGCTCTTATCATTGGTGGATTTCTTTTCTGGTTTAGATGTTCTCTTATTTCTTTCTTTCATTTTTTTTAACTACTTAAAAAGTTTTTTTAATAATTATTTTTTGTTTTTTATTTTAATAACTATTTTTTAATATTATTTTATTGTATATTATCTTTTTCTTTCTTTCTTTTTTTTTCTCCCTTTTATTCTGAGCCATGTGAATGTCAGGCTGTTGATGCTCCAGCCAGGTATCAGGGCTGTGCCTCTGAGGTGGGAGAGCCAAGTTCAGGAAACTGGTCTGCAAAAGACCTCCCAGCTCCACGTAATGTCAAATGGTGAAAATCTTCCAGAGATCTCCATCTCAACACCAACACCCAGCTCCACTCAACGACCAGCAAGCTACAGTGCTGGACACCCTATGCCAAACAACTAGCAAGACAGGAACACAACCCCATCCATTAGCAGAGAGGCTACCTAAAATTATAATAAGGCCAGAGACACCCCAAAACACACCACCGGACATGGACTTGCCCACCAGAAAGACAAGACCCAGCTTCATCCACCAGACACAGGCACTAGTCCCCTCCACCAGGAAGCCTCCACAACCCAATGAACCAACATTAGCCACTGGGGGCAGACACCAAAAACAACGGGAACTACAAACCTGCAGCCTGCAAAAAGGAGACCCCAAACACAGTAAGTTAAGCAAAATGAGAAGACAAAAAGACACACAGCAGATGAAGGAGCAAGGTAAAAACCCACCAGATCTAACAAATGATGAGGAAATAGGCAGTCTACCTGAAAAAGAATTCATAATAATGTTAGTAAAGATGATCCAAAATCTTAGAAATAGAATGGAGAAAATACAAGAAATCTTTAACAAGGGCCCAGAAGAGCAAACAGAACAATCATGAAAAACACAATAAATGAAATTTAAAATTCTCTAGAAGGGATCAGTAGCAGAATAACTGAGGCAGAAGAACGGAGAAGTGACCTGGAAGATAAAATAGTGGAAATAACTACTGCAGAGCAGAATAAAGAAAAAAGAATGACAAGAATTGAGGACAGTCTCAGAGACCACTGGGACAATATTTAACACACCAACATTCGAATTATAGGGGTCCCAGAAGAAGAAGAGAAAAAGAAAGGGACTGAGAAAACATTTGAAGAGATTATAGTTGAAAACTTCCCTAATATGGGTAAGGAAATAGTTAATCAAGTCCAGGAAGCACAGAGTGTCCCATAAGCAACTATATGCCAATAAAATGGACAAACTGGAAGAAACGGACAAATTCTTAGAAAAGCAAACCTTCTGAGACTGAACCACGAAGAAAGAGAAAATATGAACAGACCAATCACAAGCACTGAAATTGAAACTGGGATTAAAAATCTTCTAATAAACAAAACCCCAGAACCAGACGGCTGCAAAGGCAAATTCTATCAAACATTTAGAGAATAGCTAACACCTATCCTTCTCAAACTCTTCCAAAATATAGCAGAGGGAGGAACATACCCAAACTCATTCTACGAGGCCACCATCACCTTGATATCAAAACCAGACAAAGATGTCACAAAAAAAAGAAAATTACAGACCAATAACACTGATGAACATAGATGCAAAAATCCTCAACAAAATACTAGCAAACAGAATCCAGCAGCACATTAAAAGGATCATGCACCACGATCAAGTGGGGTTTATCTCAGGAATGCAAGGATTCTTCAATATATGCAAATCAAACAACATGATACACCATATTAAAAACTGAAGTATAAAAACCATATGTTCATCTCAATAGATGCAGAGAAAGCTTTTGCCAAAATTCAACACCCATTTATGATAAAAAAATCCCTCCAGAAAGTCGGCATAGAGGGAATTTACCTCGACATAATAAAGGCCATATATAACAAACCCACAGTCAACATCGCCCTCAATGTTGCAAAACTAAAACCATTTCCACTAAGAACAAGAACAAGACAAGGTTGCGCACTTTCACCATTATTATTCAACATAATTTTGGAAATTTTAGTCACAGCAATCAGAGAAGAAATAAAATGAATCCAAATTGGAAAAGAAGAAGTAAAGCTGTCACTATTTGCAGATGACATGATACTATACATAGAAATTCCTAAAGATGCTACCAGAAATCTACTAGAGCTAACCAATGAATTTGGTAAAGTAGCAGGATACAAAATTAATGCACAGAAATCTCTTGCATTCCCATACACTAATGATGAAAAACCTGAAAGAGAAATTAAGAAAACACTCCCATTTACCACTGCAATAAAAAGAATAAAATATCTAGGAGTAAACCTACCTAAAGAGACAAAAGACCTGTATGCAGAAAACTATAAGACACTGATGAAATAAATTCAAGATGATACAAATAGATGGAGAGATATACCATGTTCTTGGATTGGAAGAATCAACATTGGGAAAATGACTCTACTACCCAAAGTAATCTACAGATTCAATGCAATCCCTAACAAACTACCACTGGCATTCGTCACAGAACTAGAACAAAAAATTTCACAATTTGTATGGAAATAGAGAAGACCCCAAATAGCCAAAGCAATCTTGAAAAACAAAAACAGAGCTGGAGGAATCAGGCTCCTTGACTTCAGACTATACTACAAGGCTACAGTAATCAAAACAGTATGGTACTGGCCCAAAAATGGAAATATAGATCAATGGAACAGGATAGAAAGCCCAGAGATAAACCCACACATGCATGGTCACCTTATATTTGCTAAAGGAGGCAAGAATATACAGTGGAGAAAAGACAGCCTCTTCAATAAGTGATGCTGGGAAAACTGAACAGCTACATGTAAAAGAATGAAATTAGAACACTCCCTAACATCATACACAAAAATTAACTCAAAATGGATTAAAGACCTAAATGTAGGGCCAGACACTATCAAACTTTTAGAGGAAAACATAGGCAGAACACTCTATGACATAAATCACAGCAAGATTCTTTTTGACCCACCTTCTAGAGAAATGGAAATAAAAACAAAAATAAACAAATGGGACCTAATGAAACTTCAAAACTTTTGCACAGCAAAGGAAACCTTAAACAAGATGAAAAGACAACCCTCAGAATTGGAGAGAATATTTGCAAATGGAGCAACTGACAAAGGATTAATCTCCAAAATTTACAAGCAGCTCATGCAGCTCAATATCAAAAAAAACAACCCAATCCAAAAATAGGCAGAATACCTAAACAGACATTTCTCCAAAGAATGTATAGAGATTGCCAACAAACACATGAAAGAATGCTCAACATCATTAATCATTAGAGAAATGCAAATCAAAACTACAAGACCATATCATCTCACACCGGTCAGAATGGCCATCATCAAAATAGCTAGAAACAATAAATTCTGGAGAGGGTGTGGAGAAAAGGGAACCCTCATACACTGTTGGTGGGAATGTAAATTGATATAGCCACTGTGGAGAACAGTATGGAGTTTCCTGAAAAAACTAAAAATAAAACTACCATACGACCCAGCAATCCCATTACTGGGCATATACCCTGAGAAAACCATAATTCAAAGAGTCATGTACCACAATGTTCACTGCAGCTCTATTTACAATAGCCAGGACTTGGAAGCAACCTAAGTGTCCATCGACAGATGAATGGATAAAGAAGATGTGGCATATATATACAATGGAATACTATTTAGCCATAAAAAGAAACGAAATTGAGTTATTTGTAGTGAGGTGGATGGACCTAGAGTCTCTCAGAGTGAAGTAAGTCAGAAAGAGAAAAACAAATACCGTATGCTAACACATATGTATGGAATCTAAAAAAAGCAAAGAAAAAAAGGTCATGAAGAACCTAGGGGCAAGACGGGAATAAAGACACAGACCTACTAGAGAATGGACCTGAGGATACAGGTAGGGGGAAGGGTAAGCTGGGACAAAGTGAGAGAGTGGCATGGACATATATACACTACCAAATGTAAAATAGATAGCTAGTGGGAAGCAGCCGCATAGCACAGGGAGACTAGCTCTGTACTTTGTGACCACCTGGAGGGGTGGGATAGGGATGGTGGGAGGGAGGGAGATGTAAGAGGGAAGAGATATGAGGATATATGTATATGTATAACTGATTCACTTTATTATAAAGCAGAAACTAACACACAATTGTAAAGCAATTATACTCCAATAAACATCTTTAAAAATATTAAAAAAAAAAAAGAACTACCATATGACCCAGCAATCCCACTACTTGTCATATACCCTGAGAAAACCATAATCCAAAAAGAGTCATGTACCACAATGTTCATTGCAGCTCTATTTACAATAGCCAGGACATGGAAGCAACCTAAATGTCCATCGACAGATGAATGGATAAAGAAGATGTGACACATATATACGATGGAATATTACTCAGACATAAAGAGAAACGAAATTGAGTTATTTGTAGTGAGGTGGATGGACCTAGAGTCTCTCATACAGAGTGAAGTAAGTCAGAATGAGAAAAACAAATACCATATGCTAACACATATATATGGAATCTAAAATAAATAAATAAATGAATGGTTATGAAGTACCTAGGGGCAAGATAGGAATAAAGACACAGAGAATGGACTTGAGGGCACAGGAAGAGGGAAGGGTAAGCTGGGACAAAGTGAGAGAGTGGTAGTGTATATATGGACATATATACACTACCAAATGTAAAACAGCTAACTAGTGGGAAGCAGTTGCAGAGCAGAGGGAGATCAGCTAGGTGCTTTGTGACTAGCTGGAATGGTGGGATAGGGAGAGTGGGAGGAAGGGAGACGCAAGAGGGAAAAGATATATGTATATATATAACTGAATCACTTTGTTATAAAGCAGAAACTAACAAAAAAAAAAGAAAAGAAAAGAAAAGGAAACCAGTGGATGTCACAAGTTTAGGCCTGGGGGAGAGAGTTGTATGAGTCCTAGTTTGGTGGGGCTCACACTTAATGATCAAGCCTTCCAATATTCCATTGTAAGTAAGAAAGAGGTATGCAAATATATGGTTAATATTCAACAGTGTTGATAATAAAGAGAAGAGAGAAAGGGGAAAAAAAAAGAATAAGGAACTTGACATAATAATGGATCATGTGAAGAGACCTATGAGTTTCAGTTGACTATAAACACCACAAAGCCATCAACTTACTGGGCAGGCGTAGAGAGGAGCCTAAGCAAGCTTATGATGCCTAAGTAGAAATAAAGTGTTTTCTCAAGGAAATAAATAGTTCTTCTGAATGGGACAGTCTGATTAGGGCATATCTGGAAAAACTTTAATTTCTAGGGAACACATTTCAAAAAGGACACTGGCAAATGCAGTATATCTTGAATAATGATGAGAATCACACAGGTTTGAACAGAAACTACCTTATGAATAATAGTCGAATTAATTGAAAATGTGTACAGTAGAAATGGAAATGATCAGAAGGTTTTTCTTATGAAAGAGGAATTCGCACAAATCCTGTTCTAACCCCACTACAGGGGTGCCATCTTGCATCAAGGTAATATTGTTTCTTATTATTTTTGAATGATTGCTATATTATTAATATTACAATGTTACAATGTTATACTGTTAGAATAATAGTAATAGCTGATATAGACTGTTATATAGGCAAGATGAAGCACTTTATCTGGACTATCTGAGGTATTCCTAACAACACTCTGAGAATTTAGGTATTGTTACTATTCCCATGTTACACATGACATTCCTGGAGACACAGAAAACTTATATAATATACTCATGGTCACACTGCTAATAAGTGCTATAACTTGGATTAGAGCCAAGAAGTATCAACTACAGTGTTCTGCTCTAACCACTATAATATTGCCATTCTCAGAAGTAGAGAACGTTTTAGAAATTATATACAAATCTTGCATTATCAATCCTGTAAGAGAGTTAGCTGTTCAAACTGGAAATAATCAAGAGGAAAATACATCTCCAAATGACAGGTGGATAATATAGAAATTCTACACTAATTGTAATTTTGGAATAAATGATTACTAATGTGTTTTCAACTTTTAAGATTTTGTGATTGTATTATGCATATAATTTTGCCTTTTTCCAGTCAACTGGACAACTGTCCTTGAAAAGGAGTGGAATTGAATTGTAAGCATTAGCACAAAGGAATTTCACTTTATGATTGGAAATTTTAGTGGTTGCCATATTTTTATTCTTGCCATCCCTTTTGGATGAAATGCCTGCCCATATTCTTCTACTTCCATATTTCAGTCATCCTTTTCAGAGCACTCTAAATTGAAATATTCTCTGTAAAATTTTCTTTGACTCTACAGGTATAATTGTTAATTTTTTGTATCAACTTGACTAGACTACAGTGACCAGTCATTTGGTCAAATGCTAATCTAGATGCTGCTGTAAAGATAATTTTTATATGTGATTAACATTTACAATCAATTGACTTTACATAAAGCGGATTAGCCTCCATGTGAGTGGGCCTTATCCAATCACTTAAAGGCCTTAAGAGGAACACCTGAGGGATCCTGAAGAAGGAATTCTACCTCCAGATTGGAATACAGAAATTCTGCCTGAGTTTCCACCTTCAGACTCAAGTCTCTTTCCTGAATCTCCAGACTGCCAGCTTGCCCTACAGATTTTGGACTTGCCAGTCCCTGCAATATGTAACCATATATATATATATATATATATATATATATATATATATATATATGTATATATACCTCCTGTTGGTTCTGTTCCCAGTTGGAGAACCATGACTAATATACCAGGAGACAATTTCTCTCTCCCTTTTCTGTTCTCTATTGCCCTACTTTTTGCTTGTATTAACTATTCCTTTATCAAGATGAATTTGTTTTGTTTCTTTTTTAAAATCTCTCATTTGATTATTTTACTTGTACAATTGACCCTTTAATAATGTAGGAGTTAGGGGTGTCAACATTCCATGCAATTGAAAATTGACATATAACCCTCTGTATTCATGGTTCTGCATCCTCAGATTCGACCAGCTGGCAGACCATGTAATATCATAGTACATATTTATTGAACAAAATCCACATATAAGTGGACCTGTGCAGTTCAAACCTCTGTTGTTCAAGGGTCAACAACATACTGAATTTTCTCCAAATCACATCCAAGCCCAGAATTTTTTCAGATGCCTCCCAAAAAAGACTTCACATACGACACAGTTTTCCAAAAAATGTGGAAGTGGCAGAGGCTCTAATTAAATCCATGGTTGAGATCAAACTCGATTTTAAAAGGAATCTCGAACTTTACTTGTCTAACTTCTCAAACTAACTTCCACATAGAGGAAAAAGCTTGGACTCTCTGATAAATGAATGAAACAAAGAAATATTATGCTTCAATATATATAGTTATGTTATATAATGTGAATAGAAGTTGATTAGAAGTCTCCACCAAAAAAAAAAAAGTAATCAATAGAAAAGACAGTGTTTTAAAGCGTAAGCACAGATAAACCAATTATTAGAAGTAGCAGACAAGGACTTTACAATTATTATTAATATATTTTAAAATCATAGGATAAAGTAGACCTAACAGTTAGATGATGTATTTCAGAATAAAAATGGAAAGAATGAAGCAAATGGAAATTCTAACATTAAAAAATTACTTTCTAAAAAAATGTATACACATATGGTAATTCTATTTTTAGTTTTTTAAGGAACCTCCATACTGTTCTCCATAGTGACTGTATCAATTTACATTCCCACCAACAGTACAAAAGTGTTCCCTTTTCTCCACACCCTCTCCAGCATTTATTGTTTGTAGATTTTTTGATGATGGCCATTCTGACCGGAGTGATACCTCATTGTGGTTTTGATTTGCTTTTCTCTGATTAGTGATGTTGAGCATCCTTTCACGTGTTTGTTGCCAATCTTTATATCTTTTTTAGAGAAAAGTCTGTTTAGGTTTCCCGCCCATTTTGGGGTTAGGTGGGTTTTGTTGTTGTTGTTACTGAGCTGCATGAGCTGCTTGTATATTTTGGAGATTAATCTTTTATCAGTTTCTTCGTTTGCAAATATTTTCTCCCACTCTGATCATTGTCTTTTTGTCTTGTTTATGGTTTCCTTTGCCGTGCCAAAGCTTTTAAGTTTCATTAGGTCCCATTTGTTTATTTTTGTTTTATTTCCACTTCTCTAGGAGGAGAATGGACTTGAGGACACGGGGAGGGGGAAGGGTAAACTGGGATGAAGTGAGAGAGTAGCACTGACATATATACACTACCAAACGTAAAACAGATAGCTAGTGGCAAGCAGCTGCATAGCACAGGGAGATCAGCTCTGTGCTTTCTGACAACCTAGAAGGGTGGGATAGGGAGGGTGGGAAGGAGGCGCAAGAGAGAGGGGATATGGGGATATATGTATATGTATAGCTGATTCACTTTGTCATACAGCAAAAACTAACACAACGTTGTAAAGCAATTATACTCCAATAAAGATGTCAAAAAATATGTATACACACACATAAATGTGAGATTTAAAGTAGACTAGACACTGGAAAATAAAGATTAGTAAACTCAAATATAACTCATTGGATATTTCCAAACTAAAGCAAAGAGAAGAAATATTCAGAACAAAACAATAGGTAAACAAAGTGTCAGTAAACTGTGGGATATTCTTAAGGGGCTGAATTTATATATAGTTGAAGTTTCAAAAGAAGAGAAGTTGCAGAGAATATATTTGATGAAATAAGGGTCTAATTTTTCTAAATTTTATAAAAATAAACACCCACAGTTCCATGAAGCTCAATCATCCTGAAATGGCATAATTACAAAGAAAATCAAAAGAAAGCACAACATAGTCGAATTGCTAAAATACAAAGTCAACTATCTTAAAAAAGAAAAATGTTGCATTTAAATGCAACACATTTCAACAAAACAAATAAGCAAGCAATGATGACAGACTGAGAGACCAGAAAATAATGGAAAAAAAACTTTTAAAGTGTACCGATACTATACAAGGGCTGACAACATAAAAATAGTGATTTTTTTTTACTAAAAAATATCACTAAAAGTAATTTAAAGAGTAATATTAGAGGTTTCCTTTCAAAAAAAACAATTATTTTTAAGAGTAAAGTTTTAGAATCTTTTTCTCTGGAATTTTACACATATAGGCTGTTGGCAGGGTGATATTACTTGACAGGATGAGGATGGCCAAACAACAATCTACGCTCCTCATCAGCATCCAAAGACCTTTCTACTCCAGGCAAGGTTCTGCTGAAGCCTCTCACTGTGGAAATCTGCCTAGAGCAGCAAGAAGCGATATCGGATTAATACCCAACATACATGAAAACAGCTCATACAACTCAACATCAAAAAAAAAAAAAAAAAAACCAGGATTAAAAAATGGGCAGAAGAACTGAATAGACAATTTTTTCAAAAAGGAGGTGCAGATGGCCAGCAGGCATATGAAAAGATGTTCAACATTGCTAATTATCAGAGCAATGCAAATCAAAACCAAAATGAGGTATAATCTCATACCTGCCAGAATGGGTATCATCAAAAAGAATACAAATAAAAAATGTTGGCAAGAATGTGGAGAAAAGGGAACCCTTGCACACCATTGGTGGGAATGTAAATTGGTGCAGCCACTGTGGAAAACAGTATGGAGGCTTCCAAAAAAACTAAAAATAGAACTACCATTTGACCCAGCAATTCCACTCCTGGGATACATCTGAAAAGAACAAAAACACTAATTCAAAAAGACACATGCACCCCAATGTTCATAGCAGCACTATTTACAATTACCAAGACATGGAAACCACCTAAGTGTCCATTAATGAATGAACGGATAAAGAAGATATTATATATATATATATATATATATATATATATATATATATATATACACACACACACACACACACACACAATGGAATACTACTTAGCCATAAAAAAGAACAAAATTTTGCCACTTGCAGCAACATGGATGGACTTTGAGGGCATTATGCTAAGTGAAATAAGTCAGACAGAAAAAGGTAAATACTGTTATGATATCACTTGTACATGGAATCTAAAAAATACAACATACTAGTGAATAAAACAAAAAAAAGAAGCAGACTCATAGATATAGAGACAAAATTAATAGTTACCAATGGGGAGAGGGGGGATACCAGGTTGAGGGAGTGGGAGGTACCAACTATTGGGTGTAAGACAGGCTTAGAACGTATTGTACAACATGCGGAATATAGCTAATATTTTTTAATAACTAAAATGCAAAGTAACTTTTCAAAATTGTATAAAAAATTAAAAAATCAAGTCTATCTAGGTTTTTGATGATCAAAAAATTTTTTCTGAAGGAAAAATGGCATACGGCTCAGGTATGGGAATGCATAAAAAATGGTCAGGGAAAGTGAGGGTTCTAATTTGCATATAGGAGTACCACAGAAAAGTATGAAAACGAGATGAAATTTTGGTTGATCAAGAATGAGAAGATGTAAATAAAAGTTTCAAATTCATCTCTCAGAGAACAGGAGACATTTAAAATTTTTAAGCAGAATAATAAAAGTGATGTCTTAAGCAAAACAAGCTAGGGATTGTATTCACCATGGATTGAAATTAAGGGAGAAACAGAAATCCTATGAAATCATTGCTATAAATAGTGAAGACATTGGTACTTAAGACTTGGATCAGAGTATTGATCATGAAATTAGAGTCAGTTCACTATGAAACTATTATAGAAAGGTAAAAAAATATGTAAATACCATTGTAGGATTATAGCTAGTAGAGTTAAACACATAAGTGTCGGTCATAACAGAGAAACTTGATTGATTAGAAACAAACTTTACATATGAATATATTGGCTAAGAAAACAATGACAACAAAACATGGTGCATACTTGACCTAACTAAGGTGCAGGCACTTACAGAGACTCATTTTGTTGCCATCACAGCACATCATATTCTCAGCTGAAATTCTAAGGGATTTTTTTTAGAAAGACCATGAGAAGTAATGATGCCTTCCCTGATAACTCTCTTAGTCTGCTATGGGACTACCTTTTTTTATTATCTTTCAGCCGGTCAGCTTGACCATGGACAAAGTAATGAGATTCTCTAGGACTTGGCCTTTGTGTAGAGAGATATCAAGTAAATGCTTGATCTCCCTGAAATATCAGTAAACAAACATCAGCTGTGTGCCAACTTCATGTTTCTGTTATTCTTTATCACTGCTAATGGAAACGTAGCCAACAATCACATTAGAATGGTAGAATATAATGCGGAGAAAACCAGAGTACTACCTCGCATTATTTTTTTTCTCCTAAACCATAGTGTGTTTTTAAAATATATATATACCATTTAAAATCACATCTCTATGTAGAATTCACACACTGGTTGGTAGAAGAGGGTGAAAGTGTGTCAAAATAGTATTTGTTTTATGAGAACAAATTTCATACGTTACTGTAAGCCTTAGGTCACATAATGAATATTGCCAAAGATAGGGGGAAAAGCCATGTACAAATGATTTATGTTCTCTTACTTTTTCAGTATTACTCCTTCTATGCAACTTCATAATGAAAATACTGTAACTCACATTATAATTTCCTTTTCCTTTTTACCAGCAAGGATTTTTGAAAATAAGCTTAAGTGATCACAGTGTGGCAGTTGCTTTGCTAAATGCTGCAGACACGAAGATGACAAAGTCCCTGCCCTCACATTTTAAAGTCCAGGTAGGAGGCTCAAGCAAAAGAATTATAGGAATCTAGAAGAAAACAAAGAAGTAAAACAAAATAAAAGCACTTGACTCTGCCTATAGCAGCCAAGGAAAGTTTCCCAGAAAAGTTGACTTTGAGTCGAGTCATAAAAGATCGAGGCATCGCTGTGCATAGAAAAAAAAGAGCATACATGTATAAAGGCAAAAAAGCTTCCTTTATTATGCATTTTATACATAAAATACAGAAATTTAGTCTAAAATAATTGGAAAATGTTGCATGTGAGTGTAGCTTAAGAAACTAATTTAAAGGAATATACTTTTTGTTACTTAAAAATATTTTGCAACTATCTGGTGGTTGGAATTAACAGGCACATTATTAGAGGGTTGATGTATAAAGGCGTGAAGATAGATTTTAGAAATGATGGAAAGGAGAAGAAACGGTTTACTAAGGTAAGTTTGTAGAGACAAATAGGATGCAGATATATTTCAAAGAATCATTTCTTAGGACATATTTTATGATCTAAAATTAAAAGGAATATAATGTTTTGTTTGCCTTAATGTAGATCAATTGTTCTTGATAAACTGACTATAGGTGGATTATGTTTAACGAGCTGCTTGATCAACTGACAGTTATCCCAATAAGGATATTCATATCTTCTTTAATTCAAGCTCTTTTTCAACTTGAATGCAACAGCTCACTTCACACTATTGTCCTTATTCATTTAAAAACTTGGAAATTAAAGGAATGCAGAGAAAAATGTAGATTTTCTTTGCTTAAGAGAACATTCAGATTCTTGAGATGCTGTGAATTCCCCCTATATCCATCCCTTTGTTTTAAATTTAAGAATTAAGAATTAGAGTTTGCCAGAAGATGGCAGGTGACAGTAATATTTCCTCTGAACCAAAATTTGATCTTAAATGGAATTAAATGTCTATGTTTAATATTTTATTTGTCTAACTTTGCTTTCTCACAATTAAAGTATAAATTGATAAATGGAAAATGTAGTTGATCATTTACATTGCCTACATGATTTAAACACAAATATTCTATTGATAGAATATCCTAATTTTAAAAAGGCTTAATCCCTTGAGAAGTGCCTCTGCAGAAGTCCTATTAACATGTATTATGTAGTATCCCTATTTTCTGATATGTTAAAAAACATGATTCACCAAGTATTGGCTTGCAATGTTAACCACGATATCCATCCTTTTTACTTTGCAAAAGACTATTTATCAAAAATGATGTGTTCCCCATAGCCTATTGTAATAGAGAACAAATCTTACTCCATATTGGACCTGTTTCTTTTACTTTAACCTTTGTGTTCTATTGCTTTTGCTAAAAGTTAATCATTAAAGGGATGTTGCCTATAGCTTAAAGTATACATAATGGCCCATCTCCAGGAACCCTATCTCCCATGCCTGAACGTTAAAATACCTTTGTTTACCTTACAGGAGATAGTCTGACCAGGTCCACCTGTGAATGGCTACAGGAAAAAAGAAATTAACACATTCCCTTTGGGGTCTGGCTGGAACCAGAAAATATTTGCAGAAACTTATTGCCTTACAATAAATTTGAAATGTATAAATATAAATTTATAAATTATATAGAATTACAAATAATTTGTATATATAACATTTATATAATATTTTATTCCTATTAAGATATTCCTACAAATGACAGTAAAGCCATTATAAAACCCTTTGTTCTTTACATCACTGAAATATTTCCCATGAGAACTACTGCATTTTAGTATAAAATGGTAATTCTATTTCCCTAACTAGTGTTTATATATTGTATGTATGTATAAGTGTATCTGTATATATGCATATGTGTGTATACTAACTCATACATATACCTCATCATTTTTGTAAATAAAAGATTGCCATTTGAGTCTTGTGTCTCTTTATATTTTATCTTCAGAGACTGCAAGGGATGGAGGCCGCTCATGTGACTATTTTACAAAATAAATTGGATTATATGGCAAAGAAAATATAGTCTATTGCTATTGAGACAAAGATAAGAGGGTTGTGTGGATTATTGCAATTTGTTGTTAACAAGAAATCACTTGAGTGCTTATTGCATTAAATGAATTACCCTAAGCTCTCAAGAGATAAAGTAAACCATTGATGGATTTGGTTATTTGTGTGTAAGCATGGTGAAAGGGAACATAATTTGCAAAGGTAGCTCATAAAAACTTTCAGTTCACACTTATTGAACATTTATTTTGTGGCAGATCATATGAAGTCATTAGGGAAGTATATCTGAATCTTGATGATTATCTGTATTTTCCATGCAGTGTGTCAGGTTCCACTATAATAAAGCAACAATAAATTCTTGATAGTGAAAAACAATTACCATGTAAGCCAGATTTCTGTGTAGATATTTTAAACATATCTGTGTATCAAATTTCTGCACTGCCTACCTACTTGCCTAGATATACTTCATTTACAGAGGCAATGAGTACTGAGTATCTACTGAAAAAATTCTGGAGGGAGTAGTAAAATTAATAGTGAAAATGTATAAAAATTTCTAAACCACAATAGGTCAGTGGTTCATCTACCTGGGTATGTGATTTCTCAATATTACTGGAAAAAAACAAGACAAGATGGTTTTGTTACAATCATAACTCACATTTTAAAAATCACTTAATTTTCAATACAGCAAAACAAAATCATTTTTATTGCAAATAATGATATGCTTGAGTCAAGTTTAAAAAGTTATATCTATCTAAATACTGAAAATATTCAATAAAAACAAAATTTTTATTTAAAATATCAATTCTTTCTATAATGCAAATTTAGAAAGATAAATCATGAACTTCTAATCACTTATGTTTCTTATACATAAATGAGTTTTTGATGCATTTAAAAATTGTGAGAAACTAGGGAGGTTGTTTAATAAAAACCTAAAAAGTTTTGTTAAAATAGTAGAACATACTCTGAAGACTCTCACTGTTAAATTTTATGGCCTAGGTGTTGGACAGAATTTTCCTGAATTTCATTATTTTTTCTTTTGTAAAATACACATGATATTTACAAATACTTCAAATTTCATAGGTCTGTAATCCACAAAAATTCAAAGCTGATGTATATAAAAGCACTTTATCCATACAGTGACATGGAAACATAATTATCATATAAAGTAGAGTGACTTTTTTTATTTTCTCTATAATAGAATTATGTAAATAAAGCAGCTAAAATATTTAAAACCATGTTTTTAAAAGCTAATCTGTTTTTGATCACAGAAGTAATCATTTCCAAAAGCAGTAAGCATTTGACATAATTCCCTACCACTGCAATCAAGTGAATATCACAAAAAGGGAATCACACATATTTCTTTTGTTTCCCAGTACATATAAAAGTTTTTATACTATACTGTAAGTCTATTAAGTGTGCAATAGCATTATGTCTGCAAAAACAATGTACATATCTTAATTTAAAAATACTTCATTGCTAAAAAATGCTATCCATCATCCTAGCCTTCAGCAAGTCATAATCCTTTTGCTGGTGGATGGTTTGAAATACTGTGAGAATTACCAAAATGTGACAGAGGGACATGAAGTGAGCAAATACTGTTGGAAAATGGCACTGATAAGACTTGCCCAGGCAGAGTTGCTACAAACCTTCAATTTGTAAAACAAACAAACAAAAACACTATTTATGAATCACAAGAAAGCAAAATGCAATAAAATGAGGTATGCTTACACAGTATGATACTCAGAAGTTTTAGCCAGGGTATGCTGTTAATAAATCTATTAGATATATTGACATTTGGTAAGATATTAGCCAAGAAAATAAACATGAGGTAAATAAAATTTCAGTATCAATGAAAAGAACAGCAGCATGAGGAACCTATTTTTAATGCCACCCACTGAAAAGCAAAGCATTAGAGCACTATGAACAAAAGACTCAGTCAGTTGAGTTCCTATAATTAATTTTAACTTTTTTTTTCTATAAGCAATGCCAGTTTCTAACAATTAGGAAGGTGGAGAGCAACAACCATTGGCTCCACGAACATAGCACCTCACCTGTAATTCAGATATCAGGGAGATGATGACAGAACTCTTGGCCCCAGGGTCACAGTGCCAGGCACTTCCTGCTAGCAAAAAGAATGGCCCACATGTAGCCACTTCTCTCCTCTCATAACTAGCTTCCAAACTCAAGTGTTGTGCAAGTGCATATGATTGATGGAATACAAATCACACATGTGGAATCCTAGTTACAAAATATCTGGCATTTACCTTTCTAGGATTTGTGATACAAGATGGCACACCAGAAGTGGGTGGGGATGGGTGAGAACCCATCTAACCTATGGGCCACAGTTCCCATCTCTGGTAATTCAGTAGGACTCACAGACTTCTTCCTACACTTAATGTGTACAACAATAGTAGTAACAGGTTCCAGCTTAAAAATACCCCAACCATACTTCAAAAAACCACATTATCACACTCTTCCTAAAAGGAAGGACCCAATTTCCCAGTTGGTGCATTCATCTCTGAATAATATTCATGTCCCTTTACTTCAGTCAGAGGCCCCTCTTAACATCCCCTAACCTGTGGGCCCAATTATAAATGTATACAGCACATACATAGAGTATATGCTCTTGATACACCACACTTCTCTCTTTTCTTTCTCTCTTTCTCACATGCATAAATACACACACACACACACACACACACACACACACACACACACCCCTCAGAGAGAAGAGGGAGGGAGGGAGGGAGAAAGACATAAAGAGACAGACATACATATAGACAGACGTGGCTATCACACTCCTATACACCTTGTTTCTTCATCCTGTCACAAGATTATAGCTCTTATTTATAACTTCCTTTCTCCATTGCAATTATTACATGTTCTTCCTCTCCTCAGATATAAGTTGGATAGAGCTCTTTACTTGGTGAGATAAACAAAACATTCATTCCTTAAAAATGTGTCTTAGTGGACCTGCCTGCATTATTTTGTTAAAATCTCTTATTAACTTTTAAGTACTGGATATGACAGTTCTAGGATATGATGGTTCCTGGGTTCCAGACATACTTCCCCTGTCCAACCATGTAGCAACAGTTTTCTACCCCTTTGATAATCAGGACTGACCACCAGCCAACACAATGACCACCCGCCTTAATTTTTTCATGACTGGGGGGGTCACTAGATATAATAGTAAAGTCTGTCACTTCCATTCTATTGCTTGTTTTAAGACTCATGATTATGCAGGAAATAAGACTGACATTGTCACCCACTGTGTCTTCAAGAGACTATACCACTTTCCTAAAAATGTCAGCTACTTCTAGGTGATGAAGTTTATGGCAAGACTGGGTCACAGCTTCCTGAAATAAGCCCACTGCCTCATCCCTTTAAATGAAAAGTGAGTGGTGTTCATATCCAGTGACAATAAAGCATAAATGCAGGAGTGGCAGGAAATGCTAGCAGAACCATAGCAAGATGGGAAAGCAAACCTACTTAAAGAATAAGCACCTATTCCAGTGGTAGAAAATAACTGCTTCCTCCACGGTGGAAAAAGTCCAATATAACTGACGTGTCACAGGGTAGCTGGCTATTCTCTCCAGCCTATAATATCACATGAGGGACTCATCATTTTTCTCTAGTAGATTGGTTGCTAAGCAAAGATATCAGTCAGATCAAACTTGCTAAGGCAAAATCTGCATTTTTCAACTTATACATAACCTCCATCTCTACCAACATGGCCATTTTGATCATGAGCCCATTCAGAGAAGCAGTGGGGAAAGAGGCTAACTGATCCTCAACTGGGATCACTTCTCTATCTTATTATTGAGTGCCATAGCTACAGGGTGATCTCTTTCATGAGCGTTCACATGAAAAACAAATATACTACACTCTGGCAAAGATTCATGTTTGTAACTGTTCTAAGTCTCCAATCATGTTCTTTCTATTTCCCTGACCATCTGGTCAGCCCATCAGGCTAATGATGTAGAATTATATCTCATGTCATATCTCCTTCCAGGGAGAGTGGATAATCACATGTGCCACTCAAAGTTGTGCCATTGAGGTACTTCTCTCCCAACTGTCTTTTGGGGAGTAACCCTGAGAGGCATGATATTGCTTTATCAAAAGCAAGCAGCTGCCAATATACCATAAAGAAACAACAACAAATAGGTCAACTTGCCAAAATGAACACTGTGTGAGGCCACAGGTGTGGGGTAAGAGTCGGCATTATAGCAGAATACTTGTTCATACAACTGCTTGTGCTTCAAGGACTGTTTTGAGTCCACTATAGTATGTACATATATGTACATGTCCTCGGATGAGGGACTATTTCTGAACATCACTTGGTGGATCAGCTTCCACATGGTTCATGATGGACATCTCAGACCACATTGTCACTAAAAGTGTCATTGTTAGGTTTGCAGTCTCTAAGAAACTGTAATTTGCCAAAGAAGAATATAATACTATGGCTTTACTAAAAGAATTCTAACATACAATTCCCTTCTTCAGGATTACCACAAGTCTCATATTGCATTCCAATATGTCACAAACACTTTGAGTACCACTGTCCAATATATCAGGTTCTATGTGCCAAGTAGCTGGTGGACTTGCTTTCCAAATCACCTAGAGAATCTTCTCTTATCCCTAAGTGTAGAACAGCTGGATGACCTTCTCTTACTGTCCATCTTAGAGCAGCCAGAGATAGTTTGCTTAGTCTGGACTCCATTAAAAAATATTAGTAAATGCATGAGAGCATTATAGCCAACACTATACAACGCCTCTAAACCAAAAAAGGAAGAGGAGGGACGGGGAAGAGGAAGAAGAAGTGGTGCTAACATGTACCAAGCCTGTCTCCTTCAAAATGAGAAGAAATGAGATGTACAACAAGGACTTTTACGCATTCTAGAGGACATTACAGACATACTTGGACTACTGTCACTCAGAAAGTTTACTAAGATGTCAAATCCTTTAATTTAATGGAGTTTATCTCCTATCCTCTGACATGTGTCTTTCTAAGTCTGATACTTTCTGTCACTTGGTTTTGTTATCAAGATTCCATTAGTGCAGTTGACCGGTGGTGAAAACCCATGAGATGGAGAGACAATCCAGATCAATGAAGACCAAAATAGGGGAAATCAGCCTAAGATTTGAGGCAAGATAATGAGTATGTATTTCTGCTCCTGCCAGGTGAAGTAAATTGCTTCTAATATCGTGTGGGAGGGGGGTAGAATTTGGTATAGAAAAGAAAAACCTTTTTAAATCCTATTGCCACATGCCAGATGATAGGTTTTGTTGATCTGCTCCAGTACAAAGGTTGTATATGAACCTATACTAAGCAAAAGAAATCTCCTGAAAAACTTACATTAAAATATTGTCATTCTCCATGTCCTATCTTGGACAAACAGGCAAGTAAAATGTGGATGTAATAGGAATCATCAACCTTCCACCCTCCAAGTTTTTTAGGGTGATACTAATATCTGACTTTCCCTAAAGGATATATTATTGAATTTGCTTCATCTTTTTTCAAAGTATTAATTCAAGGGATTTAGCTTCCCTACTTTAAGTTGCCTTTTTTTTTTTTTAATTTTTTGCTGTGCAGGATCTTTGTTCCTCAACCAGGGATCCAACCTGTGCCCCCTGCAGTGGAAGCACAGAGTCTAGCCACTGTACCACCAGGAAAGTCCCTACCTTCCCTACTTTAATATCCCTATCCCCAGGCGTCTGGAAGCCAATAATGAGTCTACCAATTTCAGAGAAAATATACCACACTCAGGAGCTAGGAACAAAAACAATAGTTAGTTTCATGGAAACACCATACTAATTTTAAAATCACTTTTAGTCAAAACTTTATCACCTAAACCTTCAAAATACTGCATACTATATTGATCCTCACTAGTCCTCTCAATCATCAAGAACTAGTATTAACTCAAGCCGGTATCTATTATCCTCTCCAAAAGTTCTACATACTTTCCTTTCTCAACTACACAGTCATTTTCTTAACAAGATTCTGGTGAATTCATTGACAATCAAGAGAAAGATTTATGGTGTGTACTCAGGTGTGTATCAGGCCTCCCCAAAGGAGTTGGGATTCATAACCAGGTGGAAGACAGGGATTGGATGAAAGGAAAAGACTCTCCATCATTGTGACTCCTAGCAAGCCTATCACAAGATTTATAGTTCATGTTGTTGTATGGATCAAAAAGGACCTTGGGGCTTCCCTGGTGGTGCAGTGGTTGAGAATCTGCCTGCTAATGCAGGGGACACGGGTTCAAGCTCTGGTCTGGGAAGATCCCGCATGCCACGGAGCAACTAGGCCCGTGAGCCACAACTACTGAGCCTACGCATCTGGAGCCTGTGCTCCGCAACAAAAGAGGCCGGGATAGTGAGAGGCCCGCACACCGCCATGAAGAGTGGCCCCTGCTTGCCGCAACTAGAGGAAGCCCTCGCACAGAAACGAAGACCCAACACAGCCAAAAATTAATTAATTAATTAATTAATTTTTTAAAAAAAGGACCTTGGAAGATGGCCTATTTAAGTCCCAGGGACTCCATGGTCAGTTGACCATTCCAGTTACTACTGATATTTCAGTGCTGCTGCATTGAATGGCAAACAGTTTTGCCTTTCTTCTGGCAATTAAACACTATTATTACCTGGCTCCTTCCTTACCAATATTTTAACATCTACATTAAAATTAGGGACCACATTTCAATAATTTATGACAAAGGAGCCAAGAATATACAGTGGGGAAAGGACAGTCTCTTTAATAACTGGTTTTGGGAAAAGTGGATAACCACATGCAAAAGAATAAAACTCCACAACTATCTTACACCATACATAAAGATTAACTCAAAATAGATTAAAGACTTGAACATATGACCTGAAACCATAAAGCTAAGAACAAAACATAAGCAATCCAAATACAGCAATACACTAAAATAAGTACATAATGACCAAGTTGATTTTTATTGGGAATAGATGTACAGTTTAAATTAAGAGCTCTATATATGAAGTTCAGTAAATTCAAATGTTAAGGAAGAAAAGCCACATGATTATTGGAATTGATATAGAAAAAAGCATTTGATAATTTAAATTATCCTAGCAAAATAGGAACAGAAGGGAGTTTTTCCACTTAAAAATCCAAAATAAAATAAGGATACTTAATACCTACATTTTTATTCAATACTGTACTAAAGACACTGGCCATATAGTAGGACAAGAAAAGACAAATAAAATGTAAGTACTGGAAAGGCAAAAAACCCCACAAAAGTTGTCATTTGCAGAAAATGTGATCATCTACACAGAGAATGTAAGAGGTACTGCCACTAAAAAAAAAAAAAAGTGGCACACCCAACCTTTATCTATTTATTTATTTTTGGCTGTGTTAGGTCTTCGAGGAGACTGAGGGCTACTCTTTGTTGCAGTGTGAAGGCTTCTCATCGCGGTGGCTTTTTTTGTTGCGGAGCACAGGCTCTAGGCACACAGGCTTCAGTAGCTGTGGTGCATGGACTCTAGAGCACAGGCTCAGTAGTTGTGGCACACAGGTCTAGTTTCTCTGTGGCATGTGGGATCTTCCCAGACCAGGGCTCGAACCCATGTCCCCTGCATTGGCAGGCAGATTCTTAACCACTGTGCCACCAGGGAAGTCACCATACCCAACCTTTATTGCCCCCATTACAGCCTTTTTGAGGATGTGACTGCTTCCCTTTACTATGTATTCTCAATGCCTTGGTGGTAGAAGCCTTTCCTGAAAACTGTATTGGAAGTGGCTGTCTTTGGCCTTTGTGCCCATTGGGAGTATTTATTTATTAAGTCAACAACCTCTTATTAACTGCATGCTATGGTCAGACATTGTAGTAAGCACCAGAGATACAATACCACTCTGTCCCTGCCTTCAAGGGAGTTTACATTTTGTATGAACAATCTTTGTTATTTCTCTTCCATCTCCTCACAGTCCCTGGAATTGCATTTGACATAGAATTGGAAGAGTAGAATTTTGGGGTTTGGGTTTTATTTTGGTTGGTTTGGTTTTTTTTCCTTGTAGTACTCATAACCATCTTTATTACATGTAATTTTATATAGTTCTCTATACTTTAAAGAATGTCTATCACATCTATTCTCTGAAATAAACAGTCTTCTCAAGATAAAAAATGAAAACAAAAAAAACTCTTGATGAATCCACTGTACCACACGTATCTACCTAATTTGTTGAGTCCTTTAATATCCATTACATCTAAGACTGGCTTGTCGTCTCAACTCATTGTTTGTAAGCCATCACCAAGTCCTGGATTCCATTTAACAACCACACAAGTGATATTGCTTCCAGATGTTCAACTTTGTAAACTGAACCCAGAATCATCATTAAGTGCATTTCATTAAAAATTAGTCCCACCTAAATCATGTTCTTTCCCTTCCTTATCTAGCACCATAAGACTTAATTTCCACACACATTTCCCAGGGTTTTTAATACAAATTAGGGAAGTCTTGAAATTCCACTGACATTGTAACCCTTTTCCTCCTGGCTTTGACTTTGTATTGGTCCCATGAGGCAGGCAGGGATCTGCATCTAGTAATAGGTCAGGAGATAATGACTGCTGTAGAATATGACAAGATTTCCTTGAAAAATAATAACCTGCTGTGTGATCGTAACAGGATCTCCATAGAAAACAGAGGCATCTTCATATGATGGGGAGAAAGTTATGCTTCTGCTAGAATTAGATAAACACAGGGGCATTCTGGAGTTCAGAGACCTTAGAATTATCTAACCCTTCCAATTTGAAGAATCCTATTGTTTCCTAATCAATGCCTTAATCTTTACATGACAGATTTGACATTGCTATGAATTCAACCTACCTGGTGCTTTAGGAATCAACAAATTCATACATCTGCTTTTAGATAGATGAGACATAGAGCTTCAAAAAGATACTTTAAAAGAGGTCATAAGAAGTACCTTATTCTCTAACATGCCCCTAGCCATGTGAACTCTAACTCTGTTGCTTTCTTTCTCAAATACTCCAGTGCATTGAGAAGCAGACATCTCATCCAGAAATATTCTTGTTCTCTGACAGCTGCCACATGGTCTACCAAAGTCATACATAAGTCACTTTGTTTCAAATGACTACGGGTGATCATTTCAGTGACTTTGGCCATAGTATACAAGAGACTACCAGTGCCCTACCTTCCAAGATCGTTTCTTCATTGGGACACAACTAAGTCAGATAATAAGTCTTGATTTTCCAGATCCCCAACCTTGAAGAAACATGGCTTATAACCAATTCTGGTACCAAAAATTGTCAAGCAGATCTCAGTTGCAAATGACAAAAATGTCTCCAACTATTTTAAGGAGAATGAGCAACTTACAAAGCTGCTGAAAGAACCAGAAGAGCATGTCCTAACCTCTGCCTCACTCTAGGAATGACTCCTAGAATAACATGACTGAACTGTGCTGACAAGGAAACTGATTTTTTAATTAAAATCAGGCATCTGGGCATCATCAAAATACTATCACAGGACTGAGCTCCAGGAACAGGGCAACTGTGCTGGAAAGATCAGAAAGTTACTGACAGAACTGTCAGCTCTAGTTTACTGAAAGAGCTCAGCTAGCAAAATGAATCGCACAAACTATTGGCCGTTCCCCTACTTAACTTAGCATCAAAATCAAGTATGTGAGTACATCTTACTGGCAGAACCTAAATTTTAACTGGAACCTTTGCTGCAAGCTTGGAAAACAGCCTTTATTTTGTTAGTCTCTACACTAATGGTAAATACACTAGAAGGATATTGTAAAATACCTTGATCAAGGCAGTCTACTGAATCTACCACAATCACGGCAATCTAGCATTCAGCTGAAGACATGACCCTGTCATGTAAACAGAAGTGCTAAGAATGGGATGATGGTGAGGACTAATGATGCATACAAGTCAAGGCACTTCTGCACACTAATAATTTTATCCTTAGCGTATCCTTTCCCCTCTATGCCAGTGTTTTATTTTCATATGTAATAGTAATAATTTAGAAAAGGCAAGTTTTTAATTTTCTAACTTGTGTTTTAACATATTCTAGCATTTGGGGAATATCTGCTGAAGAGTTATGAGATTTAGAGGTTTTCTATTCTTTTAGAATTGATTTGTTTTAGCCTTGAAAGAAGATTAGAGAGTATGTGTGTGTATTAGTAAGAAAATGTTAAATTTATTAAAATTCAGTAGGAGTAGCATAAACACTAGAGAAAAATCGGAAAGAGAAAGTATTATTATGCCTCAGAAAATGAAGCAGTTGCCTGGAGCTAAGGGGAAAAAAAATGAATCTAGATACAAGGGACAAGCTTTATGAAATAACTAACTTGAAATACAAAGATGTTGTGCGAAAATACATATTTAGGAACACAGTAATGAAAATATTGCAGAAAATGATGTGAAAGGCTTCGGGTGTTAAGACAACCTATATCCCTATTTCTTTATATTTTCTAGTCTCCATCTCTTAGTGCTCTGCCTGTGAAGCATTTTATAGCAATAATTATGCAACACTGTATTTCTAAGGGAGAAAATAAAAGGAAAAAGGAACAAAACAAGGTGACAGAATCATATACTCCCGATTCACAGAAAATATCAGGGCCAACATGTCATTAATCAGATGGTCCTAATCTTAGTATATTTTTATTCTTCTTAGAAATAAACAAAGAAGAAACTAGGAGAAGTTGAGAAAAAGAGGAATGAATAACATGGGGGAAGGTAGAAGAGGGAAGGGAAGGAGGGCCAGGAGCAGAGGGAGAAGGGAAAACAGGAGGATAAAGTGGCAGAAGAAAGAAGGAAAATAAAGAATTGAAAGAGATGTAGAGGAAGAAAAAAGTGAAGGAGAAGGTGAGGAGGGAGGATTGGAGGGAGAGGGGAAGGGGATGAGCAGGAGGAGACTGGAGAATGAGAAGAGACAATGGTAACAATAGCTCCATCGTCCAGTGGTACTCCAAATTGATATGAATTTTCAAAATCAGCTGTATTCTTCCTTTTCATTTCAGTGGCTAAATGTCCCCCAGATGCAACAAAAAGGCTGTTTCTGCTTCCTAAACTCAATTGCCTCTGATCATGTTTTAGTATACATTTAAAGTTTTAGTAATTGGTAGGACTCTGAAAATATGGTTGTGCAGATGTGTGTGTGTGTGAGTGTGTGAGTGTGTGTTGTGTGTGTGAGGGAGAGACAGACAGAAAGACAGATTGACTGAAATTAATAGGACCAAAATAAAATGATTAAATCTTGCATTCTGAAATTATCTTTTGATATTTATAACTGGAGCCTACCATTTTAAAGCTGAAAATAATTAACTGCTCTATAACTCATAGAATTGTTTATCAACATTTTTCAAGGCACTAGTCATACATTAAAAGAGCTATAATTTACCATTTGATTCCCAGAACAGAGATAAATTGGTTAAAGTTGGAATGAACTAACCTCTACTCACTATAACTGGTATAACCAGGCGTTTCTTTTTAGTTCTCCCTTTAACAAAATATCACATCTTCTCATCAGGAGACTGTCCTGTTTTACAAACCCCACCATTCCATCCTACTTGTGCAAATAAAAACATATTAACCTGTGACAGAAATGAGAATAATTCTAACTTTCACTATGTTTCTATATATAATCATCCAGACAGGCTATTATTCTAAGGCATTTGCTAGCTGTTATTTTTTTCCTTCTGTTTTCCCACTCTGATGAATTGAATAAGAATAATAAAAGTAAGGCTGTTGATTCAAGACTCTGAACCATAGAACTGGCTGTCAATCATGCAGTGAATTTGGTCTTTAATCTTTGTCATTCAAGTTTCAAATGTATAATCTACATGAAGAAAGCTAATGATTATTATGATTATTTTAAATGACAAAGTATTTCACTTCGATTCTGTGTCAAAATGAAAATGTCCTAAATTGAGTGCTCATCTCAGACTTAAAACTAAAAGGATCTATAACCTCATGCTCTGTTCCTTTTATCCATAAGAGAGGGAAACAGTTAAAAATTGAGACCACTTGATATACAATTTTTTGACACTAATTTTTTTTCCTATGAAACAGTAATATATATTTATATATATATATAAATATATAAATATATAACGACATGGGTCGTTTCTTCGCTCTCTTTTAAATATGTACTAAAAAAGAAGACAGTGATTTATTTTGTTCCCATGTAAGTGCAGGTTCAGAGGAAAGTCATCTAAGGCTTATATGTACAAGGACCACAATATTTCCAGTTCACTGCTCTACCATTTCTAGTATGTATCGCTCATCTTTGTGGTTTAGGGAAGCACCTGCATGGAAGGTAGTAGAATAAAGAAATAAAGAATAAAAGGGGTAGATGCTTTTCCTTTTTTTTCTTTTTTTAAAGAAAAGTTTCTGGAAACTGCCATGATACACTTCCAGTTACATCTCAGTAGCCAAAATTCTTCTATATATCCACATTCAGTTGGAAAGGAGTGTGAGAAATGTGGTCACCATTCTGGTTAGCCACGTGCCTATCCCCAAATCAACAACTATATCACATTGGAAAAGGAACAATAGGTATTGAAGATGTCTACATTTCTCTGCCATATCTTCTCTTCATTTTCTTTTCCTTCTAGATTAACATTGTTTTTATTTCCCCATTTCCCAAATCTGATCTTTAATTCTCTAAACCCAGATTATCTGTTGACAGAAGAAATAGGAAAGCCCATGGCATTTTATGAAACTCTTAAAGATTAGTATTTTATGTGGCAGATTTTTAAAGTTAGATAATGCCTACAATTGTCCTAAGTATATACTTAAATTTTTTTATTAGTTGTAGGAATGAGACCAAATCCAGCTCTTGTAAAGTGACTAAGAATTTGTTGCCTTTAAATATGTAATCTTAGCACATAATCTTATATATTGCAATACAGTTAATTGCTGAAGCACTTTGGTGACATGAGGTTTTATTTGGTAGACTGTATTGCTGAAAAATACTCTTTCCTATCTTGGTGAGGTATCATTACTTCCTTTCCTGTTGCACAAACATCAGGTTTGGTTAGGTGACTTGCTTTCATAAAAAACTTTGAGTGGAAGTGACATGTATCACCTCTGAGCAGAAACCTTAGAAATCAGCACATGATTCATGGTGTTCTCTTTTTATTCTGCATGACCACCAGCATTGTCCAGATAGGGGAGACCGACCTGCATGGATCCTGAGCAAAGACAGTGAGAAGCAGAACTGCATTTGACCTCAGACCATAAAGGACAGTTTTGTTTACTGTACTATCATCATCTTACCTATCCTATCTTTAAAAATTATGATGTCAAAATTTCAGGATTTCTCAAACCCACTAGTCTTGTCAACCAACTAAAAGCTTACTTTTCATTGAAAACCTCCCAGTGCTTTCTACAACGCAGAATAAAATCTAAATACCTTAACTTAGCCAACAAACAGTGATTTTGTTCCTGGTCTATCTCTGTCACACCATTTGGTAAAATCATCCCCCACGACTACTGCACTCTGACCTCACTAGCCTTCTTTCTGTACCTAAAAAAATGATCAAGCTTATTTGAAGCTCATAACCTTTGCAAGGGTTATCTCTTCTGCCTAAAGGCCAGTTTCCCTGACCTGAATATGTCCGTTCTTTCCTGTAGCTCAGGTCCCATCACAAACGTACTTGGCATGTATAATTTAAAGAATCCCCCTTGTCTCTCTCAGGATCTCAATCCCGTAATTCTATTTTCTTCATGCCACTAACAACATTTTGTTTAACTTGTGGTTTACTTGGTTATTTTATGTCTCTTCTCACTAGTCTGTAAGCAATGTGAAAGAGAATGACATTTATTGCCTGGAATGAAGTGGGAAAGCCATAAATGCTTGTTAAATAAATGGTTGAGGTGAGATATGACACCATTTGCATGAGATGAGTCTGATGAGAAACTCCTACTATTAATTCAGAAGAAAAATAAAGGATATCAAGGCAATTTCTATCAATAGCTGAATTTCCAAAGCTTTTCAGAGTAAGACTTTAAAATGATCATCACTTGGATGAATCTAGTATCATCTTCTCCAATTATATCATCATCTATAAATGTTCAGGTGCAGATTAAAGTAGACGATAACTCCACCATTCTATAGCAATTGTAAATTCATGTTTATGGTGCACTTGGAACTCTGAAATGCTGAGGACCCTTATCAGTTAGCACTGTGATCATATTCAGCAGTAAAGATCCATGTGGACTAAGGGTCTGTTGTTCTGGTTAATGGAGGCAGTTCATAGGCATTGTTCTGGTTAATGGAGGCAGTTCATAGGAGGCATCCACAGGGAAGCAAGATTTATTCTCAGCATCCCGAGATTCTACACCCAGTCTCTCTGCATGCAATTAAAAATATCCTTTTTTCAGTGTATACTGACAAATGAAAGGATTTAAGTGCTGCTGACAATAGGCAGGCTGGTGGTCAAAGAGCAAACTCTTGGTTGATCCAAACAATGACAATTTAGACTAAGGCTGTTTAATAATGGGGCATCTGTGATTTATGAAAATGATTTTAAGAGAAAGTATTCTCTTAGCTCTCGTAATCCACATAAAAGCATTGTTTTATCATACAAAATTTTATCTAATGGGAAAATTTATTTCATAGAATTAGATACAGCAAGCTAGTTATAACTTCTGGAGACAATGCATGTGTGTAACCTTGGTTCTTCACCAAGAGTAACATGATTTTCACATAATTAACAGTGTAAAATGTTAATTTATTAATGATGACTTTTCCAGTTCTGCCCCTAACTTTCTATTAATTCTATTTTTCCTTCATCAGATGAACTAACTAAATCCAATAAAACACATGCAAGATTTTTACAGTTAAAACAACAAAACATGTCACAAATTCTAACCAAATTGACCTATAGAGGTAACGTGATTTCAATCAAAATCTCAACAGGCTTTTTGTTGGTAAAAAGTGGCTCTCCAATTTAACATATGTGTGGAAAGGGCAAAGGTCCTAGAATAGGAAAAATAATCTTTAAAAGGAGAACAAGGTTGTAGGATTGGCATTATCAGATTTCAGTACTGATTAGAAAGTTATACTCATCATGACACTATGGTATTGGCATAAAATTAGACAAAAATAACAATTGAACAGAATAGACAGTCCAGAAATAACACTCATGTTTACACTGTTTACACTGTAATATTTACACTGTTCCTTATTTTGCAACCAAAACACCAAACAAATTCAATGAAAGGAAATAAAGTATTTTCAACAAATGATGTGAAACAACAGGATAAATTTGTGGGAAATAAAAAGAGAACTTCAACCCATACTTCCTACCACACATGATAATTATCTCACAAAGGACTGTAGACATAAAAAGTAAAGCTAAAACTGAAAATCTTCTAGGAAAACATAGAAGAATATATATGAGGACTTGGGGTTAGCAAAGATACCTTAGAAAAGACATAAAATGTACTGTTAAAAGTAACTGATAAACTGTACTTCATCAAAATTAAACACTTTAGCTCATCAAAAGACAATAGATATGAAATAAAAAGGAAAGCCCAGACAGGAAGATATTTTAGTACATATATCTAAGGAATGGTATCCAGGATATATAATATAGTTCAACAAATTATTAATAAAAAGACAATTGTCCCATAAAAATTGGGTAAGAGAGAGAAGATAAGCAATTTGTAAAAGATATATGAATGGCCAATAAATGCAATTTTAAAATATTTTAATATCATTAGTATTCAATTCAATCCAGACAATTCTGAGAGTTAAAAACTTCAGGGGACCCAGTCGTAGGTGGGGGGGGGCCCACACTTCTGTGAGTTTTACTTCCAGGAGCCTGACCAGGTTCTTTCAGTAATCCCCTCCTTGATATCATTAGTATTCAGGAATACCCAGATTAAAACTATCAGCTTAAAAACACTGGAATGACTAAAATTGAAAGGAAAGCACCAAGAATTAATTAGAGTATGGAGATACTGGAGTATTCCTACCTTCCTAGGAATGTAAGGTTGTTCAATCATTTACGAAGACAGTTTGTAGTTTCCTATAAAGCTAAACATGCAGCTACCCTATGACCTAGAAACTCCATTTCCAGGTATTTATTCTAGAGAAATTAAGACCTATATCCACAAAAAGCGTGTTCACAATGTTCATAACATGAACTTAACACTGGAAATTAACAAAAATAATTCTGTAGCAACAGAAACAACCAATTATCGTCACCATGAGGAAGAATAAACACATTATGGTATATGCTTGCAATAATATACTATTTTTAAAAGAACAAAATACTAGCATGTAGAACAACATGGATGGATCGCAAACACATTATACTGAGTGAAAGAAGCCAAACCCAAAAAGCTACTGTGGGACTCTATTACATGAAAATCAAGAACAGGTGAAATTAACTTATGGTGATTTAAAAAAAGAAGAGTCATTTCTTGTGGGCATTGGAATTGACTGGATGGGGGCATAAAAGAATTCTCTGGAATAATAGAAATCTTTCAGTTTTATTGTGTTGTTGATTACATGGGTACATTTTTGTCAACATTAGTCAAATTTGGGGGACCTCCAGGTCAGCACGTAAGGAGCTTGGAAATCACCACTTTGCCCTAACAAGTAAAAAACTGAACACCCTGAAAAATCAACCCCGCTTAAATCCATAAGAGAAGTGAGGTCACAGGACAAAACACTGCCCCCAAAACCAGAGAGACAGGCAGACAGATACAGAGAATCACAACTTACCAGAGCAGAAACTCGAGCTGAAACCTCTGGAGGAACCAGTGTTGGCGTAGGAAAACCTAACCTGTGGTTGACAAATTGCTGGAGGCTCAGTGCAGACAATTCTGAGAGGCAAAAATTCCAGGGGACCCAGTCACACGGAGAGCCCCACGCTTCTGTGAGTTTTACTTCCAGGAGCCTGACCAGCTTCTCTCAGTAAATATCAGAGAAAAATCCCCTCCTGCTTCTGGCAGGGGAAAGGGGGAGGGAACTATTTTGAAATACACCGGAGCACTATGGTCTTATCAAGGCCTCCCCTCAGGAGAAACTAATTGAACAGAGCTTACTAGCCTGCTGGAATTTTATCAGAGCCTAATTCACCTGGGAGAAGGAAAATACTCAATCCCAGCTCACTCTAGCCATCCTACCTAAAATGAAAGGGGAAAAAAATGAGAAACACTTGTGGAAGTTCACGTTTCAGAGGCACAGGTTAACAGAAGGAGACCTAATCATAGGCCTGTAGGATGCTTTCCCTCCCCCACACCTCAGGACCACATTATTAAAAGCCTGTTTCCAACAGTGCCTTTTACCTAGCACAGACATACCTCATTTTATTGTGCTTCACAGATGTGTTTTTTACAAACTGAAGGTTTGTGGTAACCCTTCATAGAGCAAGTCTGTCGGCACCATTTTTCAACAGCATTTGCTCACTTCATATTTCTAAGGCACATTTGGTAATTTCTGCAATATTTCAAACTTTTTCATATTATTATATTTGTTATGGGTGATTTGTGATCTTTGATGTTACTATTGTAATTATTTCAGGGCACCACAAACTGCACCCATATAAGGAAGCAGACAATCAATGTTGTGTGTGTTCTGACTGCTCCACTGAATGGCTGTTCACTGTCTCTAGCCCTCTTTTCACCTCCCTATTCCCTGAGACACAACAATATGGAAGGTAGGCCAATTAATAACCCTACAATGGCCTCTAAGTTTTCAAGTGAAAGGGAGAGTTGCATGTCTCTCACTTCAAATCAAAAGCTAAAAATGATTAAGCTTAGTGAGGTAGGCATGGCGAAAGCTGAGATAGGCTGAAAGGTAGGCCTCTTACACCAAACAACTGGCCATGTTGTGAATGCAAAGGAAAAGTTCCTGAAGGAAATTAAAAGAGCTACTGCAGTGAACACATATATGATAAGAAAGCAAAACAGCCTTATTGCTGATGTGGAGAAAGTTTTAGTAGTCTGAATAAAAGATCCAACCAGCTACAGCATTCCTTTAAGCCAAAGCCCAATCCAGAGCAAGGCCCTAATGCTCTTCAACTCTATGAAGTCTGAGTGAGGGGAGGAGGCCACAGAAGAAAATTTTGAAGCTAACAGAGGTTTGTTCATGAGGTTTAAGGAAGAAGCTGCCTCCATAACATCAAAGTGCAAGGGGAAGCAGCAAGTGCTGATATAGAAGCTATAGCAAGTTATCCAGAAGATATAGCTAAGATCATTAATGAAGGCGGCTACACTAAACAACAGATTTTCAATTAGATAAAACAGCTTTATATTGGAAAAAGACACTATCTAGCAGTTTCACAGCTAAAGAGGAGAAGTCAGTGCCTGGCTTCAATTTGACTCTCCTGTTAGGTGCTAATCCACCTGAGAAGTTTAAGTTGAAGCCAATGTTTATTTACCATTCTGAACATCCTAGGGCCCTTAAGAATTATGCTAAATCTACTCTGCCTGTGCTCTATAAGTGACACAACAAAGCCTGGTTGACAGCACATCTGTTTACAACATGGTTTACTAAATATGTTAAGCCCATTGTTGAGACCTACTGCTCAGAAAAAAAAAAAAAATTCCTTTCAAAATATTACAGTCCATTCACAATGCACCTGGTCACCAAAGAGCTCTAATGAAGAGGTACAGTGAGATTAATGTTGTTTTCATGCCTGCTAACAAGATATCCATTCTGCAGCCTGGATCAAGGAGTAATTTTGACTTTCAAGTCTTATTATTTAAGAAATACATGTCATAAGTCCATAGACAGTGATTCCTCTGATGGATCTGGGAAAAGTCAATTGAAAACCTTCTGGAAAGTATTCACCATTCTAGATGCCATTAAGAACATTCCTGATTCCTGGAAAGAGATAAAAATATCAACACTAACCAGAGTTTAGAAGAAGTTGATTCCAACACTTATGGATGACTTTGAGGGGTTCAAGACTTCAGTGGAAGAAGTAACTGCAATTGTGGTGGAAATAGCAAGAGAACTAGAAGTAAAGCCTCAAGATGTGACTGTGACTAAGTTGCTGCAATCTGATGATAAAACTATAACAAATGAGGGGTTACTTCTAATGGACGAGCAAAAAAAGTGGCTTCTTGAGATGGAAACTACTCCTGGTGAACATGCTGTGAAGACTGTTGAAATGACAACAAAAGATTTAGAATATTACATAAACTTAGTTGATAAAACAGCAGCAGGGTTTGAGAGGATTGAGTCCAATTTTGAAAGAAGTTCTACTGTGGATAAAATACTATCAAACAGAATTGCATGCTACAGAGAAATTGTTCATGAAAGGAAGAGTCAATCAATGTGGCAAACTTCATTGTTTTCTGATTTTAAGAAATTGCCACAGACACCCCAACCTTCAGCAACCACCACCCAGAAAAGTCATAAGCCATCAACATCGAGGTAACACTCTCCACCAGCAAAAATATTGTAACTTGTGAAGGCTCAGATGATGGTTAGCATTTTTTAGCAGTCAAATATTTTAAAATTAAGGTATGTACATTGTTTTTTTAGACATAAAATACTATTGCACACTTAATAAACTACAGTGTAGTGTAAACATAACTTTTATATACTCTGGGAAGTTTTTTAAAACCCTGTGGTTTAACTTTATTGTGGTATTTGCTTTCTTGCAGTGGTCTGGAACAGAGCGTGCAATAGTTTCAGGGTATGCCTGTACATCATGTCTGGCTATCAAGAAAAAATACAAGGCATACTAAAAGGCAAAACCACAATTTGATTATTTTAGGCTTGAGTGTCAGGTGAAGGAGATTCAATGATTTCTCCCACTAGATGATACTCCTTTATTCCAAAGCTTTGAGAAAAAATTCAATAAAAGTAGCTGAGAGAAATATTAGACATTCTAACTCTTTTAAATTGGTGTTAAAAAGCAATTTGCTTGAGGCCTAGCATCCTTATACAAGATTTTACCCAGATAATTATTATTACATTTGCTTTTGTTTGACAGATTTTATGTATTTCTTTTAGGAAATTATTACTTTAAAAATAGAAAATGAGAAGTTCTTAAAAATAACTTACAAATTCATATAAGTGAATATCTCAAAGGTGGGTAGGTACTTTTATTAAATAAAGAAATGAGATCTGAAACATTTTTATACAAAAATTGAAATATAATGGATGCAAATGTCTCTCATTGCCTCTCAGTCTGCTTCTTCAGTTCTTTCATTATTTTTTTAATTTCCTGTATTATAGGTTTCTGTGGCTATTATAACAAATTAACACAGTAGCTTAAAACAACAGGACTTTATTTTTTCACAGTTCTAGGGGTCAGAAGTCCCAAATCAAAGTGTCAGCCAGATTGTACTCTTTCTGAGGCCTAGCAAGAATCTATTTCTTGCTTCTTCCAACATCTGGTGATTGTCAACATTCCTTGGCTTGTAGTTGCATCACTCCAGTCCCTGCTTCCATATTCACATTGCCTCTACCTTCTCCTCTCTGTGTCTCTTATAAGGATACTTATCATTGGATTTAGGGCCCACATAGATAATCCAGGTTGATCTCCTCATCTCAAGATCCTTAATTTAATTACATCTGAAAAGACCCTTTTTTCAGACAAGGTAACTTTTACTAGTTCTGAAAACTAAGACAGGGACACATTTTTTGGAAGGCCACCATTCAATCCACTACATATATCAATTAATACCAAATGAGCATTACCCTGTACTCAGTACTATGTTTGAAGCTACAACAGAAGGCATATAGAGTAATGATTATCTTCACAAGTTCTTGATTTATATCCCAGCTCAGTCTCTTAAGCTGAGAATGAATAGATTACTAAAACATATGTTCCAATTATCTATAAAATGTGATAAATAAACAATATCTATATCAAACATTATTTTGGGAGTTAAATAAGAACAATAGAGCAAGTAGAACATTTCCTGGCACATATTAAGTGCTGAGTATATTTTAGCTATCATTTGCTCAATGAAAAAGACACATTCACTGATTTTAAGGTATTTTTATACCATCAGATCTACACTAGAAGGAAAAAGTGCAATTCCAACTTATCTGGCACATATTTGAAGTTTATTGTTTCATTATGGAATCAATTTACCTTCCTAGCTATTTTGTTTCTCTTATACTGTTAAAACAATGATTGTGTCCCTTGCTTTATATCACCTAGCAACTGAGAAAAGCAGATCAGAAGGAAGATAAGTGGCTTGAGAGCGGAGCCTGGAATTTAAAATCTGACATCAATAACTGGAATAGGAGATCATCCATAGACATATTTTTCCTTCCTCTTCCCTACTTCCTGCCTATCTCCCTTCTTTCTGTCTACCCACCTTGCTCCATGGGCATCTTACCAAAAGAGCATACGTTGGAAAAAAGAAAAAACAATAAAGTAAAATAATAAAGTTCAAGAAAACCAAAATAGATTTGTCTTTTCCAATAAACAGACTTTCTGGATTCAAAATTATTCTCCATTCTTCCACGAGGCCCCCTGATGATGCTCACGGCAGGTGGAAGCTCAAAACAAGTCAGCTCTCACCAATTACACGTTTACACTCAGTTGTACTTGCTTCAAGCTCTATTTGTTTAAGTAAATATTATGCAAATTAAAGATTATTAATGTGAAACAAAGATGGTTGTTTTTATAAAAATTAAGTGGAACTATTTAGCAGCATTAAATAAATGTAAGTATTTAAAATGGTTTCCAAAATAGTCACAAGCCAGACCACAATAAAAGATTGGGGGGATGGGGAGATGAATTATAAAAATCTCAATAAATTCTGCACTCCAACTGCTTCACTTAAAAAAATTAAAATTGGAAACTACAGTTTAAGCAAAAACATGCTCTTTGGAATTCTAGTCAGTGAAGAAAAAAGCTTCATCCCATATCAAGTGATTAGCCAATGTACGGTTTCTGAGAGCTGCTGTAAAAAAGTACCACAAACTAGGTGGCAAAACTAACAAACAAAAAATATTCTTTTTGTTTGTTTGTTCATTTGTTCCAGAGGTTATAAGTCTGAAATCAATATGACAGTGTGTTTGGTTCCTTTTTAGAGGTACTTAGGGAGGATATGTTCAACATTTCTCTCCTAGCTTCTGGTGGTTGCCAGCAATCCGTGGTGTTCCTTCGTTTGTATCTTCCAATATCTGCCTCCATCTTCACATGATTATTTCATTTCCCTCTTGTCTCCATGTGTCTGGCCTCACCTCTTCTTAAAAGGATATTAGTCATTGAATTAGGGTCCACCATAATTGAATATGACCTCATCTTAATGAGATTACATCTTCAAAATCCTATTTCCAAATAAGGTCACATTCACATGTTATGAATGGAAGTGAATTTTTGAGGGACATTATTCAACTCAGTACAGCTATAAATTCCAGTTGTATTTATATGTTTTAAGATAAAATTAATGCTTAAAATATGAATATGCTTCTATAACTTTTATTGTGATTTTTAAATTATTTTTCAATTAACCATATAACCACATATCCCAATTGCATTACCTAAAAAGAGTGAATGCTTCAGATCAGAAACGCATAAAGTATATGGGATTATAATTGGTCCTTACATGGGAGAGACAGGGTAAGTTATATAATTTTTATTACATATATAAGCTTCTACCCCAACAACAACAACAAAAAAAAAAACAGCAAATAAAACCTAAGAAATAAAGAAGAGGGAAGAAATAAAGATAAAAATAAAGAAGTATACATCTTGAAAATACTAAAAAGCAACTAAAAAATCAAAAGGTAAAACTGGTGCTTTGCAAATGCTGGAGAGGATATGGAGAAAAGGAAACCCTCCTACACTATTGGTGGGAATATAAATTGGTGCAGCCACTATGGAAAACAATATGGTGTTTCCTCAGAAAACTAAACATAGAATTACCATATGATCCAGCAACCCCACTCTTGAGCATGTATCTTAAGAAAACTCTAATTCAAAAAGATACATGCACCTCAATATTCATAGCAGCACTATTTGCAATAGCCAAGACATGGAAGCAACCTAAATGTCCATCAACAGATGAATGGATAAAGAAGATATGGCATACATATATGCAATGGAATACCACTCAGTCATAAAAAAGAATGATCTAAAGCCACTTGCAGCAACATGTGTGGACCTAGAGATTATCATACCAAGTGAAGTAAGAAAGAGAAAGACAAATACCACATGATATCACTCATATGTGGAATCTAAAATATGATAGGGGCTTCCCTGGTGGTGCAGTAGTTAAGAATCCACCTGCCAGTGCAGGGGACATGGGTTCGAGCCCTGGTCTAGGAAGATCCCGCATGCCACGGAGCAACTAAGCCCATGCACCACAACTATCTAGCTTGTGTGCCCTAGAGCCCATGCTACACAACAAGAGAAACCACTGCAATGAGAAGCCCACACACTGCAACGAAGAGTAGCCCCAGCTCACCGCAACTAAAGAAAGCTCACATCCAGCAACGAAAACCAAACACAGCCAAAAATAAATAAATTTAAAATATGATATAAATAAACTTATTTACAAAACAGAGACAGGCTCACAGACATAGAAAACAAAGGGAGGGGCTTCCCTGGTGGTGCAGTGGTTGAGAGTCCGCCTGCCGATGCAGGGGACACGGGTTCGTGCCCCGGTCTGGGAAGATCTCACATGCCGCGGAGCGGCTAGGCCCGTGAGCCATGGCCACTGAGCCTGCGCGTCCGGAGCCTGTGCTCCGCAACGGGAGAGGCCACAACAGTGAGAGGCCCGTGTACCGCAAAGAAAACAAAGGCAAAAGGGGGTGGGGGAGGGATAAATTAGGAGTTTGGGATTAGCAGATAAAAACTACTATATATAAAATAGATAAACAAAATGGTCCTAATGTATAGCACAGGGAACTATATTCAGTATCCTGTAATAAACCATAATGGAAAGGAATATGATAAAGGAAAAAATATATACGTGTATATAACTGAATCACTTTGCTGTATACCAGAAACTAACACCACATTGTAAATCAATGAAATTTCAATTAAAATTTTTTTTAATTGGTTCTTTGAAAAGATTAATAAAATCTATAGATGTTTAGCAAGACTGATCAAGACAAAAAAGAAAATACAAGTTTAGTATAAGGGACATAAAAGGGGACCTCACTGCTGATGTGACAACATCAAAAAGATAATATAAAAATATGATGAATACCTTTAAGAAAATAAATTTGAACATTTATATAAAATGGATGTTTCTCAAAAAATAAAACCCTCACCTTATTGCAGTTGACAGAAGAAAGTTAAAAATCAGATTAATTTGATGTCTATTTTAAAAATTGAATGTTACTAAAGTCTGTTGACCAAAAGAAGCCCTCTGGCAGAGATGGATTCATCAGTACATTCTTCCAAATACTACTTACAGGGAAAAGAACAATCTTACACAAACTCTTCCAGAGAATACAAAAAGAGATGACATTTCCCAATATGTTTTATAAGAAAGGCATAAACTTAAAACCAAAACTACATAAGAATATCATTAGAATGCATCATCACAGAACAATCTCACTCCTGACTATAAATGCAAATATCCTAAGTTAAATGTTTGCAAAGTGAAACCAGTGATATAGAAAAATACATCATGACCAGGTGACATTTTTCTAATGATTGAAATATAAATTTTGCATTAAAAAAGTAACATAATTCACTCTTAACAGAAAAAGAAAATTCCTGTGATTGGATAGGTAAAGAAAAGTAAAACACAACAAAATAAAACAAAAACCTCTCAGCAACCTAGGACATAAGAGAACTTTCTTAACCTGATAAAGACTATCTACAACATAAAAGAAAGGACAAAAGAAGAAAAAAAAACTGTAACAAACATCATTCCTAATGATAAAATATTGAAAAATTTTCCTCTAGTTTGGTAAAAAGTGAAAAGTATCACTGTTGTCTCTTTATTCACCATTATACTGGGGTTTGTAGACAGCATAATAAGTTTAGCAACATTTAAGACGTATATAAGCATTCAGAGAAAGGAAATAAAATAGCCACTAATTTCACATAATTGTGTACACAGAAAAAACTAAAAAAACTGGAGACATGTTTTTATAATTAATACATAAGTTTGCTACAGTCTGTGGATACAAATGTATGTATGAATATATGCATGTATATCATACACATAGTAAAAATAGAAAATGAAATTTTAATAATATTACAATACTATCAAAAAATCATAAAATAAAGATAGCTTGGGCTGAATATGAGGAAAGATGTGTAGTATCATAGTATTGAAAAATTGAAATGTATTTTCAAGAAAAATTTTAAAAGACAAAAAATGGTGGTTATATACATCTTTAATTTATCACAGAATAACATTAAATAATATTATATCACTTCACAAAGAAGTAATTCCACTTCTCCCACCACTGGCCTTTGTGTTCTTGTTGACATATATTTTAATTCTACACAGGTTGCAAATATACAATGCATTTTCATTATATTTGCTTTAAAGAGACAAAGGTCTTTAAGAAAAATTTTTTTCATCAAGCCTGAAGAACTTCTTTTTTAATTTATTTTATGTGTCTGTGCTGGGGCTAAAATTTTTTGGCCTTTGATTTTGAAAATATCTTTATTTCACCTTTATTTTTGTAGGGTATTTTATTTAGTATGAAATTCTGGGTTGATTTTTTTCTTTCTGCACCTTAAAGATTTTGCCTCACTTTATTCCAGCCTTCATAATTAGCCATCTTTTGCTCTTGTTGTTCCCCTGAATATATCTTTTTATCTCTGGCTACTTTTAAGATTTTTTTTCCTGGCTTTGATTTTCAGACATTTGATTATGATAAGCTTAGTGGTTTTGTGTGTGTGTGTGTGTGTGTGTGTGTGTGTGTGTGTGTGTGTACTCATGCTTGGGATTACTGGCCCTGGAGCTGTGGATTGATATCTTTCATTAGTCCTGAAAAATTCTCAGCCACTATCTCTTCAAAACTTTCTTCTCCCACTCCCTATTTTTTCTCATTTTGGGGACTTTAATTACAAATATGTTAGTATGTTTAATATTATCTCATAGATATTGGAAATCGCTGCTCAGTTTCCTTTTATATTCTTTTTTTTTTCCTCTTTGAGTATTTGTTTAGGTAGTTGGTTTTGTCTTGTCTTCACTTTCTTTCACTCTGTAGAGTCTATTGTTAAGTCTATAGAATGAATTTCTCATTTCTGATGCCATATTTTTCTGTTCTGGTATTTCATTTTATTATCTTATACTTCACATTTTTCTGTTGAAATTTCCCATTTACTTACTTACACATTTTGCCCACCTTTCTACTAAATCATTTACTATTGATATGTTAACCACAGTTAAATTCCTTGTACATATAATACTAATATCTAAAACATCCACAGATTAACTTATATTAACTGTTTTCCTCATTGTTTATGATTCACATGCTCTTGTTTTATTGCATATCTCATAAATTTTATCATATATTGAACTTGTGTACCAGAGAAAAATAAAGATTAAAATCAGTGATATTTAACCCCCAAAAAGGACACTCTTCTTCCACTATTAAGCTGCTTCAAGGGTGATAGAGGAATCAATATAGCATACACTTCAGCTGGTTCTGGGCTTTGTTGCAGATTTTATTCGATTAACTTCACCACTGGCTTCTCAATATTTTGATTTTGAGATCAGAATATTTCCTTCAGTGTAGCTTGGGATCTGAGCACTGGCAAGATTTCCAGAGATCTCTCTTTGCTTTCCAGTTTAGGAGCTAATTTTCAGGGTTGTAGGAGATCCCTCTCTGCTTTATAGTCTAGTATTTGGCCTTCTAGGTGACTTGGGACTTCTCTTTCTTTTCCAACACTGCTCCTAGTTTTTCACCTTTGAGATATCTTTCTCCACCTTGCTGCATTGTTCCTTGCCTACTATGGGCTCTAATGTTAACTAAATAAAGGTCTGTTGTGCATTGTGGGGATTTCTCTCAGCTACCCTGCCCTTCCCCCAGCAAAGAGCACCTGACTGCATTTGATGAGACCCTTGTGTACCTCCAGGGAATTTTTCACAGCCCTTATCCACTGCCCCCATCCTTCAGAAACTCAGTGAAAGTCTTGTACATCTGGAGGGACTTTCTCAGCACTTTTACCCTGAGCCCATTTTCAACGCACTACTTCCATGAACTCAGTGATCTTGTGTAGCTGAGAGAACATTCTTTCAGTTCTCTTGTCCTTTTCCTAGCCTGCTTTGTACTTGGCGAAAGTCCAAGGGCTCTAAGAAGTACTCTATCAGCTGTTCTGTCTTCCTATGGCATTTAATGCACTGCTGTCATGCACTCAGTGAAAGCCTTCTGTGAAACAATTGGAGGATTATCACTAATGGAGATCCCTTGGGATACTAATGAGTCATGTCAGGCCATATGCAGACATTACAATTCTTTAAAGGTTCTGCTGGTTTATTCTTATGCTATCCTATCACAGGTTCACTTTCTTCTCACTATATGTACAAAGAAAAAAGCAGCTATGGGTCCTTCTTCTCTCCTAGGAGAGGCTGCTTCCTCCTTGGAATAGTTAGGTTTCTAGTCACCCTAAGTTCTCTGATGGGTTTAAAAGTAAAACTATGATATCATAGCACATACAGTTTGTTCTCATTAGGGCAGAAACTTTTTCTTAAATAAGACACAAAAAGCCCTAACTATAAATAAAATATTAGTAAGGGTAACTTCATTAAAATTAAACATTTCTTTTTATCAAAAGACTCCACTAAGAAAGTAAAAATGCAGTCCATGGGCAGGAGAAGATATTTTCATACATGTAGCTAAAAACAAAAAAAAAACACAACTTCTATCCAAAATATGGAAAGAGCTCCCACAAATCAATAAGTAAAATACAGACATTCACCAAAAACCAAAAAAAAAGCACAAAAGAAAACTAAATTTCAAAAATCTAGTCAAAATATTTGAAAAAGGCATTTTATAAAAGAGGATATCCAAATGGTCAATAAGAATTTCACTACATTGTATCATTCATCAGGTAAAAGCAATTAAAGCAACGATTCAATGTCACTTCCTATCTATTAGGGTGGAAAAATTAAAAAGCCTAAAATTTTGAAATATTGCCAGGATGTGGAACAACTGGGGCTTTATACACTGTGGGTGAGAAACAACCATTTTGGAATACAGTTTGCCAGACTCTGCTAAAGTTCTATATATGTGCACCCTATGGCTTGGCCATTCCAGTCTTAAGTATATAACCAACATAAATGGGTATATATATGTTCACCAAACTACATGTGCAAGAATGTTTTTAGTAGCCCTGTTTGTGATAGCCAAAAAAATGGAAGCAACACAAATAGTCTTGAAGAGTAGACATTATAATTAAATTGTGGTATAATCATATAATAGAATATTGTATAGCAATAAGAATGAAGTATTGACACACACAACATGGCTACATCTGATAGTCATTATGTTAAGTGAATAAAGAAGACACAAAAGATTCAATTTTTGCAAAGTACAATAACAGGCAAAGTAAATATAGGATGATAGAAGTCATAATAATGTTTTTCATGGTTGGTTATTGAATTGGGGGAGTATATATGTGAGAGGTTTCTTGGTCTATTCTAATACTCTATTTCATAATGTGGAGGTCAAGTGTTCATTTGTACAAACATTCATTGAGTCATACACTTAAAATTCGGGCACTTTATGTATGTTATACTTTTATTTTTAAAAAGTGGCAGAACTGAACCTCAAACGCCTAAAATCTTGCTCAACATAACTAAAACCTTACTGTTGCTGCTACTTCATCAAGTTAAAAATTATCAACAGTGTTGTCCTTTCTTTTTTCATGTAATAAATATGCACTGTGGCATCAAAAAGTCAATCTTCCTTCACTCCAATAATGTGATTTAATTATTTAAAAAACAAAAAACTCAGATCACCACAGATGGGCAGATGCCTAAGGGCAAATGCCAGTTTTGTCCTTTCTTAACTCTTCTGATTCACATTTATCACAATTTCTGACCTTGATGTTTCTTTCCTCCCTCCTGCTTTTTCAGTTATGCATTTTAAAAGATATTTAAAATATGTTATCCAGAATTGTTAGGTGTTCTATTCAGGAATGGTTTACCCAGACATCAAGTATGTCAGATTGTCAAAATTATTTTAAATCTTTTTGAATATTTTAAGCAAATTATTTCATATTTTTCTTATCTCCAGTTCATGGACTATAAATTGTCTAGTTTTTAATCCTACATGGTTTATAACTTCTGATTATAAATTTATTTTCAATGAGGATTGTTTTCTATCAGCACTTCCCAAACCCTGGGTTGTCCAGGCCAGATTTCAAGTTGCTTTTACCAGGGCCCTGTGGGTCTCAACTGTTCTGAACCAGTTTTATGCCAATTTCTTGGCTCAGTATTCCAGAACCATGGAGGTAGCTTAATACCAAGCCCCATAGCAATGAGTCAAGCATGAGGTTCTGATACCTCCTTGATAAGTTTTCACCCTTTCATATCCCTGCTTAGACATCTACTCTATGCAGCTTCCAGATGCCAGTAGGCACAGTTGCCCAGGTTCCTCTCCCTGGATGGGAGAGTCAGTGAAACCCTGACTTACTCAGGGATATACCTGTTGCCTATATTGTACAAGTTTGAGCATTAAACTTGTATTCTTCATTTCTATTAGAGCATTAAAACCCCAACCTCAAAGAACTTTGATTCTTATAAACTTCTGTCTCCTGCTTTGGTGCACAGTGACCAAATTACCTTCTAGTTACCATTTAGTTATAGAAATTGTTCATTCATTTTCTTATTTAAAAAAATAACTGTACTGTTTAAAAGTATTATACCTGTTATGTATGTATATGATGTGTGTGTATGTATTTGCAGTGAGTGGGCTTGTCTTTCCACATTAACTGGCTTACAATACTGAGCAGAATTTTGTTATATTTACGATTTGAAATATATATATATGAAGCAGCTTAACTGAATTTCCAGAGTCTTCTTTATTTATGCAAATGTAATTTGTTTCTACCCAAGCATTTTACTCGTTTTAAATTTAAGCAAAATTTAGGAAAAATCCGAAGACTGTCAGGCTAGTCATCTTTGTCATTCACTTCATATTAATTATAGGATATATTTTTAAAACTCTGTATACTTGGAAATATGCATTGATGAGTAATTTAATGTCTATTTTTAAAAAATTCATAAGTGCACATATTGAAGTGAGATGAACAGGTTTGTTTGAAAATCCTTTATTTCCAATTCCTATGAACCAGGAGCCACCTACGCTGAAGCCAGCAAACACAGCCAATGATCTGGTGATTTCTGTTATAAAAATTCAACCTCTGCCCCCAGCCTTCCTCTTTGATGTGTCAGACATCCCCACCCTCTGATCACTCAACACAATCCAGCACAGCACATCCCAGCCTACCTTTTATGCAGAGTAATATTTATGTGTGCACTTACCTATGCATGTTCTTCTCCCTCTTATAGTAAAATCTAACACAGTAACTTACCCCATGGTGTTCTGTTTCTCACTGCTCACGCAACCCTGTAAAGATCAAAAATTTAGCCAGCATCTGATACCACATCATGTGAAGTGCTAAGTTATTTGGGGGCTTCAGCCTGTTTCATTTGAAACTTCATATTCACTCAAGGTGACATTTCATATGTCAGGATCAGTGGTCCTTTAAGCTTAAAACTGTGAGCAGAATGTCACCTTCCTCAGACCGAGAGACTGCTTTAATCTTTGTGCATCCTAGAATGCGTATTTCCTATGTTCTGTAAATCCTCTGAGCAAAAGTTTTCCAGATGATTTACAGAATGCATTTATGTTAGAAGCTGCTCCTTCAATTTCTGCAATTTGGTACCTAAGGCCTTTTCAAGGACTGTTATAGAAGCAAGATTTCTTTCTTCAGGAGAAGTTGTACCATTGAGGAACATTATTATTAACTATTCTAAAAGGTCACACTACACTATATAATTTAGGAAACTTCAAAAATCACAATTTTGAGAAAGAGCAAGTGGGCATTACAAATAGCAGCAGAGCTCCAAACCAAACTGCTGAGTCTATTTATGAAATTTATTTTTGATGCTCCTTCAAAATAGGTACATAGGATTTCCACAATTTTATTAGTTCTCTGTGAAATATCACATTGGAATATATGTTTGAGTCCCATACAGAGTCCAGAGCACAGCACATTTCCTCTGTTTATAGCTCTCTGTTTTGTTTACTTTAGGCTAGAACACAGGCTTCAGATCCTCTTTCTTGTTTAAAGCCCCAGCACCAGTGAGCCTTCCAGGATGAGGGCCTACTGCCACCCTCAATGTCTCCCTCAATTCCTCAAGAAAGTCAAAGTGATGAATTATATTCTTAAAAATGTTTTCTACAAGAGAGCGAGGATTTACAAGGACTTGAGAATTGAGTATAACACTAAGATGAAAATGGAAACAAGTTACATTCTTAGACAGTATAGAAACATGCTTTATTAATATTATACAGACACTATTCAAGATCCACTGGTGAACTACGTTCTATTTTTCCTTAAAGTTTTTCTAGATTACTGTTTGCTTATTACAAAATGAAATACTTTCTTTGCATCTCAGCTCACTGAACTGAAGCAAAAGGACCAACACAAAGAGAGCCCTGCCTTTCTACATTTTATTTACATTGAGAGGACAAGTTTAGATATACTGGATACTTAAAAGTATATAATTCTTATGAGAATAAGTGTCATTTTATGTTATACCTGGTTTGTTGGAAGTAAAACTCTTTTTAGAAAGAAAATTTTCTCACTGATGACCTTTTAGAAATTGAATCTCATTTAAATAGTCAAAGATTTCTCAAAATAATTGGTTTTTAAGGAAAGACAATTTTTCTTTAATGCTGTCTTTCAATTTAAGGGAATCGTTTCACTTTCCCTGAAGTTAAATAGGTTTTTTCCCTTGTTTCAAAAAGAAGCATTCTTTGGAAATTGTAGTGTGTCTCTTAATGACAATGTTGCCCAGAATAGTTCCATTGTTAGTCTTGTGCCTGCTCTGTGATGTGCTGCCAGTTCCAGGTGCTAGAAGGAAACAAGAGCACAAAGACAAATAATGGGAGCTTCTGCCATTACTGAAAGAAACAGAGTAAGTGTGAGTTAAATCTGTTCATTTTAGTATCTGAAAACATAATATTTCCAAGGAACTTAATTCCTTTTATTAGCTATGTAACTTTTTCTATGAAGATAAAATTCAACCCATGAGCCCCAAACAAAATATATTTTATCACTTCAAATCATATATCAAATGTTAGCAAAGTTTTTCCTATACAGATTTGAATTTATACTCCCCCCTTTTTAATGGATGATAGAGAAGATCTTGTTACTTCCACAGAAACAGAAAATATACTTAAGGTTATTTATGGACAGCTAGGCATCATGCATGCTAATTACTAAGTGATTACTAAGTTATTTATGGACAGCTAGGCATCATGCATGCTAATTACTAAGTGATTACAAAAAACAAATTTGAGGTAGCTGACGAAGTCATAAATGATTTAGTAGACACGACAAATGCGTTTCTAGACGCTAATCATTTACTATCACAGTTAACTTTGTGCACATAGAGGTGTTTGTAACATGTATTTTTGTATTTCTGTTCCTTCTATTTTTAAAAATTCTCTTTTAACCATAATACTTGTTTTGTTTGTGTTCATTAATTTTTAATTTTATTTCTAGCTCCAGGTGATTTGTCTAAAGGCAAATTTCAAAACTTTAAATATCATTTGGATAACATTTTCTATCTTCTAAAGTTTTTATATTTTAAAGTTAGCTTTCTGTCAATGAGTTTATTTCAGTTATTTTGATCATATTGCCCTCTTTTCCCACTGCATATGTATTTTACTCTAATTCAGGGTTTTCCAGAAACATTTTAAGCATAATTTTTACCCTTCCATGCCATTACATTGCTACAATTTCAAACAATTTCTTCTTCAAGATTGAAGCTATAGAAAGAAGTATCTGCAATATCAATTCACAGTCAGTGACATGTTTAGAGAAGAAAATTGAACCAAAATGCTAAGAAACATGTACAAAATTTTCAAACTCTCCCAGAGTTCACAAAAAATATTACTCCTCCCCCCAACTTTTGACAAAAGGATGAAAATACTTAAAGGTGCATAAAAATTGCAAAAGCATCTCCATGGTGCACAAAATTACAAATAATTGGAAACCAATGACTAGAAGTATTCATTTTTGACCAATTTGTCAAGTTGAGCAATTTGTCATTATGATCAATTTGTTAAATCAGCCAGTTTATTTTCAACCAATTCACCTACAGTTTAACAGAATCGTTCCATACTTTCTGGTGTTACCACTGAAATTTAAAAGTCCCTAAAAGGGAAAACTCTGTTCAAAGTCTTCCAGGAAAGTACATTTTTTCCTGTCCCTTGGTTCCATTCCTTTCGGGAGATTCAATGGCTATGTGTGCAACATATCCTAACTTTATAAGTGCTTTTAATATTGAACAATATTTAATGTGGGTATGTAGTATGCAAGGACCTCAAAAGTAACCATTTTACAAGGTTTTAGAAATTAAATATATCTAAGATACATCAGGGAGTAAAACTAACGAGATACAGAAAAATATGGTTACATATTCTACATTTGTACAAAACAAAAGTCTGCATTTTTATGACAAAACCCTAATGGGGCAAAGGAAATCTCATTTTTACTTGGTAGCTTTTTTCATGTTATTTAGAATATTTATAAACATTTAGCCACTTTGAAAATTTAAAGATTACATGGTTGGTGCGAATAGGCAGCAATTTGGCTAAATTTACAAATAAGTTTGGGCATGTGTCTAGAAGAATGCATCAGAGTCTAGGTAGATAATTGGGAAGTGGCAGATCTAGGTACAAGCTTGACATTCAGCTGTATATGAAGGGAGAGAGACACCTTCTGAGGAGAATGAGTGTTCTTGACTCTAGAGCCCAAAGGGAGATTTATTGGTGAGCTGAGTCTCTCCTGCCATGGAGAGAGAAAATGCAGACCAGAAGGCTTCCTAGGTTCTGTCAAAGCAAAAATTGCACAAGAAAAAATTACACATGCAAGGAAGACTTTATTCAAGACTATTGCAGCAGAGAAGAGAGACTGAACTCCACTCTGCTAAAAGAAAAGTCAGGAGAGTTTTTAAGCGCTGAAGTGAGCTGGTGGGAAAGTACTGGAGAATGTTAGGGGCTAAGTTCATCAATGAGATGTGTCAAGCACATTGAGTTTTCTTAAATTTGCAAATCTGCACATTTTTCTCTGTGATTAAGCCACCTGTTTGCAAAGTGGAGCTCACTGAAGTTAGGCTCCTGCATTACCACAGATTGGAAGACAGGGATGCTATCATCCTTGATGGTTACATTTCAAAGAATAGCTCCTAGGTCTTGGAGAGAGACATTCCTGGGTTTTAAAAATGCCAAGAAACTTTTAGAAATAAGCACCAAAAGAATTTACAATTACAAGTTTCCTAAGGTAAATGCTGTAAGAAAAGGGAGATCAGGGGTCCATAATGAAGAGCAAGTCTGTCTAAAGTTGAGTCAAGCTGAAGGGAACATTAGGCCATCTTGGTCATTTCTTTACATTTCTAGTCATAAAACCAAGGTTTCTTAGCCTTTCACCACCTATGGGATCCTGAGAAGAATACTACAGTAACCAAATATGAGCCAAAATGAGTCTAAAGATAAAAAATAACTTATGTAAAGGAGTCTAGTAGGCAGACAAGGTGAGCAGAAATTTCAGAAGACAAAAAATCAAAGATACAGAATTGCTTAAAGAATCAGTTGTACAAATATCTAAGTAACCAAATGATAAAGCACTTAAGAAGATTCAATGCATCACATAAAAATAAGACACTCTGGAGCCAAATTTATTTTAGCAAACTAAAGAAATCAATAAATGTTTTAATGAAGGCCTGTTACCCTTAAGACTCATTTTATTGGTCAGAAAGTTTAGGTTCACAAAATATCTCACAGTACAAACACATACCAAGATAGAAAGCTTATGGGAGAAGCTAAGAAACAGAAGAGCTAATATAATAGGTCCAGATGGGGGGAAAATGAAGGTGTGGAACAGTGGCAATAATTATACAAAGAGTAATAGTAAAAGTTTCTAAGTAAAAGAAAAATGTGAGAAACAGACTCACAGACATAGAGAACAGGCATGTGATTTGCAAGGGGGAGGGAGGTGGAGGAGTAACGGAGGGGGAGTTTGGGGTGAGCAGATGCAAATTATTACATATAGAATGGATAAATAACATGGTCCTACTGTAGAGCACAGGGAACTATATACAATGTCCCATAGTAAACCATAATAGAAAAGAATATAAAAAGAATGTATATGTAACTGAATCACTTTGCTGTACAGCAGAAATTAACACAACATTGTAAATCAACTATACTTTAGTTTAAAAAAAAAGAGAAAGAAAGAAAGAAAGAAAAATGTGAGTGTGCAGACTAGAAGACCTTATCTATTTTTCCGGTGGATGGTGAAAAATTACACATGCCTAAGTCATAACATAAAATTCTGAGCCTAAAGGATAAGAAAACAAAATTCAAACTCTTTGACAGAAAGAACAAATTACCTAAAAGGAAAAAAAGGAAAGTGGATGTCAGACATCAGTCCTATTTGTTGTATTAGAAATTAGAATATTGTGTATACCTGTCAGGCAATAAGGATCATTTAACAATATAAACAAATAATGAATCATTATGTTATACACCTGAAACTAATATAATATATGTCAATTATACCTTAATATAAGTAAATAAATATATACATACATACATATATAACACTAAAAGAAGGATATCCAAAGCATCTGAAAGAAAATACTATCCATCAAATACCTAATATTTGAAGTGATATTCAGTTTCACAAATAATCAGAAAATAGAGTAGAGGTTAAGATCATGAAGGAAGGGAAGTCATGGAACCAAAAGGTCATTGTATTAAATGAATAATCAATATACTGATTTTTTCAGAAATCTTCAGAAAATGAGAGGGAGTAACCTAAGGTTTGTAGATGATTGCAACAAGAAAGGGTTATCAGATAGTATAAGCTTCATAGAGGGGTGTTTAGGGAGGAGAGAGAGAAAATTGCACAGAAGGAGGATTTGGAGACCATCTCCAAGGTCTCTTGCATTTTTGCGTGTCTCCTGGGGAGACTACCTCTGCTCTGGAACATCTTTTTAAGAATGTTTGTATAGCAAACAGCTTTGGAAGATAGAAATAATAAAGGGCAAAGCTGTTTACTGGCCATTATAATAAAAATAATGCCTGCCTATATGGTAAAGACCAAGCAGGCTTATTATCGATTTTGAAAGATTTGCGTTCCCTAAACTCAGAGTTCCTTCCCTGTAATGCATCCCCACATGTGCATGTGTCACATGACCCTCTTTGTGTTACCCTGCAGGAATTGGGTCTGGGGGAAACTGTTACAAGAAAAATGATGAAACTCTGTCCACTGCTGTTGCTGTGAGTAATAAACTGCCCTTTGTGTATCTGGATTAAAAAAAAGAAGAAAAAAAGAAATACCATCCAAATAACAAAAGAAACTAAACTCAGACTTGATGGGGATGAAGAAAAATGGAAAAAAAACATATTGATAAATGAATATATATATATATATACATAGAAACACAGAATATGTGCATCTGTCTTAAGTCATATTTTAATGGGTTGATAATCTGGGAAAACAAAATATAAAACCTGGAACAAAAGAGGACATACTGTAAGTGAAACCCTCATAAGTACTCTACATGTCCTACAACCTAAGAGTTGGGGCAAGAGGTGGTAGAGATAAAAGTTTCCAAATTTTCCCTCAGAGGGAATTAGGGGAGAAGGAAGGAGAGGAAGGAAATAAATGTATTTTAAAGCTCTCAACACACTGGGTTAGGGGACTGTGAGATGAATGATGGCACTGTGGAGGGGAAATAGTGCTTCTCAGTGGGAAAAAAATATTGGCATCTTGTGTTTCAGTCGTGTATGTCTGAAAAGAACTAGGAGAGGGAAAGTAAGTATGAATATAATGCAGACACACAGAAAAGTCTCCACTTGGGGGTAGGGGTGGGGATTAATAACATCTTGAGAAAGTAAGAAAAATGAATTAGAGAAAAAAGAGTGATAACATCCTTGGTTTGTGCATGAAGGCATCCTGAAAACCAAGAGGCAGCTTGAGCAGGGGTGGACTGCAGAGCATCCAGAGCTAACAAGAGAACCATTCCAGGCCAGCTAACTGGCAGTATCCTTATCTGCAGAATCACAGGAGAGACATGCACAGGTAGGAAGGTGAGGGAAGCTTCTAGAGAATATTATATTTAGTGAGGTCAGACAGAGAAAGACAAATACTCTATGATATCATTTACATGTGGAATCTAAAAATAATATAAATGAATCTATACACAGAACAGAAACAGGCTCACAGACATAGAAAACAAATTTACTGTTACCAAAGGGAAGAGGGAGGGTGTAGGAACAAATTAGGAGTATGGGATTAACAAACTACTATACATAAAACAGATGAACAACAGGATTTATTGTATAGCACAGGGAGCTATATTCAATATCTTGTAATAATCTATAATGGAATATAATCTGAAGAAAATAACTGAATCACTTTGCTGTATACCTGAAACTTACACAATATTGTAAATCAACTATACTTCAATTAAAAATAAAATCACAAAAGCATGACAAGGGGTCAATTACTTCTGAATACGTGGGAAAGATTTCTTATTCAAAGTTAAAGCTTCTCCTCTTTTTTAGCTTGGAACCAAGAAGACAGGGAGCTTACCGTGGTACTCTCCCAGTCCGCTTCCATCCACTCATACCTTGTGACCTCTGAAGCCTCCACAGTTGGAGGGAGGTGAGTGAGAAGTGATAATAGGACAGAAAAAAATGTCTTATTTTACTAGTAACTATCTGGGATTGGTTTCAACGAGGTTTGAATATGTTTGATGCCAAGATCCTTTCAAGTTTAAACATTTCTGACCACTTCCTTGTATAATTCTAGTTCACTCCATCCAGTAGCCTGACTCTGAAAATTCTCCAAATGGACCTACATGCATCGATCCCACTACCTTTTCAACGGATAACTAGTATCTCCAGCTTTCATCCTGTGCAATTTACAGGCATACCCTGAAAAATATCTTCCAGTTAAATGTTTTCTCAATAGAAAACATCTTGCTTTCAGTATACATACTTAATAGGTATATCTCTCAGTAAAGCATTTTTCCTCTTATATATTTTAATGGAAAACAATATATACTTATGTTCCCAAAACTCAATAAAATATTTTAAACAACAACCAAAAAAGTGCAGGTACTCAAGAAACATTCCAAACACAACTGATAGAATGTCAGAATTATATGTAAGCATATTGAAGATCAGTGTGTATATTAATGGTATGCAAACTAAATACATTTTTACATACAAAGCAATTAGTTATAGACAAGTAATAATTTTAAGCTTTTTCCTCTAAGAAAGATACTTTTTTATTTATATACAGGCATTTTACTAAGTTTAGTTACATTTAAAGAAATGTCGGGGTTTTAGGGTTAATGTTTCTTTAGGGTTTCTATTAAGATTAATAATTCTTTATAATTTTTTACCCTTTAAACAAAATAAAATATAGGCTTTTGGTTAGCTCTTTTGCACAACACATCTAATTTTCTGAAATGAATTACTAACTAAATGAGAGTTCTCACTTTTCCTCTCCATCTGGCATCCAGTGTCTCAATTAATAAAATATATATTAGTTTTCTGTTATGGCAGCCCCTTTAAGGCTCAATTTTCTGTGATAGGAGAATCCTAGTTGCTAAAACAAACATGCGTCAAGATTTTAGAGACTCAAAAAAATAAACATTGCCCAACTTGTTGCAAGAGTTGCAGCCCCTGGCGTCTGGTGGCGAGTGCCACTTCCAGCCTCTATTTCTTCAGGGCGTCATCATCCCCTTAGCCAAGCTCTGTACCACCTTTCCTAATACAGATCCTAGCCTGCGGATAAGAGCCACCATTGGATTTCTTAGTGATGCTGATGCTTCTCTCAGGCAATATATTCTTAATGTGCTTCATGAATGATATGTCCTCTGGACCCTCTCATAAATATACTCTGGTGGGTCTTGTAGCTTCCCATAGTATACGCATTCCAACAGGCCTATCTCTCTGAGCCCTTTAATCCCATCCTCAGCATCTTCCACGGTAACTCAGGCACTTCAACATTACTCAGTATGGGCTATTACTTTCTTCAGACTTCTATGAGCCACCCTCTCAGTGAGTTTGCCTAATCCCCTTGGGTCCTTGCCAGAGCTAATGTCCTAAAAGACCTCACCCAAGTAAACTGGCTCCTGCTCATCCAACCCCATGCCAATGCCATGAGTTCTCCATTGAGAAGCTCCAGGGGGCTTCAAACTCCCTAAGTGCTCTCTGGTGGCCACCCAAAGATTCACAATGCCAGGCAAGTCCTGGTTCCAAATACCAGGGAAGTCTCAACAGCAAGGAATGCTACATTTGAAGACACAGGGGGAATCACCAGAGCCAGGGACCAAATAGGAGTTGCAGCCAGATAGCAGGGAATCTGTGTCATCCAGAGCCTGAGTAGTGTCTGGCCAACAAAGGACAATGGCTCAGCTTTCAGGGAGCAACTGTCTTGCTCAGAGAGCAGCCTTAAGTCTCCAGCTCTGAGACAGTGAGAACAGATTCTAACCCAGAGCCCAGCAGTTAATAGTCATGACCAAGTTGCAGAAATGGCTTTGTGCAAATGGGACCTCCTGCCAACAACTGGAGGAAATGTTCATTTCCCCCTGTTATCAGATATTATTCAGAAGAGGAGGAAAATAGGCAGGACCACTGAAGGCTGTAGAGGCAGATGTGATAAGGAGTTAAACTTTGAATTCATTGAATAAATTACCCGAAAGGCACTCATTTAGACGGAGGAAAAAAACTCTAAACTGGAACTTAATGACATATTTAATCATTATTGTTTGTCTCACATTAGGGAAATGGGGGTTTATGTGCAAAGTGATATCCTTTGTTAGAAATAAAGGAAGTTCAGAGCCCTGTGGCCTCCATAAGTATTCATATTCTTATCCCCTTAATCGCTTTTTCTTAAATCCTTTTGTTTATGTTTATCTATAAGAGGCGACTGTTAAATGAGAAAAATGATCCAACTGTATTTGAGTCTCCCATATTCATTCTAGCCTTCCTTCACTGATAAAAATATATACTTTTTGGGAACTGATTCCAGAGCCAGGAATGGTCCTAATTAGTAAAACCAGTCACAGTACCCATTTCCCTTGCCAGTAATCGGTTGTGGAACCTAGATCAATCATGCAGGGTTTTCCCCCAGCAAGAGGCAAGTGACTTGTGTTAAATTAGAACATAGGGGAAAAATGTATCCTATAGAGGCAAAAGAGGAGACGTGGACACAGAAGACACGTGGACTCCTTTGACTTAGAGCAGCCTGTAGTGTAAGCTCTGACAACTGATTTTTCTTTTTTGTGATGCAAGCGCCTGACAAGTTTTGATTGTGGAGGTATCCCCTTCAAAGATGGCTCTCTCTCTCCACTGAACAGAGTACCAGCCACAGGAGTAGAAAAAGAGCCAGGCCACCTCCCCCTCACCCCCCAGGATCCTTTGTTTTACAGCTCTTGGTTGATCTCGATAACTGGCCATCTGGGCTCTTGCTTTTTCTCTTCTCACGCGCTAAAGTCCCACTCTTAGGTTTTTTCCACCAATACAGAGTGAGCCCAAGAAACCCTAGGCCCTCACCCTTGACCCCAGTAAATGCAGAACCCCAGGCACATGCCCTCTTTCTCCCTTCAACCTCTCTGTGTGGCCCCAGGTGTGCAATGTAATTTCCAGGACCTGTAAATAATAAACTCTTCTCTTTTTTTTCCCCAAAGTTTCCTGATGGTTATTGCTGAGGGTGTCTTGCAATCATAGTAAGAACCACAAGCACCGGTAAAGTCACAGCACTGGTTTTCCACAGGCTGAGACTGGGACAAAACACAGCCATTTTACCCCAGAGGAAAGACCTCAGAAAGAAATGAGTATCATACAATGTGGACTGGAGAGATGGAGGAATCTGAGTCCTCAACGATATAATTGAGCTGCTGAATCTCACAAATGTGAACCCACACAACTTCTGAACTTTTGCTATTTCCTTACTGTTTAAGTCAGTTTGTGTCAGGCATTTTGTTATTTAGAGCTGTCACCAGGTGGACGAGCGTTGTAATAGAATAGCTTCAACCGAGGAGGTCAACGGAAGGCCCAGACCAGCAATCTCGGTTCCACAACAGTAAGCAAATAATTGCGAACTACCACGTTAAGCTGAAGCATGAAGTAAAGTTTATTTAAGCATAGGTACACTCTCAGAGAGCAGGCTATTTCTGCGAATTGAAAGCAGCACTCCTATACAGGCTTAAGGGAGCTTTTAAGGAGCATTTTGCAGGGAGGCGGGGGTGAGTGACAGGGGGTCATTATTTGATTGCCAGTCCCGAGCTATGTAACAAGTTTACTGCTGTGCATGCTCTCACCCTTGAATTGCTAAGAAATGCCCATGGGGGGGGGGGCAAAACCACGTGCAGATTTTATTATAATTATGGTATAATGAGTTTGGGTTTACTGTGGGTTATACACCTGTTTGGTCTGGGCATGCACTGCCCGGGGAAGCCCCTCGGGTTACTGTGCCTCTCTTTATCAAGATAAGCTGTCCACCACACGACCATAGTTTCGCCTGTTTTGGGTGGGGTCAAGGGAGAGTCCCCCAGATGGCTGGGTGTGACTCAATTTCCACTTGTCTTTCTCGCCACGGTCACCTCCTCGCTGCCAATGTCTAACTACCTAACAGAGCCAGAAACATCCCAATTGATACACACCAGAAATTTCAATTTACAATGTTCTTACAGCTGGTGGTCCCTATGAGTCAGTGTTATCTCAGATGAAAGACTTATATTGCGATTCACACCAAAGCTTTAACAGGAGCTAACAGAGGCTATTTCTAAAATAGCTTCAGTGAGGAGCTTTAAGATGGCAGAAGAGTAAGACGTGGAGATCACCTTCCTCCCCACAAATACAGCAGAAATACATCTACATGTAGAACAACTCCTACAGAACACCCAATAAACGCTGGCAGAAGACCTCAGACCTCCCAAAAGGCAAGAAACTCCCCACGTACCTGGGTAGGGCAAAAGAAAAAAGAATAAACAGAGACAAAAGGATAGGGACGGGACCTGCACCAGTGGGAGGGAGTTGTGGAGGAAAGGTTTCCACACACTAGGAGCACCTTTGCGGGCGGAGACTGCAGGTGGCAGAGTGGGGGAGCTTTGGGGCCGTGGAGGAGAGCGCAGCCACAGCGGAGGGCAAAGCTGGGAGATTCCCGCACAGAGGATCAGGCTCCCTGACTTCAGACTATACTACAAAGCTACAGTAATCAAGACAGTATGGTACTGGCACAAAAACAGAAAGATCAATCAATGGAACAGGATAGAAACCCCAGAGATAAACCCACGCACATATGGTCACCTTATCTTTGATAAAGGATGCAAGAATACACAGTGGAGAAAAGACATCCTCTTCAGTAAGTGGTGCAGTGAAACCTGGACAGCTACATGTAAAAGAATGAAATGAAAACACTCTCTAATACCATACACAAAAGTAAACTCAAAATGAATTAAAGACTGAAATGTAAGGCCAGACACTATCAAACTCTTAGAGGGAAATAGAAGCAGAACACTCTATGACATAAATCACAGCAAGATCCTTTTTGACCCACCTCTTAGAGAAATGGAAATAAAAACAAAAATAAACAAATGGGACCCAATGAAACTTAAAAGCTTTTGCACAGCAAAGGAAACCATAAACAAGACCAAAAGACAACCCTCAGAATGGGAGAAAATATTTGCAAATGAAGCAACTGACAAAGGATTAATCTCCAAAATTTACAAGCAGCTTATGCAGCTCAATAACAAAAAAACAAACAACCCAATCCAAAAATGGGCAGAAGACCTAAATAGACATTTCTCCAAAGAAGATATACAAATTGCCAACAAACGCATGAAAGAATGCTCAACATCATTAATCATTAGCAAACTACAATAAGATATCATCTCACACCAGTCAGAATGGCCATCATCAAAAAATCTACAAACAATAAATGCTGGAGTTGGTGTGGAGAAAAGGGAACCCTCTTGCACTGTTGGTGGGAATGTAAATTGATACAGCCACTATGGAGAACAGTATGGAGGTTCCTTAAAAAACTAAAATTAGAACTACCATATGACCCAGCAATCCCACTACTGGGTATATATCCTGAGAAAACCATAATTCAAAAAGGGTCTTGCACCAAAATGTTCATTGCAGCTCTATTTACAATAGGCAGGATGTGGAAGCAACCTAAGTGTCCAACAACAGATGAATGGATAAAGAAGATGTGGCACATATATACAATGGAATATTACTCAGCCATAAAAGGAAATGAAATTGAGTTATTTGTAGTGAGGTGGATGGACCTGGAGTCTGTCATACAGAGCGAAGTCAGAAACAGAAAAACAAATACTGTATGCTAACACATATATATGGAATCTAAAAAAAAAAAAAAAAAAAAGTGGTCAGGAAGAACCTAGCAGCAAGATGGGAATAAAGACAGAGACTTAGTAGAGAATGGACTATGGACTTGAGGATACGAGGAGGGGGAAGGGTAAGCTGGACAAAGTGAGAGAGAGGCATGGACATATATACACTACCAAATGTAAAATAGATAGCTAGTGGGAAGTAGTCTCATAGCACATGGTGATCAGCTCGGTGCTTTGTGACCACCTAGATGGTGGGATAGGGAGGGTGGGAAGGGGGATGCAAGAGGGAAGAGTTTTGGGGACATATGTATATGTGTAACTGATTCACTTTGTTATGAAGCAGAAACTAACACACCATTGTAAAGCAATTATACTCCAATAAAGATGTTTAAAAAATATTATTTTGTAACTTTGTATGATGGTAGAGGATAACTAGACTTATTGTGGTAATTATTTTCCAGTGTATACAAATATCAAATCATTGTATTGTACTCCTGAAACTAATATAATGTTACATGTCAGTTACATCTCAATAATAATTAAAAATAAAATGAGACCAAATAATAATAATAAAATAAAATAAAATAGCTTCAGCAATAACCACAGTAGTAGTCAGCTTACCTCTCCAGCCTTAGATGGTATTTTGTAGTCCTATTATAAAGATCAGTGAATTGTTCTCCTTATTGAATTCCTTTTCATAAATGAAAAATATATTTCTTAAATTGCACAAGGGGGTGTTTTTCAGGAAGAGAGAATATTCTCTACTGACAAACTAACAATAATCTCCAAACCCTCCACTCTGGTAGAGCAAATTTTTAAAAAGAAAATGATTATCATATAATGACATTACTCTTGTAATTTTCATTCACACTGCTTGCTAAAAGCCACAACAAAAGTGCTACCTCTTCGAACTCTCCTTTGTGGAGCTCATTTGTAATGTGTAAAAATGGGTCGAAATTACAAGGCATTGTACAAATGAAGACTTTTCAAAAAAAAAAGTTATATAAATCCAATATATCTAATTATTTTTAAAAGAGAGAGGGAGGAAAGACTTAAGGATTTTTCCTGTACTAGTTGAAGAAATAATTAGATATGTTTGTTGAAATCCTTCTTTATTTTAAAGCAGTTTCTCTTTTATTAGTATTGCGTACTTAAATATATACTGAAAGAAATGTAGGATATTGCTGGTAATGTTTTGTCCACTACATTTTGTGGCTATTTTACTGTGACACATAAAATTACATGTCAGGTAGGAAATTCAAAAAGAGAGATTCCAAAGGAAGATACTGCCAAGTTCTCCTGTTCATTTATCTCAATTCTAGAAGCAGAGCCACTCTCAAGGTCAAGGGAGCTTTGCAAAGGATAATCCAGCTGATGCCTGACTTCAAACAATGATTTTGTTTATATTTGCCTTTAGAATATAACTGCATAGGCAATGCAAATCTTAATTCTAAATTGTGAACTTTTGGCCTTAACTTCTAAGAGCTCCCTTTGCCATTCCAATTGTTCATTCAGGATTTACTCCAGAAGAATTTTATTTATTTTTTAATTTAATTTTTATTTTACATTGGGGTCAGAAGAATTTTAAAATTGGTCAATATTTTCTTAAACTTATTTAGGTTTTGAAAATAGTATTAAAATAATTAGTGAGGAATAAGATGAAAACTATATAAAAAAGGAAAGTTATATGCTCCATGTTCCATTGAAAAGGCACAACATTTACACATGAGAAAAACAAGACCCTACATATTTCCTAATATGACATCACTCATTCTGGGTTTTAACTCACTTCCATAAGCTTTTCATTCATTTTAATTTGTAAAAAACTGAGTTGCTCTAAATAGATCTCTGAATAGTTCCTTAGAGCTTTAAGATATTATTCTGAGAATATATCAATAAAATATAAAAAGCACATTAACAGAAAGTAAATAATCAAATCTAAGTGGGATCTGTGAGAGAATTTGGAGCCCAGAAGGGTGAAGGATTGATTCTTCTGTCATGTTCCATCAAAAGAACAGAATCTATACCCTAAGCCTTAATCTATATTTTTAATAAATATTGTTAGATATCTCCCTCTATTTTCTTTTTAAAAAAGAAGCTACAAAATCACATCTCATTCTCTTCTATGGTATCTAAAAGTCTGGTTTTTATGGCCATCAAATGCTTTGAAATTTTTTCCTTGATTTATTACTTCTAACGATTCAGAAATAAATTCTATTTCAAGTTAATTCTATTTTAATTAGCTAAGAATAACAGAGTTTTCTTGGACAAGCCACTTCCTGAATTTGAACCTCAATTTTTCATCAATTAAATGAAGGAATGAAAATGTTGGATAAGGTTGCTTCTGTAGTCTCTACCAACACTGAAACTAATGATTCCATGGACCAATTTAGAGATACCTACTACAATATCATTTTTCTGGTGGAAAGTGGAGCTAGAGGCGAAGAATGGAAAAGTTCCCTGCAAATTACTACATGTAGCTGACAGAGAGAACATCAAAAATAGATTTTTTATAAGTGAAAATCTAAACAGCTTTAGAATTAAGTTTTGCTTGCATTACCTGAATAAGTTGAAATTATATAACATTAAAATAACTATTTTGAAGCCATCATCATCCATTTGGAAATACAATTCCCAAAAAGTACTCAGTAAAAGCAATAGTCTCCAAATATTCAGGATCTTGGGGGACTATATATACATATATCCCTTTGCAAATTCATACTTTCCTAAAAATTAATTATGAATTCTTTTCATGCAGAACATGGCTTTTTGCCATATAACAATATAAAAATGTGAAATTCACATATACCAGTCATGTTTTAATTATTTTCTTAAAGTTCTGTTTGTAATTATCCCATTTGGGTGGGAAGGAAAGGAGAGCAGATGGTGGAGAGTATACGGGGAATAAATATACTCGTGTACTAGTACATACTGTGATACATATCCTGTTCGTCCAGATGATACCTTCAGAACCAATACAGAAATACCTTGGAGATACTGTGGGTTTAGTTTCAGACCACGACAATAAAGTGAGTATTGCTATAAAGCAAGTCATGCAAGTATTTTGGTTTCCCAGTGCATATAAAAGTTATGTTTACACTATACTGTAGTCTATTAAGTGTGCAGTAGCATTATATCTAAAGAAGTATACATAGCTTAATTAAAAATACTTTATTGCTAAAAAGTATAAACCATCATCTGAGCCTTCAGTGAATTGTAATCTTTTTGTTGGTGGAGTGTTTGAAATATTGTAAAAAATTACCAAAATGTGACACAGAGACACGACGTGAGCAAAGGCTGTTAGAAAAATGGCACCATGGACTTGCTCCACACAGGGTTGCCACAAAACTTCAATTTGTAAATAACACGATATCTGTGAAGCACAATAAAATAAGGTATACCAGAACAGTAGTTATGACTGCCTCATAAAACAAGGTAATAATTGCCAAGACACATTCCAAGAAGAACCACTAGCATCATATTCATTTAGAAAAATATTTGTACCAAGAGAAAAAATTTTTACCATATTTTGAGAAAAGTGATAGAACAGGGTTTTGATATAACAACATTCTTTGTTTTCTGTTTATCTTATTTGATGTTCTCTGAGCTTCTTGGATCTGCAGTTAGGTATCTTTCACTAACTTTGGAAAGTTCTTAGCCATAATTACTTCAAATATTTATTTTGCCTTGTTTGCCTTTTTCTCCCTCTGGTATTCCAATTTTGTGCACCTTTTGATGCTATCCCACACAGTCTGGATGTGCTATTCAGCTTGTTTTTATTTGTTTTCTCTTTGTGTTTCAATTTTGGAAGTTTCCATTGAGCTATCTTCAAGTTCACTAATTATTTCCTCAGGTGTGTGGAGGCTAATAAACCTATCAAAGGCATTTGTGTTACAATGTTTTTTTTCATTTCTAGCATTGCCTTTTGGTTCTTTCTTATAGCTTCCATCTCTCTGCTGATATTATCCATCTGGTCTTGCATGTTATCTAATTTTCCCATTAGGGTCCTTTACATATTAATCATAGCTATGCTAAATTCCTTGTCTGATAGTCCCAACACCTGTGTCTTTTCTGAGTGTAGTTCTGAAGCTTGCTTTATGTCCTCACACTGTATTTTTTCTTGCCTTTTAGCTTAGCTTAGATTTTTTTGTTGAAAGCTGGACATGCTGTATCAGGTAACAGGTACTCAAATAAATAGGACTTTAGTATAATGATTCATGTTAATATGAATCTGGACTAGAATCTGGACTAGAAGCTGGACTGTGTTTAAGGTTTGTTACAGCTATAGGTATCAGAGACTTCAAATTCTTCTAGTGTTCTTGTTTTTGTTTCCTGATGGGATTTTGGGCTCTCCTTATACTGCTGCTCAGAGACAGTCTGTCTCTTGCAACTCTTTCAGTTGTAATCTCCTCTTAGTATACTAAAGGTCTTTGGGTGTGATGATGGGGCATGTGGAAGAGGGTGCATTCAATAGTATTCTGACTAAGATGCAGTCTTTTAGCGAGCCAGTGTCTTGAGGGTGTGGTCTTCACAAGTATGTCTGTCCCTCCTCCAGGGGTATAACTTGTTCTCCTCCCTGCCTTTTACACTCTTCCCTGGCTATAGTATTCTCAATGTATTTCCTTAAAACCCTTTTTCTGTTGAGTTTGATTTTTTATTTTGTTTTGAATGATTTTTTGTTGTTTTTATTGTTTGTTTGCTTGTTTGCTTTTTCCCTAGGGGATACAAGAAAGTTGAAGCTGGGGTGAAATTCCCTTCCCTTACCTATGGTAAGTTTTCAGAATTGCCCTCTGGCAAATTCATTCCCCCTGGAGACCAGGCTTTGTAGGGAGAAAAGTCTGAGCAAGTTTCCATGATGGCTATGACACCCCTCCTCCAGCTCTCAGCCAGGAGGACATTTTTCTCAAAGGCTCACTGGGATAACCCAGGGGGGTTCCTGGAGTCAAAGCCTGAATGAGTGTGGGACCCACCTATGACTGTAGCAACTGGGATTTTTTCACTCATATGTTAGCCTACACTCAGCCCCAGCAATTCTTCAAAATAGCCACTTAACATTTCCTATCATCTTATAAATCCCAAAGGCTTCTGCTCCAGGCAAACCAATCTCAGGAGCTGTTTGTCTCTTCCTGTATCTGACTCTCCAGAGTTTAGGGCGACCATTTGCCCAAAGATAAGCTCTCTGATGGGTCCAAGGAAAGTTGACTTTCAGTTTGCCCTGCTTTTTCTTGTTGTAAGAGTAACAATTTCAAGCTCTTCACATGTCAGAACTGAACTAGAAGTCTCACATCCTTCATTTTGGTTTGTGTCCCTCCATCTTTCTTCTGCTTTTCTAAGAGTCTTTTTTCAAGTGTTCAATTTGATCAAACTATAGAGATGAATTAGGAACTATGTGGGTACTTTTATCTTCAATTCCCCTTGTTAGTTTAGTGAGACATGAAATGGCTAAATGCAAAGTACTGATTCACCAAGTCCTAGAGGTTTACAGAGGAAGATATGAAGTTTTAGTGTGATTGTCCAAATGAGGAACTAATGGGAACTCTGTTGATCATGATCTTAGTGTCACCCGGACTTTGAAGGCAGTTCTTATGGTTTTTAGATTTAAGTTTCTCAATCAGAAATAGTGATATTGGGGCTTCCCTGGTGGTACAGTGGTTAAGAATCCACCTGCCAATGCAGAGGACACGAGATCTAGCCCTGGTCCAGGAAGATCCCACATGCCATGGAGCAACTAAGCCCGTGCACCACAGCTACTGAGCCTGCACTCTAGAGCCCTGAGCCACAACTACTGAGCCCACATGCTGCAACTACTGAAGCCCACGTGTCTAGAACTCATGCTCCACAACAAGAGAAGCCACCAGAGTGAGAAGCCAGCGCACCACAACGAAGAGTAGCCCCCAATCACCACAATTAGAGAAAGCCCACACACAGCAACAAAGACCCAATGCAGCCAAGAATAAATAAATAATATAAATAAATAATTTCTTTTAAAAGAAAATAAATAGTGATATCAGTCTAGGAAAGAACATACAAATGCTCTGACCTGTAGCAGGTGAGAAGGATGAGATTCTGAGTCAGGTTATTTGTGATAACTGATCTCACCAGAATAAGACTTAAAGGAGAGCTGATCTTCAGACACAGAACACTATTGCCAATCCTATCCCAATGGAAAAGAAAGACCCTAGATAATTTAAGTTTTTTCTCTTCCCCAAAAGAGCATGGTCATAGATTTTTGATATTTTAATTTTTGTTACATATGTTTTGCTGTTACAACACTTTAAAATGAGAATTCTTTCTTATAGTATAGTTTGGATGAGCTTTTATATATATATACTACATATAGCACATATCTAAATTGCATTTAAAGTATTCATTACTCTGGAAAACTGAAATCCTTTAACTACTTAACTAGTATTTGCAAGATCCATGAAACTGATTGTTGTAACTCAAAATTACTGCAAGATATAAAAGCAACTGCTAAATATTTTTGTTTTTAAAAATGTAAGTCTGTATTGTAATTCTTATATAAATTTTGCATTCAAAATTTTGAAACTGGATCATCAATTCATACTGTACAAGTTAAAGTTGTTAAGCAAGTATTTATGATTAAATAGAAACCCCACTCCTCACCCAAACCACAAAGCAGAGGATTGCTTATAAACAATTCTTGGCTTAGTAACAATTAGTGATGTCTACAGTGTGCAACGCCTGAATCCACAGACAGCACTGTATATCTTCTAAATCATTTACAAAATTTTAGTCTAACGAATAATATTTGTAGGAAGACTGAAAAGAATTAAGATCCTGCTCACCAATATGTTTTAATCTTGCTATGAAAAAATTAACATGGATCCTATTCTTGTTCAACTCTTGGCTAGTTCAAGGCTGGCAATTAGAATCAATGGAGGTCATTTTACAAATGGTCTTTTAACTCTCTGCCACCTGTCCACTAGGCAGAGTATTTATATCATCAACAGATTAAGCATCAGTTACTAAACAGATGGGAGCAATTTTTAGTTACTATTAATTTGATCAGATTTGGAGTAGCAACTTAACTGTGAAAAAACTCTCCTATTATTTGTTTTTCATGTGCATTACTTTATGTAAAGTAATAACTTTTAAAAGTAAAAGTAACTTTTACTTTTAGTAAAAGATACATAGCTCTGGCAATTTTCACTTTGTTTTAACAAGCTTCTCATGTCCCACTGAGTTTTTCATTGACTCAAGTGTATATTCACCTTTATAAAACCAAAATCTTTGAGCAGTACTCTAAAAGTATGGCTGAATTAAAATAATTTTTGTAAGAAAGTTTTCTCTAACTGCTTAGTAGATAGATTATCTAGGGTTCAATCATTTAGCATCACTAAATGCAATATGGTAAAGTAAGAATCTTTGTTATCCTTGCTTTTCATTTCCATAACAAAATGCCACATTGGAAACTTTTGCTTGTAAGATTCAGATTACAACTATAAAGATAGCATTCTACGCAGGACCTGATATATAGTGGGGATTAAAACTATTAAGATTTATCTGATTACATGCAATGCTCATTATTTACAAATTCCATATTTGTGAATTTACCTACTTGCTAAAAGTTATTTGTAACCTCAAAATTAATACTCAAGGTACTTTCAGATCATTTCTGGACATGCACAGAGCAGCAAAAAATTTGAATCACCTAACACATACATTCCCAGCTGAGATCAAACAAGGCAATGCTCTGCCTTGTTTTTAGCTTTTACATTGTAAACAAGTATCCTTTTGTGGTCAATTTAGAGCCATGTTTTTCACATATTTGAGGGTTTTGTTGGTGATTTTGCTGTTTAAAATCCCCAAAGTGTAATGCTGAAGTGCTGTCTAGTCTTTCTAAGCTCAAGAAGGCTGTGACATGCCTTATGAAGAAACAAAAAAAATTTGCATTATAAAAAAAAAAAGAAAAGAAAACATGTGGGATAAGCTTCACTCAGGCATGAATTATAGCACTGCTGGCTGTGAGTTCAGTGTTAGAGGATCAATAATATACATAAATAGAGTGTCTTTAAACAGTAATACACACAAAATGAGGTTATGCATTGATCTGTTGATGAAAACTGTGTGAGCAAAAGCTACAGGGACCTAACCCTGTATTTCTTCTAGAAGCAATGATTCAACAGTCATTAATTCAGGGTTCAGCACGCTTTCATAAAGCTTAACTACTGTAAATAATGAGAACCTACCATATCTACTTTCAGACTACTGGCAGCATACCCAAGTATATACTAACCTTTTTAATGTAAGGAGTTATAGTGATGTTGATGGACACTACAGTGAGATAGATGCTAATTCAAAAAGGTGACCTACTCATGAAATAGCGTCTGTATCATAGGCAATTCTGCATTTTTCTTGGGTTATCATTTATTTGAAAGGAACTATTTATAATATTTACATAAATTATTACATAACTACGTTTTTTTCTTCAAAGGTTTCTATAATAAATACTTTACAAAGATCATTGTGAATCTATTCACAAAGAATTGGGCACTTTAATTAATATTATTTCCTCAACCATATATTTTTGCATAATGACTTTTCTAGAAACCCTGATATAAACACTGAAAACCACACCAAGACAGAAAATTACTTGAAGCAAAGATAAATAGGAAAGAGGCTGAGGTCCCTCAGTAATTATTGTCTCCGGCATTCACAAAATCATGTTCCTGATATCCACTTAGGTCAGAGAGGAAAATAAAATCTGTTATGACCTTACCATATGAGGGAGTGAAAACCACTTTCTTCCACTTTCAATGAAACTTCAATTTTTCTTTGATTCAGGCCAACACAGTCCTTTCAGAATTATGTGAAAATTTTTTGCTTTGTTTTTTAACTGCTGAAACACAAGCTACTTTCAGATTCTCAGGTTTTTGCATTAGCAATCATGAAATTATTGTAGTAGAATACAATTTTTGAAACTTTTTTAGTATGTTAGTAAATTAACAATTGTCTTTAGTCCAAGGAAAAAAAGTCAGCAACTTTAGATACATTGATAACAATATCAAAATTTGTAAGATTTTAGACTATTTCTTAAAGCAATACAAATGCCCCCCTGCTGCCCCAAACTGAGGTCAGACACACTTTCTTAACAACCTTGAAATATTGTACCATAAGTATTTATTGATACTTTAAGAGGAGTCATATTTTACTAGTGGTAGATTTTAAACCAGTCTACAAATGCACTTTTACTTGAACTCAGCTGGGAGTCTCAAGAGATATAATCACTATTAACTGCACAATAATTGAATTGCAAAAAATGAAATAAATAAACTGAATAACAAAATTTGATCAGAAAGAGTTCTTTTTAAGGGGAAACTTTTTAGAGTATGATAGAAAGTGAAGCTTCTGGAAGGCCTTGATTATTTTTTAATCACTTTAGCAATCTGGAAGCCCTATCTCTAAATGCAGAGAATGCCTTGGGCTTCCCCAGGAAGAGAATATATTGATTTCTGCATCAGGCCCTGAACAGATGGATGAGGGTCATAGTACATTATGCCAGAAATCAATGCCGTTTGACTCCATCACTTTCCAAGCAATAAATATCCTGTTATAACTGATGCTGTTATTTTAGTGTCTTCTATAGTAAAATTCTAAACACAATGCCAACCTATTAAATACTCTATGTTCTACTCCCAAAATAAAGTAATTGAAAGAGATAATTTTTAAAAAAAGAAAGGCAGAGCTGCCAGCATCAATATAGAAATTATAAAAACCCTTTTCTTTATTCCTATCAGGAATTCCAGCTCAAGAGTGCTGTAGTAAAAATGCCTAAGAAAACTTCTGGACAATGACATCAGGAAATGTTCCAGATGAAATCGCATCTAATGTGCAATCCATCTGGTGCTTGCCTGAAAACAAACTTCAGAGAGAACCAGAATATAGCCCAGCTGCTTTCTCAAGTGGCACCCAAGAGACCTTCTGCATCCTCTGCTGTTACACCCATGCTTGAGTGAATCTTTTACTGATGCATAATTTCTGTTAACAGAAATCAGAGATCTTTGATTTATGGTATTTTAACTTATGACCCCAGATGAGACTGGTAGCTTTTAGCCTCTATTCTTGTAAGACTTAATAAATGTCTTCCTTGTTAATAACCATGCTCAGGAAAGAATTGTTCTCTTAGCAAAGAGAGTACCTCCAGGCATTTTTGTTTTACTTTTTGAAAACTTTAATTTTGTTTTGTGCCTCTTTTGAGATGATGAAATTCATGATTGAGAGTTACCTGTGACCTTCTATTTCCATTCTCTTGCTCCTTCATCTTGGAAATAATGGAACAATGGAATGGATGCCTGAGTCCTAACATACATTTTGTCTCCTTTTGATACCTCTTGAATTCCTGAAAATGCATCATATGCTGAAAACCAAATGAGGACAGAAAATGCTTTGAATCACATATAGCTAGAAAGGGACTAGAGGAATTATTGCCAGACCACATTTTATATATTTTACTTCATATGATTATGAGTTTCTAACATCTATGTACTTAGGAAGCTTAGGTCTAAAAGTGTGTTCAAATAACCACAAAGCTCAAAATCAAAACAAACACACTATATGAGCTTCTGCCAATCACTGATTTGCAAATATGAAATGTGTATAAAGTATATAAACCATGCTTACTATGCAAAATATGCTTTGGTTAATAATAAAACTGGTGGCTAATGCTCATGGAGCACATTTGCAGCAGGTACTTTCTAAGCTCTTTATATAAATAATGTCATTTATTCAGTGAAAGTAATTTTACCATAAATACCCCTAGTCTACATATGTTATGACTGGGATCCAAAGAGGTCAAATACTTTGTCCAACTCACTATAACCGTATGTGGTTAGAAATGGGATCAATTTTGGACATAGGTGCTTTCAAAAGTGAACAATTAAATAGACTTAAATTCCAATCTCTAGGTTTAAAATTCCAATCTCAAAAATGATCCAAAGTTATGTGAATTAATTAAATTACAGGTAATCTTTTGCAATTCCCACCAGATGCTAGAATCCCTTGAATCATTTCTTTGAATCCTCTGAATTTTTATAAGTTCCAAGGCTGTTTATTCCTACAAAATTCATCCTTATACACTCCTACTCAGAATATCTTCACTTATTTTTCCAAACTTTTACAGAAGAATGCCATTTCTGTTTGACACCACTTGATCTTCAGTTTTCTCACCTGAGATGTGTTCCACAGACAGAGCACTTCAGCCTCGACTCTGCAGCTCTTGAAATCACTAGCTACCTGCAATGAGAGTTGGCACTTATGTGCCCAAGAAGGAAATGTCAAGCAACTCCTTCATTGTCAAAACTGTCAGAAACTGTTGAAGTTGAATCTAAGAGCTTGGCTTACAATGCATGAGCTCGTTACAATATCCCTTTCACACTCCTGGTCTCAAGACCACAGTCTGGGCTTGCTGCACTGTCCTCTCCCTACTAGTATCCTCAGCAATTACTTGGGGAGTCACAGCAGTACAAAGGCTGAATACGGGTGTAAGAATACAAAGGACCTGGGAAAATGGTTATGTCATTTCTCTAAGAGGAAGGAGAAACCTGAAATAGCAATAAATGATCCTATTAGAAGGAAGATATTACCTATAGGGACTTCCTTTTATATACAGTATAGAAAAAAAAAAGAGTAAAACTTGCAGGAATAAGTCTCACATCATAAACACCATACCATTGTGTGTTAAAGAGTTATGGGCTTCCCTGGTGGTGCAGTGGTTGAGAGTCCGCCTGCCGATGCACGGGACACGGGTTCGTGCCCCGGTCTGGCGCGTCCGGAGAAAAGTTACATTTTCTACCCCAGTTTTTGTGTTGGTGGGGACAATCTCTTTCTGTTACTCTTTATTATTATATTGATACAGTGATAAAATAGACCCTACTTGTGAATAAACAGTGACAATGGCATATCTAATAGAAACACAATGACTCAGAAAGTCACTAAGTTACTACTATCCAATAGAGACAAATTATTACTTAGGGAGCAATAGTAACAGTAGTATTAGTATAGGTAGTTGTTTTAAAACTTGGTCTATGAATCAAAATTGGTCTATGAACCAAAACATTTTCTTAAGAAGATTTCCATCTAGTTTTTTTCCAGGTTTTTGTTGTTGTTGTTGTTTTGTTTGAATTTAGGAAAATGTGTAATCAGATAAACCAGGGAGAGATTTTTATGTCTTATCATGACAGAGATGCTGGCCTCAGCATGCTGGTGTGCTCGAAAATGAGTCTTTGTACAATAGTATTACTAAATGAAATGAGTTGAACTCTTGACATCAAATGGGTAAGCTGTGATATTTCAATTAGTTTATAATAGGACATTAAAAAGTGTGTTTCTCCAGAATTTCTTAAGAATATACTTTTGTTGATGATTTTTCCTAATTTGTTCATTATTTCCCAATATATTTTCCATTCAGCATTATTCTTTCAAAGTCCAAATATTTAAAAATTATGTGATTATAAATAATCTTTCAACTGGAAATCTGCAGTTAGCTGTGAAATTAATTGTATAGGCTATAATTATTAACCACACACTTCATTCCTTGCTATAAAAATTCTAGATGAATAAGAGGGAAAAAACAAATGGAATATAGGTTAGTTTATAGTGTTTATTATTTTAATAGGGTATAAGAAGTTACATAACTGGTCTTTATCTATTTAGTGTCTACTTTTATAATATTTCAATGTTTAAGAAGGAACTAATCTTTATTAAAATAACATTGTCATGTATATTTTGGTAATTATGGTCATCTTCAACCCTACCTCACTGTTACTCATCCTCAAATGCTTCCTTCAAAACCAAGCTTAGGACTCAATTCTTATTTCCTAAACAACTCATCACCAAACATGAAGATAACCATAGATAACCATTTTATTTTCAGATCTTCCCTTTGTAATAAATTGTGGCAAGTCCTGGATTTGTTGCTTTCTGACATTTTCCACATTACTTCAAGAATGCATGTTAATATGGTCATAAAGAACAAATAAACATTTTTAAATTATGCTGTATCTATCCCATAGGAACATGCTATGCCTCAGGAAGTTGGAACTCAATAAATGTTCTTTAAATAACAAAAATATATTTTCTGCCAGTAGCATGCTGATTAAGATCTTTCTGAATCAATCACTTCCCCTAAGAAATCAGAAACTCATCAACACAAGAGACATAGCCAAATGATAAATATGACGGTTCTAAAGAGAAAAACAACACAGTGATTAACAATGTGAAAATCTTCCCTGAAGCCGAATAGCCCCTTCTTATTATTAAGCAAATCTATATGATCACAGCAAAAATCAGTTTGGGCCTAAAGGTTCTGATCTCCCTATAGCCCAGAAATCCATTTAGCGGGGCACGTACATGCCTCTCGGGTGCCTTGATGCAGGAAAAACACTGAATTGATTGTTTCAGTTCTGTCTGCTTTAGTCACTGTCATAGTGCTGTGGACTAAGGTTGCTCCTTCTGCTTTCTTTATAAACAAATGTCATTGCTTTGACAGAAAAGAAGTAGACACTACATTTATTTTTCTACATTTCTTTTAATTATTAGCCACTGCTATGACATGAAATGGCAGATCTGGAAGGAATAGCATTAAACTGAGTCCAAATTAAGTTAATATTCCAGTTAGTCTCATTGTAATTTATAGTTAGAGATTTTTTTTCTCTTCTCCTCTTCAATTATTTCCTTGAAATTAAAAACATGTTAATTATATTTTTGTCCTAACTCAGTTTTATTGCTTATAATCACTGTGGTAAGGAGCAGGACTATATTTTTCCAAATTAGAAACAGATAGAACTTACACACCAAATGTAAAAAAAAGGAAGTTGATAAAAATTAAATAATTTGGGCAATAATTAAAACTACATACTGGGATTTCAGATTCTGGATTGGATATATAAAGCATGGCAAGCCATTACTTCATTGTAAAAAAAAAAAACCTAGAAAAAGATATATTTAAAATAACAGAATTTTTTAAGGCACCTAAGAGTTTTGCATGCAAAAGAGTCTAAACTAACTGGTGCTCAGAAAGTTAGCAGAAATTGGCAGCTGCTTACCTGCATGGGATATTTTCTAAGTATAGGTGGGAAATTGTCCTGTCATAGGCAGAGGAACTCTTGAGGGGGAAGAGGAACCAAGCAGGGACTTTAATGATCAACTAGTCTGATGTGGTAAATAGGGATTTGGAGAACATCTAAACTCAAAACTTATTCTCTCTGCTCACAGATTCTCTGCCATGGGCTTTAGCTGAGTATGTGCCAGTGTGCAGTGGAAAAGCAGACAGATATTACCCTCTCAGTGCTTAGATCCCAAAGCCCTGCATGTTGCAATACATACAGGACAAAGACTGCCATCCTGGTTTCGGAAATTAGAAAAGAAAATAAATCTTGACATCAAGTTTTGAGAAACCAGAAGTTAACCCAAATTAAGTAAAGTTAGAACTAAGCCCCAGTTCAAATAAATTCCTGCTTGAAGTGATCTGGCCTGCATCCTAGCTGCTTGCCCTTTCTAGGGAGAAATGATATCCTCCATAGGTTTATGGTTTGTTTATACACAATGTCCAGTATACATAAAATATTTCAAGATATGCAAAGAAAAAATAAGGGAAAGAAGGGTCAACTGATGCAAAACACAGAATATCAGACGTAGGGATTAAAAAATGAGTACTTAACCATTAACATGAAAAATGGAAAATTTAAACAGGAATGAAATTTTGGATATTCTACAACATGTACGATAATGTAGGAATTCATTCTAAGATATTTACAATAATGTAAGTTAAGGATGTGTCAAATGAGTTTAACAGTATACTGGACACCGCAGAAGGAAGGATCAGGAAACTAGTAGCAGTAGAAATTACATAATGTGGAGGACTTCTCTGGTGGTGCAGTGGTTAAGACTCTGCACTCCCAATGCAGGAGGCCCAGGACTGATCCCTGGTCAGGGAACTAGATCGCACATGCCACAACTAAGAGTTTGCATGCCACAACTAAGGAGCCAACGAGCTGCAACTAAGGAGCCCACCTGCTGCAACCAAGACCTGGCGCAACCAAATAAATAAATAAAATGTTTTTTAAAAGTAACTCCTTAAAAAAAAAAGAAATTACACAAAGTGTAGCATGGAGACAAAATGATAATATAAAAACAGAACAAAATATGAGAGATATATGGACAACATTATACAATTTAATATATATTGTGAGATTGAACCATTGTAAAAAGATGTGAGAAAAAAGAAGCAAAAAATATTAGCAAAGATAATGGCTAAAATGTTGCCAATACATATTCAAAAAGCTCAGTAAAACCCACCCTAAGTAATAAATTTAAATCATCAAAATTAAAATATTTCAAAATTAAAATATATCAAGAAACATTATTAAGAAAGTAAATAGGCAAGAAATAGGCTGGGGGGAAATATGACCAAGATTTAAATCCAGAACAGAAAAAAGAATTCCAATAAGTAAATCAGAAAAAGATAACTCAATTCAAAACACAGTCAAAAACTTGGACATGGAAAAAAAAAAAAGGTAAAAAGTAATATCAATATGTTCAATAAGCTTCATTTTATGTATATATAAACATATGCTCAGTGTCATTATTTATCATAAAAATACAAATTAAAATTGCAATGAAATAATATTTATCACCAGAATGGATAAAATTAAAAACTAACAATAGCAAGTGTTAGTAAGGATGGAGAACAAATGGATCTCTCCTTAACTCTAGGAGTGTAAAATGATAGAGGTGTTTGGGAAATAGACATTTTCTACTAAAGCTCAACATACCTTTAACCTTAACCTGGTGATTCCACTGTTAGGTATATACTTAACAGAAATTACTGCATTTGTCTACAAAAATAGTTGTGTAAGAAAATTAATGTTGGTCTTATTATAATATTCAAGAATCAACCCAAAAGCCCATCAAAAGAGAATGGATAAAGAAGTGCTTTTTATATATAAAGAAAGAGAGAGAAATATTAACACCAATAAAATGAATGAACTATTAGTACACACAACAATATGGGTGTATTTCAAAAATACCTTGAGTGAAAGAAGGCAAACAAAAAGGAATACATATTCTATAATAGCATGTATATGAAATATAAAATAGAGAGAACTAATTCACGGTGCTGTAAATTGAAAAGTGGTTAATTCTGGAAACAGGAAGGAGGATTATGGGCTATTAAAAGGGAAAGAACACATGGGAATTTTCTGAGGTGAAGGACATTTTCTGTATCTTCTCTGAGTGGCGGTTATATGGGTATATGCATATGTTATAACTGATAGAGCAGCTTACTAAAAATTTATGTATTTAACTCATAATAAAATATGCCCCAATTTAAAAATATAGTTAACCCTTGAGAATCAGAAACTTGGGAAAATAGAATAATTAAAAACTAATGTTTGAATATTGCTATCTAAGGTAATTAAAAGTTAAGTCATAAATATTATTGTAGTTTAAATCTGTTGATAATTAAGACAATGCAGTATGCTCAGGAAATCTACATTTTACTATCTGTTGTAAATGATTCAGAGCTTCTTTCTTTTATGACTTCAGTTAGAAGGTGAAACTGATCTAAGGTAAAGAAAATTATTTTAAAATTTTAATGTTTTTATCATTTGAGCAAAGCTAAAATTTTCAGAAATGTAAAAATAATAAATTCCTGAAAGTAGAATAATATGGCTAATGGGAGAATCCTGAAGAGAAGATGTTACATAAATATCATAACTTTAGTTGTTATTACTTTACTATATAGTAAAATCAGCCATTTAAAACAAAGATGTATATTAGCAGAAGTCCATTTACATCATCATAACAAAATGGCCTACCCCACTGGCTATGACTACAGGGTTTCTAGAAAGTCATGCATTAGAAAAATGTACATTAATCATAAGTACGTAGGTATTAATCAATCAAAATGTAAAAAATTTTTAGAGATTGTCTAAGTGATTATGGCTAGGCGAAAATTTGACTACGGACTTAATGAAATTATTTCCCAAACTTGAGCAATCAGAAATAGGATGCCAGGGAGATATGTTTCTTAGACTTAGAAACAAGACAAAAAACTTAGAATTTTTTCTATCTTTGCAAAGTATGAAACTGTGTAGAGCTTCCTCCGTCATTCCTTATTTCTGTCATTTTTCCTTAGTTATCATCACTTTCTTTAAGATGTTAATTTTTTTAAACAATAATGAGTCTTAATTTTAAAGTATTTAATACAAATTGCTACTAAGAACTTTTTTAAATTTAAAAAGTATTTCAAAAAGTTTGAAACTTATAATGATTCACTTTTAGGTGAATTTTTTCCTCTTTTTGCTTTGCTCTCTTAAGAATTGAATATATGGTACTTATTTGAAAATTCTCATTGTCAGCCCTGGAAAAGGAATGCAATTAATATTAAACCTAATTTTCATAAATAAAAGAAAAGGAGTAGGACAGAGAGTAGAAGAATAAGAAAGTAATTTCTTCAAAGCCTTAAATCCACAATACAAAAATGATACATTCAAAATAGTTTGCATACTCAAACTCATGGACATCAAATTCATGACAGTGAAATGTCATGAAAGAAATTTAGAAAATTATCAAAAATATACTATAAAATAATCTAGAAGAAAATATTTTACATATCTAATGAAACACATTAATATTGAGACTTTCAATGAAAGGATCATATACAAAATAAATGTCTTCAAATTGAGATCTCTATATACCCACAAATATTTCCTAGAATAGATAAAAAGGAACCCAGACTGACACATTACAAACAGCTGTGACATCTCTAGTAACCTTGGAGAGGCAATTGATCTGTTAGTGATGATCAGGAGATAGAAAATTTTCTAATTTATTTTCTCGCTAGGCACTTTAAAAATTCTGTCACATTCTTAAAGCTTTTTTTCTCTTAGCTAAAACACACATAGTATGCACTGCACTCACCCACTATGGATCTTTACTTTTTTAATCAGTTAACTTCCAAAATGAGATGCTGTTCCAATCTTTGAGACCCTGTAACAGTCCTATTTCTAAAGGAATTTCCCTGATCTGAGATTTTATTGTTTTGTTGTTGTTTTTTGTCTTAGTTTGGGTTCTGAGTTTTGGAGTTTTAGGGGATTTCTTTTGTTTTTGCTACAGGTTATAAAGAAAGAGCTATGATCACTAATAAGGAGAGAAAAGACACTGTCTGTCTTCCAAGTTTTGAGGGCATTAGTAAAGACCTGTTGTTTCCCTGGATGACTAACACAGGAAGCCAGCTAGAAGACACAGAGCTGAACCAGCAGAGAACAGTGTAACACCCCTCACACACACACACACACGGGGCAAACCTCATCAAGAGAGATAACTAAGAGGACAAAAATAGCATTGAGCAATGCAACAGCCCACGTGAGAATGGCTTGTGCAAAACCTGAGCTTGTAAGCATCCTTCATTCACGGTCAATGGCATTTGGGCATATACAGATAACTGAATGCTATTATTATACCTACACAGTATGGATATTGCTTGATATAAAATGGTATATAAATAGATGCATATCTACCAATTGCTAAGCAAATTACCTTTTGATATACCATGACTAGAGTGCCTACAAGTAGAGGACTAGTGCAAATTTGCCAAGCAAGATGAGGATTACCCCCAGTATTTTTTTCTTGTCTTTTTCTGTGTTTGTTTCTGTTGTATAACAAAGTGAATCAGCTATACATAAACATATATCTCCATATCTCCACCCCCTTGCGTCTCCCTCCCACCCTCCCTATCCCACCCCTCTAGGTGGACAAAAAGCACCGAGCTGATTTCCCTGTGCTATGTGGCTGATTCCCACTAGCTATCTATTTTAAATTTGGTAGTGTATATATATCCATGGCACTCTCTTACTTCGTCCCAGCTTACCGTTCCCCCTCCCCGTGTCCTCAAGTCCGTTCTCTACATCTGTATATCTTTATTCCTATCCTGCCCCTAGGTTCGTCAGAACCTTTTTTTTTTTAGATTCCATATATATGCGTTAGCATATGCTATTTGTTTTTCTCTTTCTGACTTACTTCACTATGTATGACAGTCTCTAGGTCCATCCACCTCACTACAAATAACTCAATTTTGTTTCTTTTTATGGCTGAGTAATATTCCATTGTATATATGTGCAATAAAGATATCTTCTTTATCCACTCATCTGTCGATGGACACTTGGGATGCTTCCATGTTCTGGCTATTGTAAATAGAACTGCAATGAACACCGCGGTACATGACTCTTTTTGAATTATGGTTTTCTCAGGGTATATACCCAGTAGTGGGATTGCTGGGCCATATGGTAGCTCAATTTTTAGTTTTTTAAGGAACATCCATACTGTTCTCCATAGTGGCTGTATCAGTTTACATTCCCACCAACAGTGCAAGAGGGTTCCCTTTTCTCCACACCCTCTCCAGCATTTATAGTTTGTAGATTTTTTGATGATGGCCATTCTGACTGGTGTGAGGTGATACCTCATTGTAGTTTTGATTTGCATTTCTCTAATGATTAGTGATATTCAGTATCCTTTCATGTGTTTGTTGGCAATCTGTATCTCTTCTTTGGAGAAACGTCTATTTAGATCTTCTGCCCATTTTTGGAATGGGTTGTTTGCTTTTTTTATATTCAGCTGCATGAAATGCCTGTATATCTTGGAGATTAAGCCTTTGTCAGTTGCTTCATTTGCAAATATTTTCTCCCATTCAGAGGGTTGTCTTTTCGTCTTGTTATAGTTTCCTTTGCTGTGAAAAAGCTTTTAAGTTTCATTAGGTCCCATTTGTTTATTTTTGTTTTTATTTCCATTTCTCTAGGAGGTGGGTCAAAAAGGATCTTGCTGTGATTTATGTCATAGACTGTTCTGCCTATGTTTTCCTCTAAGAGTTTTATAGTGTCTGGCCTTACATTTAGGTCTTTAATCCATTTTGAGTTTATTTTTGTGTATGATGTAAGGGAGTGTGTTCTAATCTCATTCTTTTACATGTAGCTGTTCAGTTTTCCCAGCACCACTTATTGAAGAGGCTGTCTTTTCTCCATTGTATATTCTTGTCTCCTTTAACAAATATAAGGTGACCATATGTGTGTGGGTTTACCTCTGGGCTTTCTATCCTGTTCCATTGATCTATCTTTCTGTTTTTGTGCCAGTACCATACTGTTTTGATTACTGTAGTTTTGTAGTCTGAAGTCAAGGAGCCTTAAGCTCTGTTTTTCTTTTTCAAGACTGCTTTGGCTATTTGGGGTCTTTTGTGTTTCAATACAAATTGTGGAATATTATGTTCTAGTTCTGTGAAAAATGCCAGTGGTAGTTTGATAGGGATTGCATTGAATCTGTAGATTGCTTTGGGTAGTAGAGTCATTTTCACAATGTTGATTCTTCTAATCCAAGAACATGGTATATCTCTCCATCTGTTTGTAACATCTTTAATTTTTTCCATCAGTGTCTTATAGTTTTCTGCATACAGGTCTTTTCTCTCTTTAGGTAAGTTTATACCTAGGTATTTTATTCTTTTTGTGCAATGATAAATGGGAGTGATTCCTTAATTTATCTTTCAGATTGTTCATCATTAGTGTATAGCAATGCAAGCAATTTCTGTGCATTAATTTTATATCCTGCTACTTTACGAAATGCATTGATTGGTTTTCAGGTAGCATCCTTAGGATTCTCTCTGTATAGTATCATGTCTTCTGCACACAGTGATAGCTTTACTTCTTCTTTTCTGATTTGGATTCTTTTATTTCTTTTTTTTTTCTGATTGCTGTGGCTAAAACTTCCAAAACTATGTTGAATAATAATGGTGAGAGTGGGCAACCTTGTCTTGTTCCTAATCTTAGTGTAAATTGCTTCAGTTTTTCACCATTGAGAATGATGTTGGCTGTGGGTTTGTCATATATGGCCTTTATTATGTTGAGGTAAGTTCCCTCAATCCCTACTTTCTGGAGAGTTTTTATCATAAGTGGTGTTGAATTTTGTCAAAAGCTTTTTCTGCATCTATTGAGATGATCATATGGTTTTTATTCTGCAGTTTGTTAATATGGTGGATCACATTGATTGATATGTGTACACTGAAGAATCCTTGCATTCCTGAGATAAACTCCATTCGATCAAGATGTATGATCCTTTTAATGTGCTGCTGGATTCTGTTTGCCAGGATTTTGTTAAGAATTTTTACATCTATGTTCATCAGTGATATTGATCTGTAGTTTTTCTTTTTTGTGGAACACCTTTGTCTGCTTTTAGTTTCAGGGTGATGGTGGCCTCATAGAGTGAGTTTGGCAGTGTTCCTCCCTCTGCTATATTCTGGAAGAGTTTGAGAAGGATAGGTGTTAGCTCTTCTCTAAATGTTTGATAGAATTTGCCTGTGAATCCATCTGGTCCTGGGCTTTTCCTTGCTGGAAGGTTTTTAATCACAGTTTCAATTTCAGTGCTTGTGTTTGGTGTGTTTATATTTTACGTTTCTTCCTGGTTAAGTCTCAGAAGGTTGTGCTTTTCTATGAATTTGTCCATTTCTTCCAGGTTGTCCATTTTATTGGCATAGAGTTACTTGTAGTAATCTCTCATGATCCTTTGTATTTCTGCAGTGTCAGTTGTTACTTCCCCTTTTTAATTTCTAATTCTATTCATTTGAGTGTTCTCCCTTTTTTTCTTGATGAGTCTGGCTAATGGTTTATCAATTTTGTTTATCTTCTAAAAGAGCCAGCTTTTAGTTTATTGATCTTAGCTATTGCTTCCTTCATTTCTTTTTCATTTATTTCTGATCTGATCTTTATGATTTTTCCCTGTTGCTAACTTTGCTGTTTTTTTGTTCTTCTTTTTCTAATTGCTTTAGGTGTAAGGTTAGGTTGTTAATTTGAGATGTTTCTTGTGTCTTGAGTTAGGGTTGTATTGCTATAAACTTCCCTCTTAGAACTGCTTTTGCTGCATCCCATAGGTTTTGGGTTGTCATGTTTTCATTGACATTTTTTTCTAGTTTTTTTTGGTTTCCTTTTTGATTTCTACAGTAATCCCTTGGTAATTTAGTAATGTATTGTTTAGCCTCCTTGTATTTGTATTTTTTACAGATTTTCTCTTGTAATTGATATCTAGTCTCATAGCATTGTGGTCGGAAAACATACTTGATATGATTTCAATTTTTTTTTAATTTAGCAAGGCTTGATATGATCTATCCAGGAGAATGTTCCATGAGCCCTTGAGAAGCAAGTGTATTCTGTTGTTTTTGAATGGATGTCCTATAAATATCAATTAAGTCCATCTTATTTAACGTATCATTTAAAGCTTGTGTTTCCTTATTTATTTTCATTTTGATTGATCTGCCCATTGTTGAAAGTGGGGTGTTAAAGTCCCCTATTCTGATTGTGTTACTGTCGATTTCCCCTTTTATGGCTGTTAACATTTTCCTTAAGTTTTGACGTGCTCCAATGTTGGGTGCATAAAAATTTTATAATTGTTATATCTTCTTTTGGATTGACCCCTTCATCATTATGTAGTGTCTTTCTTTGTCTCTTGTAATAGTCTTTATTTAAAGGCTATTTTGTCTGATATGAGAATTGCTACTCTGGCTTTCTTTTGATTTCTGTTTGCATGAAATATCTTTTTCCTTCCCTCACTTTCAGTCTGTATGTGTCCCTAGGTCTGAAGTGGGTCTCTTGTAGACAGCATATATATGGGTCTTGTTTTTGTATCCATTCAGCCAGTCTACGTCTTTTGGTTGGAGCATTTTATCCATTACATTTTAGGTAGTTATCGATATGTGTGTTCCTGTTACCTTTTTCTTAATTGTTTTGGGTTTGTTATTGTGCGTCTTTTCCTTCTCATGTTTCCTGCCTAGAGAAGTTCCTTTAGCATTTGTTGTAAGGCTTGTTTGGTGGTGTTGAATTCTCTTAGCTGTTGCTTGTCTGTAATGGTTTTAATTTCTCCATCGAATCTGAATAAGATCCTTGCTGGGTAATCTTGGATGTAGGTTCTCCTCTTTCATCACTTTAAATATGTCCTACCACTCCCTTCTGTCTTGCAGAGTTTCTGCTGAAAATCAGCTGTTAACCTTATGGGGATTCCCTTGTGTGTTATTTGTTGCTTTCCCCTTGCTGCTTTTAATATGTTTTCTTTGTATTTAATTTTTGATAGCTTGAGTAACATATTTTGGTGTGTTTCTCTTTGGATTTATCCTGTATGGGACTCTCTGTGCTTCCTGGACTTGATTGACTATTTCCTTTCCCATATTAGGGAAGTTTTCAACTATAATCTCTTCAAATATTTTCTCAGTCCCTTTCTTTTTCTCTTCTTCTTCTGGGACCCCTATAATTCAAATGTTCGTGTGTTTAATGTTGTCCCAGTGGTCTCTGAGACTGTCCTCAATTCTTTTCATTCTTTTTTTCTTTATTCTGTTCTGCAATAGTTATTTCCACTATTTTTTTTTCTATCTTTTTTTTTTTTTTTTTTTTTGCCGTATGCAGGACACTCACTGTTGTGGCCTCTCCCGTTGCAGAGCAACAGGATCCGGACGTGCAGGCTCAGCGGCCATGGCTCATGGGCCCAGCCACTCTGCGGCATGTGGGATCTTCCCGGACTGGGGCATGAACTCGTGTCCCCTGCATCAGCAGGTGGGCTCTCAACCACTGCTCCACCAGGGAAGCCCTATTTCCACTATTTTATCTTCCAGGTCACTTATCCGTTCTTCTGCCTCAGTTATTCTGCTACTGATTCCTTCAAGAGAATTTTTAATTTCATTTATTGTGTTGTTCATCATTGTTTGTTTGCTCTTTAGTTCTTCTAGGTTCTTGTTAAATGTTTCTGGTATTTTCTCCATTCTGTTTCCAAGATTTTGGATCATCTCTACTATCATTACTCTGAATTCTTTTCAGGTAGACTGCCTATTTCCTCTTCATTTGTTTGGTCTGGTGGGTTTTTACCTTGCTCCTTCATCTGCTGTGTATTTATCTGTCTTCTCATTTTGCTTCACTTACTGTGTTTGGGGTCTCCTTTCTGCAGGCTGCAGATTCATAGTTCTCGTTGTTTTTGGTGTCTGTCCTCAGTGGGTAAGTTTGGTTCAGTGGGTTGTGTAGGCTTCCTGGTGGAGGGGACTGGTGCCTGTATTCTGGTGAATGAGGATGGATTTTGTCTTTCTTGGGGGGGGGCAGGACCACGGCCGGTGGTGTGTTTTGGGGTGTCTGTCAACTTAGTATGATTTTAGGCAGCCTCTCTGCTAATGGGTGGGTTTGTGCTGCTGTGTTTCTAGTTGTTTGGTATAAGGTGCCCAGCACCGTATCTTGCTGGTTGTTGAGTGGAGCTGGGTCTTAGCGTTGAGATGGAGAGCTCTGTGAGAGCTGTCGCCATTTGATATTACGTGGGGCTGGGAGGTCTCTTGTGGACCAATATCCTGAACTTGGCTCTCCCACGTCAGAGGCTCAGGCCTGATACCCAGCTGGAGCACCAAGACTATGATTGTGGAGGCTTGGTGAATCCAAAATCTGATGTAGTAGGCCAGTGGGCTGGAGACTCTGTGAAGAGTTGTAGCCCAAATGAAGGCTGCTGGCCGAATCCTCTCCCCCAGTTTTAGAGAAAACAAAAACATAAGTTAATTTTAATTGTAAACATAGTTTAAAGGAGATATTTCTTTTCCTCTAGAAAATCTTTGCTCAGATAAATAAAAATAAATGGTCTTTCTAAGTTTTATTAAAATTACACAAAATTGTAGAATTATTTTCACAAATAAGAAGATAATGCTGATTGTTGTGCTTCTGCTTCTCAATTAACAACTCATTAAAAAATGTACAATGCTAGCTTGGGCAATCAAAGCCAGGTACAGTTAGGAGCCTGGTATCAGCCAGCAATTTTTTTTTTCTGCATCTCCTGTCACTTTCTAACATAACTGTCGACTTATTTATTATGTTGTAAAATTGTCTCTCTTCTTAGGATGTAATCCCCTTGAAAGGTAGGTTTTCTTATTTGTATTCTTCACTGGTATTCCTACCCCTCAAAGAGTACCTGCCTTATAAATATTTGTTGAAGGAATATTTAAAAGAATGTCTGAGAAAATTTTGAAGACTTTTTATAAATACAGCTAACATCATGACTGGGAGTTCTTATTTCATCTAAAGAATCTCTCAAGATTTGCTACCTTCTGACTCAGTGTCTAACACAGATAAATTATTAATAATTTCAAACTGCTCCTTCTAGTATTTATTCTTACTTTATCAAGGAGTAGCATTTGTGTTGCACTCCCTAGAAACGTTAAAGAGACTATAACAAATAAAAATCATGGAAACAGTATTTATTGAGATGTCTGTCACATAATGATCAATATTGCTCCTCACTGTGGATCTTCCATATGAACTGAGAAGCCAAATGTCAATATCTAGAAAATTACTGGATGCAGCAACATACATCTTTCCTAAGGTTTTGAAGTCAGTCCGCTCATCCACAATGAAGCTTATACTGTGGAGTATCGGTATTCACACGTATAGCAAGAAAAGGACACTTTCTTGTCATTGTGTGCACCTATGAAATTTCATGTTGCTTTAAATGTTTTTCTTCAATTTATCAAAAACATATTTTAAAATAACTTGTGATATAAAAAGACTTTGATCTGAAATCAAATTCTCAAAATTTTCGTGGTCCAGCTTTATAAATTAAAAAACCTCAGGTGATACAAGTTAGGGGCCATCCGTTTGCTTACTTGTTTAGATCCAAGCATGGTAGATAAACAAAATAAATAACAAAATTGTTTTAGAGACAACTGCATTGTTATTTTATTTCTAAAACTTCCACATATGTAACTATATTTAGTTCTAGAAACTACATGTATTTCTATAATATTTAAGAATGATTTTATTTAAAAACATAGCCATGGTCAACCAAAACTTGTGGAGTTTTATATGGCATGTTGCTTTTCTTGTAAAAATTAAAAAATAAATAAGTGAACAAGATGTTAGGTTAATACTAACATTTCACATGTCAAAATTTAGTGACAGGGAAATTTTTAAGATGCATATCTAATAAGCCAGGAGGCTTTATAGTCAAGGATTTTTTTTTACTGTGTACACAAACAAATATCATTTACAGTCCTACGATACTCTAACATTCACTTTCCTGTAAAATAAATCATGCACAACACATTTTTAAATATGACCCCTAACAGCAAAGTTTGACAAGGTGCTTGCTTTTAATCTTTCATGGGAGGTTTAACTCCAACCAGAAATGCTATTTACATTCAGCAGTGCAATCAATTCTATCACAATTCTATTCCATTTTTCTGGAAATAGTTTCATTGAAATGTGCTCGTGTAAATGGGTTTCAAGATGTTTATTAAATATCTCATAAGCCTCTTGGCACTACTAGAATATAATAATAGTTTTTAAATGTGTAAAAGCTATGAGTCTATACAACATAAAGTAAAATATTTGCAATTATGGTGAAATCTCACAGAGTAAGACACTGCATTTTAAATTTCTAATAATTTTAACTCATTGCTATGATGTCTGGTCTCTTCTGGCTTTTAACCATAGTTTAATGGAAAAAAGATTTTTTTAAGCAGAAGCAATTTACACATAGAGCCCCTGACATTGCATTATGACTACAAATTCCTGACTATAGAATTGTTAACACAGTTGTTTTAGCTCATCTGAAAAGCTAATTTAGATCACTAGCATTAAAGAAGTTGAATTAGAGGCTCTCATATACAAAGTTAACATCTAACTTAATAATTAAGAATTTCAATTCAATACTTTTTAACATTCCAAGAGATCTAAAAGTCATAGTTCATGCCCAAGCATAAAAACATTTGCTTTCAATAGATATTTAAAGTTATTTTATTCAAGACTATGGAAGAATACTGATGTTGTTTTAGTATTTAAAAAATTTATATTCTAGAGCTAAAATAAAACTCACATGTTGCATTATATTAGTTTCCTACTGTTACTATAACAAATTATTATAAACTTAGTGGCTTAACACCACACAAATATATTCCCTTACAGTTCTGGAGGTCAGAAGTTCACAATGAGTCTCACAGGGCTGCCATCAAGGTGTTAGAAGCGCTGGTTCCTTCCTGAGCCTCTAGGGGAGAATCTGTTCCTTCCTTTTCCAGCTTCCTTGGCTCCTAGCCCCCTTTCATCCTCAAAGCCAGCAATTTCAGGACTGCAACCTCTGTTTCCATAGCTTCTCTCATATTCTTGCCTCCACTTTCCCTTAAAAGGATCCTTGTGAATACCTTGGGCCCACTCAGATAATTCAAGATAACTTTCCCATCTCAAAATGCTTAACTTAATCACACCTGCAAAGTACTTTCACCATGTAAGGTAACATATTCCCAAATTCCAGGGACTGGGGCATGGAGCCATTATTCTGCCCACCACATATGCAAAAGTAAATTTTACTTTAATTTTTTCCAGCACACCATAGCTTTATTTTTTAACAAAAAAAAAAGGCTTAGTTCTTTTAATTATACTATTAAAAACATGGTCATATTTTAATTTCCATCCTATTTTGATTGACTATGTAAATTTTTTCCACAAGTAGTCCTATTTCCTTCTGATCATTGTTAATATAATAAGGTGAATATTATCATCCAATTGAGAGTAGAGCTTATAGTAATTTTGAACTGATAGATGACTTTTAAAATGTTCTAAACTGCTTGTATACAACATTTTCATTAAGTTTTTATAATAGTTTATCATTTTTGGTGAAACATTACCTTTCTTAAGAGAATAAGCCGTTAATAATTCAGCGGAGACTTTTCCTTCTGATTTGCAGCCAAATCACACACTTAGCCTCCACTTCAGATACCCACATCCTGTCATGTAAGCCATGTTTTTAATGGCATAAAACAAGAAGTGTTATGGTTAATTATTAAAACCTCACCAAAAAATTCGAGTTGGTTGAGCAAGTACTTTTATACATTGGGTAGTAATTCTTACAAAGGTCACCAAAAAATTAAATGTAAGATCTGGAGATGTTTTTTCCAACACAGACACATGACAATATAATGTACATTTTTGCACTAGGCCTGCAAAAAATAAACTATAAAAGAAAATGCAGTTTATTATTTCAGAAGGAAGGAAAGTGAAATGGTTTATCACTAAGCACAGTCTTCTTAGGCAGGCCATTTAAAAGGTAGTGAGAATTTTACTGCTGTCCTTGCAAGAAATGGAATGCACTTCTTCTACTCCCTTGACTCTAGTTCAAGCATTATACATGGAAGAATTCACAAAGGACAGGCTATAAAATTAGGATGTTTTACTGCTCTTCATGGTTCACTGGTTGGAAGGCAGTAGAAGATGCTGTATATAAATACCATTGCCTTTATTAGGGTGGAGAAAAACTAGATAAGAAGTAGTCATTCCACTTACTGTTTATGCAAAGAATAGTTGGGGTTATTTTGATTTCTACAATTCACAATGCTCAGAACAAACTTGGGCCTATGACCAAAAAATGAGAAAAAAGGATCCAGAGTAAAATTGAGAATCTACATAGATCCTTCCCCAAATTATACTGTCCTAGTACCCAAACCATTATCTGTAAGGTGGATAAAACTATGCCCAGTTTAATAGTAGCAATTCGTATGAAAGAAAATTTTATTTTTCTGTTGGCAACAAGTTCAAAATCCATTGTCCCTCAGATGAGACTAACAAAAAGTTTAAACCTTGGGCTTTAATTATTAATAGAAATGTTATCCTGCACAATTTATATGTATATGATATGATACAAAATGATAATTGAACAAATTGATAATACTTTGTACTGGTCATGCCATATCTAGAGTATCGTACATAGGACTGGACATCTATCTTAAACCAGAGAGCATAAATAAGAAGATGAAGCCTTTAGTGCAAAACTTTGATGGCTCCAAAACTCTCAATCTTTAAAAAAAAGTAACGAAGTTTCAATGTAGCCCCTGGTTGGGGGGGGGGTAGTTTCTATTCAGAAAAAGAAATTTTGAATAATTAGAGCTATTCTCATGGGCTGCCTTGTAAGAAATAAATATAGCTATATTACACTAATATAGCTCTAAAGGTTTCATTGTGTTTTAACACCAAGTGTTTTCTTTAATCTATATGACTTCCCTAAGAGAGACAAAGCGGTGATTGTTCCCATATGATAGATAAGAAAACCAAGCTAAAAGGGATTAAGTAATTTGTACCAGATCACATAGCAAGTGGGAAACTCATGTCTCAGATATTGATACTCTTATTCTAAGTCTTATTCTTATTAAGAATAAGAATAAATAAGATATTCTTATTCTAAGTCTGTACATTAGACACAACAGTCTCTAGTGAGTGTGATATTATTGTATGAATTAAATGATATAATATATGAAAAATCACATAGCACAATATGAGACAGTATAATGAACAAGAACAAAACAGAGACATTGGACACAGACTACCTCAGTTTTAATCCCTGCTCTACCAATTACAAGCTATTTCATCATTTGTGAAATGTGTTAATACCACCTACTTTACAGGGCATTTGGAGGTATAAATGAGTTACTATGTTATAAAGTACTTTGCTGTAAAAGCTCTCTCAGTGTTGATGAATATAAAAATCTATTATTGTCTGGCACGTGGAAGGCACTCAAATATTAGCTGTAGTAGCTCTCCAACATGGGAAGCGTTAATTCAGATGATAAATTGATATACTTGTCATGTTGTAGAAGATATTCTAGAAACACAGTGAGTAAGAAAGGGGAGGGAAATGTGAACAAGCAAACTCCCAAGTTCCTTTGTAAAGTCCCATGAATCAATGCTCTGTAAGGAGTTATATGGAAGTTCTCTCCCAAAAGAAATATGCTCTTTTTCCATAAATTCACACTCCATACATATCTAATCTGTGTCTAATGTGCAATTAATTCAGTAGATAAGTTTGCAAACTAGCACAGGCCTCTGTAGATGAGAAGCTAGTCATAGATGTATATTCATGATTTCCTTTACTGGAAATTTCAATACCCACCAGTTTATAGGAATTCACATAAATCTTATTTGCTTGTGTATGAATAATGTGACCTCACCACAAAGATTTTCCTAAAATATTCAGTTTTGTATTTAATATCATTTCCAAGCTTGCAGATTATGCATTCTATGCTGGTAAAAATCAATTTCCCATATTTGCTTTGATGTTTACAGGGAATGAAATTCACAGGAAAAGAACTAAGTTTACATATTTCACTAGTACTATCTAAACCAAGATGAATTACATGTATTTTTTTTCCTCAAAGCACTGGAGCAAAAACAGACGATAATTTAGTCACAGTACATCTCTAGAGGAAATTACAATTTGTAAATATGTCATGATCTGAGAAAAGGTGGAGCCAGTATACATATTTTACAACTATAATACTGTCTTATGTGTGCACAAATTTATGAGCTGGATACACTGTGTTCTCTGCTGGACTCATGGTTTTATCTATGTTACAATTTATTCCTCTCAATATGAACTAGAGAATGATTATACTAGGCCAAGGGAATATAGCCATCTATTATGAACTAACTCCAATAACCCATTAACATGTTGGTGCCTTGAACAGTAAGTTAGAAATTTTTCAAATTGTTTTATTATTTTGTCAAAAAAACCAAATTAATATCTAAGCTAATGTAGAAGAAAAAGATGCCTATAAATTATTGACAATGAAAGATCCCTATATAAATTCTACAAATCTATATTATGTATTAAGTGGAATGTTTTTCATTTCCAAAATGTTTTTCTTCTCTTTTTGGTGGCTGATCAGTTTTCTTGCTGTCTCTCTTTTTTGTTTTTTTGTTGTTGTTGTTTTTTTTTTGGTTGCACTGCGCAGCTTGCAGGATCTTAGTTCCCCAGCCAGGGATCGAACCCACACCATCAGCAGTGAAAGTGGTGAGTCTTAACCACTGGACAGCCAGGGAATTCTCAACTTGCTCTCTTTCTTACTGTTTATTCTTTTTCTCTCACCATTATTCTTTGCAATTTCCTACTGCTTATAAATCTGTTGTTTTCTCACACATATATATTTCTTTTTTAACAAATGTACTGAGGCATAATTCGTATACAATAAACTGTACACATTTAAATATTAAACCTTGTTAAATGTGACCAATATACATGCTTTTAAAAGTGCCACCAAATTCAAGATACAGAACTTTTTCCCCCAAGTTTTTTTCTTCTCCTTTGCTATCCATCTCTCATGTGACACAGCCCCAGACAACTACTGATCTACTTTGTAACTCTAGATCAATTTTCATTTTTTAGAATTCTATGTAAAGTTTACACAATATAAACTCTATTTAGCTGGTGTCTTTCAAGCAGCATGATTTTAAGATTCAACCATACAGTGATCAGTTCTGGCACAGGACATAAATAAGGCTGAGCCATCACAGACTTCCACTGTACTTCTATTGATATATGGTCACTGGTCAAACAGTATAGTGGAGTGGTAAAGAGCATCATTTCTAATGTAAGACTTTTTGGATTGGGAACCTGGGTCTACCACTGTGGAGCTGTGTAACCTTGAGACAGTTACTTAAACTTGTCTGTGTTCCAGTTTCCTCAAAACCAAAATTGATATTTAAAAACTAGCATCTGCCTCATAAGGGTTGTTATGAGTATCAATGAATTAAGACATATAATGTTATATTACACACATATTTACATGTATATGTATAATTATATTTATCTACCAGTAGCCACCGGGAGGATCTGCATCTGTGGCTGTAGGCATCCATTTTCCTAAATATGGAGAAGGAGACTTCCTGTAGAATGAAACCAAAAAAAAGATAGAATGAAAATTAAAATTAATATTACCAATATCAGTGTTTGAGCCCTGGAATCCAGCTTTGTCTGAATTCATACATGGAGTCTTCTGTTTAGCAAGCCAATAAATTTCCTTCATTCTTGCCTAAGTTAAATATCAAACTTGCATTTGAAAGAGTCTTGAGAAATACAGTAGGTAAAGCTGATGGCACTGAGCCTAGCACATAGTAAGTTGTCAGGAATGTGACTTTTGCTCTGACGCTAGTTATTCTAGTACATGTAATTTCAATGAAGAGGAAACTGAAGATGACAATAAACTTTGAATGACGGTTAAGTGGTCATCTTAAGGTCCAGGTAAGAGAGTTAGAAGGGGTGAATTGACACTGAATTCTCATTTACTAGATCACTGCCTGGGAAGATTGTATCTCTGCTCAAAACAGAAAGGGGTTTCAGATGAATTGAGGTCTGGTACAATGGCCAGAGAAAAGAAATTATCAAAGGAACATAATGCCTTTTAAAACACATACCAAAAGGGGTAGGGACAGCAGTGAGTGGGTATGCTAGGAAACTGCAAAGATCTTAACCATCTGTAAAATTTTTCCTGGAAGTAATATGGAGCTCTTGTCTCACCATTTCAAAGCTCTCTAATAAGTTATATTGAACTAACTCTCTATCCACCAACCTCCTATCAACCATATCTTAGCTTCATACCAAAATATTCCTGAAGTTGTTTGGCTACACAAAAGAAATTTAATTGAATTCCTAATATATTAAATTTATAGTACCTTGTTGTTTTATTATTTATGACCATATAAATTATAACTTGCTAAGAAGCACATAATTATTTTCCCTTTGAAATTCTGTGAATCTGTAAATTGTATATTTGAGTGTATATATAAACACATATACTCACATAGCAAATAGTCTTCTTAGCAAATAATTTTCTGATACCTTCTATTTCTTTTTGGTTTTCCTAAATTTTAATAAATTTTTTTCAACTATAGAAGAACTAAAGCAACATTTTTAAAGTCTAGAAAATAAATGCAGGACTCTCATATCCCACTATCAGAACTATTTTTCATTTTTTACATATTCCCTTATAGCATTTTTGTATGTGTGTTTACATGGTTACCATCACAGTAAATACAAAATTTTATGGTCAGACTTTTTTTGCATAATGTTAGAACACTGTTCTTGTTTCTACATAGACTTCATATGTCTCATTTTTATTTATTTATTTACACCAAAAATATAATCTTTATTTCCCCCCCTTTTTTTTAACAGCTTTATTGCAGTATAATTGTTTTACATTGTTGTGTTAGTTGCTGCTGTATAACACTTTCAGTCTGTATGTGTCCCTGGGTCTGAAGTGGGTCTCTTGTAGAGAGCAAATATATGGGTCTTGTTTTTGTATCCATTCAGCCAGTCTATGTCTTTTGGTTGGAGCATTTAATCCATTCACATTTAAGGTAATTATCGATATGTATATATGTATGTATGTATGTATTACCATTTTCTTAGTTGTTTTGGGTTTGTTATTGTAGGTCTTTTCCTTCTTTTGTGTTTCCTGCCTAGAGAAGTTCCTCTAGCATTTGTTGTAAAGCTGGTTTGGTGGTGCTGAATTCTCTTAGCTTTTGCTTGTCTGTAAAGTTTTTAATTTATCCATCGAATCTGAGTGACACCCTTGCTGGGTAGAGTAATCTTGGTTGTAGGCTTTTTTTTCCCTTTCATCACTTTAAATATGTCCTGCCACTCCCTTCTGGCTTGCAGAGTTTCTGCTGAAAGATCAGCTGTTAACCTTATGGGGATTCCTTGTATGTTATTTGTTGCTTTTCCCTTGCTGCTTTTAATATTTTTTCTTTGTATTTAACTTTCAATAGTTTGATTAATATGTGTCTTGGCATGTTTCTCTTTGGATTTATCCTGTATGGGACTCTCTGTGCTTCCTGGACTTTAGTAACTATTTCCTTTCCCATGTTAGTGAAGTTTTCAACTATAATCTCTTTAAATATTTTCTCAGTCCCTTTCTTTTTCTCTTCCTCTTCTGGGACCCCTATAATTCAAATGTTGGTGTGTTTAATGTTGTCTCAGTGGTCTCTGAGACTGTCCTCAATTCTTTTCATTCTTTTTTATTTATTCTACTCTGTGGTAGTTGTTTCCACTATTTTATCTTCCAGGTCACTTATCTGTTCTTCTGCCTCAGTTATTCTGCTATTATTCCTTCAAGAGAATTTTTAATTTCATTTATTGTGTTGTTCATCATTGTTTGTTTGCTCTTTACTTCTTCTAGGTTCTTGTTAAATGTTTCTTGTATTTTCTCCATTCCATTTCCAAGATTTTGAATCATCTCTACTATCATTATTCTGAATTCTTTTTCAGGTAGACTGCCTATTTCCTCTTCATTTGTTTGGTCTGGTGGGTTTTTACCTTGCTCCTTCATCTGCTGTGTATTTCTCTGTCTTCTCATTTTGCTTAACTTACTGTGATTGTGGTCTCTTTTTTTCAGGCCACAGGTTTGTAGTTCCCATTATTTTTGGTGTCCTCCCCCAGTGGGTAAGCTTGGTTCAGTGGCTTGTGTAGGCCTCCTGGTGGAGGGGACTAGTGCCTGTGTTCTGGTGGATGAGGCTGGATCTTGTCTTTCTGGTGGGCAGGACTGCGGCCGGTGGTGTGTTTTGGGGTGTCTGTGAACTTAGTATGATTTTAGGCAGCCTCTCTGCTAATGGGTGAGGTTGTGTTCCTGTCTTGCTAGTTGTTTGGCATGGGGTGTCCAGCACTGTAGCTTGCTGGTCATTGAGTGGAGCTGGGTCTTAGTGTTGAGACACAGATCTCTGGGAGAGCTCTCGCTAATTGGTATTATTTGGAGACAGTAGGTCTCTGGTGGACCAATGTCCTGAACTTGGCTCTCCCACCTCAGAGGCTCAGGCCTGACCTGGCCAGAGCACAAAGCCCCTTTCAGCCACATGACAGAAGTCTGCGGTGCTGCCCCTTTGGCCTCCATGAAGGCTATAGATTTGCAGCTGCAAATGCGCAGTTCACTCCCCAACTCTGGTTTGAGGATTCACTCAATGCCTTTGGGCCAGAGCCCGTTCCCACACTTGGCAGGGCTCCTGAGGCGAGGGGGTTGGGTGGTGCAAGGTGTTGGGGGTTGCTAGACAGGTGGTAAAGCCAAACTTTTACGGACAAGCCTGGAAAGCGGGGTCTCTGTCACCCTCTGCATGCAGGTGTTTCTCATCCCAGGACTCCGCAGCCACCCTGTGGAACACCCAAGATGTTTTATTTATTTTTTATATCCATTCATTTGTTTTATTTTTTAGGTCCCACATATAAGTGATAACATACAGTATTTGTCTTTCTCTGTCTGACTTATTTCACTTAGCATAATGCCCGCCAAGTCAATCTATGTTGCTGCAAATGGCAAAAATTTTTTCTCTTTTATTGCTGAGTAGTATTCCATTATGTGTGTGTGTGTGTATGTGTGTGTGTGTGTGTGTATATATATATATATATATATATATATATATATATATATATATATACCACTTCTTCTTCATCCATTCTTCTGTTGATGGACACTTAAGTTGCTTCCATATCTTAGCAGTTGTAAATAATGCTGCTAGGAACATTGGGATGCATGTATCTTTTCGAACTAGTGTTTTAGTTTTCTTCAAATATATCCCCAGGAGTGGAATTGCGGGGTCATATAGTAGCTCTATTTTTAGTTTCTTGAGAAACCTTCATATGGTTTTCCACAGTGGCTGCACCAATTTACAGTCCCACAGTGTCCAAAGTTCCCTTTTCTCCACATCCTTGCCAACATTTGTTATTTGTATTGTTTTTGATGATAGCCATTCTGACAGGTGTAAGGTGACATCTCATTGTGGTTTTGATTTGCATTTCCCTGATGATTAGCAATGTTGAGCATCTTTTCATCTACATGTTTTCTTTAGAAAAATGTCTATTCAGGCCTTCTGCCCATTTTTATTTGGGTTGTTTGTTTTTTTGATATTGAGTTGTACTATATTTCTTGCTAAAGCATGCTGTGAAAGTGATATGACAAGTTCTCAAGTATTAATCTTTTGATAATTCATTATAAGAAGACTAGGAAACCAATTAAATAATTACCTTCAATAGAAAACAATAAAAGTATTATTCACTCAATAGGAAATGGAAAGATTTATTTTAATTCAAACAATGGACATTAAATTACAAAAAATAATACATAGGCTATATTTTCTAGAATGAGAACATTTCAAAAAAACAACTGCCATAATATTAGTATCAAATGTTATTGCTTAATTTTCTAACCTGAAACTTAGAACTGGTCATGAATGCCAATAATAAGAGATAAAATTTAATTAGACTGGCTTTGCAGGACAATAAGAAAGCTTCTGAGTCTGTTGCATCATTTTGAATTAAGTCACATGCAAAATGTGACCCAAATCAACTACTGACGATGAAATATAAAGTGTTCCACACAACTAAAATATAAGACGTATTTCAAAATATTGATGTGGTAAAAATATTCTGACACTTGGCAAGTCACTGATTCAATTTTTCATTATTCACTCAAATGTGTAAGTCTCACATTGGCAAAGCTCGTGCCACAATTTCATCAATATTATCGGTCAAAAGTATGCAGTCACATAATATAATGGTAGCAGGTTGACTGTGAAAATATAGAGTTTGTAGATACAGCCTGGTGCAACTGCCCCATTCCTCTCAACATGATGGCAAATTCAGAAAAAATATTTAAAATTAGCAATTCTGTGAATTGGAATTACTTGCCAATTTTCACTGGTCTGTTTTACGTATATTAATTATTCTTTAATTGTCTGTGCCATGGGACATGTTCTGGAATTGTAAGCCACCTAAGTCAGCAGGTTTATCTTGGTTGTAATTGTAAATTTGGCAGTTGGAAAATAAAATGAGGGGAAAAGATTTAAACGAGAATAAAAGAAAATGACCTCTTTATCATGAGCTTGAAGGCAGCATATCATGCAGAAGAGGACCAGTTGCAACCACAGTGAGAACTGACTTATACTCATATCACATGCTAATATTTTAGCTTTCAGTGCTGTCTATTCTCAGTGTAAACAGTCCACACTCTTGGCCTCATGTTGAGCAACACACCTGACAGTAGAAAGAAAATCCAAAGGCAGATGATCTGCTGCATTGTTCACAGCACTTGCTCTGTGGGGAATCTGTGCTCATTTTGAACTCTGCTGTGGATGAGAAGACAAACCAGTAACCTGTGGTAAGTCGAAACACACACAAAATTAACCTTGATAGGCCAATAATGGAGAAACCAATTAAAAGACAACATATTAGCCAGTATGCTAACTCTGATTGATTCACCATTCTTTTCTCTAACAAGGCATTTATGGTCCTTGTTAAAGTAACTGGCTTGTTCTTGTTCCTCTAAATTTATATGCTTATAAAGCTAGTCTCTTTTTAAAAATATTTTATACATTCTTTTCCAAATGTCACTTTGATAGTCTTCTATGAGCTTTTATAGAATACTTATTTTTTCCTAGTTCTTCATAATTATTTAACCTTTGCATATTATTAAATAATTATTAATAATATTATTACTTCTTAATGGATAATAGCCCTCTGGTATTATTTTATTGTTATTAGTATTTTTTTTAAATAAATGGTCATTATCAAAGAACCATCCCAATATATACTTTAATAACTATCCTATTTTTTAATAAGCCAACATAAGGGGTATCTACAGTCTCATTTCCTAAATTACACATTCATGAACTTCTTTCACATTCATAAAATTCTTCCTTACATCAAACCTAAATTGCTCCTATTACAAATTACAACCATTTTCTGTGGGTCATTGGAAATAGGCAACAGCTGGTTGCATTTTCTGTATAGTGATATGAAGATAAAATTGTTAGGGAGTTATTTAAATTTGGCAGATGACACATGAATCAAGGAAGACTGAAAATATCCTGACTATTCATTGTCTTATCCTTCAAGTTAATACCTAAATAACTTTAGAAAGATTAACAATTATTTTCTTGAATAATACTTAAAGCATCAGTAACCTAAGTACGTCTTTGTTGCTAGAACATCATGGTAAACTTATTATTTAAAATTCATTATACTATATAACTCTTTATGTTTTAATTGTTAGCACTTTATTCACCTGACCATTCATTGACTCAGTGGTCTCTTCCTTATTCTAAACAACGCTATGGATCAAATCAACTAGAGTATGAATTACAATTTTTAATTAGGTAATAAAGAAATGGCATTGATAGTACTTTTCTATGTCTTGAATGATATATTAATTGAAGTTTTAAATGACTAATATATATTAAAACTGAAATTTATTTAACAAACACATACATTGCAGTCATCACATACCTGTAATCATTATAAGTGCATTAAAAATATTAGTTCATGTAATCTTATAATAACCCTTTAAGATAAATTGTATTATTATCACAATTTTAGAGTCCGGGGGTGTGCCGAGGTAACAATGCTTATAAGTGGTATTGTTATCTGGGATTTTAACCCAGGTAGTTTGATTCCAGAGTCAGTACTCTTAACCACTATGGTGTGTCATCAAAAAAAGGGAGTAAGAGGAGATTGTGGGAGGATGGCTATAGCAATATAGCTTTTGATTCTCATAAACACAGAGAGAGCAACTAGATGGTAAAGCATATTGGTAAAATGCTTTACCAATGGTAAAACACTAGATGGTAAAACACTAGATAGTATATCCAAAAACTCATAAGCAATATTTACAGCAAGTCGAGGTGGCAAGGTATCCCTGTAAACTTCAAAATATAATTGATTGAGGACGAACCACAAATGACCACAAGACTCATATCAGCATCTGTGCATGAGAAAGCACAGAAAAGCAACAAGGTGTATGACAGAACTAAAAAAAAGGAGAACCTAAAAATACGCAGAAACAATAGTAGTGCAATTTGAAAACAGCTACCAAAACTGATAGTGTTTTTGCCAAATCCAATATGAGGCAAGTTGAGGGGCCCACAATAAGATAATCTGAAAAGGTTAGAGCAGATAGGTCTCCTAGGCTGAGGAAAAACTGTCTGCAGTGGAATCAAAATTGAACAGGACAATTAAAACAGAAATGAAGGGGAAATAAGTTTCAGAGAAAAGTGGGGAAGAAACAAAATCAGGAAATCTTAGAAAGCAAGTTTCTATAGTTCTGGTGTTAGATGAAAACAAGAGAAGAAGGAATTTAGAGAAGTTTAGAAAATCTCTCAGAACTAGAATTCCTACTAAAAGTTCAGAAAAAAAAATAATTTCACATCAAAATAGGAAACAAAAAAATATTGAGGTCAAATTCCATGCAGTTTTTATGTGAAAAATGCCCCCCAAAATATAGTATAGATGAACTATAACCTGCTAGTTCAAAATGAGCTAAATACATTAAAAATTACATAAGACATAAAAAAAAAATTTAAAGCATGAAGAAAAGCCCTCAAGTATATTTCTAGACCTCAGGAAAAAAAAACAGAAATAAAAGAAACCATCTTTTCAGAAATAAAGAATGAATTAGAGAAACACAAGCAAACATAAACACAATAGGTAACACCTTAGGAAAAATAGAAGGTAAAAAAGTGAAAAAATTTAAAAACCAGAGGTAAATGAAAGAAGAGATTTTTAAAAAATAATAATTGCAAAGTGAGAAATATTGAAGATAGCAAAGGAAGTCCAAGAGAGAAGATCCAGCTAACATCAATGGCAGCCCAAGGGATGCAGGAAGAGTAAGGGAAAAAGAAAGAGAAATACTAAAAATTTCAATTCAGGAAAATTTTCTTATATAAAGAAGAGTTAAAATTACATATTGAAAAAGAATATCACATTCATGAAAGTATAGTCTCAAAATGACCAATGACAAGAAATACTGGGCTTCAAACAAAAAAGAAAAAATGACTTTTGACATTAGGCACAAAAAAGAAATTGACCTATAAGAGGGAAGAAATTAATTTATCATCAGTCTTTTTGATAGTAATGTTTTAACCCAAAAGAAAATACAGTAACATATTTAAGGTATGCAAGGGGGGAAAAATTAGGGTTTTATACCTAGCAAAACTGATTTCAACTATAAAGGCCCAAACTGTTATCATATGTAATAACTCAGGAAATATTGCTCCCATGAGCCCTTCCTGAGGAATTTACTAAACATTACACTTCAGACTACTAAAATGACTACAAAACGTCACCGTAAGGACTAGCGGGCAGCATTAAAACCTATGGATATTTGTAGGTCTAAATAAGACTAAATAAAGGTTAAAATGTAGAGAGTATTTGAATAGCTATGTGCTCAGATATTTTTAAACTGTGGAGTAAGTGAGGAAGGCTTTTATGAAAAGAATACTTTTAACTATTCTTGTTAATTATATTGGAGATGGTAGTATTAGTATTGTTATTCTGAGATTATCGTATGTCTAATGTACAAAGCAAATGAGTAAATTACAAGTTATTCTAACTCTATCACTTGTGATATTGAGGATTTTTAGAATGGAAGAAAGGAAATATAGTTTTAATACTGAAGAGTTAAGTTAAAAAATCTGTAGGCCTAAATTTGAATTGGAAATATCTATATGAACTCATGCTATTGGAATGCTCATTTCTACTCTATTTTGTTAACTACATAGTTATGGAATGCACTCCAGTTGCAACAAGCTTTCCTAATTCCCAAATTGAAGTTTTCAAGAGCCAATTTGAAGAGGCTCTTACTCGTCAATGATGGGAAAGGCGTTTATTTATAATAATATATTTTAAAACTAATTGATTAATATTGAAGGATGATAGGAAACCAATTAATTACCTTGAAAATGAGTACATAAAATGAGTACATAAAAAAGGATGATAGGAAACCAATTAATTACCTTGAAAATGAGTACATAAAAGGCTCAGGACTTCCCTGGCAGTCCAGTGGTTAAGACTCCACACTTCCAAAGCAGGGGAAGCTGGTTCGATCCCTGGTCAGGGAACTAAGATCCTACATGCTGTGCAGCACAGTCAAAAATAAATAAATAAATAAATAAAAGGCGGGGGCAGGTTCAGGCATTTATCTTACCTTTCCAATTTGAATTTTCCACTGCATAACCAAATAGTGCCTTTTTATAAAAGTATTAAATTAATAAGTAAAAATAGAAATGATAGAATTGGAGCATGACTTTTGTAGCCCTCAATGAAGTAATAGATCTATGCATTAAAGGTCACTGCTAATAACATCACAGAAAAGAGACATGGAGACACAGGTATACCGACTCCAGAATCCATGTGATGAGATCCTCTACAGGTCAAACGCAGCGTTCTTCAATAGACTATAAAAAGGTGGTGCATATATACACACACAACAATGGAAATTTACTCAGCCATAAAAAAGAATGAAATATTGCCATTTGCAGCAACATGGATGGACCTCGATAATATCATACTAAGTGAAGTAAGTCAGAAAAAAACAAATATTGTATGATATCACTTATATGTGGAATCTAAAAAATAATACAAGTGAATCTATATAAAAAACAGAAATCAACTCACAGACATAGAAAATAAACTTATGGTTACCAAAGGGGAAAGGGAGGAGGAGAGATATATTAGGAGCATGGGATTAATAGATACAAACTACTACACATAAAATAGAGAAGCAACAGGGATTTACTGTACAACACAGGAAACTATATTCAATATCTTATAATAACCTATAATGGAAAATAAACTGAAAAAAATGTGTGTGTGTATATATATATATGTAAAACTGAATCAGTTTGCTGTATACCTGAAACTAATACAACATTGTAAATCAACTATACTCCAATTTAAAAAAAGACTTTAGGGGCTTCCCTGGTGGCGCAGTGGTTGAGAGTCCGCCTGACGATGCAGGGGACACGGGTTCGTGCCCCAGTCTGAGAAGATCCCACACGCCGTGCAGCGGCTGGGCCCGTGAGCCATGGCTGCTGAGCCTGTGAGTCCGGAGCCTGTGCTGCGCAACGGGAGAGGCCGCAACAGTGAGAGGCTCGCGTACCGCAAAAATAAAATAAAATAAAATAAATAATAAATAAATAAAAATAAAAAATTACTTTAAAGACAGCAAAATTTTAGTATTATGAAATTATGTTATTGAGTGATTCTCACGTAAATGTAACATTATAAAGAAGTGCAAGGAAATGGTTACTAGTCAGGATAGAGATTACTTTTGGTGGGTGGGAGGGGATTGAAAGTGGTATAGGGATCATGGAGAGGCTTCCGAGTGGCTGGAAAAGTTCTATTTATTGACTTGGCTGGTAGTTACAAGAGTACTACCTTAAAATACCTCATTGAGCTATACATTTGTTTTGTGTGTTTTTCTGTATCTGCATTTCATTGTCTAGTAATAAGTTAAAAGTTGAACCATTGACTTATTTTTTGAAACATTTATTTGGAAACTGGCATATATTATATCTTCTAAGTGTATACTTATAAGCCAAAGTATATACTTCTTATCTTAAATCTCTGTTTGGAACACAAGAATCCATCATATCTTCCAAGCCCAATATATCAGAAAGTCATTGTAGATGTCATGCTTCTCTCATGTTAGATCCACTTTGGCCATTCTGCTTTAACTTTTCCACATATCCCTTTCTTATCAATCCTGTCATCCATGCCTTCTTTCAACATTTTAACACTTCTCTCCCTATAATAGAATTTACCTGCTGTCTGATCACTGACTCTATTCAGGTTGGCTTCTATATCATTCTCCATAGTATCACCAAAGTGAGATTTCAAAAATTAACATTTAAGATACGATCATTCATGATTAGGATGTCAAATATAAGGAAATTGAATGTAAGAGTGGGTTTTGCTTTCACACAGAGCTTCAGTGGAAGAATACATTTTTGTAAACTTTCAATTAGCCCTATTTTAAAGCAAGTTTTAGTCAATGATTACACGAAGTAATAGGTCTAAACTAGATTAATAGAACAATTAGAGAAGATTCTGATGCTTCAAGGAACATTGAACGAAATTCTTAGAATCATAGATACTTGCCACCATTAAAGCTTTTCATGGCATTTGTCTCCTTAGAAGCTGACCACCTAATTAGGCTAAGTGCATTACAATCACTGGCATCTTCCAGAAGATTAAACTTTAGGTCTAGCCAGTCAGGAGAACTCCATAGCAGCTTGCAGAGATTCTTTTGTTATTTTTCAAGATGCCCAGAAGAACTGCAGATAAGACTCTTACAGAGTCACAGACATTGTGTTTTCAATATAGAAAATGCTTTACGAGCCTAGCATTTCCATTTCAAAAATACAGACAGAGTGAGACTGGGGGGAGTTGCCCAAATTCCTAGCAGTAGAGGCAACAGATAAGAGAAGAAGCCAGGTTGCTTGACTCCCAATCCACTGCTCTATCCTCTGGGGTATCAATAAAATAACAGAGCTCAGAGACCTCACGAGAGCAAACTAGGGCTTCCACGAGAGAAGGCAGTTTCCTTTGCCCACAAAGGCCTTCCTGACTACACATTAAATGAGATGCAAGGAAAGAGCAGAGGCGATGCCCTGGCTTAGTTCAACCCCAGCCCTAGTTCTGATGCACTTTAGCGTAGCAAGAGGTTTCTATTAGCCACTGAAGTTTTCAATAGTAAATAAACTATGAATCAATTTATCAACTTCCTTTTATTAGATTACAATGTGAGTTACCTATTTTTCATAGAATGGGTCAAGAACAAGTTCAAATCATAGTTCCATAAAAATGCAAATTAACAAAATCTGCCCTTAGAAAAAAGAGAGATTTTGAAATACATAATACAGAATAATTTCTGATCTATAAAGGAGGAAAAGTATGAATAAATTTTATGACCATCAAGATAGATATTAAGAAAATGAAATTGAAGTCAATCCTTTAACTTTCTATAACATGGAAAAAGGAGATAAAGTCAGGTTTTGATCTTTAAAGTGAAAATTACATAGAGGAAACTTGCACATTTAAGGTTTTTATAACTGATAAGAAAACATTTGAAACACTAAAGGTTGCAGTAAGCCTTAGGTTCTAAATGTGAAATTACTAGTTTATACTTCCTTTCATTCTATAAAAACAGCATTGCCTTTAAGTTTTTTTCTCTGAAAATATAATAAGATTTTGCTATTTAAAGTGAACTAAAAGTACCTATGTTCAAAGCTTAGAAATCATCCACAGTTAGAACAAATGAAGTCCAGAATTAGTTCATAAACAATTACATTCTAAGTACTACATGTATGTGCCAAATCCAGAAGTAGAAATGAAGGACATAACTTCAAATGGGAAATCTGAATTTGTACCAGAAAGACAAAACAAAAATACCCTTACCTTGGTTTTTTCACAAATGTTCTTTTTAAACTCTGTGGTTAATGTATTGTGTAGGCTTACATTCTTAAAAAAAAGTATATCAAGCATGAAAGATTGACTAATGTATTCAAATAAAATGAATAATTTATAATCTTCACCCTATTTTTCCATTTCCTTTTTAATATTTGAAATGAAAGTGGAAAGAATGAAAAGAGGGAAGATCTTATAAAATAGTAGCTCTTTTGTTCAATATCCTTCTTAGTATATATTAATCATTCTTTTCACCATACTTACTTATATTCTGATTAAAATTCCATTGTTGCCTTGTATGTCAAAACAGGCCATAATGATAAACCTCACCCTTTCCTATTGTTTTCATATGAAATTAGCTAGCCAGAATAACTATGTCTTCTTTCATACAAATAAGGAATGTCGAAAAGGAGACAAAAAGCCCTCTAAACAATTGAAAAATGTTTCCTCATTTTAAATCTATGATTTAAAGGTACATTTGTCCTTACACTACCTTATGTGTCTCAAAAATCCACGCTTTATTATTGAGTAATCACATCAAAATGGCATTTCAATGATGCTTCAGTTGGAGAGTTTCAAGGGACGTTGATTATAAAAATGTTCATTATCTTTGTTGCTCATACCAGTGTGTCTGGATTGCCAAAGGAGTTTTTTTTTTAAGTTGACAATTAGCAATATAACTACTTTCATTGTCATTTCAATAAAGAATTCATCTAGTCATCTGGATTTGAGTTATACACGTGGCTCTAGCTTTAAGATAAAGAACTTTTTCTTTTAAGAAATAAATTGAGCGGCTCTAATCATTTCTTTCCTTTCAGAGCACTTGGAACACTGTGTCAGCAGTGATGCTGGGAAGCTGGATGCCAAGGATCTCTGTTTATTTCATTATTTCCAGTGTGTTCTCAGAACATCAAATCTGTTTTTAAGATAAAACTTTGCTTTTTTGTTACCTTGGCTCTGCATTACTTCAAAATGGGCTATTTGATTAATATACAGCATGTAATATAATTGCCACACACATGCCAGAAAAGAAACATGTTTCCTGTTCCAAAGTAAATAATTCTGATAAATATATAAAAGAATATTAGTTTTCTTTATGAAGTATTTGTTATTTAGATTTGCTATGGTTTTTATATGCATAGATAAGAAAACACTAAGGCCCTTGGTTGGGCATTTAAATAAGTATGATTATTTTTCTGAAACATTTTGGCAGGACATGAGAGCTACAACCAAGACTTTGACAGTTGTAACTGCCAGTTACTTTCCCCTGACATTGAACAAGAATAAAACAGATACTTCATTGTACCATGTAGCACTGTTCTGCTTCTTTAAAATTATAGTCTTACAGCTATCTAATTACTCATTCATTTTTCTGTTTATGAAAGAATCTCAATATTTCCCTCCTCCTATATACAAAAAAAAATTGAATATAGAAAGAATCCAACACTAAAGTGGATACTAAGCACGTTTTACATAATTCTACTAATGTGAGCAACTGATTTCAAAAGAGAAATGTTATGGCAGACTAAAATTGTATTTCAACATAAATATTAACCAGTAATCCTTTGTTAAAATATATTTTAGGAGTTAGGAAATAAAATGTATGGGAAAAGCAAAGTAATTGAATTTAATCAACATGTAAATTTGACATTAGCATACACAACTTAATAATTTTCAAAGATAAAAATTGTCCAAATACAGGGAATGTTAGACAGCTGTATCTGTACCTAAGGACAAGGCTAGATGCACTGGGCTCAAAATGCAGCATGAGCAATTTAAGTTTGAAATGCAAGTTCTGAAGCATTTGAGCTGGGGAAAACTAGGAAGTTCTCTCACAGGCCTTTGCAAAGGGCTTCTCTCTCTGAGCTATTATTGGATCCCTTATCTCAATTATTTCCTTCTTTTGGCTGTGACTTGTAGACACTACTGAAAATTCATTCATGAAGAGATAACATTTACTATGTAGTCATTTGTGGAAACAGTCACTTGAGGATTTTTTCTCCTTACTGGCAACTCATCCTTACCACCTACCATAGAGCATGACACATAGTAAATACACAGTTACTACAGGCTAATTAATAAATCAATGAAGGAATGAGTCTATATAGGGTATTCTATCAACCATCAGGCTAAGGCAGGGCAGGTACACAGTGGTTAAGAGCATGTTGTCTGGAGTCCCTGCTAGGATCAAATCCTGGCTCTTCTACTTACCAGCTGTATGACCCTGGGTAATTTTATCTCTCTGTGCCCCAATTTATGCATCTGTAAAATGGGATATTAATAATTAAGTAAAAATTAAGTGTTTAGGAGACTGAAAGGAAACAATAAAGAAACAAATAGAAATGAGATTTAGTCACAGTGAACTTTTGGGAAACACATTAAGATAATAACATTAAAATACAAGGCATATATATTTTTTATACATGGAGATATACATATATTTCTTTATACGTAGGAAAGAATCTAATAGCTAACATTTTGAAGCTGACACATATAGGATCTCTAACCTATTAATCATTGTTCTAAGCATATTTTCACACATTCTCAGGTTTTCAGGAAAACTTTGCAACACTTAACACACAGTGTGAGGAGTAAAAGCAACACTTGTAAAAAGCTATCCACAAAAACTAAATCCTCACAGGCTGTTCAGATGTCAAAGCAGTGATTTTCTTCAGGGCCAGTAAAACCAAGGATTAAGCCATTGCATGTCTCTGGAAGGCAGGGTCTGTCATGAGGAGCAGCCGTGCAGGAAACACTTCACAAGGAGCACCTCCTCTGTGTGTTGCACACACTTCCACACAGCAAGTCCTTACTCCTGGAGGGCAGAGTCCATCAGACTGGCACGGTGGTGGCAGCCTGGTCACACCTGAAGTGCAGCTTCAGAAAGGTGAGCTTCATTCATCAGATTATTACAGGGACCCAGTAAAGGCCTCTAATCCTCAAGAATGTAGAAAATCACCGTTACCCCTCTTTTCCTCATTTCCTCAAAAAGCAAGTGAACTACATGACACTTTTTGGTTATGAAAATTTCAAAGTAATAATTTGAAAGGTACAGGATACTTCAACTAATTCTTCTACATATTTTGATCCATTTCTGTATGGTCAAAATATTATAATGCACATAGAGACATAGCATAGAGCTGATCATTACTAATAATATCAACCACATTTTAAAATTACGAACCTACAATTGTTTAAATAATTTTAATAGCAGTTAATAAAAATAAAAGCAAGATATGTACAAATTCACTAACCTTTTGGTGGCTATCATTTAAAAGATTTCTTATTAGTAAATTTAATTATGTAAAATTTTACATGAATATCTTAAAATATATACTGAGGTCAAATTATTTGCCTCGCTTGAAAGTAAACTCAAATATTCATTTTTTGTTGACTTCTCATTCTGACAACTTTCTATCAACTTACTGTCTATTCATTATTTAAATTAAAAGTAAAATAAAATGAAAAATCCCATAATAAGAATTACTTCTCAGAGTTTCAGACAATAAAGTATCTAATTTCCATCAAGAAAATATAGGTTAATACAATTTTAGAAACTTATGGACACTAACTTCCTATCTTTTCATTTAAAAAAATCAATTCTACTGTAATTTGAGAATAAATCTTCATCAGTTTATTGCTTCACAACTTATTCTATTTATACCATCAAGAGAAGTTAGACTAACTTTCAGCAATGCAGTTCGGCATTCTCTGCCGAACATAATTCAACTGTGGAGAAGGAAAATTCAATCATGGTCTTGGAAAAAAATGACAAGACTTTTGATTTCTTAGGCTAAAAATGTGCTTTTTTAAAAAACTAATTTTTAAAATCTCCTTCCTTTATAGTTAACTCAAGTTCTACTTATAGCTATTACAGTCTTCTGCCCAATCATTATACTAAGAATTGATTTCTCTTCAAATACTTCCTGCTAAGCTATTTCTGAATCCATTTCAATGCTGATTTACCACAGAGAAGGAATCATACTGACTTTGCTGCTGAGTAAAAGACACAGACCTACTAGAGAATGGACTTGAGGATATGGGGAGGGGGAAGGATAAGCTGGGACAAAGCGAGAGAGTGGCATGGACATATATACACTACCAAAAGTAAAATAGATAGCTAGTGGGAAGCAGCCGCATAGCACAGGGAGATCAGCTTGGTGCTTTGTGACCACCTAGAGGGGTGGGATAGGGAGGGTGGGAGGGAGGGAGACACAAGAGGGAAGAGATATGGGAACATATGTATATGTATAACTGATTCACTTTGTTATAAAGCAGAAACTAACACACCATTGTAAAGCAATTACACTCCAATAAAGATGTTAAAAAAAAAATGACAGAAGAAAAAAAAAAAGGAAAAGTGAGCATCTAAGTGACCACTTACTAACTGAGCTTCTAATATGGGCCAGGCATTCAGCTAGCTGTTTCTTTCCAAGACATATGAAAAGTCCACTGTTTTAGAAAACTTGGAAGTAAATTACATGAAATCAGAAGATCAAGATTAGTCAAGGGTGAAAATAATGGAAAATGTTTAATTACTCTTTAAGTCAACAAAAAAATAAATGATCTCTCTTTAAGGTTGTATTTGATCTATTATTGCAGTTATTGGCATACTCCTGATATAAACTGGTTTTGCTTTCAGAGAAGCACAATTATTGGAGAAGATGTTTGTATTAGAGAAAAAAAAAACAAACCAAAAACAGGTATTAACACCGAAAATTGTACCTTAGAAAAACAGACCTGGGAAGAAGGGAACAATCTAGTTGCCGTACTGGCTGCAGTGTCCATCAATTAAATTGCTGCTTATCTACTTGAGGGAGAAACATTAGTTAAATGCTACACCTGGATCAAAGGTGAAATTTTCAGATTCTGGAAAAATAAATTGGTGTGCCTGTATATATTATTTCCTCACTTTTAATAAATGCATATATTTCAGTACAATAAGCATCCTGACTTGCTGCTGTTCAGTGCCTTTTGCACACTTTGGAGATATCATCATAAGTTTTGTGAGACTGATATGCAGTTTAAAAGAAAGTGTTTCAAATAATTTTTGAAAGGCAACCTCCAGCAATATACACTGAGCACTCACAATTAGCTCCACACCCTCAGAACCTCTGATACATGACTCCTATTCTCACATATAAAAAACTTATTTATAGTATCTACCAAATTCTTTCAACTCTTTGGGTCAAAACTAAAATGTATCTGCTTCAACTTAGCTTTCATGTGAAAAAATTACTTTAGCTGAGTGTCTTGAGAAAAAAATTGATGGAGAATTTAAAGGAGAGCACATAAATTAGAAAAAAAGAGATCCTCACTACACACATAATTAGTAAATATCTTATACAAATATACACAGATTCCAATTTCCCTAGAATTTATGATGCTTGAAAGTTTTCATCATCCTTTTTGCCAAGAATTTAAAATTTAAAAAATATATAGACAGGTAGCTTTAGATTTTAATTAGCTTTAGAAAATGGTGAAAACTTTATACCAAAAAGTTCATTCATTAGAAATGTTTTTGGTTCCATATATTCAGGATTCCATGACTGATACTAGTTTGGGGATGGAGTAGCAATAATAACTGAGATATCAACAAGAACCCCAGGAACATATTCTCATGCGGGGAAAAGAATTATATAAAAGTCCTCCATTTCATATTTACTGATTTTAGAATGTGATAGGAATAATGATCTGACTATGAGAACAGAATCTGGAGATATCTAGTTAAGATGCTTCTGTTCTGTATGTCCACAATTGAACACACCTTCTCTTATCTAAACACTTAGCACTGACAGAAACAAAAAAAAATTTTTTAAGGTATAGCCTCTTAAAAATAAGATAAACATCTTGGGGAAGAAACAAGACAGAAACCCAGGCAATGTTTTGGCTGAAGATAAATGCCTGCTGAACTAGGGAGCATGGTGCAGACAGCATTGCGCTACAATTTTGGCTACTGAGGGCAAAGGAAACTGAAGTGTTCTGTAGTCAAAGTGGGAAGGAGATCTTGGTGCTCTACTTAGAGCCACTGGCTTCGGTGGGTTTCCTCTGCTTGTGAAAGGAGGGGAGCAAAGAAAAAATACATGTTGCTAAACACAGCCTGTGCTGTTTTTGTTGGTTTGTTTTATCAATAAGAGAGCATTGGGAGGTAGGAAAATATAGATATTACCTTCTGACTGAGAACTGAAACAAGCTGCCTGCCGCTGCATGGACTACTATAAACTCATTGTACATTGTCCCAATTTCAGTGTTGTGCCAGATGAGTTCTTTTTGCTACAGCAGATAACAATGTTTCAGGTATATGGCCATTGATCCTACAGAAAAAGAGGATCAGAAACAGTTGCAACTCCGTGGAGAAAAACAAGAGTATATTTTGTGTGTGGGGGGTTCTTTATAAATTATTTTTTTTAATTTTTTTAACACCTCTATTGGAGTATGATTGCTTTACAATGGCATGTTAGTTTATGCTGTACAACAAAGTGAATCAGCTATACATATACATATATCACCATATCCCCTCCCTCTTGCATCTCCCTCCCCGCCTCCCTATCCCACCCCTCTAGGTGGTCACAAAGCACAGAGCTGACCTCCCTGTGCTATGTGGCTGCTTCCCACTAGCTATCTATTTTACATTTGGTAGTGTACATATGTCAATGCCACTCTCTCACTTCGTCCCAGCTTACCCTTCCCCCTCCCTGTGTCCTCATGTCCATTCTCTACATCTGCATCTTTATCCCTGTCCTGCCCCTAGTTTCATCAAAACCATTTTTTTTTTAGATTCCATATTATATGTGTTAGCATAAGGTATTTGTTTTTCTCTTTCTGACTTACTTCACTCTGTATGACAGACTCTAGGTCCATCCACCTCATTACAAATAACTCAATTTCGTTTCTTTTTATGGCTGAGTAATATTCTATTGTATAATCAAAAAAATGGGTGGAAGACCTAAATAGATATTTCTCCAGAGAAGATATACAAATTGCCAACAAACACATGAAAGGATACTCAACATCACTAATAATTAGAGAAATGCAAATCCAAACCACAATGAGGTATCACCTCACACTGGTCAGAATGGCCATCATCAAAAAGGAACTCCCTTGCACTGTTGGTGGGAATGTAAATTAATACAGCTACTGTGGAGAACAGTATGGAGGTTCCTTAAAAAACTAAAAATAGAACTACCATATGACCCAGCAATACCACTACTGGGCATATACCCTGAGAAAACCATAATTAAAAAAGAGGCATGTACCACAATGGTTATTGCAACACTATTTACAAAAGCCAGGACGTGGAAGCAACCTAAGAGTACATATTGACACGCTTACTCCAAGCCAATGTTAACTCGTCCACCTTTTGCCATTATATGGTTCAAAGAGACCTGTGACAGTCAGATATATTATAAAATTTCACATCATTCCATGATACTGATAATATCATGCACATAATTAGACCACTTAAGCAAGAAACAACTATATTGGAAGCTTTGGTAAGACACACATAATCCAATGAGTGGAAGATAAAGCCTGTAAAGATTCAGGTTTCTGCCATTTCAGTAACATTTTTAGAGTGCTAGTGGTCAGAGACATGCTGGACATCCACTAAGAAACGAAAGACAAATTATTGCATCTTGTGATCCAAAAAAGGAAGCCCAACACCTGATCTGGTGTTTAGGATCCAAAGGCAGTGTATTCTACACTTGGGAATAATGCTTTGACCATTATGCCTAATCACATGGAAGGCTGCCAGATTTATGTGGCACTCAGAGTAAGAAAGGGCTCTGCAGCAGGTCAAGGCTATAGTACAAGAGCTATCACTTGACTAATTGTCCTGGCATCTTATGGTGCTGGAGGTTTCAATCGTGAAAAAAGATAAAAGTGTGAAGTTTATGGGAGACTCATAATCAAGCCCTTGGGTTGTGGAGCAAAACCATGTCATTTTCAAGAGGGAATTATATACCTTTGAAAAAACAGCTCCTGGGAATTCCCTGGCGTTTCAGTGGTTAGGACTCCGCACTTTCACTGCCAAGGGCCTGGGTTTGATCCCAGGTCGGGGAACTCAGATCCCACAAGCCGCACGGCACAGCCAAAAAGATTTAAAACTAAAGTAAAAAACAGCTCCTGGTGTGCCACTGGAACCTGATAGAACACTTGACCATTGGGTATGATGTGATGCTGCATATGAACCGTCCAATATCCAGACCCAACAAGTCATAAAGTTAGGGATGTCCAGGAACAATTCGTCATAAATTGGAAATGGTACATCCATGACTGAGCCTGAGAAAGACAACAGAGTAGGAGTAAGCTATGTTATCTCATGGCCCACTTCATCTAACACAGTCGTACCAGCACTGCTCCTTCAGGTCACATTTATGACCTCATGAGTTGGGGTCCTTTATGACCAGCTGACAAAAGTGGAAAAATCTGAGTTTATCTGGTCAAAAATCAGCTTGGGATGTGTGTGCATTCTGAAAATGGGCTGCAGCTGCACCACAGCCCCACTACTAGAGCCTAAAGAATGATTAGGAATGTTGATCTTCCCACTGGGAAAGTATATGTGCTCACCTACTTTGTGTGGAAAAAGTATCTCAATGTTAGAATACATAAAGGTATATGAGCAATGATGAATTGCTTTACTGGTTGGTCAAGGACCCAGAAGTAGAAATATTTGAATATGGAAGCTAAAAAATCTAGGCAAGAGGTGTATGATAAATCTATGGGAGTGGACATCAGTGAGGTATTTAGAACTACTTGTTACTTCCCCCAGGAAATTTTGAACCCAGAAGAGGTTTACTTCAACAATAAAATAGACAGGAGGGAGGAACCAAGATGGCAGAGTAGAAGGACGTGCTCTCACTCCCTCTTGTGAGAACACCAGAATCACAACTAGCTGCTGGACAATCATCGACAGGAACACGAAAACTCACCAAAAAAAATACCCCACATCCAAAGACAAAGGAGAAGCCACAGTGAGACGGTAGGAGGGGCACAATCACAGTAAAATCAAATCCCATAACTGCTGGGTGGGTGACTCACAGACTAGGGAACACTTATATCACAGAAGTCCACCCACTGGAGTGAAGGTTCTGAGCCCCACGTCAGGCTTCCCAACCTGGGGGTCCGGCAAGGGGAGGAGGAATTCCTAGATAATCAGGCTTTGAAGCCTAGTGGGAATTGATTGCAGGACTTTGACAGGACTGGGGGAAACAGAGACTCCATTCTTGGAGGGCACAAAAAAAGTAGTGTGCGCATCGGGACCCAGGGGAAGGAGCATTGACCCCAGGGGAGACTGAACCAGACTTACCTGATAGTGTTGGAGGGTCTCCTGCAGAGGTAGGGGGTGGCTGTGGCTCACCGTGGGGACAAGGATACTGGCAACAGAAGTTCTGGGAAGTACTCCTTGGCCTGAGCCCTCCCAGAATCTGTCATTAGCCCCACCAAAAAGCCCAGGTAGGCTTCAGTGTTTGATTGCCTCAGGCCAAACAACCAACAGGGAGGGAACCCAACCCCACCCATCAAGAGTCAAGTGGATTAAAGTTTTACTGAGCTCTGCCCACCAGAGCAACAGTCAGCTCTACCCACCACCAGTCCCGCCCATCAGGAAACATACACAAGCCTCTTAGATAGCCTCATCCACCAGAGAGCAGACAGCAAAAGCAAGAAGAACTACAATTCTGCAGCCTGTGGAACAAAAAACACACTCACACAAAGAGAGACAAGATGAAAAGGCAGAGGGCTATGTACCAGATGAAGGAACAAGATAAAACCCCAGAGAAACAACTAAATGAAGTGGAGATAGGCAACTTTCCATAAAAAGAATTCAGAATAATGATAGTGAAGATGATCCAGGACCTCGGAAAAAGAATAGAGGCAAAGATTGAGAAGATGCAAGAAATGTTTAACAAACACCTAGAAGAATTAAAGAACAAACAAACAGAGATGAACAATACAATAACTGAAATGAAAACTACACTAGAAGGAATCAATAGCAGAATAACTGAGGCAGAAGAATGCATAAGTGACTTGGAAGACAGAATGGTGGAATTCACTGCTGTGGAACAGAATAAAGAAAAAAGAATGAAAAGAAATTAAGACAGCCTAAGAGACCTCTGAGACAACATTAAATGCAACAACATTCGCATTATAGGGGTCCCAGAAGGAGAAGAGAGAGAGAAAGGATCTGAGAAAATATTTGAAGAGATTATAGTCGAAAACTTCCCTAACATGGGAAAGGAAATAGCCACCCAAGTCCAGAAAGCACAGCGAGTCCCATACAGGATGAACCCAAGGAGAAACACGCCGAGACACATAGTAATCAAATTGGCAAAAATTAAAGACAAAGAAAAATTATTGAAAGCAGCAAGGGAAAAAATGACAACATACAAGGGAACTCCCATAAGGTTAACAGCTGATTTCTCAGCAGAAACTCTACAAGCCAGAAGCGAGTGGCATGATATACTTAAAGTGATGAAAGGGAAGAATCTACAACCAAGATTACTCTACCCGGCAAGGGTCTCATTCACATTTGATGGAGAAATCAAAAGCTTTACACACAAGCAAAAGCTAAGAGAATTCAGCACCAACAAACCAGCTCTACAGCAAATGTTAAAGGAACTTCCCTAAGTGGGAAACACAAGAGAAGAAAAGGACCTACAAAAACAAACCCAAAACAATTAAGAAAATGGTCATAGGAACATACATATTGATAATTACCTTAAACGTGAATGGATTAAATGCTCCAACCAAAAGACACAGGCTTGCTGAATGGATACAAAAACAAGACCCATATATATGCTGCCTACAAGAGACCCACTTCAGACCTAGGGACATATACAGACTGAAAGTGAGCGGATGGAAAAAAATATTCCATGCAAATGGAAATCAAAAGAAAGCTGCAGTAGCAATACTCATATCAGAAAAAATGGACTTTAAAATAAAGAAAGTTACAAGAGAAAAGGAAGAACACTACATAATGATCAAGGGATCAATCCAAGAAGAAGTTATAACAATTATAAATATATATGCACCCAACATAGGAGCACCTCAATACATAAGGCAAATGCTAACAGCTATAAAAGAAGACATCAACAGTAACTCAATAATAGTGCGGGACTTTAACACCTCACTTACACCATGGACAGATGATCCAAAATGAAAATAAATAAGGAAACACAAGCTTTAAATGACACAATAGACCAGATAGATTTAATTGATATTTAGAGGACATTCCATCCAAAAACAGCAGATTACACTTTCTTCTCAAGTGCGCATGAATGTTCTCCAGGATAGATCACATCTTGGGCCACAAATCAAGCCTCAGTAAATTTAAGAAAATTGAAATCATATCAAGCATCTTTTCTGACCACAACACTATGAGATTAGAAATGAATTACAGGGGAAAAAACGTAAAAAACACAAACACATGGAGGCTAAACAATACGTTACTAAATAACCAAGAGATCACTGAAGAAATCAAAGTGGAAATAAAAAAATACCTAGAGACAAATGACAATGAAAACACGACAATCCAAAATCTATGGGATGCAGCAAAAGCAGTTCTAAGTGGGAAGTTTATAGCTATACAAGCCTACCTCAAGAAACAAGAAAAATCTCAAATAAACAATCTAACCTTTCACCTAAAGGATCTAGAGAAAGAAGAACAAACAAAACCCAAAGTTAGCAGAAGGAAAGAAATCATCAAGGTCAGAGCAGAAATAAATGAAATAGAAACAAAAAAAACAATAGCAAAGATCAATAAAACTAAAAGCTGGCTCTTTGAGAATATAAACAAAACTGATAAACCATTAGCCAGATTCATCAAGGAAAAGAGGGAGAGGACTCAAATCAATAAAATTAGAAATGAAAAAGAAGTTACAACAGACACCGCAGAAATACAAAGCATCCTAAGAGACTACTACAAGCAACTCTATGCCAACAAAGTGGACAACCTGGAAGAAATGGACAAATTCTTAGAAAGGTATAACCTTCCAAGACTGAACCAGGAAGAAATAGAAAGTATGAACAGACCAATCACAAGTAATGAAATTGAAACTGTGATTAAAAATCTTCCAACAAACAAAAGTCCAGGACCAGATGGTTTCACAGGTGAATTCTATCAAACATTTAGAGAAGAGCTGACACCCATCCTTCTCAAACTCTTCCCAAAAACTGCAGAGGAAGGAATACTCCCAAACTCATTCTATGAGGCTGCCATCACCCTGATACCAAAACCAGGCAAAGATACTAGAAGAAAGAAAATTACAGATCAATATCACTGATGAATATAGATGCAAAAGTCCTCAACACATTACTAGCAAACAGAATCCAGCAACACATTAAAAGGATCATACACCATGATCAAGTGGGATTTATGCCAGGGATGCAAGGATTATTCAATATGCAAATCAATCAGTGCGATACACCGTATTAACAAATTGAATTAGAAAAACCATATGATCATCTCAATAGATGCAGAAAAAGCTTTTGACAAAATTCAACATCGATTTATGATAAAAACTCTCCAGAAAGTGGGCAGAGAGGGAACCTACCTCAACATATATGACAAACCCACAGCCAACATCATTCTCAATGGTGAAAAACTGAAAGCATTTCCTCTAAGATCAGGAACAAAACAAGGATGTCCACTCTCACCACTATTATTCAAAATAGTTTTGGAAGTCCTAGCCATGACAATCAGAGAAAGAAAAGAAATAAAAGGAATCCAAATTGGAAAAGGAGAAGAAAAACTGTCACTATTTGCAGATGACATGATACTATACATAGAGAATCCTAAAAATGCCACCAGGAAACTACTAGAGCTAATCAATGAATTTGGTAAAGTTGCAGGATAGAAATTTAATGCACAGAAATCTCTTGCATTCTTATACACTAATTATGAAAAACCTGAAAGAAAAATTAAGGAAACACTCCCATTTACCATTGCAACAAAAAGAACAAAATATCTAGGAATAAATCTACCTAGGGAGACAAAAGACCTGTATGCAGAAAACTATAAGACACTGATGAAAGAAATTAAAGATGATACAAAAAGATGGAGAGATATACCATGTTTTTGGATCAGAAGAATCAATATTGTGAAAATGACTATACTACCTAAAGCAATCTACAGATTCAATGCAATCCCTATCAAATGACCAATGGCATTTTTAAGGAAGTAGAACAAAAAATCTTAAAATTTGTATGGAGACACAGAAGACCTCAAATAGGCAAAGCAGTCTTGAGGGAAAAAAAACGAAGCTGAAGGAATCAGACTCCCTGACTTCAGACTATACTACAAAGCTACAGTAATCAAGACAATATGGTACTGGCACAAAAACAGAAACATAGATCAATGGAACAAGATAGATTGCCCAGAGATAAACACACGCACCTATGGTCAACTAATCTATGACAAAGGAGGCAAGGATACACAATGGAGAAAAGACAGTCTCTCCAGTAAGTGGTGCTGGGAAAACTGGACAGCTACATGTAAAAGAATGAAATTAGAACACTCCCTAACACCATACACAAAAATAAACTCAAAATGGACTCAAGACCGGACCCAAAAAAACTCTTAGAGGAAAACATAGGAAGAACACTCTTTGACATAAATCACAGCAAGATCTTTTTTGATCCACCTCCTAGAGTAATGGAAATAAAAACAAAAATATACAAATGGGACCTAATGAAACTTCAAAGCTTCTGCACAGCAAAGGAAACCATAAACAAGACGAAAAGACAACACTCAGAATGGGAGAAAATATTTGCAAACGAATCAACAGACAAAGGATTAATGTCCAAAATATATAAACAGCTCATGCAGCTCAATATTAAAGAAACAAACAACCCAATCCAAAAATGGGCAGAAGACCTAAATAGACATTTCTCCAAAGAAGACATACAGATGGCCAAGAAGCACATGAAAAGCTGCTCAACATCACGAATTATTAGAAAAATGCAAATCAAAACTACAGTGAAGTATCATCTCATACCAGTTAGAATGGGCATCATCAGAAAATCGACAAACAACAAATGCTGGAGAGGGTGTGGAGAAAAGGAAACCCTCTTGCACTGTTGGTAGGAATGTAAATTGATACAGCCACTATGGAGAACAGTATGCAGTTTCCATAAAAAACTAAAAATAGAAATACCATATGATCCAGCATCCCACTACTGGGCATATACCCAAAGAAAACCATAATGCAAGGAGACATATGCACCCCAATGTTCATTGCAGCACTATTTACAATAGCCAGGTCATGGAAGCAACCTAAATGCCCATTGACAGATGAATGGATAAAGAAGATATGGTACATATATACAATGGAATATTACTCAGCCATAAAAAGGAACGAAATTCAGTCATTTGTTGAGACATGGATGGATCTAGAGACTGTCATACAGAGTGAAGTAAGTCAGAAAGAGAAAAACAAATATTGTATATTAACACATGTATGTGGAACCTAGAAAAATGGTACAGATGAACTGGTTTGCAGGGTAGAAGTTGAGACACAAATGAAGAGAACAAATGTATGGACACCAAGGGGGAAAAGCCACGTGGGGTGGGGATGGTGGTGTGCTGAATTGGGCAATTGGGATTGACATGTATACACTGATGTGTACAAAATTGATGACTAATAAGAACTTGCTGTATAAAAAAACAAATAAGATAAAATTTAAAAAAAACTAATACTAAACTTTCTTTGGATTATTTGTATGGAAATATGTTAATATAAATGTTTCAGACATTACATGAAATTCCTAAAAATCTTATATGTAGCCGTATAATGTTATAAGTCATAATTCTAGTTATTACTTTAAAATGTATATCCCAGAAATAACTAAATTTCCTTGTCAATTGCATTATTATGAACTTCCTTGAAATCTTTAAACGTGGCCATTTTTAAGTCTTTTGTCATTTACAGACAGTTCTGGGTGTACTCTGATGCTTTTGCAAAAATGTTCCTATAAAAGGGTTTCATCTTCAAGGAATTCATGGAAAAGACTCTGACAAGTACACGTTTCTGGTAACTGACTATACTGCTGAACTGAATGAATAAGCATTTTCAGAACTCTAATGGAAAACTGATGAATTCATTCATCAGTTGAACTGATGAGGAAGATTATAATTTTTGTGACTTTCTATTTGAATAAAAAAAATGTGATGTAAAAAAAAAACCAATAAAGTAGACAGAATAACTCTACTGGTTGTCTTTTGTTAGTCACTGTCATCAAACATCAGAGTATTGGCAAATGGATACAGCAACAGAGTGGCCATGGTGGCCAGGATGGAGACTAGACATGGGTCTGTCAGTATGGTCTCTCACTCACCAAGGGTGATCTAACTACTGGTGATACCAAATGTCCAACGTGCTAGCAAAAGAGATCAAAACTGAGACACCAATATGACACCAAGTCTTTCAAAGTCCAAAGAACTACTTGGTAGAAAATTGACCACATTAGACCCCTTCAAACACAGAAGGGGCAGTAATTCATAGTAACTGGTATTGATATATATTTTTGCCTTTCCTACCCACAGGGCTTCAGCCAGCAGAGGGCGTGCTTGACCCACCAACACTAAGTCACTAATTGGTGTAATACATAAATCTGGAAACCAAGAGGAGGTAGTAGGTGTGGTCCCTTTTAACATGACCGATTTGGGAGAGTTTATACTTCCTCTTGCTGTGACTCTTGGTTCTGTAGGTTTAGAAGTCTTGGTTTGAAAAAAGGGTAGATGACACCAAATGACACAGCAAATATATTATATTTTAAACTAGAGCTACCACCCAGTTGCCATTATACCTTAAACAAATCTCTGTGACAGAGTATGTTTTTTAGGGAAACTGACCTGCTAAAATCCCCTTCTCAGCGAGGCTTTCCTGACTACTATATTTAAAATGACACCTTCAACAGCCCCTAATCCTTTTCCCTGCTTAATTTTTCTCTGTAACCCAACATCTAATCAAGCTATTTATGTTATTATTTTGTTTATTAAAACAGGTGGGTAGGGAGTGTTGTCTATTTTTTCATTTCTCCATCCCAAGGTTTCTGTTTCAGTTAACAACTGCCAAAATAGTGCTGCATAACTAACTCAAAACTCAATGACTTCAAATAATCATTTTTTCACTCATGGTTATGCAGGTTAGTGATGAGTCTATTTCATGCCTCAGGTCTGTATACATACAGGAGCAGTTAAATATGTCATCACTCAGAGCCTTTTGATTTGCTGTTGTCTAGTAACACTCTTCAAATATGTTATCTCATCTGTAATTTTAATCTCTTCTTTAATATATATTTTATAAAAATTACACTATTTTCATAAACTTACCAAATTGATGCATCTAATTTTGACATTTAACCAAAAGAGTCCTACCTTTGACCATAACTAAAATGTAGAGTATGAAATACCATATGCCTTGAAGTTTCTTCTTTATCTACTATTCACCAAATAAGCTTCATGGATTTTGAGTACATAAAGATCACAAGACATAACTGTCAACTATTTTATACTTATAGTCCCTATATTGTGATTTTAGGAAACTGCTTCTGAAAGAACATTTTAAGAATGCTTTTTTGTTTTATCTCAATTCACAAAGATTTTACTTATGAACATTTTCATATATTTATATGCAAATATTATCTTTCTTTGATGTTTTACTTCTGAAGGCACAGAAGACATGTTTTGCCTCAGGCATTTCATTCCCATTATGAGCTTTATGGAAACAGACAATATATTGTAGTACTTCTAAAGAATTCTCGTAAAGAACAACATGGTAAGCCTGTTCCTGTTTACCAAACTGATGTAAAAAAACCACTGTTTTTTAAAAAAAATCTATTATTAGAAAATTAATGTGAAAGATTTATGGACTAGTAGATGTATTTTAATAAGATGTTAAATTGGGGGATATATTGATCCCTGAACAAAGGATATAGTGAGAAATACTCTAGTTTTAAAAATAGTATGCTTTTAAAAAGCTGATTTGACTCTTTAAAAAAAGGAATGGAATTTAAGGCAATTAATACATTTATATCCATATGTATATACCATATTTATATGTGTGTAGATATCTACCCACACACAATATAAATGCATATACATGCTCTATATGGGTTACACTTGGCAAAAATACAAAACTGTCTTACTTTTCAAGGCTAATTTAATATCATCATGAAATTGATTTTCATTATCCACAAGTTTATATATAATTATGGTGTCATTTTTAATTAAAAAATAAGCATTACTTGAATTTTAATTTAAAAATAACATATTGAGGGGACTTCCCTGCTGGTCCAGTGGTTGGGAATCAGTCTTGCAATGCAGGGGATGCCAGTTCGATCCCTGGTCGGGGAGCTGAGATCCCACATGCTGCAGACAACTAAGCCCATGCCTGAACTAATGAGCCTGAGTACTCTAGAGACCACGCACTGCAAATAAGACCTGATATAGCAAATAAATAAATAAATGTTAAAAAAAAAAAGATACTGTTAAGCTCCATTTTAAAAAAATAAAATAAAATAACATTTTGATACTTTGTTGCTTATTAAACTTTGTGACTTTTTAACCTTAACCAGAATTGCATTATTATTATTTTATCATTCAATCTTTAGAAGACTCAGTATTACAAAAATATAAATACATATTAAAACAAACATAGATAATTCTTTTCCAAAAGGTTGTACTGTGTATTAAGAATTAAACACTAATATACAACATATATGAAAATAAAAATGATAGAAGCAAAAATGGAAACTAACAAGGAAAAATATCTGTGGGATCAGGAAATAATGCATCAAGCACATGCACAAAGAGTTTGATCCTATAGTATCAAAAATGTTTAGGGAGGTATCAACAAAGAAACTATATTTAAGAAAATTTGAGGGAAAAAAAGGAAGGCAGTGAGGAAAATTACTCTGTAAAATAACATCTCTTTTTATTAATACAGGCATTTAGCATTTACACTGGTAATGAGAAGAAACAAATATCTTAGAGATATATATGAGAGAGAGAAAGAGAGAGGGTGAGGGGCGGAGAGAGAGAGATCTGCTCTTTCTAACCTTAGAAATTATTCTTTGCCTCACTAATGGATGACATGGGTACATCTCTACAAATGTGCAAGTAAAATCTCACACCATTTACTTTTCTAGTGTATAAAAGTAACACATTGCCTAAAAAAATCTTTAATATGGTAGAGTGACATTAGAATTATTGTTATAAAAAAGAGAAACTTTCCCCAAATCCAAGACTCTAATAGCCCTAGAATCAATACCAACTTAATATTTGAATAAAATGTGTTATCTTTGTAGTTATGTATAAAATATACACACATATACACACCAAACACACACATAATGCATTCACTACAATATACATTTTTCACAAAGCACAGAGAAAATTCTAATTATACTGTTATCAGCTTATATTTGTTTCAAACAAAAATGTTAAACACTTAGCTAGTTAAAATTTATTATGTTATTAAGATTTTTCTAACCATTTTGTACATATCTAATTGTTTGATAGCCTTAGGTCAGGTTTTAAAACTACATGTATATTCATAACTATAATTTTATTTGTCATGATAAAAAAACTTATGAAATTAATTTTTATTAGTTTTACAAGGACATTCATGCAAAATGAGTATAACTTAATTCTTGATATTTATGTATATTTTCCTAATTTTTTGATTTCACATAAATACAAATATCAATCTTTTCACATACACATATGTAAGCAGTATGTTTTATGTATTAATTAAAATTAACAGAGTTCTTTAAGCATACTAAATAATGCCATACACAATGAGAATAAAATTTCAATGTGTCTGTCTATAAAACTCCAAAGTATTTGAAAAGGAGTATTATATTTTTAGCTAGTGATGGAAAAATTTCCAGATGGCAAAAACATGAATGATAAAAATAGGCAAATTGAAATTAGAATTGCGATGGATTAATTTCCTTTTGGTTGTTTATATTCATGCCAAATACATGAGCCAATAGTTTCAGAAAGCATAGACAGTAAAGAAAAGAAAATGAAAGGAAGTTTTCAATAACATTTACAATTTGAAAATCAAAACAACTCTCCATACACACACAAAGAAAACTTGGTTCTCTTGTCATGTTTAGTTTTTCAAAATGAAGGCCTTAAATTTTCCTTCTATATGCTTTCGAATATAAGCGCATATTAGAAGATTACTAGAAATAATGTAGCTAAAGGTGGAGAATTAGTGTTCCTATGAAAACAAAACTTTCCCTAAGTTGTCATGTGAACAGACAATCAAAATATTCCCAATTAAAACAGGCCCACTCTTTTTCCTTGTAAAGTAAAAATGAATTCATCAAACACTCATGAAACAAATTAGGCAGAAATCAAGAAAAATATAATTCTCCCAAAGTGGAGATTAATTTTTCAATTGTTTCCTCTTCATATCTAAAATTATTTTTTATCACTGAATGATAAGTTTCCAAAATAGCCCAAGAAAGATACTGACAATGTTCACTAGCAGTGTCCTTGGGTTTAAAAAGCAACAGTGAAAGCTGAATTTTAATCCTCCCAAACTCCCACAAGGAGTGTCTTTTTTGGCACTTATTTAGCCAAAGACTGCCTGTGGAAAAACCTTGGCATTTGTTGGTTCCCTTTTCCCTGCAGGAAAATAGCACCAACTATCACACTGACTATTCAACAGTGAAACACAGATCAATGGAAATGCTCTTGAATGCATATTTCAAAGTCTTATGTATTCTGGCTGCTAAAAATCTCTTGCTTATGCTCAATAGTTGTTATTGACAACTATTCTATTCCAATATTTCCTGAAGAAATATTGAAGAAATTTTGAAGAAATGTTCCAAAATGCCCACATATATACCAAATACCTCTGAGAAATGCTGGAATAAACACACTAAACCCTTGTCTTTGGCATAGGCATCCTCAGACATAGTAATATGCTCAATAGTGAGCACCACTGGTCTGCAGGAGGGCACTACTGCCTGTAGCTGGTCCAATATATATGCTTAGCCCATCTGCTAGAGTCCTCTTGTCTCTCAATTCCTAGGGGACATTGCTCCAAGTGTGAACTTTCATTCTTTGGATTCTGAAAGTCTAATGCCACTACCAAACTTTCAAAAATTCCCTAAGAATCGAGACAGGTTAGAAAAAGGACAAGTTTTGTAGTCCCTATGCTTATTTAATTTTGTAAGCACTCTTTAAGAAAAAATAACAAGTGATTACTAATACATACTGAGGTATAAATGTTCATACTCAGTTGAAAGGAAAGAAGAAATCACAGCCAACAGTGCACATTTTAAGAGCTGATAATCCTGAGGGGGGGGGGGAAGCAGGAGGCATAACCCTCCCAGACTTCAGATAATACTACAAAGCTACTGTAATCAAATCAGTGTGGTATTGGTATAAAAACAGACATATGGATCAATGGAAGAGAACAGAGAGCCCAGAGATAAACTCACATACCTAAGGTCAATTAATCTTTGACAAAGGAGGCAAGAATATATACTGGGAATAAGACAGTCTCTTCAGCAAGTGGTGCTGGGAAAATTGGACAGCTGCATGTAAATCAATGAAGTTAGAACACACCCTCACACCATGCACAAAAACAAACTCAAAATGGCTTAAAGACTTAAACCTAAGGCATGACACCATAAACCTCCTAGAAGAAAGCATAGGCAAAACATTCTCTGACATAAATTGTACCAATTGTTTCTTAGGTCAGTCTCCCAAGGTAATAGAAATAAAAACAAAAATAAACAAATGGGACCTAGTGAAACTTAAAAGCTTTTGCACAGCAAAGGAAACCATAAACAAAACAAAAAGACAACCTATGAAAAGGGGGAAAATATTTGCAAACGACGTGATCAAGAAGGGCTTAATCTCCAAAATGTACAAACAGCTCATACAACTCAACAACAAAAAAAAACAAACAATCCAATCAAAAAGTGGGCAGAAGACCTAAATAGACATTTCTCCAAAGAAGACATACAGATGGCCAACAGACACATGAAAAGCTGTTTAACATCACTAATTATTAGAGAAATGCAAATCAAAACTACAGTGAGGTACCACCTCACACTGGTCAGAGTAGCCATCATTAAAAAGTCTACAAATAACCAATGCTGGAGAGGATGTGGAGAAGAGGGAACTCTCCTATGCTATTGGTGAGAATGTAAGTTGGTGCAGCCAGTATGGAAAACAGTATGGAGGTTCCTCAGAAAACTAAAAATAGAATTACCATATGATCCAGCACTCCCACCCCTGAGCATATATCCACACAAAACTACAATTTTAAAAGATACATGCACCCCTATGTTCACTGCAGCACTATGTTCACAATAGCCAGGACATGGAAACAACTTAAATGTTCATTGACATATGAATGGATAACGAAGATGTGGTACATATACACAATGGAATACTACTCGCCCATAGTAAAGAATGAAATAATACCATTTGCAGCAACATAGATGACACTAAAGATTATCATACTAAGTAAAATAAGTCAGAAAGAGAAAGACAAATACCAATATGCTATCAGTTATATGTGGAATCTAAAACATGGCACAAATGAACCTATCTACAAAACAGAAACAGACTCACAGATATAGAGAACAGACTTGTAGTTGCCAAGGGGGAGGGAAGAGAGAAGGAGGCATGGATTGGGAGTTTGGGGTTAGTAGAAGCTAACTATTACATTTAGAATGGATAAACAACAAGGTCCTACTGTATAGACAGGGAACTATATCCAATCTCCTGGGATAAACCATAATGGAAAAGAATACAAAAAAGAATATATATATGTGCATAACTGAGTCACTTTGCTGTACAGAAGGAATTAACACAACACTGTAAATCAACTATACGCCAATAAAATAAATAAATAAAAATAAAATAAAGTAAAAGCTGATAGGGCTTCCCTGGTGGCACAGTGATTAAGAATCCGCCTGCCAATGCAGGGGACACGAGTTTGAGCCCTGGTCCTGGAAGATCCCACATGCCGCTGAGCAACTAAGCCCATGTGCCACAACTACTGAAGCTCACGTGGCACAACTACTGAAGCCCCCATGCCTAGAGCCCGTGCTCCGCAACAAGAGAAGCCACCACAATGAGAAGCCCACTCACCACAACAAAGAGTAGCCCCCACTCGCCACATCTAGAGAAAGCCCACGTGCAGCAACAGAGACCCAGACAGCCAAAAATAAACAAATTTATTAAATAAATAAAAGCTGATAAGTTCCACATCATCACAATGTTTAAAAAAATAATATTTTTATTGTCTGAAACAAATATTTTTCTTACAATTTTTAGCTGTACATTCTGATAGTTTCTTCATATGACAATTTGGTAATAACTTTTCTGTGGATAAAATAAATTTGTGTCCTTTAATAGGTGATTAAACTTTGTTTTTACGTTTGAAAGTTTAGAAATTACTTTCAATTTAACAAATATTCCTTGATGATGTCATGTAAATTTTTAGGACAGCTGTCAAATTGGGGGAATTTTCTATCAAATTTCTTTCATATATGAACTATAATATTTTACATTTCAACTTTTCTTGTGTATTGACCAATATTAACTATTCCTTGAATTGATGATGCTCACTCACCACTAGTCTCCAAAGTCTGTTGAAGTGACGTATTATGGTTGTGTGTTGTCTTTAAAGATATCAGTATTTGTGTTAATTTAATATTTTAATGTGTTTTTATGACCCATGTAATCTATATCTAACTACCCATTTTGGTTAGTATTTAGTTTTATTTAGGCTCTCAACTTTGCCATCTAATATTTAACAAATGGAATTCTTCATATGTAAATTTATAAATGCAAGCACTCTTTATTGCAACTTTTAGGAAAAGAACTTTAGAGAATTGAGAAGGGAGAAAATGCTTTTCGCAATAGTAAGAGATACCAATGCCACTTGGGCTGATAAATTAAGGCTGAAGAATCTGCATTGATGAGATGTCAAATTGAGAATAGTGACAAGAGTAACAATGTTATTACTTTCTGGTCCTAAACACAGAATAGTATAAAAATTTAAACTTTAGGCATCCTTGTCTGCCTTCTGCAGTCATAACAAATGTATTTGTAATTTGTTTGCAAAATAAATGATTTTCCCCAGACCTTGAAGTTTGAATACTTATTGTTGGAGCTTATAGAACATAATCTTTAATATCAATTGGTCTTGCTTGTTAAATGGTTATTTTGATTGATAATGTCCAAATTGGAATATCTGATTAATAAAGATATGAATATTGGCTACTTTTATTTTTTAGTGAGTCTTAATTTTATTAGCCTAGTTTCCTTTTGTATATAAAGTAGTATAAATGATGGCTCTGTAGGATTCCTTATATTAAGAAATGTATGTAAGAGTGTTTTCCATTCACAGTCAGATTTTACTTTGTTAATATTGTCCTGTAATTTTTAGTTAATATTTTATTTAGAATGTTTTCATTGACATAATGAATGTTTTCATTTACTCATGACACAAATTAGATTGGTCCTAGGTTTTTTTTCTTGATGTCTTCATTGTCAGGTTTTGATATCAGTGTCAAATTTCTTCCCTAAAAGTAAATCAGGGGGCTTCCCTGGTGGCGCAGTGGTTGAGAGTCCGCCTGCCGATGAAGGGGACACGGGTTCGTGCCCCGGTCCGGGAGGATCCCATGTGCCGCGGAGCGGCTAGGCCCGTGAGCCATGGCCGCTGAGCCTGTGCATCCGGAGCCTGTGCTCCTCAACGGGAGAGACCACGACAGTGAGAGGCCCACATACCGCAAAAAAAAAAAAAAAAAAAAGAAAATGTAAATCAGAAACTTTACTTTTGAAACATCATGGGATTATCTAGACAATATAGCATAGATAGAACTTTGGGCCTTGGTTTTTTTATGTGTTTTCGCGGTACGTGGGCCTCTCACTGTTGTGGCCTCTCCCGTTGAGGGGCACAGGCTCCGGACGCACAGGCTCAGCGGCCATGGCTCACGGGCCCAGCCGCTCCACGGCACGGGGGATCTTCCCGGACCAGGGCACGAACTCGTGTCCCCTGCATCGGCAGGCGGACTCTCAACCACTGCGCCACCAGGGAAGCCCCTGGGCCTTGTTTTTGGTTTTGTTTTGTTGGGGGGAGGAGGTGATGCTAAGTCTTTAACGAGTCTGATTCTTCTAGATTGTTGTGCTGAGTTCATCTCTTCTGAAGTTAATTTGATTAAGTTATATTTTCTTTGAAAACTATTCCTTTCATCCAAGTTTCAAGTTTCAATAGAGATAAGCCAATTATTCACATTAGTCACTAGTCAGGAAAACAGAAACCACTCAAGGTTTTCAAATAGAGGACATTTAATACAGGGAATTGGTTTTATAAGTGATGGAAAATCTGAACGGCTAAACAGAAGACAGTGGGGAAACCCAAAGAAAGCAATAGCAGGAAGTCACTATCCTAAATGGACAGAGGAAACAGGTAATATTACCAGATCCCAGAAACCAGGGCTGTGAAGTGAGAACAAGAACCCAGCAGAAGAGGCCTTGGGGAAGCAGAGACCCTGAAAGGGAGGGACTGTGTAGTGAGAGTTAGAATCACAGAAAAGATGTAGATGGCTTCTAATGCACTATCTGAATGTGTGTCAGAAAATACCCTGGATCTTCCTTGGGAAAGACAGACAGCCAGGGAGCTGGGAAAATATAGCTCCCACTGACACAGAGCAGAACAAGGAAATCCAGGAAACGGATCTGAGAGCAATCATGCGATGAATTTTTAATTTTCTTTTATCAAAATTTCCCTACTATCTTTTCTTAATTTATATATAAATACACATAGATTTCACTATATATCATGTATAAGATAGCTAACCGATGATTTATTTTATTACTTTTTGCCCATTTCTACTAATACGGTATAGTAAATGCTGGAAAAACCTACTACTTCAAAAATTTGGGACATGATATGTGATTACATTGTGTGCATGGCTGCCAGCAGAGCCTCAGCCAGCATCACTCTCCAAAAGCGTACAGTATCTGATCCAGAGACACAGGATCCCAGAAAATACTGGGAACAAGGAAGAGGGGATATATGTATACGTATAGCTGATTCACTTCAGCAGAAACTAACACAACATTGTAAAGCAATTATACTCCAATAAAAGATAATAATTAAAAAAAAAGAACAAGGTAATCACTTTAGAGCAAAGGAGGTGTGGCAATTCCCATTGGATTCACTGCCCTTATCACATACCATACTCAGAGGCTGCCAGTCTGATAGCACAATTGAAAGGCCTTTTGAAGGTACAACTGAGGCACGAGCTTGGATTAAGACCCTGAGAGAGTGAGGTCCATCCTCAATGACAGAGAATATACCCTATATCAATGAGCACTGTATTTGCTATTCCCCTAACAGGTATAAAACATGAAACAAGAAACCATGGGATGGATATAGACATTCCCCTCATTATAAACTCACATTGTCTTCCTTGGGGAATTTGTTCTTCCTATCCCTCAACTTTAGTCTCTGTACATGATATGTACTATGTAAGTGCCCACCGTTATTTTTATTTTATGTTAATAGTAAATTATTATTTAATATTGTAAGAAATTCAGATGAGTAGTTTTTCACCCTAGCCAAGGAAGTGCTCTTAAACAGAAGTCCTGTTAAAAACCTGTAATATAATAAAATCATAAACATGTAATAATCAAAAACATCATAATATATGAATGCACGTATTTTACAGTTACTGACGAGTGCTCTCAATTGCCCATTTTTTACTCTCTGCTCTATCTTGACCAAACTGTGTATGTGTCTCTCTAACTATGAATTTCTAGCTCTAATCTCTTAAAAATCACTTAAAATTTTCTAGAGGACTTTGTTTTCCTATCTTGAGTTTTCTTACTATTCTGGATGACAAATTTATACTCTTACTATCTGGAACACATTTTGCTTGTGAATTATAATTTATTATAGAATGAGTAATGGCCACTTGGCAAGCAGTTGTGGTGGTGAATATACAAATACTCTTGGTAGCCATAACAGTATCTTCAAGAGTTAAGGACAACAGGACACTGAAACACTGCATAGTTCTAATAGTTAATGTTACCTGCCTCAGTTGGGGATATGAGAAGCCCTAAATATATAGCTTGAATAAGAAGACACATTTTCAAGAACATGACAGGTTAAAAGATAGAATTAAAAAAAAAAACCTAGGATAGAAATGAACAAATAAACAGTCATAAGAATTATCTTTATCAGTCCTAGTTATTACAGCAAAGACTTTGTTCAAATATAGAAAGTATGTGGGATGTTATAAGGAAACATATTTTACTAAATCTTAAGGCTGTGTAGTGTTTATGAAAATCACAGCAATTGCCTAATATAAAGGAGGAGAAGAGGAAGGTTAAAAAGAGCAGCAGCAACTTTTTCTTTCAAAGGATGATTGGCAAATATCAATGCCAATTAAAAGACATTATCCATTGCTGGGACTTCCCTGGTGGTCCAGTGGTTAAGAATCCACCTCCCCACCACCTCACACCGGTCAGAATGGCCATCATCAAAAAATCTACAAACAATAAATGCTGGAGAGGGTGTGGAGAAAAGGGAACCCTCCTGCACTGTTGGTGGGAATGTGAATTGGTACAGCCACTATGGAGAACAGTATGGAGCTTCCTCAAAAACCTAAAAATAGAACTACCATATGACCCAGCAATCCCACTACTGGGCATATACCCTGAGAAAACCATAATTCAAAAAGAGTCATGTACCACAATGTTCACTGCAGCTCTATTTACAATAGCCAAGACATGGAAGCAACCCAAGTGTCCATCAACAGATGAATGGATAAAGAATTTGTGGCACATATATATAATGGAATATTACTTAGCCATAAAAAGAAACAAAATTGAGTTATTTGTAGTGAGGTGGATGGACCTAGAGACTGTCATACAGAGTGAAATAAGTCAGAAAGAGAAAAATAAATACTGTATGCTAACACATATATATGGAATCTTAAAAAAAAAAAAGTGGCTCCAAAGAACCTAGGACAGGAATAAAGACACAGACGTAAAGAATGGACTTGAGGACACGGGGAGGGGGAAGGGGAAGCTGGGACGAAGTGAGAGTGACATGGACATATATACACTACCAAATGTAAATCGATAGCTAGTGGGAAGCAGCCACATAGCACAGGGAGATCAGCTCAGTGCTTTGTGACCACCTAGAGGGGTGGGATAGGGAGAGTGGAAGGGAGACGCAAGAGGGAGGAGATATGGGGATATATGTATATGTATAGCTGATTCACTTTTTTATACAGCAGAAACTAACACACCATTGTAAAGCAATTATACTCCAATAAAGATGTTTAAAAAAAAAATCCACCTCCCAATGCAGGGGACACGGGTTTGATCCCTGGTTGGGGAACTAAGATCCCACATGCCATGGGGCAACTAAGCCTGTGCACCACAACTAGAGAGCCTGCATTCCACAACTACAGAGCCCACATGCTCTGGAGCCTGAACACTACAACAAAAGATTCTGTATGCCATAACTAAGACCTGATGCAGCCAAAAAAAAAAAAAAAAAAAGACATTACCTGTTGCTTACACCTAGACACAAGCAAAATTTCAGACATGAAACAGATCCATATTTTAAATAAAAAATATATTCCCAATTCTGGTGTGCTGCTGACTGACATGAAAAGAATTTACTGACTGTTAGGAAGTGGGACTTTTTAAAAATGTAATTGGTCTTCTAGTAAGCTTACACTAGGACTGCTATCTAAATAACTTCTTTTATATGTTTAGCATTAAATAAAATATATTTCCTCCCCCAAATCCATAAATCCAGATTAACAATGAAAAAATATCAAACAAACAAAAATTCTAAAAAATGGTGGCCAGTACTCTTGAAAATTGTCAAGGTCATGAGAACCAAGGAAAATAGAGAAACTCTCATAGATTAGAGGAGACAAAAGAGAAGTCAGGATTAAATGCAACAAAATATCCTGGATTGGATGTTGGAACAGTAAATGAGTGTTAGTGGAAAAATCCAAATAAAATCTTTAGTTTAGTTAATTGCATTGTACCCATGTTAATTTCTTAGTCTTGACAAATGGTTATTTACAATATTACCACTTGGGAGAAGCTAGGTGAAGTGTGTACAGAAACTCTCTGTACTATCCTTGCAACCCTTCTGTAGATCTGAAATTATTCCAGAATAAAAGTTTGTTAAACGTATATTATACAATAACAAATTTAATGGTTTTCTTTTTTTAATGTTTTTTTATTGTGTTAAAAGTCACATAGTGACAGATCTAGGGGAAGATGGCAGAAGAGTAAGACGTGGAAATCACCTTCCTCCCCACAGATACATAAGAAATACATCTACATGTGGAACAACTCCTACAGAACACCTACTGAACACTGGCAGAAGACCTCAGACCTCCCAAAAGGCAAGAAACAACCCACATACCTGGGTAGGGCAAAAGAAAAAATAATAAACAGAGACAAAAGAATAGGGATGGGACCTGCATGAGTGGGAGGGAGCCGTGAAGGAGGAAAGGTTTCCACAAACTAGAAGCCCCTTCGCGGGCGGAGACTGTGGGTGGCGGAGGCAGGAAGCTTCGGAGCCGCAGAGGAGAACGCAGAAACAGGGGTGCAAGGGGCAAAGCGGACAGATTTCCGCACAGAGGATCGGAGCCGACCAGCACTCACCAGCCCGAGAGGCTTGTCTGCTCACCCAATGGGGCGGGCGGGGCTGGGAGCTGAGGCTCGGGCTTCGGTAGGTCACAGCTCAGGGAGAGGACTGGCAGCGTGAACACAGCCTGAAGGGGTTAGTGCACCACAGCTAGCCCGGAGGGATTCCGGGAAAAAGTCTGGACCTGCTGAAAAGGCAAGAGACTTTTTCTTCCCTCTTTGTTTCCTGGTGCGCGAGGAGAGGGGATTAAGAGCGCTATTTAAAGGAGCTCCAGAAACGGGCGCGAGCCGCGGCTAACAGCGCGGACCCCAGAGATGGGCATGAGATGCTAAGGCTGCTCCTGCCGCCACCAAGAAGCCTGTGTGCAAGCACAGGTCACTCTCCACACCTACCGTCCGGGAAGCCTGTGCAGCCCTTCACTGCCAGGGTCCCGTGATCCAGGGACAAGTTCCCAGGGAGAACGCAAGGTGCGCCTCAGGCTGGTGCAACGTCACACCGGCCTCTGCCGCCACTGGCTCGCTCCGCATTCCGTACCACGCCCTCCTCCCGGCCTAAGTAAGCCAGACTCCCGAATCAGCGGCTCCTTTAACTCCGTCCTGTCTGAGCGAAGAATAGACTCCCTCCGGCGACCTACACGCAGAGGCGGTTCCAAATTCAAAGCTGAACCGCGGGAGCTGTGCGAACAAAGAAGAGGAAGGGAAATCTCTCCCAGCAGCCTCAGGAGCAGCGGATTAAATCTCCACAATCAACTTGATGTACCCTGCATCTGTGGAATACCTGAAAGACAACGAATCATCCCAAATTGAGGAGGCGGACTTTGAGAGCAATATTTATTATTTTTTGCCCTTTGGCTCATTTTGTGAGTGTGCATGTGTATGCTTCTGTGATAGATTTTGTCTGGACAGCTTTGCTTTCACCATTTGTCCTAGGGTCTATCCGTCCTTTTTTGTTTTTTTTTTTTACTTTTATAAAAAAATTTTTTTCTTAATAATTATTTTTTATTTTAAAAACTTAATTTTATTTTACCTTACTTTATTTTCTTTGATCCTCTTTCTTTCTTTCTTTCTACTTTTTCTCCCTTTTATTCTGAGCCGTGTAGATGAAAGGCTCTTGGTGCTGCAGCCAGGAGTCAGTGCTGTGCCTCTGAGGAGGGAGAGCCAACTTCAGAACACTGGTCCACAAGAGACCTCCCAGCTCCACATAGTATCAAATGGCGAAAATCTCCCAGAGATCTCCATCTCAACACCAACACCCAGCTTCACTCAACGACCAGCAAGCTACAGTGCTAGACACCCTATGCCAAACAACTAGCAAGACAGGAACACAATCCCACCCATTAGCAGAGAGGTTGCCTAAAATCATAATAAGTCCAAAGACACCCCAAAACACACCACCAGACGTGGACCTGCCCACCAGAAAGACAAGATCCAGCCTCATCCACCAGAACACAGGCACTAGTCCCCTCCACCAGGAAGCCTACGCAACCCACTGAACCAACTTTAGCCACTGGGGACAGACAAGAAAAACAACGGGAACTACAAACCTGCTACCTGCAAAAAGGAGACCCCAAACACAGTAAGATAAGCAAAATGAGAAGACAGAAAAACACACAGCAGATGAAGGAGCAAGATAAAAACCCACCAGACCTAACAAATAAAGAGGAAATAGGCAGTCTACCTGAAAAAGAATTCAGAATAATGATAGTAAAGATGATCCAAAATTTTGGAAAGAGAATAGAGAAAATGCAAGAAACTTTTAACAAGGACCAAGAAGAACTAAAGATGAAACAAGCAATGATGAACAACACAATAAATAAAATTAAAAATACTCTAGAAGGGATCAATAGCAGAATAACTGAGGCAGAAGAACGGATAAGTGACCTGGAAGATAAAATAGTGGAAATAACTACTGCAGAGCAGAATAAAGAAAAAAGAATGAAAATAACTGAGAACAATCTCAGAGACTTCTGGGACAACATTAAATGCACCAACATTTGAATTATAGGGGTTCAGAAGGAAAAGAGATAAAGAAAGGCACTGAGAAAATATTTGAAGAGATTATAGTTGAAAACTTCCCTAATATGGGAATGGAAATAGTTAATCAAGTCCAGGAAGCACAGAGAGTCCCATACAGGATAAATCCAAGGAGAAACATGCCAAGACACATATTAATCAAACTGTCAAAAATTAAATACAAAGAAAACATATTAAAAGCAGCAAGAGAAAAACAACAAATAACACACAAGGGAATCCCCATAAGGTTAACAGCTGATCTTTCAGCAGAAACTCTGCAAGCCAGAAGGGACTGGCAGGACATATTTAAAGTGATGAAGGAGAAAAACCTGCAACCAAGATTACTCTACCCAGCAAGGATCTCATTCAGATTTGATGGAGAAATTAAAACCTTTACATTCAAGCAAAAGCTGAGAGAGTTCAGCACCACCAAACCAGCTTTACAACAAATGCTAAAGGAACTTCTCCAGGCAAGAAACACAAGAGAAGGAAAAGACCTACAATAACGAACCCAAAACAACTAAGAAAATGAGAATAGGAACATACATATCGATAATTACCTTAAATGTAAATGGACTAAATGCTCCCACCAGAAGACACAGATTCGTTGAATGGATACAAAAACAAGACCCATATATATGCTGTCTACAAGAGACCCACTTCAGACCTAGAGACACATACAGACTGAAAGTGAGGGGATGGAAATAGATATTCCATGCAAATGGAAACCAAAAGAAAGCGGGAGTAGCAATTCTCATATCAGACAAAATAGACTTTAAAATAAAGACTATTAGAAGAGACAAAGAAGGACACTACATAATGATCAAGGGATCGATCCAAGAAGAAGATTCAACAATTGTAAATATTTATGCACCCAACATAGGAACACCTCAATACATAAGGCAAATCCTAACAGCCATAAAAGGGGATATCGACAGTAACACAATCATGGTAGGGGACTTTAACACCACACGTTCACCAATGGACAGATCAAACAAAATGAAAATAAATAAGGAAACACAATCTTTAAATGATACATTAAACAAGATGAGCTTAATTGATATTTATAGGACATTCCATCCAAAAACAACAGGATCCACATTTTTCTCAAGTGCTCATGGAACATTGTCCAGGATAGATCAAATATTGGGTCATATATCAAGCCTCCGTAAATTTAATAAAATTGAAATTGTATCAAGTATCTTTTCCGACCACAACGCTATGAGACTAGATATCAATTACAGGAAAAGATCTGTAAAAAAATATAAACATATGGAGGCTAAATAATACACTACTTAATACCGAAGTAATCACTGAAGAAATCAAAGAGGAAATCAAAAAATACCTAGAAACAAATGAGAGTGGAGAAACAATGACCCAAAACCTATGGGATGCAGCAAAAGTAGTTCTAAGAGGGAAGTTTATAGCAATACAATCCCACCTTAAGAAACAGGAAACATCTCGAATAAACAACCTAACCTTGCACCTCAAGCAATTAGAGAAAGAAGAACAAAAAACCCCAAGTTAGCAGAAGGAAAGAAATCATAAAGATCAGATCAGAAATATATGAAAAAGAAATGAAGGAAACGATAGCAAAGATCAATAAAACTAAAAGCTGGTTCTTTGAGAAGATAAACAAAATAGATAAACTATTAGCCAGACTCATCCAGAAAAAAAGGGAGAAGACTAAAATCAATAGAATTAGAGATGAAAAAGGAGAAGTAACAACTGACACTGCAGAAATACAAAGGATCATGAGAGATTACTACAAGCAACTCTATGCCAATAAAATGGACAACCTGGAAGAAATGGACAAATTCTTAGAAATGCACAACCTTCTGAGACTGAACCATGAAGAAATAGAAAATATGAACAGACCAATCACAAGCACTGAAATTGATATTGTGATTAAAAATCTTCCAATAAACAAAAGCCCAGGACCAGATGGCTTCACAGGCGAATTCTATCAAACATTTATAGATGAGCTAATACCTATCATTCTCAAACTCTTCCAAAATATAGCAGGGGGAGGAAAACTCCCAAACTCATTCTACAAGGCCACCATCACCTTGATACCAAAACCAGACAAGCAGTCACAAAGAAAGAAAACTACAGGCCAATATCACTGATGAACATAGATGCAACAATCCTCAACAAAATACTAGCAAACAGAATCCAACAGCACATTAAAAGGATCATAAACCATGATCAAGTGGGGTTTATTCTGGGACTGCAAGGATTCTTCAATATATGCAAATCAATCAATGTGATATACCATATTAACAAATTGAAGGAGAAAAACCATATGGTCATCTCAATAGATGCAGAGAAACTTTCGACAAAATTCAACACCCATTTATGATCAAAACCCTCCAGAAAGTAGGCATAGACGGAACTTTCCTCAACGTAATAGAGGCCATATATGACAAACCCACAGCCAACATCGTCCTCAATGGTGTAAAACTGAAAGCATTTCCACTAAGATCAGGAACAAGACAAGGTTGCCCACTCTCACCACTCTTATTCAACATAGTTTTGGAACCTTTAGCCACAGCAATCAGAGAGCAACAGGAAATAAAAGTAATCCAAATCAGAAGAGAAGAAGTAAAGCTGTCAGTGTTTGCAGATGAAATGGTAATATGCTATACATAGAGAATCCTAAAGATGCTACCAGAAAACTACTAGAGCTAATCAATGAATTTGGTAAAGTAGCAGGATACAAAATTAATGCACAGAAATCTCTGGCATTCCTATAAACTAATGATGAAAAATCTGAAAGTCAAATCAAGAAAACACTCTCATTTACACTGCAACAAAAAGAATAAAATATCTAGGAATAAACCTACCTAAGGAGACAAAAGACCTGTATGCAGAAAATTATAAGACAGTGATGAAAGAAATTAAAGATGATACAAATAGATGGAGAGATATACCATGTTCTTGGATTGGAAGAATCAACATTGTGAAAATGACTCTACTACCCAAAGCAATCTACAGATTCAATGCAATCCCTATCAAACTACCACTGGTATTTTTCACAGAATTACAACAAAAAATTTCACAATTTGTATGGAAACACAGAACACCCCGAATAGCCAAAGCAATCTTGAGAATGAAAAATGGAGCTGGAGGAATCAGGCTCTGTGACTTCAGACTATACTACAAAGCTACAGTAATCAAGACAGTATGGTACTGGCACAAAAACAGAAATACAGATCAACGGAACAGGATAGAAAGCCCAGAGATAAACCCACGCACACATGGTCACCTTATCTTTGATAAAGGAGGCAGGAAAGTACAGTGGAGAAATGATAGCCTCTTCAATAAGTGGTGCTGGGAAAACTAGGCAGGTACATATAAAGGTATGAGATTAGATCACTCCTAACACCATACACAAAAATAAGCTCAAAATGGACTAAAGACCTAAATTTAAGGCCAGAAACTATCAAACTCTTACAGGAAAACATAGGCAGAACACTCTATGACATAAATCACAGCAAGATCCTTTTTGACCCACCTCTTAGAGAAATGGAAAAAATACCAAAAATAAACAAATGGGACCTAATGAAACTTAAAAGCTTCTGCACAGCAAAGGAAACCATAAACAAGACCAAAAGACAACTCTCAGAATGGGAGAAAATATTTGCAAATGAAGCAACTGACAAAGGATTAATCTCCAAAATTTATAAGCAACTCATGCAGCCCAATAACAAAAAAACAAACAATCCAATCCAAAAATGGGAAGAAGACCTAAACAGATATTTCTCCAAAGATGATATACAGATTGCCAACAAACACATGAAAGAATGCTCAACATCATTTATCATTAGAGAATTGCAAATCAAAACTACAATGAGATATCATCTCACACCAGTCAGAATGGCCATCATCAAAAAATCTAGAAACAATAAATGCTGGAGAGGGTGTGGAGAAAAGGGAACACTCTTGCACTGCTGGTGGGAATGTGAATTGGTACAGCCACTATGGAGAACAGTATGGAAGTTCCTTAAAAAACTACGAATAGAACTACCATATGACCCAGCAATCCCACTACTGGGCATATACCCTGAGAAAACCATAATTCAAAAAGGGTCATGTACCAAAATTTTCATTGCAGCTCTACTTACAATAGTCAGGAGATGGAAACAACCTAAGTGTCCATCATCGGATGAATGGATAAAGAAGCTGTGGCACATATGTACAATGGAATATTACTCAGCCATAAAAGAAACAAAATTGAGCTATTTGTAATGAGGTGGATGGACCTATAGTCTGTCATACAGAGTGAAGTAAGTCAGAAAGAGAAAGACAGATACCATATGCTAACACATATATATGGAATTTAAGAAAAAAAAGTGTCATGAAGAACCTAGGGGTAAGACAGGAATAAAGACACAGTCCTACTAGAGAATGGACTTGAGGATATGGGGAAGGGGAAGGGTAAACTGTGACAAAGTGAGAGAGTGGCATGGACATATGTACACTAACAAACATAAAATAGATAGCTAGTGGGAAGCAGCCACATAGCACAGGGAGATGAGCTTGGTGCTTCGTGACCACCTAGAGGGGCAGGATAGGGAGGGTGGGAGGGAGGGAGATGCAAGAGGGAAGAGATATGGGAACATATGTGTATGTATAACTGATTCACTTTGTTATAAAGCAGAAACTAACACACCATTGTAAAGCAATTATACTCCAATAAAGATGTAAAAAAAAGTCACATAGTATAAAACATACTATGTTAACCACATTTAACTGTTCAGTGGCACTAAGTACATTCACATTGTTGTGCAACTCTCATCATCATCCATCTCCTGAATTTTTCCCCTTCCTAAACTGAAAGTCTGTCCCCATTAAACACTAACTCCCCATTTCCCTGCCCTCCACCCCCCAGCCCCTGGCATCTACCAATGTACTTTCTGACTCTATGAATTTGACTAATCTAGGTACCTTGTTTAAGTGGAATCACACAGTATTTGCACCCAGTGTATATTGGAATGCATTTTTAAGGTTAACTTAACATATGTCCTGCAAACAGATTGTATCTTCTTATTTTTGGTCCCCTCTACTATATAGTAGGCCCTCACCAGCCATCTACTTCATACATAGTAGTGTACATACCTCAATCCCAATCTCCCAATCCATTTCAACCCCCAGCGTTGGTGTCCATATGTTTGTTCTCTACATGTGTCTCTATTTCTGCTTTGCAAAGAGGTTCATCTGTACGATTTTGCTAAATTCCACATATATGCATTAATATACGATATTTGTTTTTCTCTTTCTCACTTACTTCACTCTGTATAACAGTCTCTACGTCCATCCACATCTCTGAAAATGCCACAATTTCATTCCTTTTTATGGCTGAGTAATATTCCATTGTATATATGTACCACATCTTCTTTATCCATTCCTCTGGTGATGGACATTTAGGCTGCTTCCGTGTCCCAGCTATTCTAAATAGTGATTCAATGAACATTGGGGTCCATGTATCTTTTGGAATTGTGGTTTTCTCCAGGTATATGCCCAGGAGTGGGACTGCTGGGTCATATGGTAGTTCTATTTTTAGTTTTTAAGGAACCTCCATACTGTTCTCCATAGTGGCTGTATCAATTTACATTCCCACCAACAGTGCAAGAGGGTTCCCTTTTCTCCACACCCTCTCCAGCACTTATTGTTTGTAGATTTTTTGATGATGGCCATCTGACCAGTGTGAGGTGGCACCTCATTGTAGTTTTTATTTGCATTTCCCTAATAATTAGTGATGTTGAGCATATTTTCTTTTGCCTCTTGTCCATCTGTATGTCTTCTTTGGAGAAAAGTCTATTTAGGTCTTCCACCCATTTTTTGATTGGGTTTTTTTTTTTTTTTTTATTGAGCTGCATGAGCTGTTTGTATATTTTGGAGATTAATCCATTGTCAGCTGTTTCGTTTGCAAATATTTTCTCCCATTCTGAGGGTTGTCTTTTCATCTTGTTTATGGTTTCCTTTGCTATGCAAAAGTTTTTAAGTTTCATTAGGTCCCATTTGTTTATTTTTGTTTTTATTTTCATTACTCTAGGAGGTGGGTCAGAAAAGATCTTGCTGTGATTTATGTCAAAATGTGTTCTGCCTATGTTTTCCTCTAATAGTTTTATAGTGTCCGGCCTTACATTTAGGTCTTTAATCCATAAATAATGAAATTAGAACACTCCTAACACCATACACAAAAATAAACTCAAAATGGATTAGTGGTTTTCTTTGTAACATATTTCTATGTACCCTTTATCTTTCAGGACTAGGTAATACTGTACTGCTTTAATGATTAAGACTTTTTATTCACTATGTTTTCACTGTTGGCATGGCTATTAGGGTTACAAAGATTAAGATATAACTCACATAGAAACGTATCACATCTATTGGATGTCAAAGATTAAAATAACATTTTTGCACAGGAATAGTAGGTTTGATTATCTGAAGCTCATCTTTTATTTAAATAAAACTGGTATACCTATAGTAATAATGTTATAAACAAAATAAATATTTCTTGGGTTTATAAATTTTTTTAATTTTATGATATTAATTATTATTATTAGCCTATATTAATCAATAACACTGCATATCAGGCATTATTTTAAGCATTTATTCACTGATTTATTTAACAAATATTTAATGCATTCCTACAATGTGACTGAACCTGGTTTAAGCACTAGAGATATACCAATAAGCAAAAAAGATAGTCTCCACTATGGAAACTACATATCAGTAAAGTACATAGGCAGTAAATAAATAGGAACAAATTTATGTCAGGCAATGGTAAGTACAGTTTGGAAAAGTAAAACAGGGGGAGGGGATTATAGCTATTTTACACATACCAGCTTTTCAATGGAGGTGACATCTGAACAGAGATCTGAGCAAAGTAAGGTAAACATAGGTGTTTTAAGGAAAGATATACCAAGCAGAGAAATAAACAAGTTAAAATAAATAAATAAGCAGGAGTTTGGGAAAAATCATGAAAACAATACTTATCATGATCTATCATTGATAAATAAACAAACATGTTTAAACATAATAGAGTTATATCAGTTAGTACTAAAATAACTAATTATTGAAAATTCTTGCAAGTACCTCCAGGGAATAAGACCATGACTAAGGAAGAGAGACTAGAGAGATTTCTTATTTTGCAAGCCCTTCTGAAATATTTGATCTTTACTATGCATATATATATTACTTTGCTAAAGATTAAACAATTTTATCTAACTCTGACTTCACTCAGTACTTCATAATTCTTCTCCATTATAATTATCTTATCAGATTTATCCATAATGGATATAGGGCTATGTTTATGTAAAATACTGAATTTTAAGAAGTGAAAATCTCTGCTATTAATTTTGCAAAGTTGGAAATATATACATACATATATGTGTATATATATATATGTATATATATAATCTTTCTTGTCTATTCTCTCTTTTCCAGGAGCAACCTTTCAATCATAACTATGCCTACATTCATTTTCTGTTCTTCAACCCTATTTAGCCTCACCTCTTTCAAAAGTCTTAAACACTTGGTAATTTCCGAATACAATTCTCAATCCTTATCAGAACTAACAAACACTAAAAGTAACTTCAATTCTCAAACATATTGCCTGGCTAAGAGTTTAAGATAGGTTTCTGAACATATTGTGAACATATCAAAGTGCATATTTTCTTTCTTCAGTGTCAGTACTTCACAGAAGTCTCTTGAAGAGTTCTGGAGGAGAACAGTTTGTAATCACCATGGAAAATAACAGGAAATATAATAATAAGTTCCAAATATATTTAGCATGATAAAATTTTGCTGAGTTACACATGTATTATTTTCTATGCAATTTTTTTGAAAACAGTACTTTGGAGAAATTTGCCATAGGCATTCAAAATTAATGTTGTCATTAATAAACACAGTTGACCCTTGAACAACGCAGAAGTTAGGGGTATCCACCCACATGCAGTAGAAAAGCAACATATAACTTTACAGTCAGCCCCCGTAAGGTAGTTCTACATCCATGGATCCAACCAGCCACAGATAATGTAGTACCATAGTACGTACTTATTGAAAAAAAATCCATGTATAAGCAGATCCTTGCAGCTCAAATGCATTGTACAAGGGTCAACTGTACTGAAATCTTTAGAGTCTGTGCTTACTGTTTTGATTCTGTGTCAAAAGCAGTATCAAACTATAGCACAATATTTAGACATTATCTTTCTTTAAAAATGGGAACACATCTTTCTCAGATGCTCTCAGATGTTAATTGATAGCAATGTACTTAAACATTTGATTTTCTTTAATAAGTAGTGTGTATGAATAAGTTATATTATTTAAGAACAAGGGTAAATTAAGTGAAATAACTTCATTAAAACAGTACCAAAGTTTGAAAAGTTTCTATTTTTTTAATATTCCTTTATCCCTTAAAATATTTTTTCATAATTACTCCATTTTTTCTATTTCTAGAAGCACATAACTAACCCTGTATATTATACTTCCAGATGTTCATGATCAAACTGAATGTCTTTAATTTAGTTAAATCCACATTAGCTTTTGCTTATTGTTGTCAAAGTAAAACAACCAAATAGATGAAGGAGAAACTGATAATAACTTGCAAGCTATCATCCTAGCAAATCTAGTGTCTTCATTTATTTTTACCTATTTGGTTCACGATAAAGAATTGCATTTTGTTTTTAACATTGGTATTTCTAAACGTATGTTCAACTTATGTAAAAATGACTGGAAATTAGTATTTATACTACACAATATTCTTTAACAATATGACATTTAAATATAAATAAATATCGCACATAATCAGTGTTGAAACAATGTCACTTCTAGGAAATTCACATTCAAAGTAATGTGAAATTCTTCAAAGAGTGCCTAAAATATGCCAATGTTATTTAATAAAGATATTCATTTGTTCATAAAATATATATTATTATGTCAACTATGTGCCAAGCACTATACGATGCACTGGTGATTCAAAGGAAATGGAGCCAAGCCCAGGGCTCATATTCCATGGAGGAAATAAAAAGAAGAATGTCCTCCCAGAGAAGAGGTTGTCTAAAATGAGCTTTTAAGAGGTGAGTGAGCAGGAAAGAGCTTCTAGACAAAGGAAGCAACAAAACGTGACTCCTGAAGTAGTATCTCACAGTTATTTCAGAGATGCCATAGAAGGAGGATTTGAATGAGTTTTAGGTGAGAAGGTTGGAAGTCATGGGTGGAAAACTGATCAAGAGACTTACATGCTTCGCTAAAGAGTTTGAACATTATCTTATATACAAAAACCAGAATTGCATTGAAGGTTTTTATCAAGAATTTAATTTATGATACTCTGGAGTTTTCTAGGATCAAGAAAAGAATAAAGACTTATCTATATGGATAAATAAGTATCATTTTAAGATACTTATCTTTTTTAAACTTTTTATTTAATATTGGAGTATAGTTGATTAACAATGTTGTGATAGTTCCAGGTATACAGCAAAGTGATTCAGTTATACATACACATGTATCTATTATTTTCCCATTTAGGTTGTTATGTAATATTGAGCAGAGATCCCTGTGCTATACAGTAGGTCCTTCTTGGTTATCCATTTTAAATATGGCAGTGCATACATGTCAATCCCCAAATCCATAACTAGCCCTTCCCCCATGGTAACCATAAATTCATTCTCTAAATCTTTGATTCTGTTTCTGTTTTGTAAATAAGTTCATTTGTATCATTTCTTTTTAGATTCCACATATAAGTGATATCACACAATATTTCTCTTTCTCTGACTTACTTACCTCAGTATGACAATCTCTACGTCTGCCCATGTTGCTGCAAGTGGTATTATTTCATTCTTTTTAATGGCTGAGTAATATTCCATTGTATATATGTACTACATCTTCTTTATCCATTCCTCTGTCGATGGACATTTAGGTTGCTTCCATGTCTAAGGTATTTATCTTTATAAGTAAACCAATGATTTGTCTTATACAAAGAAACTCACAGTTAATTCTAATTCCTCCTGTATTTCTTAAGTATTTCTTTAATATAAACTGACATGTAAAGGCACCTGTCTTTAAAATTATGGTAGGTAGCATTCCCAAGTCACTCCCACTTCAACTGCCTTTTCATAAACATCATTATCAGAAATCCAAATTGTACCAAAAGAAAATGCAGAATTTTGTAATTTTCTAGCCACCTTCCCCTTCACTTTAAAGATTTGGAAACTGAGACCCAAGGGGAATACAGGAAGGGGAATCAAGATGGTGGAGTAAGAGGATGTGGAGTTCACCTCCCCCTACAAACACACCAAAAATACATCTACATGTGGAAAAAGTCTCACTGAAAACTAACTGGAAACTGGCAGAAGAACTCCTATACTACCAAGGCTACAAGAAAGGTTCCCATATAATTGGGTAGGATGAGAAGAAAAACATGGGGTCAGGACCTGTGTCCCTGGGAGGGGACTAAGAGGAAAAGGGAGACCACACAGGCAGACACTTGCCCTAGGTTGAATCACAGACTGGGCATCCCAGTCCTGACATCCTACACAGAGGAGACAAACTCATTTGGTTGCTTGTAGAATCACTAGGACAGATGTAATGGCTGGAGAAACCTAGACTCCACTTGTGAAGAGTGTGCAAGTGCTGGCTTGCCACCAGGCAGGGTGGAGAGAGGTCTGCCCTAGTAGGTGTCACTTCACCATGCTCCCCAATCTGAGCTGAGTGAACAAGCAAGCCCCACTCACTCCATGCCACAGCTTGGCACTGGATCTGGGGCAGACAGGTCCTGGGAAAAGACTCAATCTAGGGATGCAGATGTGGCACAGGGGCCTGGGGAGTGGTCCCGGTGGGGCAGAGGTGGTCACTGTTGTACTTACTCAAACAGCACCACAGAACCAACCCAGACTTCTGATGGCAGTCCAGCCCCTTGAACCCTTGCAAACATGCTACGAACCACAGCCCCAAGTGAGCCAATGCTCCAGCCCCGCCCAATACATGCCATAACCTTGAACTAGAACTAGGACAAGCACAACAGGAGAAAAGATGTGACCTTGGGCTGTATCTGAGCAGATCTGCAGTTGCCTACACATGCAGCATATCAGACCTCTGTAAGCACACGAGCCCCCACTTACTACAGCACTCCACTCCTTTGAGGCACAGACCCCAGTGCGGGGAGAAGGAAAAAAACATACTTAAAGGGAACAGAGCTGCCTGAGCCTAACCTTCAGGACACCCACTCCAGCAACTTAGGAGCAGACTCCCAAAAGTAGTAAGAATCTATAAGAAAGGGAAAATCCCAACAGGAAAGTCAAATATAGAGTAAGGACAGAGGATCACTTCAGCCAATATGTAATTGAAGAACAAACCAAAAATTGTAAAACTAACTATAACTACAATAAACAGCAAAGGGATATGTATGAAGATGTAAAACATGAGGGGAGTAAAAAATGTAGATCTTTTAGAATGTGTTTGCACTTAAATAATTACCAGTTAGAGCAAGTAGATATAAATATGGGTCAACATATATGAACCCCGTGGTAACCACAAATCAAAAACCTACAATATATACACAAAAACCAAAAAGAAGAGAACTCAAAAATACTACAAAGGAAAATCGTCAAACCACAATAGGAATGAAAGAAGAAATGAACAAAAAAGAACTACAAAAACAACTGAAAAACAAGTATAAAATGCCAACAAGTACACACCTATCAATAACTCCTTTAAATATCAATGGACTAAGAGCTCTGATCAAAAAACATAGGGTGGCTGATTGGATTAAAAACAAGACCCTTCAATATGCTGCCTACAAGAGACCCAATTCAGGATGAAAGACACACACAGACTGAAAGTGAGGGGATGGAAAAATTTATTTCATGCAAATGGAACCAACAAGAAAGCAGGGGGTAAAAATACTCATATCAGACAAAATAGACTTTAAAATAAAGAGTATAATAAAAGACAAAGAAGGGCATTATACAAGGATAAAGGAATCAATACAAGAAGAGGATATTACTGGTTAATATATATGCACCCAATACAGGAGCAACTAGGTATATAAAGCAAATACTAACAAATATAAAGGGAAAAATTAACAATAATACAATAATAAGAATAGTATGGGACTTTAACACCTCACTGATATCAATGAAAAATCATCCAGAGAGAAAATCAATAGGGCGGCAGAGGTTCTAAATGACACAAAACACCAGTTGGACATAATTGATGTCTACAGGACATTACATCTAAAAAAAGCAAAATACACATTCTTTTCAAGTATGCATGGAACCCTTTCCAGGATAGATGACATACTAGGTCACAAAAAGTCCTCAGCAGATTTAGGAGAACAGAAATTATATCAAGAATCTTTTCTGACCACAATTGTATGAAACTAGAAATCAACTATAGAAAGAAAAACAGGAAAAGAATAAACACGTTGAGACTAAACAGCATACTAAATACTAAAAAACCAGTGGGTAAATTGTGAAATCAAAAAGGAAATCAGAAAATACTTCAAGACAAACAAAAAAGGAAAACACAACTTTCTAAAGTCTAGGGGATGCAGAAAAAACAGTTCTAAAAGGGAAGTTCATAGTGATAAAGGCCTTCATAAGGAAACAAGAATGATCTCAAATAAACAACCTAACTTACCACCTAAAAGATATAGAAAAGGGATAATTAAAGCCCAAAATCAGCAGAAGGAAAAAAATAATACAGAACAGAGAGGAAATAAATAGAGATCAAAAAACAATAAAGATCAATGAAACCAAGAGTTGGTTTTTTGAAAAGACAGACAAAATAGCTAAACCTTTAGCCAGGCTCATCAAGAAGAAAAGAAAAAGGACCCAAATAAACAAAATAAGAAATGAAAGAGGAGAATTAACAACCAATACCAAAGAGATATAAAAATCATAAGAGAATACTATGCAGAAGTTATATGCCAACAAATTGGAAAGCCTAGAAGAAATAGACAAATTTCTGTAAACATAGCCTGCTAAGACTGAATCAAGATGAAACAGAATTTGAACAGACTGATCACTAGAAGTGAAATTGAATCTGTAATTAAAATATTCCAGGCAAACAAAATCCAGGACCAGACAGAGTCACAGGGAAATTCTACCAAACATATAAAGAAGAACTTATACCTATCCTTCTCAAACTATTTGAAAAAACTGAAGAGGAGGGAACACTCCCAAATTCATTCTATGAGCCCACCATTACCCTGATACCAAAACCAAAGACACTACAAAAAAAGAAAATTACAGGCCAATGTATCTGATGATTATAGATGCAAAAATCCTCAACAAAATATTAGCAAACTGGTTCCAACAATACATAAAGACAATCATGCACCATGATCAAGTTGGATTTATTCCAGGGTCACAAAGATGGTTCAACATATGCACATCAGTAAATGTGATAGACCACATTAACAAAAGGAAAGACAAAAAAACATGATCATCCCAATAGTGCAGAAAAAGCACTTGGCAGAATTCAACATCCATTCATGATGAAAAACTCTCATCGAAGTGAATATAGAGGGAACATATCTCAACACAATTAAGGCAATTTACTACAAACCCACAGCCAACATCATACACAATGGTGAAAAGCTGAAAGCCTTCCCACAAAATTCAGAAAAAAGACAGGGATGCCCACTCTCACTGCTTCTATTTCAAAAGGTATTGGAAGTCCTAGGCACAGCAATCAGACAAGAAAAAGAAATAAAAGGTATCCAAGTTGGAAGGGAAGAGGTAAAACTGTCACTATTTGCAGATGACATGATACTCTATATAGAGAACCCTAAAGTCTCCACCCCAAAACTATTAGAGCTATAAAAGAATTCAGCAAGGCTGCAGTATACAAGAATAATATACAGAAATCTGATGCATTTCTATTCATTAATAATGAAATCCCAGGAAGAGAAATTTTTAAAATTCTGTTTAAAATAGCAACAAAAAATAAAATACATGTGAATAAACTTAACCAAGGTTAAGGTTAAGTCTGAAAACTATAAAGCACTGATGAAGGAAATTGAACATGATTCAAAGAAATGGAAAACTATCCTATGCTCTTGGACTGGAAGAATTTATATTGTTAAAATGGCCTTACTACCCAAAGCAATCTACAGATTTAGTACAATCCCTATCAAAATATCCATGACATTTTTCACAGATCCAGAAAAAGTAATCCTAAAATTTATATGGAACCACAAAAGACCCCAGAGTGTCAAAGCAATCTTGAAAAAAAGAGAACAAAGCTGGAGGTATAACCCTCTCAGACTTCAGACTATACTACATAGCTACAGTAATCAAAACAACACAGTACTGGCAACAACAAAGGAGGCAAGATATACAATAGAGAAAAGACAGTCTCTCTAACAAGGGGTGCTGGGAAAACTGGACAGCCACATGTAAAACAATAAGATTAGAAGATTCCCTCACATCAAATACAAAAATAAACTCAAAATGTTTTAATGGCTTAAATGTAAGACATGACACCATAAAATTCCAAGAAGAGAACAAAGGCAGAACACTCTTTGACATAAATCATAGCAATATTTTCTTGGATCAAACCCCTAAGGCATAAGAAATAAAAGTTAAAATAACCAAATGTGAACTAATTAAATTTAAAATCTTTTGCACAGCAAAGGAAACCATCAATAAAATTAAAAGACAACCTACAGATTGGGAAAAGTATCTGCAAATGTTATGTCCAACAAGGGATTAATATCCAAAATATACAAAGAGCTCATACAACTCAATATCAAAATAACTATCCAATCAGAAAAATAAATAGAATACTTGAATAGATGTTATTAAAGAAGACATGCATATGGCTAATAGGCACACAAAAAGATGTTCAACATCACTAACTATTAGAGAAGTGCAAATTGAAACCACAATGTAGTATCACATCACACCTGTCAGAATGGCATCAAAAAGTCTATAAATAACAAACATTGGAGAGGATGTGGAGAAAATAGAACCCTCATACACTGCTGGTGTGAATGTAAATTGTTGCAGCCACTATGGAAAATAGTATGGAGGTTCCTCAGAAAACTAAAAATAGAACTACCATATCACCCAGCAATTCTACTCCTGGGCACATATCCAGAAAAAAAAAAAAAAAAAAACTAATGTTTTGAAAACATGCTCCCCCACATTCATACCTGTACTATTCAACAGTCAAGACATGGAAGCAACCCAAGTGCCCATCAACAGATGATTGAATTAATAACATGTGGTATATATATACAATGGAACATTACTCAGCCATAAAAAAGAATGAAATACTGCCGTTTGCAGCAATGCGTATGAACCTAGAGAACATTATGCTTAGTGAAATAGCCAAAGAAAGAAAGACAAATACTACATGTTACCACTTATATATGGAATCTAAAAACTAATACAAATGAATGTATGCGCAAAACTGAAACAGGCTCACAGATATAGAAAACAAACTTGTGGTGACCAAAGGGGAGAGGAAAGGGGGAAGGGACAAATTAGGGGTATGGGATTAACAGATACAAACTAGTATGTATATGTGTGTGGGTGTGTGTGTATGTGTGTGTGTGTGTGCATATATATATATATATATATATATATATATGCACACACACACACACAATACACATAATAGGTAAGCAACAAAGATTTACTGTACAGCACAGAAAATTATACCCATTACCTTGTAATAACCTATAATGAAATATAGTCTGCAAAAATACTGAATCACTATGTTGTACATCTGAAACTAACTAGTATTTTTAATCAATTATACTTTAATTTTTAAAATAAATAAATAAAGGAGATCAACCTTGGGGGAAAAAAAGAAGACAATTTCCCCAAGTCATATATTTCAATAGTTCTGTCAAGAATTCAAGATTTCCTAAAATGGCAGAATTTTATTTTGTGTAAATTGTGCTTCACTAAGCCTGACCTACCCAAAATGAACACTATGTTATGAGCATATATAGACCTAGGAAAAAATATTAGACAAAACTTTACAGATATAAATGATGAGTAGGCTAAGTAATTTGTTTAATGTTTTGATTTCATTTTGATCTTTTCATATGTACCATTCTCACAAAAACTCAGTCAAGTAGTGAGAGAAAATAACATTATCTCATTTTTTCATGTAAGGATAACTGAAATTCAGAAGGATTAAAACTCTTGCCTTATATAACACAGCCAACCTTAAACCCTGGTCTTTTAAATTTATTTTAGGGCACTTTCAAGCACATCTTCTGTCCCCTGTCACTCTTCCCACCCTTCCCATACATACCAGCAAAACATAGCAAAAAGTTCCATTTCTAAAAATTGGTAAACCACACAAATTAAACTAAGCAGACCAGACACATCTACCTACAAACCTCTAATTCTTTGTTTGTTTTTAATGTATAAAAATGAGGATAACATATCCCCCTCATAGGGATTTGTCTGATGAGGGGTAAATGAGATTATATACATGCTACACCTAGGCAATGACTATCACACAGTAGACCCTCATGAAGCATTAGCCCCATTCTGCACTTGTTATATCCTTATATTAGTCTACACCCAAGCTTCTCAATTGGGCTATCCTTATGGGTAGGAGATGGTTTACCAGATGATGTACAATGACCCTTCTTGGAGGTTCAATTTTACTCACATTTTGGAGGAATACTAAATAACATAAATGATTAGTAATTTTACCTTTTTAAAAATATACTCAGACAAACGAGCAAATAAAAATAAGGCTCATAAATTTTTAGAATTTCAAAGAAATTTTATTCTTTTTGTTTGTTTGTTTTTTTGCGGTACGCGGGCCTCTCACTGTTGTGGCCTCTCCCGTTGCGGAGCACAGGCTCTCGGACGCGCAGGCTCAGCGGCCATGGCTCGTGGGCCTGGCCGCTCCGCGGCATGTGGGATCTTCCCGGACCAGGGCACGAACCCGTGTCCCCTGCATCAGCAGGGGGACTCTCAACCACTGCGCCACCAGGGAAGCCCAAGAAATTTTATTCTTATAGTTTACTTTGCGCAGTGCTCGTATTTGCTTTATTACATTGTGATTGGCATTTTGGTGGAAAGGTGTGAGAAGCAAGCAAGAGGAAAAAAAAATTTAATATATATAACCACTTTGGGAAAGTTTTTAGCAGTACCTACTAAATCTGCACATATGTCTGTCCTAAGACCCACCAATTCCATTCCTCTGTATATACCTAGCAGAAATGTGCACCAAAAACCATGCAATAAAATGTTTATAGCAGTACTCTTTTCTATATCTCCAAACTTGAAACTACTCAAAATGTCCACAAGAGCAGAACTGATAAATTGTGGTTTTTCACAAGGAATACACAGAAATGAGAAGCAATGATCTAAAATGCTATATAGCCCAGGGATGAATCTCACAAACTTGACATTAAATGACAATGGCGAGAACAAGTGTACACACAGTATGACTTAACTTATGTAAATATCAAAAAACAAGCAAAACTACTCTATACCAATAGAATTCAGGATAAGATTACCTTTGGGGAAGGGAAGTAATCTGAAGAGGGCACAAGGGTGCTATTGAGTATTTATAATACTCTGTTTCTTGATCTATTGCTAGTGACGTGAGGACATTGACAAAATTCCTTGAATTGCATTTATAATAAGTGCATTTTTCTACATGTATATTATAGTTTAACAGGGATTTTTCAAAAATACAGGGAAATATAAAGGATCTACCATAAAATTTCACAGTTTATTTTCCCATTATGTTTAGAGATTGTCACTGAAGACATTCCTGCTTTTTATGGAGATGGATAAGCAACCTTATTAGAATGGGAACTTCCAATTCTAAAAATATGGATATTTACTCCCTATCAGATTCTAAATTTCTACACTAAAAGTATAAATGTATTTGAAATGATTTTTAAATATCTGTGGAAAATCTAAAACTTTGTATGTTAAGTTAATAGTATTTTGGTGTTTATTTTATAAAAGGAACCATGTTATATGCTTACATCAGTGATAAAAAATTTTATAAAAACATATATTTAATAAATTTATAAAGGTGTATTTTAAGAACTCTGCCTCCTGCCTTTTTGTTTATATGCCATCTTTTTCCACCACACTAGAAAGTACTTAAAGGCAGGAGCTGTGTCTCATCTATTTTGCTATTTCTACCATCTAGCATAGTTTGTAGTATATAGTAGGTTCCTGATGTATGTTTCTAAATAAAATAATAACATGGTAATAAATTAGTTAAGATGTGGGGAAGATAATTTGTTTCCTTTTTTTTTTTTAAATCACATCCTGGTCCATCTTTCCCAATTGACATGCCATAAGGGTACTTAAACATCCCTATAGAAAAGGTCTCAATGTAAGGAACAAAGGCCTTTTACTAACATCCAACACCAGCTGGACAGCTAAGTAAGAGAACCATAATGAAGCTATATCCACCAACCCCAGTCAATAATTCAGGTCAACACATCCAAGCCATTACCCTGACTGAAACCAAATGAGAGATGCAAGCTAGAACCCCTTGGGTAAGCCACTCTGAATTCCTGACCTACAAAAAAATGAGATACTAACCATTTTTGATCTAAAACACTGTTTAAGGCAATTTGTTACACATCAATAGATAAATACATCAAATTTTGTTGATTATGAATAAAGCTGCTACAAAAATTAGTCTTAGTGTGGACATATGTTTTCATTTCTCTCTCAGGTAAATATCTAGGAGTTGGATCTCTGGGTTGTATGATTTATGTACATGATGGTACAGTATTGCATATCCACCAGCAACATGATAGACCCAATGAACCTGCAACTTTTCAGCTCTGGGTATTCTAAGTTGTTGTTTGAATTTTTGTTTTGTTTGTTTGAGTTATTCTAATGGGTGTTTAATGGTAACTCACTGTAGTTTAATGTGCACTTCCCTAATGATTAATAATGGTGAGCATCTTTTTTATGTGCTTATTTGCCTGCCATTTTCCATCTTTGGTTCAGTGTCTGTACAAGTCTTTTGGTGACTTTTTTAATGGATTAACTGCTTTCTAATTATTGAGTTTTGAGAGTTATTGCTATATGCCAAATACAAGTCTTATTGGAAACATGTTTATAAATATTTTCTCCCAGCCTCTACGTGATCTTTTCATTTTGTTAAATATTTTTGAACAGTTTTTAATTTTGATGCAGCAAAATGTATCATTTTTTTCTTTTATGATTCATTCTTTTTGTGTCCTAAGGAAACCTTGTCTAAGCCAAGGAATTTCTTCTGTTTTCTTCAAGAAATTTTAGAATTATAGGTTTTACATTTAGGTCCATTATAATTTCCATATAAATTCTAAAATCAGATTGATAATACAAACAAAAACGTCTGCTTGGATTTTAATTGGAATTTCTGTAACTCAACAGATAAATTTGCAACAAAAAATCTTAATAATATTGCTTCTTCTGATCTATAAACATGGGATATCCCTTCATCTATTTAGTTCTTTTTAAGTTTATCTTAGACATGTTTTATAGTTTTGGATATACAAGTCTGGTATATCTGTTGTTAAAGTAGTTCATGTTTTTGATGTGATTGTAAATGTTTTTTTCAATTTCCACTTATTTTAGTATTTAAAAATACATTATTTTTATATACTAATGTTATACCCTGAGATGTGTTAAACTCCCTTATTGTTTCAAGTATATATTTTTTCTTGTCTTATTACAATACCTAGACTCATTAGTACAAATGAAGCTGTGAGGGCAGTTATCATTGACTAATTAACAAAGTTAGGAAACTACTAAATATAATGTTGCCTGTGGGTGTTTTTTTAAATCTCTGTTATCAAGTTGAAGACGTTCTACACACATAAATCTGACAACTTAAATGGATTGCACCAATTCCTTAAAAATCATAAACTGCCAAATCTCACCAAGATGAAATACATAACCTGAACAGAATTATAATTGTTAAAGAAATTAAACTCACAATTAAAAACCTTCTCAAAAAACAAATCTCCAGGCTACGAGAGTTTCAATAGAGAATTTCATCAAACAATAAAGAATAACCTTGGCCAATTCTAAACCATTTCTTCCTGAAAATAAAAGGGAACACATTTCAACTCATTTTATGGAATGAGTATTTCCTTGGTACTAAAAAAAAAAGAAAAAGTTAAAAGACAGTACAAAAAGAAGGAAAAAAACAAAACTAGAGACTAGATAAAAACCCCTTAAAAATATTATCAAATCAAATAAAATCTAGCAATAAAGTATGTTTTTGACTGGGAATGCAAGGGTAGTGATATATCCAAAAATTAGGTTATATAATCCACTATATTAACAACATATAAAGGTAAACTACATGATCATATCAAATGATATAGAAAAAGTAGTTTATAAAATCCACACCCATTCATGATAACTCTCAGTGAACTATAAATAAAAGGGAAATTTCTAAACCTGATACAAAAGGCGTCTTCCAAAAACTACATGTAACATTTGCCAAAAACATGGATTCATAACTCATGATAACCAAAATAAATACCAAGTGACTCAAAGATTAAATGAAAAAGAAATATATGTACAAGCATTAGAACAAAACAAAGGTAAATACATTATGATGCCAAATCCAGAAACACTGACATGAGAGTAATATTATGACTTTTTTAAGTCATTGCAAGAAACATCATAAGTAATTTAAAATACAAATGAAAGAATTTGAAAAGGAATAGATACATGTATATGTATAACTGAATCACTTTGCTGTACACTTGAAACTAACACAACATTGTTAATCAACTGTGCTCCAATACAAAATAAGTTAAAAAAAAAGAAAAGAAAGAAAAAATAATAAATGAAATAAAATACAAATGACAATGTAGGAGATAATATCTCCTTAAACATATGGAATATCCAATGCTTTATTCATAAAAGAAATGTGAATGAAAATGATATTGTGATGCCATTCCTTGCCTGACAGTGGTAGAAATTTAAATAATTGACAACTCACTATGTTGGCAAGGCAAACAGAAAATACATTGGAGGGGAATTTGGCAATACCCAAAATGACATTTGCATTTGAACAAGCAATATAACTTATAGAATCTTTCTAGGAATCCTTCTAGGAATTTATCTAGAAGACATATGCACCTCTTAAAATACAGTACTCCAAGTGCATGAATTTCATCACCAATAGCAAAACATTAGAAACAAGCAAAATGCCCAACCATAGAAGACAATAAATTATGGTACATCTCTATGAAAGAGTACTGTGCAGCCAGAAAAACGATGAATAACATCTATATAAACTGATACGTAGCGGTTACCCAGATAGGTTGTTAAGTGAACAAAAGTCATGATCTTTAAAATACTTTAACAAAGAAATAAGCAAACAACAACTGAGTAAAGCAAAAGTGGTAAAATCTTCATTATTTTAGCATTTCTATTTCCATCCTATTCTTGCTTCATTAAGTATTTTTGACATTTCTCATGCTAAAAAAATTAAAACCTAGGAATTTAAAAATCATATACAATAGTTTTATTCACTCTGAAAGTTTCCTTCTATTTACATATGATTAGATCTACAATTTCAAGCAAAGAAATCATGTCTTTAGCTACCCACTTTTCCTTCCCTAAGGTTTCAAATGGAAAAGAAACACTTGAAAGATGTATAATTTGATATCTAAGCAGGGTTTAATAGTTTTCAATATAGGTTGGCAGAGAATTATTCAATTGAAAAAGCAGGTTTTACCATCCTTTCACCCATGAGAATCTCTAGAGACCACCAGGTATGACTCTAGCAAGAGCATAGGACTGAGAGCAGCCACCCTAAGGAATGGCAACATTTGCTCTGCAGTTCTCTTTAGAAAAAAATTCAATGACTTCACTTTGGCAAAAGGCATCTCATTTTAAAAGCATGGCTAGATAATGGGACTTACCAAATTTAATTCTCCTCATGGAAAAGAAAATGTAAATGCTCAACATCAAACATTGGGGAAAAGATTTGCCTGTTAAGGAAAAAAAAAGAAAAAAATAAGACCTCCATCCCCAAGTTAAGTAAAACCTATGACTTTGGTGTATTTTTATAAACATAGAGTGTACTACTTAGAACTTAGGCATTGAGAAAAATGGAAAAAATATCTTGAAACTTACTATTTAAAAAGGAAAAGTCCAAAATTTTTTTAAAAAATTAAAAACTATAAAGGAAAAGTCCTCTGAATTTTTGAAAACTAGAGTTTATTTTTCTTTTAGTACCATGACCCAAGAGGGTAATTTCAAATGTTTCCCTTACACTGAAATCGTGCTTCATGGCTCCTCTCAACCAGTTCCTGACAGATTTCCTACATTTTCCCTCAGGCATTAAATATGCTCTTTAACATTTAAACTTTGACTTGTCTTGCTTCATCCTACAAAAGCTGTGATTCTATTGGATTGGAGGGATTATAGAGGGAAGTATTCCACAAGTCCTTTTTAGTTTATCAGAAACAACCATCATAGATCTTATAACCTTTCTGGCATTTCTAAGTGGAGAGTATCACAAACTTAAGTCCTTCGGACACGAGCCTATCCTGCCCACCCACCCCCCACCCTCTGCCCCGTGCCTTCCTCATGGCCTCACTATGCACTCTCATCACACCCTGGACTTCTATTTAGTTGGCTGTCTATAGCATTAGATTATGAACCTCTTAAGGACGGGTAATCTGTCTTATTTTTTCATGATCTATACCAGCCACAGGTACTTAACAAATATTTTAAATATCAATACATAAATAAATGTATTGGAACCTTAAGTAAGTGGCTGATAGAAACATTCCTCCTACATCTACAGGGCTTGGTGTTTCTCTTGGCAACTGCTCCTGCCCTCGGATAGCCGCAGAGCACACCACGGCCAGGAGCCACCACTAACCCCTGCCTTTCTCCCCTTTTGCCATTCAGGGCAAGCCTGTTTTAGCAGGATTCATGGAAAAAGGTGGAAACAAAAGGGGGACACATTTGCTCCTAAAACCTCCCCTTTAGCTCTGCTCCCAGTGCAGCCAGTGGTTGTGTCATTAGCAGTTTCCTTCTGTTGGATTCCTTATCTCCTATTCTTTTCCACTTAACACAAAAAGGAATTTTTTTTTTTTTACTGTGAAATGGAGTTGAATATTACTACCTGTCAGTAAAACTGTTTGTGAAGCAAAATTTGAGGCAGTATTCACACAATAATAAGCATCCCAAATAGCTATAAACTCCTTAAAAAAGCAATTTGGGAGCTAACTATAAGAGTAATAATTAACATTTATTGAGTACTTAATATATTTGGTTAGGCAGTTTACATTTACACCTCTAAGCAATTTTTTGAGATAAGTATTATTACCTTTTACAGATGTGGAAGCAATCACATAGCTAGCATTCGAAATAGGTTTATCACATCACAGTACACTCATTTAAACACAGGCAGCTGGAAACCCATAAAGTAGTCAGGGAAAAGAGGCACTGGTTTGCCCAAATACAGTATAGCTGAGGCATCATTTTGATCCTAAGACACTCATGGGGGGAAAAAAGAGTGAAGGACATGGATTTGGGGTTAAATATTGCTACACCACTGGAGCTGTTCTAAGGAATGTGGGACTCCAGTATACTGGAGCCCAGTATATTGATGTAGTACCTAAAGCAACCAGAGAAAAAAGCACAAATAAAACCCAAAATTAGTAGAAGGAAAGAAATCATAAAGATCATGTCCCTTAAAACACACAACCCATGCAAGCAGCTGAAAGAACTCTGGTGCTGTTCTCCGTGGTACGCGGTTACTTCCTAGATTTATTACCAATAATTCCAGCCATTTATTTCTATAGAATAATACCCTTTGTTATTAGTCATAATTATTTTATTGATTATTGAAGTTAACATTGAATCCAAATATTCTTTCACATCTTTAATTTTACATACTTGAATACCTAAGGTACTTACCTAGAAACGTTTCAGTATCTTCCAGTAATTTGATTTATTACACCCAGTGCCATAATATTATAATCTCAACATATAATGGTCTGTTCTTTAAAACAAGTCTTAAGTCCTAAAAAGAAAAAACAACAAAAACTGAAAGACCTATGTCATCTGTCTATTTATATTTTCAACTGATTTAGATTAATATGAATATCAGGCTTAGTGATGTCTATCATGCTTTTTCTGCTATGATATTCCAAAATGTTCTAGATCAATTTTAAGAAAGCTAAGCCTCTTGTCCTCCTAAGCTCTTCATTATTTTGTAAATCAATATCTGTTCTTTTAAAACCTCCTTTAAAATAGCATAGAAAGTCACATTTCTCTTCCTATATCTCCCAATATATTGCCCTAAGTGTGAATGAAAAACAAACCCTTTTTTAATATTATCATAATTTACATTTCTTAATTAAGTGATATATCCCAGTGGCAGTGGGAATGGGGCACTTGGGAAGGACAGGAGGAAACATTTTTATCGGAAAGTAACAAGTGGAAATAAACATAAAGATGGCAGTAAAACTACAGTGCTGACTTGGGAGAGATTAGAAGAGCCATAAAGTTCACAGAACAGTGTCTGGCACATGATACCACCAATAAATATTTCAAATTCATCATATACATAGCTATGACAAAGCACTCAGAGGAGTTATTACAAATATTCAACAAGAGATATTTTTTTCATTCTAATAGTTATCAAAATATTTTATTATAGGCCCCAAATTGATCCAAGAGAAATATAAATATTTATTAATTTATTTTGCAGTCAGAAAAGAGAATTAAAGGACATCAGATTGAGGTAAGCATGCAACATACCCACATACATTCTAATTATCAATGTAGGAATTAATTACTATTGACCACTATGTTTATCTGAGTATATAAAATCAGAGTAAAATAAAAGAGTGTTGAGTAAATTATAAATAATGACCATATACAGAGGTATTAAGTTAATTTATCATTTTATTCATGAATTAAGCTGGATGATAAGTTTAGTACATGTTCAGAGCTTATATATATTTCTCATTAGTTTCACTTAAAGGAAGAAAATACACTACCAGATGAATAGAACTTTAATATACATTAAAGTTAAACTTTAAATTTCTTTAGCTATAGAAATCATAAAATGCCCTTGAATGCATCAACTCCTTTAAAATAAAGAGCTCTCTCATAAAATGTTAGTGACAAAAATGTGATTTAAAAAAAAAAGAATTCAGAAAACATGTACCTCTGTGTGATTCATAATTTTAAGAAGAATTTAAAATAACTCCAAAGGTATTGATTTTGTCCACCATTTCATAAAAACTAAAACTTCAATTTCATAATATACAAAGGAATAATGTTTTTAAATAATGCAGCTAACAAGAACTTTTTGTGTCTGCCAATCTCAATAACAGAATAAATCCATCTGTTTAAGATGACAATTTTTTTTTCTTAAATTAACAAATGTGGATATTTTCATTTTTTAATGATAACCTTTCACTGGCCATCTAGACAATGTTATCTCTGCATTTTCATGTATTGTATTAATAACGTCTTGAGGTATGTTTTGGTTTAACTAGGTATTGTTAAAGGTGACCTTTTGGTTTGATTGTTTAGCTGACTTTGGTGCTAATAAGATAAAGAAGGAGGTGTCTAATGAACCTTGTGTATGGAAATAATGATAGATGGCTTATTTGGAATTCTACAGATGTGGCACGCCAAGCCTGCTGAGGAGTCTTTGGAACCTAACTAATTTTAGAGAGAGGTTTTATTGATTACACAGAGACAGGGCACGATTTAATCATTTTTACAGCACTGCAATGCCTGAGGTACCAAAATCCATTAAACAAGGATTATAAACTTTGTTTTAAACTGGATCCTAAATTGTTTCTTGATGTATAGTCAACAACAGCTCTGTAAGATCAATCACAGTTATTAAGGCATATGAAAATCAACTTGTTTAATTTTAATTGCTCATATGCCTAACCCTCTGAGATATAGCCATTCATGAAGCTAAATTACTTTTCTCCCAGATAGGAGTTTCATTTCTGTTTACAATTGCAATCACTTCTTTCCTAAGGCCCCCAACATACTCTACTTTTTACACTTCTACTTTTAATTTACTCTTCCTATCCTTAAAAATGTACTGAAAATGATGCCTAGATATGATATTTTTGGTCATTCTCTACACCTTATAATCTCCCTAGGGAATAGAAATTCCCTAGAAAACCATGTGAGCTGAGTGTTAAAATATATTATGTTACTACATACAGGCAGATATGCAAATATTTCATGTGGCTGTATTCTTACAGAATCTTAATAGTTTAACTATTAAGAGTACCTTACACCTGGGAACAAACATATTTCATTTTCAAATGGCATATAAATTGTCTAGTTTTAAACAGGTACTTTTATGTGTTTGATATTAAGATGTATATCTTAATATTTATAAAAATGTAAAACATTATAAATCAATACCCATATTCTATGACATATGAGAGAACAAGGGAGAGAAAATAAACATGTGAGAATAACTTACCTGGGAATAGAGTGACTTTAACAGCTAGAAGACCTGGAGTAGAGATCTAGGTTCCCACTAAATAATTATATGACCCAGCAAGTTAGTTAATACTTTTGGGCCTCCATTTCTACATCTGTAAAATAAAAATAAAAGAGAAATAAAATAAAGATACGGAAATTTGAATCTCATTATGACAATACATCTGACAATGTTTTTGCTGAGAATGTTTTAGAAAACTAAATGTCTGTTATTATTGTACATGTATAAATACACACATATGCTGACTCACATATATGAGCTACTCAATTTGCCAAAGGCTTGACAATTACACAAATAACAATAATGAGGAAAGAGGTGAGAAAAAAAAGTGCAGTATGGGGGAGATTTGTCTAATTTTTAAATTATATATTTTATGTTAAAATGATCTTCATGTGTTCTCAAAGCTGTAGGTTCGAAATAACTAAACCAACACTTAAAATTTCAGTCTCATTAGGTTAATAGTAAGCTAAGCACTACAACTGCATTATTACAAAATATATCCATTACATGTGTATACAGTCAAAGCTTAATTAACTGTTCTTCAACTCTCTAGCTTCAACACAATCAAAATGTTTAAAAATTGACTTCACGGGACAAGGGGAAGATGGCGGTAGAGTAAGAGGCGGAGATCACCTTCCTCGCCACAGATAACACCAGAAATACATCTACATGTGGAACAACTCCTATAGAACACCCAATAAACGCTGGCAGAAGACCTCAGACCTCCCAAAAGGCAAAAAGGTCCCCACGTACCTGGGTAGGGCAAAAGAAAAAAGAATAAACAGAGACAAAAGAATAGGGACGGGACCTGCACCAGTAGGAGTGAGCCCTGAAGGAGGAAAGGTATCCACACACTAAAAAGCCCATTCGTGGGCGGAGACTGCAGGTGGCGGAGGGGGAAGCTTCGGAGCCACGGAGGAGAGCACAGCAACAGGGGTGCGGAGGACAAAGCAGAGAGAGTCCCACACAGAGGATCGGTGCTGACCGGCACTCACCAGCCCGAGAGGCTTGTCTGCTCACCCACCGGGGCGGGCAGGGCTGGGAGCTGAGGCTCGGGCTTTGGTCGGAGCGCAGGGAGAGGACTGGGGTTGGCAGCGTGAACACAGCCTGCAGGGCGTTACTGCACCACAGCTAGCCAGGAGGGAGTCCGGGAAAAGTCTGGACCTGGCGAAGAGGCAAGAGACTTTTTCTTGCCCCTTTGTTTCCTGGTGCGCGAGGAGAGGGGATTAAGAGTGCCACTTAAAGGAGCTCCAGACATGGGCGCGAGCCGCCGCTATCAGCGCAGACCCCAGAGACGGGCATGAGACGCTAAGGCTGCTGCTGCTGCCACCAAGAACCCTGTGTGCAAGCACAGGTCACTATCCACACCCCCCTTCCGGGGAGCCTGTGCAGCCCGCCACTGCCAGCATCCCAGGATCCAGGGACAACTTCCCCGGGAGAATGCACGGTGCACCACAGGCTAGTGCAATGTCACACCGGCTGCTGCCACCGCTGGCCCGCCCTGCATCCGTACCCCTCCCTCACCCTGGCCTGAGTGAGCCGGAGTCCCCAAAGCAGCTGCTCCTTTAACCCCGTCCTGTCTGATCAAAGAACAGAGGCCCTCCAGCGACCTACATGCAGAGGTGGGGCCAAATAAAAGCTGAGACCCTGGGAGCTGTGAGAACAAAGAAGAGAAAGGGAAATCTCTCCCAGCAGCCTCAGAAGCAGTGGATTAAAGCTTCACAATCAACTTGATGTACCCTGCATCTGTGGAATACATGAATAGACAACAAATCATCCCAAATTGAGGAGCCGTGTGGATGAAAGGCTCCTGGTGCTGCAGCCAGGAGTCAGCGCTGTGCCTCTGAGGACAGAGAGCCAACTTCAGGACACTGGCCCACAAGAGACCTCCCAGCTCCACATTATATCAAATGGCGAAAATCTCCCAGAGATCTCCATCTCAACACCAGCACCCAGCTTCACGCAATGACCAGCAAGCTATAGTGCTGGACACCCTATACCAGACAACTAGCAAGACAGGAACACAATCCCACCCATTAGCAGAGAGGCTGCCTAAAATCATAATAAGTCCACAGACACCCCAAAACACACCACCAGACATGGACCTGTCCACCAGAAAGACAAGATCCAGCCTCATCCACCAGAACACAGGCACTAGTCCCCTCCACCAGGAAGCCTACACAACCCACTGAACCAACCTTAGCCACTGGGAACAGACACAAAAAACAACGGGAACAACGAACCTGGAGCCTGCAAAAAGGAGACCCCAAACACAGTAAGATAAGCAAAATGAGAAGACAGAAAAACACACAGCAGATGAAGGAGCAAGACAAAAACCTACCAGACCTAACAAATGAATACGAAATAGGCAGTCTACCTGAAAAAGAATTCAGAATAATGACAGTAAAGATGATCCAAAATCTTGGAAACAGAATAGAGAAAATGCAAGAAACAGTTAACAAGGACCTAGAAGAACTAAAGATGAAACAAACAATGATAAACAACACAATAAATAAAATTAAAAATACTGTAGATGGGATCAATAGCAGAATAACTAAGGGAGAAGAACAGATAAGTGACCTGGAAGATAAAATAGTGGAAATAACTACTGCAGAGCAGAATAAAGAAAAAGGAATGAAAAGAACTGAGGACAGTCTCGGAGACCTCTGGCACAACATTAAACGCACCAACATTCGAATTATAGGGGTTCCAGAAGAAGAAGAGAAAAAGAAAGGGACTGAGAAAATATTTGAAGAGATGATAGTTGAAAACTTCCCTAATATGGGAAAGAAAATAGGTAATAAACTCCAGGAAGCACAGAGAGACCCATACAGGATAAATCCAAGGAGAAACACGCCAAGACACATATTAATCAAACTGTCAAAAATGAAATACAAAGAAAACATATTAAAAGCAGCAAGGGAAAAACAACAGATAACACACAAGGGAACCCCATAAGGTTAACAGCTGATCTTTCAGCAGAAGCTCTGCAAGCCAGAAGGGACTGGCAGGACATATTTAAAGTGATGAAGGAGAAAAACCTACAAACAAGATTACGCTACCAGCAAGGATCTCATTCAGATTTGATGGAGAAATTAAAACCTTTACATTCAAGCAAAAGCTGAGAGAGTTCAGCACCACCAAACCAGCTTTACGACAAATGCTAAAGGAACTTCTCTAGGCAGGAAACACAATAGAAGGAAAAGACCTACAATAACTAACCCAAAACAATTAAGAAAATGGTAATAGGAACATACAGATCAATAATTACCTTAAATGTAAATGGAATAAATGCTCCAAACAAAAGACATATATTGGCTGAATGGATACAAAAACAAGATCCATATATATGCTGTCTACAAGAGACCCACTTCAGACCTAGGGACACATACAGACTGAAAATGAGGGAATGGAAATAGATATTCCATGCAAATGGAAACCAAAAGAAAGCGGGAGTAGCAATTCTCATATCAGACAAAATAGACTTTAAAATAAAGACTATTAGAAGAGACAAAGAAGGACACTACATAATGTCAAGGGATCGATCCAAGAAGAAGATTCAACAATTGTAAATATTTATGCACCCAACATAGGAGCACCTCAATACATAAGGCAAATACTAACAGCCATAAAAGGGGAAATCGACAGTAACACAGTCATAGTAGGGGACTTTAACACCCCACTTTCACCAATGGACAGGTCATCCAAAATGAAAATAAATAAGGAAACACAAGCTTTAAATGATACATTAAACAAGATGGACTTAATTGATATTTATAGGACATTCCATCCAAAAACAACAGAATACACATTTTTCTCAAGTGCTCATGGAACATTCTCCAGGATAGATCATATCTTGGGTCACAAATCAAGCCTTGGTAAATTTAAGAAAACTGAAATTGTATCAAGTATCTTTTCTGACCACAACGCTATGAGACTAGATATCAATTACAGGAAAAGATCTGTAAAAAATACAAACACATGGAGGCTAAACAATACACTACTTAATAACGAAGTGATCACTGAAGAAATCAAAGAGGAAATCAAAAAATACCTAGAAACAAATGACAATGTAGACACAATGACTCAAAATCTATGGGATGCAGAAAAAGCAGTTCTAAGAGGGAAGTTTATAGCAATAGAATCCTACCTTAAGAAATAGGAAACATCTCGAATAAACAACCTAACCTTGCACCTAAAGCAATTACAGAAAGAAGAACAAAAAACCCCCCAAAGTTAGCAGAAGGAAACAAATCATAAAAATCAGATCAAAAGTAAATGAAAAAGAAATGAAGGAAACGATAGCAAAGATCAATAAAACTAAAAGCTGGTTCTTTGAGAAGATAAACAAAATTGATAAACCATTAGCCAGACTCATCAAGAAAAAAAGGGAGAAAACTCAAATCAATAGAGTTAGAGATGGAAAAGGAGAAGTAACAACTGACACTGCAGAAATACAAAAGATCATAAGAGATTACTACAAGCAACTCTATGCGAATAAAATAGACAACCTGGAAGAAATGGACAAATTCTTAGAAATGCACAACCTGCCAAGACTGAATCGGGAAGAAATAGAAAATATGAACAGACCAATCTCAAGCACTGAAATTGAAACTGTGCTTAAAACTCTTCCAACAGGGGCTTCCCTGGTGGCGCAGTGGTTGAGAGTCCGCCTACCGATGCACAGGACGCGGGTTCGTGCCCCGGTCTGGGAAGATCCCACATGCCACGGAGCGGCTGGGCCCGTGAGCCATGGCCGCTGAGCCTGCGTATCCGGAGCCTGTGCCCCGCAACAGGAGAGGCCACAACAGTGAGAGGCCCGCGTACCGCAAAAAAAAAACAAAAAAAACAAAAAAAAGAAAAAAAATCTTCCAACAAACAAAAGCCCAGGACCAGATGGCTTCACAGGCGAATTCTATCAAATATTTAGAGAAGAGCTAACACCTATCCTTCTCAAACTCTTCCAAAATATAGCAGAGGGAGGAACACTCCCAAACTCATTCTACGAGGCCACCATCACCTTGATACCAAAACCAGACAAGGATATCAGAAAGAAAGAAAACTACAGGCAAATATCACTGATGAAGATAGATGCAACAATCCTCAACAAAATACCAGCACACAGAATCCAACAGCACATTAAAAGGATCATACACCATGATCAAGTGGGCTTTATTCCAGGAACGCAAGGATTCTTCAATATACTCAAAACAATCAATGTGATAAACCATATTAACAAATTGAAGGAGAAAAACTATATCATCATCTCAATAGATGCAGAGAAAGCTCTTGACAAAATTCAACACCCATTTATGATAAAAACCCTGCAGAAGTAGCATAGAGGGCAATTTCCTCAACATAATATAGGCCATATATGACAAACCCACATCCAACATCGTCCTCAATGGTGAAAAACTGAAAGCATTTCCACTAAGATCAGGAACAAGACAAGGTTGCTCACTCTCACCACTGTTATTCAACAGAGTTTTGGAAGTTTTAGCCACAGCAATCAGAGAAGAAAAGGAAATAAAAGGAATCCAAATCAAAAAAGAAGTAAAGCTGTCACTGTTTGCAGATGACATGACACTACACATAGAAAATCCTAAAGATGCTACCAGAAAACTACTAGAGCTAATCAATGAATTTGGTAAAGTAGCAGGATACAAAATTAATGCACAGAAATCTCCGGCATTCCTATATGCTAATGATGAAAAATCTGAAAGTGAAATCAAGAAAACACTCCCATTTCCCACTGCAACAAAAAGAATAAAATATCTAGGAATAAACCTACGTAAGGAGACAAAAGACCTGTATGCAGAAAATTATAAGACACTGATGAAAGAAATTAAAGGTGATACAAATAGATGGAGAGATATACCATGTTCTTGGATTGGAGGAATGAACATTGTGGAAATGACTCTACTACCCAAAGCAATCTACAGATTCAATGCAATCCCTATCAAACTACCACTGGCATTTTTCACAGAACTAGAACAAAAAAATTCACAATTTGTATGGAAACATAAAAGACCCCGAATAGCCAAAGCAATCTTGAGAAGGAAAAACAGAGCTGGAGGTATCAGGCTCCCTGACTTCAGACTATACTACAAAGCTACAGTAATCAAGACAGTATGGTACTGGCACAAAAACAGAAAGATAGATCAATGGAACAGAACAGAAAGCCCAGAGATACACCCACGCAATATGGTCACCTTATCTTTGATAAAGGAGGCAGGAATGTACAGTGGAGAAAGGACAGTCTCTTCAATAAGTGGTGCTGGGAAAACTGGACAGGTACATGTGAAAGTATGAGATTAGATCACTCCCTAACACCATACACAAAAAAAAGCTCAAAATGGATTAAAGACCTAAATGTAAGGCCAGAAACTATCAAACTCTTAGAGGAAAACATAGGCAGAACACTCTGTGACATACATCACAGCAAGATCCTTTTTGATGCACCTCCTAGAGAAATAGAAATAAAAACAAAAATAAACAAATGGTACCTAATGAAACTTCAAAGGTTTTGCACAGCAAAGGAAACCGTAAATAAGACCAAAAGACAACCCTCAGAATGGGAGAAAATATTTGCAAATGAAGCAACTGACAAAGGATTAATCTCCAAAATATATAAGCAGCTCATGCAGCTCAATAACAAAAAAACAAATAACCCAATCCAAAAATGGGCAGAAGACCTAAACAGACATTTCTCCAAAGAAGATATACAGACTGCCAACAAACACATGAACGAATGCTCAACATCATTAATCATTAGAGAAATGCAAATCAAAACTACAATGAGATATCATCTCACACCAGTCAGAATGGCCATCATCAAAAAATCTAGAAGCAATAAATGCTGGAGAGGGTGTGGAGAAAAGGGAACACTCTTGCACTGCTGGTGGGAATGTGAATTGGTACAGCCACTATGGAGAACAGTATGGAGGTTCCTTAAAAAACTACAAATAGAACTACCATATGACCCAGCAATCCCACTACTGGGCATATACCCTGAGATAACCATAATTCAAAAGAGTCATGTACCAAAATTTTCATTGCAGCTCTATTTACAATAGTCAGGAGATGGAAACAACCTAAGTGCCCATCATCAGATGAATGGATAAAGAAGATGTGGCACATATATACAATGGAATATTACTCAGCCATAAAAAGAAACGAAATGGAGCTATTTGTAATGAGGTGGTTAGACCTAGAGTCTGTCATACAGAGTGAAGTAAGTCAGAAAGAGAAAGACAACTACTGTATGCTAACACATATATATGGAAGCTAAGAAAAAAAAAAGTGTCATGAAGAATCTAGGGGTAAGATAGGTATAAAGACACAGACCTACTAGAGAACAGACTTGAGGATATGGGGAGGGGATGGTGAGCTGTGACAAAGCAAGAGAGCAGCATGGACATATATACACTACCAAACGTAAGGTAGATAGCTAGTGGAAAGCAGCCGCATAGCACAGGGAGATCAGTTCAGTGCTTTGTGACCGCCTGGAGGGGTGGGATAGGGAGGGTGGGAGGGAGGGAGACGCCAGAGGGAAGAGATATGGGAACATATGTACATGCATAACTGATTCACTTTGTTATCAAACAGAAACTAACACACCACTGTAAAGCAATTATACCCCAATAAAGATGTTTAAAAAAAATGTCATGAAGAACCTAGAGGTAAGACAGGAATAAAGACACAGACCTACTATAGAATGCACTTGAGGATATGGGGAGGGGGAAGGGTAAGCTGTGACAAAGCAAGAGAGAGGCATGGACGTATATACACTACCAAACGTAAGGTAAATAGCTAGTGGGAAGCAGCCGCATAGCACAGGGAGATCAGTTCGGTGCTTTGTGACCGCCTGGAGGGGTGGGATAGGGAGGGTGGGAGGTAGGGAGACACAAGAGGGAAGAGATATGGGAACATATGTATATGTATAGCTGATTCACTTTGTTATAAAGGAGAAACTAGCACACCACTGTAAAGCAATTATACTCCAATAAAGATGTAAAAAATAAATAAATAAAAAATAAAATAAAATGCTATCCAGCTCTAAAAAAGAAAAAAAATTGACTTCAAGGTTTTGAATTTCAAATGAAGTTGACTACCACTGCTGGTGACATATCCTTAAACATAAATTGAGTGGGAAAATTACTAGCATTATCATATTTAATAATACGTATATTACCTCATTTCTTGACTATCAAAGTGTGCTGACTTATACATCAATTATAATTATGAGTCACTGATTATTCTGATTAAACTATTTAGGATGCAAGAATTAAATGTCAATGTTAGATTCAAGTTTTTCCATTTTCTGGTCTTTAAAGGCATTGTAAGCTAACATCAGTAAAACACTCTTTCAGTTTCCTCAAGGAAAGAATTAAGTATAGTGTGACATTCTGTATCAGTTAGTGTTTGCTAACTGATAACCACCCACCCCAAAACATATTGTATATTACACAAATACAACACATTATTTCTCATAGTGCTTATGGTTGGTTGAGTAATTCTTTTGGTCAGAACCAGCTAAGCTGAGCCTGGACATCTAGGATCACATCACTCACATGTCTGGGGTCTCAACTGGAACGGCTGGTGACTCTCTCTACCTGGTCTGTCATCCTCCAGTAGACTAGCTGAGGCCACTTTACATGATGACAGAAGTATTTCCAGGAACAAGAGTGGACAATTCTCAAAGTGTTAAGAAGTTTTCAAACTACTATTTATGTCACCTATGCTATTGTCCCATTTAGCAAGTCACATGGCCACGAGCTGTCAGTGTGGGAGGGGACTACCAAAGGATGTGAGTACAGGGAGGAGGCATGAATTGAGGTGCAGCGTGATACAGACTACTGCACAAAGCAGAATGTAGTGCTCTTATAATGTTTTATATATTTGCATGTAACAAATACTGTTGGTGTTCATCCAGATCCCTTTTATCAGATCAGCATCTTTACTCCCCAGCTAGCTCCTAAAACCTTGGGCTTTTGATTAGCTGGTTTGAATTGCTCATTTTTTAAATTATCTGCAAACAAAGTAATTCTTACCATTACACTACTATTTCTGTAATCCTTTCTTTATAAAATAATATATACACAACCAAAAGAATTCTGACTATTATTCTATTACTTCTGTTATCCTTCTTTTATACAAAAATAAATACATGATCAAAAGGATTCTGACTAGTACCTTATTATTTCTTCTTCCTTTATATAAAAATGGATACACAATTGCTACAAAGTCTATCTTAAGTATTTAGTATACTGTCAATTTTTTAGATGTAAATAAATATTTACTATCTCATATTTCTCTTATTCTCTTTTTGTATAACTTAAGCCTATTCTTAAGCATTACAGTGGGTCACATTTATCTGTATTATGACAAATCAGGAAAGTAAAATCAAAATCCTTGTCAAGACCAAATGATGAAAACAAGTGGTACCAAAGAATGAAGAATATATTTTATTTTTAATATAATTATTAAAAAAAACATAATAAAAAGCAGAAATATCATAGCACTGTCACAGAATTTGAGAATTTGTTAAAAATAAAACAAAATTTTTTGCATTAAAAAGATTTAAATATGTTTTTCCAAAACAATATTTTATAATAAGCATCTGTGAAATTAAAGAAAATACTATAGTACATGGACCTTTTTTAGCTCCTCAGGTATAAATGCAAAGAATGGATATAGTAATAATGTAGTACTCTAGTTACTTCTATTTTGCTGTATAAAAACTCTTTTCTTTCTCTTTGAGGCTCTTCCCTTCCAACATCAACTTTAAAATATATATAGTTCACATAAGATATCACTCTTCTCTTTTTATTTATTAAATTTTAGATCTTCATAGATCTATATATACCTCTGCATTGTAACCTTAAATTTGTGGCTTAATTTGTCCAACATTATCTTGAAAAGTTTTGTCACTTGAAACGATTTTCTTATTTCATTTTAAATAAATCAAGAATAACATGGCTATAAAAAGAATTACACACCACAACAAATTGGGACTTATCCTAGGTATGCAAGACTGGTTCGACATTCAAAATTCAATTAATATAATCCATCCCATAAATACACTAACACAGAAAAAATACACAGTCATACCAGTAGATGCAGAAAAAAAGCATTAGACAAAATACAACACTTATTCATAATAAAAACTCTTGGTAAACTGGGAATAGAAGGAGACTTCCTCAACTTGGTAAAAAAAATTCTGCACAAATCTTACAGTTAACATCATACTTAATAGTGAGAAACTAGAAGCTTTACTACTAAGATCAAAAACAAGGGAGGGATATACCCTCTTGCCACTCCTTTTCAACATTGTACTGGAAGCCCTAGCTAATACAACAAGATAAGAAAAGGAAATGAGAAATATACAGAGATATAAAACTGTCTTTGCTCACAGGTGACATGATCTTCTATGTAGAAAATCCTAAATAATTGACAAAATGTCCTGGAACTAAAAAGTGATTATAGAAAGTTTGCAAGATCAAAGTTTAAATATATAATCACTTTCCCATATACCAGCAATAAACAAATGGAATTTGAAATTTAAAAACACAATATCATTTAAATTAGCACCCAAAAATGAAATATTTAGGTATAAACTAACAAAGTATATGCAAAATATTTATGAGGAGCACTACAAAATGTGATGAATGAAATTAAAGAACTAAATAAATGGAGAGCTATTCTATGTCCACGGATAGGAAGAATCAATATTGTCAAGATATCAGTTTTTCCCAATTTGACCTATATATTCAATATAATCCCAATCAAAATCCCAGCAAGTTATTTTATGGATATGGAGAAACTGATTCTAAAGTTGATACAGAGAGGCAAAAACCCAGAATAGCCAATACAGTACTGAAAGAGAAGAACAAAGTTGGAGGACTGATGTTACTTGACTTCAAGACTTAATCTAAAGTTACAGTAATCAAGACAGTGTGGTACTGGTGAAAGAACAGTCAAATAGATCAATGGATCAGAATAGAGAGCCTAGAAATAGACCCATATAAACACAAACAACTCATCTTTGACAAAGGAGAAAAGGCAATACAATGGAGCAGTCTTTTCAACAAATGGTGCTGGTACCATTTCCTTATGCCAGACATCCACATGCAAAAAAATGATACAGACTATACAACTCCTAGAAGATAACATAGGAGAAAATCTAGATGAGTTTGTGTTTGGTGATGACATAAAACACCAAGGGTTCCATCCATGAAAGAAAGAATTGATAAGTGGGACTTCATTAAAATTAAAAATTTCTGCTCTGCAAAAATCACTGTCAAGAGAATGAGAAGACAAGTCAGATTGGGAGAAAATATTTGCAAAAGACACATCTGATAAAGAACTGTTATCCAAAATATACAAAATCCCTTAAAACTCAAAGATAAGGAAACTAAAAGCCTAATTAAAAAATGGGCCAAAGGCCTTTAAAGACACCAAGGAAAATATACACGTGACAAATCAGCATGAAAAGATGCTCCACATTGTATGTCATCAGGGAACTGCTAATTAAAATAATAATGAGATACCATTACACAACCACAGCCTACCTCATCTTATTGTGCTTTGCTTTATAGTGCAGATAATGCATTTTTTACAAATTGAATGTTTGTGACAACCCTGCATTGAGCAAGTCCCTTGGTGCCATTTTTCTAACAATATTTGATCACTTCATCTCTCTATGTCACATTTTGGTAATTCTCACAATTTTTCAACATTTTTCATTATTATTATATTTGTTGTGGTGATCTGTGATCTTTGATGTTACTATTGCAAAAGAGTACAACTCACTGAAGGCTTAGATGATGGTTTAGCATTTTTTAAGCAACAGAGATTTAAAAATTGTGGTGTGTACATTGTTTTTTAAACATAATTCTATTGTACAGTTAATAGACTACAGAATAATATAACGTACCTTTCATAAACACTTGGAAATTTAAAAAATCATTGTGACTCGTTTTATTGCAATATTAGCTTTACTGCAGTGGTCTGGAACCAAACCTGCAATATCTCTAAGGAATGCCTATATTAGAACAGCCAAATCCAGGACACTGACAACACTAAATGTTGGGGGAGATATATAACAACAGGACCCTTCACTCATTGCTGGTGGGAATACAAAATCATACAGACTCTTTGGAAGGCAATTTGGAGCTTTCTTACAAAACCGATCATACTCTTACCATAAGATCCAGCAATCACACTCTTTAGTATTTACTCAAAGGGACTGAAATCTTATGTCCACACAAAAACCTGCACATGGATGTTTATAGCAGCTAAATTCATAATTGCCAAAACTTGGAAGCAATCAAGATGTCCTTCAGTAGATGAATAGAAAAATAAACAGTGGTACCTCCAGACAATGGAATATTATTCAGAACTAAAAAGAAATGAGCTTTCAAACAATGAAAATGCATGTAGGAAACTTAAATGCATATTACTAAGTGAAAGAGGCCAATCTGAAAAGACTACATACTGTATAAATCCAATTATATAACATCCTAGATAAGGCAAAACTATGGAGACAGTAAAAAGATCAGTGGTTGCCAGGAGTTAGAGAGAAAGTATAGATGAAAAGGCAGAGCACAGAAGATTTTTAGGGCAGTGAAACTACTCTGTATGATACCATAATGGTAAATACATGTCATTATACATTTGTCCAAAGCCATCGAATTTATAACACCAAGAGTGAACCTTATTGTAAACTATGGACTCTGGATGATAACGATGTGTCAATCAATGGAGATTCATCAGTTCTAGCAAATATACAGCTGTTGTTGAGGATGTTCATAATGGGAGAAGCTATGCATGTATGGGGGCAAGGGGTTTAATGGGATATCTGTATCTTCTACTCAATTTTGCTGTGAGCCTAGAACTGCTCTAAAAAATAAAGTGTATTTTAAAATGATAAAAATTTAAAAAAGAATAATATAGATAAATTTTTCTTAAGATTTTTTGTCCTATTAAGCCAGGTCGTGCCAGTGTGCTGCAAATTAAAATTTCTATAGTGAATAACTTCATGATAGTTTTGTTTGGAAAACAAGTTTGTTAGGAAATAAACATCTTAAAATTCCATAGTTTTCTTCTTCTAAATGCCATTTTACTACATATAGAAATATGACTAAATGTAAAGCAAATATATCTGTATTAAAGCTTCCAAGGGAGTTTAGAATGTCCAACTAATTTGTTTCTGAAAATTAATGAGAACAAGGAGTTTAAAATTCACCTAGAAATACTCCAGGACAACTCTTTTGAAACCATGTCTCTAAAAAGGTTAAAAAAATTATTTTTCTCCTCAAATTTAAATTCTCTAAATGTACAGCTTGTAGGTGTCAGGGCTCTAGGTTATTAGCTAACTCCAGCCTATTGTGGTTGTATGGATAGTCCCCCACTAACTAGTATTTTATCTTTCCATAACCACCCTTAAAGGCACAAGAGACAAAGCCTAGGAAAAGTCAACATCATGGTACTGTTGTTTTTAAAGAATATTGTTTGGCATCATACATGAAACATTAACCACAACTGATTTACAGCCTCAGTTTCCTAGTCTGGGAAGCTGATATGCACATTTAACTAAGGTCTCAAGGACCTGCTTTGCCTATCCTGGACGTAATTTATACAGCTAGAAAGGTGCAGACCCAGAACCTGAACCTGAGCTCTCCCATCTCTCATCCAGCACAGTTGAAAATACACTGTGGGTCTTCAGAGTTTAAGAAACATGCCTAGCACTCTGAGCTTCAAGATGGCGGAGGAGTAAGACGCGGAGCTCAGCTTCCTCCCCGCATATACATCAGAAATACATCTACATGTGGAACAACTCCTACAGAACACCTACTGAACGCTGGCAGAAGACCTCAGACCTCCAAAAAGCCAAGAAACTCCCCACGTACCTGGGTAGAGCAAAAGAAAAAAGAAAAAACAGAGACAAAAAATAGGGACGGGACCTGCACCAGTGGGAGGGAGCTGTGAAGGAGGAGAGGTTTCCACACACTAGGAAGCCCCTTCGCAGGCGGAGACTGAGGGTAGCGGAGGGAGGAAGCTTCGGAACCATGGAGGAGAGCGCAGCCACAGGGGTGCGGTGGGCAAAGCGGGGAGATTCCCGCACAGAGGACCGGTGCCGACGCGTACTCACCAGACCGAGAGGCTTGTCTGCTTACCCGTCAGGGCGGGCGGGGCCTGGGAGCTGAGGCTCAGGCTTCGGAGGTCGGATCACAGGGAGAGGACTGGGGTTGGCTGCGTGAACACAGCCTGCAGGGGGTTAGTTCACCACGGCTATACGAGAGGAAGTCCGGGAAAAGGGCTGGAGCTTCTGAAGAGAAAACAGACTTTTTCTTACCTGTTTGTTTCCTGGTGCGTGGGGAGAGGGGATTAAGAGCTCGGCTTAAAGGAGCTCCAGAGACGGGCGCGAGCCACGGCTAAACGCACGGACCCCAGAGACGGGCATGAGACGCTAAGGCTGCTGCTGCCGCCACCAAGAAGCCTGTTTGCGAGCACAGGTCACTATCCACACGTCCCCTCCCGGGAGCCTATGCAGCCCGCCACTGCCAGGGTCCCTGAATCCAGGGACAACTTCCCCGGGAGAACGCACGGCGTGCCTCAGGCTGGTGCAACGTCAGGCCGGCCTCTGCCGCTACGGGCTCGCCGCACATCCGTACCCCTCCCTCTCCCCGGCCTGAGTGAGCCAGAGCCCCCGAAGCAGCTGCTTCTTTAAACCCGTCCTGTCTGAGCAAAGAACAGACGCCCTCAGGCGACCTACATGCAGAGGTGGGTCCAAATCCAAAGCAGAACCCCAGGAGCTGTGGGAGCAAAGAAGAGAAAGGGAAATTTCTCCCAGCAGCCTCAGGAGCAGCGGATTAAAGCTCCACAATCAACTTGATGTATCCTGCAGCTGTGGAATACATGAATAGACAACGAGGCATTCCAAATTGAGGAGGTGGACTTTGGGAGCAACGACATATTTTTTTTTTTCCCTTTTTCCCTTTTTTGTGACTGTGCATGTGTATGCTTCTGTGTGTGATTTTGTCTGCATAGCTTTGCTTTTACCATTTGTCCTAGGGTTATTTCTGTCCGGTTTTTGTTGTTGTTGTTTTAGTATAGATTTTAGCACTTGTTATCATTGGTGGATTTGATTTTGGGGTTTTTTTAATTATTACTTAAAAAAATTTTAATAACCTTTTTATTTTGATACTTTATTTTATCTTCTTCTTTCTTTCTTTCTTTCTTTTCTTTCTCCCTTTTGTTCTCACCCATGTGGATGACAGGCTCTTGGTGCTCCAGCCAGGCATCAGGGCTGTGCCTCTGATGTGAGGGAGACAAGTTCAGGACACTGGTCCCAAGACACCTCCCAGCTCCATGTAATATCAAACGGTGAAAATCTCCCAGAGATCTCCATCTCAACGCCAAGACCCAACTCCACTGAATGACCAGCAAGCTACAGTGCTGGACACCATATGCCAAACAACTAGCAAGACAGGAACAAAACTCCATCCATTAGCACAGAGGCTGCCTAAAATCATATAAGTCCACACACACCCCAAAATGCACCATCAGACGTGGAGCTGCCCACCAGAAAGACAAGATCCAGCCTCATCCACCAGAACACAGGCACTAGTCCCCTCCACCAGGAAGCCTACACAACCCACTGAACCAACCTTAGCCACTGGGGGCAGACATCAAAAACAATGGGACCTACAAACATGCAGCTTGCGAAAATGAGACCCCAAACACAGTAAGTTAAGCAAAATGAGAAGACAGAGGAACTTACAGCAGATGAAGGAGCAAGGCAAAAACACACCAAACTAACAAATGAAGAAGAAATAGGCAGTCTACCTGAAAAAGAATTCAGAATAATGATAGTAAAGATGATCCAAAATCTTGGAAATAGAATGGAGAAAATAGAAGAAACATTTAACAAGGAACTAGAAGAACTGAAGAGCAAACAAACAGTGATGAACAACACAATAAATAAAATTAAAAATTCTCGAGAAGGAATCAATAGCAGAATAACTGAGGCAGAAGAACAGATAAGTGACCTGGAAGATAAAATAGTGGAAATAATTACTGCAGAGCAGAATAAAGAAAAAAGAATTAAAAGAATTGAGGACAGTCTCAGAGACCACTGGGACAACATTAAACGCACCAACATTCGAATTATAGGGATTCCAGAAGAAGAAGAGAAAAAGAAAGGGACTGAAAATATTTGAAGAGATTATAGTTGAAAACTTCCCTAATATGGGAAAGGAAATAGTTAATAAAGTCCAGGAAGCACAGAGAGACCCATACAGGATAAATCCAAGGAGAAACACGCCAAGACACATATTAATCAAACTGTCAAAAATTAAATACAAAGAAAAAATATTAAAAGCAGCAAGGTAAAAAAACCAAATAACACACAAAGGAATCCCCATAAGGTTAACAGCTGATCTTTCAGTAGAAACTCTACAAGCCAGAAGCAACTGGCAGGACATATTTGAAGTGATGAAGGAGAAAAACCTACAACCAAGATTACTCCACCCAGCAAGGATCTCATTCAGATTTGACAGAGAAATTAAAACCTTTACAGACAAGCAAAAGCTAAGAGAATTCAGCACCACCAAACCAGCTTAACAATAAATGATAAAGGAACTTCTCTAGGCAGAAAATACAAAAGACAGAAAAAGCCTACAATAACAAACCCAAAACAATTAAGAAAATGGTAACAAGAACATACTTATCAATAATTACCTTAAATGTAAAGGGATTAAATGCTCCAACCAAAAGACATAGACTGGCTGAACGGATACAAAAACAAGACCCGTATATATGCTGTCTACAAGAGACCCACTTCAGACCTAGGGACACATACAGACTGAAAGTGAGGGGACGGAAAAAGATATTCCATGCAAATGGAAATCAAATGAAACCTGGAGTAGCAATTCTCATATCAGACAAAATAGACTTTAAAACAAAGAATATTACAAGAGACAAGGACATTACATAATGATCAAGGAATCAATCCAAGAAGATATGACAATTGTAAATATTTATGCACCCAACATAGGAGCACCTCAATACATAAGGCAAATACTAATAGCCATAAAAGGGGAAATCGACAGCAACACAATCATAGTAGGGGAATTTAACACCACATTTTAACCAATGGACAGATCAAACAAAATGAAAATAAATAAGGAAACACAAGCTTTAAATGATACATTTAACAAGATGGACTTAATTGATATTTATAGGACATTCCATCTAGAAACAACAGAATACATTTCCTTCTCAAGTGCTCATGGAACATTCTCCAGGATAGATCATATCTTGGGTCACAAATCAAGCCTTGGTAAATTGAAAAAAATTGAAATTGTATCAAGTATCTTTTCCGACTACAATGCTATGACACTAGATATCAACTACAGGAAAAAGTCTGTAAAAAATACAAACACATGGAGGCTAAACAATACACTACTTAACAACTAAGAAATCACTGAAAAAATCAAAGAGGAAATTAAAAAATGCCTAGACACAAATGACAATGAAAACACGAGGATCCAAAACCTATGGGATGCAGCAAAAGCAGTTCTAAGAGGGAAGTTTATAGCAATACAATCTTACCTTAAGAAACAGGAAACAGCTCTAAAAACAACCTAATCTTGCACCTAAAGCAATTAGAGAAAAAACCCCAAAGTTAGCAGAAGAAAAGGAATAAAGATCAGAACAGAAATAAATGAAAAAGAAATGAAGGAAACGATAGCAAAGAAAATAAAACTAAAAGCTGGTTCTTTGAGAAGGTAAACAAAATTGATAAACCATTAGCCAGACTCATCAAGAAAAAAAGGGAGAAGACTCAAATCAATAGAATTAGAGATGAAAAAGGAGAAGTAACAACTGACAGCGCAGAAATACAAAGGATCATGAGAGATTACGACAAGCAACTCTATGCCAATAAAATGGACAACCTGGAAGAAATGGACAAATTCTTAGAAATGCACAATGTTCCGAGAGTGAACAAGGAAGAAATAGAAAATATGAACAGAGCGATCACAAGCACTGAAATTGAAACTGTGATTAAAACTCTTCCAACAGGGCTTCCCTGGTGGCACAGTGGTTGAGAGTCCACCTGCCGATGCAGGGGACACAGGTTTGTGCCCCGGGCCGGGAAGATCTCACATGCTGTGGAGCGGCTAGGCCCTTGAGCCATGGCTACTGACCCTGCGTGTCTGGAGCCTGTGCTCCGCAACGGGAGAGGCCACAACAGTGAGAGGCCCGCATACCACCAAAAAAAAAAAAAAAAAAATTCCAACAGACAAAAGCCCAGGACCAGATGGCTTCACAGGTGAATTCTACCATACATTTAGAGCTAACACCTATTGTTCTCAAACTCTTCCAAAATATAGCAGAGGGAAGAACACTCCCAAACTCATTCTGTGAGGCCACCATCACTCTGATACCAAAACCAGACAAAGATGTCACAAAGAAAGAAAACTCAGGACAATATCACTGATGAACATGGATGAAAAATCCTCAACAAAATACTAGCACACAGAATCCAAAAGCACATTAAAAGGATCATAAACCATGATCAAGTGGAGTTTATTCCAGGAATGCAAGGATTCTTCATTATACGTGAATCAATCAATGTGATATACCATATTAACAAACTGAAGGAGAAAAACCATATGATCATCTCGATAGATGCAGAGAAAGCTTTCAACAAAATTCAATACCAATTTGTGATAAAAACCCTCCAGAAAGTAGCATAGATGGAACTTTCTTCAACATAATAAAGGCCATATATGACAAACCCACAGCCAACATCGACCTCAGTGGTGAAAAACTGAAACCATTTCCACTAATATCAGGAAAAAGACAAGGTTGCCCACTCTCACCACTATTATTCAACATAGTTTTGGAAGTTTTAGCCACAGCAATCTGAAAAGAAAAGGAAATAAAAGGAATCCAAATGGGAAAAGAAGAAGTAAAGCTGTCACTGTTTGCAGATGACATGACACTACACATAGAAAATCCTAAAGATGCTACCAGAAAACTACTAGAGCTAATCAATGAATTTGGTAAAGTAGCAGGATACAAAATTAATGCACAGAAATCTCTGGCATTCCTATACACTAATGATGAAAAATCTGAAAGTGAAATTAGGGAAACACTCCCATTTACCACTGCAAGAAAAAGAATATAATATCTGTGAATAAACCTACGTAAGGAGACAAAAGACCTGTATGCAGAATATTATAAGACAATGATCAAAGAAATTAAAGATGATACAAATAGATGGAGAGATATACCATGTTCTTGGATTGGAAGAATCAACATTGTGAAAATGACTCTACCATCCAAAGCAATCTACAGATTCAATGCAATCCCTATCAAACTACCACTGGCATTTTTCACAGAACTAGAACAAAAAATTTCACAATCTGTAATGGAAATACAAAAGACCCCGAATAGCCAAAGCAATCTTGAGAACGAAAAATGGAGCTGGAGGAATCAGGCTCCCTGACTTCAGACTATACTACGAAGCCACAGTAATCAAGACAGTATGGTACTGGCACAAAAACAGAAAGATAGATCAATGGAACAGGATAGAAAGCCCAGAGATAAACCCACGCACATATGGTCACCTTATCTTTGATCAAGGAGGCAAGAATATACAGTGGAGAAAATACAGCCTCTTTAAGAAGTGGTGCTGGAAAAACTGGACAGCTACATGTAAAAGAATCAAATTAGAATATTCCCTAACACCCTACACAAAAATAAACTCAAAATGGATTAAAGACCTAAATGTAAGGTCAGACACTATCAAACTCTTAGAGGAAAACATAGGCAGAACACTCTATGACAGAAATCACAGCAAGATCCTTTTTGACCCACCTCCTAGAGAAATGGAAATAAAAACAAAAATAAACAAATGGGACCTAATGAAACTTAAAAGGTTTTGCACAGCAAAGGAAACCATAAACAAGACCAAAAGACAGCCCTCAGAATGGGAGAAAATATTTGCAAATGAAGCAACTGACAAAGGATTAATCTCCAAAATTTACAAGCAGCTCATGCAGCTCAATATCAAAGAAACAAATAACCCAATCCAAAAATGGGCAGAAGATCTAAATAGACATTTCTCCAAAGAAGGTATACAGATTGCTAACAAACACATGAAAGAATGCTCAACATCATTAATCCTTAGAGAAATGCAAATCAAAATTACAATGAGATATCATTTCACACCAGTCAGAATGGCCATCATCAAAAAATCTACAAACAATAAATGCTGGAGAGGGTATGGAGAAAAGGGAACCCTCTTGCAGTGTTGGTGGGAACGTAAATTGATACAGCCACTATGGAGAACAGTATGGAGCTTCCTCAAAAACCTAAAAATAGAACTACCATACAACCCAGTAATCACACTACTGGCCATATACCCTGAGAACACCATAATTCAAAAATTCATATACCAAAATGTTCATTGCAGCTCTATTTACAATAGCCAGGAGATGGAAGCAACTTAAGTGTCCATCGACGGATGAATGGATAAGGAAGATGTGGCACATATATACAATGGAATATTACTCAGCCATAAAAAGAAACAAAATTGAGTTATTTGTGGTGAGGTAGATGGTCCTAGAGTCTGTCATACAGAGTGAAGTAAGTCAGAAAGAGAAAAACAAATACTGTGTGCTAACATATATATATGGAACCTAAAAAAAAAAAAATGTCATGAAGAACCTAGGGGTAAGACGGGAATAAAGATGCAGACCTACCAGAGAATGGACTTGAGAATATGGGGAGGGGGAAGGGTAAGCTGTGACAAAGCGAGAGAGTGGCATGGGCATATATACACTACCACATGTAATATAGATAGCTAGTGGGAAGTAGCCGCATAGCACAGGGAGATCAGCTCAGTGCTTTGGGACCACCTAGAGGGGTGGGATAGGGAGGGTGGGAGGGAGGGAGATGCAAGAGGGAAGAGATATGGGGACATATGTATATGTATAACTGATTCACTTTGTTATAAAACAGATACTAATTGTAAAGCAATTATACTCCAATAAAGATGTTAAAAAATAAATAAGTAAATAAAAATAAAATAAAATACATTGTGCTGCCACGTGTGGTTGGTGAAGACAATACCCACAGGCATCTGAGTAGCATTCCCTCTGTTGACTATTCTTGTCCTCCTTGACTTCCTGGATACAACTTGCTCCTTCTTCCCTGGCTCTCTCCCTCTCCTGAGCAACTTCATCACCCTCAAAAAATGTTGGACTTCCTTCAGGTTTCATATACTTTTTCTCTATTTCTACCACGCACTCAGTCACCTACAATTTCAATTATCACTAGTTTGAAGAAGACCATTAAATTTGTATTGGTAACATAGACCTCTCATCTAAGCTCTAGAACCATATATCAAACTATTTCCTCAGTGGTGACTAAGACATCCGAGAAGCCTTGCCACAATGTTTTGTCTTATCATAGTATCTCCGACACACAGCATAGCTCCTGGCACATAGTAGGTAGGCATTATTAAATGTACAGTGAGTGAATGACTGAGTGCACATTTTATAAAAATTAATCTGATTTCCATATTAGATAAAGAAGAGAGATACTACTGGAGAGTCTGATTTAGTTTGAAGCCTCCAACAATCATTCAAATATGAAGATCTGAGGCTCTGAAATAGGATACTGAGTGTAGGAACAGAGTAAAAGGGGTCTAAAGAGTCATTGTTTAGAAGAGAGTTCTTACATGCCTATCTTGTGGCTTGTGCCATTACCTCTAGAGAGCACAATCTCTTTCCCTCCTCCTGTCTAAATTATTCCAGTCCTAGAAAGAGAGACTTAAATCCCACTTTTTCCATTAAATTTAATCTGCTTACCAGATCCCACATTATTTTTTCTTCTCTCAACTCTTACTAATATATATATATATATGTGTGTGTATATAGATACACACACACACACACACACACACACACACACACACAGAGAACAGCAGGCACATGTAAAACTTAGCGCTGTTAATCACTACTTTCTTTGGACCTAGGCAATTTTTTAAAATATTTCTGAGACTTGTCTTCATATCCTACAAGATTATTGTCAGGATTAAAATAAATAGAATAGCACATAAAATTCATTTTGCATAAAAGACACAGAACCTTCATTTCTACTGTACTTAAAGTGAAGTTCATATACATTGGCAAATTATTTTTCTCTAAATATTTCACGTTAACCAGAGTGAGATATTTAATGAAGGTCCTATATGTCCTGTAGTCTGCATGGCACACACTTTATACTTTGTCCTTCTATAACTATCATTCTGCAGCTACATAACTCAACACAAAATTTTAAACATCAAGACACATGCTGAAGCTGATGAAAAAAGTGATTGAGCTTTAATAAAAGACAGATAGTAAAATAATCTAAACATACTTTTTTCAAAGTTCCTATGAGGTTAGTATTTCAATAAAATATTCACATACAACTCCAAGAATTTTAAGTATTTCACATGACACCAAAGTACAGAAACTATTATAAAGCACATTTGTTATTTGGCTACAAACTATAAATTGTCTTCAGAAACCTGAAAGTTTCTGGTTTTTCCTACTGTCATGATGCTCCTATTCATCTCTCTACTATCCTGTAACTCACTCAGGCTTATAGGATTAGACTTCTAGTGAGTTGGAACCACATTTTACTGCATTTTGTCAGATGGCTCTTTGCTAAGCGTCTACATGGAAATGTAGGCAGAGTCTTTAGTTAGCAAACAGATAAGATTAAAAATTGATCAGTTACAGTCACTTTTATTTTTTTACAAATACCAGACTTTATTATGTTTTACTCTTTGTTATTTAAATCTTAAGTCAGAAAATTTTTGTGTGAAGCAGAACATTCTGTGAGTTTGCTATTTAGACTTTTGTAGAGGAATCATCGAAGTGAAAAATTGGACCATCTTTTTACTGTCACATGATTTCGTATTAGCTGCTAACCTACATTGCCTTAAATTAAACATGTGGCACTGCCATACATTTCTTGTCACACTTTTCTCAAAAGTTCAGCTTTTTCTAAACATTAAGTTGCATTTGTTGAAAGTAAGGTCCTAAAAGAACCATGAATTTAAGAGCTTTGGCCAACGTGAAAACTATGGAAGGATGGCATTTGCTCCTTGACGACCTGATGCCAGGCTCATGCACCCACTTCCAGAATCCAAAGCTCTGTCATTGCTCAGCAGCTACTGACAAGGCCCAAACTCAAAATACTTGCAGAGTACACCAGAAAGATATTACATGATTCTGACTGGAATTAGTTAATAATATTTTTAACTGTAAAACTATATTAATAAGAATGTAAAATTGAAGATATTATATGAATATCTTTGGTGCATTTAAAGGCAAAAGTATTGGAAATATCAATTAGTGAAGAAGATGAAGAACTTGAGTTTTTAGCTATATCATGTATGTTGCATTTTTGTTTTAATATTTATTTATTTATTTGACTGCGCCGGGTCTTAGTTGCAGCACGCAGGATCTTCTTTGCCACGTGCAGGATCTTTGTTGTGGCATGAGGGATCTTTTTTTAGTTGTGGCATGTGGGCTCTTAGTTCCGACTTGCATGCAGGATCTAGTTCCCTGACCAGGGATCAAACCCTGGCCCCCCGCATTGCGAGTGTGGAGACTTAGCCACTGGACCACCAGGGAAGTCCCCATATGTTGGTTGCAATTTTAAAACGGTCTTAAGCCATTCCTGATGGTATAGGGAGATAAGAATTTTCAAGAAAAATTGAGAAAGTTTTAAATGTTACTAAACAGCATTTTAAGGTTGTTTAGATATTCACCAAGCATTTATTAAGCACCTGTAACTTGCAAGGTGCTGTGTTATGTGCCCAATGGCAAGTCTTACAGACACTGACTCTTCTCTTGGACTTGAAGTATACCAGGGAAATGAATTTTAGTGACTGATATTACAAAAGAATAAACAGTATTGTAGAAGCAAATAACAGGGAGGCACAACAAACTTCTTGTTATCCTTTGCTAATTAAATCAGCTATAAAACCTTTTATTCGTATGCAAGTTTTTACACATATCCTAGGAAGGAAGGCACATGCATCAGTGGGAAGAATGGCACACTAGGATGGTCAGGCAAAACATCCAAATCAAATCTAGTAATCAATATGCTGCAAGTTGTTGCAGACAGCACGTTAAGAGATTTAGGGTAATCAGAAGGCAAAATCAGTCAGGAGAAGAAAGACCACATATTCATTTTGTTAATGTCAATTACAGAGGAGGAGGACATACTCAGTGAAAATGTCCATGTGAAATTTGGGGTGGGGTGGGTGCAGAGTAAGGCTCAGAAGAAGGTTGGAAATAGGGATATAAATTTAAAAACCACCATGAACAAATAGGTGGTGAAGCCACTGGTGATTACAAAGGAAGAATACAAAGAAAAGGGAAAGCTGAGGATAGCTCCTACATAAACACTAAAAAAGGAAAAGGAGTTATACTCTAACATAATATTTTCAGATAAAAATCTGAAATACCTGATGTGCTCCTACTAAATACCTGAATATGTATTACCGTAATTTTAGGATACTACTCCCCTATTCAGTTAATAATCGAAGTTTAAAAGTAGTTAAATACCAGTTTAAAAAATAATACTTTCCATTTCATATAAATGCTATTACAAAGTCTAAAAATAAATTCTAACATATCATTGCCTAGTAAATACATATGAATCAGTTTTATAGCACAGACATACACGCAAATAAACATATACTCTGTATTTAGAGAAACAGCATGATAGCACTGGAAAATTTGCAAGACTTGGTCCAATTGGCTCTACAGCCCATTCCTTTTTCTATTTCAAACTACCAATGGACAGCTTAGTTTGAGAAATAAATATCAAAAGTGAAAGAGAAGCTGCATAAAAGGAAAAAAAAGATAACTGCCTTGATAATTGCCTATAGTTCTACTAATAACAAACGTAATCTAGCTTTGCAATAAATTACGCAATGCATAGACAGTAGGGTGAACACTGTTCACTGGCGAGCCCTTTGTGTGATCCTTAAATGTATCTAGACTGAGCACATGGAAGTGATTCAGCTATGACTCTACCACAAAGCAATCAAGCTCATATCTTTTCAGAACTTAATGTTTCCTGCTACATTTTGACGAATACTGCTTTAAATATTTTATCAGAATTCTGGTGTTTAGATTGAACAAGAATTTTGTCCAATCACATTCACAAGGCTTTACATTTCCCACTTGCCCAAAAACCCAGGGACCCCAAGTCCCCAGTGATTACTAAGTATCAGTCTCATCAATCGTTTCTTTTTTTTTTTTTTTTTTTTTTTGCAGTACGTGGGCCTCTCACTGTTGTGGCCTCTCCCATTGCAGAGCATAGGCTCAGCGAGCCCGCTCCGCGGCATGTGGGATCCTCCCTGACCGGGGCACGAACCCATGTCCCCTGCATCGGCAGGCAGACTCTCAACCACTGCGCCACCAGGGAAGCCCTCATCAATCGTTTTTAAATGATCAAGAACACATAAAAACTTGCATGGTAGAGGAAACTCAACTCATAGGAAACTATTGAGGAAGAAAGTGTTTCATCATCCTCACATAGTCAACCTACTATCTTCTCATGCTTTTTCTCATAAAGAAATCAGCAAGTACAATGATATACAACAGGCAAAATGTACAAATCTGTCCACTTTTGTTCCTCCCACAATACTTTTTAATCCAATTTATCTGTCCTTTCTTAATCTTGTGTTTTAAAATATTACATTTTCATCATTATTTAGATGTTATATGATAAATATTTCATTTATTCTTTAGGAGTTCCTCTAAGTAAGTCAGACTGATGATTGTTTCAAAATATTGTTTTTCTTCCTTGCACTAAATGCTCATCATTGCATTTGTAGTGTACAAGCTTCATGACTAGGTAAAAGTTATGTTAATATTCACTCATATAAATTGTTCCAAAAGAAAAAGTTTTGGAGAATAGATGAAACCAGATATAAATCCATTTAGACACGTGTATAGTTATTTGATTAAATCTAGGACTAACAGTTTTCGGCTAACAGTCAACACAAATTACTCCTGTCTAAAGAGTAAAGTTGCCAACTTATCCTGTAAGAGACAACTAACTAATATGCTAGAAATACCTTTTAATTTCCATTTATATGAGAGATGTATTGTCTGCATTTATAAAGTCAGGACAGGGCTTTCCCACCCCACCGCCCCCGGAATATTTTAAGACAAAATTTTCTTTTAAAAACTGGCATTAGGGCTTCCCTGGTGGCGCTGTGGTTGAGAGTCTGCCTGCTGATGCAGGGGACACGGGTTCTTGCCCCGATCTGGGAAGATCCCACATGCCGCGGAGCGGCTGGGCCCGTGAGCCATGGCCACTGAGCCTGCGCATCAGGAGCATGTGCTCCACAACGGGAGAGGCCACAACAGTGAGAGGCCCGTGTACCACAAAAAAAAACCCAAAACCAAAAACTGGCATTAAAAAAAAAAAAAACTGGCATAAACAAATTGACTATTATTCCATGTGAAGAAAACTTTTTAATATTCCTCTCCTCGATTATTATTATAATCTTAAATATTATTATGACATAATGATACTAGTATTTATGGGACTTTTTTTCCTTCCTTAGGTATTCAGATTCAAATAAAGCCAGCATATTTAAATAAAACCACTGTTTTGCGGTTTTTTTCTGGTAATATGCCCACTTGAAGCTCCTCAACCATAGATAGTTTTTTTTAATCATGTTTTACTTTGGTAAAACCTAAAAGTGGCCAGGGACACTGAATGTTTCTACTTAATTTAGAACTTGACAATTATTTCAAACCAAGATGTAGCCTGAAGCACATTTTTAATGAATGCACAAAGTTATGGGAGTGAAGGGGCATTATTCTGATTCTGAATGGTTCACTTTTATAACTTTAAATGGAATGACAAATAGTGTTGCTTTAATAAGCTTATGTGAATTTTTTGAATATCATTGAGCACTTTGATGGGGTGAAAGAATAAGTGAAAGGTCTTAAAGACAATAATCTTTCAGAATATAGTTTTAACAAATATCAGACTATAAAAAGGCAAAGAAATATATTCAATAATAATAGTTGAAGAACACGTAACTTTTCAAGGAGCTTATTTTAATTACAGTTAAAGTTTCCTTGACAGTCCTCGAGAAAAAAATGTAAGTGGTAGTTGTTTGTGGAAGAATTACAGTCTCCTGACTTTCTAGGCTCACAGTCACTGCTTGAGGGCTTTATCTATTAATAGAGTCACTTCAGTTACTCTCATTATGTCTTCCCAAGCTTTGATTCTGCCAGCAAATATTGATCTGCAAATGGCTTGCCCAAGGACAATGGCACCATTAATTGCTAAGTGATCTGAAAAACAATTAGAGACCTCCAGGCTCAAGTACAAATGGATAGTCAGAGCTGTCAGCCTAATCAGATACGGTTGTACTCGCCTGTGGACCAGTTAGACTCCTCAGAAATGTCCTCCACATCTGTCACTTTCCCACTTCTCACAATAAGCAAATGTCAAGCCTTATAGTTGGAAAAGCTTGTTTTCTAAGAAGTCTTTGTACATATATGTGAGCAAGAATCATATTACTTTGACATAGTGCTTCAGAGGGAGCTCAGTTAGAAGCCAGGCTCAGAGAAAAACATAAAAAATATACGAGAATAAGAAAAGTTTACTATTCATGTGAGTTGAGAGGAATAATAACAGTGGTAAAATCTAAAAATTATTCAAAAACCATGCATGGATATTATTAGCATCCATAATTCCTCATCTAAGTCACCACACCACCATTTCATAACCCTGCACATGCATCATCTCTCAATCTTATGCAAAAACACACTAATTATATTCAACTCAAAATTAAAAACAAAAAATTTATGTAAGAATTTCAGTGACTATAAAGAATTGTGACACCCACCTTTGGAATTAATATACACAAATATCATTGTATTGACTTTTTAAAAGATAATCATTTTAACCATTACCCTCATTTTCTGTAACATCAATAAAATATTTAATAATATAAACAGTGAAATTATCTCAAATATGTACATAGTTTAAAATTTATATACAATTCTGATTTCAAACTAGGTACTTTTGGAATCCTCTCCTTGGACTTGACTAGTTCACTTGTTTAGAAAACTATTAGAAAATCATGTTACCACTTTTTTCAATATCTTCTATTGTCATTGACCTTAGTGCTTACTGTGTTTATCTTGCAAGCTAAACTATAAAAGCACAAACAATTTGTTTTATTAATAATAATAATAAATTATCCACACAAAGGATAACCAAATACAGATGCATGTTTATTTATTTTACAAATATTTATTGCACACTTAGCTATGGTCAAGTCCTATGCCAGCCTGGAGACACCAGTTGTAAACAAGAAAATACAACTGCAGTCACAGATCTGATTCAACTAGGTGAACAACATATATGATTAAATGTCTGCAAGTAGTTTGACTATATTTTGTTTCTGTCTCCTCCAACCTGCTCTTTTGAAACAAAAGACATTATATATAAGAAAGGCATGGGCTTGTAATTTGGGAAACCTGGATTTAGGAAATTTGGACTCTCATTCCTAATAATAATTAGTGGTTTAAATTTAGGAGAGCCACTTAAACTTTGTGTCTATGTTTCTTTATATGTTTGTCATGTGTTTCTCTTCATGGTCCTGAATTTGCATAATTCATAGATATAGGGCCACTGGTACTGTGGCTAATTTTTCATTCTTTTCCCTATGGCTTATTAGGAAATAGCTGGATTTCAATTCAAGTTCTTTCAACCTAACAAAACTTATAGATAAAATAACAACCACTAAGATATCTTTATTATACAGGTATGGTTATAGGTAGTATTGATTTTAGCCCAACTTTTATAGGAATAAAACTAATAGCTAGTAAGTCTGGAATTTGTTTTATATTCAGGTATTGTCCTATGTGCTTTACATGCTTCTACATTTCCTATAATACTTACAACAGTGCTAGTACTAAGGAGCTATTACTTAGGAGAAGAGTGAAAATTCACCTAAAGAATTCAGAACACACTTTCAGTTCATCTAATTTCTTTCCATTAGTGTAAAGTCTTCTCCATCACAAAAGTTCGCTACTAATTAAGTTACAATCTTTGTCCTTTTTTCTTTTCTTAACTTTATTAGAATTATCAACACATTAAAAATAGAGAAAGAATAGTATTGTCCCCACATGTATAAGCAGCCATCACCATTTTCTCTCTCGCAACTAAATTATTTTAAAGCAAATCCCAGACGCTGCAGCATTCCACTGTACATAGGTATCTCCAAAATACATTATCACACATAAGTAAAATAAAAATGATTCCTTAATATCATTTAATACATGTCTAACAAGTTTCAAATTTCCCTAATTGTTTAATAATTGTTTTTAATAATTAGCTTGTTCAAATCAGGATTCAAAAAAGATATACATTTTTCTTCTTTCAATAGCCTTCTTATAATACCTAACATATTTGCTAGGTCTCCAATCATTCCACTGTACTACTTATTTTGTTAATAACCCCAATTTTTCTCATTTCCTCATTTCACACTTCTGACAACCCACTTGTTCTAATATAAGAATGGCCAATTCTCTTATGATAATTTGACTATATTGCTGTGTAGCTGGAATCCAATATATTTAGGCTGGGAATATGTCCTCTCACTATCAGAGTGAATAACCATGTGTTATTTGATGATGATTCTTAACTGTCACTTAAAGAGCTGTAAATCTCTTATGCACTGTGGTCAATAATTTATTTCCCTAGATCAATCCCAACAATCTATCAAACTAAGCTTACTCACTGAGGCTCTAGTATTTTTGTTTCAAAAAAAATGTTTGCAGTAAATGCTTTAAATGCTCAAGGATAAAGAAGCAAATATTCATTTTAATTGATCCGGTCAGTTCAGAGATAACTACAATTGTCATTTTGCTATACTTTATTTTCTTGCTTATATACTTGCAAAAGAAGTAGAGAGAGGGGTATGGAGAAAAAGATACTGAAAAATTATAGGATTTATGGGGGCAAGCTCTAGATTCAGACAGAACTAATTCAAACCCATTTCTGATATTTATTAGCTTCTGGATCTACAAACCTTAATCTTTCTGAGCATCTTCACCCCAAAAAGTGAAAATAATAATACTGTTTCTATTATTGGGCAGTATAAATATTCAATAAATGTTGTGTGGCAATTAAGAATGCTAGTCCATTCATTATGCTGCATTGATTTGAATCTAGGCTTAATCATTTACTAACCGGACAACTTATTTATGCCTTCGAAGTGTGAGCTTCCTCAGTTGTAAATGGAATTGATAATAAGATAAAATGGATATGGTACTGAGAATTTGAGAAAGCCTATGACATTTTAAAAAAATATTTAAAAAAAGAACTTTTGCTTAAGGGCATTTTTTAATTTGAAATCTATTACACTCCTGTCACCAAATTTAAAATATTTTAATAGCCATGGATTTAACTATATGTTCAACAATGGAAAAGTATTCAATATATATGGAACCTAACAATACAAAGAGCTCCTCTTGCTAACTCTGTTCACTTCACTTATAATTAATTATTTTTGGCCAAACTAGTGATCCCTTTGATCTTCTAAAAGTTGATGACAATTATTTACTATTTAAGGATGCCCCTGCTACCATGTGAAATAAATATATATCACTGAGATCTTAACTTGCTGATACAAAAATAATGCTCTTCATCTTTGCAGCTGTCTAGATGCAAATAAAATATTTGAGATTTTGCACAACTTATACTCACTTTCAGACTTATATGTGCCATTTTTTGTCCCTCCAGAAGAGAGATAACCAAAAAAACCTACAATAAACAAATGCTGCTTTTGATTTTTATTAAAATATAAGCAGTCAAAATACTCCCTTTGGGTCAGAAATAATTCTTTTTATAATCCACAAGAATGGTCTTTCTGTCTTATCTAACTGCCTTGATTATTAGAAAAAAGTTGTGTCATGTATTTGAAACAAAAAAAGACATTTATTTTTAGGGTTTTAATCTATATAACTGCTTCTATACTAATTGCTTTTGTATAATATACAAGTGGAGCAACAAAATATTTCTATAAATAACTTATTATTTCAAATAATTTTAGATGTGATCTGAAAGAATAAAAATAGTTTACTTATAAAAGAGAACCCTTCAAGAAAGGACTTTAAATACACTCAAAATTTTTTAAAATGCAACTTCAGAAAGCAATTCAGTATTCCAGGAAAGAGAATTCAGGGAGTCCCTTGGGAGGAGCCCAGATATGACACCTCTAGTTTCCACCTGGATGGTTCCATTAACACATTTGAAACACAGGAGCCTCCTAAAAGACTCGGCGCAGCGTTTGGTCTTGCTGACATTCTTTCTATCTGACAGTCACACTTTGAGATCGAGGCCTGGAATGTGTCCAAGCTACAATATAATATTAGTTATATTAACTGTGATATAACAAAGAATTGACTTTACAGTAATTAAAATGTGTAATATAATTAAATAAATGTAATAATCCAAAAGATTTAGAAAAGAAATTAAAATTATAAAGCCTAATGGCTTGAAATTAAAGCAAGCACTGTTCCAGGCAAGCATCTATATACGTATGACTGAGCTGTGCAAGGAGCTCATGTAGATGGGAGAAAATTGTCAGGCAGTGGAGAGGAAGTGAAGAGAAAAGCTGCTTCGTGGAATTAGCCAGGTCAGTGAGAAACTTGCAGAGCTATTATTAGGGAAAGCAGATGGTACACACTGGCTACCCTAACAACAGCAATACAACATCTAAAACTCAAACTCCTACTACCCTGTTTTTTCTTTCTTGATGCAGTCCAAATTGTCCAGGCATTTTTTGCCATCACTGACACACACACACACACACACACACACACACACACACACACACACACACACACACAAGTTCTTCAGAAAATTTTACAATACTTTCTTTCCCTATCCATAATAAAAAGACTAGAAAGTTTTCATTAGAAAATAAATATTCTTATAGTTAGAAAATTAGTGTTTATTTTCAAATGCATGTACGACTTTTAATGGTATGTGAAATTTAGGGTTTCCTAGTTCACTTCACTTAATATAGATTGCTATATGATCTCAAAGTTTTCAGTCTGGGACTAAGCCGGTAGGACGGCTTATTTTGAGTATTTTCCTTGTGTGAATGAAAAATAAAAACTTTTTAGCACCTTCTCTAAAAGTAACATAGTCATTGTCTTTGGCCTTGACACACACAGCAAAATGATGCCACTGCAGAATAATGGTCTACTCTTTAAAATGTCTCTATCATGTTTTTACTCAGAGACTCCACCTTTCTCAAACTTCTCTGATCATAAAATAAATTTCTCTGAGGTATAGAAAAATAGAGTAAAATACCTGCAGCATTGGTGTATGCTTAAAGAGTTTACATTTGTGCATAATATAAAATTTCTACTTGTTTTTATTATGTCTCTGTTCATCCAACACCACATATGACTCAAATTGCAGATCTACTCTGAAGAGCAGTGGAAAATCGACAGGAAGGTAGGCAATTCTATGTTGTCATTGTAGATGGTAAAAGCAATAAGTGAAATTAGAGTGCTTAAAGAGTCTAGTAATATCAGGAAAGAGATAATAATAATTTAGACTAGACAATATAAACTCAAGAATGCATGTCATAACCTCTAAAGTAACCACTAAAAGAACAGTAAGAAATGTATGACTAATGAACTAATTTTGTGTGGAGATGGAAGAATACTAAATAATAAAATACTTGCATTTGGTTAATTCAAAGAAAACAAGAAAAGATAGAAAAAGATTAACATAACATATAGGACAAATGGGAAAAAAGTTACAATTTTAAACAAAAACAGATCAACAATTATATTAACAGAAAATGGACTAAATATTCCAATTACAAAGAAAAAACATGACATTATTAAAGAAATAACTATGAGCTATGTATAAGAGGCATAACTTAAATATAAAACTATTGAAAGTAAAATGAAAAAGATCATAACTAAAAATAAATTTTATAGTTATACAAATATCAGACAAAGTAGACTTTAAGGCAATATGTATTATTAGAGATATAGAAGAGCATTTCAAAATATTTATAAAGTGGTGAGTATACTCAGAAGATAAAAATTCTAAGTCTTTATTGATCTAAAATATATATATTCAATAACAGTTAAAAGAACTAAAAGGAGAAATTGATTTACTTGTCAATGATATTGAGAAATAGCATGTTTTTCTCTCTAACTGATCAAATAAGCTGATAAAAAATCAATAAGCATATAAAAGAATAACAATGAACAAATCTGACCTAATTAATGGATATAGAATACCATACGTCACAATGAGAGAATACATTTTTTTCAGACAAACATTTATCAAAACCAACCATATGTTGATTCATAAGCCAAGTCTAAATAAAGTTCTAAAGCTTGAAAGCATTCAGACCACATTAGAATCACAATACAAGAAAATCCCCTATTTCTACAAACTGGTCAAAGAAGAAATCACAAGAAAATTACGAAGTATTTTTAACTAATTGATATTGAAAATACAATGTGTCAAAGCTTGAGGGACACAGTTAAACCTAGGCTTGGAGGAAAATTTATAATCTTGAATGTATATATTATGCACACAAAAATAAAATCAATGATCTATGTATCCATCTCTAGAAGTTAGAAAATGGATAGAAATTAAACTAAAAAAAAAGAAGGAAGGAAATAAGTCAAAACAGAATAATTTTTAAAAAGGTAAATGCACAGTAGATAAAAGTAAAAATTTAAGTTGGTAAATATCTATACATACAACTATTTACCAATTAATTTGAAAATTTACATGAACTGGAAAATTTTCTAGAGAAACAATTCACCAAAAAAAGAAATAAAGAAAACCTAAGTATTTCTGTAACTGTTACAGCTCGGCTTAAGTCATCTTTTTGTAAAGAAATTTCCAGCCCCAAATTTCCTCACCAGAAAATTCTCCCACATATTTAAGTAACATCCTACATAAAGTCTTCCATGAAATAGAAAAAGGAGTAATTCCCAACTCGTTTTATGGAGCCCACACAACCTTCATATAAAAACCTGATGACGATATATTAAGAAAGGGAATCTACAGACCAATAGCTTTCATGAATAAGAATGAAAAAATTTCTAAACAAAAATACTGTCAAATCAAAGCAAGCCAAATAAATTAAAATTTTATACTTACATTGAGAGGTTTCTGTGACAGAGAAATTGATGACCACTAGAGAAATAAGAATAATATTTGATGATCAATCCCAATTCAAAGTATGTTTCAAGTGTAATTTGATGCTTTACATTTATAAATTAGTAATAGAACTCTCAAAATTTAAAAAATAATCTGAGCAAATACTATTAACCATAACAGTGGTTATAGCCATAACCATATAACCATAACGTTATGGCCATAACGTGCAGTTCTTGTGACCATGAAAAAAAAAAAATCAAAGAGAACATATATGGTAAAAGATGTGTTCTGCAGAATTCTGGTACAAGTTTTGAAGACTATAAAGACAATTTTTTTTCCTAATTTAAAATAGTCTTGTTAAATAAAGCTGAGCAGCAATAAACTAAATAAAATTAATCAGTTTCGTTTTATAAAAACTAGAGTACATTTTGGAGCTTGATATGCTAATATAACTTACAACACTCCAAGAAGAAAATATACTGGAGCTTCCCAAATTTATTTGACCCTAGAACCACCACCTCCCTTTTTCTGTCACAGAGCAGTACCCTCTGAGTAATTCAGCTTCAAGTAAAATTGATGATCCAAAGAACCTTTTGAGGCTAGTGTGCCAAGTATTATACAAAAGTACATTATACAAATGAGGAAACTAAATCCCAGAAAAGTAAAATTTGTCTAAGGTCACTGGGTAGGCAAGAAGGAGAAAATCCACAGATTGCACTTCCAATGTCTCATGCAGTTCACATTTAAGTCTAAGATGCTATTTTCTTCACTTAGACTATGCCAATTCTGTCATATCCTTACAAAAAAATTTTAGTCATATTTCAGCAATTTCTTGGAAATTATATTTTAAAAATTTACCCCTCTTATCACACATGCAGAAAGTGAAAGGTAAGAGATGACTGGCAAACTCCTATCCCTGTACTTAACTCCACTTTCTCACCTATAGCACCAGATCACTGGCAATGACACAGAATATACGTAGTTGTCTGATCCCAGTTTTTCTTATCTATCTGAATCTTCCTGGATTCATTTCCTTTTACCCTTTGACTTTATACATCTGCCTTGCCAATTTCAAACCATGGCTCAACCCATCTGTCCATTTTCTTTGTTCCTTTTCCCAGGCTACTAAGAATATACTACGGTACAATCAATATTCTTATATAACTTTCTTGCTATGTTTTTAAAAATACATTTATACACCAATCCCACTTATTGTCCCAACTCTTTATTCACCTACTAGTAGAGTATTCCAAATCCAAGTTTCTAAAGTCACCCAGCAGATGTCCTTGTCTCATACTATGAGAAAATAGAAACCATGAGGAGCAAATGTTTTCAAACATCTTCTCCACCTCAAGGTATACCAAAAATTTACTTATACTGGTTTCATTTGCTATTTTCTCAAAGAAAACCATGACTTATTTTCCAATAGTTATTTCAAGTATCATCTTCCTACTCAACTCTTCTTCAAAGAGTCATTTGTATTTGCTACCTCCTGTTTCTCATTCCATTCATTCTTTCACTCATCACAATCTACCTTTCCTCTGATTATTCCACTAAAAATGTTCTTGGAGGGCTTCCCTGGTGGCGCAAGTGGTTGAGAGTCCGCCTGCCGATGCAGGGGACGCGGGTTCGTGCCCCGGTCTGGGAAGATCCCACATGCCGCAGAGTGGCTAGGTCCGTGAGCCATGGCCGCTGAGCCTGCGCGTCCGGAGCCTGTGCTCCACACGGGAGAGGCCACAACAGTGAGAGGCCCGCATACCACAAAAAAAAAAAAAAAAAGTTCTTGGAAAAAATATCCTATTGTTTTATAATTGTGAAGTCCAATGACTTCTTAAATGTCCTCATCTTTCTTGACCCTACAGTCTGATTTTCTGAAACTGACCATTTTCTCATTAAAACTTCCTATTCCTTTATCGTCTATTTCACCTCTTTTTTCACAGCTTCACTAAATCTTTTATTCCACTTCATCTTTTTTACCAACAAGTTGCCCCCTTTTGCTATGTAAATACTGGTGTCTTCCAGGGTTCTATTACTATCTATATTCTCTTCCCTCTATATTTATATGCAGGGTAATCTATGATTCACATGAATTTAATTATCAATTGCATAGTGAGAATCCTCAAGCCTACACCTCTAGTCCTGGCCAGTTTTCTGAATATCACAGACACATTGCCAAATAGCTGCTTTATCTAAATATCCCACTGTACCTTCAGCTTATCCTGTTCAAACCTGAATTCCTCATTTTCTCTGCCTGTCTTTCCATATAATAATAAATTATCATTTACTCAGTTGTCACAGATAAAAATCAGCCACTCACAAATTATCCTTTCTTAATTTCCAATATTAAATAGAGTTTGAGTCTTATTTTCTTAAATTACTTCTCTAAGGATTTCACCCTCTGTATTTCCATTATCTTAATGAAAAAACTCATCATGACTCTTTGTAGAGTCTGTGATATCCTTTGCCCACTTTCTCTCACAACAAAAATACCATTCACCTTGCTACCAGAGTTCTCTTTCAGTATATATTTTATTATATTCATCTTCCATTTTAAAAAGTCTTAGAAGTTTCCCCACTCTCTACAGTGTATAGTTTAAATCCTCATTATAGAATTTAAGACTATTTGTAATGTAGCCCCAAATACCTGTCTACTCTCACTACCAATTGCTACCTTCACTCATTCATGTTCTAGCCATACAAAGTAACTCACAATTATTTTCATGCATCAGTCTTTACCATGCCTGCATGCCAATGTGCAAGAAACACCTGTAGTTTTTGCTTCTAAAATTCTACTCTTTCTTTATTCCTAGCTTTCGTTCATTAGTCTTGGCTAAAATGCGTGTGCTGTCAAGGCCCAATTAAAATGCACTGAACTTATTTAAAGCAAATCCTGCTCAACTCTTCCCTCTTTACTCAACAGAATCACTTTATTTTTCGTCTAAAATTACACAGTCTTTAGAGAGACTTCTTATGTTACTTAAGTTGTGACATAGTGAAAATAAAACTATATATCATCTGGGAAGTCAGAGGTATCTTCTTTGTAATCCATACATTTTCTTAGAGCTATGAAACCTTAGGTCATTTTCCTCTCTGAAAATTAATTTCCCCATCTGTCAAAATAGGAATAACAAATATATGTCAGAGATGTTGGAAATATTAAAGGAGCATAGTTCCTAGAACATTAATTGTTTGATTTAACTTCATTCTTTAATAAAAACAATAACAACAACAATATAAACATATCATCTTTTAGGTACACGCTAATGATTTAGGCACTTTATATGTATTGATTCATTTAATTCTCACGATAGTGCTAGATGATTATTACTATAATTTTTGCATTTTATATATGAGAAAACAAATACTTTAAAAGATTAGTTAAGCTCACTAATGTCACAGATATAGTAAATAGGAGAGTCAGAATTTTAACCCAGGCAGTCTAGTTCCAGATTTCCATCTGGCTAATAAGGTCAGTCTAGAAACATCATTCTGTGTTTGTGCTGTTTTTCAAAGTCTTCTCCTTTTCTGTTTTGCAATCAGCTCCAATTCTGGCCCCTACCTGCCCAGATTCTCCCAGATGTTTATACCTGCCTTTGACCTCTGATTTTGGCATTTAGACTCAGTCACTCCGGTATCTGAACATCAGCTTTGCCCAAAAAGATCCTGTGTTTGTTGATCCTTAGGCATTTTCAGTAAACCCCAACCATCTCGCCACCACCAATACCACTAATTCCTCACAAGACCAGTGGCCCACTTCATTTCTAACAATTCCACCCGTGATCACATGACCAGTATTTCTCTAGGTCAGTGCCTCTCAAGTGAGAAGACATTAAGATAGTTCTTCATAAAAACAAAACAAACAACTCAATAGCAAAAAATCAAACAAAACAAAACAAAAAAGTCAATTGAAAAATAGGTGGAGGATCTAAATAGACACTTTGCCAAAGAAGACCTACAGATGACCAACAGGTACTTGAAAAGATGTCCAACATCACTAATCATTAGGAAAATGCAAATCAAAACTACAATGAGATATCACCTCACACCTGTTAGAACAGCTATTATCAAAAAGACATGAAATAACAAGAGAGGATGTGGAGAAAGGAGAACATTTCTGCACTGTTGGTGAGAATGTAAACCAGTGCTCCCATTTTGGAAAACAGTTTAGAGGTTCCTCAAAAATAAAAAACAGAACTACCGTAGGATCCAGCAATTCTACTTCTGGATATGTATCCAAAGACAGAAACACTAACTTGAAAAGATATCTGCACCTCTATGTTCATTGTTATTTACATTAGCCAAGATATGTAAACAACCTAAGGTTCACCAACAGATGAATGGATAAACAAAATGTGAGAGATATATATGCATATATGTATCATATATGTGTGTGTGTATATACATATATGTTAAAATGTGATACACACATATACACACAATGGAATATTATTCAGCCATAAAAAAAGAATGAAATTTTGCTATTGAGAACAACATGGATGAACCTTGAGGGCATTATGCTAAGTGAAGTAAGTCAGAGAAAGACAAATATCATATGATCTCATTTTTATGTGGAAATTTAAAACAAACAAACAAGGAAACCGAGCTCAAAGATACAGAGAACAGATCAGTGGATGTCAGAGGCAGGTGAAATGAGTGAAGGGAGTCAAAAGGTACAAACTTCCACTCATTAGACAAGTCACAGGGAAGTAATGTACAGTGTAATGTACTATATTGTGTATTTGAAAGCTGATGAAGAGTAAATATTAAAAGTTCTCATCACAAGAAAAAAATTCTATAACTATGTATGGTGATGGATGTTAAATAGACTTATGGCGGTGAACATTTTGCAACATATACAAATATGGAATCATTATGTTATACACCTGAAACTAATATAATGTTTGTCAACTGTACCTCAATGAAAAAAACAATTTTTCAAAATGATTATTCTCCTTGTTTTAAATAAGAAAAATGTAATTTAATTTAGGTCTTCAAATTCCTAGTGTCTTAGATAACAATAACTGATGGTTTAGATAACAGTTTCATAATTGATTGCTTGCAATCATGATTTCCTTTTACAAGCCTCACAAAATTTCATTCTTCCTCATCCTCTGAATATAACCCTTCTATATACTTACCACATCCATTGTTTCTATGCTTAGATATTCATACCCAGCTCTCTCCCATTTTTTATATTATCTTCTTGAAAATATTTAAATAATATAAGCAGACAGCCCTAGTACTATATTAATGGCCTTGAAGCATTTTCTTTCTTTCCTTTTTAAAATTTCTAATTTTTTCATATAAATCTACAAGATAAACTGAGTTAGCATTATCTTAATATCAAGTAATTCTGGACATAAGGAAGTTTCTGTTGTAGCAAGAGCTATTAAATCATTAGAAATACAAATAGATGGGCTTCTCCTTCTGGTCGCGCTCCTGCTTCCTCCACTTCCTCCGACGTCTTTTCTCCAAAACGGCGGGAGACAGCTCCTTGGTGCTGCCCTGGGCCTGCGCCTCTGGTGTCTATTCAGGCAGGCACTGCTGCAGAACGTCCAAGGAGCCCAGCAGCTTCTAAGACTCGAGTTTTGCCAGCCGACTTGCGCTTCTGCAGCTCGGGCCTGGGCTGGGAGCAGATCTTCTTGGCCAGGCTCTGCAGGAGTATCTAGGAAGATGGCGGAAGACTAAGACGCGGAGATCACCTCCCTCCCCAAAGATACATCAGAAATACATCTACACATCGAACAACTCCTACAAAACACCCACTGAACGCTGGCAGAAGACGTCAGATCTCCCAAAAGTTTCCTGGTGCGCCAGGAGAGGGGATTAAGAGCGCTGATTAAAGGAGCTCCAGAGACGGGCGCGAACCGTGGCTAACAGCGCGGACCCCAGACACGGGCATGAGACGCTAAGGCTGCTGCTGCCGCCACCAAGAAGCCTGTATGCGAGCACAGGTCACTATCCACACCCCCCTCCCGGGGAGCCTGTGCAGCCCACCACTGCCAGGTCCCGGGATCCAGGAACAACTTCCCTGGGGGAACGCACGGCGCGCCTCAGGCTGGCGCAATGTCACACTGGCCTCTGCCGCCGCAGGCTCGCCCTGCACTCCGAACCCCTCCTTCACCTCGGCCTGAGTGAGCCAGAGCCCCCGAATCAGCGGCTCCTTTAACCCTGTCCTGTCCGAGCGAAGAACAGACGCCCTCCGGCGACCTACACCCAGAGGCGGTTCCAAATTCAAAGCTGAACCGCGGGAGCTGTGCGAACAAAGAAGAGGAAGGGAAATCTCTCCCAGCAGCCTCAGGAGGAGCGGATTAAATCTCCACAATCAACTTGATGTACCCTGCATCTGTGGAATACTTGAATAGACAACGAATCATCCCAAATTGAGGAGGTGGACTTTGAGAGCGAGATTTATGATTTTTTCCCCTTTTCCTCTTTTTGTGAGTGTGTATGTGTATGCTTCTGTGTGAGATTTTGTCTGTATAGCTTTGCTTTCACCATTTATCCTAGTGGTCTATCCGTCTGTTTTGGGGTTTTATATTTTGTTTTGTTTTTAAATTTTATTCTTAATAATTACTTTTTTATTTTAATAATTTTATTTCATTTTAACTTACTTTATTTTATTTTCTTTTAGCCTCTTTCCCTTCCTTCCTTCCTTCCCTCCCTCCCTCCTTTCTTTCTTTCCTTCCTTCTTTCTTTCTTTCTTCTTTTTCTCCCTTTTATTCTGAGCGGTGTGGATGAAAGGCTCTTGGTGCTGCAGCCAGGAGTCAGTGCTGTGCCTCTGAGGAGGGAGAGCCAACTTCAGAACAATGGTCGACAAGAGACCTCCCAGCTCCACATAATATCAAACGGCAAAAAACTCCCAGAGATCTCCATCTCAACACCAGCACTCAGCTTCGCTCAACGACTAGCAAGCTACAGTGCTGGGCACCCTATGCCAAACAACTAGCAAGTCAGGAACACAACCCCACCAATTAGCAGAGAGGATGCCTAAAATCATAATAAGTCCACAGACACCCCAAAACACACCAACAGACGTGGACCTGCCCACCAGAAAGAAAAGATCCGCCTCATCCACGAGAACAAAGGCACTTGTCCCCTCCACCAGGAAGCCTACACAACCTACTAAACCAACTTTACCCACTGGTGGCAGAAACCAAAAACAACGGGAACTATCAACCTGGAGCCTGAAAAAAGGAGACCCCAAACACAGTAAGATAAGCAAAGTGAGAAGACAGAAAAACACACAGCAGATGAAGGAGCAAGATAAAAACCCACCAGACCTAACAAATGAATAGGAAATAGGCAGTCTACCTGAAAAAGAATTCAGAATAATAGTAAAGATGATCCAAAATCTTGGAAAGAGAATAGACAAAATGAAAGAAACATTTAACAAGGATCTAGAAGAACTAAAGATGAAGCAAGCAATGATGAACAACACAATAAATGAAATTAAAAATACTGTAGATGGGATCAATAGCAGAATGACTGAGGCAGAAGAACGGATAAGTAACTGGAAAATAAAATAGTGGAAATAACTACTTCACAGCAGAATAAAGAAAAAAGAATGAAAAGAACTGAGGACACTCTCAGAGACCACTGGGACAACATTAAATGCACCAACATTCAAATTATAGGGGTTCCAGAAGAAGAAGAGATAAAGAAAGGCACTGAGAAAATATTTGAAGAGATTATAGTTTAAAACATCCCTAATATGCGAAAGTAAATAGTTAATCAAGTCCAGGAAGCACAGAGAGTCCCATACAGGATAAATCCAAGGAGAAACATGCCAAGACACATATTAATCAAACTGTCAAAAATTAAATACAAAGAAAACATATAAATGCAGCAAGGGAAAAACAACAAATAACACACAAGGGAATCCCCACAAGGTTAACAGCTGATCTTTCAGCAGAAACTCTGCAAACCAGAAGGGACTGGCAGGACATATTTAAAGTGATGAAAGGGAAAAATCTACAACCAAGATTACTCTACCCAGCAAGGATCTCATTCAGATTTGATGGAGAAATTAAAACCTTTACAGTCAAGCAAAAGCTGAGAGAGTTCAGCACCACCAAACCAGCTTTACAACAAATGCTAAAGGACCTTCTCTAGGCAAGAAACACAAGAGAAGGAAAGACCTATAACAACGAACCCAAAACAATTAAGAAAATGAGAATAGGAACATACATATCGATAATTACCTTAAATGTAAATGGATTAAATGCTCCCACCAAAAGACACAGACTGGCTGAATGGATACAAAAACAAGACCCATATATATGCTGTCTACAAGAGACCCATTTCAGACCTAGAGACACATACAGACTGAAAGTGAGGGGATGGAAAAAGATATTCCATGCAAATAGAAACCAAAAGAAAGCTGGAGTAGCAATTCTCATATCAGACAAAATAGACTTTAAAATAAAGACTATTAGAAGAGACAAAGAGGGACACTACATAATGATCAAGGGATCCATCCGAGAAGAAGATATAACAATTGTAAATATTTATGCACCCAACATAGGAGCATCTCAATACATAAGGCATATACTAACAGCCATAAAAGGGGAAATCGACAGTAACACATTCATAGTAGGGGACTTTAACACCCCACTTTCACCAATGGACAGATCATCCAAAATGAAAATAAATAAGGAAACACAAGCTTTAAATGATACATTAGACAAAATGGACTTAATTGATATTTATAGGACATTCCATCCAAAAACAACAGAATACACATTTTTCTCAAGTTGCTCATGGAACATTCTCCAGAATAGATCATATCTTGGATCACAAATCCAGCCTTGGTAAATTTAAGAAAATTGAAATTGTATAAAGTATCTTTTCTGACCACAACGCTATGAGACTAGATATCAATTACAGGAAAAGATCTGTAAAAAATACAAACACATGGAGGCTAAACAACACATTACTTAATAACGAAGTGATCACTGAAGAAATCAAAGAGGAAATAAAAAAATACCTAGACACAAATGACAATGGAGACACAAAGACCCAAAACCTATGGGATGCATCAAACGCAGTTCTAAGAGGGAAGTTTATAGCAATACAATGCTACCTTAAGAAACAGGAAACATCTCGAATAAACAACCTAACCTTGCACCTAAAGCCGTTAGAGAAAGAAGAACAAAAAAAAACCCAAGTTAGCAGAAGGAAAGAAATCATAAAGATCATATCAGAAATAAACGAAAAAGAAAAGAGAAAACAATAGCAAAGATCAATAAAACTAAAAGCTGGTTCTTTGCGAAGATAAACAAAATAGATAAACCATTAGCCAGACTCATCCAGAAAAAAATAAAGACTCAAATCAATAGAATTAGAAATGTAAAAGGAGAAGTAACAACTGACACTGCAGAAATACAAAAGATCATGAGAGATTACTACAAGCAACTCTATGCTTGTTGTCCAATAAAATGGACAACCTGGAAGAAATAGACAAATTCTTAGAAATGCACAACCTGCCAAGACTGAATTGGGAAGAAATAGAAAATATGAACAGAGCAATCACAAGCACTGAAATTGAAACTGTGATTAAAAATCTTCCAACAAACAAAAGCCCAGGACCAGATGGCTTCACAGGCGAATTCTATCAAACATTTAGAGAAGAGCTAACACCTATCCTTCTCAAACCCTTCCAAAATATAGCAGAGGGAGGAACACTCCCAAACTCATTCTACAAGGCCACCATCATTCTGATACCAAAACGAGACAAGAATGTCACAAAGAAAGAAAACTACAGGCCAATATCACTGATGAACATAGATGCAAAAATCCTCAACAAAATACTAGCAAACAGAATCCAACAGCACATTAAAAGGATCATACACCATGATCAAGTGGGGTTTATTCCAGGAATGCAAGGATTCTTCAATATACGCAAATCAATCAATATGATATACCATATTAACAAACTGAAGGAGAAAAACAGTATGATCATCTCAATAGATGCAGAGAAAGCTTTCAACTAAATTCACCACCATTTATGATAAAAACCCTCCAGAAAGTAGCATAGAGGGAACTTTCCTCTACATAATAAAGGCCATATATGACAAACCCACAGCCAACATCGTCCTCAATGGTGAAAAACTGAAAGCATTTCCACTAAGATCAGGAACAAGACAAGGTTGCCCACTCTCACCACTCTTATTCAACATAGTTTTGGAAGTTTTAGCCACAGAAATCAGAGAAGAAAAGGAAATAAAAGGAATCCAAACCGGAAAAGAAGAAGTAAAGCTGTCACTGTTTGCAGATGACATGACACTATACATAGAGAATCCTAAAGATGCTAGTAGAAAACTACTAGAGCTAATCAGTGAATTTGGTAAAGCAACAGGATACAAAATTAATGCACAGAAATCTCTGGCATTCCTATACACTAATGATGAAGAATCTGAAAGTGAAATCAAGAAAACACTCCCATTTACCACTGCAACAAAAAGAATAATATATCTAGGAATAAACCTACCTAAGGAGACAAAAGACCTGTATGCAGAAAATTATAAGACAATGATGAAAGAAATTAAAGATGATACAAATAGATGGAGAGATATACCATGTTCTTGGGTTGGAAGAATCAATATTGTGAAAATGACTCTACTACCCAAAGCAATCTACAGATTCAATGCAATCCCTATAAAACTACCACTGGCATTTTTCACAGAACTAGAACAAAAAATTTCACAATTTGTATGGAAACACAAAAGACCCCAAATAGCCAAAGCAATCTTGAGAACGAAAAATGGAGCTGGAAGTATCAGGCTCCCTGATTTCAGACTATACTACAAAGCTACAGTAATCAAGACAGTATGGTACTGGCACAAAAACAGAAAGATCAATGGAACGGGATAGAAATCCCAGAGATAAACCCACGCACATATGGTCACCTTATCTTTGATAAAGGAGGCAGGAATGTACAGTGGAGAAAGGACAGTCTCTTCAATAAGTGGTTTTGGGAAAACTGGACAGATACATGTGAAAGTATGAGATTAGATAACTCTCTAACACCATACACAAAAATAAGCTCAAAATGGATTAAAGACCTAAATGTAAGGCCAGAAACTATCAAACTCTTAGAGGAAAACATAGGCAGAACACTCTATGACATACATCACAGCAAGATCCTTTTTGACCCACCTCCCAGAGAAATGGAAATAAAAACAAAAATAAACAAACGGTATCTAATGAAACTTAAAAGCTTTTGCACAGCAAAGGAAACCATAAACAAGACCAAAAGACAACCCTCAGAATGGGAGAAAATATTTGCAAATGAAGCAACTGACAAAGGATTAATCTGCAAAAGTTAGAACCAGCTCATGCAGCTCAATAACTAAAACACAAACAACCCAATCCAAAAATGGGCAGAAGATCTAAATAGACATTTCTCCAAAGAAGATATATAGACTGCCAACAAATATATGAAAGAATGCTCAACATCATTAATCATTAGAGAAATGCAAATCTAAACTACAATGAGATATCATCTCACACCAGTCAGAATGGCCATCATCAAAAAATCTACAAACAATGAATGCTGGAGAGGGTGTGGAGAAAAGGGAACACTCTTGCACTGCTGGTGGGAATGTGAATTGGTACAGCCACTATGGAGAACGGTATGGAGGTGCCTTAAAAAACTACAAATAAAACTACCGTATGACCCAGCAATTCCACTACTTGGCATATACCCTGAGAAAACCATAATTCAAAAAGAGTCATGTACCAAAATGTTCATTGCAGCTCTATTTACAATAGCCAGGAGATGGAAACAACCTAAGTGTCCATATTCAGATGAATGGATAAAGAAGATGTGGCACATATATACAATGGGATGTTACTCATCCATAAAAAGAAACGAAATTTAGCTATTTGTAATGAGGTGGATGGACCTAGAGTCTGTCATACAGAGTGAAGTAAGTCAGAAAGAGAAAGACAAATACCATATGCTAACACATATATATGGAATTTAAGAAAAAAAAGTGTCATTAAGAACCTAGAGGTAAGACAGGAATAAAGACACAGACCTACTAGAGAATGGACTTGAGGACATGGGGCGGGGGAAGGGTAAGCTGTTACAAAGTGAGAGATTGGCGTGGACATATATACACTAACAAATGTAAAATAGATAGCTAGTGGGAAGCAGTCGTACAGCATAAGGAGATAGCTCGGTGCTTGTGACCACCTAGAGTGGTGGAATAGGGAGGGTGGGATGGAGGGAGATACAAGAGGGAAGAGATATGGGAACATATGTATAGATATAACTGATTCACTTTGTTATAAAGCAGAAACTAACACACCATTGTAAAGCAATTATATTCCAATAAAGATGTAAAAAAAAAGATATACAAATAGATGAAGATTAAATGGATGGAGAGGACGTACAATATTTAATTTTAATTTATTTACTCTGAATAAGTTTTTAGCAGAGATCATTAATCCAGTAATTCAAATAGTAAAATTGAAGGGTTTATACATTAAAGTATTTATTAATCTTTAAGCACAAATAAAAAGCAATTGCTTCCTTGGAGTTCTGTAGAGGAGGAAATACTGAGATCTACAAAAGGAATCTAAGAGTTAGAAACGACAACATGCCTAGCAAGCTTTTCTGTAGTACCTACATCCTGAGCTGAAATGTTCTAAACATTACATACTTGATGGCAAACCAAACAAAGATCATCTGTTGATTTTTTTATGGTGATATTGGGGTCGTGGGTATTGCTTGAGATTCTGCTTCAATGTCTAGGAACAAAAGAAAAGATATCTTGCGGCTCACTGACCTAAAACTGAGTGTAAGAATTAAATATTCACAAAGGTCAAGGATACATCTAAAGGTATAGCATCGCAGACATCAGGATTTGGCACTTTATGGGTATTGACTGTATAGAGAAGAAAATTACTTTTACTAATCTATGTCATAGAAGAAAATATTTCTGCAATAAGATGTTGATATTAATTACAGCAAATTTCTACAAAAGAGCCATAGGTTTTAGAGAACTCAACCAGAATTTAATATGGTCTTTAGCTGGAAATATATAGGGACCAAGTAGTAAACCCATATTAGAAATCGATTTTGAAATATATGGGTTCACAGTCGTAAACTCTCACAGTAGCATATTTTTCATCTTCTATTGTTAACACTGCAACAGTAAGACTGTCAGCCTATAGGGAAAGTTAATAGCTAGACCTATGCTACAGAGAAGAAAAATGCTTATAACTGGGCCAAAATATTCACATAAACTACCTTCGTCTATATTTAATGTGTCATTTTTCAGCATAAGAAATCTTCATCTTTATATACAGCTTCTACTTTGGGGAGCAGAATGTTCATGATCTGTTTCACTTGGAATGCTTTCAAAATGCCTTTTTAAAAAATGAGAGTTTTCAACACATTTCCTATAACAAGGAAGAGAGTCTTCCCTCTAGTAATAAAGTATCTTCTCAAAGGGTCCACTAAAGTCCAACAGTCAAAGTAGACTTTAAAATCAGTAAACATTTAAAATAAGGAAAATTATCCCCTGCAGGGGGTAAAGAAGGTCTATTGGGACTTTCTTCTATTCTCAGTCCATTAGTGGAGGAAGCAGATTCTTTAATCAAATGAGATAAATATTGTCTTAGAGCTGAAGGAGCAAGGCCTTGGGGGAAATAGACAGGTAATTGGAACTTCAGAGTATGAGTTGAAGGTTGGAAGATGGGGATGCAGGACAATAGCATAAGCCTTAGGTGACTGAGATCATCACCAAAGCAAGATCTGGAGAACAGATGTCTGCAATAGCTGCTGAATTGAGTCCTTTAAATCCAAAGAGGTTTTTTTTTTTTTGGCTGGTCATAGAGAATTGTGATCAGAAGTCAGAAAAGCATGTTCCTGATGGCCTGGAAGAAAGAAAACATCCATGGTGTGAACTGCGGACAGACTCTAGGAACTGAGAGTGAACCCCAGCTGACAGCCAGCAAGGAAATGGAGACTCAGTCCCACAACCAAGAGGAACTGATTTCTGCCAACAGCAAGAATGAGCTTGGAAATAAATATGTCTCCAGAGCCTACAGATAAGAACTCAGCCAGGTCAGCACCTTGATTTTAGCTGTCTGAGAACCTACGAAGATAACCCAACCACTTCATTTTCTGATTTTTTACTTAGAAAACTGTGAGCTAACAAATTAAATGGGTATTACACTAAGCTGCTACATTTGTGGTAATTTATTACACAGCAATAGAAACTGGTAGAATTAGGAAAGTGATGATGATGATATTAAGAAACAACTATAAAGAATAGAAAACCCACTCAGGCTGGTATTGTACCTCAAGAGTAAAGGCAATGTTTTATTAGGTCTTAAATCCTCTGCAAACATGATATTTCAATCTGGCAATTTGGGAGCAGGTTCCATAAACAACATAGAACACAGAAGCAAAATGTAACTGAGTTCCTGAAGTTGGACTTTTTCCATGGTGTTATACAAGACACTTAGTGAGACAGAAGGGAAGAGGGTAGGGCATTAAAAGAATGACACAGCCATTGAGGATATGACAAAAAAAAAAAAAAAAAACTGGTTAGAGCCAATTAGGCCCAAGATGGCAGAAGATTCAACTTAAGCTTCATTATATGCTCATTGTAATACATTAGCTAAATGACACACCTACAGGCACCATGACAGTTCCAAGGCTGACCATAAAAGGCCAAAAGGTGGGAAGTGGCCCAATTCCTGGAAATCTCCGCCCCTTCACCAAAATAGTTGGAATAATCCTCCCACTCGTTAGCGTATGAAGTTACCCAGCCCATAAAAACTAACCACCCCATATTTCGGGGCCGTTCTCACCTTCTTAGAAAGATTTTATTCTACCTATGGAGTGTGTTGTCTCTCTAAATAAACCTGCTTTCACAGTACTATGGCTCACTCTTGAATTCTTTCCTGCACGAAGCCAAGGACCCTCAGTTGGCAGCTGTTCCAGGGACTCACCAGAGATCTGGGACATGACCATCTTCTCGTGCCCCATTTTCCTGCAACATTAGGGAAAAAAATCTAAAAACAGTGGCTTGGTTGTTGTTTTTCCCTACAACTGAAGAGAAATATTCTATAGAACTGTTCTCACACTTTGCTACACATTAGAATCACCTGGGGGGCTTTGACTACTTAACGTGTTGAGGTATTTCCCCAAAAATGATATAAGAAAGCATAGGTGATTATCAAATGAAAGAGAGTTAACACTTAACCGATTCTTGGATGATGGATAAAGAATAGCCCTCACTTGCCTCCAACTCTGAGGAAATCTGTGATAGATATCGTCTTCTGCAAGAAGCATGGCAACACAATGGTTAGATAGAAACACTTTTCAAGAGAGATTTGTACCAATAAAATTTGTTAGAAGTGTCCACATTTCCGAATTTAACCAACTCATCCAACAGATACTTACAGACACCTTCTAGGAACAATGTACAGTGTTAATTGTTGAGGGTATTAGTATATTGAAACAGACAATCCCTCAAAGAGATTGTAGCCTGTAGGAGAAAATTTTAAAAATTTATTCTGACCCAGCAGGAATAAAGCTCTGAGTAATTTTTATTTATTTAAGTCACTTTCACATATTGCAAAATCATCATTGTGCTTGCTCCTGAATAGAATTCTATGATAATCTATTTTGGCTTTTCATTAGTGTTTACTTTTTGCTATTAATAATTTAAAGAAGTTCTTTGTGACATTGCAGTTTCGTCCTTAAGCACGTGTCACAAATACAGAGCATTACAGTGAGAAACAGCTATAAAGTTTTGTTTCCACGCAGTTCACATTTTAGGTGTCTGAGATTTTAATCTTTGGCCATCCCAATTATCAACTCTGAATCTTAGGGAATTGCTTGCCTTAAATACATGTTATTTGATGTAGTCCATCTTTCTTTACAGCTCCAAGGCCTAATGTACCTTAAAGAGAACTAATGTACTTTATTTTAAGACTAATGAAGGAACAATAGGGAGTTTGACTTTCTAAAACAACCCAGTAAGTGATATAACAAGATTATTAGGTTTGACATAAATATACTACCATGTGTAAAATAGAGAGCTAGTGGGAACCTGCTGTATAGCACAGAGAGCTCAGCTCAGTGCTCTGTGATGACCTAGATGGGTGGCATGTCGGAGGAGGGAGGGTTGGAGGGAGGATTAAGAGGGAGGGCATATATGTATACATACAGCTGATTCACTTCGTTGTACAGCAGAAACTAACACAACATTGTAAAGCAATTATACTCCAATCAAAAAAAAAAAAAAATTAGTAGCAAGTACCCTAACTTCCCTCTAACTGTGCAACATGCACTTGACTGCACTGTAGTCCTGCCCCTTCTCTTCTCTGTCCCCTGGTTGCCCATCACAAGGCAGAAACTCTGAAATTGTTAATAAATTCTCCCAGCATTGTTAATTTGCAATGAACAGGATGAGCCATGGTGAGCAAAATGGGGGATCTATTTTTAGCATTTATTATAGCAAATAAGTAATTTTTACCCCACAGAAGGGACCAGTGAAAAGGGACAAAGTTAAATTTGCCCCTATGTGATGGAAAAAAACAGATAATTCAGCCAGGAGAGAGTGCAGCTTGTGGCATGAAAATACAGGTGGGGAGGATGCACAAGTGAAAAAAGAAATTAAAAGAACAAGCAAAAAAAAGAGAAACGTTTATAAAGGGGAGAAGTTAAAAGATCAGGTGTTCTTCAGTTTGCAGAGCCCCCGAGGGTAAAAGACTTACTCAGAGGGTAATATAAATACTGGGTATGTAAAAATTTAATTCGAAAATAAATGGTTAAAGAAAGACTAAGGATTTCCTTTGATTTTCAATAACGACTGAAGTAAGAAACAGGCATCCTAATTTGTAAGACATAAATGACAGAGTCAGAAAAAAAATGAGTAAATACAGATCACACCAGATTAGAGATGAATCCATTAGTCAATCTAATTAAGAACTAAAACAAGTTCTTTTTCAATATAAACTAGAAGCTGATATCAGAATACCACTAAACTTCTTTTTACTTATTAAATATATTTGTACCAAAATTTGCTATAAAATGAATATCTTTAATATTTCAGATTATGTATTCGTTATTTTCAGCATGCTCTTCTAAAAATCCCATCTTATTAAAGTTTCACATTTAAAAACTCTCCATGTTATTTTATTTATTTTAAAGAATATGTTTATATTTATCTCCCCTCCAAAAAAATGAATGTTGATTACAGAATTATATATAAATTGAAAGGAGAAAATATACAAAATAAAGTTAGATATAGGTAATTATTTCACTTTCAGTAGTGGTGCTCAGTGAAAATAAATGAACAGCATTTATCCTCAAAGACTATGACCTTACCAGGGCTTAGTTTTCATTGAATGTCATTGCATTTTATATCTGAACACCAAACACTGCAATGACTAGCAGAGAAATTGTGTTTAACTGCTTGAAAATTAGCATTTTATTACATTCACTTGATAATAGCATGGGCTTCCTCTACTACAGGACAAAGGCTTGTGTCTGATTCATCACTTTATTCCTCAAGCTTGTCATATATTTAGTGAATAAGTAAATGGGCATAATAAAACTCTTCAAGGGAAATGGAACAATTGATGCCATGAAGACAACAAGCATATGAAATGCATGGAGTCACAAATTTCAAAGTCAGATTTTGCTGGTTTCAAATCATAATTATGAAAGTTTCTGTGAACTGCAAAAAAAAAAAAAATCCAGATTTTTAAAATTTAAAAATTGAGGCAAATTCCATTTAATTTGATGAAATTCAATATTTAAAAAATAGAAATTAACTAACCTTACCAAAAAGTACCTAGACTTTGTAAAACAAAGGATGTTGCCCACCATCCTGTTCTACAAAGATCAAGTCATTAGCCATTGCAGTCACTGGCCTACAGTACACCCTAAAAGGAATTCAGGATAAAAAACAGGATGAAGCATTTTGTGTTTTGGATATATGGGCCCTTAGATAGTTAAAATGCATATCTAAGGAAGAATTTCAATGACCCCATATTCTTGCATCTTCCCATACATAGATAAGCACTAAAATCATTAACTTGTGAGATATGTATTTCCCAGCCAATAAAGTTCATATATATCTATATAGATATATATGAAGTTTTCATATATATAATTTCATATACCTAGAGATAGATCTATCTATCTATGTATCTATCTGTCTACCTCTCCTACCACTTTGGAACAGTTCCTCAGAGTTATCTGAGAGGCTTTCTCCCAGGCTACAGTCCTCAGTAAGGTCCTGAAGTAAAACTGAAACTCACAGCTCTCACGTTGTGCATGTTTTATTTCAGTCGACAACTTTAATTCATAGAGTAAAAGAACAGATTTCCATGATGGAGAAAGGTATACAGTTGTCTCTCAGTAACCTCAGGGGATCGGTTCCAGGACCCCCTGCCCCCACCTCCTAGATAGCAAATCTGTAGATGCTCAAGTCCTGAAACCTAGCAGGATCCTGTGGGGCCCTCCTGGGTACAAAAGCCTTTCAGTGTTCCCAGTTTCTTTTTTTTTTTTTTAATTAATTTTACTGAAGTATAGATGATTTACAATGTTGTGTTAACTTCTACTGTACAGCAAAGTGAGTCAGTTATATATATATATATATATATATATATATGTGCTATACAGTAGGACCTTGCTGTTTATTCATTCTACATATAATAGTTTGCATATGCCAATCCCTAACTCCCAATCCATCCCTCCGCCACCATCTCCTCTCCCTCAGCAATCACAGGTCTGTTCTCTATGCCTGTGAGTCTATTTCATAGATAAGTTCATTTGTGTCACATTTTAGGTTACACATATAAGTGACATCATATGGTATCTGTCTTTCTCTTTCTGACTTACTTCACTTAGTATGATAATCTCTAGGTCCATCTATGTTGCTGCAAAAGGCATTATTTCATTCTTTTTATGGCTGAGTAGTATTCCATTGTATATATGTACTGCATCTTCTTCATCCATTCCTCTGTCGATGGACATTGAAGTTATTTCCATGTCTTGGCTATTGTAAATAGTGCTGCTATGAACATAGGGGTGCTTGTATCTTTTTGATTATAGTTTTGTCTAGATATATGCCCAGGAGTGGGGTTGCAGGATTGTGTGGCAACTCCGGTTTTTTGAGGAATCTCCATACTGTTTTCCATAGTGGCTGCACCAATTTGCATTCCCACCAACAGTGTAGGAGGGTTCCCTTTGCACCACATTTGTTATTTGTAAACTTTTTAATGGTGGCCATTCTGACCATTGTGCAGTGGTACCTCATTGTAGTTTTGGTTTGCATTTCTCTAATAATTTGTGATGTTAAATACCTTTTCATGTGCCTGTTGGCCATCTGTATGTCTTCTTTGAAGAAGTGTCTATTTAGGTCTTCTGCCCATTTCTTGATTGGGTTGTTTTGTTTTCTGTTGTTGTTGTTATTGAGTTGTATGAGTGTTTGTATGTTTTGGAAATTAAACCCTTGTTGATGGCTTCATTTGCAAATATTTTCTCCCAGTCTATAGGTTTTTCATTTTGTTTATGGTTTCCTTTGTTGTACAAAAGTTTGTAAGTTTGATTAGGTCCCATTTGTTTATTTTTGCTTTTATTTCTATTGCCTTGGGAAACTGACCTAAGAAAACATTGGTACGATTTATGTCAGAGAATATTTTGCCTATGTTCTCTTCTAGGAGTCCTATATTTTTAAGTCTATAAGCCATTTTTCATTTATTTTTGTGTATGGTGTGAGGGAGTATTTTAACTTCACCAATTTACACGCTGTCCAACTTTCCCAACACCACTTGCTGAAGAGACTGTCTTTTCCCCATTGTATATTCTTGCCTCCTTTGTCAAAGATTAATTGACCACAGGTGCGTGGGTTTATTTCTGGGCTCTCTATTCTGTTCCATTGATCTGTATGTCTGTTTTTGTACAAATACCATGCTGTTTTGATTACTGTAGCTTTGTAGTATTGTCTGAAGTCTGGGAAGGTTATGCCTCCTGCTTTATTCTTTTTCTTCAGGATTCCTTTGGAAATTCTGGGTCTTTTATGGCTCCATATAAATTTTAGGATTATTTGTTCTAGTTCTGTGAAAAATGTCATGGGTAATTTGATAGGGGTTGCATTAAATCTGTAGATTGCTTTGGGTAGTATAGCCATTTTAACACTATTAACTCTTCCAATCCAAGAACATGTGTGTTCCCTGTTTCTTATTTGCATGAGAAAGGCTTCAGCCTCCTAGGCCTTCCCTGAGTACCAAAGGGCAGATTCAAAAAGCTGCTAATCAGGGAAGTTAGGGAATGCAGAAAAAAAGGAAGAGCAATCAAGAAACAACAGTACAGAGATAAGGCATAGTCCTGGTTCCTCCTCAAGGAATATACATGTATCTTTGGGTTCTTCTACAGGAACTAATGCCCCCACCCAGGTGGAGGATGGTAACTTCATGCTGAGATCCCAGACTGGTTAGAACCAGAAGGCTAATGATTCAGATTCCTAGAACACTGCCTTTTACCTCACCACCAACCAAAATGGAAGAAAATCACACACTCTGCAGTCCCCACCCCAAATTTTGCCTATAAAACTTCTTCCCCAAAAACCATTGGGGTGTTCGGGGTTTTTTTGAGCAGAAGCCACCTGTTCTCCTTTCTCAGCCCTGCAGTAAACCTTTCTCTCCTCCAGACTCCGATGTTTCAGTTTGTTTGGTCTCACTGTGCGTTGGGCACATGAACTTGTGTTCAGCAACAGTTCCTTATATAAAATGGCATAGTATTTGCATATAACCTGTGTAAATCCTCTCATATACTTTAAATCATCTCTAGATTACTTATAACACCTAACACAATATAATGCTGTTTAAATAGCAGTAAGTACAATGTAATGCTACGTATATAGTTGTAAGTGCAATGTAAATACCATGTAAATGTTGCTAGCATGTGGAAAATTCAAATTTTGGTTTTTGAAATTTTCTGGAATTTATTTTTTAATATTTTCTATCCACAGCCAGTTAAATCCACTGTGGATATGGAGGGCCAACTGAAGTTTAAAAAATTACATTATTAAATATTAATATTAAAATATTAATATTAAAAATATTAATAGAGCCTTTTTCTTCTGGCCAAGATGGAACTAGATTTACCCTTGCTGGGGGGGAAGAAATTTTCCTCTACCCTTCTAGGTTCTTCTGGATGATCTAGAATTAAAATTGACAGGAGACAGAGTAAAAGGAGAAAAATCACATAAAATTTAATAACATCTATACATGGGAGAGACCCAGGGATACTGGGTAGCTCACCAAAATGGCCAAAGCCCTCACCTTAAATACCAACCTCAGCTAAAGACAGAAGAGGATGTTGAGGGTGGGGAGAGTCAATTATGGGAAGTAACCAGGAAAAGCACAGTAAACAAGGGTAAGATTGTGATACAGGTTTAAGTCTTCTTAAGTCTTCACTGGCCTTCTCCAGTGATTAGAGTTTCTAGAGATTTGTTCGTCCTCTCCTTTGAGGTATGGCAGCGGAAACACCCTTACAAAGGGAGATTTCTCTTACAAATATAAATGTTTCACAACTCCTACTTGTTTTTCAGAGTTTTTCCCAAGTCTGCTGTATCTTAGAATAATAACTATGCCAGAGAGACATATTTTAGGGTGGCAAATTCTGATCCCCTACACCCTTCTACCTAAAACAAATAAAAAACAAGCAAAAATACCTGAAAAAACAACTTTCAAGGAAATGGACTCAGGCAATAAGAACAATGATCCCTGAGAGAAAGAAAACAACAGAGGCGAGCACCAAGATTGCCTAAATTTACTGCCTGAAGAAAATTTCCACGTTGAGTACAAGAAGGGGGAAACCAAAAATGGAAAAGACAGAAGTTTAGGGGAGTCAAAGCAGCTACAGTTCATAAGACAGAGCGTCAGAGAGCAGAGAACAGCACAGAGAGGGAATACCAGAGGTCTGCAGAGGGCCGTTCTCAAGTCTTAGCTGAGTATTGCTCAGCACATACACTTAAAGAAATCACCTTATACTGGGAAAAGAACCACTGGAAAGGATAAGAGGGAACAAAGAACATTACTTGGAGATTGCACAAAGCTAAAAATATTTCCTATTCTCACCAGCCAGAGTAGAACTTAACTGATGGACTTAGGGAAGAGTACTTAGAAGGGTTTTATCTCAGTAGGGAGAAAATTAGACTAAATATTGTTCTGGGCTGCCTAACAAAGCTTAGAGTAAGACCTTAAAGGATAAAAGTTTTTATTCCAGAAATACAAGCTTTGTTTAAAACTTTAAAAGCAATCAAATGTAATTTATTAAGTTAACACACTAAAGAAGGAAAACAATATGATCTTGTCAATAGATGCAGAAAAAGCGTTTGACAAAATCCAATATCTACTTCTTATAAGAACTCTAAACAAACTAAGAAAAGAAATTCCCCAACTTGATAAACAATATAATTTTTTAAAAAGTACAGCTAATATACTTAATGGTGAAAGACTGAATGCTTTCCCCCTAAGATTTGGAACAAGGCAACACCTCCAGTATCACCACTTTGATTCAGCTGTTCTAGGGCCCTAATTAGTGCACTAAATCAAGAAAATGAAATAAAAGTCAGACAGATTAGAAAGCAAAATAAAACTTTTACTCTCTGATAACATGATTGTCTATATAAAACAGCTACGGAATCTACAAAATGTTACAAGAACTAATAAGTTAATTTAGAAAGTTATGGAATACAAGATCAATATAAAAATCTATTGTATATCTATATAATAGCAATAAATAATCAGAAATTTAAATTTTTAAATTTTCATTTACAAAGAATCAAAACTGATAAAAGACTGAGATAATTCTGACAAAAGCTATGTAAAATATGTGCACTGAAAACTACAAAGCTTTGCTGACAGAAATTAAAGAAGCCAGGAATAAACTGAAAAATATACTGTGTCCAAATTGATCAAAAGACTCAATTTTGTTAAGCTGTTACTCTCCTCAAAACTGAACTATAGATTCAAAGCAGTCCCAATCATAATCTCTGCAGGCTTTTCTCTGTAGAAATGACAAGCTGATTCTGAAATTCATATGGAAATGCAAAGGACCAAGAACAGCCAAAACAACTTTGAAAAAGAACAAAAAATTTGGAAGATTCACACTACCTTACTTCAAGACTCATTTTAAAGCTACAGTAATGAATATGATAGTGCTAAGATAAACAGACTAATTGAACAGAAATGAGATTCCAGAAATATATTCAAACATATATTAACAATTGATTTTTGGCAGAGGCCACTCAATGGAGAAAGAATAGTGTTTTCAACAAAAAGTACTGGAAAAAAAACCCATTACCATATGCAAAAACATAAAATGAAATTTAACCCATACTACTCACCATGTACAAAAATGAACTCAAAGTGGGCCAGGGACCTATATGTACAGCCTAAAACTATAAACTTCTAGGAGAAAAGCAAAAGTATAACTTATTTTTAAAACTAATACACTTCATAAAAATGCAGGACTGTTTTTCTTTGAAAGATACTGTTAAAAGAATGAAAGGACAAGTCACAGACCAGAGAAAATATTTGCAAATCAAATACCTAATAAAGGACTTGTATTGACAATATATATAAGGAACCCTCTATGACCACATAATAAGAAAACAAACAACCTAATAAAAACTGAGCAAAATATTTGAAAAGATACTTCCCAAAAAATGATATACAGATAGAAAATAAGCACATGAAAAGATATTTGACATCATTTTTCATTAGGTAAATGCAAATTAAAACCACAATGATATACCACTATGCATCTATTAAAATAGCTAAAATTAAAAGGACCATACCAAGTGTTGGCAAGAATGTGGATCAACTGGGACTCTAGTACACCATATATTGGGAAATAAAATGGTGCAGTCACATTGGAAAATAATTTGTCAGTGTCTTAAAAATTCAAGTATACAACTACCACATGACCTAGCCACTCCTCTCCTAGTTCTCTCCTCAAGAGAAATGAAAACATATGTCAAACTTTATGTATTCTTATATTTAAGATGTGCCTCTTATAACTATTTCTTTAGTATGGTTTGATAACTTTCATCTTTCAATTGAAATATTTATTCCATTTTGTTTTAATATTACTGCTGATATAGTTCTGTTTAAAGTTTCATGTAGTAACAGTCAAAACCTGGAAGCAATCCACAACCCAAATGCCTATGAACAGGGTGAATGGATTAAAAATTATTACATATACTACTCAGTGATAAAGAGATACTTCCAACAGCATGGATGAATCTGAAAATAATCATGCTGAATGAAAGAAGCCAGACAAAAAAGGATACATGTTGAGTAATTATATAAATTTCTAGAAAATATTAATTAAATCTATAGTGACAGAAAGCAGATTGGTGGATGTCTGGGAAGGGCTAGAATAAGAAGGAGGGATTATATGGGGCAGGAGAAAACTTTTGGGGGTGACAGTATGTTCGTTTTCTTTATTGTGGTACACACACAGGTATAAACGTATTTCAAAATATTTAAAATTGTACACTTTTTATGCAGTTTATTGTATGGCAATTATAACTTAATAAAGTCATCAAAAAATTTTAAATGGTAAGCATTAGAATTACATTCTATGTTTCAGTACTACAGAAAGTATAATTTTAAATAGCATATTTCTATATGTTTGAAATGAAAAAATTTCTGAGTTTTTATTTAGACTATACCTCTATATCTTGACTAACTAGAAAGATTTTATGCTAAGAATTAACGATAAACTTAGTAAATAAAGCCCTCTCAATCAAGATTCAACCTAAAGCACAGTTTTATAAGATACCTTCCAAATTTTAAAAAAAAGTGTCTATAATTGCAATTTGAGGCTGAAAATCACTCAAGTTGAAAATACCATAATTGTAATCATATTGTCCAAGTATATTTTCATCCCGAGGGAGAAGATAATGATCAGCCTGTGAAAGATGTTCATTCCCGTCACTTGGTCCACACTTGGTCCACTTTCTCTTGCTGTCCAGCAAGAGAAATATCATTTCTATCAACAGCTAAATATCATTCCCATCTACACCTGACACACAAAGCTGTATCATTTATTTTAAAAACACACAATTGCTTGATAATATCGGTTACATCCTCATCAGGTAGTTCTCATTAGCTCATAGTACTGAGTGGAAAGTCATAGCATCCTACTAATTATTACAAATAAAATACTGAAACAGGGGTCAGCTATCATTACCTATGCCCGCCAAAATATGAAATGAGTATACTGAATACCTTTTGTTTTACTCTTCTGAATCATCACCTCCAATCTTAGAAACATCCTCTGTAACGTAGGTAGAGGTCAAGAAATTGAATGACTAATGCAGATGATGATAGTGTTCTTACATTTCTAAGATCGAGCAGATTACTATGACTTTTAAGGTAGTAGTTAGCACTTAAGCTTTCAGCAACACTTTTCTATGAGTGGTCTCATAAAGGTGTCTTTCTGTCCTACATAATACTTTCTAACTCAGTGTGATTTAAAACAAAAAAACTCATGATAAAATTTTTTAATCACTTCTTTCAACTTTTAACATAATTGATATCATTTTTCCTTTCGCTTGCATTATATGCATTTCTATTTTCAGGAATGGATGTAGATAGATGGTTGAAGAAAAATCAAGGTCCTAAAATTTAGGCTATTTTCATCTAAAAATATTATCAATTGAGTTACAGTGAGTCTGAGGACAAACACAGTACACTAACATTAAGGTCACTGACCTAAGCCAAACTGTACTTTTCTCAAAATGTTTGGCACATTTGGAGCTTTCTTTACTAACACTAATAGTAATTGAAGTTACCTATGCAGAATTGACTAGATTGAGAAGAGAGTAACATTGAGTTCAGGACCTGAAGACAACATGTGGTTTCATTTTAGAGTACGATATTTTTAGACTATTTGAGAGAAATTCACATGCAAAGACCCTTTGTGCAGGCTCAGAGAACAAAAAACTTAGGAGGGCTAGTGGAGTTAGGCAACACAATCCACTAAATATCTTCCCTGTGTCCTAGACAGACCTACCATGCAACCCACTGACAAGGTTTGAGAAATGTCTACAAGTCACGAACTATTCAGGGACATTTAACACAAAATCTAGGCACATCTCTAGTTTGTACAGAGTTTAGAAAGTCGGTGGGAAACAAATTAACCAATATTAACTATGGGGAGGGGGGTGTCCCATGGAAGGCTGAAATAAGAGAAGATGGCAAGTCTCCCTGTGAAGGCTCCTGGGGATGAAGAGAAAGAGGAGACCTGACTGAGCACCGGCCTTGATACCACTGCGAACACTGACAAATGTACAGTGTGACACTAGGCTATGCTCAGCATCCTTGGCAAGGGGAGATGCCATGAAGGAACAAACCAAGACAGGAGGCCAGTACTGCAAGGTGTCTAACAGGTATCTGGGCAACATGTAAACGTGCATGGGAATTCTTAAAAATATTTTAAGAGGAGATCCTGAGAAAAGTCTAGAACTGCTGCCAATTAAATAGGTGAGGATAACTCAGATAAACAAGATTTGAGACGTTGCTGTAAAGTAGACACACTTATTAACAATAAAGGTAAAGCTGGAGGTGTATCAAATTATTTGGCTATGACCAGAAAAAAATGCACATGTTGTATGTTTTACAGAAGAAAATCTAAACACTTCACATGAATGTTTTAGCTGGGATTTATTGTGTCCATGGGAATTAGATGTTGAGGGAAAAAAATACCCCACAAAACTCTTTTTCTGTTGAAAAGGGCATACTGAAATGAAAGAAGTTGCCCAAGAGTTCCAGGTCCTTTGTAACTGCAACCTAATATCTCTATTAGATTGTGCTAGGCTATCCACCTGATTAATTGATTGTACTTTTACTTTGAATGAACTTTTCATAGTTTATTTCTTCTGAAAGCTACAATGTGGTGAATCGTATATGTGAAAGAATTTTGAAATCCTAAGGTGTGATAGATACAAAAAGTATCATTACTGACAAATAAAGAGTCTAATAGCAGGGCACTATGACTTATGCAGATTTTCTGGCTAGTAAAGTTTTGTTTAGTTTTTTTGGGGGGGCAATAAAAATATTAATAATTTATGAGACTGCAAAATACAGTCAGAAAAAATATACCACCATTATTCTGATTCACTACTGCTCGAAATCAAAGCAGTGCAGCCTCTATTTATAAAAAAAACAGATAACTGATATAGTTAGTATTTTGTCAAGATTCATCAGTATTAATTTGAAAAGATTATATGCTGAAAACAATCTACATAGGGATTTTTTTAAGAATAAAATATTTACTAGAAAATACTCTTATTTTTAAGCACAGCATAATTATGGATAAATTAAGCTGAATAAAATGATGATGTATAGTATTTTTCTGAGGTGTTTTAGCAGGAAATACTCGTGTTTCCAGTATTATCCATTTGCTGACTATCTTTAGATAGTCATAATTTTTCAACAACACTTTTTGGTAATTGAATGAAACTATAAAATGGAAATCTGAAATCTTGTCACTGTACAACAAAGCTTTGGTTTATGATAAACAGCAGATTTGGGTTTCATTCAAAGAAGAGATGGAAGGAGAAAATATTTTGATTGTGTTGGTTTCACTAAGCATACGAATATTTCATTGAATACCTAGTAGTGTATACATAATCTCTACCATTAAATTTACTTTACACAGTATAAAATGTTATCATTCCCCCAGTCCTAATCACTTGACTAGATATACCTGGTTGACCTTTGGAGTTTTTTAAATTTTGGTTTGCTTTTCCCATCCCTACATATTAGGTACACATTATGCCCATAAAGGAGAAGAAAATTTAAAACTTACAAACTTCCATGCACAATTCTAGTCTTTGTGTTTGGCCTGAGAAAAAATTAACAGATACGTGATGAGTAATAATAAAAATAGCAAATCACACCTGAGAACACTGACTAATACGAATAAGCTGACTGCCAACCTAATTGATGATAGGACTTTTTCTCAGTGCAAGTTTATCTTTTAATTTTTTTTTGAAGATAGCAAGCTGTGCTTAGGATCAGCTCTAATAAACCACCTTGTCAGCAGTCAGTTCTGCAAAGGATTAAGGACAAGCTGAAGTGTTCCAAGGGAAGGAAACAGCATGCCACTTCTCAGCAGCATATCAATCTTTGGGGACCTGTTCTCCATCAGCAGGTCTAAGATTGATTAGATCTTCAAACTATGTGTAATCAGTTGTGAGAGGCAGGCTTTACCAAGGCAGAGTAAGGAAGTATATATTGAAATTTAGGAAGGTAAGAAAAATGAAATGCAAAATATTACAGGAACTGTTAAAATTAATATATTCATATCCAGGCCTTATAAGTTTCATCTAATATGCCAATACTTAACATGCCACCAAATGCAAACTCCATAAGATCGGAGATTTTTGTCTACTTTGCTTACTACTGAGATGGAGAGGTGGAGAGGTAGAGGTCTTTTCTCAGAAATGCAGAAATAATCACATGATTTGACCTCAATGACACTGTGAGTACATTTACATATAAATTTCAAGAATAATTCAGAAATGCACATATACACCCCTTCAACAGCCAATTCTAATTATTGTGTATTCTGTATTTGTGAATTTGTCTACCCACTAAAATTTATCTATAACCCCAAAATAAATACTTGCAGCACTTTCATAGACATGTGTAGAGCTGTAAAATTTTGTCTTGACTGACCTGCTTGTTCCCAGCCGAGATCAAACAAGGTGACACTTCCATCTTGTTTCAGATCTCATATATAAACAAATATCTTTTTCATGGCTTATTTAGAACCACATTTTGGGGGGGATTGTACCTTTTGTTGAAGAGTTCTCTGTTTAAAATGACCGTAAAGCGTAGTGCTGAAGTACTATATAGTGTTCCTAAGTGCAAGAAGGCTGTGATGTGCCTTACAGAGAAAATATATGTGTTGGATAAGCTTCATTCAGGCATGAATTATAGCACTGTAACCATGAGTTCAATGTTAATGAATCAACAATATAGAGCATTCAGAGAAAGGAAGAAAAAAATTGCCCATTTGTATGTAAAATGCTCCAGAAAGTGCTAAAATAACATCTATAGTGTGTGATGAAGCTATGGAAAAGCAGCTAAATTTGTGGATTCATGAGATGATGACTAAATTAAAAAAAAAAAAAAGAACACATAGTGGACAGTACTGTTGTGAGGCTCAAAGCCAAAGAAAATCATAGTCATGTTACCCTGGAAAATGGTAAATCCTTCTTTGCTACTGCTGGCTGTCTCACATTTCAAGTGGTGATATGGTAAGGAAAATGTTAAATTTGCAAGCAAAACAGGTTCAGATCAGGAGATTGGCAGAAGAAATTTTAAAACATCTGCTAAGTGATCTACAGAAGAGTAGATTTTCAAAGCTGATGAGACTTACAAGGATTTTGGCAAATTAACCCGTATAACACAAATGGCTTCCAAAGCCTCTGGCTTTAAATCATTCAAAAAACATGGAATTAATTATTTGTAAGAAATGTATATTAAATAAGGTATCTATAAACAGAAGCACACATAAAACAAGGATATATGTTGTTTGGTTGATAAAAATTTTGTGACCAGAGGCTCACAGGAAGGAGCCTAACCCTCTGTTTCCCCTAAGGACAATAGTTTCATGCTGGCTAATTCAATGTTCATGAAAATTTTATAGAACTTAACTACCATAAATAAATAGAATTGACTCTGTGTGTGTATAGATATATATACATACATATCTACAACTGATACTATATGTAATTGTATACTATATATGTAGTGTCTGTGTGTGTGTCTTTATATATATAAAGAGATTATAATGAGGAATCTCAGTAAACAAGAGATTATTATACAAAATTAGCTGAGAATTCCCAAGATCTGTGGTTGGCAAGCTAGAGGCCCAGGAGAGCCAGTGGCATAAGTTCTAGTCCAAACAAAGGAGAAGACTGATGTCCCAGCTGAGTAGTAAGGCCAGAGAAGTTCCCTCTGACTCATCTTTCTTGTTCTATTCAGTTTTCAACTAATTGGATGAGGAACATCCACATTAGGAAGGGCAATCTGCTTTACTAAATCCACTGATTCAAATGTTAATCTCATCCAAAAACTCTCTCACAGACACACACAAAATAATGTTCGACCACATGTCTGGGGACCCTGTGGCCCAGTCAAATTGACACATAAAATTAACCATCACAGATGTCCATGCCTAATACTTGGGACCTATGAATATGTTGCCTTACATGGAAAAACAGACTGTGCAGATATGATTAACTTAAGGACCTTGAGATGAGGAAATTACCTTGGATAATACAGGTGGAGTGAATGTAATCACAAGGGTCTTTATAAGAGAGAGGCAAGAGAGTCAGAGTCAGGAAAGATGGGACAGCAGAAGCAGAGGTCAGAGTGATGTAGCCACAAGTCAAGAAATGTGGACAGTGTGTAAAAGCTGGTAAGGACAAGGAATGGATTCTTCCCTAGAATCTCTAGAAGGGTCACTGCTCTGCTGACACCTTTATTTTAGTTCCATAAGACCCATTTTGGACTTCTGACTTCCAGAACTGTAAAATAATAAATGTGTGCTGTGTTAAGCCACTAAATTTGTGGTAATTTGTTATAGCAGCCATAGGAAACTAATACAAGTTGCATTTGACACAAACTCAAAGGCAGACAGGGAAGCTGGAAGGCTTTATAGTGAACCAAAAGGCTTTAGTTATATTTTAAGTAAAGGCTGTTGGCATGGGAAAGATGGAGGTAGGATGACTCAAAATGGGGCCTCTTATGTGATTGTTAGGGAATGTATTTGGCCCTCTGGCTGATCCTGATTTGGAAACAGGGAAGCTGGCACTCACTGGCAAAGTCCCGATTGCTCTGGGCTGATTATTGCAGAGGTTGTGTTTTGGCTCCTGGACTAGTTGCTGTAGAAATTGTTGGTCAAAGCTCCATTATACTTTTGATTATGAAAAGGTTTCCTCTGTAACCTCAAGAAATAGATCCTCTGGTATGCACTGTATATTACAATGTCACTGTTTCTGATGAGAAGTAAGCACCTATTGCTTTTCCATTGAAGGTAACATCTTTTTTATCTGGTTGCCTTTCATATTTTTTCTTCTGTTTTCTTTTTATCCTTCATCTTCACATGTCTGACATGATGTCTCTAAGTGCGGTTAAATTTGTATTTACCTTGCTTCAGGTTCACTAAGTTTTTTGGATATGTGGGTTAATATCTTTCAAAAATTTGGGGAACTTTTCAGTTTTTATGTGATCAAATTACCTGTTTCTCTCTTCTGGAACTTCAATTACCCACATGTTAGATCCTCTGATGTTGTCCTACAGCCTCTAATGCTCTGATTTTCCTTCCTATTTATTTGCCTTCAAGTTTTATGAATGGATCCACTAGAAAAAAGAAAATCCAAATGGACAACTAACATATGAAAAAGTGTTCAACCTCATAAACAGCCGAGAAATGTAAATTGAAAGCAAAATTAGATACCATTATACACCACCAGAATGGCTAAAATTTAAAAGGACACAAAATATCAACTCTTAGTTTTGATGTATAACAACCAAACTACCTTGATCCTGTATAATGCCAAGACTTCTCTTTGAGAACTGGATCCCAGTCTCTTATATGTTTCCAGCAATTGTCACTACTGCATGGTAAGTTTTTTTCCATCTCTACTGGATCATACTAATTATAAAGCAAACCCAAACCAAAATTCTTCTCTTAATCCTAAATCCCTCTCTGGTAACTACCTCACTTCTGTGCTTGCATTTACACTACCTTGATGATATCATTTGGTATCATGGCTTTAAATATATCTGTATCTTGATGACTCACAAACATACTTCTAATTCTGATCTATCTTCTAAACTCCAAATTCATACATCTATCTCCATTCTGCTTGGATGCCTTATAGTCATCTGAAACTTAAACTCCTGATATCCACACAATCCTGAAAAAAAAACTTCTTTTGGTAGTAAATGGCAACTTCATCTATCCAACTGCTTAGTCCAAACACCTTGGAATGGTCCCTGACTCCTCTCTCATACCTCAGAGCTATCTTTCCAAAAAGAAAAAAAAAAAAAAAATGACAGCTTTACCTTAAAAATACATCTAAAATTAAGATCACTTCTTATCACCTCTAGTCTTTCTATCCCATGTCAAGTGATAACTGTTCACTCTGTTTTACACCTTACATTCCTATAATCTGTTTACAACACAGCATGTAGAATGATCTTTTTAATACTTAAGATTCTGTCACTCTGCTTAAACTCTCCAATGACTTCCCATTGATTTCAGAATAAAAGCCAAAGTTCTCATAACTTCCCATAAATCTCTAATGATCTCATCCTCATCTCTCTGACTCCATCGCCTGTACTCTCTTTATGTCCTTCATGAGCATTAAGAATTTTATTGTATAAACCAAAACCACACAAATTTTATTATCCTGAAGTAATATCAGACAAGGGAAAAAAGCATTATTCTAATAAAAAATAGTGAAGAATTTCAATTATATATTTTTTTACTACTTTTTAAAAATAAGAAATAAGTTGTTATTGGCCTATATTTAATCTTGATGGTAAAGATTAAAACATTATAAAATGAACTAGCTCTTCATTATTTATTATATCTCTAAGCATCTCTCTGATGTGATTTAAATATAAAATCAGGGGCTTCCCTGGTGGCACAGTGGTTAAGCATCCGCCTGCCAATGCAGGGAACACGGGTTCAAACCCTGGTCCAGGAAGATCCCACGTATGGCAGAGCAGCTAAGCTCGTGCACCACAACTACTGAGCCTGCGCTCTAGAGCCCACAAGCCACAACTACTGAGCCCACGTGCCACAACTACTAAAGTCTGAGTGCCTAGAGCCTGTGCTCCACAACAAGAGAAGCCACCGCAATGAGAAGCCCGCACACCGCAATGAAGAGTAGCCCCCGCTCGCCACAACTAGAGAAAGCCCACGTGCAGCAACAAAGACCCAATGCAGACAAAAATAAATAAATAAAATAAATTAAAATATATATATATATAATAATAATAATAAATAAATATAAAATCAGGTCTGAGACTGAAATCTTGTATCTTTAAGTGAACACTGAAATCTTCTTTTACAATATTCTCAAGTACTTAACCATATGCTATTTTATAAGGATTATAAATAATATTCACCGAGAGTCAAGATTATGTTTTCACTAATATCTGTGGATAGAATATATAAATTGTTCTATTGGAGTGATTTCTCCATTAAAATAAAAGAATTCTAGTGATAGTATTTATAGTATTTCCTCTTAAATCAACTTGTAGAAAATGTTGCCATCTCTCAATGTCTCTTGTATGGGATCTTAACAATAGAGTGCTCATTATTCTATACTGAAATAAAAAGGTATGTGTGAAATAATAAGAAATATATACAGTGGTCCTTCCCCCAGTTCCTAACACAGAGTCCCGTAAAATCCTGGTCATCTCCTGAGTGACAGGGGTACTAAAAGCATCTTTTGTTCTAACATTTGGTCTTTTAAACTCAGTTCCTGATAAAATAACTTCTAAGGCCCTTGGAATCTCCAGAGTGATAAGTGTCTTTTTGCACACTAAGGAGATGTGTGGTGACTGGGGGTCCCTATGTAGTTTGGAGATGGGGGATGGTCACCAGAAAGACCAAGCCATGACTAGAAGCTTAAAACTTTCAGCCCCAACTCCCATCCTCCATGGAGGGGAGAGAGGCTGGAGACTGAGTTAATAATCGATTATGCCTACATGATAAAGCCTCCACAAAAATTCCTAAATTATGAGGTTCAGAGAACCTGCAAGTTGATGAACAGACCCACGTTTCTGGAGGGTAGAACACTCTGCTCCAAAGGAACAGAAGCTGTGCTTAGGACCCTTCCAGACCTTGCCCTATGTACCTCTTCATCTGACTGCTTATCTGTATATTTTATTATATCCTTTGTAATAAACCTGTAAACAGAAGTGTTTCCCTGAGTTCTGTGAGCAATTATAGCAAATTATCAAACCTGAGAAGGGGACTATGGGAATCCCTGATCTGCCGCCAAGTTGGACAGCAGTGTAAATAACCTGGGGACCCACCATGTATGATTGGCATCTGAAGTGAGGTGTAGTCTTGGAGGACTGATCCCTCAACCTGTGGGATCTGCACTAACTCTAGGTAGTTAATGTCAGAAGTGCTTGGTGTGGAAAACCGTACATTTGATGTCAGAAATGTTGTGACTAGTAGAGAAATAGTTTTCCTTTCAGTGTGGTTATAAGATTTCAGTAGTGAAATTTATATATTTTTAATTTATTCAACCACTTACTTATGGAGCAACTACTGTGAGCCAGACACCACACTCTACTCTGCACACACAGCAGTGTGGCAAATAGACACAGGAACTGTCCTATCAGAGCTTACAGCAGAGAATGGTCTTACCCTTTTGTAACGTTCACATTGCTGATCCCACCAATAGAAAAATCTGAAATATAGAAATATTATACTGAGAATTTCAACTAAGAAAGACATACCACATCTTATCCATCTAAGTTGTACTCCATGATTAGCACAGTACCTAGCGTGTGTTAGGCCCTCAGTGACTGTAAGACGAGGAAATTATATTTCTTAAGGGGAGATATATTGTCTTGTTTTATATCTCAACCACCTAGCAATTTACTTTTAAATTTAGACTCCTGTAACAGATCAAACACATATTATTATTGCCCAAACCCCACTGACAACCAACTTTACCATTCCTACTTAAACTTTCATTTTATTACTTTACCACATTTGACAAATAATGTCACTATTAGTAAGGAGAAAGAGGGAAAATGATATTTCTTGAGCACTTGCTCTGGGTCAGACACTATGTAAAAACTCCATGTGCATTATGTCATTCAATCATCATAACATCACAATGAAATAATCACTTTTACTCCCCATTCTACAGATGGGGAACTAATGATGGTAAGTAGTGAACCCAGATTCTCAGGCTTTAAAGCTTGTACTTTTAAACACTACAATGTCTAATCCTAATATTCATTATTTGCATTCTTTTTAAGACATATTATTTTCCTTCAGTAAGGCTAGTCTCCTCAATTAGATGAATCATAGGTCCCAGTTTTCCTAGTTTCACCACTGTTATGCTTGTTACCTGGCTTAATTATTAATAGTGCCCCCTTTTACTTTCAAAGGTATCTGAGTGTGGATGATAAATCATATGGTCTCCTTAACTCTTATTTCATCTACACCTGAGTAACCAGTCCTCATTATTGTTTTGCCCAAGTGGAGCAACTTCTCCAGAGAATGACATTTAGAAGCTCCTCTTTATCTCTTCACCAAGTCACTTTCTTCACCTTTTTCAGAGAAGAGCTTGACTAAAGTTTTCATAGAGATGTCTTTGATTAACAACACAGCATGATGGCATTTTTCTTACTTGAAAATCTCTCAGTTATCTAAAATAAGACTCTTGATTTATTAAGCAGCATTTTAAAATTGTTTGCCTTAGTACAACTTTTACATTTTATATGATCTGATCCTGGACAGTATGCTGCACTGTTTTGTTTGTTCATTTATTACCAGCATTATCTTTTTCTGGGGAAGCATTTAAGTCAGTTAAAATAAAAGATGTAGGCAAAGTAGGTTAGAAAAGGAAAATCTGGATCAAAGAGAAAGAAAAATGTAAATATGGTAAGAGCAATTGTCAAAATACTATTGCTGCTGTGGCAAATTATCACAAACTTAGTGACTTAAAATAACACAAATCTATTCCTATACAGTTCTAGAGATCAGAAATCCATCACAGGTCTCATTCTGCTAAGAGACAACTACCAAAGTGTAACATAGACCTAAACGGAATTCCAGGAGGAGAAAAAAAGAACGAAAAGAAGAAATACTTGAGCAACCATGACAAAATATTCCAAAATTAATGTTAGACACCAAACTAAAAGATTAAAAAGAATCTACACCTAGGCATATATTCCAACTGCAAAAGAGCAAAGATAAAGAAAACATCTTGAAAGAAGCCAGAGGATAAGACATGTTATCTATACAAGAGTAAAGATAATAACTACACCGGACTTCTGCAAAACAACGCCAAGAAAGGAGAGTTGAGTGAAATACTTAAAGCATAAGGAAAAGAACAAAGCAAAACAAAACATTTACCTAGAATTCCTTACCCTACAAAATTACCCTTTGAAAGTGAAGGAGAAATAAACTTTCTCAGACAAATGAAAATTAAGGGTATTTGTTGCCTGTAGACCTGCCTTGAAAGAAATGTGAAAAGAAGTTCTTCACAGAGAAGGAAAATGATATAGATCAGAAACCTGAATCTACATAAAGACAAAAAAGAGCACTGGAGAAGGAATCAGTAAAGATATAAAAAAATTAAAACTTGCACTTTTCTTATCCTTAATTGATCTAACATTTGTTTAAAATAATAATAGCAACAATGTATTCAAATATATATATATACATACGTATATGTGTGTGTATATGTGTATATATATATATATATATATATATATATACACACACATATATGCACCTGTCTGCTTATGTGTAAGTAAATGAGTGACAGCAATAAAATAAGGGACAGGAGGGAAGAATTAAGATTATTTTGTTATTATACGGCACTCACACTATCTGTGAGGTGGTAGTATAATACTATCAGAAAGTATACTTGGATTAGTTGTAAATTATTGCAAATTCTGGGCAACCACTGAAAAAATTTTTTTTCAAGTATAACTAATATGCTAAGGAAGAAGAGAAAATGAGATCATGTAAAAGTCTCAATTAAAACCACAAATGGCAGAAAAAGAGTGAAAGACAAAAATAGGGTCAAAGAATAAGGGCAATGAATAGAAAACAGTAACAAATATGGTAGATAATACTCCAATTATAGCAATACTCATTTTAAACATCAGTAGTCTCATCATATTGATTAAAAGACAGAGATTGTCTTTTAAGTGGAACAAAAACCAAGACCCAATTATATGTTGTCTATAGGAAACCCACTTTAAAAGTGAAGACACATAAAGATGAACAGTAAATCAATGAGAAAGATATACCATGCTCGTACTAATCAAAAGAAAGCAGTAGCAGCTATGTTAATTTCAGACAGAGCCGACTTCAGAGCAAGAAAACTTGTCAGGGATAAACAGGGGCATTATGTAATGAAAAAGTGGTCAGTTCCTCAAGAAGACATAACAACTGTTAATGTGTTTGCACCTAACCAGAGAGTATCAAAATATGTGAGGCAAAAACTGATAAATTGCAAGGAGAAACAGATGATTCTGCCACAAGAGTTGGAGACTTCAACACCCCTCTATCAGAAAGGGACAGATTGAGCAGGCAGAAAACCGGTGAGGACTTAGTTGAACTAAGTTGATATCACCATCAATCAACTTGATATAATTGACATTTACTGACTATTTCATCCAACCACAGCAGAACAGACATTCTTCTCAAACTCACTTGAGACCACATTCTGGACCATAAAACCCACCTTAACAAGTTTAAAAGAACAGAAATTATACAATGTCTGCTCTCAAATCACAATGGAATTATGCTAGAAATCAATAACAGAATAATAGCTGGAAAATCCCAGAATAGTTGGGGGTTGGACAACACACTTCTAAATAATACATGAGTCAAATAAGAAATCTCAAGAGAAATTTTAAAAATATTTTGAACAAAATGAAAATGGAAACACAACTTACTGTGAGATGCAAGGAAAGCAGAGCTTAGAGAGAAATGCATAGCATTGAATACATATATAAAGAAAGAAGACAGATCTAAAATCAGTAATCTAAGCTTCCACCTTAGGAAACTAAAAAACATTTAAAATAAAGAATAAAAATTAGAACAGAAACCAATAAAATTGAAAACAGGACATCAACAGAGAAAAGTCAACACAAACAAAGGCTAGTTCTTTGAAAAGATTAATAAATTTGATGAGACCTAGCCAGGATAACTAAGAGGAAAAGAGAGAAGATACAAATTACTAATATTGGAAATGAAAAAGGAGTCATCACTAGAGGTCCCATGGACATTAAAAGAATAATAAAAAGTATGAACAGCTCTGGCTCAAATATTTGGTAACACAGATTAAATGGACCGATTCCTTGAAAGAAACAATCTGTCAATATTCACAAAAGAAAAAGTAAACAACAGGAGAAGACAAGACACAGACCAGGAGAACATATTTGCAGAAGATTTATCTGACAAAGGACTATTATCCAAAATATACAAAGAACTCTTAAAATTCAGCAATAAGGACTTCCCTGGCGGCGCAGTGGTTGAGAGTCCGCCTGCCGATGCAGGGGACACGGGTTCATGCCCCGGTCCGGGAAGATCCCACATGCCGCGGAGCGGCTGGGCCCGTGAGCCATGGCCGCTGAGCCTGCGCATCCGGAGCCTGTGCTCCGCAACGGGAGAGGCCACAACAGTGAGAGGCCTGCGTACCGCAAAAAAAAAAAAAAAATTCAGCAATAAGAAAAACAACTAAATTAAACAATAGCCCAAAAATTTGACCAGACATTTCACCAAAGGCAATATACAGGTGACAAAATAGCATATGAAAAGATGTTTAACATTATATGTCATTAAGAATTTATAAATTAAAACAATGAGATACCACTACACAACTATTAGAATGGCAAAAGTTTAGAAGATTAACAACACCAAATGCTGGCAAGTGTGTGGAGCAACAGGAACTCCCATTCATTGCTAATGGGAATGCATAATTGTACAGCCACTTTGGTAAACACTTTGGCAGTTTTTCAAAGCTAAACATAATGATGTGTCAATGTAGTTCATTGACTGTAACAAGTGTACCACTCTGGTATGTGATTTTGATAGTGGGGAGGCTGTTGTGCATGTGGGGACAAAGGATATACAGGAAATCTCTGTGTCTTCCACTCAATTTCTCTGTGAACCTAAAACTACCCTAAAAAATAGTCTATTAAAAGATTAAAGTAAAATAAAAATAAATTTTAAAGAAAAGATTTCTGTGTTTGCTATAGATAGAAATAATGTATCTGGATTAATTAATAGAATGTTTTAGCTTTCACATTTTCATTACTTAAATTTTCAGTATCTACATACTATTCTATAAAATAATAATTAAAAATAAGCATTGCTTCTGATTTTCATGATATTAGACTGTGCATTATTCATTATTTTTAGATACCTAGAATTTTATAAGATAAAAAATAACTAAGTAGGGATAATATATAAGAATAATTGTAGTAGCAATATAGGAGTAGGGGATTAAGAGGTACAAATTATTATGTATAAAATAAGCTACAAGGATATGTTGTACAACAAGGGGGGATATAAAAAATATTTTATAATAACTATAAATGGAGTATAACCTTTAAAAATTGTGAATCACTATATTATACACCTATAACTTATATAATTTTAAAAATTTAAATAACTGAGTCAAAATAAAGATAGTAAAGGACTAAGGGGATATATAGGTCTCACCTCCCCCATCCCCCCAAAATCAGAATTTGCCAAAAAAGCACATTTTCTTCTATATACTCTTAGAGGATATTCTAGAACGTTCTCCAAAGCCATAGAAGGACTTAAATAAATATTTTATTCATTAAATGCACATTGGGATTCACAAGTAAAAGAAATGTCATTGCTCCTGAAGACAACATGTCTAGATAAATACTGATGCCCCATCCCAGAAAGGTATAAGATCCATTATCAATTAATTATTAAGGACCTACCTACCGTGTGCTCACCCATCATAAACACTGAGTGTGATATAAAGACAAGACATGGCCCTGTTATCTTTCAGGGAAAGGGAAGAAATAAAGAAGGCTTTAATATGGAGATCGTATATGAATTGCAGAATGGGTGAAACAGGGAGCACAGATTTATTAATTTAAATATAATTGTTTATTTTGAAAAAGAGGTGGAAACGCGCGCGACCCCTGAGCAGCCTGCCTGGGGCGCTGATGTGCGCTTGCTCTGCACCGAGTCCCAGGGGCAGTTTGAATTTCACTCCCTGAGTTGGGTCTCCTGATCCTGGGCTTGCGGCACAGACTGGAGGGGTCTCGGCGCCTCGTGACACCACTGAGTAGGCGCTTTGCTCCTGGACCCGCACTAGAGGCTTAAAGGATGGCCTCCTCATTTCTGGTACAATTATGCTCTCATATTAATGAAAAGATTGGAAATATTAAAAAAACCCGTCATTGAGAAATTGTGGACTGTATTAAAATAGGAGATGAGATCATTGCAGTAAATGAACTTCTAAATAAATTGGAATTGGAAATTCAGTATCAAGAACAAACCAACAATTCACTCAAGGAACTCTTTGAACCTCTTGGAGAAGACTGTAAAGATGTGGAACATCTCAAAGAAAACATTCCTTCCCATTTGCCTCAAGTAACCCAGAACTTTGTAATGGATCAGATCTTGACCCTGAACAACCAGTCAAAGATGAGGAACCTGCACCCACAAAGAAGCCCCCCAAAGAGCAAAGAAATATTAAAGAAATGTCATTTATAACTTCTGATGAGTTTAATGGCATTCTTGTGTACATGAAATCCCACCTAACCTATTGTCAAATTAACGACATAACCTAACCTATTGTCAAATTAATGATGTTATTAAAAAAAATCAACAAGGCAGGGACTTCTCTGGTGGCGCAGTGGTTAGAACCTGCCTGCCGATGCAGGGGCCACAGGTTTGATCCCTGGTTCGGGAAGATCCCACATGCCATGGAGCAACTAAGCCCGTGTGCCACAACTACTGAGCCTGTGTTCTAGAGCCTGTGTGTCACAACTACTGAAGCTCACGTGCCTAGAGCCCGTGCTCTGCAACAAGAGAAGGCACTGCAATGAGAAGCCCACGCACTGCAACAAAGAGTAGCCCCTGCTCACCACAACTAGAGAAAGCCCACGTGCAGCAACGAAGACCCAACGATGAAGACCCAATGGAGACAAAAATAAACAAATAAATTTTTTTTAAAAAAGAAATCAACAAGGCAGTAGTTAGTAAATATAAGATCCTACATCAACCAAAAAAGTCTATGAGTTCTGTGGCCAGAAGTCTCTATCACAGATTTATTGATGAAGAAATGAAGGAAACCAAAGACCATTATTTTGTAGTGGAAGCTGACATAAAGGAGTTGACGGCTTTGAAAGTTGAAAAGAGGTTTCACGTAACACTGAATATTTTACAACACTGCTGGAGGCTATCAGAGGTCCGAGGGGGAGGACTTACCCGATATGTTATAACATAAGGCCCTTTTGAGCTTCTGAACCAGCCAACGGTAGAGATAGAAGCTATTCCTATTGTTTCCTTACATGTAATTTCTTTATATATAATTTCTTTAGCTTTTTCATTTTCTTGTTTGTTTCTTGTAAAAATAAAACTTAAATAATGTATATTTTAAAATCCACTTTCTTACAGTAAATATTTAATCACCTACCACGTAAGCCTCTGTTCTAGGCATACAATGGAACTAAAAAATGTTCATATTTAGTTTTGGTGTTTAGTGACAGTGCTGCCAACCCCAGGAAGACAGGTGCAGATGTGATAATAAAAGTCAAAGTTCAAGAAGATGAGATCAAGGACATCCAGGCTCTTTAGAAGTAAAGGTCATTAGTGTCTAAATTCCACTAATGATATTTCAGTCTATAGGAAAAAGTTGGATTTGGAGGCAGCCCATCCACGTGGTTATTCTGCTTTCCCATATGTGGTTAAGGAACAGCTTACCTGAAATACATTCAGTGTAAATCAATCTGTAAACATCGACCTGTAATGAAATTGTAATAAGAGTATATTGAGATGAAAAAGATGATAAAATAAGATGTGTAAGCAGATTGATAGTGGTCATGGAAAACAAGTGGTTGGATTGTAAGAATTTAATGGAGTTTCTCTTCCGCACTTGGGGAGACTGTTAGTCTATCTGTGTCTCAGTGAGCATTCTCCAGAGAAACAGAACAGTAGGTTATCCATCTAACTATATCTCTCTCTATATCTATCTGCCTATCAATCATCTATCTATCTATCATCTATCTATCTATCATCTATCTGCAGAGGTTTATTACGAGGAATTGGCTGATGTGATTATGGAGGCTGAGAGGCCTCCAGATCTGCCGTCTGCAAGCTGGAGGCCCAGGAAAGCCGGTGGTGTGATTCAGTCTGAGTGTGAGGGCCTGGAAACAGGGGAGCCAGGCCAGATCAGATGAGATGAGATGTTTCAGCTCAGCAGTGAGGCAGGAAGAAAAAGAGCAAATTCCTCCTGCCTTCCTCCACCTTTCGTTCTGTTCGGGTCTTCGATGGATGGGAGGATGCCCACACACACAGGGGAGGTCAGTCTGTTTCAGAGTCCACTGATTCCAATGCTCATCTCATCTCGAAACATCCTCAAGGACACATCCAGAAACAATGTTTAATCTGGGCGCCCATGGCCAGTCAAGTCGGCACATAAAGTTAACCATCACAATCTACATCCATGCTGTCTGCTTGGCAGGCTGATCCTCGTAGCAGAGAAAAAATTGTCTCACCAGGCCCAGCTGCCTGGTTAACACTGTCACTGTGATGATCACAGAATACATTATGGGCACTGCTCATTTATTGTTATCCTTTCTTTCTCCCTAATTTAAATGCAGGTATATTTAATTTTTCATGTCTCAGTTTAATTAAAAATAGTGGCATTATCATTTACGTTTTTAAAGTCTTGCTTGTTTTTTCTCTATGAATCATTTTTCCGTACGTTCTCTATCAAAAACATTTTCTCTGTTTAAGATTTCTTTTCCTGAAACTCGTATTGAACAACTGTGTTGGTAAGTTTAATTCTTGTGGAATGGATACTGAGTCTCTGTTTTGATTATTAGCATGTAATCAATACAGTTGGTAAAACCGTATTCCTCAAACACTAATAAAGACATTAATTTTCAAACAATAAATAAATAAATATAATCGTTTATTTTGTTTTACTGTATTTATATGGAAAGGATTTTTTGTAAAGAATAAAATAAAAGGTTAAGCTAATGGCAGGGCTCCCTTCTCTACCTACTCATGAAGACTCAAATCATATTTCTTATTCCTAACTTCCATAAGCAAAGACTGGTTATAAAATTATCTGTGCTATAAATCTTTTCTGTAATATATAGGCACTTATGTTTACATGTAAATACATATATATAAATTACATGTCATTGAATATATGTGAATAAAAGAGTTATACTGATATTAATATATATCTATAATATAGAGGTATATTAGAAAAGTCTGAATGTATATATAAAAACCTTCAACCGTGGTTATTCCTAGATGATAGATATAATTTTATTTGATTATGGGTCTTCCTACTTTATAGTTTTGTTTTTATTTTCCAGTGACCATGCATTATGTTCATAATCATGAAAAATAACAAGTTCATAAAAATACTCATTTCTAAAATTTTTAATTTACAGTGAAATAATCATAGTCCACCATGAAATTTACAGTAGTTTCTTTAAAAAAATAAAAGCAGACGGATAGTAGTTAAAGTTAAAACAAAATATTTTTAACACAAGTCTCTGATTCTTTCAAGATCTGAATATACAAACTTGAACTAATTGTAATAATTTTGAAAAACCTGTTATTTAGAAGAAAGAAGAAAAGATGATTACATATATGATATGAATTCAATAACATTATTATTTGCAATAAAATTGCAATTTGAAAAAAAACACATGAATTAACTACTTAAGATTTTTCCTACATGTCTGTGAATACTAAAAATAAAAGGAAAATAGAGGAGAAAAAGTATTTTGTTTCATTCCTATTCAACTACTATTTTATGCATAACTCTTCAATGATTAAAGAAATGGATTTTGACCAGAATAGTTATAATGGATTATCCCACAGCAGGAAGTTAGTCAGCACCTGTGATCCATTCTGCCCACTTTTGAAAAACAGTTAAGCAGTAACTTTCCTGTCCTTTATTAATTTAATATGACAAACCTAATACAGTGGCAACATTCGTGGACATGCAATGACTACCCAAAAGTTTATGATACAAATTTTTATGAACTGCATGTAAGTTATTTTTTAAGAGTTTGATAGTAGTGTCAACATTTGGAAAGTGTTCTCATCTTATTAATAAACACATTGCTTGTTCTCACAAGCAGGGCTAAATAACAAGGCATGTTAACAAAAGACCTCATCAATTTAAAACTCTAAATATTTTTGGTTGTTTTCTTGGTGTGTGTGTGTGTGTGTGTGTGTGTGTGTGTGTGTGTGTGTGAGTGAATTTAGAGACATGTTAATAGAACAGTTAGTCATTTTACTGAAAAATTAATTTAGAAACAAAACCTTATCCCTGATAAAAAGTGTGTGCATATATAATAATAACGGTGAAAGGTAAATACATTTAAATAAAACTTGCACACATGTACACTAGCTCGCTACAAACTGTTAGTTGCACTTTAAATTACATATAAAAATGTAGTTGTAACTCCAAAAGCTATTCTAAGTCACAGCAGAGATTTTTGTGTCTCATAAATCAGAACCTTTTTTTATCCCTCATACATTTTTATTACTTTATTAGGCATGTAACAGGGTGAAAGAGTATACAAGCCGTTAAGCCCTGTTAACAAGCCGTGGTACGCTTGTATTTCAGCTCCACGAGGCTTCTGTAGTTTTGGCTTTTTTCAAGCCTTCTGATATTCTGTGCATCACAGACCACATTTGATTAAGAAAAGCATGTTCCTGAAACATCTGTCTGTTTAGTTACATTCAAACTGCCCCTTATGGATACAACATTTTCTTGGAATCTTTCTATTCCTGATGGGTGCCAAAGGGGGAAAAAATATACTCTCAAGGTCACCAGAATTCATTAAATACAGCTGACAATGTTATGGTACAGGGAGGAAAAAATCTTCCCAAGTTTGTATACAATATTATATTCACAAAATATTAGTTTACTCTTAAAGGAATCAAGAGAAATACCAAGGGAACGAAGCTATAAATGGTGACAATGCTTCTCAGCTAGTGTGGCCCTCTGCATCACGTGGGTGCCAGAATGTAAAGCACGTAATCCATCCCTCAGGGCACTGAGCAGAAGTCAGATCATGTGGCCAGGCCAAGCAGGATGGATTTAATTAGGAAGACTGCAGCAGAATATTCACATAATCACCTAAAATTTCATTTTGCCCAGTTAAGCACTAGCTGTTTTCAGAGCTCACTCTGAAGAGTGAGGAAGTTTCCAAAAGATTACCAGAACTTGTCTCATTAATTCAACCCCAAAGGAGGGCTGGGACTATGTGTCTGGTCACTAGTGTTGACACTAATCAGGGCTAAAGTAGGCAGAGGTAGCACTGGCTGAAAGAAAAATCCCCAAACATTCAGGCTTCTTGAAAAGTGTAATGGTACTTTACATACAGCTTTATGGGACTAGCAGGTAGTCTTTGAGTACAAGGATGACCTAACTTTTTTTTTTTAATTAAATGTCAACTGCTCAGTGATATTTACCATGGAAACCCTATTTAAAATTGTAATTCTGATGCCCTGTACCCTGATTTTTTCTATTAATTTATTACCTCATACTATATTACTTAAACATTATATTAATTTTTTATTGTCTATCTTTTCTCCACTAGAATTGGGAATTTTTTTGGCTTCATTTACTAATATATCTTAAGTGTTTAAAATAATACCTGACTCATAGAAGAGGATCAATAAAGAGCTGTTAAAAGAATGAAGCTTCTGAATTTTGAAGAATTTCCTTTGGACTCTCCCCTTTAGAAAGGGCTCTGCAGTGAAAAAAAATTCGGGAGATTTATCAAGTCCAAACGATGCTTTCACCAGTCAAGTATACTAAGCTCTGTGCTCTCATTACATAAGGAAACCCAGAGGTCAATGGCACATCACCTGGACACTAAGGACAATCATAGCTGGAAGGAACAGGTCTCCTGGGAAAAAAGCAAGCATGGGAGAGCAAAGAGCAAGCTTCACCACCTCGTAACTGTACATATTTAGGCACATTTCTTAACATGTTTTAGCCTCAATTTTCTCAAAATAAGGGTACTACCTACTTGGCAGATTTACTGTGAGAATGAAATGAGATTACATGAGTAAAGCATTTATTGAAGTGCTTGGCACATTCAGAAAATGATCATTCCCTTGCCCTCAAACTCAAGTCCACAAAAATTGAATTCCTAGCCTTTTCTACCACAATTAAGTCATTGCTTAGAATCTCAACACACAAGACTGAAACCTTGACTTTTTAACTGGGTGTCAGTACCCGTCCCCTACGTCCCTGCTACAGACCACACACTACCCTGAGCCTCTTCCCATTACTGACTGCAGGGCTCTCCATTAACTTGCTTGCTGGCCCTCTGCTCAGGTGGACACACTGCTCATTTCCTGAGCAGCTTAAAGAATCTCAGCCTCAGCTCTTGGGTCACCTGTCCTTCCCTCTAAAGGCTCATCCCTCAAGACACCAACCCTTAGCACTGCTCCATGTTTCCACACAAGATACCTGTTTAAAGAGAATGACACCTCACTTTCTTTCAGCCCTCCAGGTCACCCGGCCTTCCTCATCCCAGCCCAGTTTGCTACCTCAGGAACCCAGGGTCTAAAAGGACCTTCACTTCAACAAAATACTCAATGTATTTTGAAGGAAAATAATTATTTTTGATTTAAGAAGTACACAGACAGGCGACTTCTCTGGCCCCTTTCTCTCGGACCAGTGAACCTCGCCCGGGAGCGCTCTCTAATAAAGCTCACTTGAAGCTTTCCTCTGTTTCGCGGTGCCGTTTGTTAAGATCCGACCTTACATTTGGTGCTGAAACCCGGGAGGGGTATCAAGCCCCACGGGTTACCGCGTGGGCCGCTCCTCCCCTACCCCAGGAGACAACCAGGGAACCTCTACTCATCCACCCGCTCCGGCAGAAAACGGGAACAGAAACTCCAGCTAGCCATCGAGGCTTCTGCCGCCTCTATCACCTCCCTCCAGCGCCAGATCACCTCAGTAGCCCGAGTTGCCCTCCAAAATCGACGAGCCCTGGATCTCCTGACGGCCGACAAAGGAGGTACCTGCCTCTTCCTACAGGAGGAATGCTGCTATTACATCAATGAAACAGGACTCGTCGAAGACAACGTAAAAGCCCTCCATCGCTTAAGAGAAGAACTCCAACGCAAACACCAACAGTCCGCCTCCCCAATTCCCGATTGGTGGCGATCCACCTTCTATACCTGGCTAACACCAATCTTAGGCCCCTTAATTCTCATCTGTATCTTGCTCACGTTTGCTCCCTGTTTTCTTAGGTTCCTTCGCAGGCGCATGGAGGAAGTCTCTCGGGTGGCCACAAACCAAATGCTCCTCGGTCCTTACACCTTGCTTCCTACAGAACCCCCCACTGGTCTCCCCTAAGCCTCAGACCTCTGGTCGCCCGACTCCCCTTTCGACACCCCCATTCAGCATGAAGTAGCCAGAGATCAGAACGCCGCCCCATTACACCAAAGATGTCGGGATGTAAGGCCAACTGGCCCGAGGCAGGGGAACACAATCAGATTCACAGGTTGCATCAGGCCGAAATTCTCCGGACCACCCAGTTCCAGAAACTGCCCTGGAGACATTCCGGACCACCCAGTTCCAGGAACTGACCTGGAGACATTCCGGACCACCCAGTTCCAGGAACTGACCTGGGGACTTTGAACCCAGCCCAGCCTTCCCACCTTTCGAGCGGCGGGACTAACGGTCCCCCAGGATACCCGAAAAGACCACTAAATAAGGAATACCCTGCGCCCTCCCAGATTCACCACACCCCTTTCCCTTCTTCCCCTATAAAATCTTGCCCGCCCGGGTGCAACTTCTCTGGCCCCTTTCTCTCGGACCAGTGAACCTCGCCCGGGAGCACTCCCTAATAAAGCTCACTTGAAGCTTAAAAAAAAAAAAAAAGAAGTACACAGACAATAGTTCCTGAGATTGACGTCTAAAAAATTAAATTTAGGAGGAAAGCAGAGCCAACAATCACATGGAGTTGTTACAGTGAACCTGCGGACGGGGGATCATGGTCATGGGCCTAGACTAGTTGCATTTCCAAAGTGTTTCTCAAAGCCATCTATCTCACTTGACATTGCTTCATCCACAGCCTCAGTGTAGGTTCTAATCATCTCTTGCCTGGACTACACTCATTGATTCATAATTGGGCTCACTGTAATCAGTCTTGACAGCCTCTAATCCATTCTTCACAGAGGCATCAATACCTAAAATGATCACCTGACCTTCTGACTGGTTAGAAACCTTAATGACACCACAGTACAAAGTAAAACATGTAAACCAATGATCATCAAAATGTTATTCCACCAATTGTTTAATAATTCATGATTAGGAAAGCACAGAAATGGACAGTAAGCAGTTAAGAGGCTTTTATAGCAATTTAACATTACTTAATACCCAAGCATGTGGTTTTATATTTTATAAACATATCAGTCTACATCATTTTGGAAATTTTAAAATAATAATAAATAAAACTGATAACTCATTATAGTTGAGAAACCCTAGTCTAATCTTCTTTACAAGACACACAAAATCAATACCGACCACCCATCAGTCTCTCCAGCTGTGTCTTCTGATTTTAAACTAAGACTTTTATCCAGCAATTTCAATCCACTTATAATTCACTACACCCATCCGTTACAGAAAACTGTAGCAAGAGGCTGTATGGCAGAGTGGTTAAAATATGGATACTAGGGCTTCCCTGGTGGCGCAGTGGTTGAGAGTCCGCCTGCCGATGCAGGGGACACGGGTTCATGCCCCGGTCCGGGAAGATCCCACATGCCGCGGAGCGGCTGGGCCCGTAAGCCATGGCCGCTGAGCCTGCGCGTCCGGAGCCTGTGCTCTGCAATGGGAGAGGCCACAACAGTGAGAGGCCCGCGTACCGCAAAAAAAAAAACAACATTATATATATATATATATATATATATATATATATATATATATGGATACTGAAGCCAAACGGTATAGGTCTTAATCTTAGCTCTGTCACTTACTGGCTATGCGGCCTTGGAGAATTTACTTCAACATTCAGTGCCATAGTTTTTTCACATATAGAATTAAAATAGTAACAGCTGCCTCATATGTTCGTTGGGAAGATGAAACAGTTTAAAGCATCACTTAAAATAGTGACTGATTCAATAAATGTTGGGTTTCTTTTTTTTTCTATTATTTTAGCCTCCATTCCTTCCTGGCATGTTCCCTCTGCCTTCCTCTAACTTTGTATCTGGCTAATTTCTAACCAACTTTAAAGACAAATCCGACTTCATCTTCTCCATGAGGCCTTCCTTGGTTTCCCTAGGCTGATTTGTGTGCTTGTTTTGTGCTGCCCTACCACCCTAAACCAACACCTCCATCGTGGCATTTACCACATGGTGTAATAACTATCTCCTTATGTGTCTGTTTCCTCTACCATAATGAGAACGTAACACAAATGAAGTGCTGAATCCATATTAACAGACCCCATAAATGTACATATTTAACCGATTCCACTTTGATCCTTAGATGGGTCCATGTTCACACTGTCTTACTATTTCAGTCAAGCATGGCTTCCCAAAAAAAACCTGGATGGGAAGAGGTACCTCTGGTGCTCAAGTAAGATAACTTGGCCTCAGAGCTTCTTGTTTTGACCTCCCTGCACTTAGCATTGGCCTTGGGAGTTGAGGCAGAATACATACAAATCCCAAAGAAACTTGCCTAACTATTGGATTCATACAACTTGGCCCACGCCGTGAAAACAGGCCTCTTCTCTCATCTGATTCTTCTATGGTATTATTAATATAAATGGTGAAGAGAATGAGATTTACAATTTTCTTCATAATTAATCCATCATTACTTCTTATTATGTTTCTGACCATAAGTACAATTATTTGGGGAAGCAAAGAAAAGCTCTAGATTTTAAACTAAATTTTTAAAAAATGAGTCATCCATTAACAATGGTTATATCACTCTAATTAATTAGATTCAAAGGTGACGATGTTTTCAAAAACTTCTATTCTCATTATAAAATAGCTAAAAATCCTAATTATCAATGACCATATAAAAAACCTGACATTCAAACACCATTAATAACCATAATGAAATCTCAAATGATCATGCTACTGCAAGCCTCTTCATAATCTTTATTGAATAGAGCCTAGAAGAAAAACAAAGATTAGTCTGGGTATAGATTTCTCAGAAATAGCTAAATACCATGCAAATTACAGTATATGAACAGTTGCAAGGTTATAAAGAAATTAGGCCTCTTGAGGAAAAAATAAACAAATGGAAAATACAATCAGCTCAAACGATAAGAGTACTTTTAATTATCCAGGGTAAAGAAGGAAGGGTAACAGGACCAACTTAAAACTGCAGACAATCTAAAATATTTTAGCAATTTATTTCAAGCTTTCTTATACCACTAACTTACTTTTAAAAGGCATGAACAACTAATAGTGCATTTGAGTTTAAGCTCTTTCCTGTGGTCTTATTCAGTGTTTGATTATGTGACAAGAGCTAGAAGACAACAAAATGTGTGGGAAGAAAGGATGAAGAAAGCCCAAGTCTGGCAGACCACACTCTGAATCCTGAGACTGAAACGCATTTTCCTACCTACACACTCACAGGCTCAAGGTCACATATACAACATTCTGTAGGAAAGTTTAGAGGAAAGAAAAGTACAAGAATTTTGAAAATCACATCTAAAAGATCCTTAATTCTATGCACAATTTTAGAAAACAGACTTTTTTCATTTCTACTTAATTTGAGCAATTTCCATAAAATATTAAATGATGTCCATTTAAAGATGCAAACAGCAAAAACACAGGTAAAATAATTCTAACTTCTCACTCTGTAACATAATGGTGATGAAGAAGTGAAAACAGTCAAAAGAAAGGCATCTGAATAATAGGAGAATCTTACAGATGGTTCTTATTTCAGAAATTATTCTTCCCTATCTATATCTAGGGGTATTTATTAAACTCCTTCCAGGGCAGCAACACTAAAAAAGTGTTTTGCATGAGACACTCTTGCAGTTGACTGATGCAAATGTTAATCTGTGCTTCAGGATAATCACACCTCCAGGGTTTTAACATTATGTGTATCTGTGCAGATCCAAATCATATATCATTTAGAGAAATAATAATGTGGTAGTTGGAAGTTGATGAAACCAAAGGGAAAAAATGTGTACTTTAAAAACCAAATGCAGAAAATGTTCAGGTGAAGAGACCAGGCAGTTTACAAAATTAGTTCAGCAACCCTAATAGCAATAAGAAAGGATAAAATACCAACACAAATTATTGGTGTCGAAAAAGCCGTCATTAATGAGATAAATGAGATCCAACATAGGGAAAGAAGAAATCACCAACCAAAACAAGAATGGAAAGACACTTCAGGTCATTCCTGAATTTGGGTCATCCCAAAACCTGGGTAAGGAGGGCATGGTAATGATAAGGGCATTGCCAGCCCATTCTCTTCTCAATTAACAAAACACCATGGTAACCCCCTAATTCAATACGTCTAATGTATGATTTTTAACGGTTGTATGACAGACCATAAAAAAAAGTACCACATTTATTCAAGCCTTCAGTTATTGATAAACATTGAGAGTTTCTCTTTTTCTTTTTTGCTGCTACACTCAACGAGACATTTATAAATCTTGTGCACATACACTAAGTCCTTTTACTTTTATTTGTATAAGTCTGATTACTCCAAATAGTTCACATGCTATGTGGGATCTTACTGCTCTTTTTTTTTTTTTATCCTAAATGTATGTATGGAATGGAGGGAATCAAAAGAATTGAATTAGTAATGACTTGATTGTTGTAGGAAAGTTCAGCAATTTCATGAAATAGACCTGCAGAAAAGCATTAAATTCAGCAAATTCTGTTTACTTAGTGGGTCTCTCCTTATTAACTGGTGAGTGTGTTTTCACAAAAAAGACAGAGATGTTCCTCAGATAAAGGTTGAAAGGTAATAGCTTTAATGTGACCCGTTTTAGGATGCCACACAAGAATTTTCATAAACTGGCTTCTTTCTAACTCTACTCCCATTTTTCTTCTCTTCCCCAGACTTGTTCTATGTACCAATCATAGGAACCCACTATAGTTCAACAGATACCATACTTTTTTCACAAATCCACTTAGCCAGTGAAGAAATCATTTCCTCTTCCTGGAACATCAGGTCACTCCACCCCCCTCTTTGTTTCCACCTGGCCAACTCTTCCTTGGGCCTTTAAAACAAGGTTAAGGCATAAAATAATTCTATTACCAATTAAAACTTCAGATCACTCAGGATCCTGCACCCAATTTCCAAAGGAGGAAAGGGGGAGGTTACCACACCAAGCAATTTGCTGACACCAGCTGGGTATCCTACAATTTAACTCATTTCTGGTACTATTTACCCAGTGATAGCATCAGATGCACAGGTTAAGGGCTCAGTCCTACAAGACTGGGCCTCTCCTGCCCACACACTTCAGATGCCAATCACAAATCCAGGTTGTGAGCTGCGATTCTGACTAACAAGCTGTAGATTGGAGGTTCCCACAACCTCCTCCTTGGTTTCTATTAATTTGCTAGAGCAACTCACAGAACTCAGAGAAACATTTTACTTACTAGATTACCAGTTTATTATAGAAGGATGTAACTCAGGAACAACCAGATGGAAGCCATGCATAGAGCAAGATACATGGGAAAGGACTTGGAACTCCCATGCCTTCTCTGAGTGGGCCACTCTTCCCAAATCCCCACGTGTGCCCCAACCCAGAAACTCTCAGAAACACATCCTTTTGGGGTTTTATGGAGGCATGACTGACTAAATCATTGTCCATTGGATATTGAACTCAATCTCCAACCCCTCTCCCCTCTCCAGAGGTTAGGAGGTGGGACTGAAAGTTTCAACCTTAAATCACCTGGTTGGTTCCCCCTGGCAACTAGCTCCCATCCTTAGGTGCTTTCCAAAAGACACCTCATTAACATAACAAAACACCTTTCTTGATCTCATCTCAGAAAATTTGTTTTAGGAGCTCTGTGCCAGGAACAGGATGAAAACTAAAAATACCTTTCTTCTTAAAAATCATAATATCGTGATATCATTCTTTTTAGAAGTCCACTGGAGTACAGATGGGATAAAGGTCTCCTCCTGGATAGCCATACCTAAGTAAAGTTCTATCTTCCAGACAGAACAGTATTGCACTATATTATAATGCTTTAATGCCTTGTCTGTCTCCCTCACGGGATTGTGACTCTTGGAAGAGTGAATGAATTGTCTGCGATAACACAGTACTTAATATGATGTAGGCTTTCAGAAGTGTTTTTTGATTTAATTGGAAAGGAGAGTAATAAAGAAAGAGGGGCAAGAAAAGTAACTATTTAAACATGTACATTTAGAGGACAAGTACAGAAAAAAAAAAAAAGGCTAAGTTGACTGAAAAAGAGTCCTTAAAGAAGTAAGTAGAGAAGCAGGAAAGAATACAACTGTGGGATATTAGAGTTTGAAAGTGGAGAAGTAAACATTGTCAAGTGCTACAGAAAAAAAGATGAAAGAAACAAAGAAAATCAAGAAAATAGGGAAATACTAAAGAAGGTCCGAAGTGGCGACACTGAGCATATTTAATAGCCTTAGTTTATTGTGAAGGGCAAAGGCAATAGGTGTTTGCAGCTCTGGTATCTTGGGACAGGAGAGCCAATTAAAAGAGTTTTAAAGAGGACACTTAGGGGTAAGGATGAGGCAATTTATCTTAAGTAGGATATAAGAAATGAAAATAAAGGCTGATAAACAACTAGATGGGATGCAATGGAGATGCAAGCTGGTAATGAAAAGGGAAGTCTGGACAGGATTTCTGCATGCCCTCCTTTTCCTCACCCTCCACACCACCGCCTATCCCCCCACCTCCCTACCCGATTTACCCTTGGATCATAGGTATTCTAACAAGATTGAGCTTCAGTCTGTCTGGCAGTGTTCCTGGACATATTCCTTATAAATGGAGACTTCTATCCCAACAAAAGTTTATTCATCATCATTACTATTCACTAAACCCAGATTCATTTCTTATAAAATATAAAAATAAAATAAAAATTACTATTAATAATACAGTACAGTACTGCAGCTACACCGGATATGTTATGTTTAGGAAAACAGGAATATTTATGAAGAGCTAACTGAAAGATACATTTATGTAAAACACTTCACGTATTTATTCGTAAGTTAAAAATATATACATGGTTACAAAAAATATTTTACAGAGGAAATGAGATCATTTTCTTTAATATGACAGCATTATAATCTCCCTGCAGGTGATAAGAAGTGGAAAAACCACAACATAAAGGGAAGTCCTCATAGGAAATGATTCCTGATCAGGAAAATTGGTTCTGCTAGATAAACATATAAAATTACTCTAATTATTAAGTCTCATACTTTGTAGACAAGAATGTCTTATTTAGAAATGCAGCTACATAAAAACTGGAGTACTACTATGTATGATATAGAAAACTGTATTGATATATTTTCCTTTACTGCAAACTCTAAAAACCAGAGCTTTCGGGCTTCCCTGGTGCGCAGTGGTTGAGAGTCCGCCTGCCGATGCAGGGGACACGGGTTCGTGTCCCGGTCCGGGAAGATCCCACATGCCGCGGAGCGGCTGGGCCCGTGAGCCATGGCCGCTGAGCCTGCGCGTCCGGAGCCTGTGCTCCGCAACGGGAGAGGCCAGAGCAGTGAGAGGCCCGCGTACCGCAAAAAAAAAAAGCACAGAGCTTTCATGCTAAAGACTAGTACATTATTATTAAAATAATAATAGTTTTTACCCTCCTTTTGCAAAGAGCATAAGTCAGAGACCATCATTTAGTTTCTAATAAACACTACCACCCATGATTGAGATCTAAAGGTGAAAGCTTTTATATACCGTCTCCAGGCTCTTGAGCATTCTGGGCTCCCTTCATTTTCTGTAGAACAATTTGTTTTTCCTAAGTACAGCATAGCTTGGTGTGACTTGGTCATTTGACATCTATGGTAAGAAATATTAAAGTATCATTATGTTTTACACTTAGTGTCAGTCAGAAAAGCTTACTATAAATACAAATTAACTGGATCTTTGTATTCAATGTCTTAATAGTCCAACAATGGAAAAAAAGGACTGGTGGGTAAAAACTAAAAATCATTACAATTTCTCTGAAATCATCAAACCACACAAACACACTGCTAAGCAATACAGATTCAAAACGGTTTTGAGATTATAGATTTGTCTTATGCCTCTGTAATTTTCCCAATTTGCAAACAAAGAAAGAATTAAGAAAACGCATTTTAAGACAATCATCAGTTTTTTTCTGTGACACACTAGGTATTTTAAAAATTGACTGGGAATCTAATTGCTTCATTATTCCCTAAAGCATATTTTTCAGTTATAGTATCATTCTTTCAGTAGTTTCTGGTTATTTGTTTTTTAATAAACTTTAATTTTGGAGCAGTTTTAGGTTCGAAGCGAAACTGAGCAGAATTTTGTGAGACTGATGTGACCCGGATCTTTTTCTAGCTGGGAAGAGTTTTAAAATTGTGCTTTCCTGAAAGGAAATGAAAAAAAAGAAAGACCCATTTTGCCTTTTTTCTTATCCCTAGGTTTAGATCTTGCTTGAAGTGGTCAATTTTCTTAATGTCAACACTTTATATATAAGACAATTTCCTGGAATCAAAGAAAACCAGAGAACCTTAGAGAGAATTATCATGAAGCTTCCCTCTACGGTTTATCTTGCAGAGCTCAGGCAACAACGAATATAGAGCAGTAACTCTCTTACCTTAGAGAACTAGGCTGCTATTGAAGAGTAGCAATGCCACATCCTCCCAGAGTTTTGCTGAAATGACTTGTATCATAGAGCCACTGGAAATAAAAATATGCTGACATCTCCCTATTCCTGGCCTTTTACTTAATTTAAAGGTTGTTGGAGAAAGGGGAACCAGCCAGCGAAACAAAAATGGAATGAAAAAGAAGTTTGAGAAAACATACAGACTTGGACCATGGACATCAAGGACAAAAGAAGTAATGGTGAAGAAAAGGAAGTTTGGTTGAGATAGGTTAAAATCAACTAAAAGTAAGCTGAAAGAGATTATTAGCTTTGTCGTTGATAACTTTTGTATGAAACAGTGAAAAAAGAAATGAGAAAGTAAGGTGAAAAGTAAAGGAAATAGATTGCCTATAAGTGTGGAGAACTGAATGTGCTTTTTTTTTCTACTTCCTCTAAAGAAATCTTTAAATGAATTAACTCAAAGACAAAGACAACGTTTTGGACAACAGAAAGCAAATGGTTGAGGGGTAACTGATGTAATGCAGAGAAAGCTGAGCCATAAGTGCCCATCGAGGAGGCTGACCAGACGAAGCAAGCTGTCCGGGCTGCAGAAAGCCTCCTGAAAGGCTCAGGGTTTGAGCCACAGAAACGGCAGGGGATGAATGTGGGTAGCCTCAGTTTGAAGTCTACATAGAAGTTAGGTTACCAAACTCCCTTCTCTCATCCCCCACAGACAACTAATACCACTCCCCAACCAGGCAAGAGATGAGTGGTTTATTCCTCAAGCAAAAATAAAGCAGAAAGTTCCAAGTCTCAGAAACACTAAGAAATATATATTAAAGCCACAATGTGTTTTTCAGGACACATCAATTAGAACGAGTAAAAAGGACTGATGATAGCAAGTGTTGTTGAGGAACCCAATACTCTCATACATCATGGGAGCATTTAGTGTTACAACTTTGAGAAACATTTTGATTGTTCCTATAAATTTAAACATATGGTATCTTGTTATGCTCCAGCAATTCTACTCCTATTTCCCCCAAAGAAATAAAAATACACATCCACAGAAACACTTGGATAAGAATATTTATAGCAGTTTTGTTCATAATAGCCCAACTTGGAAACAACCCAAATATACAACAACAATTCAACGGATAAACAAATTATGATATAACAATATAATGGAATAGCAGTAATAAAAGGGAGCATGTTAACTATATACACAACTGTATGGATGAATCCCAAAAATATTATACTAAGAAAAAGACACAAAACAGTATATATTATGTGACTCCATTTATGTGAACATTTTAAAAAGGCAGGACTACTGTAGAGACAGAAGCAGATATTTGGTATCGTCTCTGGCAAAAGTTGAGATGAGAATTGACTGCAGATGGGCATGAGTGACTTTTTGTGGTAATGTAAATCTTGAATATGGTGGTGGTTACACCATATATGCCTATAGGCATAAGTGTTTATCATAAAAACTAAGCTGTGCTTAAAATGAGTGCATTTTATTATGCATAAATTATACTTCACTAATGTGAATTTTTAAAAACAGGTCAGGCTGTTATATATACATATATTATATATATTTATTATATATTTATGTATTACATATATTTCTTTTGTGACAGAGGAGATGTAAATATTTTTGAAGACTGAAGGAAAAATACTACTGGGAAACATGTTGGTATGAGCAAAAGGAGGGAAAACTGATGGACCATGGTCCTGGACTTGATGGGAAGATTCAAAACCATAGGTAGAGGGGTTCACCTTACACTAGTAATCTCTTTAGTCACCATTCAGTTTATGTCAGAATCTGTTCTTAGCACCTATGTACATTATCTCAATTCATCATTATTATAATCTTATGATATAGGCATTATGATTCCCATATTACGGGTAATAAAACTGGATTCATAAGATTAACAACTTCCTCAAGGTAACACATCTACTAAGTAGGGTTATTTCAGTTACTTTAAGAATCACATTTTAATAGGAAAAAAAACCACATGCTATTTGTTGCATTTCTCCTTCTTTTTCTACCCCCAGTAATGGTTCCCCACGACCTCATTTCTAATCAGCTCTAAATTGTACTCTCCATATAAACAGCATCTGGATTTACAAGTCCAACAACCTAATTGTTATTGACAGAGTAAAAGTGGGATCATTTTCATTAGCAAATTTTGATACTAACAAAGTAAATGTAATTAATGTGCATCCAGGTACTCAAGCCCCAAATTCAAGCAAACATGTTTTGTTAACTAGTCTGATTGGAAAGATAATACAGAAAAGGGAAGACACCTAATTAACAGAAAAACAGAAATCTGGAATTTGCAGACAGTGACTGCAAAAGACAGGTCTAATGTTACTCTATTAATTTGGGAATGACAAGTTCTGTCCAGTCCCAGCATAGATAAGTAAACAAATGTGAATGCCTAGAGATATAGTTGACTATAATTGTGTAATTATTGATTTAGAACCAACGCAAAAAGGAGAAATAGCCTACAGAATGGGTTTGTCCTCAAGACTTAAAACACTTAGAGCCATATATAATAAACACTGGATGTTTCTATACCTTTTAATGGGTGCCTCGTAATAAGACTTTGGTACTAGCTAATGGCCCCCACTCCTTGACTATGAACTTGGTGGATATTTAGACAACTGCAATTTGCCCAGAGGTAGGTAGAAACAGTAATGGAGACAATTAGAAAATTATGTCGCTTCTTTATAGTTATACAGGGAGGAGATTGTAAGAGCAAATACAAACTTTAAAAAAAAGAAGTGAAAGACAGGCTTAATTTTTCTTTCTGAAAATAAGAGACTCTTTCCTTAGAGCATTTACTTTAGAAAACTTGTAATTCCTTTTTCTGTTTTTTTTTTTTTTTCCCGAAATATATGTAAATCTCTTTAAAAGCTACATAAGCCTCTTGAGAGCACCAAGACCCAGGAATGAGTTTCTCAAGGACCTGGGAACCATCTTTGAAATGTAAACATCAAGGGACATAGCGCCCCTGCCTCCCAGTTTCTGTGGCTGTAGGAGCCTAACTCAGTGGGCACCTTGCTCCAAGCTTGTCATAAAGCTATGAGACATCTATTTTTCCTTTGATTCAAGTCAATTAGCTAACACAGATGGTCACCCCAGTTACCAGGTGAATCTAGGATGAATGATATGTGACAAATGGTGCTGTCAAGTCCTCTTCCTTGAGGACTAGTTATTGTTTATCTTGAAAGTACGTATGCAATAGCATGTATCTGCCTGGCTATGTAAAAGGGTAAAGTCTCTTTCCATCTGTAATCTCTTAGCCAGTTGCCTGTGATGCACATCAAGGTCTAGTTAAATGCTTACTCAATTAAAAAAAAAAAATTCCTTTCTTTCTCTTCTACCTTTGTGGAGAGTTTTTCTGGGTTGGGAAGAATTTTCCCTTGACAGGGGGTCATGGCTATTTCTGTTTTCTACATCTGGATACCAGTTTTAAAATATTTATTTCTGATTTTCCTGAATTTCCAGTCAGCTAGAGCAAGCATTTCTATTTAAATTCATTCTCTTAGAGAGAGGGAGAAAAGATGGAATAGAAATCCAGGGGGAAAACAAGCAAAATGCTGGACATCTTTTCTCCTTTGACAGCAACCAGAGGATACTTAAGCTTGTACCTCACCTGCCTGGCATTCATCTGACGTGCCTTTTAAAATACTCACCCACATCATGCTGTTGCTATTTACATCAAATATTTAACAACCATTCACTTCCCCTTAATTTTTTTCTCAAGCATCAATACAATGAAGAAGGAACCTACACAATCCCTTAAAGAACAAAGCTATGTAAAACATTGCTAATAAGTTACTTGACATCTGAAATCAACTGCTTCTTTGCCCCTAACTCGTTTGGTGTGTAGATTGTATCTACCCTGTGTTGATGAATTAGCAGCTTTTATAAGTGAATGAAGGGATAAGAGAAGCTACATAGGCTAACAGGCCACATACACACACACATGCACGCGCACACACACACACAAAGCTAGCAAAGCCAGAATATTTTGTGCAATGAAGTTTTTTTTATATAATTGAAAATAACAAACTAAATTATCCACATTATTATAATACAGTATTTGTTATCAGTTTGTCCATCCATTTAAATATGCAAAAACTACACTTTCCCAATGCGCTGCTTCTGAGATATCTGCCATATTAGCTCAGTTCAATTAAACAGTTGGCATCAGCTGCAGCTTTAGTAAACAGATTTGGTGTTTTCAGTACACAGTTACCATTTATTGATATTACAAAAATTATCAGAGAACCACAGGCATATGCAACTGGGATTAATTGTGAATCTAAATCCTAGCTTTTAATGAGGCCCCAGGAAATGACTCTTGGCTTTGGATTTATATCTGTAGCACCTCATAGTAGGAAACAAGAAATGTGTACAAAACGTAATTATACCTAAATATTAGGAGTTGCCATTCTATCTGCGCAGGAAGAGCCTGCCTTACTGAGCTGAGGTTACTAGTCTGTCTGGCAACATAAAATCAGTAACCTCAGGGGAAGTTAGAACCAACTCAACATGGTGCTTCCTATGGAAAAGAGTCTGAGCTGGAACATCTGATGGCTCTGTGTCAGCTTTTCACTTTACTAAATTATACATTATTCCTTTCCTCTAACATGCTGAAGGAAATGAAAGACATGTAGAGTTGTCAGACATCTGGGACTCGGCCATTCATTAGGCAAGAAGTGTTACGTCACATCAGTGATTTTGCCTGCCTGAAATGACCTGCAGCCTGCAATCACCAAGGAGGGTACCACCTATCCCTGTCCTACACCATTTAACATGAGGTCAGGTTTCATCGCTATGACTATTGACTCCTGCACTCAGGAGTATGTGTGTTTTCATTACCTATGTTTAAAAGTTTACTTCCAAACAAAATCCACAAGAAAATTGTCCCATATCTCAGCAGCGGGAACATATCTATTAAAAAACACTGTATAAGGCAAAACATTGTCTTTGGCAGAGAAACAACTCATTGTCCTTTTTGTTCATGATTCACAATCATTTACTTGGACCTCCAGGAACAAATGGGTGAATGCCCTCTACCAGGAAAAAGCAATAAAAGGTGTTGGCAAAGCTACCTGCCATATGGTCATGAAATGGACAAGTATAAATGCCTATTAAAAATATACTTTGTAAAATTAAAATATGGTTTACTAGATATTTCCAATCATGCTTTCTTCTAAGATATCTCAAAAAATAAGAACTGAATTTTTATTTATATTCAAACATGAGCAACTCACGTTTAAACTGAATCTTCATTTTCGTACACAAAAAGCTAATGTACTGTTGGGACAGATAAAACAATTAAGCTAACTTACCGATTTTTCTCCTTTACTGATTTCCTTCATAGGAGTCATCCCTTGATTCACCATTGGAATGAGTAAGAAACAGGATTGCTAGTGACCTTTTCACATGTTCAAGAACTGCAGACCAAGAACTGAAGATCATTTGGTCAACAAATTTCTTTTTTTTTAAACAGCCTTTGTTTTTTAGAGTAGTTTTAGGTTCACAGCAAAATTAAGCAGAAGGTCAGAGATTTCCCATAAACCTCTCCCCACACTTGTATAGCCTCCCCCATTATCTACATCTCCCACCAGGCTGATATATTTATCACAGTTGATGGACCTATTTTAACACATCTTTATCACCCAGAGTCCATAGTTTTCATTGCCGTTCACTCTTAAGTGTTGTACATGCTATGGGTTTGAACAAATTTGCCTTTTGCTATTTTTAAAGAGGGAAGGTTGGTTTGTAATGAAAAAATTACTCCCATGGCCTTCTCAGTGGGACTCCCTCTGACACTTCCCTAACATAGCTCAATCAGCCATTCATTTGGGGACCACAAAACCAGTATGCATAGTACTGTGCAGGATCTTGCCTAGGAGACAAGAATACCAATGACTCTTCTCTCTTGTGTGAAGTTGTATGTGCATTCAGTGCAGCGAAGGGGAATTAGGTCTCATGCAGATTTTTTTCACCCAATATTTATTGAAAATCTATTATGTGCAAAGATGGTCATTTTGTGAGCACCTTTGCACATAATAGTCACCTGTGAATAACTGTGACACAAAGATAAAGAAAACAATTATTATAATATGCTATGATAAGTGTTTTGATAGACGTAAGTCTAGGGATAATAAAGCAGTCCCTTCCTCTCAGAAACCACATGATTTCTAGCCATAGACTCCACTCTAGACCCTGCTTTGATCCAAACAAGTGCTTGAAATGTGACAAACTTACTCCTCTTAGGCTCCATAACCTCACTGTAACCTTGAGAATGTGACTTCATAAAAGGCTGTGTCCACCTTTCTGCCCATAAGTCATTGCCTGCATGCAAATGTAGTCACACCGTACTCACTTCACAAATATCGTCAGAAATCTAACACCAAAAATGCCATCTTGACGTTACATATTTACCTTCATTAAGACTTTCCATTTTGGTTTTCTTTTTCAACCTCAACCCAGGACTAATTCAAGCTGTGATCGCCTAGGTTCTTACATCAGCAACATCTGTCACCAAAAATAAATATTCTGCAATCAAAACTTAACTGGCCTAGCAATTTTCTTGGTGATGCATGAGGCAGAACAGAATTCAGCTTCATTCTTCCTCTGCTAAATTGGTTTTACAGCACTAAGTGTAGGAAAGATTTATGTTTTAGTAAATTAAGCAGAGACAGCCCAGAGAAAACAAAAGACGCAAATACATGCAAGCCCACAGTATTCTTTAATATTCAGTTTTGCTCCCATATAATGTAATATATTTTAACAAGATGAAAAACATAAAGAGACAATGCTTCTAGTTAAAATGAAATTTGAATTTCAGCTGTAAACTGTCTTAACAGCTGAACAATGTGATTTGTAGTCTTATTAAATCAAGAAAAACTTGAATACCCTTGTTAAACATTGGTAAAAGTAGTAATTATAAAATCCCTAGCATATTTTCCACTCCTTAAGTAAATTATACTTACTGCTCCTGTTACAGCATTTCAGTTTACAAAGCAATATCATACATATTACCTCATTTAATCTTTAAAACATTTTTCAGACAAGAATTATCATTCTTATTAAACAAATGGAGAAACTGTATCCTAGAAGTTAAATCCAATACAACAAACCTAAGAACTGCAATGAGAGGCTGGATAAAAGTTAATTATTTTTTTCTTCTTATTCTGGACCCTGTATAGTCAATTCTCATTATTCATGGTAATGATGTTCTATAAAGTTGCCATGAACATGGAATTCACAAATACTGAACCACTACTCTTAGGGGAAATACAGGATTAGGTTCCTGTGAGCCTCTAGTAACAACGCTTTCATCAACCAACCTTGTTTTATGTGAGTTTCTGTTTAAAAACACCTTATTTAATATATATATACATATGTATGCACATATATGTATGTATGTGTATATATATATATATATATATATATATATATATATATATATATATACAGTTGATTGAACCCATGACCAACAGGAGTAGGACTCAGGCCTAAATAAAATTTATGTAACACACTGACATTCTCCATAAGGTACATCACAGCCTTCCTGTACTTAAAAACGCTAGATAGTACTTCAGAACTATGCTTGGGGGCCATTTTAAACAGTGAAATCAACAAAAAGCACAAAAATGCAAAAGAAAAGACAAAACATGGCACTAAACAGACCACAAAAGAACATTTGTTTACAATACTGTTACTGAACCTAACTCAGGTTCACTCACCAGACATTCAACAAAGCCAATCTACTGATAACAAGTTGTGGTGAAGGAAAACACAGTGTTTATTTGCAGAGGCCAAGCAAGAAGAATAGGCAGCTAATGTTCAAAAGACCCAAACTCTCCAATGGCTTTCAGGCAGGGTTTTTAAAGGCAACATTAGGGGTGAGGATTTCAGGATGTGTGATCAGCTCATGGACATTCTTCTGACTGGCTGGCAGTGAGGTAACAGGGTGATGTTTTGGGAATCTTATTATTAATCTTCTGGTTCCAACCAGTCTGGGATCTATGTGCTTGTGGTCAGCATGTAGTCAACATCCCCCACTGGATGGGGATCTTAGTTTCTGCAGAACAACTCAAAGGTATGCATCAGATTGTTATCCTTATCCCTTCAGGAAGAACTAGGAGTCCTGTGATGCTATTGTTCAAGCTATTATTACTTTTCTTACTTGACTGATTTCCTTTGTTCATGCATTTTCCACTTCTCTAATCATTAACTCTTTGAGTCTGCTCTTTGAAACTTGGGGAAGGCCTAGGATATAAAAGCTCTTTCTAGAAACAAGAAGCAAGGATATGGAGGGGCTGGTACCCGGGAGGGCCCCGCAAGATGCTGCTCAGTCTCAATATGAGAATGAAACAAGGCAGAGTATCTGTTTGTTCAACCTCAGCCAGGAACATGTGCATTTGTTGGGTGACCCAAATTGTTTGCCACTCTCCACATATCCACACCTCTCTTCCAATGATCAAGAAAGTGCTGTGAGTACTGATTTGGGGGTTACAAATATATTTTAGTGAGTAGGCAAATTTGCAAATATAAAAAATCCATGGATTATGAGAATTGATTATGTATTACCAGTTCATGTCTTCTAAAGATGTTTATATATCCATCTTAAACAAGTAACTTAGAAAAGGGGCAGGGGAAGGGGTGAAAATATGTTTAGTTGTGTACACTTTAAATGTTGATAGCAATGTTCCAGTGATGATTTGGAGTGTAGATGAGGGATCAGGACCGCCCATGAAGATGCTGTATGTCTTTAACCCTTCTCTTGACATGTGACATATCATGTGACATGTTTCATACTGAGGGAAACCTGGTGATAAAAGATGTGCAAATGGATGTAGGGAGATGGAAGTGTTTGGATTTGGGTTTACCTAACTGTACCCTGACTAAACTGTTTAGGAACATAGTCTAAAGAAAATAATTATATGTCAGTCTGGGTTCTCCAGAGAAACAGAACCAATAGGAGAGTGAATATACCTATTCCAGGAACTGCAGTCAGCAAGCTGGAAACTCAGGAAAGCCAATGGTATAGTGTGAATCTGAAGGCCTGAGAGGCAGGACAACCAATGGTGCAATCTCCAGTATGAATCTAAAGGGGAGCAAAATATACCACCCAAAAATATACCTCTTTGCCATAAGGTTTATCTTGAGCTGATTATTTTCAAGAAATAGCACACAGGAGAAACTCTGAAAACTGGAATAGAAGTTACCTTCTGTAAGGGACATTTATATTTATAAGGGAAATCTCCATTGTAAGAGTGTCTCTCTCTCGGTCCCAGAAAGAGGAGGATGACTAAAACTCTAGAAACTCTTACCAATAGAGAAGGCATGGACTTAAATCTACAAAACAACTATGCCGCTGTTTACTTTGCTTTATCTGATAACCTCCAATAACTGGCTCCACACTCCTCCCCCCAACATTTTCTTTTGTCTTTAGATGGAGATGGTCTTTAAGGTGGTGGCTTGGACCATTTTGGAGAGTAACTCAGTTTTCTTCTGTTTCTCCCATGTATACAGGAGGTATATATATGGTATACAAGTACATGTTATTAAACTTCTTTTGTTTTTCTCCTGTTAATCTGTCTTTTACGATAGGGGACTGTGATAAAATCATAAGAGACTAAACAGACGTTTAACTGCAGAAATCAAATATGATTCATACGGAAAGGTGCTGTAATGATTAAAATTCAACCAACAAGCCTTGGGATAATCAAGAAACAAGTCACTGTGACCATTGTTGTGACTGGTTAAGATTTAACATGTCTTATTTAAATACCTTTAATCCATGTGTTTATAAAAGTAATTATCCCTATCTCAGGACTGCAACTTACCTAATAAGTATTAACTATAAAAAATTGGTGAGATGGTTTGCATTTTAATATGTTAAGATTTTGGATAAGAAATATAACTTAAATAGAAAAAAATTATCTATGCTTTTTAGAAGTCTCAAAAGTAGAATTAAATAGGATTTCTATTTAAGCACATACATGAGGTTACCCAGGTCACAACAGGGAACAGCCAAGTAGTGACAGATTTTAAACAAATATTCTCATCCCAGTACAAGTGAAAGAAAGGGAAACAGATCAATGTTCAACCTTCATGATTTTATTTTATGAAAACATCAATAAGTTACTGCTTCCCTCTCTGGAAAGTGTAATAAATAGAAATCCTTTAAGGAGCTTTGAAAATTTTTCTGTTACCAAAAATTATAAAGTTTCTGTATGAACATTCAAAGAGTTTTTCAAAATTTTTGTTTGGAATATCAAGGAAGCAAGGTTTTCAGGATTTTCTTAGGAATAATGGCAGAGAGCATTACAAATAGAAAAATCACTGGAATTACAATTTAAAGTGTAAAACTGCAATGAAGATTCATTTTTTGACAATTACTATGAAAGCAAATAAGCACTAGACTGAAAAGCAAAGACTTTTAAAACAAATAACAATATTCAGATGACATTTGTCTAAATGACAGCGTGAAAACTATATATAAAGTAAGAAAATAAAAGCTAAGTACACAGGTTCCCAGGATAAGTAACTCATTATTGAAAACTTGACTGTCAACTACTAGGGCATTTTGCAGATTATAGAGGTAGATAGACTTCACATATCAGTAGAGATATTATAACGACACAAGAGAAAAAAGGGTGATATACTTTAGCTTTATTTTTTAAAAAAAAAAAATTTAACATCTTTATTAGAGTATAATTGCTTTAAAATGGTCTGTCAGTTTCTGTTTATAACAAAGTGAATCGGTTATACGTATACGTATGTCCCCATATCTCTTCCCTCTTGCATCTCGCTCCCTCCCGCCCTCCCAATCCCACCACTCTAGGTGGTCACAAAGCACCTAGCTAATCTCCCTGTGCTATGCGGCTACTTCCCACTAGCTATTTATTTTATTTTTGGTAGTGTATATATGTCCATGCCACTCTCTCACTTTGTCCCAGCTTACCCTTCCCCCTCTCCGGATCTGCAAGTCCATTCTCTACTAGGTCTGCATCTTTATTGCCGTCTTGCGCCTAGGTTCTTCTGACCATTTTCTTTCTCTTTTTTTTAGATTCCATATATATGTGTTAGCATACGGTATTTGTTTTTTTCCTTCTGACTTACTTCACTCTATATGACAGTATCTAGATCCATCCACGTCTCAACAAATGACTCAATTTCGTTCCTTTTTATGGCTGAGTAATATTCCATTGTATGCATGTGCCACATCTTCTTTATCCATTCAGCTGTTGATGGACACGTAGGTTGCTTCCATGTCCTGGCTATGGTAAATAGAGCTGCAATGAACAATTTGGTGCATGACTCTTTTTGAATTATGGTTTTTTCAGGGTATATGCCCAGTAGTGGGATTGCTGGGTTGCATGGTAGTTCTATTTGTAGTTTTTTAAGGAACCTCCATACTCTTCTCCATAGTGGCTGTATCAATTTATCAATTCCCACCAACAGTGCAAGAGGGTTCCCTTTTCTCCACACCCTCTCCAGCATTTATTGTTTGTAGATTTTCTGATGATGGCCATTCTGACCAGTGTGAGATATCTCATTGTAGTTTTGATTTGCATTTCTCTAATGATTAATGACGCTGAGCATTCTTTCATGTGTTTGTTGGAAATCTGTATATCTTCTTTGGAGAAATGTCTGTTTAGGTCTTCTGCCTATTTTTGGATTGCAATGTTTGTTTTTTTGATTGAGCTGCATGAGTTGCTTGTATGTTTTGGAGATTAATCCTTCATTTGCAAATATTTTCTCCCATTCTGAGGGTTGTCTTTTCATCCTGTTTGTGGCTTCCTTTGCTGTGTAAAAGCTTTTAAGTTTCGTTAGGTCCCATTTGTTTATTTTTGTTTTTATTTCCATTTCTCTAGGAGATGAGCCAAAAAGGATCTTGCTGTGATTTATGTCATAGACTGTTCTGCCTATGTTTTCCTCTAAGACTTTGATGGTGTCTGGCCTAACACTGAGGTCTTTAATCCATTTTGAGTTTATTTTTGTGTATGGTGTTAGGGAGTGTTCCAATTTCATACTCTTACATGTACCTGTCCAGTTTTCCCAGCATCACTTATTGAAGAGGCTGTCTTTTCTCCACTGTATATTCTTGCCTCCTTTATCAAAGATAACATGACCATATGTGCATGGGTTTATCTCTGGGCTTTCTATCCTGTTCCATTGATCTATATTTTTGCGCCAGTACCATACTGTCTTGATTACTGTAGCTTTGTAGTATAGTCTGAAGTCACGGAGCCTGACTCCTCCAGCTCCGTTTTTCTTTCTCAACATTGCTTTGGCTATTCGGGGTCTTTTGTGTATCCATACAAATTGTGAAATTTTTTGTTCTACTTCCTTAAAAATGCCATTGGTCATTTGATAGGGATTGCATTGAATCTGTAGATTGCTTTGGGTAGTAGAGTCATTTTCACAATGTTGATGCTTCCAATCCTAGAACAGGGTATATCTCTCCATCTGTTGGTAATATCTTTATTTTCTTTCTCCAGTGTCTTAGAATTTTCTGCATACAGGTCTTTTGTCTCCTTAGGTAGGTTTATTCCTAGATATTTTATTCTTTTTGTTCCAATGGTAAATGGGAGTGTTTTCTTAATTTCTCTTTCAGAATTTTCATCATTAGTATATACCAATGCAAGAGATTTCTGTGCATTAATTTTGTATCCTGCTACTTTACCAAATGCATTGATTAGCTCTACAAGTTTTCTGGTAGCATCTTTAGGATTCTCTATGTATAGAGAATGTCTATATATATAGCTCATGTCATATGTATATGTATAGCTCATGTCATCTGCAAACAGTGACAGCTTTACTTCTTCTTTTCTGAATTATATTCCTTTTTTTTCTTTTTCTTCTCTGATGGCTGTGGCTAAAACTTCCAAAACTATGTTGAATAATAGTGGTGAAAGTGTGCAACCTTGTCTTGTTCCTGATCTTAGTGGAAATGCTTTCAGTTTTTCACCATTGAGGACGATGTTGGCTGTGGGTTTGTCATATATGGCCTTTATTATGTTGAGAAAAGTTCCCTCTATGCCTACTTTCTGCAGGGTTTTTATCATAAATGGGTGTTGAATTTTGTCAAAAGTTTTCTCTGCATCTATTGAGATTATCATATGGATTTTATTTTTCAATTTGTTAATATGGTGTATCACATTGATTGATTTGTGTATATTGAAGAATCCTTGCATTCCTGGGATAAAACCCACTTGATCATAATGTATGATCCTTTTAATGTGCTGTTGGATTATGTTTGCTAGTATTTTGTTGAGGATTTTTGCATCTATGTTTATCAGTGATATTGACCTGTAATTTTCTTTTGTTGTGACATCTTTGTCTGGTTTTGGTAGCAAAGTGATGGTGGCCTTGTAGAATGAGTTTGGGAGTGTTCCTCCCTCTGCTATATTTTAGAACAGTTTGAGAAGGATAGGTGTTAGCTCTTCTCTAAATGTTTGATAAAATTGGCAGGTGAAGCCATCTGGTCCTGGGCTTTTGTTTGTTGGAAGATTTTATTTATTTTTTATTTTTTTGCTGTACACGGACCTCTCAATGTTGTGGCCTCTGCCATTGCAGAGCACAGGCTCTGGACGCACAGGCTAGCGGCCATGGCTCATGGGCCCAGCTGCTCTGCGGCATGTGGGATATTCCTGGACCGGGGCATGAGCCCATGTCCCCTGCATTGGGAGGCAGATTCTCAACCACTACGCCAAGAGAGAAGCCCTTGTTGGAAGATTTTTAATCACAGTTTCAATTTCAGTGCTTGTGATTGGTCTGTTCATATTTTCTATTTCTTCCTGGTTCAGTCTCGGAACATTGTGAATTTCTAAGAATTTGTCCATTTCTTCCAGGTTGTCCATTTTATTGGCATATAGTTACTTGTAGTAATCTCTCATGATCCTTTGTATTTCTGCAGTGTCAGTTGTTACTACTTCTTTTTCATTTCTAATTCTATTGATTTGGGTCTTCTCCCTTTTTCTCTTGATGAATCTGGCTAATGGTTTATCTATTTTGTTTATCTTCTCAAAGAACCAGCTTTTAGTTTTATTGATCTTTGCTATCATTTCCTTCATTTCTTTTTCATTTATTTCTGATCTGATCTTTGTGATTTCCTTCCTTCTGCTAACGTTGGGGTTTTTTTGTTCTTCTTTCTCTAATTGCTTTAGGTGTAAGGTTAGTTTTTTTCAGATGTTTCTTGTTTCTTAAGGTAGGCTTGTATAGCTATAAACTTCCCTCTTAGAACTGCTTTTGCTGCATCCCATAGGTTTTGGGTCATTGTGTTTTCATTGTCATTTGTTTCTAGGTATTTTTTGATTTCCTCTTTGATTTTTTTCAGTGATCTCTTGGTTATTAAGTAGTGTGTTGTTTAGCCTCCATGTGTTTGTATTTTTTACATATTTTTTTCCTGTAATTGATATCTAGTCTCATAGCATTGTGGTTGGAAAAGATACTTGATACGATTTCCATTTTCTTAAATCTACCAAGGCTTGATTTGTTACCCAAGATGTGATCTATCCTGGAGAAGGTTCCATGAGCACTGGAGAAGAATGTGTATTCTGTTGTTTCTGGATGGAATGTCCTATAAATATCAATTAAGTCCATCTTGTTTAATGTATCATTTAAAGCTTGTGTTCCCTTATTTTCATTTTGGATGGTCTGTCCATTGGTGAAAGTGGGGTGTTAAAGTCCCCTACCATGGTTGTGTTACTGGTGATTTCCCTTTTTATATCTCTTAGTATTTGCCTTATGTATTGAGGTGCTCATATGTTGGGTGCATAAATATTTACAACTGTTATATCTTCTTCTTGGATTGATCCCTTAATCATTATGTAGTGTCCTTCTTTGTCTCTTGTAATAGACTTTGTTTTAAAGTCTATTTTGTCTGTTATGAGAATTGCTACTCCAACTTTCTTTTGATTTCCATTTGCATGGAATATCTTTTTCCATCACCTCAGTTTCAGTCTATATGTGTCCCTAGGTCTGAAGTGGGTCTCTTGTAGACAGCATATACATGGATCTTGTTTTTGTATCCTTTCAGCCAGTCTATGTGTTTTGGTTGGAGCATTTAATCCATTTACATTTAAGGTAATTATCGATATGTATGTTCCTATTACCATTTTCTTAATTGTTTTGGATTTATCATTGTAGTCTTTTCCTTCTCTTGGGTTTCCTGGTTAGAGAAGTTCCTTTAGCATTTGTTGTAAAGCTGCTTTGGTGTTGCTAAATTCTCTTAGCTTTTGCTTGTCTGTAAAGGTTTTAATTTCTCTGTCAAATCTGAATGAGATCCTTGCTGGGTAGAGTAATCTTGGTTGTAGGTTTTTCTCCCTCATCACTTTAAATATGTCCTGCCACTCCCTTCTGGCTTGCAGAGTTTCTGCTGAAAGATCAGCTGTTAACCTTATGGGGATTCCCTTGTGTGTTATTTTTTGTTTTTCCCTTGCTGCTTTTAATATTTGTTCTTTGTATTTAATTTTTGATAGCTTAATTAATATGTGTCCTGGAATGTTTCTCCTTGGATTTATCCTGTATGGGACTCTCTGTGCTTCCTGGACTTGATTAACTATTTCCTTTCCCATATTAGGGAAATTTTCAACTATAATCTCTTCAAATATTTTCTCAGTCCCTTTCTTTTTCTCTTCTCCTTCTGGGACCCCTATAATTCAAATGTTGGTGTGCTTAATGTTGTCCCAGAGGTCTCTGAGATTGTCCTCAGTTCTTTTCATTCTTTTTTCTTTATTCTGCTCTGCAGTAATTATTTCCACTATTTTATCTTCCAGGTCACTTATCCGTTCTTCTGCCTCAGTTATTCTGCTATTGATCCCTTCTAGAGAATTTTTAATTACATTTATTGTGTTGTTCATCTCTGTTTGTTTGCTCTTTAGTTGTTCTAGGTCCTTGTTAAGTGTTTCTTGTATTTTCTCCATTCTGTTTCCAAGATTTTGGATCATCCTTACTATCATTATTCTGAATTCTTTTTCAGTTAGACTGCCTATTTCCTATTCATTTATTAGCTCTGGTGGGTTTTTATCTTGCTCCTTCATCTGCTGTGTGTTTCTCTGTCTCCTCATTTTGCTTAACTTACGGTGTTTGGGGTCTCCTTTTCGTAGGCTGCAGGCTCGTAGTTTCCGTTGTTTTTGGTGTGTGTCCTCAGTGGCTAAGGTTGGTTCAGTGGGTTGTGTAGGCTTCCTGGTGGAGGGGACTAGTGCCTGTGTTCTGGTGGATGAGGCTGGATCTTGTCTTTCTGGTGGACAGGTCCACTTCTGGTGGTGTGTTTTGATGTGTCTGTGGCCTTATTATGACTTTAGGCAGCCTCTGTGCTAATGGATGGGGTTGTGATCCTGTCTTGCTAGTTGTTTGGCATAGGGTGTCCTGCACTGTAGCTTGCTGGTCGTTGAGTGGAGCTGGCATGGTGTTGAGATGGAGATCTCTGGGAGATTTTCGCCATTTGATATTACATGGAGCTGGGAGGTCTCTTGCGGACCAGTGTCCTGAAGTTGGCTCTCCCACCTCAGTGGCACAGCCGTGACGCCTGGTTGGAGCACCAAGAGCCTGTCTTCCACACAGCTTGGAATAAAAGGGAGAAAAGAAAGAAAGAAAGAAAGAAGAAAATAAAATAAAATAAAGTAAAATAAAAGAAAGTTATTAAAATAAAAAAGAATTATTACGAAATATAATTTTTTAAGTAAAAAACAAACAAAAAAAAACGGACAGACAGAACCCTAGGACAAATGGTAAAAGCAAAGCTATATAGACAAAATCACACACAGAAGCACACATACACATTCACAAAAAGAGAAAAAGGGGAAAAAATATATATATATCGTTGCTCCCAAAGTCCACCTCCTCAATTTGGGATGATTCGTTGTCTATTCATGTATTCCACAGATGCAGGATACATCAAGTTGATTGTGGAGCTTTAATCCGCTGCTCCTGAGGCTGCTGGGAGAAATTTCCCTTTCTCTTCTTTGTTCTCACAGCTCCAAGGGGCTCAGCTTTGGATTTGGACCCGCCTCTGCGTGTAGGTCACCTGAGGGCGTCTGTTCTTCGCTCAGACAGGACGGGGTTAAAGGAGCAGCTGATTCGGGGACTCCGGCTCACTCAGGCCGGGTGGGAGGGAGGGGCATGGAGTGCAGGGTGGGCCTGCGGTGGCAGAGGCCTGCGTGACGTTGCACCAGCCTGAGGCGTGCCGTGCGTTCTCCCGGGGAAGTTGTCCCTGGATCCCGCGACCCTGGCAGTGGCGGGCTGCACAGGCTCCCCGGAAGGAAGGTTGGAGAGTGACCTGTGCTCGCACACAGGCTTCTTGGTGGCGGTGCAGCCTTAGCATCTCATGCCCGTCTCTGGGGTCCGCGCTTTAGCCGCGGCTCGTGCCCGTCTCTGGAGCTCTTTTAAGCGGCGCTCTTAATCCCCTCTCCTCACGCACCAGGAAACAAAAAGGCAAGAAAAAGCCTCTTGCCACTTCAGCAGATCCACACTTTTCCCGGACTCCCTCCCGGCTAGCTGTGGCGCACTAGCCCCCTTCAGGCTGTGTTCAGGCAGCCAACCCCAGTCCTCTCCCTGCGATCGGACCAAAGCCCGAGCCTCAGCTCCCAGCCCCGCCCGCCCTGGCGGGTAAGCAGACAAGCCCCTCGGGCTGGTGAGTGCCGGTCGGCACCGATCCTCTGTGCGGGAATCTCTCCACTTTGTCCTCTGCACCCCTGTGGCTGTGCTCTCCTCCGCAGCCTCTAAGCTCCCCCCCTCTGCCACCCGCAGTCTCCGCCTGTGAAGGGGCTTCCTAGTGTGTGGAAACCTTTCTTCCTTCACAGCTCCCTCCCACTGGTGCAGGTCTCGTCCCTACTCTTTTGTCTGTTTTTTCTTTTGCCCTACCCAGGTATGTGGGCATTTTCTTGCCTTTTGGGAGGTCTGAGGTCCTCTGCCAGCGTTCAGTAGGTGTTCTGTAGGAGTTGTTCCACGTGTAGATGTTTTTCTGATGTATCTGTGGAGAGAAAGGTGATCTCCGCGTCTTACTCTTCCACCATCTTGAATCTTCTCCCTGTCCTTTAGCTTTAAATAGCAAAAATTCCACCAGAGAGTCCCATGTTCAATGGCAATTAATGCAAGAATGTTAAAGACATTTTCCATCATTCCCTGTAAAATGAACAGCATCCACCTCTTAAGTAAACTTTTTGAAATTCTATCCTACCTTCTCATGCTCTCCTTAGCTCTCATGTGATTCTAGTTCTCTTTTACCTCTTTTTAAATATTATCTACTCATAAAAACAAACAAGCAACCAAAAAAGAATGTCTTTCTTTTTTACATGATTCTATTGTCTATTTAAAACAGACTGACTAGTTCCAGCACCATATTGGCAACTACAATGTGTGCCTCTATCACCTGATGTTCTTCAGTAATCAGACAGTCTGGGGGGAGTTAGAAAATCGCATTGCTAACTGACCTTGCCTTCAACATACTTTATAAGGCAATCATGAAACATCATACTAATTAACTGTGAAGAATCCTTTGCTCCTGAAACTACACAACATAATACAGCAACCATAAAAAAACTCTTTAAAAAAATATTTTAGGTAGAAACCTGGAGAGTCTTCAAAAATTAAAAGGTATTCTTATAGGCTTTCCCCTGCCTTACTGAAATACCTAGACAATGTCTTCCTGGTATCTCTATCCCTCATAAGTGAAGGGGGAAGATTATTGACATGCTATTACATACATGATTATCTTACAAATTTTATTTATAGAAAAGTTTGCTTATGAAATAAGAATTGGGATTTAAATATTTAAGGAATATTGGCCTTTAAATATTTAAGGAATCTCTGTTAAGTTGCCAAGTTCTGAAATCCAAAGGAGAGCCATAGAGTTTTAAACCATGAGTTGTAAACTTGTGATCCTACTTGTGTATGTTAAAAAAAGAAAAAAAGAAGAAAAGTTAAATGTAAGCTACTTGAAGAAAACACACACACACACACACAAACACACTCACAATACATATAATGTCCAGGAAAAAAATCAGCATAATTTGTTAAATAAAAACATGTTAACCTCTTATTTGCCCCATACTTGGATAAGAAAACTCTATAAATCATGGAATACAGGGTATGGAACATAGTAGACATGTAGTCTCTTCCTCAACCTTTCCTCTCTCCTTCTCTCTTCTTTTTCACTCTCTCCCTCTCCTCCTGTTTCCTATGTGTTTATATGCATATGGCATCCCTTCCAAAATTAGAACCACACTTGCTTCTACAAAGCCTTCCCTTGATCTCCAAGCCCCTATGTCTTACTCAGTGCCTCAAGCACTTATGTGATTTGAACCAGATTGTCCAGTTTGTATCTAGGTACTTGTCTTTGTATGTTATCTCTAAGTGAACTTGTAAGTCCTTTAAAGGCAGAAACTATAGATGTATGCCTTCTTTAACATTTATTTGTTTATGTACACGTAAAGACACATATACCCATACACAATGCTTAATCGATGAGTGGCATTTTGACTATTCATTCTAGCACTATAACAAAGGGGCAGGACTGATGGATCAAAAAGAAGTGATAGATTTTATTTTATTTTTTTTACTAGTACAATTTATGATTCTATTACACACAACACACACGAACAAACTGGGGAAGTTACCCCTTGAAAATCAAACAAGAAGAAATGAGTTTGAATTATAACAAAGAAGATTTCTGTCATCAGTTTTTTAAGAGTAAAGTTATTCTTATGTGATCTTAAAAAACTATATCATGCACCATTAGTCTGGTGATTTCCTTCATTGGTGTGGTCAACTTGATATGTTACAGCAATCAGAATCAATATGAACTAAAAAATTTAATGCAAACATATTTATACACATTTATCAGTATCTTGAATGGAGACATCAATATTTTGATAGAGAATCTGTCTTTGTTGATGTTTATTGGTACTAGATTCTCATGTGACTGATTTCTAAGTCAGAAAAAGTAAATAATCCTACAAGTTCTATCACAGTTTTAAGAGTCTATGAAATTCTGTTTCTAGGCACATAATTTGATATCCATCTCAAAATCAAACAGCATGAGGAGCACTAATATGGAAATTTTCCACATATGCAAAAACGCAGGGGTGGATCGAAAAACAACATCTTTAAATGTGTTAAAATTTGTTTTTGAAATGCATTTTGTTGCTTTTAAACAAAATGTTAGTATGTGATTATAACGTTCTAAATGCAGTGTTTCAATCAAGTACAGAAATAAATCATGAAGGACTTTAGGGAAAAATGTTATTTCATCCAATGTAACTAGAAAACAAACAAGTCCCAGCAGAGAAAACAAATACTGCAAGCTTGAGGTAGAAACCAAATCTCAATGTATCCAAAGAAAATAAGCAAAATTAACATTTCCCCTCAGCAGTCCCTCTTGACAGATGGTCCTTTACTCTCATGCATAGAAAATCACTTCAAGACTCAGGAAGAATTATAGTATGTCTCTAGATGAATTCTCAGACAACCATTAAAACAGTAATTACAATGACAAAACATGGGGAATTATGAACATAAAAACATAAAATCAGATAATAAAATACTAATAAATGTATAAATTTATTTTTACATATTTATATTCTTTTAACAACTTAATATACAAATAAGAGAGCAATTAAAAATTATGTTAGAATGACATACCTATAGCTTAAATTTTATTTAAATTGCCTTAATATTAAACATTGTCTATAATTAAAGGTGATGTTTAATGATTATTTTCTAGAAATGTGTCCATTTTCAATTCCACATTTAATAGAATATTCTTTTCCTTTTCAGAAAATTAAGTCTGTACCATCTTGAGATTTTTGACATATCTTCTGTTCCATGATTTACAAGAGATTACAGCTTTGTAATCACACCAAAGCTACCTTTTAATTCCTAATCCAGTAAACTTCTGTTTCTTCTCGTGTATACATTTCCCTGCAATCTTTGATGTTGTCAAACACACCAGCCCTATTTAAAAAAAAACAAAACAAAACACTATCTTCCCTAGGAATGTATCTTCTCCCTTGGTTCTTTACATTATTATACTTTTCTCCTTACTTAGACCCTTAAACCAAAACCTGCTCCATAAATGGAAATGGTCTTCACAAATTTGCCTTCTTCCCTCAGTTATTTTTTCTTTACGTGACTCTATCCTAGCTTTACCTACTACGTTTATTGTAAGAACTTACAAATTTGAATTTCCAGCCACAATCTCACTTCGGGGTTCCAATGCTAACATTTTAATTTTCTGCCAGATTGTTCTATTTTATTATTCACCATCGGCCCAACTTTATGTCATCAGAATCAGTTTTTTCACATTTTCCTCAAAATAATTTTATGAAACCAAACAACGTTTCTATTACTTAAACTACTATCCTACCTGTTTAACAAGTCTGAAATGTGAGAGCTATCTTTTCCACGTTTCTCCTTTATGCCCAAAATCCAGTTGGTCAAATATCAAAACCTTTACATTGTCCCCATCCTGGACATTTCTACCCCCGCAATTATAGTGAAGATCCTTGTCATCTTCTCTCTACACCAGCAGTATTCAAAATGCACTGAGTATACTCAAGGGTTAACGTGGCAATACACTTGGGCATTTGTATTTCTATTTTTGTTAATATTTTATAATGTCTATAAGTTATTAATATATATAATTTATTTAAAAAACCATGTGGTAGTATGTGCTCCAATTTTTTAACGAAAGGAATGAACAATCAAAAAAGTTTGGATACTTCTGAAAGAATATTTTAATAGCCCCCTAAAAGGTAATTAGCTTTCCTATTTTCAGCGTGTACCCTCCACCTCATGAGCACATAACTGCCAGATGAATGCTTCCTAGGCCTAACAATGTTCACCTCACTATCTGAACAGCGTTCTTCAGTGGCTCTCTATTGCCTCCTCAAGGAAACGCAGTCTTGGTATTGCGGCACTCAGGGTCAACCACACGCTGACCAGATCCCTTCTCCAAACAAACACACATAAACACACATTATTTTTCCAGCCATAACTTTCATTCTTCATTTTCATAATCTCATCATTCCAATAAAATTAAACCATCTGTAATTATCTAAAATATACCAAGTGCCTCTCTAGGTCTATGAATGTATAAGCCTAATAAAAGCCAGGCCCTCATGCAAAAAGCTAAATAATAAAAATAAATATACAGAGTCATATTTATGGAAGCTCATTCCAACAACCAAAAATAAGTCTTAATGGAAATCCACTCTACTTGCATGTCTTTAGGATTATTAGAGGAGGTCCAATATCTAATCCATAAAAACCCATCTCTACTTCTCTCATTAATACCCGGTTTTCTTGTACTCACAACTGCTCTGGAGTTTCCTATATGCCAAACTCCAACAACCCTCTCCACTTTAGTCCATGAAGCATATCTTCCTCTCTCTACTCTCCATTGTTCCTCAGCTTCTTATTATGTAGCATCTCTAAATAAGATAAGCTATGTAATAGCAAGATATTTTTCTGGTGTTGTCCAGCATTTTCTTCAGAAAAAAACAAAAAAAAAAAACCCCAAAGACAGGACTTCCCTGGTGGCTCAGTGGTTAACAATCCGCCTGCCAATGCAGGGAACATGGGCTCGATCCCTGGTCCAGGAAGATCCCACATGCCGCACAGCAGCTAAGCCCGTGCGCCACAACTACTGAGCCTGCGCTCTAGAGGCCGCGAACCACAACTACTGAAGCCCGCACGTTCTAGGGCCCGCGAGCTGCAACTACTAAAGTCCGCGGGCCTAGAGCCCGTGTTCTGCAACAAGGGAAGCCACCGCAGTGAGAAGCCTGTGCACCGCAACGAAGAGCAGTCCCTGCTCACAGCAACTAGAAAAAGCCCACACGCAGCAACGAAGACCCAATGCAGCCAAAAATAAATTTAAAATAATAATAAAAATTAAAAAGGACTATACAGGCTTATTAAAAAACAAAAAACCCCAAAAAACAAAAACAGAACTTCTCTTAGGAGGTGTGAGTCAGAAGAGAGGAGAAATATGTACATAATCTGGGTGGTGGGTTGGGGGGTTGGGTGTGATGGACACAAGACCCTCATACATTAACAGAAAGCATTTCTATACTCTGGGCAGTCACAATATACCTTCAGCCATGAAAACCTGTTTATATCCAAAAATTGAAATCCTATTTGGTTTTCAAGATATGATCAAATTTCAATGCCACCATGATTTCCTACCACAAAAATTAGTTTCTTTGCTCTCACTGGCCATTATCCTTGATTTATCTTCTAATACATGTTTAACATACAGTCTTTCAAAATAGTCACCATCCTATCCAAATTTTCCTAATACATTGGTAACTTTTGAAAGTCAGAGACTAAACCCTTATCTTCGAATCCACCATGGCATCTATTGGAAAACATTGCAAACAATAGGTATATGTTAAAATATGTAGGAAACATCAAATATTGTCATGATGTTTTCAGCAGAGACCTTTTGAACACAAATTGTTAGATTTTCTTGTCTTTTTTTTGGGGGGGTATTATTATTCAGTAGTCTTTGATAGTCTTGTAGAGTTTTCCCATGTAAAGAATATATCTCTAAATCAAATTACGTATTATAATATTCACTGTAATAATACTTATGATAACTTCAAGTTGGGAAAAAGAATTTATATCCTGACTTTAAATCTGTTCCTCTTCAAAAGGTAAAAATTAGAAAAGAGCAAGAGCTGAATAGTAACAGCTTTTGACATTAAAATAGTATATTTGTTTGAGGTCAGTGCAGCTTATTCAAAAGATACAGTAATTAAATCAGTAAAACATGAATTTACAAAACTTGTATAAGATTCTTAAAAGTTATTAAATCCACAAGGAATGGTACAAGAGAAATAGTCACAAAAGGAGAAATCTAACAGGGTTCTTTTGCTTGCAGGGTTCTGAAACCACATTTAGTAATTCATTCATTTAAAAAATATTTATTTATTATTTAGTGTTTGTCAGGTATTATATTGTAAGGACCTACAGTAGATTAAAGATTACTGAGAAGTTCATCCATTTCTTGAAGAATTAAAAAATTAGAGCCATGAAACAGCTTAGTGATTTAAAGTAGGCTATGAGTATATAATCATTCACTATTCAAAAATCAAATGACTTATTGAGTGTTGTGTGACAAGTGATTTGCTAGGCTGGAACTGGTAATATAAAGAAAACTCAGTCCAGTTGCTAAAGGAACTTGTAGTCCTGTGCCATAAGAGATGCATTTGCAACATGCAAGGAAAGCAGAAAGAAGCCCCTAACTCTGCCCACAGATGACAAAGAAGAACTCACTCAGGAGTTAACCTTTAGACAGCGTCATGATCGGTAAGCAGTGCCTCACCTGGTAAAGGAATAGAAGAAAGAAATTGCAGCCAGAGGTAACTGCATGTGTTAAGGTGTAGAGGAATCAGAAAGTATGACATGTTTTATGAACAAAAGGTCGTTAAACTGAAACAAAGCATGAATGTAGATGAGGGGCAGGGATCAGACTGTGAAGGGTTTTACATGCCACATAAGGATTTTGGTCTTTAATATATTCTGAATAGAATGGAACTCTTCATGTGTCTTAAGCGAGTGAGTAGCCTATCCACATTTATAATTTAGACAAAAAAATTTTTGCTGCGACATGGAGAGATGCAGGGAATAGAGACCAGCAAATTAGATTTTATATATATACATATATATATATATGATACTAAATAGACTGAATAGTCTATTCAGTAATGATAAGAATTTTCCCTGAAGTCAAGGGGGATAAATAAAAGGACAGAGCAATGTTTGGATATTAAATCAGCAGAACTTAGTGGCAAATAGTATGATATAGGATGAAGGAGATGGAGGAGAAAGTAAAGTGAAAATTGGTTTCCAGGTGGCAGATTTGGGTGACCAAGTGCTTGGTGGGTCTATTTATAGAAACAGGTAATCCATCATGGTCATATCTATAAAATATCTGCTATCAACCTGAAACTCAAGTGTCCAAGTCTAAATCATTTATTCAGGCTTACCCTGGGGATACATATATTGGCAAGCAAAGAAAAATTAAGGCAGAAGATTCAAGATCAAAAGGTATGGTTTAAATTTTACTTTCATTTGTTGTTATATATATATATATTAACAAAAAGTTTCCTTGCTTTAAGCAAACCTCTTACAATAAAATTGGGATTTATATAAATGAATAGTGTTACTATTTCCTTTTTTAAAGAATGAATTACTTGCTTCAATAAGAAATTTTCTTTAGCATTATCTTAAATAGAGCGTTGCTTAATGATTTTAAAGTAAGATTACACTGGGGTGGAAAACATTGATATATATATATATATATATACACACACATATACATATCTAGCACTAAGACAGTTAGCTGTTTTTCACCAGAACACGAGCACTGGCTGTTCACGGATCATGGCTGTTGTGACGGGTTGGTGGCCACACTGCCCTGGTTGTAGGTACCATGAATATCACCACTGCATTTTGCAGAAACTAGGAAAGAGCTGACGTGAGTTAATGTGGCAATTGAATTTAACAAAAATCTTTTGAAGGATCAAACAGCACTCTGCAAATGAGTTCCTAATAAACCAGAACAATGTCTTTTCTATTAACTATACATAATATCATATCTCAATGTTTTCCTGTAAGAAAAGGAAAAGAAAAACGCAGTTTTTGAAGAAACACCCATGCGTTTGTGAAAAACTGGTAAGTAGAATTGCAATGTCCCTATTTTGTGGCCCTGTGATATTTAATTTCATTAGTTTTTTAAGATAATCATGTAACTTCTGTAATTCAAACTGCAACAATATGATATGAAAAATCAGGAGTTTCCCTAAGTACCCAAAAGCCAGGTTGAGTTATCGAGGAGTATTTCAGGAGAATTGGGATGTGTGAAGCAGAACAGGCCAAGGAAAGAAAGCTCAGCAAGGATGGGGTCCAGGCTGGAGTCTCAGTTCAGCCTGATACCATGAGGCACTCTGGAGGACATTCTGCACTGAGTTGGTTCTTGTTTGAGACAAGGAAGCAGCCCTTTGTACACCCATGTTATTCAGTCACTGATGCTTCCCCTCAAAGCACATTAGCTCTCATTGGGCCAGAGGGATGAGTGCAGTTGAGGGGACTGGATGAAACAACATCTACTTCAGAGGCATGATACAGAAATATTTTTTAAAAAAGAAGTGTTCTATCTTGCATGAAGTCCAAGTAAGCAGTTCATAAACACAATGTTTAATGGGGGCCATGAGGTGCTGAGAAGAGAAAATAAATACTAAAACTAGATGTACACATTCCATTCAAAGTTATTGTACACAGAAGTGAAAATTAATCGTCGATTCCCCTGAAGTTAATGTAGTACTTATGACTTAAGGAGCTGTGGTAGACAAATTCTAAGATGGCTCTATGATCTCCATTCCCTACCGTAATGCCCTGTATAATCTCCTCCCCTTGAGTATGGGAGGACCAGTGATTTGCTTCTAGCCAATAGAATATGGCAAAGGTGATAGGATGGTACTCCCGCTCCGCTGACATTTTGTTATGTAGGAGTCTATCTTAGCCAGCTAGAGAGACTATCCTGCCTGCCAGGACAGAAGCAGACACCCATACTATGAATTGCCAATCAAGAGGGCCACATGGCAGCGAACTGCAAGTGGTCTCTAGGACTTGAGAGCAGCTTCCAGCCAGCAGCCAGCAAAATGCCAGGGCCCTCAGTCATGCGGCCACCAGGAAATGAATTCTGTCAAAGATGTGAGGGTCTTGGAAGAGGACCCATCCCTAGTCAGACCTCCAGGTAAGAAAAAAGCCTGTCCAACACCTTGATTTCTAACTATGAACTCCTAAGCAGAGAATTCAGCTAAGCCACAACCTGATTTCTAACCTACAAAAACTGCAAAGTGTTAATAATAAATGCATGTTGTTTTAAAACATTAATTTTGCAGTAACAATTTGTTTTACAGTTAAAAACGAATACACCAAGTAAGTAGATAAAATTGGAAAACTGGATCTCTAATACATTGTTTGAGGAACTGTAAAGTGATACAACCTCTCTGGAAAACTATTTGGCAGTATCTACCAATGGCAAGCATACATACCCATGCTATGACTTAGCAATGTAACTCCAAAGTATATATCAAACTCAAATGTCTGCACACCTTCACCACAAAACATGCTCCACAATGTTCCTAAAAGTATTTTCATAAAGCCCAAACTGGACCCTACCAATTTTCTCTGGTCTACATAATGGATAAATAAATGTGTCAGAGTAACCCACATTTATAGTGGAGTGCTATACAACGATAAAAATAAAAGAACTATGACGCTATGCAAGAACATGGATGAAACTTGCATTCATAGTACAAAATGAAAGAAACCTGACACAAAAGATTACATACTGATTCTATTTATACAAAGCTTAAAAACAGGAAAACCAGTTTTCAGTGTCATAAACCAGGATAGTAGTGACTCCTTGGGGGTAGTGACTGGAAGAGGCACCAGTGAGGCTTCTAAGACTCAGAAAAATGTGAAAGGTGCTTTTTCTTAATGTGGATGACACCTTATTTTAGGAAAATTTACCAATTAGTACACTATTTGTGCACATAAAAATATGTATATTATTTTCAATAAAAATTTACTTTAAAAAACTAGTATAGGGGGCTTCCCTGGTGGCGCAGTGGTTGAGAGTCCACCTGCCGATGCAGGGGACGCGGGTTCGTGCCCCGGTCTGGGAGGATCCCACATGCCGCGGAGCGGCTGGGCCCGTGAGCCATGGCCGCTGAGCCTGCACGTCCAGAGCCTGTGCTCCGCAACGGGAGAGGCCACAACAGTGAGAGGCCCGCGTACCGCAAAAAAGAAAAAAAAAAAAAAGCAGCTGGAAATCTGGAAAAAGTATTTGCAACATATGTGACAGGCAAAAGAGTTTGTGTCCTTAATATGCATGTGAATGTGTGAGTGTGAATATGTGTGTGTGTGTATAAATTTCAAGTCAGTGAGACATAGATGTTCAAGAGAAAAATGGGAAAATACCACAAAAGAGCAATTTATAAATATAAATGAGCTTAAAATATAAATTCTAAATAAGTAAATATCATTTCTAATCCACCAGTTGGAAAATGTTTAAATAAATATTAACCAGTGTTAATCAGGGTGTGAGCTCCACCCTGATTAACACTAGTATTAATGTGTTAATAATATCAGTGTATTACCACCTCTCCTCCACCTCTGCTACTGGTGATGTAAATTGATTCAACTTTTCCAAAGAGGCTTACTCATATTTTTGCATGCCATTAACCTGCTAATTCAAATTCTAGAATTTTGAATCGAATCAGAGACATATTTGAAGCTGCATATAATAGATGAATACTACTGATGCTTTAATAGTTTAAAATATTAGAAAATATCATGGAGAACATATTATCTTTTCAACAGCTGATACAAACTTTCCTTTGTAGAGAGAGAGCTACCTTTGTTGAAAAGAGGCAAGTGAAATAATGGAGTAGACTGTAGATATCTACATCATCCAGCACAATTTATCAAAAATATTATTTTTAAGCTCAGCATCAAGAATCAGCATACGCTATTCAAACATTGGAAAAGAATTCAAAAATTAGTAAGATGAGTTATACGGAAAAGAAAATAAATTCCTTGGAAACCTTTTGGCAAGTAGAGACAAAATGTTATGAGAAAAATATTGATTTAATATTTTTGAGAAATGTGTTTATTTCATTTATCTTGATTCATTTAATTGACTTAGTTTTTTTTGGGGGGGGGTTGTTGTTGTTGTTGTTTTTTTGCAGTACGCGGGCCTCTCACTGTTGTGGCCTCTCCCGTTGCGGAGCACAGGCTCCGGACGCGCAGGCTCAGCGGCCATGGCTCACGGGCCCAGCCACTCTGCGGCATGTGGGATCTTCCCGGACCGGGGCACAAACCCGTGTCCCCTGCATCGGCAGGCGGACTCTCAACCACTGCGCCACCAGGGAAGCCCAAATTGACTTAGTTTTAAACATTAACATTTAAAACTCTGAAATTTTAACCTATATCTTTACCTAGTGGTGCAAGCAACATCTATGAAAACCTCTCGCATTGTAGTCACATTTAAATACATTTAAAGCTACTTTTACTACAATGCAATAAAGCTGACATATTTTAAAAAACATATTGGGACAACTCGTGGACTAGCTTTAAGAAAAATCTATATAGGAAGATGATTCTCTCTAGATGTAAAGCTAGAACATTTTCATTTTTCAGAAGTTATATGTAAGATGTGGTATCATTAAAGTTTTCCAAGTTGAATACAAGTTGACTCTATAAAACAAAGAGTTTGAAAAACACATTCCTCTTAGTATTTCCTTGCAGAGGTATGTGTGTGAGTGATATGTGAGGCATCATTTATTGTTAAGGAGTTACTGTGATCTACTAAGGAATTTAAATTATTCATAGCCCCAGTTTACGAAAAAGTAACTTAAGAAGACTGTTGTTACATAAAACTACTCAATCAGTCCTTGTTTTCACTGACAACGGAACACTTTATCTGACTGAGGAACCACTGAACACATCACTGGAAGTCATAACTAATGTTTTGAAAGCATGAGCTCTAAGGAGGAATTCCTATTCTGTTTTTCTCCTTCTAGGACCTCAGTTTCTTTTTAAATGAAACATACGTATACAATGCTTTTATCACTTGCTTGACAAAGACATTTTATTATACTACACTATGAATATTGTTAAACACTTTGCACTGTGTAGTGTAATGAAAAAAGCAGTCTCCCTTAGAATGGGAAAAATTTCAAGACATATACGGTCAAGTTGGAAGAGATAAATGGTCACTGACTTCATCTTATGCCATTTTATATTTCTGCCCAGAGACAAAATATAGACAAATAGTCATGAAATCTTGTTTAAAAATTAGATAAAGAAGATGTGGCACATATATACAATGGAATATTACTCAGCCATAAAAAGAAACGAAATTGAACTCTTTGTAATGAGGTGAATGGACCTAGAGTCTGTCATACAGAGTGAAGCAAGTCAGAAAGAGAAAGACAAATACTGTATGCTAACACATATATATGGAATTTAAGAAAAAAAAATGTCAAGAAGAACCTAGGGGTAAGACAGGAATAAAGACACAGACCTGCTAGAGAATGGACTTGAGGATATGGGGAGGGGGAAGGGTAAGCTGTGACAAAGTGAGAGAGTGGCATGGACATATATACACTACCAAACGTAAAATAGATAGCTAGTGGGAAGCAGCCGCATAGCACAGGGAGATCAGCTCGGTGCTTTGTGACCACCTAGAGGGGTGGGAATAGGGAGGGTGGGAGGGAGGGGGACGTAAGAGGGAAGAGATATGGGAACATATGTATATGTATAACTGATTCACTTTGTTATAAAGCAGAAACTAACACACCATTGTAAAGCAATTATACTCCAATAAAGATGTTAAAAAAATTTTTTTAATAAAAATAAAAATTAGAGATTGTTAATCACTCTGACCCAGCATCAATTATCTTTCCTCCTAGGTTTTAAAACTATGAATACTTTAAAAGAAGATGAAGTGCTGAATTCCTAAATTTGATAAACCTGGTCTAGAAAGCAAATATCTGCCAAGATTTTAAGAAAATGTATATAAATAAACAATATGTGTGCAAAAGTAAATGAAGGTGAGAGAGATGTACTTCTATTACAAAGAATTTACAGTGAAAAATATCTTGCTTACCAAGTGAAAAAGAACACAAACACAACTTCACTGTTTTTTCTTCTTTTTCTCTTTTGTATTCCAAATAAGCTGATTTCCAAGAAGGGTAATGGACTAGTAACTGTCACCACAATTCCACGGGGCCAGTGTACTGAATTAATTGAAGCTGCTAGTTGGAAAGATAGCTATTTTACCAGGCAAGGTGGAGAGCTCTGTTTTTCACTCTCCTTCCTATTTTGTAAGAAAACAAAATGAATTGACTGTGGTTCAGTATATTCTAGTTACAATCTGTTATATTTAATGACAAGAACACATTAAATCATTTCCTGACTGTATCAGAAATTAGAAAGATAATGGTAGATTGAGATAACATTATTTTTCAAGTTTTGTAAAGTTCTTGGCCCTTTGAACCACATCTTGACTTTAAGAGGTAGTTTAAGATTCCCTCTTTAACTAAAAAAAAAAAGAGTAAGAAAGAGAAGAAAAGGAAAAGCTTGGGTTTCATTAAATCTTCTCTTTATTCAACTACACCCTTTGTAAATTGTAAGGATAAAATTTTTCCAAAACACATTTCAAAATTGAAGAATGTTTTTGTTAAAGATTTAGAACTCTTGAAATTTTTTTCATTAAATCTAGCTTTTGCCTTTGAAAACAAATATAGCTTTTCTTAAGTTAGAAATCAAAATGTAATGCAGTCATGATTTGCTAAATATAACCTGTGTTTTGGTTGCTGGGCAGTGTTTCATCACTAACTAACCACAAAACATTTTTAAACATCATTGTTTTAGTTCCTGTAGAAGATATCATGAAAAAATATAAAGACTGTAAGATATTAAAATATTCAAAAGTTCTGAAGTCTCAGAAAGTAGAAAGAAAAGAGACAGCAGATGTGTGAATTATAAAAAGTATAACTGACTCTATCCTATGCTATTTTATCATTCTGCAGAAACAAAGTAAAGCTAGACAAATAGTCGTTAAATCTTGTTAACAAAATTTTATCTTTAGATAATAAATAATAAATTTTTACACAAAGCCAACAGTCTAGTTTTTCTTAACTTCTTGGCATTTTAAATCCACTTTCAACTTTCCAAAGACTTCTAAATGTATTTTGCATATGGATGTTTATACTGGAATCTTTAATTATAAATATGCTCAGGTACCATTACACAGAGATTCATATGGGGGAACACAATTTAAATTTCTCTCTCTTCCCCAACCTTTTTCTAAGTTTTACAGATACTGTTTACTTTTTTAATGTTTAAAAAATATAAGTTGAACTTCAACTATGAGGCTAAGAGAGTGCCTATGTGTAAACAGATTCTTTGCAATAACTAAACTTAGTAGGAGTTCTAGTCTGGATTTGACCTTGAGTTAAGAAAAGAATGCTATAATGCCTTCCAATGTCTGAGGGGCTTTCTCATGGAAAGCATGAATAGGTATAAGCTAAACAGAGAGGCAGACTTTTATACAACAAAAATAATGACTTTCTAGTAAAGTGAGTTTTTCAGTAAAGCAATAGACTATTTTATTTTATTTTTTAATTTTTTTTGCGGTACGCGGGCCTCTCACTGTTGTGGCCTCTCCCGTTGTGGAGCACAGGCTCCGGAGCAGCCATGGCTCACGGGCCCAGCCCACTCCGCGTTATGTGGGATCTTCCCGGACCGGGGCACGAACCCACATCCCCTGCATCGGCAGGCAGACTCTCAACCACGGCGCCACCAGGGAAGTCCAGCAATAGACTATTTTAAAAAGCTTCTCATTACTGAGTTTATAAAGCAAAGGCCTACTTGAAATATTTTAGCGGAAGAGTCAAGGATGTCAGAGAAAGCCTTACAGAGATGTGAAAACAGTTGAATGCCTCCTCCATCAGATTTTATTATTCTAATCTTAACAGGTTTACGGAAAAGGTCCTTGAATAGAATTTGGAACGAATAAAATAGTAAAGAGACATGCTGTCTGTTCTATAAGTGTTAATGACCAACTAAACAAATGATCAAAAGGCAACAGGAAAAGTAGAACCACAGGATAAACACCCAACCATCCTTTAAAGAGACATGTAGGGTATACAATGGAATATTACTCAGCCATAAAAAGAAATGAAATTCAGTTATTTGTAGTGAGATGGATGGACCTAGAGTCTGTCATACAGAGTGAAGTAAGTCAGAAAGAGAAAAACAAATACCATATGCTAACACATATATATGGAATCTAAAAAAAAAATGGTTATGAAGAACTAGAGGCAGGACAGGAATAAAGACACAGACGTAGAGAATGGACTTGAGGACACGGGGAAGAGGAAGGGGAAGCTGGGACGAAGTGAGAGAGTGGCATGTACATATATACAGTACCAAATGTAAAATAGATAGCTAGTGGGAAGTAGCCGCATAGCACAGGGAGATCAACTCAGTGCTTTGTGTCCACCTAGGGGGTGGGATAGGGAGGATGGGAGGGAGACGCAAGAGGGAGGGGATATGGGGATATATGTATACGTATAGCTGATTCACTTTGTTACACAGCAGAAACTAACACAACACTGTAAAGCAGTTATACTCCAATAAAGATGTTAAAAAAAAAAAAAGAGGGACATGTAGGGAAGTCAAATCTAAGACCAAGAGTTTCATTCAGAAGTAGCCACTAAAGGATATGCATGCAGCAGAGACTCAATAGATATATATACCAAAGAGAGACAAAACCCTTGCTCTCAAAAAAATGACCATGACCCTGAGCAGACACAGAAATGCCAGCATTGCCACTATGGTTGAAATTAACATGTGTCAGCTCAGAGGCTACATGTACTAAAGCTCTTTCCGCAGAGTGAGCGCAATGGTCAAAAGTCAATTTATGGACCTGCCAATATACCCTATCGATATTTCAGAGAGAAAGCACAGAAATCAAAACCTTATTTGTGTTTTCTGCTGTGCCATCAGTAACTACACATACAATTGTTAGGAATTAGTCAGTTGGGCTAACTGTGCCTAAAGAAGGTGAGATAGTGACATCCTTCTCTGGACTGGTGTTCCCAGTGGAATCATGGGTCTCTGGGCACAGAATCTGTCCTATTTTTTTTTAATGTTTCACCTATCAATTTTCAAATCTTTGGAAGGATTTTTGAAAACATCTACTTACCAATCACCTCAGGACTTAAGAACTGAAATCCTGCTGTGTGCTGTATTTCACACCTGCATTTGCTAGAGCCACCACTGCAATATTTATAACTGGAAGACAAGAAAGCTCTATCTATCGTATAGGGGATTTAGCAATATAGAATTTCAAATCCTCTAAAAGATTTCTCATAAATAGTGCAGTTAGCATGATAAGCTATCCCCAACCCTTAATGTCATTATGATAACAAAACAAGTTACCCTAGGTTACCAGAGAATATGGAAGAATATTATACTATCTTACATTTTGGATACCTATATCGACAGTGGAAGCAAAAGTCCTTATCCGTTAAAACCTTTACTGAACTATTTAAGGGAGAAATGGTATGATGTCTGGGTTTTGCATTAAAATACTTCAAGATCAAAAAACAGAGGTAAAGTAGAGGGAGATAAGTGAAATAAAAATTATTCACGTTGATGACTACTGAAGCTGAGTGATGACAACAGAAGAATTCATTATAATATTCTCTCTACTTTCTGTATGTTTGAAGTTTGAATACTTCCATAATAAACAAGAAATAAAAGCAAAAACTAAAATGTTAATATTAATCTGCCTACATTTTCTGTTCAATTCCCTTCCTTTTAGCTTCCTCATTGGAACCCTGAAGGTAATTCCAGTTCATACAAAAGTAAAAATAAAATCTCAGAAAAAATTTTGGACTGACTACAGCACAGAAATATTCTGATTCTGCTTGCAGATTTATTTTCCACCTCAAATATTAGGTAACAATGGAAATGGAAAGAAGAAAAAAACAAAATGGGGGAGAAATTGAGAGAGAACTATGTGAAGGAAGCAGTGTCTTCAAAGTAAAACAGGAAAGAAGAACCTAAGCTCTAAACTGCCCTTGAAAGTTCAGTCTCTCTTCACCCCAACTCCATTGACCTACTTCTTGTGGGCAACTTTGCTATCCAATAGTCCGGATGGAAAAGAAGGCACTTGGATATCTTTGTGTGGCTGGTGTCACAAAAAGACATCGTTAGCCCCAAAGTGCAATAAACGAATCAGTGGAAGTCCATTCAGCTCAGGATATGCTCAAATGGCATAAAAACTGTGCACAGGAGCTTTGCACAGTTAGACTGGTTTCTGTTTCTTTTAGATATCTGAAAATGAATTTTCTTTGAGAAAGCTTAGGAGCTTAACTCTCCAAATTCTTTTTCAGCACTACTGAGGTATAATTGACAAATAAAATTGCAATATATTTAAAGTGTACAACATGACGATACACGTATACACTGTGAAAGGATTCCCATCACTGAGTTAACTGACATATCCATTACCTCACATTTTTCCTTTTTTTGGTGAGAACATTTAAGTTCTACTCTCTTAGCAAATTTCGATTATACAGTACAGTATTATCAACTACAGTCATCATTTAACTCTCCAAGTTTGAATACAATGGGGAAAAGGTACAGCCTTTAATATTCAAGTGAGAGGCAAATCTTATTTTTCTCAATACATTCATTTTAAAGGAGAAGTACTAAGTATTTTCAAATTCTGCTATGAGAATAATCACTAAAAGAAATTTCCCATGTCCTGATTTGAGAGCTAGAGAATTCCAGGTACCATCTCATCTTCAGCCTGGCTTTTAGGTAGAACCACCTCTAGACTGACAGTTTGCCATATTATAATGCACTCATTCATCTTCTTTTACTAAAATAGTTGAAATCTGCATAAATTAAAGATATACACATTACAGGTTTATATACTTATAAGCAAGAGTAAAAAAGAAAAACTTCAGTGCAAATCTAGAACTTGAATAAATAACATAGCAAACTCACATTTTCAGGTTAGTTTATTTAATTTCCTGATTTATAGCAGATATGTTATAATTTAAGGGTATTTGAAGAAGGAAATCTGGATCAGAGATAATGGATAAATAACAAGGCCCTACTGTATAGCATAGGGAACTATGTTCAATATCCTGTAATAAACCATAATGGAAAAGAATATAAAAAAGAATGTGTATATATATGTATAACTGAACCACTTTGCTGTACAGCAGGAACTAACACAACATTGTAAATCAATTACACTTCAATTTTAAAAAATTTGGATCAGAGAAAACCAAATTTTTATCTTCAGAAACTTTGAGTTATAACATATAATAATAATAACTAACATTTATTAAGGACTTTCTCTGCATAAGAATTATTTAAATACTCTATGTAGATCATCATGCAACCATTATCACAACTCTGAGTAGATTTATTAAGAATAGATATTTCCAAATAGAACCTAAGACTTAAAGGATTCCTTAACTTGCCTGAAGTCACAAAACCAGTAAATGGTGGAGTAAGAATTACCAGACTGTATAACTTTAGAGACACCACTCTATAGTACTCATCAGGCATTGGTGTAACTCTTATAAGCTTACAGCTGTAGAACTGTACATGCTAACTTCTCTGGGATGATGTACAACTTAGCCCACCAATTCCTCATGATGGGAAAATGTATGTCTTCCTATCCTGGACCTTCAGGAGAAAGAGACACTGGTTGAAAAATTAGCTAGCTGTAAAGGTAGTGGCAGTCTAGAACTGCTGAGTGTAGAAAAGTATCATTAGATTTAAGGATACCATTTAAAAGGAACTTGGCAGAAAAATTACACTGGGGACTAACAGGCTAGTGTTAAGAGTATAAACTGGATTAGCTGGAAATATGGTTCCCAATAGGGAAGGCACTTAGGTGAGGCTTGGGCAAAAAGGGATATCGACTCTGAAGTTCAAATGGGGAAAATCTCAGTAGATTGTTCAAATAATTCTAGAGGTAATTACAGAACTTTTATTGTGCCCATCATGGCCATCTTTGACTATATAAATCATCTATAGAGAATTTCAGGAGTACTGTTGTATATTCCTTTAAGAAATCTTAATCCTTTTATACAAAATTCAATTTTATAGAAGTAGACAATTATTGGAAGACAGATATACTGATGAAGACTGGATTCAAATTCATTGATACATCTTTAGTCATAAAATATCTATGGGTATTTAGGTCATTAGGCTAACACTGACAACACCTAGAGAGAGTAGTGTTTTGAGATATGAACACATCTTCAATATAAGTGGTTGGCCTCCCAGGTCAACTACTTTAAGCACATATCAGCTCAAGTCCTTGGGAGAAGCAGATGCCAAGATGGAATCAGATGTTGAAGAGATTTATCAGAGGACACACCTATCACGGATAAACAAGAGGAGGTAGAGCAGACAGGGAAAGTCTTTAGACCACAATTGTAGGTCTCATACCAGCGAGAGGAGAGGGGAAAGAAAGGAGGATAGGTTAGGAAGAGCCTCAAAGCAGTTCTAAGAACGTGTCAACCAGGTCGATGGGGAGCTAAAGCCATGACTTAGAGGAGTCCCATGTCTTAGAGGAATAGACCTGCACTAGTGCCCCCTCAGTGCCCACTTATCGATTGAGAGCACCCAGAGGAAATGTGGCTTCAGCAGGAATGAAGCGGTGAATACAGAGGGGCGGCAGCCAAGGCTGTCAGTCAAGCAGGATCTGAGCAGCACATTTCCATGGCCATTTCAAAACACAACATTTTTATATATATGTAAATGTTACATATATATTATATATATATATATTACAATCATTAAGAGCAGTTCTGTTCGTAGGGCTCAAACCATCATGACACTCTATCTTTCTCTCATTTTCATGGTTTTGACTAATTTTCAACTCTCTGCCACAGAATGTCAGGTACAGGTGATATCAGAGATGAAGAGGCAAATCAGTCACTGCCATTTTCATGGAGAAAACGGCCATCTTCACTCTCCATGCTTGGGCAGGCCTTTCTAGGCACGAACTCAGAGATCTAGATTCCCCTCCCCACTTCTTTCTACTCCTTCCCTTTCACTCTTTGATAGAAATAAGAGTACACTAAGCCTATATCCCCCCACAAAAAAAGTAGAAGAAAATTTTAAAGCAAACTCCTTTTTAATCCATTTGTAGCCTGCTTTAATTTACCTGTCAAAGAGAGATGGGATTTATGCTGCTGATTCTGTGATGTTGTATGAAATGGTAAATATCAGCACTAGAATTTGGATTTAAATAGGCTTAGGTTTGAACGCCGACTGGGCAGCTTATGAATTATGTGACATGGGACAAGTTCCTATTATCTTTCTTCACCTGTAAGATAGGCATAAAATATTACCTTATAGAAATGTCAAGAAGATAAGAAATAATTTATGTAAATGACCCTGGCACATTACCACATTATGAGTAAGTGTTCGATAAACTTTCTTACTGTTAAAAGATTACTTATATTTTCAGGATATAATCTCAAAATTCTGGGAGATTACAACCAGCAAGTAACATTTTACAGACATTAAACCTTCCTAGAAATTTTCCTGTAAAACATAAAAGGGTCAATCTGCTTTCTTAGTCCATGCTAATTTGTTGAGTTATAAACATTTTTATATTAAAAGCAAAAATGATAAAAATATTTAAGTACAAACTAGCATTCCTGAAATTCAGACTTAAGGTTTGCAAACAAGACAATTGAAATGTAACCATTCCTTTCATTTCCCGCTTTAAGAAAAAAAGTGAAAAACAATCTTGAGCAAATTATGTATAAAATAGCATCAAGGTCCATTGGGTAGTAACAATGCTATCCTCCTGCAAACAGTGGCTCTCACACCACAGTGTTTAGGCTCACAAGGTATGAGCTCTGAAATTAAAATTACATCCTGATGCTGTGATAGAACTTTTGAAAAATGACTCTTAATTTGGAAATTATATTTGAAAGAGAGGGTATATTTAATGTACACTTACTATTTTTATCCAGTCATGGGTGATAATATTTCCAGAGATACCCAAATGACAGAATAGATAGAAACTTGATTCAAATTTAGAGAGAATGATTATCACGTGCTGGGTTCGACAGAACAATTAAAACAAGTTCCTCATCTTACATGAATTGTATTTAATACTGTATTCAACTTGGGAACTGTAAAATAACATAAATCCTAAATATAAAACAACCAGCACTACTTACACTTCTCAGCACCCAGATCACATATAAGCGTGGAAATGTGTTCTGGGAAGATCAAATTTCCCATCTAGTTGTCTAAAGGACATTAACGCTCCATTATTTATTAGGTCTATTATAAAAGAAATTCCTGCATGGTCCCAAAAAAGAAAAAAAAAAATTGTCATGGTTCCCAGGGAGAAAAAATAAAAAGCAAGGATTATCCTTGAAAGCAAAGAAGAGAATAGAATTTTTGTCTTTTTCTTTTTTTTTTACCAAGTTGTCAGAGGAGTTGCCATGGGCACCACTAGTCGCCTCGGTTTAAATGTCAGATTTCTCTTCAGCTACTGTCTTTTTAGCATTTTTTCTTTGTTATTCTGTTTTCTTCTCCATCTTTTTTCTTTTCAGGATTTAACTAAACATCTTTTTGGTTATACTATTCTTGAAGTACCTTTTTTTATTCCCCAAAAGACAAAAAAAAAAAAAGCTTTTGCATTTAAGTGAGTAAATCATTGCTTTTTATGTTCACTCATTGTTTCATTGCACCTATATTTATATGATGCAATAGAAGTGAAAGAATTTAAATAATACAGAGGTATCCAAATACAATGAAGTAGTGTTAGGCACTAGAAATAACAGAATTTAACCTCCTTAGTTGCCATTATGCAGTATGCTACCGTATGGCATACAGTGCATTACATTATTTACTTGAGAGAGAGAGAGAGAGAGAGAGAGAGAGAAAGAGAGAGAGTGTGTGTGTGTGTGTGAGAGAGAGAGAGAGAGTGTGTGTGTGTGTGAGAGAGAGAGAGAGAGAGAGAGAGAGAGAGAGAGAGAGAGAAAGAGAAATAAGGAAGTACCAATGAAGAGGCAAATGAGAAAGATAAAAATCTTATTCTTGGGAGTTCCCTGGTGGGCCAGTGGTTGGGACTCCCGCTTCCCCTGCAGGCTGCAGGGTGCATGGGTTCGATCCCTGGTTGTGTAAGTAGGATCCCACAAGCCACGTGGTGCAGCCAAAAATTAAATAAATTAAAATAAATAAATATCGTTACTGTCCTTAAAAAAAATTTTTATTCTTAAGGGCAAGATTAGCATGGGCTAGTCACTGTGAGTATTTGAAGTCATCTGCCTTACATCGAAGTTTAAAAGTTTAAATCCAAGTTTTAGAAAATGGTGGACGAAAATCAGGTTGCCCGATCTGGCAGGAGCAAACAGAATTGACTTTTTATTCTTAAGAAAAATGGATTGGCAAGTTGATTTTGTTCCTAGGCTTTCATTGTCTAGAAAGCAAAACCAAACTCAACAGTCTGTCCTGGGCTTTTACTCCTCCCCTTTGAAAAGCTGGGCATTCATGTTTTGCATACTTTTTGCTGGTGTTAACATGCAAATGAACATAACTGAACGCTGAAGCAGCTTCATGAATAGGAAGGCCGGCAAGTGGAGGGATTTATATCTCTGTTGATGCGGTTGTGTCAGGCCCTCTCCTGTGGGTCCCCAGCGTGAGCGCCATAATTTGCATAAGTGAAGGCCCACTTCCCATTGGAGGGAAAAGGAGAAGGCTACATGTCTGTCAACTAAATGCTTGTGGGCTAATCACTACAGAAAAATCCATGTATTATGTGAGTGAATTTGAATAACCCTTCAGGAGAGGGGTGGCACAGAATTACTGAGTAATCCATTTAACTTCCCTCCAGACCAGCAACATGGCCCTTTACTTCCTACTTAAAAAGTCGACTGTCCTCAAATTAAAAGACTTTTAGGTTTCATTGCTAGAGGACAAGTTAGACTAGTAAACTGTGGAAATTGGATGGTTCCACAACTTCCAGGCAAATGGCATATACATCTGAGTAATTCCTTAGTAAAACTAACCATATGTTGTACACAAGCCACAGAGCAGCAGTTAAAATACTACTCTCTTAAGAGTAATAAACTGTTAGTGTACCATACATCATAAAACAGTTTTGCAAAGTATACAACGATAATGATGTTTTCATTCCTCTGGGCAGGAAGGAAAGAGGGAGCCATCCAAGGGAGAGGAAGGAACTCAAGAAGGACAAGGAGAAGAAGCCACTTTGAATTCCCTTCCTGCCAGAAGGACGTCCTGGCAGAGTGTTCATCCATTTTTATCTTTGGTTTTCTATCTTGTTTTAGTAGGAAAGAAGCATCCCCTCACACATAAATAATTCAAAACTTGAGTCAATTATGTATTGAAGGTTATGCTATGAGCTCAGTGTTGTAGGTAAAAGAGAAAAATAAGACAAAGGGAGAAACAAGGCAAGTGTGAAAACTTGAAAGCAGGAAAATATAGAACTAAATGTACAGCTGTGCTGTAAACATCATCAAAAGCTACAGGACTTCCCACAAGGGGGAATGTCTATCAGGGTTGAACTGGTTAAGTGGCATCAAGGCAGTAATGGGATAAAGCGTAGGTCCTGAAGCTCTGTGTCCACATACTTGGCTATTTACATTTAAATTTACATATAAGTAAAATTAAATATAAGTAAAAATATAATTTAAATATAAGTCCTTCACTCAAGTGCTTAATAGCTGCATGTGGTTATGCAGATATGGGACATTTCCATCATCCCAGAAATTTCCACAGCAGAGTCCTAAAGGCTGGGTCTGATTTGATGTAGAGAAAGGGCCAGGTTTGCAATTTCTGGCATGGGGGCTATGAGTACACACAGAAAAGTGGAAAAGAATATGACATTAAGTTCCTGGGCAAAGGAAAAGACTAGACTGACGGGACTAGAAATTTCTATATTGGAAAGCAAAGGGAAAAAAATACAAGGAAAACCTCACCTAAAGACCTATGAAACTCAGGCAGATGCGCTGAACAAGGAAACAACATGACAAAAGCTGTATTTAGGGACAATTATTCTGGCAGCAGTGTGAATGGATCAGGGAAGGAAGCATCTAAAGATAAGATTTCTACCACGACTGCCGCCAAAACCCTCCTGTGCAAAGATGACGGTTTACACCATAGGAGTGATGGTGGGATGGGAAGGAAAGAATGAATTTTTTTTAATTCTTAAGAAACATCATCTCTAGAAATTGGGAGTGGGGAAAATAGAAAATCGGGAGAGGTAATAAATAATCACTTCAAGTTTGTTAATGAGTGTCCAGGAGAACAGCAAGCCTTAAAAACAGAAATAGTAATCGGCTAGTGGTTCTCAGCCTTGCCTTCCAAACCAAACATTATACTGATTTCCAAATTTCCAAATTTCTTTCCCATAGGACACAGACAGTGTATTAGCTTATGAACTTGACCATTCCTTCCACCCCCCACCCCCCCCATTGCCCATCAGCCAAATGTTGGATGAGATTGACTCTCACCTTCAGCTTCAAGGTGGAAGCAATTCAGGGAATGTTATTCCCGTATACACAGCTATTGATTTGGCGAGTGGCAGGAACCCAGACTCTAGCCATTTAATTCATGACATTTCTCTGGACGTTGTGACTGATTTATGTTAGTCCAATCAGAGTGAATGTCAGGACTTGTGTTTCCTCTCACTCTGATCCGTATGCTGTAAAGATATGAAAGCCAGAACTACTGATATTATTTTGCCATTATAATAAAAACTGAATCTGAGTATAAAGAAAAATGTAGACAACTATATAGAATATAGAACAGAAAGCTGCAGAAAAGTACACTTGGAATCCTTAATTCTGGACTTTTTCAGCTACGTGAATCATTCCAATTTTTATTCTTATCGCTTAAGCCAATTTGAATTGGAATTTCTGCCATTTACAACCAAAAGCAAGGTAACAGATACATAAAGTATCTCCACTCCAAATGCATCCTTCCTTGACCCCTTGTCTCCCTGTATCTACCATAACGTTTCTCTGTTCCCTGTCAAAACAGAACTACTTAAAGCATTTATATAGTTTCTCTGTTACTGCCTCATTTCCTATTTGCTCTTCAACCTCATCTACTTGGGCTTCCCTTTAACATTCTACTGAATTGCGGTTACCGTTAGCACCAATTACTCCATATTACATCCAAAGATCACTCCTTTTGATTCATTTTGCTTCATTTCTAAGCCACATTTCACCATTCAACAGAATTGACAGTTCTATCACAAAACATATTTTTCTCTTGTCTTCAATGAAACTATATGCTTTTGGATTTTCTCCAGGCTCACAACTGTCAGAGCTCAGTTGCAAAAAGTAGAAATCACTTTAGCACGTAAAAGATAAAGGGATGTAATACAGGGAATTAGGAGCTGTCCAAATGATGGGGAGGCTGGAGGATCAGGCTCTCTCTAAGTCCTGAGATGAATCCCAGAATACTTCAGAGTCACCACAATCAGAACTTTGGATAATCAGAAAGTCACCCGGAATTCTTGTCTCTAGGAATATATATTTTAGTTGTAATCCATAAATACCACCATCATCCTCTCAGTTTCTTTAGCCAAAACCTCAGGAATCAACCTCAAGTTGTCACTTTTTCCTTATTCTCTGAATCCAATCAATTAACAAATCAGTCAAGTCTAACTCCCAAATAAATCCTGCATCTACCATTTTCTGTTATCCCTGCCACCACCATCCTAGTATAAGCCTCCCTAATTTTTCATGAAGACTATGGGCAGAGCCTCTTAACTGGTCATCCTGGATCAGCTATTTTGCTCCTTCTCCCCATAATATCCAGAATGATCATCTTGTAATCAAAATTAAACCATAAAATTTTCTTCCTCAAAGTCCTATAGCGGTATTCAATTGCACCTGCAATAAAATCCCAATTTCTCATATTCTGTGTGAACTAGTTCTGCTCACCTATCTAGCCTTCTCGTATCTTTCCCCTTTGTCCATGGTCCTCCATACACACTAGCCTCTTAGTGTTCTTGGAACACATCAACCTGTTCCCACATTAGGGGACTTGCTTTCACTCTGCTCAGAAGGTGCTTCTCTCAGATATTCACAGGACCAGCACCCTGATCTTTCAGCTTTCAGCAATTTCATAGAATGGTCTTCTCTGATTTCCAAATCTAACATACCCTCTCCCATGCACTCTCTATCCCATCACCCTGTTTATTTTCTTCATAGCAACCTAACCATTTGAAATTCTCCAGCTTACTGTCTATTAATTCCAAGAAAGCAATGATTGGTTTGGCATCCTCTCCCCCCTATGTCTAGCATCTCATCTTAAGTTACAGCAGGCACTCCATAAATGTCTGTTGTACACTTGATTGGATTCTTGGCAAACAGCTACAAACGAAATAAGTGCTTAGAATCCCACATATATATTTACCTAGGATAGTGCTATCTGGTAAGTAGCATAGTATAGCGACAAAACTTCTCATTCCTCTGTAGTGATGGGACTCTCTTCTGGGATAGGCATGGGGCAGAACCAGAACCCAGAAAGGCAAATTAGGTTTAGAGAAAACAACCACTTAGCACTAAGATCTGAGGAGAAGGGAAGCCATATCCTTTCACATTTGAGAAAAATATTAGCAAACATTATACTGATTTCCAAATTTCACTGAAGATAGATGATTGTTTCACTTGTAAACCAACTCCAAGATATCACAGAGGCCTACACAAAATAAGCCAGAGTCTTTATAATATTTGGAAAGTCTTTAAATTACTGAAAGGTATCCTCTAACTAGGATGCATAAGAGTGAAAATTATCCTAAGTGATTCCTGAAAGAGGCAATGTAAATTTGAAAAGATATAATGGTTAGAAGCTTAGGAAAACAAATGACTTTACAAACAGTTCTAGATGTGGGATGTGTTAGAAAGAAATGAGATCATATTTTTTAAGAATTACCACCATATTTGATAAGGAAGACTGAAGCCTCTTAGAAGGACTGATTCTTAGTCTGGATTGATGGTGTTTTAGAAAGTCTCCAAATTTAAGTGAATTGGCTGGCAAGAAGAGGAATACTTCCAGAAACTTCACCATATTTACAGAACAATAATATCTCCTGATGAGAGGAAAATTGGGCTTCTCTGGAATACATCAACCAACAATCGGTCTGGGATTGGTTGTGTGTCAGAGAAAATCCTAACTCAGGTTAGCAGGCAGAAAACAGAATGCTTTTATTCCTAGGGCACAGTTTTAAATAGAATAATATTATTATTACTTCATACTTGTTTGTGCATTGGTATTTTCTACACAAATTCATGGTATTAGTACACTTTCAATCAGTCATATAAATTTCACTTAATTCCTTTTATTCATATCATAACATAATGACTATTATGATCCCTAAAATGACTGCCACAAATTGTGTGTTTTTATTTACTCAAAACTAAAGATAACTGAGACTTTTTTTGCTGTCAACTATCAAGCTTCCTTACTCTACAAGGAGATTGATAGTATTAATTGTTAATTACATTTTTCTCCTTTTTTTCTGCCTTTATATATCTCCATAGTTCTTTTTCTTTTTTTTAATTGAAATATATTTGGCATGTAACATTGTGAAAATTTAAGGTGTACAACATGTTAATTTGATACATTTATATACTGTAATGTGATTGCCACTATAGTGATAATTAGCACCTCTGTAGTTCTTTCTTTATACCATTTTCTTCTTGCTTTCAATTTTTTTATGATTTAAAGTTTCTTTTCTTTCCAAGACTAAGTTCTGCTCTTCCTGGGTCCTAAATATCCTCCCATATTTTCATGAACCTCTTCCTTTCAATTATCTCTTCCTTTTCTGGGGTACCTTGTCTCTTATTTACCCATGTTTGCAAAAGGTCCAATGGATGCTTAAGGGAACTTCCAGCCAAACTGATCTCTAAGGACAGTAAGGTGTTGCCTAAATGCTCAGAAGTACTGCAGAAGTTAGCTCAGGTTTCTATATGTAAACTACTCATATAACTGGCAAGATGTAAACTGGCAACCTTCCACAAAGTAGACAGCACCCTCAACTGAATATAAAAACGCTTCTCATCGTTGCAATCTTTTTCTAAAACTTAAGTATTACTTTTTTCCAAGACAACAACAGATCCCAATGTTTTTCTCTCTCACCAGTGAGCTAACAGCCCTCACATCATCAATTTTAGATACTCCAGGCTTCAATGTTTTTCGATTGCCATTAAAAAGAAAAGTTGGTTTTATCCAAACTGACTACACTAGCTTATCATCAATCCCCCCAATACATGATTTTTTGATCCCTTCTCTGTACTAAAATTGTTTACCTACACCCATGAATTAAAAATCAACAAATACGAAGACCTTTTGTCAGACCTTAATTCAACTGATTCTGTAGTCACTGATATTACTCTATAAACTCTCCTACATGAGTTCAATAATTCCACATTCCTAATTTCCCTTGTACCTCTTTGACCCTTCCTTAAAAGTGGAAAACCCCCAAGAAAGCATTCTCCAAACATTCATGCTTAGGGCTCACACATTCCCTTGTCAGATGAGTCCCAAAGTTCTACCTAGATTCCAGAAATCCCTTCTATGCTTCAGGTCCACAGTTTCAGTGCCTGTTGGCTCTCTTCCTCCTTCACCTCAAAATCAAGTGCTCTCTCCTCCTTAAGTATATAATGCCCTTTAAAAGCGAAGTCTTCATGAGAACACGAGAGTTATCTCAAAGTACCTGGAGAACTGGTGTACAGAGGGAAAACTAGACACCACATGAAGTATCAGAGAAGGGTACCTGTACCAATAAGTAGAAGTCTCAGAGAGGTAGATTTTCAGCTGCTTTATATAAAAACTTTCTAGGGCTTCCCTGGTGGCACGGTGGTTGAGAGTCCGCCTGCCGATGCAGGGGACACGGGTTCGTGTCCCGGTCCGGGAAGATCCCACATGCCGTGGAACGGCTGGGCCCGTGAGCCATGGCCGCTGAGCCTGCGCGTCCAGAGCCTTGCTCCGCAATGGGAGAGGCCACAACAGTGAGAGGCCCGCGTACCGCAAAAAAAATAAAATAAATTTTTAAAAAATGGAAGGTTTTACAAGAAATTTTAGAGTAATTTATATTAGATGTTTAATAAGAATATACTTATTGCTCCCAGTAAAGTCACAGAATTATGACTTACTATTGCACCAGTAATTTCTTTCTAATAAATTTGGAGTGTTGTAGTGTCAATAAGATTGATTAAATGGCAATGCCTTTCATTTATATGTCATATATCAGATAAAATTATGCTTCAGGTGAATTCATATTAGCATTCTCTTTTCCTTTGCCTTGAGGAGGCAATGATTTCTTAAACAGCACACGAAACATCATTAATCATAAATAAAAGAATGCTGTATTGAACATTATTAAAGCTGAGAACTTTTTTTAATAGAGAAATTTTGTTCATCAAAAATACCATTAAGAGAATGAAAAGACAAACCATATACTGAAAGAAGATATTTACTATACATAAATATGACAAGGTACTCATGTCCTGATATACAGGTCAAAATGAAAAGGCAAGCTTTTCTGTTTCTAAGATTGTACTTCTCATCTAATCCACAAGGCATATTCTTTAGATCTAAATGGAGGATTCAGATGGAGTTATCTCTGTTCCATGAGAACAGAGTGACCATGAAGACCACATTACCAGCAGAAACTAAAGGGCATTATCTGGTCTTTAGGTCTGAATTCTAGTGAAATATTACAGTGTCACACTTGGTACATGTATGTATTATTTTAGATGAAAAAGATACTTACCAAGTGAAACAGTTCCTATATTTCTCCTGTTACTGTAACAGTAGAATTCCAGTGTACTTTATTCAAAATGTTTATTATTAATTTTCTTAGTAAGTGGTCTCTTAGTAAGTGCAATTCAAACACAAGATGTTCAGATGGAATATGGGTGAGAAGAGCTATTAGCTTTGCCTGAATTGCTCTTTCTTTTGTTTCTTGGACTATTAACTTTTATGATGGCTATTAACATTCTCTAACTGCATTCTCAGTAAGTCTTTTTTTTTTAACAGTTACATTTTTTAACTTACGTAAGCTTTCACTTATACATTTTTAGTAATCGTCTCCTGGTAGTATCAGACTGTTAGTTAAGCAGAAATCTACTGCTTGAATAGTTTCTCTGGCACCAAGACTCCAAAATTGCTCTAACCTAAAAGACTACTTTCTGGTAGCACAAACCTCAAACATCAAAGACCATTCATTCATACAATTACTACTTGAGATTCTGTAATTGAATTCCTCTTTTTAAGACTAAAGTCCTCTGAACTCATAGTACAATCAATGATTTTTCCTATTTTTGCCAAGAACAAAAAAATTAATACATTATAACTGTTTGCTACTATATGTAATAAGCCACAAGAAGATAGCTACTACTGTTCTTTCCATTTTATAGATGAAGGCACTAGAGCAAGGTCTGGTTAAGTAATTTGCCCAAGTGGTAAGTGGCAGAGGCAGAATTTGAGCCTCTTCGCCCCCTTCTCTTAATTTTAATTTATTGTTTCGATTTTTACTGCTGAGATTTTCAGATATCACCTCTTTTTGCCTAATTTTTGAAACAAAAGAAAATAAGTATAAAACCCTGTAATGCTGTGACCCATGATAATGTGAAGTTGGACATGTCATGATTGTTGTGTGGCTCTCTCCCTTGCCCAAAACTTGTTCTCAAACTGAGATAGTTTAACGTTTGCGCTCCTCATCAGAATGCTGTTAAATGGTTCTATTATCACTAATTCAAAGATAAAGAGGCTCTCAAGTAACTTGGCCAAGGTCACATTCCCTATAAGAAGTGAAACAGGATTTGGGGTTTTGAACATAGACACAAGTGAATTCAAAGCCCATGTTCTTTCCAACTTGTATACTGTTTCTTTTGGTTCTTTGGATTGCTGCTATTGTAAAACAATTTATTAATACTTTGGAAGGGAACGTGCCATATATTTTATAATTTACTTCTCATCCAGATGAAATTATTAACAAATTCTAACTACAACTTCCAGTCATAATATAGTTTTACTTCTTTTCTACTCAGCTCAGCACACACTGTTTAAAATCAGGTGGTCAATAAGTAATTGGAGGGTTGGGAAATTCGTTGGAATAAATATAATTTATCTTCATCAATTAATATGTGTAGAATTCTACGCTTGTATTTACCAACTAATTCCTGATAAGTACTTTTATCGAACACATTTCATTTTAATTTTTAAAAGTCTTAACCACCAGAAGCTGATTTTACATATTTAATAAAAGTAAACAGCTATACCAAATGAGCAGAAATTAAAGCAAAACTTATCTCTGCATTATTAAATTTACCTAGGACTTCAGTATAGAACTAAGCAAAGAATAGTTCAGATTCAGCTTTGAATGAAAATGCTGATAAGCCTCAACAAAAGCCTCTTACTTGATTTTATTTTGCTCTTGAAATAAACATCTAAATTTACTAACTAATTTAGAGAGAACAATGAAGGAAATAACAAAATAACAAAATCATTCTGATAACTTCGTCAGAATATTTCCTGATAATATGTGTTGTCAGCCTGAAGAACTGAACTTATAAGACACTGGCAATTGTATTTAAAATTATTATTAAATAGCAACATTTATATTCACTATTCCTAATTTTTGTTGAACTGAAAATAAGAACCATTAGTTTTTATTCCTGTTTATACAAAGCTAATATTTACTGTTATATAACATTACAAAATTATAAAACCACTGTCATCAAACAAATCAACAAACACATCAAAGTTCTAGCTTAATCCTAGCATGAAAATAACATAGTATAAACCTCCTATTTTATTCTCTTTATATCACACTTCTTTCTCCCATCCCCAGCACTCCTCCTCAGAATTGTCCCACAACTTCTCACCTAAAGCATTTCTTTATATTTATTTAGGGATACAGATACTGGTCCTGAAAAGTTTATTCCAGCCAAGATTAAAAACTAAATAACAAGTGAAATTGGGCTTAGTAGATATTAAAAATTGAATTTCAAAAGCAGGCCAGATTTTTTATTTTAAAATAACACATTAAGGAAGATGGTGGAAGAGTAAGACGTGGAGATCACCTTCCTCCCCACAGATACACCAGAAATACATCTACACGTGGAACAACTCCTACAGAGCATCTACTGAACGCTGGCAGAAGACCTCAGACCTCCCAAAAGGCAAGAAACTCCCCACATACCTGGTTAGGGCAAAAGAAAAAAAATAGAGACAAAAGGATAGGGACGGGTCCTGCACCAGCGGGAGGGAGCTGTTAAGGAGGAAAGGTTTCCACACACCAGGAAGCCCCTTCGCGGGCGGAGACTGCGGGTGGCGGAGTGGGGGAGCTCCGATGCCGCGGAGGAGTGCACAGCAACAGGGGTATGGAGGACAAAGCGGAGAGATTCCAGCGCAGAGGATCAGGGCCAACCGGCACTCACCAGCCGAGAGGCTTGTCTGCTCACCCGCCAGGGCGGGCGGGGCTGCGACCTGAGGCTCCGGCTTCAGTCGGAGCGCCGGGAGAGGACTGGGGTTGGCGGCGTGAACACAGCTTGCAGGGTGTTAGTGCACCGCGGCTAGCCGGGAGAGAGTCCAGGGAAAAGTCTGGACCTGCCAAAGAGGCAAGAGACTTTTTCTTCCCTCTTTATTTCCTGGTGCGCAAGGAGAGGGGATTAAGAATGCTGCTTAAAGCAGCTCCAGAGACGGGCGCCAGCCGCGGCTAAAAGTGCGGACCCCAGAGACAGACATGAGACGCTAAGGCCGCTGCTGCCTCCACCAAGAAGCCTGTTTGCGAACACAGGTCACTATCCACACCCCACTTCCAGGGAGACTGTGAAGCCTGCCACTGCCAGGGTCCCGGATCCAGGGACAACTCCCCCGGGAGAACGCACAGCACGCCTCAGGCTGCTGCAACGTCACGCTGGCCTCTGCCGCCACAGGCCCGCCCCGCACTCCGTGACCCTCCCTACCCAGAGCCTCCGAATCAGCGGCTCCTTTAACCCCGTCCTGTCTGAGCAAAGAACAGACGCCCTCCGGCGACCTACACGCACAGGCGGGGCCAAATCCAAAGCTGAGCCACTGGGAGCTGTGAGAACAAAGAAGAGAAAGGGAAATCTCTCTCAGCAGCCTCAAAAGCAGCGGATTAAAGCTCCACAATCAACTTGATGTACACTGCATCTGTGGAATACCTGAACAGACAACGAATCATCCCAAATTAAGGAGCCGTGTGGATGAAAGGCTCTTGGTGCTGCAGCCAGGAGTTAGTGCTGTGCCTCTGAGGTGGGAGAGCCAACTTCAGGACACTGGTCCACAAGAGGCCTCCCAGCTCCACATAATATCAAACGGCAAAAATCTCCCAGAGATCTACATCTCAACACCCAGCTTCACTCAACGACCAGCAAGCTACAGTGCTGGACATCCTATGCCAAACAACTAGCAAGACAGGAACACAACCCCACCCATTAGTAGAGAGGCTGCCCAAAATCATAATAAGTCTACAGACACCCCAAAACACACCACCAGACGTGGACCTGCCCACCAGAAAGACAAGATCCAGCCTCATCCACCAGAACACAGGCACTAGTACCCTCCACCAGGAAGCCTACACAACCCACTGAACCAACCTTAGCCACTGGGGACAGACACAAAAAACAACAGGAACTACGAACCTGCACCCTGCAAAAAGGAGACCCCAAACACAGTAAGATAAGCAAAATGAAAAGACAGAAAAACACACAGCAGATGAAGGAGCAAGATAAAAACTCACCAGACCTAACAAATGAAGAGGAAATAGGCAGTCTACCTGAAAAAGAATTCAGAATAATGATAGTAAGGTTGATCTGAAATCTTGGAAATAGAATAGACAAAATGCAAGAAACAGTTAACAAGGACCTAGAAGAACTAAAGATGAAACAAGCAATGATGAACAACACAATAAATGAAATGAAAAATACTCTAGATGGGATCAATAGCAGAATAACTGAGGCAGAAAAACGGATAAGTGACCTGGAAGATAAAATAGTGGAAATAACTACTGCAGAGCAGAATAAAGAAAAAAGAATGAAAAGAACTGAGGACAGTCTCAGAGACCTCTGGGACAACATTAAACGCACCAACATTCGAATTATAGGGGTTCCAGAAGAAGAAGAGAAAAAGAAAGGGACTGAGAAAATATTTGAAGAGATGATAGTTGAAAACTTCCCTAATATGGGAAAGGAAATAGTTAATCAAGTCCAGGAAGCACAGAGAGTCCCATACAGGATAAATCCAAGGAGAAATACGTCAAGACACATATTAATCAAACTGTCAAAAATTAAATACAAACAAAGCATATTAAAAGCAGCAAGGGAAAAACAACAAATAACACACAAGGGAATCCCCATAAGGTTAACAGCTGATCTTTCAGCAGAAACTCTGCAAGCCAGAAGGGAGTGGCAGGATATATTGAAAGTGTTGAAGGAGAAAAACCTACAACCACGATTACTCTGGCAGCAAGGATCTCATTCAGATTTGATGGAGAAATTAAAACCTTTACAGTCAAGCAAAAGCTGAGAGAGTTCAGCACCACCAAACCAGCTCTACAACAACTGCTAAAGGAACTTCTCTAGGCAAGAAACACAAAAGAAGGAAAAGACCTACAATAACGAACCCAAAACAATGGGAATGGGAACATACATATCGATAATTACCTTAAATGTAAATGGACTAAATACTCCCACCAAAAGACACAGATTGGCTGAATGGATACAAAAACAAGACCCATATATTTGCTGTCTACAAGAGACCCACTTCAGACCTAGGGACACATACAGACTGAAAGTAAGGGGATGGAAAAAGGTATTTCATGCAAATGGAAACCAAAAGAAAGCTGGAGTAGCAATTCTCATATCAGACAAAATAAACTTTAAAATAAAGACTATTAGGAGAGACAAAGAAGGACACTACATAATGATCAAGGGATCGATCCAAGAAGAAGATATAACAATTGTAAATATTTATGCACCCAACAGAGGAGCACCTCAATACATAAGGCAAATACTAACAGCCATAAAAGGGGAAATCGACAGTAACACAGTCATAGTAGGGGACTTTAACACCCCACTTTCACCAATGGACAGGTCATCCAAAATGAAAATAAATAAGGAAACACAAGCTTTAAATGATACATTAAACAAGATGGACTTAATTGATATTTATAGGACATTCCATCCAAAAACAACAGAATACACATTTTTCTCAAGTGCTCATGGAACATTCTCCAGGATAGATCATATCTTGGGTCACAAATCAAGCCTTGGTAAATTTAAGAAAACTGAAATTGTATCAAGTATCTTTTCTGACCACAACGCTATGAGACTAGATATCAATTACAGGAAAAGATCTGTAAAAAATACAAACACATGGAGGCTAAACAATACACTACTTAATAACAAAGTGATCACTGAAGAAATCAAAGAGGAAATCAAAAAATACCTAGAAACAAATGACAATGGAGGCACAATGACTCAAAATCTATGGGATGCAGCAAAAGCAGTTCTAAGAGGGAAGTTTATAGCAATAGAATCCTACCTTAAGAAATAGGAAACATCTCGAATAAACAACCTAACCTTGCACCTAAAGCAATTACAGAAAGAAGAACAAAAAAACCCCAAAGTTAGCAGAAGGAAAGAAATCATAAAAATCAGATCACAAATAAATGAAAAAGAAATGAAGGAAACGATAGCAAAGATCAATAAAACTAAAAGCTGGTTCTTTTAAAGGATAAACAAAATTGATAAACCACTAGCCAGACTCATCAAGAAAAAAAAGGAGAAGCCTGAAATCAATAGAATTAGAAGTGTAAAAGGAGAAGTAACAACTGACACTGCAGAAATACAAAAGATCATGAGAGATTACTACAAGCAACTCTATGCCAATAAAATGGACAACCTGGAAGAAATGGACAAATTCTTAGAAAGGCACAACCTGCCAAGACTGAATCAGGAAGAAATGGAAAATATGAACAGACCAATCACAAGCACTGAAATTGAAACTGTGATTAAAACTCTTCCAACAAGCAAAAGCCCAGGACCAGATGGCTTCACAGGCGAATTCTATCAAACATTTAGAGAAGAGCTATCACCTATCCTTCTCAAACTCTTCCAAAATATAGCAGAGGGAGGAACACTCCCCAACTCATTCTACGAGGCCACCATCACCCTGATACCAAAACCAGACAAGGATGTCACAAAGAAAGAAAACTACAGGCCAATATCACTGATGAACATAGATGCAAAAATCCTCAACAAAATACTAGCACACAGAATCCAGCAGCACATTAAACGGATCATACACCATGATCAAGTGGGGTTTATTCCAGGAATGCAAGGATTCTTCAATATATGCAAATCAATCAACGTGATACACCATATTAACAAACTGAAGGAGAAAAACCATATGATCATCTCAATAGATGCAGAGAAAGCTTTTGACAAAATTCAACACCCATTTACGATAAAAACCCTGCAGAAAGTAGGCATAGAGGGAACTTTCCTCAACATAATAAAGGCCATATATGACAAACCCACAGCCAACGTCATCCTCAATGGTGAAAAACTGAAAGCATTTCCACTAAGATCAGGAACAAGACAAGGTTGCCCACTCTCACCACTCTTATTTAACATAGTTTTGGAAGTTTTAGCCACAGCAATCAGAGAAGAAAAGGAAATAAAAGGAATCCAAATCGGAAAAGAAGAAGTAAAGCTGTCACTGTTTGCAGATGACATGATACTATACATAGAGAATCCTAAAGATGCTACCAGAAAACTACTAGAGGTAATCAATGAATTTGGTAAAGTAGCAGGATACAAAATTAATGCACAGAAATCTCTGGCATTCCTATACACTAAGGATGAAAAATCTGAAAGTGAAATCAAGAAAACTCTCTCATTTACTACTGCAACAAAAAGAATAAAATATCTAGGAATAAACCTACCTAAGGAGACAAAAGACCTGTATGCAGAAAATTATAAGACAATGATGAAAGAAATTAAAGATGATACAAATAGATGGAGAGATACACCATGTTCTTGGATGGGAAGAATCAACATTGTGAAAATGACTCTACTACCCAAAGCAATCTACAGATTCAATGCAATCCCTATCAAACTACCACTGGCATTTTTCACAGAACTAGAACAAAAAAATTCACAATTTGTATGGAAACACAAAAGACCCCGAATAGCCAAAGCAATCTTGAGAACGAAAAACGGAGCTGGAGGAATCAGGTTCCCTGACTTCAGACTATACTACAAAGCTACAGTAATCAAGACAGTGTGGTACTGGCACAAAAACAGAAAGATAGATCAATGGAACAGAATAGAAAGCTCAGAGATAAACCCACGCATGTATAGTCACCTTATCTTTGATAAAGGAGGCAGGAATGTACAGTGGAGAAAGGACAGCCTCTTTAATAAGTGTTGCTGGGAAAACTGGACAGCTACATGTAAAAGTATGAGATTAGATCACTCCCTAACACCATACACAAAAATAAGCTCAAAATGGATTAAAGACCTAAATGTAAGGCCAGAAACTATCAAACTCTTAGAGGAAAACATAGGCAAAACACTCTATGACATACATCACAGCAAGGTCCTTTTTGACCCACCTCCTAGAGAAATGGAAATAAAAACAAAAATAAACAAATGGGACCTAATGAAACTTAAAAGCTTTTGCGCAGCAAAGGAAACCATAAACAAGACCAAAAGACAACTCTCAGAATGGGAGAAAATATTTGCAAATGAAGCAACTGACAAAGGATTAATCTCCAAAATTTATAAGCAGCTCATGCAGCTTAATAACAAAAAAACAAACAACCGAATCCAAAAATGGGCAGAAGTCCTAAATAGACATTTCTCCAAAGAAGATATACAGAGTGCCAACAAACACATGAAGGAATGCTCAACATCACTAATCATTAGAGAAATGCAAATGAAAACTACAATGAGATATCATCTCACACCAGTCAGAATGGCCATCATCAAAAAATCTAGAAACAATAAATGCTGGAGAGGGTGTGGAGAAAAGGGAACCCTCTTACACTGTTGGTGGGAATGTAAATTGATACAGCCACTGTGGAGAACAGTATGGAGGTTCCTTAAAAAGCTACAAATAGAACTACTATATGACCCAGCAATCCCACTACTGGGCATATACCCTGAGAAAACTATAATTCAAAAAGAGTCATGTACCAAAATGTTCATTGCAGCTCTATTTACAATAGCCCAGAGATGGAAACAACCTAAATGTCCATCATCAGATGAATGGATAAAGAAGATGTGGCACATATATACAATGGAATATTACTCAGCCATAAAAAGAAACGAAATTGAGCTATTTGTAATGAGGTGGATAGACCTAGAGTCTGTCATACAGAGTGAAGTAAGTCAGAAAGAGAGAGACAAACACCGTATGCTAACACATATGTATGGAATTTAAGGAAAAAAATGTCATGAGAAACTTAGGGGTGAGACAGGAATAAAGACACAGACTTACTAGAGAATGGACTTGAGGCTATGGGGAGGGGGAAGGGTAAACTGTGACAAAGCAAGAGAGAGGCATGGACATATATACACTACCAAACGTAAGGTAGATAGCTAGTGGGAAGCAGCCACATAGCACAGGGAGATCAGCTCGGTGCTTTGTGACTGCCTGGAGGGGTGGGATAGGGAGGGTGGGAGGGAGGGAGGGAGACGCTAGCAGGAAGAGATATGGTAACATATGTATATATATATAACTGATTCATTTTGTTGTGAAGCTGAAACTAACATACCATTGTAAAGCAATTATACTCCAAATAAAATAAAATAAAATAAAATAACACATTAAAAAGATAATTTCTTCCTTCCAAAATAATAAGAAAAAGAAACAGGAATGCAAATTCCATCTGCAATGAAACTAGAAGATTTCTACAAACCAGAACTATACAATTTGATGAAGTGCTATTAAATGCAGTGAAGGTCAACTGGAGTACAGGGTGATTCAAGAGAGAATGTCTTAGAGTAGTCTCTAAGTACGAGGATCACTTGATGTGCAAGATCAACAATGTCTTGCTTGGAAAAAGAACAGAGACACAGGGAGGTGAGAGAGCCTTCCTAGATCCAGTTTGTCATAGAATTTTGAGAAGCAGAGAAGATGGCACTGAACAAGGATCCACATAGCCAACCAGATCTGCAGAAAGGCGTTAGTCGGTTGGACATGGGAGGAGAAAGACTGCATTACAAGGAGCCTAAAGCGTCAATATCAGTGAGTTGGGGAGAAATAAAAGTGAAAAAAAAACTCACTTATAAACATAACTACGTATCATGGGAGAATTTCTACTAGAGGGAATACAGTCCTGGCCTCATCTCCACACAGACATTTTGCAAATAGTTGATACATAAAGAATTTATCTCATTCAAAAGAGAGTATTAGTTAAAAAGAAACCAGAGTAGATCTAATATGAAAGATTAGAGAAGAAAAGAAACAGGGAGAAAATTTAAACAAAATACATTACCCCCAAAATGTTACCACATTATCAATGAAAATTGTGGCCCATGGTAGAATTATAAATTTAAATAAATTTATGACATAATGGCCTCACGAAGATAAGGGTATCTCAGGGAAGGTACAGGACAATAACAGATACTGGAATTGTGACATGTCAGAACTCAGAGAAGAATGAGAAGAAAACAAATAGTAATATTATAGAAATGAACGCAAAATTAGAAATATCATGAAGAAAACAGACACTTCAGAAAAAGATTAAAAAATCATAATGGCTCTGAACTGTCCATTAAATTTTTCTGTAAACCTAAAAGTTCTCTAATTCAATTTTTTTTAATTTCTGAAGTATTTACCAAAAAGGCATAATGGAAGATTTGAAGGGAAAAAGCAAAATGAACTCTCGTTAATGCAAAATAAATTAAAAGTTTAAAAATAAATGAATATCCTTTTTCATTTCTATTTTTAAATTTTATTCCTAAAGTACCAGCGAACAAATTTAAGGAAACAAGCACATGAGACACAAAACTGGATGGAGGAAATAAAAGTATCATTATTTGTTGATAATATGATTATTTGCTTGAAAGGCCAATAAAATCAACTGAAAAACATTTATAAATTTTAAGAGGAATTATTAAGTACAAGTATGAAATTAATATCCAGAAATCAATAGTCTTCAGAGGCAAATAACTAATTAAGAAGCTAATGGAAGAAAATGTCATTCATAATACTACCAAAATGATAAAATACCTAAAGTGAACTGAAGAAATATATGATATCTGAATAAAATAATAACTTTACAGTATTACTGAGGGATACAGAAGATGGAAAACATGGAAAATCATACCATGTTCTTGGATTGCAACCCTTTATAACATAAAGATACCAATTTTCTGAATTAATCAATAATCTTAATATGACCTTTCAAAAATACCATTTTTAAAAACTCAAACCAGGCAGTTCTAAAATACATAAGCAAAATTAATATACAAGAATAAACAGGATATGAGGAAAAAGAAGAAAGCTGGAGGCATAACCCTCCCATACTCCAAATTATACTATAAAACTACAGTAATCAAAACAGTTAAAAAAAAAAGTGTGGTATTGGCACAGAAACAGACACATAGATCAATGGAACAGAATAGCAAGCACAGAAATAAACCCACACACCTATGGTCAATTAATCTATGACAAAGGAAGCAGGAATACAGAATGAAGAAAGCACAGGCTTTTCAACAAGTGATGTTGAGAAAACTGGACAGCTATCTTTAAATCAATGAAATCAGAACACTGTCTCACACTATATACAAAAATAAACTCAAAATTGTTTAAAGACCTAAATATAAGACATGACACCATAAAACTCCTAGAAGAGAACGTAGGCAAAGCATTCTCTGACATAAATCATAGCAATGTTTTCCTAGATCAGTCTCCCAAGGCAAAAGAAATAAAAGCAAAAATAAACAAATAGGACCTAATCAAACTTAAAATCTTTTGCACAGCAAAGGAAACCATTAACAAAACTAAAGGACAGTCTATGGAATGGGAGAAAACATTTGCCAATGATGCGACCGACAAAGGGTTAATACCCAAACTATACAAACAGCTCATACAACTCAGTATCAAAAATGCAAACAACCCAATCAAAAATGGGCAGAAGGTCTAAATAGACATTTCTCCAAAGAAGGCATACAGATGGCCAAACAGGTGCATGAAAAGATGCTCAACATCACTAGTTATTGGAGAAATGCAAATCAAAACAACAATGACATATCACCTCACAACAGTCAGAATGGCCATAATTAGAAAGTCTACAAATAATAAATGTTGGAGAGGATATGGAGAAGAGGGAGCCCTCCTACACTGTTGGTGGGAATGTAAATTGGTGCAGCCATCATGGAAAACAGTATGGAGGTTCTTCAGAAAACTAAAAGTAGAGTTGTCATATCATCCTGTAATCTCACTCCTGGGCCTATATCCGGAGAAAACTATAATTCGAAAAGATACATGCACCCCAATGTTCACTGCAGCACTATTTACAATAGCCAAGACATGGAAACAGCCTAAATGTCCACCGACAGATGATTAGACAAAGAAGATGTGATATATATATATATATATATATATATACACACACATACACACACAATGGAATACTACTCAACCATAAAAAAGAATGAAATAATGCCATATGCAGCAACATGGATGGATCTAGAGATTATCAAACTAAGTGAAGTAAGTCAGAAAGAGAAAGACAAATATTATATGATATCACTTATATGAGGCATCTAAAAAATAATACAAATGAATCTATATACAAAACAAACAGATCACAGACATAGCAAACAAACTATGGTTGGCAAAGGGGAAAGGAAGTGGGGAGGGATAAATTAGGAGTATGGGATTAACAGATACAAACTACTAAACATAAAGTAGATAAGCAACAAGAATTTATTGTGTAGCACAAGGAATTATATTCAATATCTTTTAATAACCTATAATGGAAAATAATCTGAAAAATATATATATATAACCGAATCACTTTGCTGCATACCTGAAACTAACACAACATTGTAAATCAACTATACTTCAATTAAAAATAAATAAATAAATAGGATAATGCTAATAATAAGGGTGGAAGGGAAACTAGCTGTCCAGATATTAAAATATTTTATAAAACCACGGTAATTAAGAACGTGTGATATTTATGCATGACTGGAAAAATAGGTCAATAGAACAGAGATGACAAAATACAGAATTAGATCTAATACATACATGAATGTAGTATGATAAAAATAGTATTTCAAATGGGGAAATGGATTATTTAACAAAGGGTTTTCAGACAACTTGGTAGATACATAGAAAAAAGTCAAGATTTATTTCTAACTGATGCCTTACACAAAGTAAATTCCAAATAGATCAAAGGTTTAAATATAAAGATACCTTAAAAAGTACTAAAAGAAAACATAAATTAATTAATAATCTCAGAAAAAGGAAGCCTTTCTGAGTGTGTTGCAAAACTCAGAAACTATTTTTAAAAAGGTACCTTTGGAAGATGGCGGAAGAGTAAGACGCGGAGATCACCTTCCTCTCCACAGATACACCAGAAATACATCTACGCGTGGAACAACTCCTCCGGAGCACCTACTGAACGCTGGCAGAAGACCTCAGACCTCCCAAAAGGCAAGGAACCCCCCACGTACCTGGTTAGGGCAAAAGAAAAAACTAAACAGAGACAAAAGGATAGGGACGGGTCCTGCACCAGCGGGAGAGAGCTGTGAAGGAGGAAAAGTGTCCACACACTAGGAAGCCCCTTCGCGGGTGGAGACTTCGGGAGGCGGAGTGGGGGAGCTTGGGAGCCGCGGGGGAGAGCACAGCAACAGGGGTGTGGAGGGCAAAGCGGACAGATTCCAGCGCAGAGGATCGGGGCCGACCGGCACTCACCAGCCGAGAGGCTTGTCTGCTCGCCCGCCGGGGCGGGTGGGGCTGGGAGCTGAGGCTCCGGCTTTTGTCGGAGCGCCGGGACAGGACTGAAGTTGGCGGCGTGAACACAGCCTGCAGGGCGTTGGTGCGCCGCGGCTGGCCGGGAGAGAGTCCGGGGAGGGGTCTGGACCTGCCGAAGAGGCAAGCGACTTTTACGTCCCTCTTTGTTTCCTGGTGCACGAGGAGAGGGGATTAAGAGCGCTGCTTGAGAGGGCTCCAGGGACGGGCGCGAGCCGCGGCTAAGAGTGCGGAGCCCAGAGACGGACATGGGACGCTGAGGCCGCTGCTGCCGCAGCCAGGACGCCTGTGTGCGAACACAGGTCACTAGCCACACGCCCTTCCGGGGAGCCTGTGCAGCCCGCCACTGCCAGGGTCCCGGGATCCGGGGACGGCTCCCCCGGGAGAGCGCTCGGCTCGCCTCAGCGCGCCGCTGCAGGCCCGCCCCGCACTCCGTGACCCTCCCTACCCCCCAGCCTGGGTGAGCCAGAGCCTCCGAATCAGCGGCTCCTTTAACCCCGTCCTGTCTGAGCAAACAACAGACGCCCTCCGGCGACCTACACGCACAGGCGGGGCCAAATCTAAAGCTGAGCCCCTGGGAACTGTGAGAACAAAGAAGAGAAAGGGAAATCTCTCCCAGCAGCCTCAGAAGCAGCGGATTAAAGCTCCACAATCAACTTGATGTACACTGCATCTGTGGAATAATTGAATAGACAACGAATCATCCCAAATTAAGGAGCCGTGTGGATGAAAGGCTCTTGGTGCTGCAGCCAGGAGTCAGTGCTGTGCCTCTGAGGTGGGAGAGCCAACTTCAGGACACTGGTCCACAAGAGGCCTCCCAGCTGCACATAATATCAAAAGCAAAAATCTCGGAGAGATCTCCATCTCAACGCCAGCACCCAGCTTCACTCAACGACCAGCAAGCTACAGTGCTGGACATCCTATGCCAAACAACTAGCAAGACAGGAACACAACCCCACCCATTAGCAGAGAGGCTGCCCAAAATCATAATAAGTCTACAGACACCCCAAAACACACCACCAGACGTGGACCTGCCCACCAAAAAGACAAGATCCAGCCTCATCCACCAGAACACAGGCACTAGTACCCTCCACCAGGAAGCCTACACAACCCACTGAACCAACCTTAGCCACTGGGGAAAGACACAAAAAACAACAGGAACTACGAACCTTCAGCCTGCAAAAAAGGAGACCCCAAACACAGTAAGATAAGCAAAATGAAAAGACAGAAAAACACACAGCAGATGAAGGAGCAAGATAAAAACCCACCAGACCTAACAAATGAAGAGGAAATAGGCAGTCTACCTGAAAAAGAATTCAGAATAATGATAGTAAGGTTGATCTGAAATCTTGGAGATAGAATGGACAATAGAATGGACAAATTGCAAGAATCAGTTAACAAGGACCTAGAAGAACTAAAGATGAAACAAGCAACGATGAACAACACAATAAATGAAATTAAAAGTACTCTAGATGGGATCAATAGCAGAATAACTGAGGCAGAAAAACGGATAAGTGACCTGGAAGATAAAATAGTGGAAATAACTACTGCAGAGCAGAATAAAGAAAAAAGAATGAAAAGAACTGAGGACAGTCTCAGAGACCTCTGGGACAACATTAAACGCACCAACATTTGAATTATAGGGGTTCCAGAAGAAGAAGAGAAAAAGAAAAGGACTGAGAAAATATTTGAAGAGATGATAGTTGAAAACTTCCCTAATATGGGAAAGGAAATAGTTAATCAAGTCCAGGAAGCACAGAGAGTCCCATACAGGAAAAATCCAAGGAGAAATACGCCAAGACACATATTAATCAAACTGTTAAAAATTAAATACAAAGAAAACATATTAAAAGCAGCAAGGGAAAAACAACAAATAACACACAAGGGAATCCCCATAAGGTTAACAGCTGATCTTTCAGCAGAAACTCTGCAAGCCAGAAGGGACTGGCAGGACATATTTACAGTGATGAAGGAGAAAAACCTGCAACCAAGATTACTCTACCCAGCAAGGATCTCATTCAGATTTGATGGAGAAATTAAAACCTTTACAGACAAGCAAAAGCTGAGAGAGTTCAGCACCACCAAACCAGCTCTACAACAACTGCTAAAGGAACTTCTCTAGGCAAGAAACACAAAAGAAGGAAAGGACCTACAATAACGAACCCAAAACAATTAAGAAAATTGGAATAGGAACACACATATCGATAATTACCTTAAATGTAAATGGACTAAATGCTCCCACCAAAAGACACAGATTGGCTGAATGGATACAAAAACAAGACCCATATATTGGCTGTCTACAAGAGACCCACTTCAGACCTAGGGACACATACAGACTGAAAGTAAGGGGATGGAAAAAGGTATTTCATGCAAATGGAAACCAAAAGAAAGCTGGAGTAGCAATTCTCATATCAGACAAAATAGACTTTAAAACAAAGACTATTAGAAGAGACAAAGAAGGACACTACATAATGATCAAGGGATTGATCCAAGAGGAAGATATAACAATTGTAAATATTTATGCACCCAACAGAGGAGCACCTCAATACATAAGGCAAATACTGACAACCATAAAAGGGGAAATCGACAGTAACACATTCATAGTAGGGGACTTTAACACCCCACTTTCACCAATGGACAGATCATCCAAAATGAAAATAAATAAGGAAACACAAGCTTTAAATGATACATTAAACGAGATGGAGTTAATTGATATTTATAGGACATTCCATCCAAAAACAACAGAATACACATTTTTCTCAAGTGCTCATGGAACATTCTCCAGGATAGATCATATCTTGGGCCACAAATCAAGCCTTGGTAAATTTAAGAAAATTGAAATTGTATCAAGTATCTTTTCTGACCACAACGCCATGAGACTAGATATCAATTACAGGAAAAGATCTGTAAAAAACACAAACACATGGAGGCTAAACAATACACTACTTAATAATGAAGTGATCACTGAAGAAATCAAAGAGGAAATCAAAAAATACCTAGAAACAAATGACAATGGAGACACAACGACCCAAAACCTGTGGGATGCAGCAAAAGCAGTTCTAAGGGGGAAGTTTATAGCAATACAAGCCCACCTTAAGAAGCAGGAAACATCTCGAATAAACAACCTAACCTTGCACCTCAAGCAATTGGAGAAAGAAGAACAAAAAAACCCCAAAGCTAGCAGAAGGAAAGAAATCATAAAAATCAGATCAGAAATAAATGAAAAAGAAATGAAGGAAACAATAGCAAAGATCAATAAAACTAAAAGCTGGTTCTTTGAGAAGATAAACAAAATAGATAAACCACTAGCCAGACTCATCAAGAAAAAAAGGGAGAAGACTCAAATCAATAGAATTAGAAATGAAAAAGGAGAGGTAACAACTGACACCGCAGAAATACAAGAGATCATGAGAGATTACTACAAGCAACTCTATGCCAATAAAATGGACAATCTGGAAGAAATGGACAAATTCTTAGAAATGCACAACCTGCCAAGACTGAATCAGGAAGAAATAGAAAATATGAACAGACCAATCACAAGCACTGAAATTGAAACTGTGATTAAAAATCTTCCAACAAAGAAAAGCCCAGGACCAGATGGCTTCACAGGCGAATTCTATCAAACATTTAGAGAAGAGCTAACACCTATCCTTCTGAAACTCTTCCAAAATATAGCAGAGGGAGGAAAACTCCCAAACTCCTTCTACGAGGCCACCATCACCTTGATACCAAAACCAGACAAGGATGTCACAAAGAAAGAAAACTACAGGCCAATATCACTGATGAACATAGATGCAAAAATCCTCAACAAAATACTAGCAAACAGAATCCAACAGCACATTAAAAGGATCATACACCATGATCAAGTGGGGTTTATTCCAGGAATGCAAGGATTCTTCAATATACGCAAATCTATCAATGTGATAAACCATATTAACAAACTGAAGGAGAAAAACCATATGATCATCTCAATAGATGCAGAGAAAGCTTTTGACAAAATTCAACACCCATTTATGATAAAAACCCTGCAGAAAGTAGGCATAGAGGGAACTTTCCTCAACATAATAAAGGCCATATATGACAAGCCCACAGCAAACATCATCCTCAATGGTGAAAAACTGAAAGCATTTCCATTAAGATCAGGAACAAGACAAGGTTGCCCACTCTCACCACTCTTATTCAACATAGTTTTGGAAGTTTTAGCCACAGCAATCAGAGAAGAAAAGGAAATAAAAGGAATCCAAATCGGAAAAGAAGAAGTAAAGCTGTCACTGTTTGCAGATGACATGATCCTATACATAGAGAACCCTAAAGATGCTACCAGAAAACTACTAGAGCTAATCAATGAATTTGGTAAAGTGGCAGGATACAAAATTAATGCACAGAAATCTCTGGCATTCCTATATACTAATGATGAAAAATCTGAAAGTGAAATCAAGAAAACACTCCCATTTACCATTGCAACAAAAAGAATAAAATATCTAGGAATAAACCTACCTAAGGAGACAAAAGATCTGTATGCAGAAAATTATAAGACACTGATGAAAGAAATTAAAGATGATACAAATAGATGGAGAGATATACCATGTTCTTGGATTGGAAGAATCAACATTGTGAAAATGACTCTACTACCCAAAGCAATCTACAGATTCAATGCAATCCCTATCAAACTACCACTGGCATTTTTCACAGAACTAGAACAAAAAATTTCACAATTTGTATGGAAACACAAAAGACCCCGAATAGCCAAAGCAATCTTGAGAACGAAAGAAGGAACTGGAGGAATCAGGCTCCCAGACTTCAGACTACAAAGCTACAGTTATCAAGACGGTATGGTACTGGCACAAAAACAGAAAGATAGATCAATGGAACAGGATAGAAAGCCCAGAGATAAACCCACGCACATATGGTCACCTTATCTTTGACAAAGGAGGCAGAAATGTACAGTGGAGAAAGGACAGCCTATTCAATAAGTGTTGCTGGGAAAACTGGACAGCTACATGTAAAAGTATGAGATTAGATCACTCCCTAACACCATACACAAAAATAAGCTCAAAATTGATTAAAGACCTAAATGTAAGGCCAGAAACTATCAAACTCTTAGAGGAAAACATAGGCAGAACACTCTATGACATAAATCACAGCAAGGTCCTTTTTGACCCACCTCCTAGAGAAATGGAAATAAAAACAAAAGTAAACAAATGGGACCTAATGAAACTTAAAAGCTTTTGCACAGCAAAGGAAACCATAAAGAAGACCAAAAGACAACCCTCAGAATGGGAGAAAATATTTGCAAATGAAGCAACGGACAAAGGATTAATCTCCAAAATTTATAAGCAGCTCATGCAGCTTAATAACAAAAAAACAAACAACCCAATCCAAAAATGGGCAGAAGTCCTAAATAGACATTTCTCCAAAGAAGATATACAGAGTGCCAACAAACACATGAAAGAATGCTCAACATCACTAATCATTAGAGAAATGCAAATGAAAACTACAATGAGATATCATCTCACACCAGTCAGAATGGCCATCATCAAAAAATCTAGAAACAATAAATGCTGGAGAGGGTGTGGAGAAAAGGGAACACTCTTACACTGTTGGTGGGAATGTAAATTGATACAGCCACTGTGGAGAACAGTATGGAGGTTCCTTAAAAAGCTACAAATAGAACTACCATATGACCCAGCAATCCCACTACTGGGCATATACTCTGAGAAAACCATAATTCAAAAAGAGTCATGTACCAAAATGTTCATTGCAGCTCTATTTACAATAGCCCGGAGATGGAAACAACCTAAGTGTCCATCATCGGATGAATGGATAAAGAAGATGTGGCACATATATACAATGGAATATTACTCAGCCATAAAAAGAGACGAAATTGAGCTATTTGTAATGAGGTGGATAGACCTAGAGTCTGTCATACAGAGTGAAGTAAGTCAGAAAGAGAGAGACAAATACCGTATGCTAACACATATATATGGAATTTAAAAAAAAATGTCATGAAAAACCTAGGGGTGAAACAGGAATAAAGACACAGACTTACTAGAGAATGGACTTGAGGCTATGGGGAGGGGGAAGGGTAAACGGTGACAAAGCGATAAAGAGGCATGGACATATATACACTACCAAAAGTAAGGTAGTTAGCTAGTGGGAAGCAGCCGCATAGCACAGGGAGATCAGCTCGGTGCTTTGTGACCGCCTGGAGGGGTGGGATAGAGAGGGTGGGAGGGAGGGAGACGCAAGCAGGAAGAGATATGGGAATATATGTATATATATAACTGATTCATTTTGTTGTGAAGCTGAAACTAACATACCATTGTAAAGCAATTATACTCCAATAAAAAAAAAAAAAAAAAAACATGCCAACCTCAAAAAAAAAAAAAGGTACCTTTAACTGTACAAAAATTTAAATTTCCTGCATACAAAAATTACCATAAAAATCAAAAGACAAATGAAATGCAGGAAAAAAATTACAACTTATATCGTTCACAAAAGACTAATTTCCTTGTATATAAGAATTTTACAAATCAATAAAATAATAGTCTAATAGAAAAAATAAGCAAGGTAAATAAAAAGGCTGTTTACAGGAGAGGAAACACAAATGGCTCTCAACATACAAAAGGGCACTCAACTTATTTAATAATAAGAGAAACCGAAGTAAACCATTGATCCAATAAACCATATTTTTTATCTAATACCTATAGCTTCATCTAATTATATTTTTTATCTAGTAGTAATTTCACAATCTTTAGCAAAAGTATAAATTCTCAGACTCTTTATTTCAGCAATTTTACTAGGAATTTATCCTACTGACTTCATGACACATGAGAACAACAGGACACATGGAAGGATATTTATTGCAATATTGTTTTTATCAGCTAAGATTGACGAAAAAATGCCAAGATCTCTACCAGACCTCTATCCTGAAGGCTGGTTAAATAACTGATGGCATATTCCTAAAATGTATACTATGCAAACATTTAAAATATTGATTCTATGAACTATTTCTAGTTTGGAAAAATCTCTAAGATGCTCTAAGTGGAAAAGCAAGGTATAAACAGGCAGGACAGTATGCACATTGTTACTATTATAACAACAGTACTACGATTACTATAATATGATTATATTATATATAACATATAATCTATTATAGGTAAATTATGAGATATAGTTATATATTTGATATATGTATCATGATATATATACACATATATGTATATATACATTAATATGCACACACAATATCATTAGTATACACAAAACAACTGGTCGCCTTTGAAAGAAGTACTTTGCACTGTTTGCTATTACCTATACCACAAATACTTAGAAGAATTTTTAATTACAAATTTAAAGTTCTAATTAAACAAATATCATTGACAAAAGGTCTCTTCCCTTTAACCTCCCTATCTTGGGTTCCTGTACTCTTTTCTCTGTGCATGAAGTGAGTGGAGAAGCTGGTTGGGATGATAAATAGTCTCTCCTAGGCAGGAAAAATCAGATTCAGAAAAAACAGAGCCATAAAATTTGAAATATTTCCTGGTTAGTGGTCTGCCAATCTGTACATCAAAGAAAAAAATGACAGGTGTTCCAGACTTCAAGGTCGGGATAAGACACAGAAAAGAAAAAAATGCTGGGAAATTTATGTTTGGGGCAGATCCTTTTTTAATCCCTCTGGTTCTTTAGGCTGACACTCTGCACACATCAGCAATACTTCCCAAGCCAAACTGCCTTCATTTCTAAAGAAAGAGAAGGTGAGCCGTTCATTCCAGAACCTGCTGGTCCTGCAGGCATCACAGGCATCTCTGTGGGGGTGGCTGTATCTCTAATTATTCTCCTTTACTACTGTAGGCCCAAATTACAGTTTATTTTAATAACGGCATTTAAATTAATATGAAGTGCTAGCTACTGAAATTCTTGTTTTACTATGAATCAATAGTCAAAAATAAGAAAAGTTTTATCTTTCATAAATGCTAATAATCATGTCATTCATACCAGTGGTAAGGCAGGCAAGTCAAATGAAAATCTAAACACATATATTTGCAAAATTCTAAGCACTTCGTTTCTCTCTCTTTCACAGGGAGTGGAAGAAGGGTGACAGATAGGGTCTTCATGTGGTCAGGTAAATATTTACATGGAAGTCGTCTAAGTTTGGTTTTCTTCCAAAGCAAAGCCTGAGACAAGGACCTCAGTGCCACTGGCTGACATGGGAGGGGCTCTCAGGAAGCAGAAGTGAGGGACCATGAAGAGTGACACAGGGAAGGGAGAGCATTACTGACCTGGTTGTCACTCCGGCAGCTGAGATTCAATCCCAACTGAGATCCTCTGAGGAAATGTGTAGATGACACCTCTGCATTGCTCCTCTGGTGTTTGGGAGGTTGAGATGCTTATCAATGTTAACCCTCACTGGTTACGATTTGCCCAAGGGGCATTAAACCCCTGCACTTCCAGGCTGCTCTGCTTGGGGGCTGAGTTGCCCAAACCTTCAGAAAATGCCAAGAGACGCAATAAGTGCTCGAGCTGGAAAGTTGTCAATGTGATAGGAACATCCCACCATAGCTGCTACCAAAGTCACAGTGAGCCAAGGGGATGAGGTGCAGGCAAAAAGTGTCTGCTTCAAGCATAAAGAAATGGAGTTGAAGATGGAGCTAAAAGGAGTACTAACTGTATAAACACATTTACATCACGCCAAAGTCTTAAGGGGTTTCTAAAGTTTCTCATAGGAAGATGGTCATAGAGTTATCAGGTAGGATTTCAGCGGCCAGGGTCTAGTGATTTTATAGAACTAAGATAATAACCCCTTGTATTTCGGGATACGCTTGAAAATTCAGACATTTAGTGAGGTTTCTGAGGGTCACCAGATAAAATGCCCAAAGTAAAATAATTTGATTCGGGAGTTTCCACTGAAAGGAATTAAACCAAAACTTAAGATTATTCCCACACAAAATAGGTAGTCTTGTCCATGAAGTTCCTTTACGTTAGTGTTCATCTTAATGAGGCAGAGATGGTGCCTAACCCGCAATTCCTACCACTTTCCACAATGGAGCTATCACCCCCAGCCAGTGAGGGACTACATTCCCCACTCCTCTTGTATCTACTTAGGAACACGTGACTTGTGTCTCTGAATTCGTTGTCCCACAGGTTATTTCTCTCCAGAGTCTCCTGCAGGCATGGGGTATGTGCATTCACCCAGTTTTTCAGGGTGACAACTGTGATAGGCAAGGTCAAACTCCTTTTTATACGGATTTTCAAACAGACTTGTTTTCAGCCCCCCTGACATCTCCTTTTTCAGAGAGCCTTGCTGTTTCCAATTCTAGAAACTTCCTGGCACTGCTTAGTGGGAAACAGTGCCACTGTTACTCCTAAGCTTTTTCCACAGCCAACTTCAGTTTCAACTTTTTTCTTTTTGGTCAGTTAATTACCACTTGTCCACCTACTTTTCATGTTCAAAACTTTGATTGCTGTTTCTCCTCTTCTGTTCTACTTTTTTTCTTGTAGCTTTAAGTCTAGAATTCCTTTAGTGTCATTTTAGTATGGTTTCATTTCAAGAAGGAGTGGATGCAAAAGCAGGCATTCTGTCATGTTTAACCCATATTGTCCAAACATAATTATATATCAACTATGTGCTGGGGATTTTAAAAAATGAATATAGCCTGGCCTGCTTCTTCTAGGTCTTCCTAATTAAAACAATAAATCTAAAGTAACTACATCCCAGATAAGACAGTCTTCCAAAAACTCCCTTACCCTCCCAATCAAGAAAGTAACAATATTTGATAAATATCAGAAAATCTCTTGCTGTTTTATACTATTCCTGAATACCTTCATGAATAGAAATTTGAAAATGTGTGATGCCTGCCAATTGTTTATTTTGTTTGTTTGTTTTCTTTTTGTGTTTATTTTTTATACTTGTAAAGTTACTCAAGGTAGACTATCCAACCTTAAATGATTCACTGAGATGTGTTTCCTGAAACTAGTCACTTTCCAAAGCTATATTTCAACAAATGGAAACAAAAATCATTAATCACCAAGACAGGAAGCCTTGGATGGAATTCTGGACGTCTGAGAGGAACCAAGTATCCAGAACAATCTAGTCTTTTCACAGAAAGAAAAGGCTGTTAGAGAGAACTGACAAACAGCTGTGGCAGCTTATATAGGGTATAATATACAGACACAAGCCGAAAGAATGAGGGCACGGGAAGGAAACCAATACAAGAAAATAGAGCAAGGAATTTGTCAGTGTCATTCATTTACCTGATTGTTATTCACATATAAATACAGAAATATACATAACGATGCTAGAAACCAGCATGAATCAATTATATCACATTTACTGCCTGAACACTATATACTGGTAGCACATCCAAACAATCCCTCTTCTATCAATGCACTAGCATTGATTTGTGTAGCTTCACACTTATTTCCTGAAGAAAAAAACAATGCCCAGGAAAAGGATTGCATACAGACCAGATTCCTGTTCTTTGGGCTTCAGATTCTTCCACCAGTCAGCCTTCTCTAAAGCAGCACTAAACCCATAAACAAGGCTCAGTATGTATCTAACGACACTGTTTAAATAAATATTCTACTTTGACAAAGAAAACTATATCCACTTTATAGGAAAACAATGGGGAAAATAATAATTTTTAAAGTATTTTTTGTAATAATGCACTACTTTGGTCAGGTGGAAACAAAAAATATAAAATATGGTGATCTGTCATTTCACTGGAAAAATACACTCTCAGCCCTTAGCATTAACTATCTAAACATTTTCAGTTAGTGAGAGGGAGAGGAGGAAAGAGAAAAAGAAGGGATTCTGACAATGAAAATGCTATTTTATCTCAGTCAAAAGGATGCTGCCTCTGTCCAGCCCACAGGGATAGTCTCTTTTTCTTTCATTTGAAGATGTCTTTGAAGTGATTGAACTCAATGCATGGGAGACCACGGCCCAAAACAGGTTCCGAAAGTGACAATTACTTGATCTTTTTTTCCTTGAAACACTGTTTTTTTGCCAGGTAACCAAACCAGTAAGAAACAGAACTAAGGAATTAGCCATGACATTTGGGCCACGAAGAGAGTCAGTTTTGAAACTTCCAATACCAATTCGGTTTTTTAACAGTTAAATTATTTGGCCATCTATACTTTCAAATCACTGAAAGTCACCCCTTACCCTTAGATTATTATACTAGAAATTACTTTTTCAACAATTTAACTTTGTGAAATATAGATGAAATGTTTCACTAATGTTCATTTCATTTTCAACTTTGCAATAGGAAAAAAAAATCTAGTTCAGTCACAAGATAAACTAAATGGGTCAGAGAGGGAAACCTGGAATGTCAAGAATATGTAACGTCATCTCTATGTGGCTGCCATCATCAAGTCTCTGAGCCAAGTTGTGAAATACATTGTAAAATGTGTCTTCTGTAGCTTTCACAATATCTAGTACATAAAAGTGCACCATCAATGTTAGAGGAAAAAAAAAAGAACAGAAGAGGGAAGAAAGAAAAGAAAAGGGTAGAAAGAAATGAAAAAGGGAAGGAGGGTATAAAAGTGACAAGAAAAGATGGAAACAGGGAATGAAGAAAAGAGATAAGGAGGGAAAGGAAGGAGAAAGGGAGGAAGAGAGGAAGGAAGAAACAAATATTTCTATTTCTTGACACTTAGTAGCTGGATCAGTGATACCTACTGCTTTTCACTCCTATAATGAGGACATCTGAGGCCTGCTAGAGAAAACACAAATATATAGATAATTTCCTTTATAAATTCATGTCTTCTAACACCACCCGAGGCCTCAGTACTACCATCCTTTTATTTGTCTGTGGTCAACGTCACCTCTCATTTCCTCCAACATCTGTTTCGTACTTTGTCTTCTTTCCAGCGCACTTTTTACTCACAACAGAAACTTAAAATTGTAAATTGAAACCATAAAGTGAACTTCTAATATTCTGCCCTTCTACCTGTAAGTTAATCTATATCCACATCTGTGCTTAACTGAAGGTCCAGAAGTTTAGGAGTTCCTCCTTCTAATCAAATTCAACTTTTCTCCATATTCTCTTGGCCTTACCTTGCCATATTCTGGCACTTTCCTTATTTTGTCCTCCACCTCCTTCATGTGTCTTTATTCACTTCCTTTCTATTGAATTCTCAAGTCTAAAAAACCTAATGAAGTGCTCATCCTGCAAAGCATAATCTCTTCCAAGATTTCATGCCATCTTACTGTGTCCAGTCACTTTTCTTCCTTCCTTTACAAATATCTTTTTTGAAGATGGCTCTGCTTCTTCTTTCCCAACCTATTTCTCAATTAACTTCAATCTCTCTTCTCCCTTAAAATACTACTGGGTCTTTTAATGACTTTTCAATTTCTTCCATAACTGTGACTTTGCAGTTGCACTTTCAATTGCACTTACAATTGTACTTTATTTTTTTAAATTATCATCTTAGGAGTGCTCTCTGCTATCTTGTCAGTGATAGTGACATTCTCCTTTTTAAAAACCTCCACCCCATTTATTCCCATTACACTCCATATTCCTGCTTCTATTAATAATTTGGTGTCTGCAACATCTCTCCCTCCTTTGTGAGATCCACATCCTGTGTCTGCCACCCCAATGTCTGTGTCCCTACTAGGATTCCATCATCAGCCTGATGCTCCACATGGGTGATCTCATCTTCTACTTATCTGCTAATAATTTTCCAAATGTATGTCACCAGTCTAGACCTTTCTCCCTCTATTCTCTTTGGAAATTCCATCAATATAAATCTCCAGAATCCTCAGATTCAACATATCTGAAACCATTCACCATCTTTATTGAGTCAGGGTCCCCACAGGAAATTGCTGATACACTTGAAATATTAGAATTTAAGGAGAGTAATTATAAAGACATTGTTTACAAATATGTTTACATAGGAAGACCAAAAAAAAGATAGTCTAGTAACACAAAGCTCACTATCCCAGGTCAAAAGAACTGAGAAGAGGAAAGGTTAATGGAATCATGAAATCTGAAAGGAGAAAACCTGTACAATGATGAGAACACTGATGTCTATTCACGTCCACACAGGTCAGCTGTGTGGGAGAGAAAGAAGGATAGGGAGTAGATTTGGAGGAACAAACAGAAAATATGCAGCACAATACCTCCCTTTTTTCCTTAACATCCACTCTTATCCTTTGTTGGGTGAAAAACACTAACACAAAAAATTCAAGTAGCCACTAGTTAATGTATTACTGCAGATAACACTGCAGAGTGTTATCAATTTGGTCATAAGTCTATGTGAATCCTAGGACATTAGATACAACTTATATTCTTCCTATAAGGTAATGAGGAAAGAAAGGATAAAATAAAGAATTAAATAATCAAACACAGAGTTGTTATGGCCCACAATCCTATCATTTTCATGACAACGAACTTTGTAATATGAACGCTTCTTTTAACACTTAGCTGCGATTCTGCTTACCTTTTGCCAGCACTTTGGCTGCACAAGATTCTTTACTTAGTAGGGTGACCCAAATCTTTATCTGTGCAGGATCTGTCTTTGGAGATGTTATTTTTGTTGTTATTCTTACCACTATTTTACGGCAGCTACAACTTTGGGGCAAGAGAGTACTGAGAGACCCTCCAGTGAATCCCCTGGATTCTAAAAATAGTCTTCTTTCATCCATTCTTTAGCAATAAACCAGCTGCCTCTAGTTGTTAGGATTAATCACCCTGCAAATTGGATTATTGCCATAAAGAGCCCCAAATGTCCAGGGGGAAGCTCATCTTCTAATGTGTTGGAACCATGACTATTTTTTCTAGTGGAAGAAGTCCTACCTTGAAGACTAGGATGACCAAATCCACAAATCAAGGTCATGGAAAAGAAGCAAAAACTCTAGAAAATTACAAGGTATAAGGGTGAGATATGGCTACTTCCATCTCTTTACCTTGTTTGACATACCTGTATATACTCTCTGAGGGTGAGACAGCACCATGTATTAGTTACTTGTTTAAGACGTACACCACATGCTACACAACAGTTCCCAACCTCTCAGAATGCCTGCATCTCAGCTTTCTCCAGAACTGAATCTTAGCAGTTTATTCTATTATCCTACCATGCCAACTGTTTCCTATGTGACAGGGAATGTGGCACAACAAATGAAATCTTTGGTAATGAGCGCATTGCCACATTTCCTCTGCAATTATATATGACCTCTACTTAGAGACAGTGTAGTATGAGCTACTGTGGCATGGATAAGGCATTCTGAAAGTGTAGGAATGGTGATGCTGACAGAAGCATGCATGTTAAGAAAATGTGTTTATTCCTGGGAAGACAAAACCCCATACCCTACGTGGTGGGACGTATTCAGTATGATCAACCTTCTGAAAGGTAGCTGACTGGTTCTGCCAGAAGATTGGCCTCTACTTTTGGCAGTTTGGCCACTCAACGGTGGTAGTTTTGATCAGATGATATTGCTGAACCACATGTAGCCTCCATTTCTGATCAATCCACCCCTATGATCATTGAGTAAAGACAAAGAGCAGCTAAGGCATGTTCTCCTGGAGGCCACCAGGAGGAATGAGCCCCATTACTGACAGCAATAACCTGCTCATTAACACAACCTGTACTGAGTTTCTTCCCTTATTTGTTTTACTTACTCCTTCCCTTATCAGTGTTTCCTAGAATGACATCTCAAGTACTACTTTTACTCACACCAGTTTAGTCTCAGAGTCAGTTTCTAGAGCTATAAGTGATGTTAAGCCACAGTGTCTTAAAATGGAATTGGATTTCTTACAGCCAGTTGGCAACACGGATCCCACTGCTGCGCTCTATGCCTTGTAGCTTACGATGTGGTAGATCCACTGGTGCTGGACGTATCCATGTTAAGAGGCTTGGTGGAGTCCCGGTAAGATCCTCATAGCTCAGCATTCTAGACCATGCCTTTTGCAGCAGAGAACTACTAATTGTTTGAAAAGCAGTTTCTGACATGTTACTGGGTCCTAGGGAAAATGAGGGTCTGACTACAGGACATTAAATGTAACAAGAGCTTCCTCTTATGAGCTGAGTATTGTCAGACCCATAAAGTCATAAGACTGGATGGAAATAGCAGCAATCCATGGTATAATGGAAAAGGTAGATACCTGACTGCATACAATCAGGCCCAGTGAGCACTGTAAGTGACACAAACATGTGGACCAGGCCCCCATGTAATCTATTTTGTTGCACTTATGCCTTTCCCTCATCTCATACCTTGGGCCTGATGGTGGGGTATAGGTTACTGAGGAATCCCAAAGATCAGCTGATGGAAGAGGAGGAAATTCAGGACTGCTTTATTGATTGGAGGACTTAGTATGGTGGTGCCAGATGAAATTAACTGCAGCCATGCTCCAGTTCCTCTCAGTAATGGCCCTGAGAAACAAGGATCAGGGGAAATTCTTTCATCAATGGCCAAGTTTTCAGCAGCACACTTGGTCATCTTGGAGGACTAGGCTGTGGCACATGGTTTTTTTTGGTTTGTCAGGGGATAGGAAGAAACACATTTGGAAGATTGGAGACAAGGAAGTCTATGGAAGAGGCATGTATATGTACGTATGTGAGTGGAAACAAAGTGTGTGCTACTTTGAATCACATACTAAAATTCACCAGAGAGCACCTACCCTGGAGTTAGAATACATAGTATGATTTACCTTGTGGATGTCAGCCAGCCTCTGTCCTAATCCACCCCAGTGCTCTCACAAAGGGCCCATGAATGCGATAGACACCTCGGCAGCTATGGAAGCTAAGCATGGGCCCAACAGGAAAGCTGCTTCTCAGCAAAGCTTATCAAGTTACTGTCTGAGTTGAAAGTCCAACCTGTCAACTGTCAACAATCAGAACGGATACTAAAACTCAGTATGGTTCTATCACACGTGGAGACTAACCGGATATTGGTTAGGGTTGGATTACTGTGAATGCCTTCTGCTCTGAAGGGGGCAACAATGTTTCCTGACTGAGACTTTGTGTGCTCCAAAGGTGGATTTGCCTTTCTTTCTGCACTGACTTAAATAACATCACTATTCAAAGCCTTATGGAGGGTCTGATCTACCAAACAGGGTCCCATAGCATATTGATTTGGATGAAAGGAACTACTTTATCATAGAAGAGGTGTGACAGCGTGCACCTAATTCTGGAATCCACCAGTCCTACTACGTACTGCTTCACATGGAAGCTTCCAGACTAATAAAACATTGGAATAGCCTCTCAAAGGTGCATTGAAGTCATTAGTTTGGGGATGACACCTTGTATATTTGGGAAGTTTTTCTTAACATGAAGTATGTAGTTTGAAGCAACTATTCTATGCTGCTGACAGCTGCAGTACATAGGCCTGGAAACCAAACAGTAGAAGTGATCTCCCTCAACATCATTCTTGAGGACTCACTTGGAAAAACTATTTTCTAGGTGAAGGAATGCTTCCACCTGTGGACACCAGAAGGACTCACAAAATCAAAAGCTACAGATGCCCCCCCAATTTTATATGCCTACAGATCATCGAAGAGAAAAGGGAGCTACTACATTGTTAGGGGTAAATATCTCTGATTATCATAAGAAGATTAGGTTGCTTCTAAATAATGGGAGTAGGGGGTAAAATGTCGTAACTAAGTGGACTCCTTAACACGTCCATGCCTGGTAATAAGCAAGAATAGGCAACCGCAGCCCCCGCAGCCTGACAAGGGCACAGTAAGCACGGCTTAAATCCCTTAGTGGTGAAGATCTTGATTACCCTGTGGGCAAAACAACCCAGACCCACAGAATTGCTGCCTGAGGGTAGGGAGGCTAGAACGAGTAATAGAGGAGAGGCAAAATAAACGTCAGCTTTGGTCTTGGACCACATTAGCAGGGACTAGACTAAGGTGGTTTCTCTCACTGTACTCTGTGTTTTGAGATTTAAAAAAAAAAGAAATCGTGACCTCCTCGAAAAATCAATGAAAGAACAGAGAGAACTTAACATGGGCATGAGTGGATGGAGCTCTAAGGGGTAGACTGTTGCAGGCTTTGCCAATGCCATCCTCCCTCAACGTTTCCACGCACACCAGTGGTCTCCCACTGCATGCAGATGCCACTTTCTGTCCTTCCTCTGGCTTCAGACACACGTGTGGTTAGCACACTAGAGGAAGTCTAGAAGTGCCAGGCAGTTATGTCTTTGAAATCCACACCCAATAAATCATGAATGCATGTTGATTGATAGTCATTCCAGCTTCCTTGCCACTGGGCTGGGACTATTCTGAGGGATATTTTTCACTGTTTCTCAGAGACCTCCAGTAGCATTAAGCACTAGTTGCCTATAGAATAATCTGTCCTTTAATGTACAGCCTTCTGTATCTACTTCTGTATTAGTTTCCTACTGCTGCTGTAACCAATTATAACCATAGTGGCCTAAGACAACGCAAATTTATTATCTTACAGTTCTGGAGGCAAGAAGTCCAAAATGGGTTTCACTGGCCTGAAACTACAGTGTGCAGGGTCACACACTCTCTGGAAGCTCTGAGGATGACCTATTTCTTGCCTTTTTCAGCTCCTAGTGGCTGCTTCTTCTATTATCAAAGTGCATCACTCCAATCTCTGCTTCTGTGCTCACATGGCCTTCTCTTCTGTAGTCAAATCTCCCTCTGTCTCCCTCTTACAAGGACACTTGTAATACCATTTAGGGCCCACCTGGACATTCCAGGATAATCTGTCCACATCAAGATCCTTACCTTAATCACATCTGTAAAGACCTTTTGGCCATATAAGGTAACATTCACACGTTCCAGGAATTAGACTTGAATATCATGGGGGCCCTTATTCAGTCTACCACAGTTTCTGTCCTTTGATTCACCTCATTCACTTCCCTACCATGCTTCTTGGAGTCAGTTCTCGAACAAACTATTTGCACTTCAATGCTAATCACAGAGTCTGCATCTGATATTAGGATAGCTATCATTATATATTGGTGATAGCTCTTACACTGCTTCTCTCCTTAGATTCTAGCAATAAAATATCTGCCAGTGTTCTTGTCCTCTTATGTAAAATTTTCTGATAGTATCTTTTCAACTCCACATAACAGTGTTGACATTTTAAGTACCAAATATGAATTCCCAAATCCTTAACAAAGACTACAATGGTATACAGAGCTTGGCCCATGCCTTTCTCTTCAGCAACATTCTCTCCCGAACATTTGGGACTGATCTCAGTTCTACAAATGCACCAAGCCTTTTCTTCCTGCTTGAGATATTTTGTTCCTTCACCCCAAACTTAAACCGTCCCATTCATTGCTTAGTTAAGCCCTACTGATCCTTCAGATCTTATTGTAAATAGGCCCCAGAATGGTCTGCCCTAACACTCCATCATAATTAAGTCTCCCAATTTTAATAGCTCATAACATCTTATATTTGCCCTTTTTAATCTCTTCTCACCATTTGCAATTATTTATGTATCTGATTAGCTCTTAGCATCTGCTACCACGAAAGCCTCTAAACTCACAAGTCAAGGATCATATCTGATAAGTTCTTAAACATAGAGCCTTTTGCCGTGTCTGGCAGATGGAAAGTTATCAACGCATATTTGGCAAATGGATGAATAAAGAAGGAAATGAATGAGTGGAACTTTAAATGCCACCTTAGTCTTGCGATGCATTGTCTAGGATGCATATCTCATAGAAAGGGAGTAAGCATGCTTTTTATTTTATTTTATCTGTTTTTGTCAGGACTGTGGTACAGAATATCTTTTTAAATGCAATGCATAAAATATTTAAATGCCACAAATAAGCTTTTCTCCTCAGTTTTATTCTGCAGGCTATAAATATTTAGTGCTTTATTCAGTTTCATATTTTCTAGCATAAGCTCGTTTCTCTTCTCTGCAAACAGATAAGCCATGTTAGGATCTATGTAAATAGGTAGCATTAGCATTTGTGGTTTCTAATCGTAGCCAAGCACTGGCATTCATTAAAGCCATTTGTCTTCCTTTTGCTTTCCCTACATTTTTGTTCTTTCTTTTGTTTTCATTTCTCTATGCTAATTTTTCTTTGGACTGCTTTTCTTTTGTAGGCAGATGCAAGAAATACAAGAACTATCATTATCAATTTTAACATTGAACAATGCGAATCAAGAAATTATTAATTCCTTTTTTTATGATATTTTTCTCTTTTCCTTTCTCCTTTAATTTACAATAAATCTGGTATCTCTGTGCTGTCATAGTTTCCTCTTTCTCCCCACTCTCTCCCCGCAATGTTGAATTAATCTCTTTTCCATGCCATTCCAAGGACTCAGTCATTGCCAAAGATTTTTCAGCTAAATCAGAAACAATTTATTTAGGCCTGACTCATTCAGTCGTTTATTCATGCAACAATATTCACTGACTGCCAGCTAGAAGCCAAACACTCTTTTAGGGATTCAGCAGAGGACAGAATGAAGCCCTTATCTTCAGGAAGTTTAGATGTTCTAGCATAAACTAAGGAAAAGATAGGATGAATAACCATACAAGCATAATAGTATATATGGACTCTGGAGAAAAATAAAATAGGGTAAGTGGAATAGGGATTGCCATGGGGCAATTGTATGGGGGTGATTCCCATTTTGAACAGAGTGGCAAGTGAAGACTTCAGTGAAAAGATGACTATATTAGTTAGTGTTACCAAACACACAGAGCCACAGAGCCACTGATTATGTGTGTGTGTATGCGTATTTTGTTTGTTTGTTTTTTAGTAAAACGGAGTATTCTCCATAATGTGGTTAGGCCTCACCCAATCTATTGAAGGCCGTAGGAGAAAAAACTGAGGTCCCCTGAGAAGGAAGGAATTCTGCTTTCAGACTGCCTTGAGATTCAAGACTGCAACATCAACTCCTACAGGAATTACCAGCCTGCTGGCCTGCCTTGCATATTTTAGACTTACCAGCATCAAAATTCACATGGGAGATTTATTTTAAGGAAATAGATTTTGGATTTTAGACTTTGTGTTTTCCCCTGGGTTATGATCAGAGGGGTAATATGATTTGTCTTATTTTTAAGGATCATTCTTAATGTTAGGTTAAATAAATAGACTATAGAGGAACAAGCGTGGAGGAGAGAGACAAATCCAGAAGAGAGACGATTGTGGTCCTGATGGAGGTGGTGAGAAATATGAGACTGTGAATGTATGTACAGGTCTCAGTATGCTATTTTATTTAGTTCCTGTATTCAAATCATAGCCATTGGGGCTTCCCTGGTGGCGCAGTGGTTAAGAGTCCGCCTGCCGATGCAGGGGACACGGGTTTGTGCCCCAGTCCGGGAAGATCCCACATGCCACGGAGCGCCTGGGCCCGTGAGCCGTGGCCACTGAGCCTGCGAGTCCGGAGCCTTGCTCCGCAATGGGAGAGGCCACAACAGTTAGAGGCCTGCATACCGCAAAAACAAACAAACAAACAAATCATGGCCATTGATTGCAGGTTTAGATAACAAAAGATACCATGTACCCAAATTCATTAAGTTATTGAGCTTTGGAGAGTGAGAGTTGGTTTACCAAGGTTTACCTCTATTTGGAAGGTAGCCCCACCTTATGATGGATCAGATATGGATAGCTGAGAGGAGGCAGGGATAACTCCTGTTGCCTGAGCAACTGGAAATATGTTGCATTTACTGAGATGCAAATAACTGCAGAGGGAGCAGTTAAGTTGGAGATGTCTGCTAGATATCTGAGTGGAAATGTCAGTGGGCAGATAGACAAATCTGGACTTCAGAGGAGGGGTCTGGGCTATAGACACAAAATTGAGAATTGTCGGTGCACAAAGGATGTGGTCATTTTGAACCACAGCAAATTAGCTACTGAAATGTTTCCCCAGATTCCCTTCCCTCTGAGCTCTGTGTTAGGGTTGTCCACAGGAGACGTTTGTGGAAGATTTGGAAGGTGGAAGTGTATCAGCAGGCCTGAAGCTCTGAAGGGTGGGCACCAGCCATTGCTCTAAGCTTGCACATGCTATTGCCCATCTGCTTGTACACCTTATTGGCATGGGCCGCACCCAGGCATACTATTCTCCCAGCCCTCACCGAGTTTCTTCCTTTAGCTTCTCCAAATTCTGGGCCAGCATAAGTGCAGCTCCAGGGTGAAGGGTGCCAGCTTCTTCCAGTTTGTCCCAGTTGGAGGCAAGTTCCAGTTTGTCCTGGTGGATTCCAATTTTCCCTTACTCATTGGATCTGGGTTGTCCTTACTCTCTCAAGCTCTATGTCCAGATTTTCTTCCAGACTGTCAGCCCTTGCTGATTTACAGTGACCTTAAAACATACGAGATGCAGAGCCAACAGGCTTCCATAGAACTTCTTCACCAGCAACAACAAAAAGATCCAACGCCTATAGTAAATCCCTTATTCCATATCACTCATGGGGATTCTCCTTCCCTGATCAAACCCTAACTGATACATATGTTACTTAAAGCCATGGAACTAGATGAAATTACTTAGGGGTTCTAGTATAACTATAGAAAATAAGAGGTCTAAGGATTGGGTCCTGAGTCAGTCCTATCTTTAAAGGTCAATTTTATGACAAGAAACAAGCAAGCAAGACTGAGAAATAATAGTCAATATGGTAGGAAAAGAACCACAAAATTTTTCAAAAGAGAATGATCAATTACACCAAGTATTATTCATAGGTCACTAACGACCTTGGCAAGAACAGTTTGGGTGGATTAGGTTCAGGAGAGAAGAGAAAACAGAGATAGAGAATATAGACAACTCTTGAGGAATTTTGTGGTAAAAGGGGCAGAGAAATGGCCTGATAGCTGGAGGGAGAAGTGGTGGTAAAGGGAAGATATTTTAGATGAGAGAAAGAGCCATATTTGTATATAGATGAGACTGATCCAGTACAGAGGGTGATAGGAAACATGCACGCAAGAGAGAGGCATAATGCTGGAGGGATGTTCTTTAATGGTCAAGAAGAACGATACCTAGTGCGCAATTTTCTAAGGCGTTGACCTTAGATAGGAGCACTAACTGCTTATCAAAGTAATAGAGGGAGGACAGAGTCTTTTAGATTCAGGGGCAGGAGGGCAGGGAGATGTATTGGTGAGAAGCTGTGAAATTTCTCTTCTATTTTTGGTTTTGTTTTTTTGTTTTGGCTTGCAGGATCTCAGTTCCGTGACCAGGGATTGAACCCAGGCCACGGCAATGAAAGTGCCAAATCCTAACCACTAGACCACCAGGGAACCCCCAAGTTCTCTTCTGTTTACTACAATAGTAAGTTAGGTTTTCAGCTAGGCATAAGGACAGGGGAGAAACTGGTAAAGGATTAAGAAGCAAGGAGAAGGTATGAAATAGTCGGCTGAGGACAATGGAAGAGTGGATGGACTAGAAAACATGGATTGCTCAGGAAGCACTGATGGTGAACTAAAGATCAGTGCCCATGAATTTCAACCATGATCAGCATGATTGTGTGTTTTCTCCAAACAAGTTCAGTTGTGAAGATGCAATCATACTCAGTGGAGAATATGGTTTGACCAGGATTAGGGGGGTTGCCAGGTGAGTACAACAAAGAGAGAAAACTTGGAGATTATATATTTTTTACTATATACAGAATTAATAGCTTCCCCAGTAGCTGTATACTCTTTTGCTCTTAAGTATTTTGTTAAGTGTGGTGTATGTGCTTTTCTGTTTTCAACTAACAAATATTTACTTAGTACTACTACTAATAGCTAATATTTACTATGTTGCAGCCACCTTTCTAAGCACTTTGCCAGTATTTTTATCACTTAATCTTCATATCAATCCTATGAGAAAGGTAATATTATAATCTGCTCTATCCAGATGAAGGCACTGAGGCACAGAGAAATAACTTGCCGAGGATCAGACAGTAAGTAGCTGAGATATAAATCCAGTACGAGGTCTCAGAACCTGAGCTCCTAATCACTGCATTGCAGTTGTCTGTGAATTAAATGGCCTGCCAACAGTTCTACAGCATAAAAAGCAGATAAGCTTTAATTAACAAATTAGTTAGGAAAACATACACCCATAAAGCAAAGAGTGAGAAAAACAGATTAATATAATTCTATTAATACAAAATGTTTACCAGTTGGAAATTCATATATAGGATAAAGAATTATCTAAATGGATTTTAAAGCATGGGGAGGATGTAAAGAGAAGAGAAGAAAGCCCCCCGGTGGTGGGAAAGCAGAAGCAAAGTCTGGGAGATGGGCTGGAACCTAATGCATTGAGGAAGAGTAAGGGGTGTGACAGGGGTGAGGTGAGATTGAATTTGGATGGGAGTAGTGCGAAATAAATTTGGGAGGGGGGAATAATGGGAAATAAATTTGTGGGTAGGGGTGTTGCAGAGGAAGCAAGGGGCAGGAGAGGGAAATGATGCTTTAAGATGTATGCAACAGAGCTTAAGCATGATTGATCCGTATGGGAACCCTTCCTGGTGGGTCTTATGTAAAGAACAAACCACACTTGACCCCTTGGGGCATGGAGAAGGCCAGCAGCCATGGGAATGGGTGGAGGGGAGGGCTGTGGCCACATTAAATTCATCTTTTGTCCTCCTATTCTCTATGCCCATTTTCTTTCCCAGCACTTAGTAAATGTTTACCAAATGTTAAATAGAAAATGAATATCTATGGAATTTGGTGACCAACTGAATAAGGGAATAAAGAAAACAATTTTCATGCTTTAAATTTTTCATAAACCAAGAAATTATTAAGGCTAATGGTAAAATGAGAATGTTGAAAAAGGGAAAGCAGTTTAGAAAGAAGGAAAGTTTCTGGACACCAGAATGAGTATAAACGCTATGCTTCTCAGCAATTCACTCACATGCGGCAGTGGCTCATTAGTTACCTAAGAGAAGTCATACCCAGCAACCAAACCGGGTAGAAAATTGTGCTTTCTGGTCACAAATTCATTGTGGATTTCCAGAGGAATAATGAAGAGAGGTGTGCCTTTTTATTGTTCGCTTGTTTGTTTCCCTTGTGCCTAGGTGGGAGGCCTGAGAGTAACACAGTAATAACATCAGCTGTGCTTATAAATATCCCCCTTCCACTGAAAGAGGCTTGTTCCGCTATGTGCAAACCTGGTGTGTAATTATATATTTACAAGATATACATAACAATAGCTGGATGGTAAGCACTAAGGAAGTAAAATGAGAAAAAAAACTGAGTAGTGAATTCAAAGAGAATTTAGAAATATCTTGCTGCTAACTGTACCATGCACAGTCTCTACGAATAAATTTCATGTGTGCAAATGAAGTATGAAAAGTTAATTTGACAGCTAACAATATCAAGTGAAAATTTTACCCTTCAGAAAACCACAGTGCATTTAGAATTTTTTCCCCCAATTTTCTCAAGCTTTGGTGGGTAAAACTGTGAGGGCTGGGTTTTTCTCACTTCTAAAAATAGTATTATAGTGATTCACATTTACCAAGGTGTATTGTGTCAGTTTGGTTAATCCAGAACCTGTTTTCCCAGAATTCCCTTCAGGGTTCTGCGTTAGAGGAATTTATACAAGGTTTGAAAAACAGCCATTAATCTCTGCAGGTGCTATGCTTACATATAATATGACAGAAAGGAGCACTAGTCCCACGGGTTCTAATTTGTCTTCTCTCCCTCTCCCAAATCTGCACCCAGCTCTTTTTCCCACTGTCACCCTTGCTCACCATCTGTGCCCCAGGCCTCCCGCCAGACTATGGGTTATGGACCTACAGAAACAGTGCTGAAGCAAGAGTCCCACTGACCCTTCAGCTTTATTAAGGTATGACTTAATACACTCAAAAGCATACATTTTTAAGTGTACACTTTAATGAGTTTTGAAAAATGTATACACTCAGGTACCTACTTTCCCAAATGAGATAAAGAATAGTTCTGTTACCCCAGAAAGTTCTCTTCTCCATTTATAATCGACTTTCCCATCCTCACCCCTAGAAAACCATGGATCTGACTTTTATCACTCCAACATAGTTTTGCTTATTCTAGAACTTTATATGAGTGTCATCGTACATTAAGCATTTTAGTGCTTGGCTGTTTTTGCTCAGTATGCTTTCGAGATTATCTATGTTGTATCCATCATTCTTTCATTTCTTTATATTGCTTTAAGTGGTCCATCATATGAATATGCCACAATTTGCTTATCCATTCATCTATCAATATGCATATATACTGGCTGATTTCCAGATTTTGGATTTACAAAAAAAGCTGTTCTAAGTATATATCTTTGTGTAATATATTTTATATTCTTAAGTAAATACATAGGAGTGGAATTATTAGGTCATATATAGTACTTGGATATTTAAACTTTATGAGACTGCCAAACTGTTTTCCAAATTAACTGTACCATGTTATACTCCCACCAACAATGTATCAGAGTACCAATTATTTCACGACCACTCCAACACATGGTACTAAGTCATTTTAATATTAGCCATTTCAGAGGGTGTGAAATTGTTTTTGAAGTTGGCTTTAATTTGCACTTGCCGGTTGACTAGCAATATTTTCATATACTTATTAATCATTAGTATATCTTCTTTTGTGAAGTGTCTATTCTAGTCTTCTGCCCTTTAAATTTTTTAAATCAAATTATTGGGGCTTCCCTGGTGGCGCAGTGGTTGAGAGTCCGCCTGCCGATGCAGGGGACATGGGTTCGTGCCCCGGTCTGGGAAGATCCCACATGCCGCGGAGCGGCTGGGCCCGTGAGCCATGGCCGCTGAGCCTGCGCGTCCGGAGCCTGTGCTCTGCAACGGGAGAGGCCACAACAGTGAGAGGCCCACATACCGCAAAAAAATAATAATAATTATTATTGAGTTGTAGGGATTCTGTTTGTATTTTGGATATAAGTCCATCTTCAGATTTATGTATTGTAAATATTTACTCCCAGTCTGTGGCTTACCTTTTCATTTTTTTGGTGACATCTTTTGAAGGCCAGAAGCTTTAAATTCTGGTGAAGTCCAATTTATCGATTTTTATTACATTAAGGCTAGTATTTTTTATATCTTGTCTAATAAACGTTTGCATAACCTCAGATTGCAAGATTTCTCCCTACATTGTTTTCTAGAAGTTTTATTTTTACATTTAGGCCTATGATCAATTTCAAATAATATCTATATATGATATGAGTTAGGCTGAGGTTTACTTTTTTCTATATGGATAACCAGCATCATTTGTTGAGAAGATTTTTTACAAAAATAAATAAGCTGTGATTTTGACTGGGATTATGGTGGATCTATAGGTCTATTTGAAGGAAAATGACATCTGAAAAACTACAAGTCTTCTAATTCATATATGTGATATAGTTCTCCATTTATTTAGGTCTTCTCTAATTTCTCTCAGCAACGTTTTGTACTTTTCAGTGTAGAGGTCTGCAAGTCTTTTGGTAAATTTATTTCTCTAAGGATTTTATGTTTTATGATGCTGGGTTTTGGAGGGGAGAATTCTAGTAGGTTACTGTTTATTTTGTGTTGTCTTTTAGATTCCTTAGGACTGCAAAAAAAAGTCAGTTTTACTTCTTCCTTTCCAATATCTACACCTTTCTCCCCTCTTTCTTGCTTTATCAGACTGGTTAGCATCTCCATTATAATGTTGAATGCAAGTGGTGAAAGCAAACATCCTTGCCTTTTTTCCTGGTGTAAAAAGAAAAGTGCTCAATATTTCACCATTAAACATGATTTTGGCTCTGATATTTTTTTGGTAGATTTTCTCTATAAAACTGAATAAGATTCCTCCTATTCCTAGTCATCTGAGGATGTTTATCAAGAAGTGGATGTTGAATTTTGTCAAATTCTTTTTCTGCATCTATTGATACGAACAAATGATTTTTTTTCTCCTTTATTCTGCTCGTGTGGTTAACTGCATAAATCATTTTCAAATGTCAAATGAATCCTGCATCCCTGATGCAACCCCACTTGATCATAATGTATTCTCTTTTTTACATAATTCTATATTTGATCTGCTAATGTATCATTAAGGATTTTGTGCCTGTGATCATGAAGGCTATTGATCTATAATTTGCTTTTTTATAATTTTTTTTGTTAGGTTTTGGTGTCAGGGTTATACTGGTCTTATACAAGGAGTTAGGTTGGTTTCCAACTCCCCTGTTTTCTGAAAGATATTGCACGAGATTGGGATTATTTCTTCTTCGAATGTTTTATAGCATTCACCAGTGACACTGTCTGCATCTGACTTTTTTTTGTATGAAAGCTTTTGATTGCAAATTAAGTTTCTTTAATAATTATAGGGCTCTTCAGATTTTATATTTCTTCCTAAGACACTTGTGGTAAACTGTATTTTTTAAGGAATTTGTCTATTTCATTTAAGCTTTCAGATGTATTGGTATAGAGTCATTAGAATTAACCCTTTATTTTCCTTGTATAAGGAAATATATAAGTAATTGGTATATTCTCTTTCTTTTTTTTCATAATCAATCAGTCTTGCTAGATTGTTATTAATCTTTAAAATAAAAAAAACCCTGACTTTTAGCTTTGTTAATTTTCTGTTGTTTGACTATTTTATATTTCATCGATAATTCTAAGTTTATTATTGCCTGCTTATATTTATTTTGGGTTCAAGTTTCTCTTCTTTTTTAGTTAAAGTGGAAATTTAAAATTTTATTTTAAATGTTTCTTCTTTTCTAATATAGGTATTTAAAGATATAAATTCCCTCTAAGACCTATATTAGCTGAATATCACAAATTTTGATATGTTGCACTGTCATTTTCATTCAGCTCAACTTATTTTCTCATTTCTCTTAAAACTTATTGACCCATAAGTAACTTAGAAGCATGTTTTTTAATTTCCAAATATGTGGGGGTTTCTCTATAACTTATTTTTAAAATAGTTTAATTCAATTACCTTACATTCAGGGAACAACTCTAAGAATTCAATGTTTTCAATTTTATTGAGACTTATTTTATGCTCCAATATATATCTTAGCAAGTGTTCAATGTGCACTTGAAAAGAATTATAATCCATAGTTATTGGATATATTTTTACATAAATATTGATTTGGTGATAATGTTCTTCAGATCTTTTATATCATTACTGGCTTTTTCATTGAGATATAATTGACATATAACATTATATTATATATTAGCTATAGCTTTTTTTTGTTTGTTTGTTTTTTGCGGTACGCGGGCCTCTCACTGTTGTGGCCTCTCCCGTTGCGGAGCAACAGGCTCCGGACGCGCAGGCTCAGCGGCCATGGCTCACGGGCCTAGCCGCTCCGCAGCATGTGGGATCTTCCCAGATCGGGGCACGAACCCGTGTCCCCTGCATCGGCAGGCGGACTCTCAACCACTGCGCCAGCAGGGAAGCCCTATATTAGCTATATCTTATATTACTTTGCATGATATATCTTTTTTCATTCCTTTACTTTCAACCTACATGAATCTCTTTATATAATGTGCGTTTCATATAGTTAGTATTTAGTCAGGTCTTGCTAATCCAGTCTGATAATCATTGTCCTTTAATTGGAATGTTTAGACCAACTAATTGTAATTATTGATACAGGTGCATTTAAATCTACCATCTTGCAATTTTTCTTTTATTTTTCCAATTTGTTTTTTCTTTATTGCTTTTTTTCCTGACTTCTTTGGGTTAATCAAACATATTCATATCTGATTTTATTTCTTATGACTTTATCCATATGTATTTTTACTATTTAACTTTCTTTATGTGTAATTATATACATGCTTTATTAATCAAAATCTCTTAGCATTATTATTTTTTCACTTTACAATTCCTGCCTTACAAATATAAACCCCTTATGCAGTATAATTCCATATACCTGTCACTTCTTATCCTTTCATATATTAGCATCATTTACTACTACATGTATTATAACACCCCTGTTATAATAATTAAATATAATTATTTTTGCTTTAAGATACCAGTTGCCTAAATTTTAGGAAATGAAAAGAATAAATAGAGAGCAATCACCATGGCAGAGTAGTAGGACATGAAGCTCACCTTCTGCCACAAATACATCAAAAATACATCTACATGTGGAACAATTCTCACAGAATATCTACTGAACGCTGGCAGAAGACCTCAGACTGATGAAAAGGCAAAAAAAAAATCTCCACATAACTGGGTAGGAAAAAAGAAGAAAAAAAAAGTGAGAAAGGAATTGGATGTGACATACGCCCCTGGGAGGAAGCTGTGAAAGAGGAAAGGTTCCTGCATACTGGGAAGCCCCCTCACTGGCAGGGACTGAAATGGAGCTTCAGAGCCTTGGAGGAGACTGTAGCAGCCAGTTTGTGGCAGCCAGAGCAGAGGGATAACTGCACAGACGGTCAGTGCCGCTGCCCTGCACTCCCCAGGGTGACATGTGCTGGCAGGGGCTGGGTGCTGGAACTCAGGCTTCGGAGATCAGAACTGGGGAGAGGACTGGGGTTAGCTATCTGGAGACAGACTGGGAGACTGGAATCCAGTGTAACCACAGCTGAGGGCGTATGTGGAGGAAGCCTGGGCCACCATAGAGGCCAGTCGCCATTATTTGGGAGATGGGGGGTGGGGGGGAGCCAGATTGTAGCCTTTTTCCCCATGCTTGTGCTCACAGAGGGCAGGACACTGCCTGCACGGGCTCAGGGGAGGTTGTGAGCCACCACTGCCGCCTGCCTGGACTCAAGGAATGGTCGCAAGCAGCCGGCACCACCCGCCCAGAAGCCAGCAGTGATCTCGGGCCACCACCGTCTCCCTCCCTGATGCCAGGAGTGGTTGAGAGCCTCCACCACCTCCCTCCCAGACCACAGAAGTGGTCACAAGCTGCTGCCACCACCCTCACAAACTCCAGGAGTGGTCGGGAGCCCCAACTGCCACCTACCCAAGCTCCAGGAGTGGTCACGAGCCACAACCATTCCCATCACATGCTCCAGGGGCACACCTGAGCCACCACCACAGTTGAGAACCTCAGGACCAGGCACCAGCCAACGCATCTATACACCCCCTATCAAGGGGATAACAACCAGCACACACTGAGGAAAGAGGTGACAGGCATCCACACTAAAAACTGCCCTTGCACCAAATATATTAAACCCACATAAGCTACACAGGGACACCCCCACATATAAATAGCCCTCCAAGATCACAATAGATAACTGTTTATCCTAAACTCACAGAGTAAGAGAAATATAAGTAAAATGAAGAAGAAGAGGAACCACTCCCAGTTAAAAGACCAAGAGCATTCCCCTGAACAAAACAAAGAGTGAAGCAGACCTCTTCGGTCTAATAGACACTGATTTCAAAAGGAGATAATGAAAACACTGAAGGAATTAAGAAAGAAACAGAAATGCAGAGTTCTGTAAAAAGGAACTAGAAACTATAAAGAGGAACCAAGAAAAATTATAAAACGCATCTGCAGAGATGAAAGCTGAGCTAAAGGCAATGAATGGCAGAATAAAATAATGCAGAAGAATGAATAAGTAACCTGGAAGATAGAATAATGGAAATCACCCAATCAGGACAGCAGACAGAAAGCCAAATGAAAGAAAAATGAAAGCAATATAAGAGACCTATAGGACAACATAAAGCATGCCAACCTATGCATAATAGGGATTCCAGAAGGGGAAGAAAGAGAAAAGGGGATCAAAATGTATTTTAAGAAATTATGGCTGAAAACTTCCCAAACCTAAAGAAGGAAACGGGAAGCACAGAGGGTCCCAAACAAGATAAAACCCAAACAGACCTACACCAAGACATATTATAATAAAAATGGCAAAAGTTAAAGAGAGGATTCTAAAGGCAGCAAGATAAAAACAGAGTTAATTACAAGGGAACCCCTATAAGGCTGTCAGCTGATTTCTCTACAGAAATGTTGCAGGCCAGAAGGGAGTGGCAAGATATGGTCAAAGTCCTGAAAGGGAAAAATCTTCAACCTAGGATACTCTACCCAGCAATTATCATTTAGAATTGAAGGAGAGATAAAGAATTTCTCACATAAGCAAAAACTAAAAGAATACAGCAATATTAAACCTATCCTAAAAGAAACATTGAAAGGTCTTCTCTAAATAAAAAAGAAGAATCTATAGGAAAGAGAAAATCACAATTGGAAAAAAAATCATTTAAATAAGCCAATACATAGATTAAAAACAAAATCAAAACATTTTCTGTGAAAGTGATGATAACCACACTGAACAGCAAAAGAATGAACATGAAGATGTAAAATAGGACATCAAAATCATGAATGTGGGAGAGGTCAGTAAGAAAATGGAGATTTTTTTTTTTTCTAGAATGTGTTGGAGCCTATATGACCACCAGTCTAAGACAAGTAGATATAGGAATAGGTTAACATAGTTGAAAAACAGGGTAACCACAAATCAAAAACATACAATAGATTTACAAAAACCCAAAAGAAGAGAACATAAGTATAATAGACAAGAAAATCATCAAATCACAAAAGTAAAAAGGAAAAGAAAGGGACAAAGAAGAAATATAAAATCAACAGGAAAACAAGGTTTAAAATGGCAATAAATACTTATCTATCAATAATTACCTTAAATGTCAATGGATTAAATGCTCCAATCAAAAGACACAGAGTGGCAGATTGGATTAAAAAAACAAGAGCCTACAATATGCTGCCTACAAGAGACACACTTTAGGGCAAAGGACACACAGATTTAAAGTGAGGGGAGGGAAAAAGATATTTCATGTAAAGGGAAATGACAAGAAAGTGGGGGTCATAATATTCATATAAGACAAAATAGACTTTAAAAGAAAGACAATATAGAAAGATAAAGAAGGACACTATATAATGATAAAAGGATCAATACAAGAAGAGTATCTTACACTCATCAACATATATGCACCTAAAACAGGAGCACCCAGATATATAAAACAAATACTAAAAGACATAAAGGGAGAAATAGACAGGAATATAATAATAGTAGGAGAATTTAACACCCCACTTACATCAATGGACAGATCTTCCAGACAGAGAATCAATAAGGCAACAGAGATCCTAAATGATACAATAGAACAATTAGACTTAATTGATATTTTTAGGACATTACATCAAAAAAAACCCAGAATACACATTCTTCTCAAGTGTACCTGGAACATTCTCTAGGATTGACCATACACTAGGTCACAAGACAAGCCTCAACAAATTTAAGAGGATAGAAATTATCTCAAGCATCTTTTCTGACCACAACTGCAAGAAGCTAGAAATTAACCACAGGAGAAAAAAACGATTACATGGAGATTAAACAACATGCTACTAAAAAAACAATGGGTCAATGATGAAATCAAAGAGAAAATTTAAAAATACCTTGAGACAAACAACCATGAAAACACAACCATACAAAACCTATGAGATGCAGCAAAAGCAATTCTTAGAGGGAAGTTCATAGTGATACAGGGCTTCTTCAAAAAATAAGAAAAATCTCAAATAAACAGCCTAACCACTTAAAAGAATTAGAAAAAGAAGGACAAACAAAACCTAAAGTCAGCAGAAGAAAAGAAATAATAAAGATCAGAGAGGAAATAAATACAATAGAGATTTAAAAACAAATAGAAAAAAATAAAACCAAGAGCTCGTTATTTGAAAGGATAAACAAGATTGACAAACCTCTGGTCAGGCTCACCAAGAAGGAAAAAGAGAGAACCCAAATGAACAAAATAAGAGATGAAAAAGGAGACATAAAAACTGATACCACAGAAATACCAAAAGCAATAAGGGAATACTATGAAAAATTATATGCCAACAAATTCGACAACCTAGAAGAAATGGACAACTTTCTAGAAACATACAGCCCACCAAAATTGACTCAAGAAGAAATAGATAATTTGAACAGACCAATCACTAGAAGTGGAACAGAGTCTGTAATTAAACAACTCCCTACAAACAAAAGTCCAGGACCAGATGGCTTCACAGGTGAATTCTATCAAACATACAAAGAAAAACTTAGACTTATCCTTCTCAAACTCTTCCAAAAAATTGAAGAGGAGGGAATACTCCCAAGGATATTCTATGAAGCCACCATCACCCTGATACCAAAACCAGACAAAGACACCACCAAAAAAGAAAACTACAGGCCAATCTCTTTGAGGAATATAGATGCAAAAATTCTCAACAAAATATTAGCAAACCGAATCCAACAACACACAAAAAAGATCATACACCATGATCAAGCGGGATTCATTTGAAGTTCACAAGGATGGTTCAACATAGGCAAAGCAATCAGTGTGATACACCATATCAACAAAAGAAAAGACAAAAACCACATGATCATCTCAATAGATGCAGAAAAAGCATTTGACAAAATTCAGCGTCCATTCATGATAAAAACTGGGTTATGTAGAGGGAACATATCTCAAGATAGTAAAAGCTATTTATGACAAACCCACAGCCAATATAATGCTCAATGGTGAAAAGCTGAAAGGCTTCCCACTAAAATCTGGAACAAGACAAGGATGCCCACTCTCACCTCTTCTATTCAACACAGTACTGGAAGTCCTAGCCACAGCAATCAGACAAGAAAAAGAAATTAAAGAGGTCCAAATTGAAAGGGAAGAGGTAAAATTTTCATTATATGCAGATAACATGATATTATATATAGAAAACCCTAAAAATTTCACACAAAAGTTACTAGAACTTATAAATGAATTCAGCAAGGTAGAAGCATACAAGATTAACATACAGAAATCAGTTGAATTTCTTTACATCAATAATGAAATATCATAAAGGAAATGTAAAAAAAAAAAAGCAATACCTTTTAAAATCACAACCCCAAAAATAAAATACTTAGGAATAAACCTCACCAAGGAGGTGAAAGACTTATATATTTGAAAAGTATAAAACATTAATAAAGGAAACTGAAGATGATTCAAAGAAATGGAAAGATATCCCATCCCCTTGGATTGGAAGAATTAATATTGTTAAAATGGCCATACTACCCAGAGCAATCCACAGATTTAATGTGATCCCTATCATATTACCCATGACGTTTTTCACAGAACTAGAACAAATAATCTTAAAATTCATATATAACATAAAAGACCCAGAATTGCCAAATCAGTCCTGAAGAAAAAGAAAAAAGCAGGAGGCATAATCATCCCAGACTTCAGTCAATACTACAAAGCTATAGTTATTAAAATGGTGTGGTACTGGCACAAAAACAGTCATATTGATCAATAACACAAAAGAGAGCCCAGAAAATAATCTTAGACAAAGGACACAAGAATATACAATGGGAAAAAGACAGTCTCTTCAGCAAATGGTGTTGGGAAAGTTGGACAGCTACATGTAAACCAGTGAAGTTAGAACACACCCTCTCACCATACACAAAAATAAACTTGAAATGGCTTAAAGACTTAAACATAAGACATGACACCATGAAACTCCTAGGAGAGAACATAGGCAAAACATTCTCTGACATAAATCATACCAATGTTTTCTTAGGTCAGTCTCCCAAGGCAACAGAAATAAAAACAAAACTAAACAAATGGGACCTAATCAAACTTACAAACTTTTGCACAGCAAAGGAAACCATAAATAAAACAAAAACACAACCTACAGAATGAGAGAAAATATTTGCAAACAATGTGACTGACAAGGGCTTAACTTCCAAAATATACAAACAGCTCATACATTTCAATAACAGAAAAACAAACAGCCCAATTGAAAAATGGGCAGAAGACCCACAGAGACATTTCTCCAAAAAAAGAAATACAGATGGCCAATAGGCACATAAGAAGATGTTCAACATCGCTAATTATTACAGAAATGCAAATGAAAACTACAGTGAGGTACCACCTCACACCAGTCAGAATGGTCATCATTAAAAAGTCTGCAAATAAATGCGGGAGAGAGTGTGGAGAAAATGGAACCCTCCTACACTGTTGGTGGCAATGTAAGTTGGTGCAGCTACTGTGGAAAACAGTATGGAGGTTCCTCAGAAAACTAAAAATGGAATTACCATATGATTCAGTAATCCCATTCCTGGGCATATATCCAGACAAATCTATAATTCAAAAAGATACATGCACCCCTATGTTCATAGCAGCATTATTCACAGTAACCAAGACATGGAAACAACCTAAATGTCCATTGACACATGAATGGATAAAGAAAATGCAGTACATAGATATAATGGAATACTACTCAGCCATAAAAAAGAATGAAATAGGGGCTTCCCTGGTGGCACAGTGGTTGACAGTCCGCCTGCCGATGCAGGGGACACGGGTTCGTGCCCCGGTCCGGGAAGATCCCACATGCTGCGCTGCGGCTGGGCCTGTGGGCCATGGCCGCTGAGCCTGCGCGTCCGGAGCCTGTGCTCTGCAACGGGAGAGGCCACAGCAGTGAGAGGCCCACGTACAGGGGGAAAAAAAAAAAATGACACAAATGAACTTTTCTATGAAACAGAAACAGAATCACAGTCATAGGAAACAGACTGGGGTTGCCAAGGGTGAGGGTGTTGGGGGAGGGATGGATTGGGAGTTTGAGATTAGCAGATGCAAACTGGTATATACAGAATGGATAAACAATAAGATCCTACTGTATAGTACAGGGAACTATATTCAATATCCTGTGATAAACCATAATGGAAAAGAAAATGAAAAAGAATATGTATATGTATGTATATTATATATATACATATATATATTTATAACTGAGTCCCTTTGCTGTACAGCAGTAATTAACACATTGTAAATCTTTATTCCCATAGATTTGAATTGCTATCTGGTGTCACTTCCCTTCAGCTGAATGAATAACTAACTTCCTCTTACATTTCTCGTAGTGCTTGTCTAATGGAATTGAATTCTCCCTGTTTTCATTTGTATAAAAATGCCTTTATTTTAGCTCAGTTTTGACAGACATTTTTGCTGGATAGAAAAATCTGGATTGACAGGTTATTTTCCACACTTTAAATAAATTTGTTCTATCATCCTCTCTTTCCATTGTTTCTGATGTGAAGTCAGATATTGTCTATAAAACTGTTCAACTCTATGTAGTATTCCTTTTCTCCCCTGGCTACTCTCAAGATTTTCTTTATCTTTGGTTTTCAACAATTATACTAGATATGCCTAGTTGTATTTATTTTGCTTAGGGTTTGCTGAGCCATTTGGATGTGTAAGTTGATTTTTTTCCATCAAATTTAGGAAAATGTATGCTATTACTCCAATTATTTACTCACTTTTTTTTTTGGACTTTACTCATATGCAAGACTTTTGATATGTTGCTCAGATCACTGCAGCTCTGTTTATTTTTCCTGAATCTTTTTTTCTCTGTGTTCTTCCAATTATGTTCTTCCAGTTGATCTATCTTTAAGTCAACTTACCTTTCTTCTGGCATCTCTAATCTGGGCAAAAGACCAGAAAGTTTTATGAGTTTCTAAAAGAAACACTTATCTCCGATAGCTACAGGTCAAGATTTCTGAAAACCTGACCCAAAGTGTAAACCTATGAGTGTCAGAACATCTATTTATGTACAATTGTTGCACACAATATTCCAAAGAACAATCTGAGATGTAATGGCCTGCACTTTAGAAAATCACCTTCACTACAATGTTGTCTCCCCTCTCAATTACTATTATGCTGTCCTGATTATTTCATATGCATAATTATTATTTTAAATGTTTAAAACTGTAAAATAAAATTATTAATTTATCTCTACTTCTAAAAAGTCTCAAGTATCTTATTTGCCCATCTGTTATGCCTTTTTATGGCACTTTGAAAACTGGCATGACTATATGTGTTTGTTCACAGTTCATGAGAAAACTAATACAATTTCTAATTTTATAGGGTTGATATTGTCCCAGTTTTTTCTATCTTTGAATATAAGAATCTAAGTGAAAGAGTGACAGGTAAAATTAGAGCCTTTTGCTGTCTATTGTAAAGACTTTTGGATACTTCAGCAAAATCGAGAAAGCGAATGACTCTAACGACTAGGTTACACATTCTTTTGCAAAACCAGTGATTTCCAGTTCTTTGTTTTAACAAAATGAAGGAGAACCTAGTCAAGGCATCAGGTTGGAAAGTATTAAAAATAGTTTATAGATCACTAGTTGATATTTAGTATCTGATGAGGAAGGACTGAAAAGAATTGAGTAACATTGCTAATACAAGGCTCCTAAAAATTCCATATTCTCTCTTATGGTAATAAAGAATTTAAATATTTCATTTCAGTTCACAAACGTATTTTGTATCAGTGAAGTATAAAAGAATTACGCATAAAATACAATGAAGTTATCCAGAAGTGAAATGGAAATACTAGTTTAACTAAAAAGAATGACAAAATTTCTGACTATTGAAGAGTTTGTTCATGTGAATTAAAAATGGATGAAAACGGTAGAAAATCACAATGCTATTTAGATAACATTAGATACATTTAAAAGTTGAGGCTACAGATTTATTTTAATGCTAAAGTCACACTATACCTGCATGCCAATGATCCATCTACTGCCTCTCAGCTCTAAATTCACCCTTCATTATCTGTTCTGTGATAATGGACTTAGACCTCTTAAGCACCCTTCCTTTGCAGCAAGCACAACATTACGTGTTATCATTAGAGGGAGCGGGAGGAATATTGCAAAAGGAAGAAGCTCTTCCCAGTTCCAGTGTGCTGCTATTTGGGGGTTTTTCTTGTACCTACTTTACGGTTGACATTAGTTGTATGTATGAGGACATCCAATGTCTCTCTGCTCCAACAGCATGCCCAGAGTGTATGGTCCCTCAGTGAGATCATGGTCCCAGTCTGAGCATGGTGACCATTTCATTGTGTCCCTTCTGACATGGACACCTCACCTGCCTGTTTTTGTGCTGCTCTGCCATCAGGCAAGCATCTGATGCCATGATTCCTTCTATGTCCACCTGTCAGCACTCAGGTCCTACAGAGCATGGTTTCTCCAACGCTGGGTCCTGCAGGGTGCAGCTCTCTGCTTCTGCCCCCTGCAGAGCACCTCGTGCCCAATTTTGAGTTCCTATCAAACACCATTTCTCAAGCTCTGGACGCCTACAAGGTGTGTGGCTTTCTTCGGCACCCAGCTTCTGCAGAGGACAACTTCTCCAACTCTATGAGGCATGAAGTGGCCACCAGTCAGCTACTTCCCATGGCGTCTCTTCCAATGACTTTATAGCAGGTCCTGAGACATAGCTCATCCATGCAAATGACTTCCGCAGAACCCTAGACGGATTCCCAACAAGTGTCACCAGCGCAGAGCCTCAGTGATTTCTCCATCATTCATTGAGCCCAGCCCTGACCTCTACAAGGAGGTCTCAGTCTTAGCCTAAGGTGGGTGGCTGAGGTGAGGGGTGGGAGGTGGGGGTGCTAGAGTGCTCTATCTCAGCTCAGAGAAAGGAGATGATGTTCATTATATCTGATATTCATTCATTCATTTTATAATGTTTTCACTTCTCATTAGCCACTTCCCCATTATTGCAAATCCTATTATAGTTAAGAATCCTTTTTTGTTTTGTTTTTAGAGTTAAACTATCATTCATGCGAAGTATTTTTGTTTTAAAAATTAGTATTTGCATTTCATTTTATATTTTTATTTTCCATGATTATTTAAATATAATTCTATCAAATGGACATTATTCACCAGTATATATTTTACCAGTGAGTAGATAAATGCTTTACTTCCTGATCTTTGGGTCTGTCAAATTCATCTTCATTTTGTGTTTGCAGTGGACGACAAGTCAACAGTTCAGAGGAATGTTGGGTTATATTTATTTTTTTTATACATGGTAGAGGTTTCTCTGTTGTCATCTGTCATCAAAAATTGCTGAGTACTCTAAAGTGATCTTACTTTCTGTGTGTGACCCTCTCTTTCTTTTCCTTGGATGCTTGCAAGTTTCTTTCTTTAAATTTGAAAATCAATGAGTTTATCTATTTTATACATAGTAGTTTGTATCTCTCAATCCTGTATCCCTATCTTGCCCCTCCCCACTCCCCTTTCCCCATTGGTAACCACTAGTTTGTTTTCTATATGTGTGAGTCTATTTCTGTTTTGCTAATATTCCATTGTGTATACATATACCACATCTTCTTGATCCATTTATCTGTTGATGAACACTTGGGTTGCTTCCATATCTTGGGTACTGTAAATAGTGCTACAAGGATACATTGTAGGTCACAGGTAATTATAGCCATTCTTTTGTAATAACTTTTAATGGAGTATAGTCTATAAAAACACTGAATCACCATGCTGTACACCTGAAACTAATATGATATTATAAATCAACTATACTTCAATTAAAAAAATTAAAGTTTTGTAATAAAAAAAAGATAGAAAAATACTTGCCTAGCTACAAAATACCTGACCAGTACTCCTCAAAACTGTCAAGGTCATCTAAAACAAGGAAAGGCTAAGAAACCATGACAGCCAAGAGGAGCCTCCAGGATTGTGACAACTAAATGAGATGTGTCCTGGATGGGATCCTGGAACAGAAAAAAAGACAGTAGCTAAAAACTAAGGAAATATGAATAAAGTATGGACTTCAGTTAATAATAATATATCAGTATCAGTTCATTAGTTGTAACAAATGTACCATATTAACGTACAATGTTAGTAAAAGGGGAAACTGACGGCAGTTATATGGGAACGTGCTTACACTATACTCTCAGTTTTTCTGTAAATTATAAACTGTTCTAAAAAATAAAGCCATTTTTTTAAAAAGGAAAATCAATTAGTTTATCAGAAAATGTCTGTCTTTTTATCTTTGTTAATATTTTTGAGTCACTGAAATACAGTAAGTGTTCTGAACCTGCCTATTAGTTTATCTTTCATTATGGAAATATTCTTTTTGTTTTTATTGTGATAGGAATATCTAACATGAGATCTACCGCCCTTAACAGATTGCTAGGTGCACAATACAGTATTGTTATCTATAGGCACAGTGCTGTACAGCAGATCTTTAAAAATCACTCATCTTGCATAACTGAAATTTTATACCAGCTGATGAGCAACTCCCCATTTCTCCCTACCTTTGACCCCTGGCAAACACCATTTCACTCTGTTTCTTTGACTTTGACTATTTTAGATCTAATGTAAGTAGAATCAGGCAATAATTGTCCTTCTGTGACTAGCTTATTTCACTCAGCATAACATCCTCAAGGTTCATACACATTGTTGTATATGACAGGATTTCCTTCTTTTTAAAGACTGAATAATAGTTCATTGTATGTATATGCCTATTTTTTAGTCCATTCATCTGTAAATAAACATTTAGGTTGGTTCCACATCTTGGCTATTATGAATAATTCTGCAATTAACGTGGAAGTGCTAATATCTCTTCAGGATTCTGATTTCAATTCTTTTAGATAGATACCAAAAAGTAGGTTTCATATGGTAGATCTATTTTTAATTTGGGGGGGGGGAACCTCCATATTGTTTTCCATAGAAGCTACACCATTTTGCATTCCCACCAGCAGTGTACAAGGGTTCCAATTTCTCTACATTCTCACCAACACTTGTCTTTTTTTTTAAATAGCCATTCTAACAGATGTGAGGTGATATCTCATGGTGGTTTGATTTGCATTTCCTGATGATTAGTGGCACTGAGCACTTTTTCACATACTTGGCCATTTGTATGTCTTCTTTGGAGAAATTACTCAAATCCCTAGCCTGCTTTTTATTACAGTTATTAGTTTTTTGCTATTGAGATGTAGAAGTTCCTTATATATTTTGGAAGTTAACCCCTTATCAGATATCTTCAGTAAAGTTACAGGACACAAAAATCAGTTGTGTTTCTATACATTAATAACAAACTACTGGAAAAGGAAATTAGGAAAACTTCCATTTACAATAACATCAAAAGAATAAAATACTTAGGAATAAAGTTAACTAAGAAAATTAAAAACTTGTATACTGAAAATTACAAAACACTTATGAAATTAAAGAATAAAAAAAACTGGAAAGATACCTCATGTTCATGGATCGGAAGAACTAATATTGTTAAAATGTCCATACTACCCAAAGTTATGGACAGATTCAATGCAATTCCTATCAAAATCCCAATGGCATTTTTTACGGAAATAGAAAAAGCAATTCTAAAATTCACATGGAACCACAAAAGACTCTGAATAGCTAAAGAAATCTTGAAAAAGAAGAACCAAGCTGTAGGTATCACATGTCCTGATTTCAGAATATATTACAAAGTTACAGTAATCAAAATAGTATGGTACTGGCATAAAGACAGTCATATATAGACCAATGGAACAGAATAGAGAGCCCAGAAATACACCCCCATTTATGTGGTCACCCTTTGACAAGGGTGCCAAGACTACAAAATGGAAAGAGGATAGTAACTTTAAAAAAGAGTGTTGGAAAAACTAGATAGCACATCCCAAAGAATGCAATTGGACTCATCTTACACCATACACAAAAATCAACTTAAAATTGATTTAAACCTGAAACTGTAAAACTCCTAGAAGAAAATATAGGAGAAAGCTTCATGACTTTGGTCTTGACAAGTATTTCATGGATATGACATCAAAACCAGGCAACAAAAGGAAAAAAAAAAGACAAAAAGGAAAAAAAACAGGCAACAAAAGGAAAAAAACACAAAAAACTAAAGAGCTTCTGTATAACAAAGGAAACAAAAGAGGGAAAGACAACCTACAAAATGGGAGAAAATTCTTGCAAATTAGCAAAATGTTTAAAACCATTAATCTATTGCTGTGCTCTGTAACAGACAGTAGCCACATGTGATGATTTAATTTTAAATTTAGCTGCATTAAAATGAAATAAAATTTAAAGTGCAATCCCTCAGTCACTCTAGCCACATTTTAAAGTGTTCAATAGCCACATATGGCTTGTGGCTCTCATATTGGATGGGACAGATATAGAACATTAGCATCATTGCAGAAAGTTCTACTGTACAGTACTATATTCAAAGAGTAGACCAGGGCTTCCCTGGTGGCGCAGAGAGTCTGCCTGCCGATGCAGGGAACATGGGTTCGTGCCCCGGCCTGGGAAGATCCCACATGCCGCAGAGTGGCTGGGCCCGTGAGCCATGGCCGCTGAGCCTGCGTCCGGAGCCTGTGCTCCGCAACGGGAGAGGCCACAACACTGAGAGGCCCGCGTACAGAAAAAAAAAAGTAGACCAATAGAGTATTAGTCATGTATTAATAACTAATATTTGTTGAATTGATTAAGGTGGGGTTCTTTCCTGGGGAAAAATGATCGTACTTTGCTGTGTTTTGATATTTTTTAAGTGTAGAAAGTTTATGTCTACTTATAAAAACTTGGCTAAATGTTCAGAAATTTTAAAAATTATTGTGATATTTTTTGGTTGTTCCTTTTGAAAACTGTTAGTTTTCTGTGTAGGATTTCACTGACAGGATCTGAAGGAGAAGGCACTAGTATATTACACCAAGAGAAGGCCGTAATTGTCTCTGTTTTTGTGCTGTTCCTTCCTCCACTCACCCTTTGAGCCACTGTGCTACAACCACATTCCGACGTAGCCCTGAAAGACAGGGGAGGAAAACTTTGCGCTACCTGGGAAATTATGAACTTGGAAAAAATAAAATTGGAAAATTTGTGATAAGGATGTCTGGGGAAAGATATGTATAGGGGCAGAATGGTTTCAGAATACAAAGATCATGTGACATGTCAATGCCACTGGAGGGCACAATCAATGCAGAGTAGGCTCTCAGTAACAGGAGCACAGTCTGATCCATCCTAAGGATGTCAGACAGTTTTCTTCCCCAGCCACTTCTGGTCCTTATTCAGTGGAGCTTCACATGACTTGATCAAGGCGTTAGGATGGAGGCCATACATGAGTTCAGCTACAGGATACCACCAGTGCTAACTGCCCAACCTGCCAGCAGTAGAGGCCAGGCCAATACTGAGCCCCTGAAATGTCAATATTTCTGGCAGGACCACCCAGCTACCTTGTAGAAGGTTAACTGATTACACTGAACCTTCCCATGGGATGCAGTGCTTCATCCTCACAGGATTACATACATTTTCTTGGCATAGATGGTGTTCTCTGCTTGCAGTACTTCTGCCAGCACCACTATTTGTGGACTTTCAAATAACCTGGGTCTAATACACTCCCATCTAGGACAGGTTGAGGGCTGCTCCTAGGAGCTTTTACTGCCTGGCACCTCTGGCTTTCCCTGCTCAGGAAACCAAGGTTACTTCTGCAAACAGAGAAAGTCTCTGGATGAGAGCGGCAGCTGTTTGCAGTAAGAAGACACCAGCATGCCCAGGAATGGTAAATGCCTAAGAGATACTGGCAAGGCACTAACAGTGTCTTCTAGACATGAAGACCAGTTTTCTAATACATTCTTTTTGTGGTGATGTGGATTATAAGAATTTGTAAGAATTTTCAGGAAGTTAAAGACATGAAAAAAATTAGAACCATTGATGGTGTTGTAAAAGAGATGTAATCAAATGATTTTAAAACTTGTAATTTCTAGAAACTATTCTACGTCTGGGATAGCCCCAATACCAGCAAGTAAAACTGAAATAAAAGAGTTGGATTTCAATTGAATAAAGGAAGTACACTAAAGATTTATTATTTTATGATCCTTACAGTTTATTTTTCATTTAATATTGGGTATCTTTGGTTTGGTTTAGTTGTTCTTTCTTGTTTGTTTTTGTTTTTTTTCCTGTTTGGAAGGAAATTAGATATCTGGATACTGCCTTCACCTGTAAAATGGGGCTTTGGGAGACAAATTATTTGATTTCTAAGATCTCTGTCAGATGTTGTATTTTATAATTTTATAAACAGAATGAAAAATAGATAGTATTAGAAACTATGAATAAATAGAAGAACAAACAATAGCCATGTCAGAATATTTGTATTTGTGACATACTCAAGTTGGTTTAAAAGTATTCATAAAATATTCAACAAAACACTATATTATAACATTATAGCCTCAAAATATTCTCCCAAGAGTTTAAATTTTTTTGAAAAAAAATTCTGAGGAAAAAGAATAACAAAAAGAGTATCTATTTAAGGGACAGGACCAATTACTATTAATAAAGAAGGAATGACAATGAAGGAAAACTGTAAATGTCTCTTCCTAGAAACCAATTCCACACATTTATCCATAATGGAAAATGAGGTGGAGGAGAATGGTGAGCACCTGATTGTCTCTTTGGTTCTTAACTCCAAAGACAATATTGCCAGCCTGCAGCATCTGCTCTTCAGCTAATACTTCAAGGAGCTGAATACATTTCATTCTTGCTGATAAATCCGCTCAAAAGAAAGGCTGCTGTCAGAATGAGAGCAAACTGCCTGCCACAGTGAAAGAGCATAGCCATTGGAAGAAGGAGATGTAAAGTCTGGTTCTGGGTCTACCATTTCATCATCTTAATCAGCCTGGGTCTCTTCTTCATGAATGCAATAGAGACAATAATACCACTCACCACGTAACATTCGTGTGACAGTCAAAAGAGACAGTGTATGTGAAAGCAGCTTGAAAGCTGCAAGATGACTTGTTCTTTCAATTGTGCATAAGCCTGTGACTCAGGACTCTCTTATTTAGTCCTAGAGACCATGTAGTCAGTAGGAGTAAAATGGAAATCTGCAGAAATGGCCCTTGTTTGGTTGATAATAACCTCCCCATCCCTAGCTTAAATTTTACAGCAAAAGAATAATACCATAAGAAAAATGATTTTTTCAGTCTTAAGAGTCAAGAACTTAATAGATAGGGTGCCATTGCAGTTTTCCCAGTGTTCTCGTGTGCTTATTAGTAGTGCCCTCTTGTTATCAAAGGTGTTCTACTTATCCTATAAATTACATAATCACTACAGAGTGCTAATAGGTCCTAATAATAAGGTGCCATCCCAGCAGCAGGTTCATTAGTCATTAGTGAGAAACTATCCAACGTTCTGGCTATGTGAGGTGGTATCAACCCTCTCTCCCTCCCAACTCCTTGCTGGAGTGATTGATGCAACTAATAAAATAACAAGTGAACCATTGGATTCAGTTCTAGAAGAGTTGGAATACTATGATTAAGGTGTCTCACTGGACTAAAAGTCCAATTTCTTCTTCTTCCATAGAAATAAGAGTTTAGCTAGTTCAGGGCTGCCAACCAGAGAATATACTTCCTTCCTTGCAGTCTTTATGCCACGTGTTGCCATTGGCTGAGTTCTGATGAATGGAATGTTTGTAGGGGTGATGGGTGGCACTTCCAGGCCTGGCTTACAATCATGCATGTACCCCCAGCTCTTCCCTTTCCCACAGGCACAGTCCACGGTAACTCAGCTTTCATCTTCCTGATGCCAATCACCCGAGGGAAGGAAGCATCTGTGCAGAGCAGAGCTGGCTCTTGCTCTAGATCACTCATCTCAGTTAAGTGAGAGAGAAATAAACTTGCTTTTTAGGCCATTCCGGTTTTGGACCTTTTTTGTTACAACACCCCTACTTCACTGTAACTAACATAGAGAGCTTTTGGACGTCTTTGGAAAGCAAGTACAGTGCTATAGCAGGAGAAGGAGTAAACCAAGATGATGGACCGTGGGAAGACACTTGCCTGTTGAGCAGATGTGGGGAAAGACAACCCGGGGGGGAGCCAGCTGGCTGGCCTGAGGGACTCCTTCACTGTCCTTATCCGTTTCTGTCCTGCTTCTCCCTCACACTAGCGGCACGGTCAGGAGATAACACTGTTGTGCCTAGGAGAACCCCACCTCAGTTTTACTTGAAAACAGAGTTCTTCCCAAAATAATTCAAAAGAAATATCTCAGACTGCCTACTGGTCATTCACACACACACACACACACACACACACACACACCCCACTACCACCGCCACCACCACCACACCACCAACTCAACTCCATCTTGCACTGCCTTTTGTCCCCTACTACCAAAGAAACTGAACACACTGATTTGCATGGCTGTTGAAGGGTCACATTAAATCCTGATTGATTTAAGTGGGTAAATAAAAACCACAAGCCACTAAAGGAGACACAAAAGGTTGGAGACGATGGAACAAACTGAGCAACCAGAACAGATGGTTCCTACAGATGTGGGAAAGTCAAATAGAAAAAGCTATGCCATAATTCAAAGGGGAAAACAAATGGAAAAAATAATGAATGAAATCTTATACCTGGACGATGGGAAAACTAGTAAAATAGTCTTGTTCAGGCTTCAGAGGCAGAAGCAGGCCTCTGCCCATGACCCTGCCTGGACTGCGCGCCTGCTTGCCCACCTAACAATCGCTGCTAGCAAGTCAAGCTGCGCTTATGATAAGAAAGGGAGGGGGTCTTGGAATTTCTTCAGCTCTGGGGACCTGGTCAGTCTCCCGGGGTCTAGAAAATCTTGTAACTCACCTGGTAAAACCAAGAGCATTCATTTGAGCTGCATCTGATATCAGTTTGAGGCCAGGAATTACAAACAGAAGCCCCCAGAACTCCAACCTGAAGTCTCACCCGTGGGGTGGACGCACCACCTGGGACCCTTCCCATATGGGGCTCCAGACTGCTGTCACTCGGGACTTCCCAGCTGCTGTCTGGATCTGGAAGTAGGTGTCGGCCCAATTCCGTGATGTATACCCTATTACGTTTCTCTAAAATTCTTATTCTTTTCCTTCTAATGATTGTATATTAAAATTAAGTAAAATTACCTTTCACTGAAGAATTGATTAAAGCTGTTTATTTGTGTGACACGAGTGGTTATTTTGCCAGTGAATCCAATGAACCTTAAAACTGAAAGCAGTCTTTCGGCAAAACATTAATTGGCGCTGTAAGCAGGATTCACAGAGGAAAATGCCTCTCTTTAAAAAGAAGGAAGTTGAAGTTGATCAGGCTTTTATTCCAGGATGGGACGAGCTCCCTTACAGCTCATTAGCGGCAGAATGGGGTATATCGACAGGACTGTGTGAGAAGCGGGAGTCTAAATTAAAGCGGGCCAAACCTTTAGAAGTCAGTGAATGCTTGCGGCTCCTGCCAATTGAGAAAGGACAAAAATGTACTGTGCTGCGTCGGACAGGCTGGATCCCCCTCTCTGCCTACTGTAAAGTACATGAAGCCAAATTAAAAGTGGTAGAAATGAAACCAAACTGGAGAAGAATTATGAGGTTTGCAAGGATGTCTGTCCATGTTACAATGTCAAAATTACCTTAGTATCCACTTTCCAGTCGGTAGCAAGAAAAGCTGCTATAAAGGTTGCATAAGCTAAATATCAAAATAAACCTATGAGAGCTCTGTCTGTCTGGGTACATGTGTATGTCTCAGTATGTGTCTTTGGATAATATTGCTAAGGTTAAGTGATAAATGAGCTCTATTTAATTGGCTTAAAGAAAAGTAAGTGCTTACAAATCAAACAATTCTAAATACAAGAGAAATTAAGCTAAATGAATTTCAGGGTCACATGAACCGGGAAATATTCAGTATTAAATCAATATCTGGTATTAATGTTTGTTAATCTAATTAACATAGACATGTCATAGGAGTCATCAATATTAAGTATAATACTTTTATTGTGCCTAGGTTTAATATAAGCTAAATAAGATCTTATATCTGCAACAAATTTGTCAGCAAGGAAAGTAACTCAATGTGAAGAAAATTGTAAGGAAAGAAAATGCAAATGAGATAAGAGCTTCGGGTGATTTATGTTTACCAATCTACAGAGTGCTGATATAAAGGACAGTTCATGGTTGCTTAAGGAATGTAGGACATGTATTTTTAGTAAAAAAGGTAGGAGGAATGGAATTGCATTTGATTAAGGAAAAAGAAAGTAGGTCTGACTTACAGGTGGTTGTTTCTGAATGCAAAAATAAAATGATGGATACAGAAAGTGATAAAAAAAAAAGTTTTGTGGAAAGTGGACCCCAAGAAAAGAGTTTTATTATGCATGGTACAAATTTTCTGGAGATGTTGAACTGCCTTTGATAACAGATTTTAAGTTTCTTTACCTCTGAAGTGATCTGTTCTATATTTGCCTTTGAAATCTTGTATTGTTACTTTGGTAAAGTAAGTATTATTTTGCAATGATCTGTGAAGATTATGGCACATGTAGATAAAGCTCATTCTGCTTCTACAAAAAATTAACCCCTCATTGTCAGACTTTTGCTATCCTGTTGTCCTTGTAACACGGCAACGGTCTACCCATAAGTCAGAAAATTTTAAATGGGTAAACAATAGCTGTAAATCAAATAGTGAGGGCTATGGGAAATCCAAGACAGCCGCTTGGGCTTTCCAGGCTCCCTGACAAACCTCATTCTCCTTTTTTGATGGGATAAAGCCTTCCCTGGCTGCAGGGTTAATGCCCTCACAATGGGGAAAAAAAAATATATGTTTCACTGAATATTAAATTCTAGTTTTGTTCATTGAGGTCTGTGTTTACCAAGATTCACTTCCCAGATAGTTCCTTGCTGTTATGTTTTATTGCTAAAAAGTTTAACTGAATGATTCTAAAGCTTATCTCAGTAGTCTATCTTTGGATGGAGATCAGATGTCCCGTGACCTACAATCAGGGGACATAGGATTACATGTGTCTATCAGTGAGGCCTATATGCCAACTGGAGCTTATGGCAGAAGCAACAGAGCAAAAGAGTGCCTTTCGGCTTCTGGAGTAGAAAGTTTCCAGAGACCGGGAAAAATCATACTACCTTTGAAAAACAGTTGTTAGCTTGTTATTGGGCTTTAATTGATACTGAACAAATAACCGTGGGTCATACTGTCATATTAAGCCCTCAAGTGCTGATTACGCAATGGATTTTAAGCTCACCAAAGACCCACAGAATTGGGCACGCCTAGGAGTCTAATATCATCAAATGCAAATGGTATATTCAGGACCGGGCTAAACCCAGGCCATATGGGGTTGTTGCCTTACAAAAGAAAAAAAAAATTCTGAAATTCCCATTGAAAGCCTTGAGCAAGAATTCATGATTAAACCTGAGATAACTGAGTTGCCTGTAAAATGGGGAAAGCCCTTTTACTCTTTAACCAAGACAGAAAATGCCTGGTTTACAGATGGTTTAGCAAAATACATAGGATCTGTTCGTTACTGGAAAGCAGTAGCCTACAATCCAGTCACAACTAAACTGTTAACTACTACTGGAGAGGGAAAAAACAACCAATTCGCTGAGCTATATGCAGTATATCAAGTTTTGAAACAAGAAAACTTAACGAATGTCATATTTATACTGATTCATGGTCCGTAGCCAATGGATTAGCAACTTGGCTTCCAATGTGGGTTAGAAATAATTGGCAAATTCATTCAAAAGAGTTGTGGGGAAAAGAACTATGGGCAGATATTTGGGAAATTGTGCAGAAAACTAACGTTTCAGTTTTTCATGTGGACACTCATAGCACTCCCAATTCCACGGAACGATGGTATAACTCAATTACAGACGAACAAACTCAGATCCAGACAGTGGAAATCGATCCAGACTCCAGTGAGCTCAAAGGTTTGGCACTTTGGGCACACCAAAAATGTGGCCGTCTGGAAGAAAAAGCTATATACCGGTGGGCTCAGCATCGAGGTATTTCTTTAACTATGGATCTCATTAAGTCTGTTATTTTACAATGTCCAATCTGCCAATGTGTTAAACATAGGAGCTTGCCACAACTAGTAATAGGACAATTGGCGCATGGCAAATTGCCTGGGCAGATGTGGCAAATTGATTATATTGACCCATTGATCCGTGATAAAGGCTGCCAATATGTGTGTACTGCAGTGGACGCCTGTTTTGGATACCTGGTGGTCATTCCATTTGGAAAAGCCAATCAAACTAACACTATTAAAATATTACAAATAATTAATTTGTACTATGGTGTTCACTCCAAATCCAAAGTCCCATTTCAAAGGTAAGCTAATACAAGAATTTGCCCAGGAACCTAATATACAATGGATTTTTCATATTCCATATTATCCTCAAGCTGCTGGTTTAACTGAAAGAATGAACGGATTGCTAAAGGAACAAATGCTTAAATTGGGATGCGGTTCTTATAAAAATTGGAGGACTAACTTATATACTGCCTTAAGTATTTTGAACAGTCATCTAATTGGAGAATCTGAGAGTCCTTTAATGAGAATGACTGTACCAAACCTACAAATTCACAGGATGGATGTTCATCCAGAGATAATTGAATACTGGGAAATTTTACCTAGAGCATTAGCTCCTTTTCTAGCCTCTCCCGAGGCTGCAGGCCTCTACTTGCATTCTATGACTGTGCAGAGGCTTACTAAAAGGATGATTTGTGCTGTGTCAACTGGCATTGGCATGAAAATGTCTCCTGGACCTTTCGGGCTGCTTAAGGAACATCTAGCTTAGCCCTTAAAGGTATTTGTGTCCACGGGGGAGTTATTGACCCTGATTATCAAGGAGAAATTAAAATGATTTTACAAAATGAAGGCAACAATGATCTGCTTATTAATAAACATGATCAGATTGCCCAACCACTGATTCTTCCATGTGTAATTTGTAAAGTCCAGAAAGGAGAACCTCCCACCCGATTAATCGTTAGGGGTGACGGAGGGTTTAGATCCACGAATGAAGCACATTCAATTGGAGCTAAAGTCTGGGTAAAACAACCCAACGGTCCCCCTATAAGTGCTGATATAATTGCACAGGGAACAGATAACACTGTGTTGGTGATGTTCCCCAGAAAAGAGAAAAAAGGAGATATGTGCCATTAACTCATCGTTATTCTCGTGAATAAACTGTTTTTGGAAGCTTGACTGTAATGTGTATTGTCACCCATGCCTTAACCCCAGGATCTGTGCTGCAGTCAAACAACGAAACAACCCCCCATGCCTCAACTCCAGAATATCTGCTACAGTTGGAAAAAAGAACATGAACGAAAACGGGGAATCTTCCGCTGGAGAAATGTGAGCCAGACCCAAACTCAAGATAACTGCACCTCCCCGGCAAACGAGGCCCGCCCTTTTCTAATTATGACTTTCTATGGACAAAACCTGTCTATCTGGTCTGGAGTAAACTCTGATAACCCGTGGGCTAGAAGGTTTCTTCGATCTCCTAATTCCTCCTCTCTTGCAGTCGAATTAAGCCCGGGATATATTAATGTCTACTAATGAATACACATAGAGACAATTATTTAACAAATGGATACCTAAAAACCATTGGATACTTATTCCAGAGGGCATTACTAAATGCACAGACACCTGGTGCTCAGGGACTTTATATCATTATAAGGCTGCTAGTAGAAGCTCTATGTGTCAATTTCATGTACTGCCTATTGTTTTGGGGAATGAATACTGGTTGCCTCATTTTGCTGGAAATTACTTGGATTTTAGTGACTGCACACACTTATTGATAGACTGGGAAAAGACTATTCAAGGATTGCTTTGTGGCCAGACTTCCCACACCTGGGAACCCTGTTTACTAGAGAATTCCATTAACTACTGTGAATGGACTATATTTCCTTAATACTGTAGTATGTTTTTTGAAGTCTCCCCAGTTTATATGTATAGTAACTGATGATATTAACACACTTTCTACTTATCACCAGGAAACACTTTTTCAGGCTGTCTGGCACATGTAGATCACTTATATTGGAAAGGAACAACTTATTTCTTTTCCCCTATACACACACAACTGTTGTGAACTCAAGTGCTAATTCCTACTTTTTCTGTTCCTAACATTAGCCTGTCACTTGAACCTTTGAAATGGATTATTACAAAAATCAAAGTTATTACAAAAATTTATAGATACACGTAATCGTACTCTGTTAGAACACTCTGTTGTCGCTACTATTGTGGCTAACAAATTAATGGATGTGGGAGTTAACGTACAGAAGCATACTGCTCATTCTTGGTGGGACTTTTTCTTTACTCAGTCCCCCCAAGCTAAACAATTGTTCTCTGCCTTGATTAATCCATTGCCTGTACTATGATTGTACTCTTTTTACTGACTGTTTGGAATTGTCCCCAGTGCTTAAGATAAGAAAGGGAGGGGGTCTTGGGATTTCTTGAGCCCTGGGGACCTGGCCAGTCCCCCAGGGTCTAGAAAATCTTGTGACTCACATGGTGAAACCAACAGCATTGTTAAAGTGAATCCAGAGCTGCATTTTTGCATGCAAACTGATGATATCAGTTTGAGGCCAGGAATTATAAAACAGAAGCCCCCAGAACTCCAATCTGAAGTCTCACCTGTGGGGTGGATGCACCACACGGGACCCTTCCCATATGGGGCTCCAGACTGCTGTCACTTGGCACTTCCCAGCTGCTGTCTGGATCTGGAAGTAGGTGTCGGCCCAATTCAGTGATGTATACCCTATTACGTTTCTCTAACATTCTTATCCCTTTCCTTCTAATGATCGTATATTAAAATTAAGCGAAATCACCTTTTATTAAAGAATTGATTAAAGCTGTTTATTTGTGTGAAACGAGTGGTTATTTTGCCACTGAATCCAACGAATCTTAAAATCGAAAGCAGCCTTTCGGCAAAACACTGGAAGATAAAATTGAAGACCAAATGTATAAATAATCAATTAATAGAAATTTCAAAACAAAAATGAGAGTGAGGATAGAGGGAGTCGTAATCAAAGTGATGATGGATGAAAACTTCCTGCATGTAAAGACCTCACCTGTTCTTGGGCAAAACTAACTTCTTAATGCATCCTGAGACATTTCTTGATGAGCGTTCTCAAATATAAATTAAAAATCTTAAAATTATACTGGACTCGTATGTGGGATGTTGAGAGTAGGAGAGGTTGTGAGAGGTGATGGGGTATATGAGAACCCTATGTACTTTCTGCTCGATTTTGCTCTGAACCTAAAACTGCTTTAAAAAAATAAGTTTATGGGGCTTCCCTGGTGGCGCGGTGGTTGAGAGTCCGCCTGCCGATGCAGCAGACACGGGTTCATGCCCTGGTCCGGGAAGATCCCACATGCCGCGGAGCGGCTGGGCCCGTGAGCCATGGCCGCTGAGCCTGCGCGTCTGGAGCCTGTGCTCCATAACAGGAGAAGTCACAACAGTGAGAGGCCCGCGTACCGCAAAAAAAAAAAATTTTTAAAAATAAGTTTATGGGAAAAAATATATACGCAAAAGATTACTTGCAAAGGAATAACAACTGTGCAAATACCCGACTTCTTACCTATAACTGTGGAACATAGAAAATACTGAAATAACTTTAAGGCAATGAGAGAAAAGATATGTGATTGAAGAATCCCACACCCAGCAGTCAAGATATCATTCTTATAAAAGAGAAAAAAGACAATGTGACGTTCAAAGCTTACTGAGTACACAACCCATGTACTTAATCTAGGGAGCGTACTTGAGGAGGTACTCCAGTGAAATAAAAATGAATTCGAATACAGGATCCCAAGCTGGGGGAATAAGAAATACAAGAGAAAAAAGTGGTGAGCAATGACACTTGCATTTTTAATAAATTTAAAGAGATGATAATATGAGTAGAAACTAATATTTAAGTGACAAGTGAGGATTTTAGGGACCAAAGATATTGTAAGCTAAAATTTTATAATAGTTTAGAACTAAAAGTCTAGATGATCTGAACAAAACCCAGGAGTATGCAGAAGGAAAGTGTGCAACCTGAGGAAGTAGGTAAGCAAAAACGTTTAAAAAGTCAAGTCTTACTGGTTGGATAGGGAGGAAGTAGCAAGTAAATTGTCCTGGAAAATATAGATACATATATGAGAGTTAAAAATAGGAAAGTAACCAGTAAGAAAGAAAAAAATAACTTCTTAATGCAAGGGAGGGTACAAAACAGAATTTCAAAATGGATGAAGTAGGGTAAAAGTTGTTGAAGATGAAATATAACCTGGTCAATATAAAAAATAAAAAGAAAGAAAAAACAGTAACATAAAGTAAAATTAAGAATAAATATAGGGCTTCCCTGGTGGCACAGTGGTTGAGAATCCGCCTGCTGATGCAAGGAATGTGGGTTCGTGCCCTGGTCCGGGAAGATTCCACGTGCCGCAGAGCGGCTGGGCCTGTGAGCCATGGCTGCTGAGCCTGCGCGTTCAGAGCCTGTGCTCCGCAACGAGAGAGGCCACAACAGTGAAAGGCCCGCGTACCGCAAAAAAAAAAAAAAGAATAAATATAAACTGGCATACACACAAAAAGCATAATTAAGGGTAACTTCAAACCAGGAACCCCGGACCAAATAATCATAAATAGGCTGAACACTCCTATCAAAATCCATGACCCTCAGATTGAGTTAGAACCAAAGTTCAAATTGGAGTACTGGAAGAAAAACAGAGGAAGGATCCCACAACACACAGCACATGTTTAATCAAAATCTTGACTGGAAAAAATTAACAAAAGACTTACTTAAATAAAGGCTGTTTATAGAAAATATGTCTAAAACACTGTGGGTTTTTTTCTAAAGGTTAAAAATAAAGAGATGGATAAAGATATGTCAAATAAATGCCAGCAAAAGGAAAACAGGTAAAATAAAATTCAAGTTCAAAGAACTAATGACATAAAGAAGGATTTTTAATAACAATAAAACATAAATCCCCAACATTGATATAGATACAGAGATTTACGCACCAAATAATAGAGTAACAAAATTCAGAAGCCAAACATTTGATAAAATTGACAGATTTGTGAAATACTGTTGGAGTAATGAGCACAGAAGCAATGATTGTGGTTTTCTAACAGCCAAAACTAAGAAACAGGATTTTGATTTCCTTTGCTTATGAGACCATGTTATTTCATCCAATTTAACTGTTAATAAGTATACACAGGATATGGGCAAGACATTGGTCTAGAAATGAATGAAGTTCAGGGGGTAAAATATTAACAGAAGTTTTAAAAACATTTCTTCTGTTTAACTTCCACCAGAAAAAAACCCTGCAAATTGAATTTGATGTGCCATAATTATCATAGTAAGGAGTCCAAAAAGCATATAAAGGTCTTACTGAAAACTGGTGAAGTATCTGAAAGCTGAGAGAATACCCAATTATTGTTTAATAGTTTTCATTAACTATACAAATTACCTCAAAGATTTTGTATCATACTGGAGTCTCCACCAACTAATAGGAAATTCCTGCATTTACTGGATTACCTTAAGCATCTATCACTGAAAAATAAGTGAATAGACCTAGAACCACATACTGACATATAATATGCTGAAATAATGCAAAAAGAGCCATGCTCATGAATCAAAAGAATGAGACATTACTTGAGTGTGGGGTTCACAGTTATGTAGGAGGGTTTACAGGAGGGTAACTTACTGTTAATTAGCTTGCTTAGTAAAGCACAATCAAAAATCTACTTTCTATTCTTTCTCGCTTTGCCCTGTCAATAGCTCTCTAGGGTCTAGTTCTTTCTTTAAGCCCTTTAGCCTTTACAGCTCATCTTAGTCACGAGAGTAATGTCATCTCACTTCAATAATTAAAATTTCCCATCCAATTTTATGTAGCATTATAGCTCTAAGTTTAATTCAACATAAACACCTCTTCACCCAGCCCAGGTCTGACTAAAGAGTGGGAAGAAAATGTGGTGAAAAAAAAATAATAATAGTAGCAAACAAACAGACCTCCTGACAGAGTAGTTGTGAACAGGTGTCCAAGTTTTATTAGAATCTTGCTGCAAGAAAGAAGGCCCCTAGTAGGCTAATTCAAAGATTTTCTCTTAATAGGGATACTTTATAGGAAAAGAGCATGGCTTGATAATGATTTTTAGACCACACTCAAATAGAAAAGAACAGATAAGGATCACTAGATAATGACAGTTGAGTAGATGGATAAATTATTTCCCAGAACACATCTTAATCCCATTAAGTACCAGAAAATTGTTTAAGCATTTTGTCAAGAATACTAATTATATACTAGAAGGAGATTATAAATTGTATCATACAAAAATATGGTGTTCTAGAACAGTTTGTGGATAATTTCACATTCACAGACAGTAGCCTCTTCTCACCCAACTTTTTGATCCTCCTCTATTAATGACAGACACAAAACAGATTAAATGAAAAAGTACAGAGATAGCAGAAGCAAGAAGAACTACAATCCTGCAGCCTGTGAAACGAAAACTACATTCACAGAAAGATAGACAAAATGAAAAGGTAGAAGACTATGTACCAGATGAAGGAACAAGATAAAACCCCAGAAAAACAACTAAGTGAAGTAGAGATAGGCAACGTTCCAGAAAAAGAATTCAGAATAATGATAGTGAAGATGATTCAGGACCTCAGAAAAAGAATGGAAGCAACGATCGAGAAGATGCAAGAAATGTTTAACAAAGACCTAGAAGAATTAAAGAACAAACACACAGAGATGAACAATACAATAACTGAAATGACACATACACTAGAAGGAATCAATAGCAGAATAACTGAGGCAGAAGAACAGATAAGTGACCTGGAAGACAGAATGGTGGAATTCACTGCCACAGAACAGAATAAAGAAAAAAGAATGAAAAGAAATAAAGACAGCCTAAGAGACCTCTGGGACAACATTAAATGCAACAACATTTGCATTATAGGGGTCCCAGAAGGAGAAGAGAGAGAGAAAGGACCCGAGAAAATATTTGAAGAGATTATAGACGAAAACTTCCCTAACATGGGAAAGGAAATAGCTCCCCAAGTCCAGGAAACACAGAGAGTCCCAGGTAGGATAAACCCAAGGAGAAACAAGCTGAGACACATAGTAATCAAACTGACAAAAATTAAAGACAAAGAAAAATTATTAAAAGCAACAAGGAAAAAACAACAAATAATACACAAGGGAACTCCCATAAGGTTAACAGCTGATTTCTCAGCAGAAACTCTACAAGCCAGAAGGGAGTGGCATGATATATTTAAAGTGATGAAAGGGAAGAACCTACAACCAAGATTACTCTACCCAGCAAGGATCTCATTCAGATTCTATGGAAAAATCAAAAGGTTTACAGACAAGCAAAAGCCAAGAGAATTCAGCACCACCAAACCAGCTCTAAAAAAATGTTAAAGGAACTTCTCTAAGTGGGAAACACAAGAGAAGAAAAGGACCTACAAAAACAAACCCAAAACAATTAAGAAAATGGTAATAGGAACATACATATCGATAATTACCTTAAATGTGAATGGATTAAATGCTCCAACCAAAAGACAAAGCCTCAGTGAATGGATACAAAAACAAGACCCATATACATATTGTCTACAAGAGACCCATTTCAGACCTAGGGACACATACAGACTGAAAGTGAGGGGATGGATCGACAGATGAATGGATAAAGAAGATGTGGCACATATATACAATGCAATATTACTCAGCCATAAAATGAAACGAAATTGAGTTATTTGTAGTGAGGTGGATGGACCTAGCATCTGTCATACAGAGTGAAGTAAGTTGGAAAGAGAAAAACAAATACCATATGCTAACACATATATATGGAATCTAAAAAAAAAAAATGGTTCTGAAGAACCTAGGGGCAGGACAGGAATAAAGATGTAGAGAATGGACTTGAGGACACAGGGAGGGGGAAGGGTAAGCTGGGATGAAGCGAGAGAGTGCCATGGACATATATACACTACCAAATATAAAATCGATAGCTAGTGGGAAACAGCCACATAGCACAGGGAGATCAGCTCAGTGCTTTGTGACCACTTAGAGGGGTGGGATAGGGAGGGTGGGAGGTAGACGCAAGAGGGAGGAGATATGGGGATATATGTATAGCTGATTCACTTTGTTATACAGCAGAAATTAACACACATTGTAAAGCAATTATGCTCCAATAAAGATGTGGGAAAAAAAAACAACAAAGAAAGTGAGAGGATGGAAAAAGATATTCCATGCAAATGGAAATCAAAAGAAAGCTGGAGTAGCAATACTCATATGAGATAAAATAGACTTTAAAATAAGGGACAAGGAAGGACACTACATAATGATCAAGGGATCAATCCAAGAAAATATAATAATTATAAATATATATGCACCCAACATAGGAGCACCTCAATACATAAGGCAAATACTAACAGCTATAAAAGAGGAAATTGACAGTAACACAATAATAGTGGGGGACTTTAACACCTCACTTACACCAATGGACAGATCATCCAGACTGAAAACTAATAAGGAAACACAAGCTTTAAATGACACAATAGACCAGATAGATTTAATTGATATTTATAGGACATTCCATCCAAAAACAGCAGGTTACACTTTCTTCCCAAGTGCACATAGAACATTCTCCAGGATAAATCACATCTTGGGTTACAAAACGAGCCTTGGTAAATTTAAGAAAATTGAAATCATATCAGACCAAAATGGTATGAGATGAGGAATAAATTACAGGGAAAAAAACACAAACACATGGAGGCTAAACAATATGTTACTCAATAATCAACTGATCACTGAAGAAATCAAAGAGGAAATAAAAAAATACCTAGAGAAAATGACAACAAAAACACAACGATCCAAAACCTATGGGATGGGGACTTCCCTGGTGGTGCAGTGGTTGGGAATCCACCTGCCAATGCAGGGGATACAAGTAAGAGCCATGCTCCAGGAAGGTCCCACATGCTGTGGAGCAACTAAGCCCATGTGCCACAACTACTGAGCCTGTGCTCAAGAGACCGCGAGCCACAACTACTGAGCCTGTGTGCCACAACTACTGAAGCCCATGTGCCTAGAGCCCATGCTCCACAACAAGAGAAGCCACCCAGTGAGAAGCCTGCACACTACAATAAAGAGTAGCCCCCGCTCGCCACAACTAGGGAAAGCCTGCGTGCAACAACAAAGACCCAATGCAGCCAAAAATAAATTAGTTAATTAATTTAAAAGAAAACAAAACCTATGGGATGCAGCAAAAGCAGTTCTAAGCGGGAAGTTTCTAGCAATACAATCCTACCTCAAGAAACAAGAAAAATCACAAATAAACAACCTAACCTTATACCTAAAGGAACTAGAGAAAGAAGAACAAACAAAACCCAAAGTTAACAGAAGGAAAGAAATCACAAAAATCAGAGTAGAAACAAAGAAAACAATAGCAAAGATCAATAAAACTAAAAGTTGGTTCTTTGAGAAGATAAATGAAATTGATAAACCTTTAGCCAGACTGATCAAGAAAAAGAGGGAGACTCAAAGAGGGAAAAAAGAGGGAGACTCAAATCAATAAAATTAGAAATGAAAAAGGCGAAGTTACAGTGGACACCACAGAAATACAAAGAATCGTAAGAGACTACTACAAGCAACTCTATGCCAATAAATGGACAACCTGAAAGAAATGGACAAATTTTTAGAAAGGTATAACCTTCCAAGACTGAACCAGGAAGAAATAGAAAATATGAACAGATCAGTCACAAGGAATGAAATTGAAACTGTGATTAAAAATCTTCCAACAAACAAAAGCCCAGGACCAGATGGCTTCACAGGTGAATTCTATCAAATATTTAGAGAAGAGCTAACACCCATCCTTCTCAAACTCTTCCAAAAAACTGCAGAGGAAGGAACACTCCCAAACTCATTCTACGAGGCCACCATCACCCTGATACCAAAACCAGGCAAAGATACTACAAAAAAAGGAAAATTACAGACCAATATCACTGATGAATATAGATGCAAAAATTCTCAACAAAATACTAGAAAACAGAATCCAAAAACACATTGAGTGGATCATACACCATGATCAAGTGGGATTTATTCTAGGAATGCAAGGTCTCTTCAATATATGCAAATCAATCAATGTGATACACCATATTAACATGGAAAAATAAAAACCATATGAACATCTCAATAGATGCAGAAAAATCTTTTGACAAAATTCAACACCGATTTATGATAAAATCTCTCCAGAAAGTGGGCATGAGGGAACCTACCTCAACATAATAAAGGTCACATATGACAAACCCACAGCAAACATCATTCTCAATGGTGAAAAACTGAAACACTTCCTCTAAGATCAGGAACAAGACAAGGATGTCCACTCTCACTGCTATTATTCAACGTAGTTTTGGAAGTCCTAGCCCTAGCAATCAGAGAAGAAAAAGAAATAAAAGGAATACAAACTGGAAAAGAAGAAGTAAAACTGTCACTGTTTGCAGATGACATGATACTATACATAGAGAACCCTAAAGAGGCCACCAGAAAACTACCAGAGCTAATCAATGGATTTGGAAAAGTTGCAGGATACAAAATTAATGCACAGAAATCTTGCATTCCTATACACTAACAATGAAAGATCAGAAAGAGAAATTAAGGAAACAATCCCATTCACCATTGCAAGAAAAAGAATAAAACACCTGTGAATAAACCTACCTAAGGAGGGAAAAGACCTGTACTCAGAAAACAAGACATTGATGAAAGAAATCACAGGTGACACAAACAGATGGAGAGATATACCATGTTCTTGGATTCAAAGAATCAATATTGTGAAAATGACTATACTACCCAAAGTAATCTACAGATTCAATGCAATCCCTATCAAATTACCAATGGCCTTTTTTTTTTTTACAGAACTAGAACAAAAAAATCTTAAAATTTGTATGGAGACACAAAAGACCCCAAATAGCCAAGGCAATCTTGAGGGAAAAAGCAGAGCTGGAGGAATCAGACTCCCTGACTTCAGACTATACTACAAGCCTACAGTAATCAAGACAGTATGGTACTGGCACAAAAACAGAAATATAGATCAATGGAACAGGATAGAAAGCCCAGAGATAAACCCACACACCTATGGTCAACTAATCTATCACAAAGGAGGCAAGGATATACAATGGAGAAAAGACAGTCTCTTCAATAAGTGGTGCTGGGAAAACTGGACAGCTACATGTAAAAGAATGAAATTAGAACACTCCCTAACACCATACACAAAAATAAACTCAAAATGGATTAAAGACCTAAATGTAAGACCGGACACTATAAAACTCTTAGAGGAAAACATAGAAGAACACTCTGACATAAATCACAGCAAGATCTCTTTTGACCCGCTTCCTAGAGAAATGGAAATAAAAACAAAAATAAACAAATGGGACCTAATGAAACTTAAAAGCTTTTGCACAGCAAAGGAAACCATAAACAAGATGAAAAGACAACCCTCAGGGGCTTCCCTGGTGGTGCAGAGGTTAAGCGTCCGCCTGCCAATGCAGGGGACACGGGTTCGTGCCCCGGTCCGGGAAGATCCCACATGCCGCGGAGCAGCTGGGCCCCTGAGCCATGGCCGCTGAGCCTGCGTGTCCAGAGCCTGTGCTCCACAACAGGATAGGCCACAACAGTGAGAGGCCCACGTACCGCAAAAAAAAAAAAAAAAAAAAAAAAAAAGACAGCCCTCAGAATGGGAGAAAATATTTGCAAACAAATCAATGGACAAAATATATAAACAGCTCATGCAGCTCAATATTAAAAAAACAAACAACCCAATCAAAGATGGGCAGAAGACCTAAATAGACATTTCTCCAAAGAAGACATACAGATGGCCAAGAGGCACAGGAAAAGCTGCTCAACATCACGAATTATTAGGGAAATGCAAATCAAAACTATAATGAGATATCATCTCATACCAGTCAGAATGGCTATCATCAAAAAATCTAGAAACAACAAATGCTGGAGAGGGTGTGGAGAAAAGGGCACCCTCTTGCACTGTTGGTGGGAATGTAAATTGATACAGTCGCTATGGAGAACAGTACAGAGGTTCCTTAAAAAACTAAAAATAGAACTACCAGATGACCCAGCAATTCCACTACTGGGCATATACCCAGAGAAAACCATAATTCAAAAAGTCACATGCACCCCAGTGTTCACTGCAGCACTATTTACAATAGCCAGGTCATGGAAACAACCTAAATGCCCATCGATGGGCAAATGAATAAAGATGTGGTACATATATACAATGGAATATTACTCAGCCAAAAAAAGGAACGAAAATGGGTCATTTGTAGTGAGGTGGATGGACCTAGAGTCTGTCATCCAGAGTGAAGTAAGTCAGAAAGAGAAAAACAAATACTGTATATTAATGCATATATGTGGAATCTAGAAAAACGGTACAGATGAACCGGTTTGCAAGGCAGAAATAGAGACACAGATGTAGGGAAAAAAACGTATGGACACGAAGCGGGGAAAGCAGGGGCGGGGTGGGGGATGAATTGGGAGATTGGGATTGACATATATACACTAATATGTATAAAATAGATAACTAATAAGAACCTGCTGTATAAAAAATCAATAAATAAAATTAAATTAAAAAAACAGACTTTCCCATTAAAAAAAACAGAAGAAGAAAAGAAAAAGTTACAGTTATGTGTCTCGTAAGGTTATGATCTAGCCTTGGTGTCCTCTGAGTTTTGTAGATGTTCACAGCTCACTCTTTGTCCCACAGATCCCACTGATGGGTCCATATGACTGTCCTCATTGGGGATGTCCATCTGCAAGCATTTTCATCAGAGTGACATTCCGCCAGATAGATGCTTTTGACTTCCCTGCATCACCTGGACCTTAATCCTGAAGGTCTGTCCTTCTTTAACTGGGTCACTTTACTCATCCACACTGCTCTTTCAGAGAAATCCCTTTCACTTTACCCATCTAAATAGCCCTCTGGGTGAAAGCCTCAGAAAAGATCCTGCTCAAGTTGCCCGTATCAGATCCACAGCCAATAAGGACTTTTGCCCCACCACTGACGGTGGAAATGCTGTTGACTTCCACCTCAGCCCTGTCTTTCTTTCTGCTTTGCTGTCTCAGGCCAATCTAGACACAGTATTTCATATTAACCCTTATGTATCCTTAAATTCTGGGGGTACCTGTCCATCTTCCTGAGTAGTTTTCTTGATGCCTTTCTTACTTAGAGGTGAAGTTAAAGAACCCCACACATACACTCCTCTCCTATAGTTAGGAGTGGGAGATAGGTGCAGGATATGTCATGCACACCAAAAATTCTCCCCAGTGGAATCCTCTCCTGATACTTCCCAATGCCTACCCTTTCACAGGACCAAGGTAGAGGACTTCTAATATTGGCAGAATCTGACTTATAGATTCCTAACTTATCCTAGATAACTCATTTTAGATTATGTGAGTATTTGCATGACTTTATATTTACTGTATGTTTCTTGGTCGTTGATATCTCAATCGAAACTGAGGGATAAAAGAGTCCTGTTTTAACACTATAAAGTAAAAGTGAAGGAGAAATAAAATAGCTCAGCTGGGTGGGCAATGGAAGACTTTTTTGCAAAAGTGAGACTTTTGAAGGCCAGTGAGAAAGTGAGTAGAGGATATTTAGCAGAGCTGTTTCCAATCTAGTCTCTAGAACTTCTATTCAATACTAGAAAACCAGATGAAAGGAATATAAGATGTTTAGTGAACCAGAAACAAGGTATAAGAGAATTGTCTACATCAGTCTCATGTGGTCAGGTAATTATTCACTCAGTAGACATTTACTGAATACCTATTATATTTGGCAGAGGAAATACAGAAATAAAAATAACCTTACTTCCCATGGAGAGTTGGTGATTTTATGACAGAGAAAGACATGCAATGAAGTATATCTACAAGTAAAGTAGTACGAGAGAAGATGAAGTCTCAGTGACTGACTTGTAAAGGAGATTATCAGTGATCAAATGAAATAAACCAAGAAGAAATAGCACCTTAAATAGACAATTGAAAAACTAAAGTGATATTTTAGTGAGTTCCTAGAAAGGAATAGGCAAATTGAAGACTTCATTTATCTTTCAATTCTCTGTTAGCCTACTAAGTTTGATTGGATATTCTTTTCATAAATGAGAAACTGCACAAATAATAGTTTTATTTTTTCTTTAAATGTTTACACCTTTAATTTATTTGGATGTGCCACAAATGGAAAAAGAAAAAAAAAATTTTTTCTATTATGACTAACAGCTAGAATATTCATCATCCCTCTTTGGTAAGAGTACCCTTGAATACTAGATAGTTTTAAATAAATTAAGAAGGGAAAGTGATAAACTTCAGAACTTTATTTGGATAAAGTTTACGGATAATCCAATCTGGAAAAAATACCAAGAGCTTCCTTATAGGAAGCAATATGCTCCATTTAAAACATTTAAGTGGAGCTCCGCCTCCTACCCTTCCCCCATGTGCTCCTCAAATGAGACTAATAAAAGAATGTCTGAATCAAAAAGGATTATATGGGGCTTCCCTGGTGGTGCAGTGGTTGAAAGCCCGCCTGCCGATGCAGGGGACGCAGGTTCATGCCCCGGTCCGGGAGGATCCCACATGCCACGGAGCAGCTAGGCCCGTGAGCCATGGCCGCTGAGCCTGCGTGTCTGGAGCCTGTGCTCCGCAACGGGAGAGGCCACAGCAGTGAGAGGCCCGCGTACAGCAAAAAAAAAAAAAAAGGATTATATGTATCAATTAAATTCAATGGAATTTATTGATTCCAAGGGTCAATAGAGGTAATCATTTTTCGAAAAAGAAGCCATTTGGCAACTTAAAACCAACTGGAGGCAAAGTCAACATAATTACCACAACAAGTATAAAGACAGAATGGCATCAATGAGCCCTGACCCTCAGGGACCCATAGATTGGTTATAGTCCAGAGTGTTCCTATGGGCAAACTGGATGGGCAGGCAGCAAGGGTACTGCTCATACTATGTAACCAAAATAGATGAAGAGTAGGTTAAGAGAAGGCATAAGCAGACATGGTGGCAGATATGGAGGCTATGGGTGGGCTCAACGGTAAGGGAGCTACCTCACCAAAGCTACTGCAAGCGCTTAACAATCAAGAACAGAGTTCAAGGCTGAGCCACCTCAATGAAACCACCCTTCAAGGAGACGAACCAGTCACTTGGTAACAAAGAACAGCAATTCATTTTTACAAGAATCAACTTTCATCCCAGTTTTGGGTTTAGCTTTCCTGCCTGCAGTAACTTGATTTAGCTCAAGCATTTTAAGGGCTTGCCTAGTGTCTGATCTGTCATCATGGGATCCTGCATATATCATCTCTGGCTGGGGGCGGGGGGGGGGGTCCGTTTTTTTCTGATAAATAGGTGCCACTGTGAATCCATGATCACAGATTCACTGGTCCTACCGTTTATCACGTTACCCAGAAACAGCTGCCTTCCAGAACTTTAGGATGGCCTGTGAAAGGCTCAACTAAGGCATTAGGTTGGAGATGATATCATGCAATGTTGGGACGTTGTCATTCAATATGCTATACATTCTTTAACCTAACAGCCATTATATGATCCTGAAAAATAGAGTATTCTAAGTTATAGAATTAGAAGTGACACCTTTCACCATTACTCACAGTCACCCACTTGAAAAGTAGTACTAGCAGAGGGCATGCTAAGGCATCCACTAAAACTAACTTAGGGCTAGGCAACTGTCTGGTCATTTGGGGCTTTTTACGCCAGTAGACTAGCAGGTAAAAACCAACCAACAAACACAATAACAGATTTACTATAATGGCAGGGAAAATTTACGCTGATTAGCACGAGGAGATAGTGTTATTGTTACACAATAAGAGAAGGAATAAGTATTTCTGGAACTCAGGGGTTTGACTAGTTTTATTAGTGTCTCTAAACCCTAAGCATGCAATTGCCTGACAAAGGCATGGTAACCAGGGGTTCCAACCACTCACATCAAGGTCTGGGTTTCTCCAGAAGCAGAGCCTGAGACAAGGATTCTTCTGAAAAATTATTTATTAGAGAGATGTTCCTAGGAAAAACTAATAGGAGAGTAGATGAAATGAGACTGGGAAGGAAGAAGGCCAAGCAACAGTACGACATCAAGCAGAGACCACTACAGAGAAACAATGTTTCCATCCCACAGGAAAGCTCTGGGGACAGTGTATGTGACATCTCACAGTGATACTGAACAAGGGTCAGAGAACTGGAGTAGTTACATCCTTGAACTTATCAGTCATTGTTTAAGAGTTGCCCCCATGTGGATGTAAATTTCCATGTACTTCTGAGTCTCCTTGTCTGTAGGAAAAGTGGGTTCCAGCAGCCCAATGATAGCCCAGTGCCAAAGTGATTCAGGTACTGACTGTTGGACGTGAAAGAACACTGAATCTCAGGGTACACAAAAAAGTGGTGAAAGGATCCAAGGGGATGTGGACAACACATCTGCTATAGTCTGTCTGGGTTACCCCACTAGGCAAGTAGCCGAGATCAGCAGAAATGCTAGGTAAGAGCGTGGGACAATCTAGAATGGGTGGTAGAAAAGAGAAATGATGAATAAGAGGAAAAAAAGCGAAATGATAAATTGGACGCAGAACCAAAGGCCTAGCAGGGACTAAGCTTGTAGCTTGGCCTTTCAATCTTTGTATTGTAAGGCTTCTTTTCTTTTTTTTAAGAAATTGTGACCAGCCACTGCCTTGACACACATGGAATCTGAGGATGCAAGGCGTAGACTGTAGCAGACAGTGCCAGCGCCCCACCCATATCCCTTGAGTCTTCTATCTCAGTGTTATCTGGAAAGCTTCCAACTCTGGGATCTGCATCTGCGAGTCTGAAGGCTTATTCTCAATCTCTACAGTGTACTTCTGCTCTCAGGTGCAGTAGGCTGGAAGTGCCAGGAAAGTAACACCTTTTTTCTTTCTTTCTCTCTTTTTTTCTTTCTTTCTCTCTGGTGCATAAATATCACTCTCTCTCTCCCCTCTGGTTGGGATCATTCTGAAGCATGCAATTTACGCAATCACCCAGAGTTTTCCTGCAAGGTTAAGCTTCAATTATCCATCATGAAAACTGTTTTAATAGCGTATCTTTTTTCTAGAAGATAAGCTTTTCTTCCTTTTCTCACTGCCCTATCCCCTGCTGATGTTTTCTGGCCTTTCCACATAAACTACTTGCGCTCAAATCCCTGTCTCAAGGGCTGCTTCTGGAGAAATCCAAACTATGGTAACCAGTTCTATGATTATTGGGCCCTTCAAGCCTAAGTTTCTCACCTAGAGCCAGTATATAAAAGCATGGAGACTCAAGAAAATTAGATGGGGGAGAACATTTGAAGAAAGACGTCAGAGTGCTATGAGCCTCACCTCCTGAAAAGAGGGAGAGGAAAAGGTTGCACCCCTCTAGCAAAGATAAACAAAGATGGACACTAGGAAAAGTGGTAAGGACAGATTTTAATCCATCATAGCTATTGCAAGAGGGAAGAGTTCAGTGTGAATTGAACCCAACTTTGATTTCTACAGAAGTGACTGGGTGTTTTACAGGATGAATGAAGGAGTAGGGAGTACTTTAGTATTGCCCAAGAACCAGATGTGTACCACGCAGTACAGAAAGGTGATATGAGGCAAGCTTCTTCCCAATAAAATTGCCATAGTGGAAGGGTAAATGGTCTGCAACAGTATCTGCTTGGAGTCACCACTGGAAAACCAGGAGCTGAGGAGGGAGCAAACAACCAGATGAGTAGTAAGCACAGAAGAGACTCCCCAGGATTTATAGTCAAGAGGCTCACAGAGGAATCTCCAAAGGATCCATGAAAAGTCGATTTTAAATATTATCTAGGCCTAGAGAGAAGGATGGCAGCTTACAAACCATCCAGGTAAAATAAAAACTCTCTGCCTTCCTTTTCCTTTTCTCCCTCCATTCTGAATCCAGAAGGTCAGAAACAGCAGCTTGTAAGTGGGAAAGTAGCCCAGGGAGAAAGAGAAAAGAAATCCACTTGTCTCTAGAGGGCAGAAGCCCACTTTATGCTTGTCTTCTACACACCTTATCTTTGACATGGGCTGGATAGTCTATTTTTAAATAAAAGCTGGGTTTTGTAATTTAAAGGAACCAGTGGACTTTCCATTGCCTAAGAGATCCTAGAAACCTCCTGGAACATGTTATAGGTTGAACTGTGTCCCCCAAAAGATACATTGAAGCCCCAAACCCTGGCACCTCTGAATGTGACTTTATTTGGAAATAGGATCTTTGCAGATGTAATTAAGGTATGAGAGGTCATTAGGGTCAGCCCTAATCCAATAAGACTAGTGTCCTTTCCTTAAAAGAAGAGGAAACTGCCACATGAAGACAGAGACACAGGATCAACAACCACAAGGTGACAGAAGCAGAGATTGGAGTGATGCATCTACAAGCCCACAAATGTTAAGAGTTGCCAGCAAACCACCAGAGTTAGGAAGAGTTAAGAAAGGATTCCCCTACAGTTTCCAGAGGGAGCGTGGTCTTGCCAACACCTTGATTTTGACCTCTGGAACCGTAAGATAATAAATTTCTATTGTTCTAAGCCACCTGGTTTGTGATACTATGTCATGGCAGCTCTAGGAAACTAATACAGGGCCTGCCTTAATTTTCAAACCATAGTAGGAGAAGAACTTTCTTCACTAAATAAATGTTAAAAGGACAATGGGGGCTTCCCTGGTGGCACAGTGGTTGAGAGCCCTCCTGCCGATGCAGGGGACACGGGTTCGTGCCCCGGTCCGGGAGGATCCCACATGCCGCGGAGCGGCTGGGCCCGTGAGCCATGGCCGCTGAGCCTGCGCGTCTGGAGCCTGTGCTCCGCAGTGGGAGAGGCCACAGCAGTGAGAGGCCCGTGTACTGCAAAAAAAAAAAAAAAAAAAAGGACAACGGGAACACTTTGAAAATAAAATTAAGAAAATTTCATTTATAACAGCATCAAAAAAATTAAGGAATAATTTTACAAAAGACGTACAAGACTTGTACACTGAAAACTACAAAACATTGTTGAAAGAATTTAAAGAAGATCTAAATAAATAGAAACAAACCCCACATTCAGTAATTAGAAGACTTAACATTGTTAAGATTGTACTCTTCCCCAAATTTTCTATACATTTCTATACTTCTAAAAATTCCTGCACATTTAATGCAAACCCCCGGCTGATTTTTTTTTTTTTGTATAACTTGAAAAATTTATCCTAAAATTCATATGGAAATGCAAGGGACACAGAAGAGTGAAAACGTTCTTGAAAAAGAACAAAATTAGAGCATTTACACTTCCGCATTTCAAAACTGACTACAAAGTTACAGAAGTGAAGACAGTGTGGTACTGGCATAAGAATAGACATATAGATCAATGGAATAAAATTGAGTGCAGAAATAAGACCTTACATTTATGGTCAATTGATTATTGACAAGGGCACCAGGACAATTCAATGGAATAAAATTCACTACTGCATTATGTAGGACACTCCAGGCTTGTGCAAGCATCTTGAGGTTAGGCGGAAAGGGGATTTTCTTTTATAGAGAGGAATAAACAAGGCTAGAATGCATCAGGTGTGGGGAAGTGGGATGACCAAGGCTGGTGGGATCAGACAATAGATCAGAAAATGTTTTACGTTGCGGTCAGACTACTCTCAGGAGAGAGCCATAGGAGGATGGCTCAGGCTGAGTGTGGGTCAAAGTTCAAGGGTCTAAGGGAAGAAGAGAAACTTCCCAAAGTTTGGTTAATATTAGCATCTTGTTCCGATTAATCAATAGGGACAAAACAATTCAGCTAATCATTTACGAAGCTGTAAAAAAAATTAATAAAAAGAAACCTCAGTTAAATAGAGTCAGGAGACCAGAAGAGCTCTGCTATGCCCTGGGACAATGGCAGAGCCCAACAGCAAGAAGACAGACTTCTCTTCTTTCCTAGTAGGACTCAGCTAATGAAAAGCCGTGGACTCTTTGTTTACTACAGCCCACCCAACTTCCTCTTCCTGCCTTTGAAAGCTGCACTCTCCTTCCCTTGCCTTGTGAGACTTGCACGGGGTTTGCCATGGTTGTAGATCCCAAAGTGCAATTCTCTGCTGATCCCAAATAAACCCATCTTTGCTGGAGAAATATCTGACAGTCTCCTTCTTTCAGAACAACAAAGCAAAGAATGGAAATTTGGAGGGTCTGTATCTGGCCTTGTCATAGGTAATTGTCATAGGGGCATCTGTGAGACTTACCTAAGTCACATGGGAAGGGTGGTTCTTTACAGTAAGTCATTTCCCAGAACACAAAGGGGTGGGGGGATTTCTTATGTTGTTACTGTTTTCCAGGAGCATAGGTAATTCTAGGAGTTCTAGGATTTTCTAGGAGTTTAGGTAATTTCAACAGTGTCATCACTTATATACAAAGATTACTGCTTTCAGGTGTCCAGAAAAATGGAAAGGGAGAAGGACAAAATTTTATAGAATTTTGAGACTTAGAGACCCCAAGGGAAGATGTAAACAGGGGTAAAGAATGAACAAGCACTGAGAGCAGAGCAGGCTGAAGAATGGAGATGTGTGAGATCCCTAACCCTCTAAGCAAGTCAGAGAACCCCAAAATTGTTAAGAGGGGACAATCCAGTTTCAATACACTAAGTAGAGAAATGCCTACCAAGTATTGCATATTAAAGATGAGGTTATCAACCTGGTTTTCAGAATTAGATCAGGAAGGCGGGGCTGCCATTAACCAAGTTATTACTTGGAGGGCTAAAGACACATCATCTACCTTGCTAGGGCTGTGCATCAATGCTGCCGGGATAGCTCTCACTCTGCAGATGAGTAATAAGGGAGAAAAATAAGGAATGTAAAAAATGCTCAGCCTAACAGCAAGGAACACTGCCCTAAAGACACAGACGAAAATGAAAATCAAGTTTGTGAAAATGACTTTATTCAGGAAATGTATGAAAAAAATATTTTTTTAAAGAAAGATTTTCCTGGCATTCTTGACATTTTTTAAAAGCAAGATACAGTTTTAATAAAATTCAAGAAGCTTAGCCCTGAGGATAAAAGAAAAAAAATCATAGATAAAAGTAGAATTGCATGAAAAAGAAAAAAAAAGAATTTATAATTCAGTGAAATTTAATTGTCCATTGAAGGCTGAAAAAACAAAAACACAGCCTAAAATTGAATTGCAAATGAGAAAGACAAAAACATAAAACTCAGAATGTAAAGAGAAAAGACAAGAACAAACATAAGTAAAAAATGATTTTAAGCTAGAGATTATAGATGTTAAAATGGAAGAATAATATTCAGAGACATAATAAAATGAAAATTTTCTCACCTAAAAGAAAGTCAGATTCTTCAAACCAGAAAAGCTCACTGGGGCTTCCCTGGTGGCGCAGTGGTTGAGAGCCCGCCTGCCGATGCAGGGGACATGGGTTCATGCCCCGGTCCTGGAAGATCCCACATGCCGCGGAGCGGCTGGGCCCGTGAGCCATGGCCACTGAGCCTGTGCGTCCGGAGCCTGTGCTCCACAGCAGGAGAGGCTGTAACGGTGAGAGGCCCGCGTAGCCCCCCCCCCCAAAAAAGAAAAAAAGCGTCAAGCTTGCACCTAACCTGGTAATTTTTAATTTAAACATTAATTTTGTTTTAATCCTGAAATCATTGAGGCAGAAGGAACCAAATAAAAAATCATGAAAGAGAGAAAGAGAAAGAATAAACAAAATTGAGAAAGAGAAACGAAATGGATGATATGAATGAGAGTTTTTGTTTAAAGATTTGTAGTTGTCTATTTTTTTACAAGAATGTAATACACAGTGGCATGATAAACTTGAAAATTCTAACATAATAGACATTTGATAGAAAGAATAAAGGTTCTAAAACTGATCTGAATAAGAACCTAAGTAGATGAAAAATAAATTATGGAATAAACTGAAATATAATAATGTACCTTAAAAGTTCCAAACAAATCTCTGAATATACAAGTAATTTAAACAAGCTCTTTTAAATTTTTGAGTAGCAGAAAATTCTAAAAAATATAATCATTTCTGGAGCCTAGAAAATTATGGAAAACTGCTCAATTCATGTTATTCCTAAATGTAATACCACATACATATTCACACGTACCAAGAATAGATGAATTTCACTATAAAGAAATACAGTTAAGGGACTTCCCTGGTGGTCCAGTGGCAAAGAATCCACCTTCCAATGCAGGGGACAGGGGTTTGATCCCTGGTCAGGGAACTAAGATCCCACATGCCGCGGGGCAACTAAGCCTGCGCACCACAACTACTAAGCTCACGTGCCTCAATGAGAGAGTCCGCGTGTCACAAACTACAGAGCCCACGCACCCTGGAGCCTGGGCACCAAAACTAGAGAGAGAAAACCCGCACACCACAACTACAGAGAAGCCCTCATGCCGCAATGAAAAGCCCAAGCCTCAACGAATGATCCCATGTGCAGGAACTAAGACCCGATGCAGCCAAAAAAAAAAGACAATAAATAAATAAAATTTAAAAAAAAAGAAATACAGTTAATATCTAGCTATGTTCTTTTCATTGCAATTTTTCCTAGAAGCTCTGAACCTATAAAAAGAAAATAAAAATAATTGATATACCATTTGTCAAAGAGGATACAATTATCAGAAATAAAAGAGAAAGGTTGGTGTGTAAGCACATTCATTGTATTATTATTAACAATAACAAAAATTGGAATGAATCTAAATATATTACTCTTTATTTTTAAAGTTTTTATTATGGAATATTTCACATGTTCGCTTGTATCTACAAAAAAAATTTTTAATTTTTGAAAGTTTATTAAAGGAAGTGAAACACTCCCCAAAATACATACATACACAGTTGTAGATACCTTATCTACAGCCCACACTGACACTATGTAGTCTAACTCATCTAAATGTTGACCTAAATTAGACTGAAGCATTAGAGATACACTGTTAGGGATGGGGGCAAACCTATCCCTGTCCAAGTCTTGAACTTCTGATTCATAAGATACAGGTACTCCATCATAAGCTTTCCCTTTTCTACTTCCTCCAACCTCAGTTTGCTAAACAGTTTTGCAAAATGTAATATCAATTAAAAGTACAATAATACAGCCTGAATTAATTGCAGATAATACCAGCTCTGTGGAATTGAAAAAAAAATGTAACTAATAATAAGCTACAAGTTGACCTATGACTTTATGATGACTGTGCAGATATTTTTATATAGCCATACACAGGACAGCCTGACCCAAAGCAATGAGGCTGCTGCTATTACCCTGCCAGTTTTCATCCCTCTGACTGCCCAGGGCTCCCACTGTATTATCTTTTTGTGTGTGTGTGTGTGTGTATCAATATGAATTTATCATAAAAATATATTGTTAAGTAAATAAAAGCAAACTGCAGAACAATAGGCATAGTATGATGTAATTTACACAATAAAGCAAAAACTACAAGCAATACCCTATGTTTTCTATGAAAAGCACACACAAACATGGGTGTGTACATATTAAAAAAGAGCATGGATACACAACTCATAAGAGTGATTTTTTCTGAGGACAAGGGCAAAGAACTAAAATTAATAGTGCATTAACTTTATTTATAATGTAACATTTTAAAAAATAATAAACACATGTTCACTGTATTATCTTTTATGCCAGTATCTTGAGTTCAAATTGAAGTTATTTCTTATGTGTTATTCAAATCCATTTCCTTCAACTAAATGTATCCACCTCTTAAAAGAACAGTAATCTATTAATTAATACAAAAGTGAGATGAAGTGTTTGCAATTATCTACCCCAAGGTGTCAGCATTTTAAACAACGATGAGTTCATTTGCTCAAAGAATGAATTCCAAAAAGCAAAGTTTTAGCCAATATATATGAAGATATGGGGTCCTTTCCGGCCAAATTACCACACACACACACACACACACACACACACACACACACACACACACACACACACATGCACAATTTTTAAATAATAGACCCCAGTAAGTTATATGTAGGTGATGGTGAGGTCCCAGTCCAAACCCCCTTTTCTGGGCCAGCACAGTCATCTCTATCCACCCTGAGTAACTAATGGCTCCTAAAGGCTCACAGCTGCACCTTCCTTCAGCGAACTGCCCTTAGCTGTTGGGAGCTAAGCGAAGTTATGCCTCCACCTTGCCATCCAGCCTCACACACAAACCCACTCCAATGAATAATGATACAGGAGCCCTGCGGCCTCAAGGGAAGGGCTGGGGGATGAGGTTCATTGCTGAACTTGCCCCCTGTAGGCCAGGCTCACACTGGGCTTTGCCTGACACCGTATCCTTACTCAGTCCTCTTCCCTCTGTCCTGCTTCACTCACTCCCTTAAAGGGTTTTCCTGAAAACGACCATTCCCTCAGCAAAACGCATGTACCTGAATCTCAGTCTTAGGCTCTGCTTCTAGGGAACAAAACCAAAAGCAGGATACTTAGTTTTTTCTAAGGTAACTTGACATTTAGCTCCATTCATTGCTGAATTGACTCATTTAATAAAAACATCACCTCCGCTTGTCAATGAAAATAAGAAAGAAATGAAGGTAAAATACAAGAAAGGATGGGAGACACATGTTTCAATTTCTGTGACTGTTTTCAGCTTTTTTTCTTTAAATAAATAAACCAATTCCTGAGTCATATAGATGATGCTTCAGGCCAGCGTTATTCATAACCTTCATGGTGTATTTGCTTTTTTGTTTTTTTCACAAGTCACCTACATCCAAAGCCCTGTTCTTACTATCAAACTGACTGTACATGTATTTTTTTTACAATATTTATCTGTGAATATAAATCTATGCTTTTGCTGGATCACATCTAAATTTGTTGGTAAAATTCCTGCATTTTTTATATATTTATATAGACAGCACAAACCCACGACATAACAAGGATTAAGATACTTATTGAGGGCTTCCCTGGTGGTGCAGTGGTTGAGAGTCCGCCTGCCGATGCAGGGGACACGGGTTCGTGCCCCGGTCTGGGAAGATCCCACATGCCGCGGAGGGGCTGGGCCCGTGAGCCATGGCCACTGAGCCTGCGCGTCCAGAGCGTGTGCTCCACAACAGGAGAGGCCACAACAGTGAGAGGCCCACGTACCGCAAAAAAAAAATAATAATAATTAAAAATAAATAAATTTTAAAAAGATACTTATTGAAATACCATAACATTTGCTTAGAAAATATCAGTGAAAACAGAGCAAGGACGTGTATTTATGATCTATTGGGGAGGAAAAAACCTCGAGCATTTATATTTAGACTAGAAAGGCATGTGCAAGCTTCAACATTTTCAGAAATACTTTCCTCTGCTTTCAGCTTCTTTGTTAATGAGCAAATAAAGCATCCTGTCACCTAAAATATAAAGGTAAGGGATCTGAAAGCAAGACTGCAGTGTGAGCACTTTTTCTTCGCGATGCCAGAGCCGAGTCGGCAGGGAAGAAAGGAGGCTTGTAATGAGACGTAAGTAGTTGTGAGAAAAGACATCACAGGCAGTTTCCTGACAGAAGCCTGAGATTTAATCACCCGAAGCTGCTTTTGCAGCCGCTGCCGAGGCGCGGTGGCTTCGCCGTCAGGGAGCAGAATGCCTGTCAAGCCCGCAGTGAAGCAAACGAATCGCTGCCAACGCGCTGCCTGCGGTCAACGGAAGATGCTCACACGCCGTTTCTTTCCCTTCCGCACATTTTGATCGTGTGTTGTGTTATCTACAGAAAATACCGAGCCTGTGTATCACTACAAAGGGACATCGAGAGGGAAAAGATGGTTATCAAACCTATGAAAAGGGAGAGGGAGAGAAAAAGAGCTTCTTTGGAGTTTATTTAAGCTCCTGGGTAGAATCCTACTGCTGAGCACAGCAGAGATTCATTCGAGTCATAACTTCAAAAGCTATTATATGTTAGAGGCACATAATTAAATTTTTTGATTTGAAAAGAGGGGGGTGGGAAAATGGGCTTATATATTCTGTGTATTATGGTAATAGTTCCATATGTAGGGTTGTCCCTTAAGCCACTCAAGTCACTCATACAACTTATGTGACCTTGAGTGAGTCTGTGTATCAACTGGTAAAACAAGAGAACCTCATAGCTTCATAGAGGAGCAAACAAAATAATGTATACAGAATGGCAAATTAAAACAAAGATAATGTATATAGAGACCCTAAACAGATTAGCTCCCTTCCATTCCATGGAGCTAGAGTAAATTCCCAGATTATCCAAGCTGACACTGTGTACTGTCTTCCAATTCACTGTTTCATCAAAACTGTTCAATAAATATTTGTTATTAAAATAATAAATAAACTAAAAATGACTATATCCTAACGTTCACCCCTACTGGGAGAACGTGAGTCTCCACAGAAGATTGGAAGAAGACAAAAACATTGTCACGGTGTTGGAGAATGGGCTAATTAATAATAGAATTTTCATTAATTTCAGAAATGATTCATCTTGATACATCATTGGGCTTACAGGAGTAGAATTACATGAACTTTGAGGCATCCAAACAATTATTACAAAAGCTATAGTTTTAGCCCTGATGAAATTACAAAAATAAAATCATGAACATAGTAATAGCTACCAAGTACTGAGCTGACCCTGTGTGCTCTCCAGAAGGACCTGCAGCAGGGTGAATTGTGCCCCCATCCACCCCACCCAAAAGAGGTGTCTACTCAGAACCTGTGAATCTGAACTTACTTGAAAAATGGGTCTCTGTCAATATAATTAAGGACTTTGAGAGATGAGACCATTTTGCATTAAGCAAGGCCCTAGATACAATGACAGATGTCCTTATTTTAAAAAAGACAGAGGGAGATTAGAGATACACAGGAGAAGGCCATGCGAAAACAGAGACAGAAACTGGAATGATGCAGCCACAGGAATCCTGACAGCCACCAAAAACTGGAAGAAGGAAGGACTCTCCCCTAGAGTCTCTAGAGGGAGTGTGGCGCTGACAACACCTTGATTTTGGAATTCTCTTCTCCAGAGCTGTGAGGGAATACATTTTTTGTTTTTTTAAGTCACCAAGTTTACAGTAATTTGTTACAATAACCATAGGAAACAAATACAGTACTTTTAGCATTCTCATAGTAACTGTAACTAAATACACTGGCTCATTTTCTACACCAAGAAACTCTGGCTCTAAAAGGAAAGTAATTGACTCAGGGCCTCTGAGCTAGAGAGTGACTGAGCCAGGATGTACACACAGATCTGTCCCGTTTTAAGGCCTTTTTTTAAGTCAGTTTTAAACCTTTTCTTGAAACCACCCCTCCTTCTTCTAACTCCGTGGCAGAAGCTGTCTCTTTGGCTTTTTTCTGACACTTTCCTTACCATTTCCTAGAAAAAGTAAGTTTATGTTAAAAGTGCATTAAGTTCTCATACTGTTAGTTCACATTATTTTATGTCAAAAGCTTCCGAAGTGGGTTGAGGAGGAAAGAAACATTGAAGATCTGCTTAGTTAATGAACAAGCACCGAAAGATCATTCCTAAGGCTTGCTAAGCACGTCAGAGTCTAAGAAGACACTACTGGCAGACTCTGTATTGTAGGTGCTGAACTTTAGTAGCAGCATTAAACCTCCTACCTCATTTATTCATAGTTTCTGAAAGGAGCCTCTGGGTCCCTAGATGATAGGTCCCAAGGATCTGGGGCCTGCCAGATAATCTCTGAGACAACTCTGACTGGCCCCGCTCCGAACAAGCTGCTGTGTAAAAATAGAGGTTGCCCGGGGATTTTCCCAAAGCAAAGTAAGACCTGCCACAGTCAGCTCAAGCCTTTGGCATCCACATCCACTTCCACGAGGTCAGCTGTCACAGATTATTTACAAAGATGAGCCTGAAAATGGCTTCCCCATCCTGTCCTCTATAGTATATTCTCCTCCTCCGTCTTCACATCTGTTTTTTAAACAGCTTTCCTGAGGTATAATTTACATACAATAAAATGCACCTATGTTAATGATACATTTCACGCATGTTGGCAATGTACACCGTCATGTAACCACCACTACATTCAAAACATAGAACATTTTCGCCACCACAAGTTTTCTCAAGACCTTCTGAGGTCAGTCCCTCTCGCTGTGCCCAGTTTTCAGGCATTCATCATCTGATTCCTGCCACTATAGTTCTATCTTTCCTAGAACTTCATATAAATGGAATCATAGAGTATGTAGTCTTTTGTATCTGATCTCTTTCAGTAAGCATGGGGTTTCTGAAATTCATTCAAAATCCAAAATCATTTTGCATGGCTCAGTAGTTCATTTCTATTTATTGCTAAATTCCCATTGTATGGATGTACCGCAATTTGTTTATCCATTTACCAGTTGATGAACATTTGGACTGTTTTCACTTTGGGTATGTTAGGAATAATCCTGCTATCTCTCATCTAATTTTATTTATTTATCTCACTTTTTTTTTCTTATTTTCCCCTCTATATCTTCAAGACTGCCTGTCTCTTTCCTACCCCAAACTGACCGGAAATAAAGTTTAACGGGCCTATGGCAGTGGTTCTCAATGTAGTTGTCCCTCAGGGGATTTGTGCCAATACCTGAAACATTTTTGATTGTCACAGCTTGAAGGGGGAGATGCTACTGGCATCTAGTATAGAACCCAAGGATGCTGTTTCACATTCTACAATGCAGAGGACAGTCCCCACAACAAAGAATTCAACGCAGAATGTCAACAGTGCCCAGATTAAGAAACAAGGCCAAGGAGAGGCTCTTATAAAGGACTTTCCATGAAACTTATTATTAGGTGGGAATTTTAAATAAAAATGTCTTCATTTCTTTGACAAAAAGCCTAGAATTAAAGAAGTAGTTTTTCATTTTTAGATATCTACTGCTGGTAAAAATACACAAGGCAATAGTACCTGAATCACTGAATTGATTAATAATTCTTTTCTGGGAGCCATGGACCAAAGTCATTTAGCTCACAGCTGAAAACTTTAGTTAAAATGTCAATGTGGGGCTTCCCTGGTGACGCAGTGATTAAGAATCCACCTGCCAAAGCAGGGGACACGGGTTCGAGCCCTGGTCTGGGAAGATCCCACATGCTGTGGAACAACTAAGCCCGTGCACTACAACTACTGAGCCTGCGCTCTAGAGCCTGTGAGCCACAACTACTGAGCACATGTGTCACAGCTACTGAAGCCCACACACCTAGAGCCCGTGCTCCACAACAAGAGAAGCCACCGCAATAAGAAGCCGGCACACTGCAACAAAGAGTAGCCCCCGCTCGCCACAACTAGAGAAAGCCCACGCACAGCAACAAAGACCCAATGCAGCCAAAAATAAATAAATAAATTTATTTTTTTTTTAATGTAAATGTGTGTCTGATCAGATAGCAGTTGATAAGTCAAACAGCAAGTGTCTCAGGAGTTGGAAGAGGGGGAAATAGTTATTTTGTCACCATTCCCACCGGCCATAAAGGTTAACGGTGTTGCACCGTTCTCTTTCCTTCTCCAGGGTCTACTCAGATATCCTGAAATCCTTCTACTTCAGGGCCTTCTAGGCTTCTCACCAGTTTTCAGCCTCAGCAAGGTGAAGCTGAGCAAATGAAACAGTCCCCAGTTTGAAGAAATGACTGCTTAAGACAATGACTGAATCATACTTTAGGATAAGCCTACTTTGGAAACAAGTTCTGAGAGTATGAAAAGTTATCTGAATTTGGCACAAAACATTTAATTTACTCAATAGAGTCATTAGTCTTCAACCTTTTATATAATATTCTACAAAGAGCATGGATTTGAAGCCAGGAAGGTTTGAATCTTATTTAAAGCGTGAATAATTGGATTTTATATTAACAGTGCCAAGTCCCTGAACCTCTCTCAGCTTGGGCATCTTTATCTGTGAAATGGAGGAAACAACAGCTAATTTAGAATTTGTGTAAGGATTAGGTAATATATTGTATATCTAGGGCTTAGTTCATTGTCTGCCTTTATTTTCTTGTTGCTTTAAACTGTCAGCTTCAAGCTAAATTTTTTTTTCAAAAAAAAACCCAACATTCTCTTCAAAACACAACAAATATTAATGTTTGTTTATATAAATATTTTAAATATTATCTATGCAACATGCATAAAAGGGTATATTTCTTACCTGATATTCATGAAATTTAAGAGTTAGACTGATATATAGAACAAATGGAACTTTCACAAGGTCTGCTGAAAGAACTAAATAATTTGCAGAAGAAAAAAGTCATAAGATCAAACCACTTTTACCTAGCTGAAGTTATGCATATTTTTGAAAATAACTCGTTTGTGATAGTAAACTAATTTATCAGTCTCTTATTACTGAATATGTTCATAATTCATAAAGTGTATTCACCCAACATGAATCACAAAAAAACTGACTTAACCATGTTGCTTGAGACACAAATACACCATCTCTTTTTTCTCATACATTATTCTCTTTTCTCTCCCTATATAATTTTTTTAAAATTTTAGATTTATAACTTTCTTCTGAGCTGTAAAACCATTTCAGACACATTTTACTTGCCCGATGTTATAGAAAACAAAATTATAATTTTTTAATTTAGAATGTACTGCTGCCCCTCAGTATCCCCGGGGAATTGGTTCCAGGACACCCCTCAATTACCAAAAACCAAGGACGCTCAAGTGCCTTATATAAAAGGTGTAGGGCTTCCCTGGTGGCGCAGTGGTTGAGAGTCCGCCTGCCAATGCAGGGGACACGGGTTCGTGCCCCGGTGCGGGAAGATCCCACATGCCGCGCAGCGGCTGGGTTCGTGAGCCTTGGCCGCTGAGCCTGCGCGTCCGGAGCCTGTGCTCCGCAACGGGAGAGGCCACAACAGTGAGAGGCCCGCATACCGCAAAAAAAAAAAAAAAGGTGTAATATTTGCACATAACCTACCCATATCCTCCCATATACTTTAAATCATCTCTAGATTACTTATAATATGTAACACAATGTAAATACTATGTAAATAGTCTCCTGTATCAGCAAATTCAAGTTTCACTTTTTGGAACTTTCTACAATTTTTTAAAAATATTTTTGATCCCTGATTGTTGAATCCATGGGTGCAGAACCAGCAGATGCAAACAGCCAACTATACATGTAAATTCACACTTTGCGGGGAAGTAGAATACCTCTATGTCTCTTTACTAACTCTGCACATTAAAAATAATAATAAAATTTTTTTAAAAAAACAGAAAGAAAGGGAAAGAGGCAGGGAGAGATGGAAGGTGGGAGGGATGGAGGGAAAAGAAAAAGAAAAAAATGCATTTTTTCACATTAAGCGGCAGCAGCAATAAAACATCCTATGACATGGGAAGAATATTTTGCATCTTGTCTTCCGGGTCCCCAATTCTCCTTGGCCTTTGGGCTTATGTCTCACAGAAAGCGCTAACACTCATGGTACTAATCTATGCAGTGATGTATAGAGATCCTGTTCCTCTCTTTAGGAAGAAGAAAATGGAAACAGATGTCTTTCTTTATACAAGGATTCCCAAGGGAATTATATCACTAATGAGGACAGGAGAAGCTGGATCATTTCATTACATATGTCCTTAACATCTATCCAACATCATTTTTCACCACTCCACTTCTACCCTAAATACTCAGGTAATTTAAAATCACCTGTTGTTCCCTGACAAATCTCATAGGCATTTGCAGGTGCCTCTGCCTGGGATGCGCTCCCTCCCCATCACCATCTAAAAAACAACGAATCTTCTTCTATGACTCAGTTTTCACTTTTGTGGGAGGCCTTCCCAGACTCTGCCCAGCTGATTGGAGCCCCTGTTTCTCTGCACATTTTTACTCTGCATATAACTCCATTATATACATCAAGATATTACAATTGTCAGTGTGACTGCTGATGCCCAACTGGATCACAAACACTACATTATGAGGGTAGAAACTGTCCTTTCATCATTGCAAGCACCGATTAAATGTCTGAAACCTAAATGAATAAATGACTAGGTAAATGAATGAATGAATAAATTGGCTATGAATAGAAACAGAGATAAGCTCTTATGAGTCTTGAAGCAACAAAAAGTCAAAATCAGAACAGGATCAACATTATTTTTTAATCAGAATTAAATAAATGTAAACTCAGTGTCCCTAGGACTCAATCCCATCAATGCAGATGGGAGTCAATAATAATTACACAAATACAATGACACAAATGACAATCATACCAGTAATCTGCTCTTGTCCCCATTTACCCACAGTCTCAAGCCTTCTTGAAAGTGTTCCCCCTGGTGCTTCTTAGGCCTCTACAGGTGAGAGGCCACCTGTGCTCTCAAACTCCTTTAAGCTAAAATACCTTGTAACAACCTTGTAACACCTTCTCTGCCTTTCTCTCTTGCCCTGGTATCTCCTTGGCAATAACATTTAGTCTCTCACCTGGTTGAAGAGGCCTCATTGCTGCAATTCCTGATGGTGCCTCCTGTGAGAAATCATCAAGGATGCTGTCTACTGCATCCCAAAGCCACCAATCTAGAAGAATCAGAAAGGCACTCGTGAACTGCCCTGCTCCTATATTTATCAATTTCTGCTGCCTGGATGATCTAAGTCAACCTATTGTGCTACTTCTCAGCGTATCTGAAAAAGGTTTCTATGAAAATAGTGCTTCATCCAATGCTTCTTCCACAGGTGCTCAAGAAAATGTGTAGAAAGCGTGAACTTGACTCTTTAATGACCCCTTCATTGGTGTTTTCTGTCCTTTCTCAGGGATCCTGTGCACCAACCTCGCCTTTCCTCCACAGCCAAAATCATCAGGCTGCCATGTAGATAGATGACTAATTGCCTGTAAACAAATTCCTCAGACAGAGGCAAGGAAATCTGAATTCTCTCCAGGATGAGCAAGGATTCTGGCTACACAAAGATTAGGCTGATGTCATAATTTTAGAATATTACACCCAAAATGTCATTGCTTCTTTCATACATTCTTTATGTGAGAGAAAAAAATGAACAAAGGTGAACTAGAGCAATAAACCATGAGTATCTACATAGTAAGTGACCCAGGAGACACACTCGTATGGCACTGGCGGAGCAGACATGGTTTGGAAAGGAGAAGATAAGCTAGGTAGGCCACCCGGAATAAGAAATACCTAAAATATGGAGGAAAAAAGTTTAAGTTCCCATACACCTAGGAAAAATCTGATTATGTTGTAGCCAGGACAACAAATAATCACCAGAACTGGTTTTAATAAATCACTGTGAACTTGCTTTGGTGAACACACTTCCATAATCCAACTAATCAGTGACAGTTCTTCTCTTTTGACAGTCAGCCAATTAGATATATACCCACCCCAATGAACACGCTTCTAAAAGCCAATCTATCAACTACACTCCTACCCAAGTAACAATGTTTCTACAGCTGACATCAACTCATCTCTGAAATTCCACCCACTCCCTGATTCGATATTCCCCCAAATCCCTGTATAGAATCAGTTCAACATTATGCTCAGAGAGGATGTATTTAAACAGCATAGCTCTCCCTTACTTAACAATAAATTCAGCAGTGTGTGCATGTGTGCGTGTGTGTGTGTGTGTGTTTCCAGAGATTAAGTGGTGGTCTCATCCTTTGATATCACTAAAGTTAAACATGTGCCATTGGTTGGGAAAACCATGCTAAAGAATTTTAAGAGGTGTGGCAATAACTAAAAGACAAAACTTAGACTGACACTGGGCCCAGCCATGAAGGACAGCTGTACCTATTCCTAGTCAGTGCTTTTAGGAGTCGCTTCCTGATTCTGACTCCAACAAGCCTCTTTATTTTTTTTTTATTGAAGTATAGCTGATTTACAATGTTGTATTAGTTTCAGGTGTACAGCAAAGTGATTCATATATAGATATATATATATGCACATGCTATGTATATAAGATATTGAATATCTTATAATATTGTTATTTATCTATTTTATATATAGCAGTGGGTATATGTCAATCCCAAACTCCTGATTTATCCCTCCCCCTCAACTTTTGCTGTTTGGAAACAATAAGTGTGTTTTCTAAGTCTGTGAGTCTATTTCTGTTTTGTAAACAAGTTCATTTGTACCATTTTTTTAGGTTCCACATATAAGTGATGTCATATAGTATCTGTCTTTCTCTGTATGACTTACTTCACTTAGTATGATAATCTCTAGGTCCATCCATGTAGCTGCAAATGGCATTATTTCATTCTTTTTTATGGCTGAGTAATATTCTATTGTATATATGTACCACTTCTTTATCCATTCATCTGTCCATGGACATTTAGGTTGCTTCCATGTCTTGACTATTGTAAATAGTGCTGCAATGAACACTGGGGTGCCTGTATCTTTTCGAAGTATGGTATTCTCTGGATATATGCCCAGGAGTGGGATTGCTGGATCATATCATATGGTAGTTCTATTTTTAGCTTTTTAAGGAACCTCCATACTGTTCTCTACAGTGGCTGTACCAGTTTACATTCCCACAGTGTACAAGGGTTCCCTCCAACCAGCTTTTTGACCTTGTGCAACTTATTTAAATTTTCTTAGCCTTTCATTCCTCATCTGTAAAACAGACATGATACTATCTGTGTTAATATGATTTCTAAATTACATAATAATGGTGTCATAAATGATAGCCTATTCAAAGGTCGGTAAATACTAATTCACACAACCCCATTCACTCTGGGAGCATGAAAAAATATAGAAAGAAAAAATAAATCTTCCTCCCTGTCCTCTTTTCTTCCTTTCCATGCTCCCAAGTGCAATAAATATTATCAGTTTTGGTGTATTCTTCTAGCTGTATTCCTATACTAACATATACATGTGTGTATTATTTTTTAAACAGCACACATATTATGCATCCTGTTCTATGTCTTTTATTCATTTTACCATAGATTTTAAGGCTTATTCCATATAGTATAGATAGAACTGTTTTGTTACCATTTAATGGCGACTTAGCACTCCACATTACAGTGTTTCATAATTTATTTAACTTATGATCTACATGGGCATTTAGGTGGTTTCCAATCTTTTGCTGTATCAAAAATCCTTCAGCTAATGAAGTTAATATTTGCACACGCATTGGATATGTAAACCATAAGAATAAATCTCAAAGTAGAATTGCTGTATGAAAGAATATATACATTTTAAATTTTAATAGCTATTGTCAACTTTTTCTCCATAGAGCTTTAACCAACTCACACTCCTATCAATAAAACAGTAAATCTCCTGCCAACATTTTTACCAATTTTGTTATTAAAAACGTTGTCAATCTAATAGGTGAAAAAAAGTGGGTTTTGATTTAATATTAATTCACATATTTATTAGGTATAAAGTTGACTGTCTTGTCTTTTGCTTAAAAAATCATTTTTATTTTCTTCTACAAAATCTGGCCATGTTATTTATTCATGTTTTAATTGCCTTTAATAGATTTGTAGTAGTTTTCTGTATATTTTGTAATTAGGTCTTCCTCATATATAGGTCTTTTGAGGTGTTTATAGTATTATTTTAAGAAGTTTTTTATGTATTTTATCAACATCTTATGGCTTTAAAATTTTTACATTGTTCTCATATGAAATAATATTTAGCTTTTCAGATGAAGCTCTTGGTTTTTCCAGAAATGCAGCCATATCTTCCCCAATTGTTGATAACTGTACATCACCTTTACATTTAGAGACCCCCTTGTTAAAGAAATGTACCTTACTCTGGAATATGTGATGATTTAGAGTTATTACTCACTCGTCCTGAGGGTGGTGGTAGCTGAGTGAGTCTCTGTGTTGGCAAGTACCCTGTCTTTGTTAATACATCCTAATCTTGTATTAAGAGGTCATTTATCTGCAGAGAATCAGAGAAAGCACTTGTCATATAAGATTCATACAATTATTCTTTGGGTAAAATTCCTTACACTATGTCAACAAAAACATTTATTTGGGGCCACTCCTCTAGATATGGAAAAAGTTTATCACTCTGAGACTAGAGAATTTCATAAAGATATCTTTCCTTCTGTGAGGAAACGTGAAACACAAAACCAGCAAAATTTTTCAGTTACAAAAAAATACAACAGCATCAGAGAGAGCTCCAGAACTGCTGGTGGACTTCGCTATGTGGAACCTGGGAAGGCCGGCAGGGGGAGTGAGGGGTAAAGTTTTGTCTGACCCTGGTTTTCTTTGAGTGATGTTTGTCTGAGGAGGGTTGGGTGGCACTGATGAAGATTGTCAGATCACTTATTAAAAGTCACCAGTCAAAACAGTCAATATCTTTTCCCTTTGAATTTCTACCAGAAAGTAGAACTGTACATGCCACTTCTTTTATTCCCTTCATATTCCACTTCTAGACACATAACAGATGCTCAATGAATAATTATAGATTAGCCAGGGATGATGATGACTGTTTAACTCTCTGTCCCTCTCTCTCTCTCATATATATACATTATATATAATATAATATATACGTGTATATAATATATATATGTATATATTATGTATATATATACATAATGTTGGAATTGAAAATCATGCAAAATATTATCTTGCTCCACACATAGCTTTTTGGACCATACAGATAAAGCCTAATCTATGTGGCTAACAAGGTTAGTGGCAGCATGAAAATTAGAATCCCAGCACTAATCATCCAATTTCTATAGTCAAATCATTAAAATATAATTTGGTTTTTAAAAAGGAATTTTTAAAAATCCTTAATTCATTTTAAAGAAAAATATCTAATATTTCTAGGGTCCAACTCAAGTCTTAACTAAATTTTTACATAAGTGGGATAATAATTTCATGACCAAAACCTGTGTTGTGAATGTCAATATATTAAGCTGTTCTCTGGCATCTCCCATCCCTCCTCATAATTTTATCAGGCTTACAAGTATTTGCAGAACTTGGCTTGATAATTTTTAAAAACAGAATGGACTTGTACATCACGCTATCTCTGAACTGAATACCTGGAGCCAAATGTAAAGCTGGCAAACAATGTTATAAAATTGAACTTGTGCAGAAAATTAAAACAGCATAAATATATTAGGATGCTTTTGCAACAAGTGAAGGAACTGGTCCCCTCTCCTAATGCGGTTTGCAAAACGGTTACTTATACACCTGTCTCTTCCTCTGTCCCCATAACCACAAGGCAAAACTCAGCAGGATATGGTTTTTCTGATTGATCTCTGCCCTGTAAAGGCTCACTGCTTCCGTTCAGACACAGGCAGTGAGGCCCTGAAAAACAGTAGCAGCGAGAATAGGTAGATATTCTGTGGAAATATTCTGTAACTTTCCCAAGAAAGTGCAAGAATACCTATAATGCAGGGAGAAAACTTTTTGCACCCATAGCTGACTGATCTAGTTTGGCCTTTAGGTGGCCTTGGGTTAAAAGAAAATAGATTGAGAAAAAAGAATATGTTGTCAATTTGAATTATTCCTTTGCTAACCACACCATGAACAGGAACTATAAAAGTTTATCATCTGATAAATTTTCCCCTTTCATTGACTTGTACACCCAGTCTTAACAGCCATTGTGTTCTAAGCTATTGGCTCCAAACTGTTAGAAAGCAAAGAAAGTGCAGGCAGAGGCACAATGCTTCGCATATGGTGCAACCCTTGTGTTTCAGCAACTTCACATTTGCCAAGAGCCATCCTCAGGTGGCTGTCAATGCTTAACAAACACAGACTGAAAACATCTGTAACTCTCCTCTTAATGCTTCCTGTAGCAGTGCCCAAGTTCCCTCTATGAGTGCAGGGTCTACAAAAGATAAAAGTTGGCATTAAAACAAAATAGGACAAAAGGAAATCCAAAATTTAGTTAAAGTGGCGCTAGTTACAGTAAGCTGTTCTGTTTTCTTTTTCTATTCATGGTGATAGATGTACATGGCTTCATGACATGCCAGAATATGGGAAACAATATGCCAAGGTTAGGAACTCATTCAGCCATTCCACAAAATTGTTTAAAAACCTATTATGATACTAGGCATAATGATATGTACTAGGGAAACGATGCTGGTAATGTACCTGTAGAATGAAAGACAAAATTAACTAGTCCTCACAATGATCTAATGTCATATTGTCAATCTGACACAGGTTGATGCTAAACTAATTTTTAATTAAAAAATAATAATGATAATAATAATAAACACAATTCACTGAGTGATCAGTGACCTAAATATTGCATTTAGTGAGATATACATGTATATATTCTATATCAATTCTTATGTAACTTCATCCTACTTCCACAGCAAACTATGTCAGTGCACAATATCATCCCAAGATCCTCTTCTATCAAGAGTAGCATAACCTTATTCCCTGACATGTCCCCTAATACCTCCCGGACCTTAAGCGGTCACACAAGTGATTTCTGTTTATTCTCCCAAGTTTCGCATGAAGGGAGAGCTTACACACTGCCACTCAGAGGAGTCCCCACAGGTAACTTGTGTTGCTATGCTATCAGAGGAGTCCCCACAGGTAACTTGTGTTGCTATGCTATCAGAGGAGTCCCCACAGGTAACTTGTGTTGCTATGCTATCACCTTCCACAAAGACAGAGCAGAAGATGACCAGAACATGAAAGCTGTGATGGGAACTCACAGCTGCATCCTGGTACAGAGCTCTACATGCCACTCAAATTGTGAAAGAGATATGTATCTTATGCTTCAATAACGAAAAAGGAAGAAGAAAGGATATGTGAGCAGAAAAGGAAAGGAGGGCATCATACCAAGATAGGCTCCAAAGTATTGCAGCCCTGTGATGATGAAGCTCTTGCCCAGCCAAACACTATGGCAATCCCTCAGAGACAGGGGCTCTGTCAGGGCATCTCCCACCTGTACTGATCCTGGTGCAAGTCAGAGATCCAGTGATGGTTCACTGAATCCAGGCAGTCTGCAGAGCTGGGACACCAACTAAGTCACCTCCTCTTGGTGCCCGTCCTCTTTAGTGCCTCTTAGTCATCTTGGCGCCCTCCCATTGCATCTGACATCACAGAAACCTGAGGCTCAGATAGGATACATATCCCAGCTCTGAAGGGATGCAGATATGGAGGAGATTGGCTAAGTAGTGTCCAGTGTGCTCCAGGGGAAAACCACAAATATGCTTTAGAACAAGTTACTATACTCCCTTGAGAAGCAAATGAAGGGTCTGTTGGAATCGTCCAAAAGCTGTGAGGATGGTCCAATCAGACACAGAAAACGACGGTGCAAGTAGGGAGTGGACAAGGGGGAAATACCTTTCTTGGGAAATATGAGAGTCTGACTCAGGGCTTCCCAGGGCTGGAGAGAAGTCTGCCCCTGGATAACGGTGAACTATTCCATTCACCCCCAGCAGGTAACACCACTTTGTTTATAGGTCTCAAAATTCAGGGAAATGGTTTTCAAACTGCATTCCAGAGAGCTGTACGGCTCAGAGAAGGTGCCTCAAGGAGAGGCCAGCAGGGATTTGGCAGGGTCAGCTATAAAGACAGGGAGTCTTGGGGTTTTCACTCCTGTTCCCAACAGAGCAGCTCCATTCTGTATGTTTTACACATTGCGATTTCATATTTGGAAAAAATGGCTCAACTGTTTTAAGAATTTTTGACAACCATTGGCTTAAGGACAATGTCATAAAAGTTTTTAGAAACGAAAACATAAATCCCTTGACACATTTTGTTAATGTGTTCTGCATATAATTTAGCACAGTGAGTCATTCCAGCAACCCAAGATCTTATTTATAAACCACTTGACAACTGTAGGTTTGTAGAAGTTAAACTTATCTGTTTCTACAAAGAGATACAGAGAGAGAGAGAGAACTGGTCCTGTTCCTGCAGAAGATTGTGAAGTATGACGGGATTCTCTCTATTTTGAGCAGTGTGTCTTACAACAGAAATATGAGGTAACGGAGAAGTGAGGGAAGGTGGGTGGTTGATTTAAATGTTTAATTGCAGCCAGTGAGGGTTTTGCTGTAACATATAAATTGTGAGTCCTTGTAGAGATATACTAAAGAGTGTCTGACCACGCTGAGAGTAAAAGGGAACTCTCTCAGGAATAGAATTGTGAAGAACGGCAGTGTGAGAACTAAACTGTAACGAACTGAAGGGGGAAAGGATCTGAGTTCAGAGCCAGGAATAGCCATCTGAGGATAAAGGAGAGAGAATAATCTAAAATGTTAAAACTGATATAAGTTGGGTTCATACAGGATTACCTCAAGTCATGATAAATTTATTGTAAAGATAAACATACACATGAGGACCACAGGAATCTCATGGCAATCCTGGAGCAGAAAACGCCACAGAGACTGAAACTCAGAAGTGGAGACTCGGACAGAGTTCTAGAGAGTGAATGGATTTTCTTTTTACCTGGGGGGCAGAAGTTTATTGTTTCTCTGCTGCATAATATTCAGCTCCTGTCTGTCTCTGTTTTCTCTCCTTTTCTCTCTTTAGCGTATTTCCTTGTGGCCTTCCTGTCCCACCACTTTCTCTGAATGCTTTTTTCAACTTCTGCTTCAACTACCTAATCTCCTGGTCCATATTTCCAGTTTAAATTCACAAGAGTTTAATTTGCTCAGCTGATCCTTGTTTGGGCAGAGTTTTCACATGTCAGATCGCCTCACGGGTAAGGCTGTGGATTGGCCAGGTGCCCACTCCAGATCAGATGCTCTCAGTGAAGGCTGGGGGTTGATGTGGTACAGACTGTGGTCACCCCGTCTCTGGGATGATTGAGACCTCCTTCCTTCGCAGGGGCTGTAGATGAGGCACTTTCTCTCATGAGGATTAACAGCATGGCCAACTGGTCTAATACAGCAGTGGCGGGGAACAGAGAGAAATAGGGAAATAGATTCAAAAAGGGGAGGGGAGGAGAAAAGGGAGCATATCCAGAGTGTTCCACGGGAGAGTACAGAGATGTGGCCTCCTAGGACCTACATCAAGGCCCAAGAAAGAATGCATTAGCTCTAAGGAAAACTTTAAAATACAGTCCTGAATTGCTAAGAATGTGGCGTATAAAAGAGGCTCCAGGAGATCCCTAGCCCCTTCCATCGTGCGAGGCCACAGCCAGAGGGTGCTGGCTGAGAACCAGGAAGGGGGCCCTGCCCAGAAGGCAACCATGCTAGTACCTTGATCCTAGACTTTCCAACCTCCAGAACTGTGACCAAAACATTTTTAGGAGCCACCCACTGTGTGGTAGCTTATAATAATAGCCCAAACAGATTAAGGCAGTGACCACATAACACATGATCCATTTCACTCCTTTATGTACTGTCTCCAGCCTCCATCAGCTCCTTGAGGGGTGGAGAATTTTGCCTATTTGTTCATAGCTGTATTTCCAGTGTTCAGAACAACACTCTGCATATAGTATTCATTCAAAAACATTTGCTGAGTGAATGAATATTTGATATATATTATTTTCTAGTTAATATATAATATAGAAAGTTAAAAAGAGGAAACCAATCTGCAAATAAAAAAGAAACTTTAAGATTCTGCTTCAGTAAGAGATCATCTTAATAAATGTGTGCTAGAGTTATGATCAATGGGTAGCAAATTCATAGAACGGTATCATTCTTCCTACTTATCTTTAGAGACAGAAAAATGTTGAACTTCTCCAAACTGAAACAAATTGTTCACTTTGGGGCATAACACAACTTGGCAACAAACATCCTGCAAATTCTTTGGTTAAAAATAGTGCCAAGTAATTGAGCTAAAAAAAGTTTTTTAATTACAAAAAAAAAAAAATGAGTTGCAGAGGGTTGGAAACAGTATTACGGTTTTTAAAATACATTTGGAAAGCTGACTCTTTCATATAAATTACATGGTAAGTGGAATGACTGTGCAAATGCTTACATAATTCTAAGACACTTTCCATATTATTCTTTAAGAAAAAAAATACCAATACTATTCAAGTACCAGAATATTATGCAAAATGAATACCTTTAATAAAAAGGCAAAAATATACTGTTTTGCAAGAATGCTTGTCTGGCTGGTCTAAAAACACTTCATGAGATAATAGGACAAAATGACCTAATCAACTCCCTCTAAAGCTAACATTTATGTCCAAAACAGTATAATATGGTTTTGTTTATTTAGAAAAGTAAAATATAGTGATACTTTCCAAATTTCTTTTCTAGCATCTTTAAAAAAAAAAAGAATAGAATATGAAAATAAACTTAAGTGCACACGAGTAGGATAAATAGTAAAACTGATACAGCTGCAGAAAGATGAAATGAGTTATGTAAATGGAGCAATAAACTCTCCAATAAACTACTTCATACTACAAATATACAAATACACTACAAAAAGTATATTTGATAAATGAAAGGGTGTTACAAATACAGATGAAAGAGGTATAATATTAGAATTTTCACTTTTTTATAAAGACAAACATTTATTTCATGTTATTTGCAGTTTAAAAAATTTCCTTCAGATATATTTTGTAGCATTAATAAATTGACATGTTTATGATAAATTCATTCTGGCAATCTTTATATTATATGCTTCAAATGCATTCTTCTTTTGCTTAAAGATTATAAAATTTCAACACAACACGTAATTATTGTTTTTCCTCTTTCTTAATCTGACTTGATTATGTGTAAACTTCCATTTCAGGAAAGAGTAACATCTTTTCTCTAGGCTCCTTTAGGTATCAGGAATTAGAAGTATAATCCAATAAAATTCCAATGTGTGTGGAATACCTAATACCATACTAACCACTCCCATGAGATTATACATTTTACTTCAACACTTTTCTTCTCCACTTGTGGTGGCTTTTTGTCCCCTTCCTTATAAGCATAAAAAGTTTACAATTCCTCTAACATGAACTTATGCTGTTTTTTCTTTATAGCATAAGCATATCACTAAAAAATTCACTGTAAATAAAATTATATTAATATTAATAAATGTATAATTTTATTATAAAAATACAGGTTAAATACATACTATTTGAAAACTCAAAATATTTTTTTTTAATCTTCTAAGTTTAGAAAACTAAGTTTCTCAGTTTGGTATGCAGGCTTTAAACATTCTTAATTAAAATTAATTTTTAATTACACAATTTAAAAGTGCTTTTCCTTACTTAAAAATTTCGATGAAAATTTTCTTTTGCCATCAAATATTCTTCTAAAGTATGAGACAACAATAAGCAGATTCTTATAGGATTTCTGAGAACTCACCCATTTTGTCTGGATTTGTGCTAATCCTTTAGCAGTCTGTTACTTTTAAAAATCATAACCCATACTATATTGTCTTGAAATATCACTTATTATTACTTTCCCTCTTACTAGTGTATAATTGCATGGCAAAAAATTTGTCTCTTAGCCATCCTTCTACTGCCATTGTCTAGAACATATAGGCAGGCAAGCTTATCACAATTCCTTAAACTAAACTGTAATATTGTTATATTATAGCGATGTCCCTTGATGTAACTATTTCTTCTTCTTTTTTTGTTTATTATTATGGAAAATTTCAAACAGAATAGAATAATGACCTCCATGCTCCCCTCACCCTGTTTCAAAATTATCAGTTCATGGCAATCATTTTTACCTATATCCTCATCCACTACCTACACCAATTTTATTTTGAAACAAATCCCTGAATGATATTACTTCCTCTTAAAATGTTTTAGTATGAATTCTTAAAGCTAAGAACTCTTTTAAACATAACCACAGCACCATTATTACACCCAAAATAATTTAATATTTATTCTTTAATGTCATCCAATATCCAGTCAGTGAGAATAATTATTTCTTCTATTTGTCCCAAACTGTATTTAGTAATACACATCAAATTACTAGTAGTATACCTAGAAGAGACTCCCAGGTCTAAGAAGTTTTGAAGTAAAATGTAAAGCATAATATATTACTAAGGTAGAAAACCAGAGTATAGGGAAAATACATTTTATTTACTTTTTATATGAGACAGCACTGAGAAAATAGTATTTAAGTTTGAATTCCCATGGTGTCTCTGCTTTCATTTGTTTAGAAAAACTAAAGCCTGCACAGGCTCGTACCTCTCCATTCTCTGATCAAAGAATAAATCTTTCCTTTGCTTCTGAACCAAAAAAATAAATAAGTAAATAAAACCTTCACAAAATTATTAACCAAGAAAAGGCTTCGCTGTTGTGCTTAAGTACTCCAGAGTCAGACGGCTCAGTGATTACAGGATATTGGCCAGGTCACAACAATTTCCTCACCTGTAAAGGGATCAAATATCACCTCCCAACTAAGACTGTTGAGTTAATGCAAACAACACATCCAGAGGAGTTCCTGACACTTAATAAGTCCTCAATAAATGATCACAGTTATTGCTGTTGTTTTAAAGAGAAATGAGAAAAAGAATACAGACAGCAGAGGTGGTTGACCTTTCTTTACTTCATGAATGAAATTCTAAGACTTTCTAAGCACACTAAGGAGCAGAGTTGGAAAATTCTTGTTTGCAGAGGCTTTTAACAATACATAGAAATTTAAAAACTGATACTGATCGGTAATCCTTAGATAATTATGGAAGACCAAAACTACCTATAATTTCACATAATTCCCAAGATTACAAAAATCCACCACTGTGTTTGGAACAATATAGAACAGTCTTAAACTATCATCTGACTCATTTTATCGTTAAACACATCTGTTTATTTTTTTAATATCCTATTACAGAAAGGCTTTGGGTTTTATCTTGTGGTTAAGAGTGTTTCCTTAAAATCTACTTTTGTCCAATATAGAAACTACCTCAACACAAAATGGCTTTTTGAAGTCAAGCGGGGAAAAATCTAGTTCCCTTGTACTTCCAAGGAGAGAGAAGTGACATGAACCACTGGCACAGTATGCTTGGAGAGGCGACTAGCATAAAAGTGGATATTAAGAAATAGTTTAAATTTTAACACAAACAAGGAGAGTTCAGTCTCACACATGAGTTCTTTGCCCAGGCCTCCACCAGGTGCTATGAAAAAGACAGGCAGGGAGGAGACTGAAAGAAACTCCTCAGTGACACATAGGTACAAAACCCAACCCAATCCCTAGACCCTTCTCCCACACAAAGCAAAAGCCTTAACCTACTGGGAGACAAGTTGTAAACCATCCCACTCCCAGGGTCTAGGCAAATACAAAATGCCTCAGGGGGTGGGGCAGAAAGAACAGCTGTTTGCCCCTGGAGGCAGGCAGGACATTTGCTCAGGCCTAGGATCGTGCACTGATAGAAAGCTGAAATCAGCTCACGTTAGGGCAGCAGAAGGAAACCATGTCCCATCCAAGACCATCCACCCCCAGGCATGCGTGCACGTCTCACACACATACACACACACACACACACACAAACACACACAAATACACACATAGATAGAAGGACGAATTTGGCTCTCATGTGAGGGAGGGAAAGAAATGCTGAGAAATTGTAAAAGTGAGTCCCAAGTACACAGGGCCTGCTGAGGACTGAAGCTGGACCAGGATAGGTGAGAACTCTCCATCCTAACCATGAACCTAACACTGAGTAACAAGCACCAGGAGTCTATCATTGGAGGATGGAGAGAGAACCCCTCACTGTGCACACGTGTGCAGGGACTGCTCATAGTGGGGAATGGACCAGAAACATGGAGAAACCTAGCCAGTACCCCAAACCCAACACTAAGCACAATGTAGCAGTGGTTCATGCCTGGAAAAATCTAAAGTCTGCTGAGCACTAAATTTGATTACAGCAAAAATAAAACCAAAACCCTGTTCAACTACTGACTAGATGGGTTCAGTCCCCAAAACTAATGACCAGAAAGGAGAGGAAGGATTGACCATTTCAGGAAGAAATGTTATTTATTATGAAACACACCAAAAAAAGCAGAAAGAAAACAATCAGGAGAGAAAATGTTTAACAGAAAAGATTCAGAGATGACCAAGATGTTAGAACGAATAAAGTCTTTAAAATAACTATTCTTAATATATTAAAACCTGTAATGGTAAAGATGACAAAATTCCCATAAAATAAATGGGAAAATTTAGCAGGAAAAATGGAAACAATAAGTCAAATGGAAATGTTAGAAATAAAAACATTAAAAAAAAGAAGAAATAAAAACATTGATATTACATATGAATTCTTTGGATGAGCTCCTCATCAGATTGGATAAAGCTAAGGAAAGAATCAGTAAAGTTAAAAGCAGGTCAATGGAATTTATCCAAATATAAAGAAAAAAAAGAATACAAAAACAGAACAGAACGTCCAAGAGTTGTGGGACAACAATTGGTCTAATAAATTAACCATTAGGTTCTGGGAGGAGAAAATAGGGAGAATGGGACAGGAGGAATATCTGAAGAGATAATAGCTAAGAATTTTTAAAGATTAATGAAAGACAACAAACAAACCATGGATCTAAAAAGCTCAGAGAAACCCAAGCAGGAGATATAGATAGATGGATAGATAGATAGATATTTTAAAAATTAGACACATCCTAGTCAAACTGCTTTTAAAAAAAAGATAAAAAGAAAATCATGAAGGCAATCAAATAATAAGAAACATTACCTACAAATAAACAAAGATGAAGTATTCAGCAGATTTCTTATCAGAAATAATGCAAAACCAGTCAACAAGGAAGTACTGAAAGAAAAAACTGTCAAAACAGAAATCTTAACAAAAATATCTTACAAAAATAAAAGCACAATAAAGACTTTTCAGACAGACAAAAGTCAATAAAATGAGTAGGAGTAGTGTAGGAGACCTGTACTACAAGAAATGTTAAAGGAAATCCTTTAGGCAACAGATTTGATACCACATTAAAATTTTTATTTACATAAAGAAATAAAGAGCTACAGAAATGGTAAAAATGATGGTAAATATTTAAAGCCATTTTTATCTGACGTTTAAGTCTCTTTTTAAAATAATTTACAGTTGCCAAGGTATGGGAGCAACCTAAGTGTCCATCAACAGATGAATGGATAAAGAAGATGTGGTATATATATACAATAGAATATTACTCAGCCATAAAAAAGAATGAAATTTTGCCATTTGCGGCAACATGGATGGACTTGGCATTATGCGAAGTGGAATAAGTCAGACAGAGAAAGACAAATACCCTATACTATCACTTATATGTGGAACCTAAAAAGTACAACAAACTAGTGACTAAAACAAAAAAGAAGCAGACTCACAGATATAGAGAACAAACTAATGGTTACCAGTGGGTTGGAGAGAGAAAAAAAGGTAGAGAAAATATAAGGGTAGAAGAAAAAAAGAGTTATTATGGGATTATATGAAATCACCTGTGTGAAACTTTTGAAAATTGTAAAGCATACAGAATTTAAAGAATCTTTCATTCAATAAAAAAATTTAAAATAATTGTCTAAAATTAAAATAGTAACAATATATTGTGAGATTTACATATATGTAGAAGTGAAATCAATGACAAAATGATTACAAATGAGGAACACAGTAAGGGGAATAGTTGTACAAATGAATATACAATCATAAACTATAAGAAGCACCATGAAGGAAACATTCAAGGTTTTTTCAGAAGCTGTCATTTGTGCTTTTACAGAACATGCTAAGAATTTTGAACTGTATTTTAAGAGCATGGGAAATTAAGAAATGATAAGCAAGGAGTATCATAATAAAATTTTTATTTTAAAGATGTCATTCTAGTTACTTCCCAAAGAGTTGCTTGTTAGGGCAAAATGGATTCAAGAACAATTGGGAGACTATTTCACCAGTGTAAGAGCCACACAATGGAGTTTTTGGCCTACAGTGGATACAAGGGAGAGGGGGCAATGTAGAATGACTTGAGAAACATTTACGAGCTAAAATCAATGGTCCTCAGTAATGGAGAGAGATGTATAAGTTGTCTTTTTCACTGTAGGTCATGACTCTTCTGGTGACACACAGGTAATTTCCTAGCAAAAGAAAGTTGAGAGTATTCGGGAAAAATAAAATAAAATATAATAAATCCATATAAAAGATTCTGAGGCCCTATAACTGAATCACTTTGCTATACACTGGAAACATTGTAATCCAACTATACTTCAATTTAAAAATGTCAAAAAACACAATTCAATATCTGCATAGTATATTTGTATGTCTATAGTACAGTAACATTTAACCAGATGTTTTGAATGCTTCCAATTATAAATAAATTTTAATGAAATTTTTTGTTTTGTTTTTTTGTTTTGTTTCTTTGCGGTACGCGGGCCTCTCACTGTTGTGGCCTCTCCCGTTGCGGAGCACAGGCTCCGGACGCGCAGGCTCAGCGGCCATGGCTCACGGGCCCAGCCACTTCACGGCACGCGGGATCTTCCCGGACCAGGGCACGAACCCGTGTCCTCTGCATCGGCAGGCGGACTCTCAACCACTGCGCCACCAGGGAAGCCCTAATGAAATTTTTTTTTAAAGTTTCTGAGGCCTAAATATAGTATTTTAAGATACAGAATGCATTTTAACATAGTTTCTTCCAATGCAAATAGCAAATTAGTAGCATAGTGTGGATATTTTAAATATTGTGATGCCTCGCCTTTTAGGCTGAGCCCTGATTTTGTATGCTGAGCCAGACCACCATTTATGAAAACAGGCAAAAGCTATAGGATTTTAAGTATAGCTGTGTCAGGACCATTCAATAAAATCATTTTTTCACGGTATGCTTCTGTTAGCCTTTTAATGACAAGTTAGCACACCACAACATTGGTTTGCATAACCGCAAAATTTGTAACTTCTAAAATATGTAACTTGCTGAATGGTTATTGTTTTTTTATTCCAAAATGCCTTGTAGTTGCATGAAGAAGAATTTAATTATTCATCCTGCTTTACTTGGAGTTCATTTCTGCCAGATCTTTTAAAAGAGAAACCAAAATTTCTGAGACACAGAAACTTCTTTGGCATTCACAACTTTATGGAATGTTTTTTCTTAAATTCTTTAACTTATACTCCTAATTCCACAAATTATAATTCTAAATTATACAGAAATAATATATGAGCACCAATAGGTAATGGTGATTGATGTTCCTTATGTCTAAATAAACTTCATCATAAATGAGAATACTAAGACAAGTGTAAGAAAAATATTTTTCTTTGAATGTTTAATTCAAAGGTTATCATACTAATTTAATTTTCAAAAATTATGAAAATAATGAATTTTAACTATAGAGATATATTTAGAAAAATATCCACTCCTTCTGGTTCAATATGAAAGGAGAAAAAAACATACGTTATTTTCCCTTTCCCTACAGTCCTGCTGAAATGTCAGAAAAGTACATGAGAAATACAGCACATCTCCAAAAGCTCTGGATTAGGAGAGGATTCTGCAGAGATCACAGTTCCTCTGTCCAGTAACTCCCCAGAAGAATTCTAAGTTTATTATTCACTAGGGTGGGAAGCAAAAGTGGACCATGGAGTGATTATCAAGTTTATTTTAAAGGGCCACAAGAGCTGATTAGAGCATTTCCAGATGCCATGATTAGAACACTGTCCAGTTGTACCCAGATCCTCACAGGAGTCACCACTGAGCCTGGTTCTTTTATTTCTAGCTTGGAGATCCAGAATGTCATAAATCATGAAAAGAGAAATGGTAATTTTTATTTTCCTAGGAAATTGACCTCTTATCTAGATTTTCAAACTTACTATATTGAATTACACCTAGCACTCACTGGTAATTTTTTAGAACACTTTTGTTATATGTACATATATTTGCTTTGACAGTTCCAATGTCCTTAATTTATATTTCCCTCTCTTTGATTTTTTGGTCAGACTAGCCAAGTTGTTCTTAGAATATTCAAAGAATCAACCCTTGATATAACTTATCACAAAGTCCTGCTGATTTAACCCACTAAGTACGTCTCAAGAACTTGCTCTTCTCTTCATCCTCATCATTATCACACTTGTCCAAGACACCATCATCCTTTGCCTGGCAACTGTGAAAGCTGCCTAACATCACTACAGCATCACTCCCTGACCTTCCTCCAATCCATTCTCCACATTGCAGGCAGTGACCTTTACAATAACACAAATTTTACTCCATCTCCACTCCTGCTTACAACGTTTCAAGGAGTGTACCCATAGGAAAAAGGCAAACTCTAACATAGCCTACAAAGTTCTGCCTGGTCAGCACCCCACTGGCCTCTGATCTCTGGCCTCGTCTCACCCCACGTGCCCCACTTGTTCTCCCCATTTCATCCACACTGGATTTCTTTCAGTCACGTGTATTCAACATGCTCCCTTATCTCAGCGGACTTTTGCAGTGTAGGTGGGATGATTCAGTCCTGTCTCTTTGCCTCATCAGAAGGTAAACTTTATGAGGGGAGGCTCCCACTAACGTGGCTTCCAATTTATCCCTGGACTTAGTAGAGGACCTGGCACACAGTGGACATGCAATACATTTTTGTTAAATTAATGAACGATATTAACAAGTCTGTGACATTGTGTGGTGAGATGGCGTGGTTTGGATGGTGAAAGCTTTGAATGTGAAAGCGAACGTTTATCAGTTCTTCAGTATTTCTCTAAATAGATTCCTCTCCCTCTTTTTCCTTTGCTTTTTCTGGTACTCCTAATAATTTTTTTTTAATGTCTTGGGATTCATTCTCTAAATTTCTTATCTTTTCCCTACAATTTTAGATCTCTTTGTATTTTGGTTACCTTTGGGGAGATTTATTTGACCTTATCTTCCTACTAATAGATTTTTTTAATTAGCCATATATTTATAATATGTATATATGCTCTGATTATCCCTGTGAGTTTTAAAAATTTTTATGAATCAGTATTATCTCCTTTGAAGTTTTCTTCTACTGCCTGTATTTTCTCTTTTTTCTCTGAGTTTCATTTTCTATTGATTTGGTTTTGGTTTCAGTATTCTATGTTGGAGACTTCTCTCACATGTTTAATTATTAGTTTTGATTTATTCATGTTTAAGAGATAACAGCCGGCAGATTGGAAGTTTTACAGGCGTGGGTGCATTTTGTTTAGTGGAACCCAGCCAATTGATTGAGCCGTCCACAGATGTCAGTAATCATGTGTCTTTTCTGAGGAGCGCTACAATTTCTCCAGGGAAGAATCTGTTGATTCTTTAATCTACTTTAATCTACCAGCAATGCTGTGCCAAAAGGCGCAAGTCCAGAAGGTACAAGAGAGCTGGGTGGCCTCACTATTCATTACGTGGGTTTTCACGTCATCTTCTCTTTTTGGTATGGCACTCCTTGCTGCTATTCCTGCTATCCCTGGCCTGGAGTTTCTTGGTTCAGTTTCCCCAAACAAGAAACCTCCAGACGCATGCCAAAATCAGTGAGGGCTGGGTTTCTAACTGCACAGAACACAGGAGGGAACCGTAACGTCTAATTGATCTTTTTGGACTTCTAAACAATCCCTAGGTTTCTGCATTCAGTCCCTACCTTTGGAAATCACCACTGACTTTTGGAGCAAAGAAAATGTTCAAAGGAGTAGTACCATAATTTTTGCTAATTGTTTTATTATGAGACTGAAAGTGCCTTTATGATCAGTAGTCCTCTAATGGGACTTTTCTCCCTAGGCCTATGATCACTAGCTTTTTTACAACTGGTATACATAGAAGATGTGAAGCAGTGACAGTGTAACAGTACTTCATACTATAGCTCAGCTACTTCTCTCACAGTAGAAACTATGTGTGCATTTAGGTTTGAGATACTCAAGAATTCAAAGCACTGTAGCTAGGATTTTGTTTTCTGCTTGAGAACCAACATGGATCATTGAGAAGAATATCAGACTGGGAACAGAAAGACCTACATATCAGTTCCAGCTCTCTCAAAAAATTACTTCTGTATCTTTAAACAACTCACTTAACTGCCCTAACAGTTTTTTGATCTGCAGAATGCTGAGATTGGATTAGTAATCTCTAAAATCCTTTCTATTTCTAATATCATAGGACTGACTAAGGTGATGTGATGGTACTTTGACGAGAACAGAATAATAGACAAAAACACCTACCAACCCTTTAAGAAGTTTTGACTCTAACACTTTCAGTAATTAGTTGCCAAGATTAATGACAGTGTCATCTAAAAACAAAAATATCATAACATACTCATTATCAGATAGAATCAAGGATATTGAACTTGCAAAAACTGAGACCCTTTCATTTCTGGCCCTCTTTAATTAAGAATTTGTTTAATTTCTTTTTTAATACTGACAGGGCATTTGTGAAAAGCAGGGCTAGGTTTCTTCCTATAAATGTAGATAAATGATTTCTTATATTTATACAGTTCTTTACAGTTTTAAAGCACTTTTAACTGCATTTTCCATCTAATGGCCAAAATGACCTCAATGAAATCAGTAGAACAGGTACTGGTGTTATCCTCATTTCCAAATAACAATATAAAGAGCCCCTGATCGTTATAAAGACAGTAAGCAAAACCCGGACTCCTAACTTCAAGCATGATTTCCATATCTTGTGCTGCTTTCCCAGAAAGGTCCTGGAAAATAAGCACACTATCCTTACAAATAGATATATCTGAGTGGTTTATTAAAGACCAAAGTTTATAAACTAGTGAGTATTGGATCCAGTGTCTCACTATCTTCATTCCCAACATGACTCTCAGATATCAAAAGTAATTTTCCTTCACAACCTAAAGCAACAAGTTCAATTATACTGTTCTGTGTTGGTAGAAGTCAAAAATATATATGTTATGGCTAAACTTTGTTCCACCAAACTTAGAACACAAAGTAACATTTAGGTTTAGTTACATCATCCATCCATGACACAAAGCAACACACCCTTCTCTTTTATAACTTCCTAGTGTCCCAAGCCTTAAAGGGTCACTGAGCGCTCATTAGGTAGGATGCTTCCTGAAGATTCAAAAGTGTTATCAAGGCATTGGGTATGTGTCCCTCTACACCATCAACCACTCCCCCTTCCAGAGCTGAAGGATCATACCCTTTGTCCCCTCACATTACTTCCATTAGTCTTTAGAAGAACACACTCAATTTTCTTGAACTGTCCACAATGAATGTCCAGTGTAGCATCACCTTCATTCCTAATGGATGTGACCCCTGTACTCAGAACAGAGGTCTCACTTCTTCCAAGAATGAGTCATTGGAGAATATGTTCCTCCTCAGGAGCTTCAGCTGTCAATGCCACTGAGATGTATTTTGATCCAGAATTCACTGAGGCAAGCAATGAATTGAAATGGATCATTTAATCCCACCTCCTGTGAATAATTCCCAACCATGACTTAGATCCTTTAAAAATCATGTTCTTTTGTAATCAAATGGAAAGCAGTAGATAAAATTAGAAATTGCAAATTTAAATTTTCACCCTGTGAGATTGCCTAACAATATAGGGAATTTATTGGCTTATGTAACTGAACTGTGTAGAAATGTGATTAAGTGACTGGATACAGTGACTCCAACTTTATCACCCAGGACCAGTTTCCTACCAAGTTTCCACTCTGTTTCTGCAGTGGAGGCACCAGCCTCAGGCTCTACACAGTGACTGGCGATGGGACACTCTACCTCGATGGTAGTAACGTCCTTTTGGGTTTATAAAATTCACATCCTCATGTCCCAACAAAATTTTCTTTCCATCTCATTGGCTCTGTCTGGGTTATTTACCCATCCCTCAGAGGATCTCTATTGCTAATAATTTGGCCACTCCTGAGTTCGATTCAACCACACTCAAATAATACCGAATTAGATGAGTGTTTTTCAAACTGTACCTAATCTCATTTGTGGGCCATACACTCACAATACAATGGACTACAAGCAGTTTTCTAAAAGAATAGACTAATAAAATAGAACAGAAATAAAAATATCAGCGTGCATTACCATTAGTAATATTTTTTGTTGAAACTTGCTTAGTTTTATATAAATGATGTATGTGTTTGGTGGGTAGTGACGTAATTTATTTTCTGTGAACTGCTGTGGAAAAGTTTGAAAGGTACTATTTAGAACAAGAGAAATTTGTACCTTTCCCAGGAAAATCAAGGTGTTGATTGGAAATGGGAACAGATGCTGGATAGCAGCTGAAAGACAAATATATACCACATGGTATTTGTTGATTTATCATCTTTATAGTACACAAACTATTTGCTCTTTTATTTTTTACTAACTGTAGTTACTTTTAAAGTAAGAGCACTAGCTATTTGACAAATGTTTTCTGTGAGTTTGGGAAAGCAGTATTTTTTAAAGGCCGTTTAAATCTTTCATCTCTGCCATTCTGAATAAGAGGTATATTTCCCCACCTAACAAGCTCATTCCACTTGTGCCGTGAAGTAAGCATGACCTTTAGCTCTAAAGCTCTGTGTGCTCAAATTCCAAGTTATTTCTTCATAGTTCCTGTCTTTTTTATTCATGATGGTTATTTTAATTTTAATCTACAGACTTCCCTACAATCAGTCTCTGGATGGTGTCTGTGTGCGTAAAGAAGAAATAACGTAACAGCAATCAGGAGGCCCAGACACCAGTCTAGTCCCCGACCAGTCCTAGCAGCTTGGGTCTTATTCTCAGTGGCTCAGTTTCTTGAAATATTCAACATTTTTAAATGGTGAAGTTCACGCCTAAGAGAACTTCCGTCTTTACAAGACTCATTTGAGTAACAGCAAGTTGAGCAGGGTTTTTCAGTTGTTAAGGAAAAAGATATATAGCAACTTTTATTTCTGTATTACCAGATCATAACACAGTAGGAGGAAAGAAGTCTCCCGGTGAATGGACATACAGGAATACAGGAACATCAGATAAAGTGTTATGTTTATTAAATGAGTTAAGAGGTGTTAGATATGAAACACATTGTCTGGGTCTTGGTAGCTTCTCAATAAGAGGAAAGGAATATCAATAAACACCTGGTAAACAATGTTTAATTTCATCAGTAACAAAAGAAATACAATATAATATGATGATATACTATTTTTCACCAGATTAGTGACAGTGACTGAGGGTGACTGTGCCCAAAACTGTTTTAGGTTTATGATGTAAATATGTAGAGCCATGAATATAAAAATCTCCAGAAGAATATAACAATAGTTACTTGTATTTTGGTAATCTAGGTGGTGTGCGTGTGTGTTTAAAAAATCTTTGATATTGCACAGGAAGTTATAAAATAAAAATAAACTATTTTTTAAAGACAAGAGGCAAAGGTGAGGGGAAAGCAAGTAACAGAGACTTGGAAATAAATTTTTGAAATAACTCAAGGCTATTTCCTTGACAAACTGCCCCAATGGCCCAATTCTGCTCCCAACATGAATTAGCCTTCTGAATCACATACCCATTGCTCAAACCATTACTGAGAACTTAATCTCAGCTTAATCAGAAAATATTTATTAAAGTCTCCTCTGTGCCCATTTTGAGCTATTTGTTGTGACAGATGTAAACCAAAACAATAAATATCCTTAGAAAATGCATAAATGTATTAGGAAGGCAAGACTTCACAGTAGAGCAGCAAAGGGTAGAAGCCTAGAGATGAGTAGCAAAGTTTGAAATACAGATTAAGAAGTGCAGAATTAGAAACAAGAAAAATCAATACGGACTGAATAATCAGAAAGTTTCATACATCAGATAGAATCTACTGTAATCTTCTACAGAGATATCCTTGTGTCTCCTCCACTGACCTCTACATAAACCAAGATATAAACTTACTGTGTATTTCCAAAATCCTCAGAAGCTTATGTAGGGAAAATAAACGAGGACATGGTGTTTGCAAGAACATTACAAAGCCCCTGCCAGTGTAATCATTCCAGGCAGAATTGTCCTCCAACTCTGCAGCCAATGGACTATTCCTTGCCAAAACAACCCTCATGGATCCCTGGACCATCTGCAGTGGTGAATGGAGAAGCCCCTTCTGCTCCACACCCTGTTTGTGTCTGTCACATGTCAGGTTCCCCAGGAAGAAAATGCTGAGGCAGAGTTTTGTGTGTAAGACAGTTATTAGGAAGTTCTCTTAGGCTCAATATCTATGGAAAGGAAGAGGAAAAAATTAGGAACGGGCAAAAGGAGAAGTTGAATGCAATCTCAGTGGAGGCCTCAGCCAACTCTCTGGGAAGGTTTAAAGCTAGAATGATCCTTCAGAGTTGTCCTGAGTTAAGGAGATAACACTTTTATTTCCCATGTAGATTAGTCACTGGACACAGGCCATCCCAGAAATGGAGTGTGACCTTGGGTGAGTTGCTTCTCAGCGGAAGCATATTCTGTAGAGGGATAACAGCTGAGGTCTTTCTGCTTATAGCACTTCTAGAAACTGGGGGAGTAAATCCTTCAATCCTAAAGTGGAAATCTGGGTGGCTTATCACAGTGTCCACCACATGGCCTATGTCGGTAATGCTGTATCACCCCAATACCCCTGTAGGCCCCCAGAACAGGGTTGTGCTGTTCCTCTCTATTCACATTCCCCATCTTCTAATTGATTCTGCTACCCAAAGACCTCAAAATATACGCTCCACTGAAAAGAGAGGCAGGGATACGAGAAGCCTTAATATGAAAGTCACATTCAGGTCAGAATTCTGTTGTCTCATAGCTCCAGGGGTGCGATCTGTTAGCACGCAGTACTTACAAGAATTCTGTTATCTAGGCATCTCCAGCAACAATGTGGTCTGTGTGTTGTTGGCATTGCTTTTCCTCCATACTTTTCCACTGGATGATGAAGCAATGGTTCCATGTTCCCTGGAGACCACAGCATAACTGTTCTTTTTAACTATTTTTCTTGGTCCATTTGGCCTACTATAACAAAGTACCATAGAGTGGGTGGCTTATAGACACCAGAAATTTATTTCTCACAGTTCTAGAGGCTGAGAAGTCCAAGATCAGGGTGCCTGCATGGTTGGGTGAGGGCCCTTTTCTTGGTTCATAGCCAATGCCTTTTCATGGTGTTCTCACATGGTGGAAGGGCAAGGGATCTCTGTGGGGTCTCTTTTATAAGAACACTAATTCTATGCATGAGGACTCCAACCTCATCATCAAGCACCTCTCAAAAGCACTACCTCCTAATACCATCACAGCTGGCATTAGGATTTTAACATGAATTTGGGGGGAACACAAACATTCAGACCATAGCACCATCACACCTGAATGCAAGAGAAACCCAGAAAACACAGAATTAAAATACACCTTCCCACCACTCTGAGGCACTGCTTCTGCTGCTTTGTTATATCCTTCCAAGATCTGAAAACTAGGAAGGCCCAGGACCCTCTCCAGAGGGCATGTGTTTTGCCTGTGTCCCCCTAGCCCCACCTATCCCTACAGAGAACATTCAGCAACTAAGGCCTGACCTTTCTCTAACAGGGGTCATATTCCCTACCAGCCCCCCCCCACCCCCAGGTTTCAACATGGGATGGACAGACTTCCCCTCTCTCAATCTGGACCCTATGAGGAAACACTTTCCACACATTTCAGCATAAATGCCTTTACCACAAGGTGAAGGCCAACATGGCAGCTGTTAGCTATTAGGGCCATATAAGGCCAATTTCCTGTCAGTGGGGCTGGAAGATTCAAAAAGGATGCATCTTATTATAAAAAACACAATTGGAAAGACAAGCCTTTTACAGAAGTGGGCAGCATCATTCATTCTGTATTTCAAAATACCAAGTCTGGCATCCTGGGGAACGGATGTTAAAGAGGTTGCCAGTCTGGTTGCCTATGTAAGCCTGTAGCAAAGAAGGGAAAGGCTTAAGCTAATATTTTTCTCAGTATAGTGAACTAAGAAAGTGCCTGCTTTAGAATCAGACCTGGGGTAAAAGCCCAGCTTTTCAGTTAATAAGCTGTGTGATGTATTGAGAGTACTTTGCCTCTCAACCTTGGTTTCAGGTTGGAAAATGAGAGAAAATATCACTACCCAATAGGACTTTTGTAAAGATTCAATGAATAACTAGATAAATCTCACCCCAATATAGTATCTGGCAGATGGTAGGAACTCAGAAAACAGGAGCTGTGATTATCACTTCATACAGAATTTGATGGGGCCTGTTCTCTCCAAGGAGCAAGCTATACCTTTGTAAACAAGAACGTTTCGATTTCTTCTATGCTGCATCTATTTTTCTTGGTTATTTCTCACTATTGAGTAAGGCGTTTGAAAAACTCAGGATTTCTCAGTTGCATTAAGAAAAAAATTTAAGTCAAAACCCAAGTCTATGCAAGTGGTCAGGGAGGCAAGTGCCCACTAAGGGTGGCAGTGTGCCCTGGGGTTGGTCACCACGGTGCTTGCACTAGCTGGGAGAGTATGGAAATTTCAAAGGAAAAGTTGGGGCCTTGGACTCTTAATTCCTCTTCCCAGAAGATTACCACAGTTTGGAGGTTCTGGGTATTATTATATTAAGGATGCTGCTGTTTCCTGCAATACCTGTATTGTACAAGTAAAATGCACATGAGGCTTTTCTGAGAGAACACAGAGCTAACATGATTAAAAGAGGGTGGTGCTCAAAGGTCTACAGGGGCTTGGTGAGTAACATGCATAAGTGAAGCAAGCCCAGTGGAAGAATGATCAAGAGGCAGTAAGAAGTGTCCAGGGCAGCGATGCTCAGGGCATGAAAGCACACGCCCTGCCCTAAAGGGGCCACACTGACAGCCTGGGAATGTGGACCAGCCATTGCCACAGCTTCCAGTTTTTTTCAAGAGAAAACAGATGTCAGGATTTTTATGTAAATTTTTCAATTTTGGCCATTAAACTCAGTTTCATTCAATTTGTGCAAGCCCTAAACCTATGTAGAGAGAGAAGTAAGGATGAGATCATAAAAGTCAGACTATCAACACTCTCATAACTTCAGTTATTACTTCTCTTTATTAACACTTCTCAGTGTTTTATGTGAGGAGAGTATTTCCTCACCAAAGAAAACTGGTTTTATAAACAACGGAGCAGGAGTAGGCCCTGGTCCAAGACATGCCAGTGTGGAACATTTAAGACTCAGTGAATGAACGTAAGAAATTCTATCAGGCTTCACAGTTAATCGTCCATATTTACACTAAACTATATATTTAGTTACCAAAATGATCATGCGAAACAAAGTTTTATATACTGATGCTTTTCCCTACATGCCCACAAAAGACAGTCCTCTTTTATTTCCCCACTGCCAAATCTTCACTGTAACTCATCCATTCTTGTAATCATTGTCACTTTTCCACAGTCAATGCCATGGCTGCATGCACTCCATCTCTTTTAATTCTAAACCAGAACACAAGATCTAGGAATATGAAGTTTGTTAAATCCCTTGACCCAGCTAAGTACACAATGCAGTAGTTTACAGCAGATGAGGGACGTCTGAACCTGAGGACCAACCTCTCCCACTGAGGAGGTAGAAGTGCTGAGACTCATGAATCAGCCTCAGGTGGTAAGATTCCAGCCAGGAGGGAGTTCAATATCCAGAGGAGGATAAAAGACTTAGGTGAAGGTCCAAAGAAGGTGTCAAGGCACTTTGCACATGCTACCTCTTAGAGCTGCCGTCATGTAAACGCCAGGATGATTCCACTCAGGACCAGCTCAGAGTTGCACGATTCAATATTACTATTGACAATGAGCTCCTGTCTTTTATGAAGATCTTTTCAAAGTTCTAAAAATAGCAGAAAATGTTTGGTCTCTGAAAACCAGAGAGAAAGGGCTGTGTGACAGGGATTTCTATATTTACAGAATGGTTACTCTGTTTTCATACCTGAGTGGTAATTTCACACACAATAATGACACTGGTGGAAAAGCCATCTTCCAGGAGAAATATGCTGCTAAGAACGTTTTCTGGAAGCACACCAGTCCTGGCACCTTGTCTAAGGCAAACGTTGGATCCAATACAAGTGGTTCTAGAGTCTTCATCTGTCTTGCTGGTTAGCTGGATGGAAATAACGTAGTCTCTAGGCTAGTGAAAGGTAGCCCCATGGAAGCGGTCAAAGCCATGGACAGTCAGCCATGCTAACCCCAGCCCTTCTGAATTTGGGGTATCTGCCTTCATATACTACTACTTTGTGCTCTTACTTGTTACCTCTCTTACATTTTCTTCATCCCCTCTGTAAGTGTAACTGAATATTGGAATAAAGTTATGGCCACAAAATAGAAACTAATATCAAAAATAAATCATTATGAGGAAGAGTGCAGGCACGGGGACAGGGCGGCGGGGGCATAGGGGTGGGTCTAAAAAAGGCCATATACAGAGATCAGGAATGCAGGGCATCGCAGAGCTCCAAGTGGACACAGTAGAGCTCAGTAGTTAATACAGGGTATTATGGAAGTACAAGCAAGGAAACTAAAGGACAAGACAAATTATTAAGATATCATTAAGATTATTAAGACAGTAACCACTTACTAAAGCCAGCATCCTCAAGGAACCTGAATCTTAGAATCAAGACAAAAGTCATCCTATACCCTCTAGGCCAGTGCAAGCCTGGCAGAAAGGACCCCAGAGTCCTGGACTATGTATATGATTTATTTCAGGATTTCTCTAAAGGGGTAAACTCTGTCAGATTAATGCTTTGGGGGAATGTGAAACATGTAATTTTGGCTTTTCTAACTTTTAAAGAGAAGACAAATTTCATGTAAAATTACCAAATATTCAGTGTTGGCCACCAATTCAAAACTTAGGGACTGCTCATCCTAGAGCTAGAGGTAAAGGATTCCGCTGTATAGACTGCACATGTCGGAGCAGAAATTAAGGGAGGTTGTTACATGTAAAAAATCAGTAAAATGTACAGAAGTAAATCCACCTTCCTAATTTCATGGAGAAATGGCTCTTTACATTAGAATTAGGAGAAAAAAAATACTTATTTCTTTTTGTGGCCAACCCAATATAATTTGGAAAGAAAATCTAAGATATTTCTTTTCCTTACGTTGATTAAAGACATTTTTAAGAATAGTCATTTTGGATAAGTACGGTTAATAAACACAATTAGGTATTTAATAAGGATACTACTACCTTTTAATTTTCTCAGATTTAAACAAGAAATATCTTTGTCAAGTCAAAGATAATGTCAGATCTGAAATCTGACAGTCTACCCATAGAACATGACTTACAGATTTCCTAGAAGATATTCAAATCCACTCTGGGCAAAGAATGTTCTGGAACTGAAGAAAAGTTTCATTGATATCAGGAGTTCTCACTTTGTGTTTTAAGTCTGCCACTTTTTTTAGTAAAACAGGAGCAACTGAACATGCTTCTTTGTCCTAGACATGGAAGACCAATTGAGTTTTCTTTGAAAATGACAAGTATTTTGAGGTTAAATTTTTCCCTAAGTTTTGTATTATTCTCAATTCCAATATGATATAAAAGTTACACACCAAGGAAAAGAAATCCAGTAGAGCAGAGCAACCCCATAAGAACACATATTGAGCCCCAGAGGATCTGTTCATATATCAGATTGTAATTCATTTCCCACTTACCCAGAACTTACTGCTATACACTTCTAATAAAACAAACTAGATTGTGAAATTCAGAAACTGCTAAGGTTGGCTAGCAACGCTTTTCCACACAAAAGGAAGCAATTCTGGTGCACCTGAGATGCCGAGGGACTTAGCAAACAAAACCCACTTTTTTCACTTGTCGCTTATCTTGGGATGTGTTGGTCAAAATCATAAAGAATGTTTACCAGCTGAAAGCTCTGCTAAAACACTCAAATAATTTGTTTGCATTGGAAAAAATACAAGATGCTATCACGTTTTAAAAAATATATTTAAACTATATCAAAGGAGAAATAGGAAGGGATATGAATACTAGGAACAAAAGGTAAAAGCAATAAATCAAATTAAATCCATATCTAATTAAATCCATGTCTAATCCATATCTAATGGTGGTGAGAATTCTGATGCCTACCAGGATATATAAAACATAGTCCCTTCCTATGGGGATAGGGAGCTAAAGGAGCTAAAATCTAATATACTAGGGAAACAACAAAAGACATGAAATGATAAATAGTTTCACGTGCATATAGTGCAAATACTCCGAGAGGAAAAAATGAGATGAAGCAACACAGTATTAATTACCAAAATAAAGTCACAATCACTACAAAGAAGAAAGGATTGACTTCAGCCTGAGTTTTCCCTGAGAAAGAGAACTTGAGCTCAGTCTTGGAGGATGGGTGCCATAAGTGTGGTTGTAGTGACATATTTGTTTTACACACTTGAACGTGCAAAAACTGTGAAATTACTTTATTCAAATCAAATATGACCCAAGCCTGTGTGGTTCCTTGAAGGCAGGTGATTGCTGTTTCTGTGCCAAGTTTGGACAGGAGAATTTTGGTTTATGCCAGAGCCCTGGTAACCAAGTTTCCTCCTACTTGGTAAAGTAGGAGCTCCTTCATTCCTTTGCACACTGTGCCACCCAGGCTAGCATTGCCAGGCAGGAAGTAAGCATAGGGCTCCCCTATGCTTTACCTGCCAATCTCCTAACATTCCCAGTGTATTACTCTCTCTAGTAGGATGAATAGTGTTCCCCCCAAATCCATATCTACCTGGAACCTCGGAATAAGACCTTATTTGGAAATAGGGTCTCTGCAGATGTAATTTAAGGATCTTGAGATGAAATCATCCTGGGTTTAGGGTGGGCCCAAAATCCAATGTAAGTGTCCTTAGAAGAAGAAAGGACACAGAGACACACAGAATACCTCATGAAGATGGAAGCAAATAATGGAGTTCTGTGTCTCCAAGCCAAAGAACACCAAGGATTGCCAGCAAACTAGGAGAGAGGCCTGGAATAGCTTCTTCTTCGGAGCCTCCAGAAGGAACCAACCCTGCTAACATGTTGATTTTGGACTTTTGGTAACCAGAACTGTAAGAGAATAAATTTCTGTTGTTTCAAGCTACCAAGTTTGTGTTAATTTGTTGCAGTAGCCCTAGGGAACTAATACACTCTCCTTTTCTCCTTTTCCCCACCAACACAGTCCCCTTCCTGCTTTCCCTCAATCCCAAACATAAATCTCTCAAGGACTTTGACCTTATGAATAAAATCCGGAAAACAGTTTGTCTATCAACAGCTTCTATTTTCTGACTGGAAGAACCCCCTTTTTCCCCCTAATTCAAGGATCTACAAGTGCCTGAGAACCTGTTTGGACAAAGGAGGGAAAAAGATATAACAAAATGCAAATAATATTTCCACAAATTATACATGTGGAAAGTATATGGACAAAAGTGAAGGTTGGGAAGTAAATATGCAAAGTACTGACTGGATAAACCATTATCAAGAGACAATGAATGTACCATTCTAGAGATAAAAGTGCATTAAAGAAAGGAAATGGTCTAACATGAATTAAAAAGAATTTGGGGCAATATTTAAAGAACACTGAATGCAAGGCTAAAAGGCTTAGCCGGAGATTTCCATATCTCCGTTCATGGCATCCTTTTTATCTCAGTAATTTTTTCGTGACACCTCTAGACCAAAAGAAATACCTAGTATCTCCATTTATTAAGTAATTAAGTTCAAACAACTTAATAAATATTTATGTCCTAACAAGTTAGTAACCATTTGAAAAATAAATATAACACATTTAAAGAAAAAAATACATTTTCTTTCATTCTTAACCGTAATTATTTACTAATGGGATGTATATGCTTGTTGGGCACTGCACAACTTCTCAAGAGTCAAAATCAGACTGGATGTTACCATCCTCATTTCATGTCCCACATTGTTTTCCAAGAGGTATTTGATTTTTTCATAGCAATTGTTGAAAAGTCACCTTTGAAAAGATAAGATGCCACCAAAAGGAATTGTAGCACAATCAAATATTAAAACTGCAAACTACCCTGAGATAGTAGTTTCCACAGTGTCTGGCAAATGTCCACTATCCTTCCTTCAATTTTTACAAAAATTCTGCGGCATCCCTATGAATTCACTGCAGTACCCTGGGTGTTCATAGTCTGGAAACCATTGGCTTACACATTAATCTCTAATGACAAATACTCAAAGTTTTTGAGCAGAGGAATAACCTAATCAAAGCAATGTTTTAGGAAGACTTATTGAAAATTGGAAGGCAGACTAGGCTGAAGACGAAGAAGACTAAAGAAGGGAGACTCAGGTATTTGGTTCTGCTAAAATATTTTTTACCATAACCATTATTTAATATGTATGAAAATTTCTTAGATGTGGTGGGCCTTTGAGTTGATTGGCAAAAGTAGGGGTGCTATGTTAATGAGAGGAAAAATTATAAAGCAAGCACTGTTTTGGGCTAGAGAATGTGATATTAGATATGAGATGTTAAAACGTAAATACTATGGCAAATCATTCATTATTCTGAAACTGCAAGAAGATCCAGAGCTCAACATTCTGAAGCCCTCCTTCTTAGAGCAGACATTTGACAGATGATATAGGCAGCACAAAAACTCCACTTAAAATGGGGTCTCAAAAACCAATGTCATTTGGGAGTGTGGAAAGACAACCAGGTTTCCACTTTTCCTTGTGATTCCCTCTTTTCAAAGGAATCATTTGCTCTATTATTGGCAGAATGCTTCACATTCAGGGTTTGTACATGTATATTTGTGAGGGAAGTAGGGATGGTTGCTGTTTGACTTTCAGGGAAAATTTGAGCTTTAGAAGATTTATGCAAAAGTAGTTTTAGAAGTATAGCACTAAAATTAAGTGATCTATACAAATAAAATATGCTCTATATTCTGTAGTTATAAATACTTTTTAATAAAGAATTCTTCCTTCGCAGACCAAAAAAAAAAAAATCAGTTTCACTAGAAAAACCAAACCAAGGTTCAGGAGACCTCGTTCTAGAGGCAGTTCTGCAACTAATTTGCTGTGATCTTAGACAAGTCATTTCTCTTCTTTGAGTGTCATGCTCTAGTTCTAAAATAGAATAAAATAATAAAATAAAATAAAATGATTTGTAATAGAACTAGAGATCACAAACGGCTGCTCTGGTCTGGGTATGACATGCAAATAAATGTATTTTGCTTGGCCCACTGTGTTTTCATACGAACTAATTTCACTGCTAAAAAGAGTTTTCACATAAAACTCTAGGTAATCTGTCTGGCTTCTTTTGAACACTCAGCCTCTTTTCTCCCAAGGCAATGAGCAAGACCTCGCTCACTGCTGCCCTCTTTCGATGGGTCACACACTGTAAATGAAACCCAAACAGCTTTGTTTATTAGTGCCAGGAGTCTGGCCCTTGTAGGATTTGAGTTTACAACCCCAGATCTACATGATTGCTGAGCTTCCAAAATGTCTAAGTACCTCAGATATACACTGAGAAAAGAATAGAATGTGATTAGATATGTATTACATGTATGTATTCATTTAATTCTATAAATAATTTATTTTTTTAATTTTCATTGTATATCTTTTTCTTTATCAAATACATAACATTGCTCTATAAATTTATTTATCACGCTAAGATTTAACTACCTTTGTGATTATATATATTTGATTTTGTTGTAAACAAATACAAATGTGTTTGAGAAAATAATGAATTATATGTATATAAGGAGATGAAATATATAGAGCATATTTTATCAGCTAAGCAAACTTCAGTGATATGCCAGATCACACATATCTTCACAGCCGATTCACTGAACCATCCAACGCTGCATATGTTTTAGGTAGTGTTATGAATCCATAGTGTTTAAATATAAAGCACATGGGACTTAAGCTATGAACTATGGGAAGGAATTATTTTTCATGAATATTTCAATAAGTTATCAATAAGCCATTAGCTAATTATCCACTAAAATGCAACACACACATTTAAAATATCAACATACATTTTAAAAGACAAAAATCTATAATTTACATATCTAAAACCAGTTTTTTAGCTTTTCTTTCCAGAATATGTACATATGGACCTACATGTTTACAGTTGTGAGTAAACAAAATTTTGCTTCTCACTTTTTGCCATTTAGTCTGACATCCCAAACACTTTGCCATGTTGAACAATTTTCATAATTTTTGCTTAGTGACACTAGAATATGACATCCACTGCCTATACCTTGCTTTACTTAATTATTCCCATGCTTTTAGTATTAAATTTATTCTCAATTTTTTCATTATAATCATTATTGTAATGAGCTTCTTAATACTCATAGCTTTTTTTTCCTTCTTCTGAAAGAGTTTCCTCAGGGTAAATTCTCAATAGTAGAATTACAGAGTTGAAGAGGATAAACTTTTCTATGGCTTATGATATATACAGCCAAAGTGGTTTCTGAGAGGTACACGAATTCACATTTAATGTGCCAGCTTTGTGAGGAACTTGCCAGCATTAACCTATTATCATTTTTAATGTCTATGCCAATTTAAAAGATGTTAAAATTGCCTCATTACTGTTTAAATTTGCATTCTCTTGAATATTAGTAATGCCGAAACTTTTAACATGGGACTCGGTATACTGGATCAAAAAGTTAGATAATCAGTTTTTCTTTTCCTGAATAAAAAGTAGAGTGAGATACCCTCAAAATGAGTATTAACACCCCAGGAAGGCTATAAAACAAAAAAGAGGTAAGAAAGAACTTTCCTCACTTTATCCCAACGTGCACTGCCATGAACATGATAATGTGTCATGAAACCACCCTTCCATGTGGAATTATTTTCCTAAAGGTGATACCTATAAAATATTCAACTGTCTAATATTCTAATATACTCTAATACTCTAAATATACCCACCTTTCAAATAATTCTTTGTTCATGACATTTTCATTTAGTTCTGAAATAGTTCTATATACTTGAATCTTCAAAATAAGATGTGTTTAAAGTCCCTTCTTATGGCTGCCTTGAATAAATAGTGTTTTCCATTTGTTAGGTTCACAATAACTGGGAAACAACTGAGGAAATTTTTTTTTTTTTTTTTTTCTGAGGAAATTTTATGTAGCTTCAACCTTACAATTGCAACTAAACACAAAATATTCTTAAGGGGGTTACCAAAGACAAGATGTTCTCATTTGCCACCAGCAAGACACATACTTTCTGCTTTTTCTTCAGGTGTTATTGCAGTTGGATGGTTCTTTATTTGCCATTGCAACCACGTAGAATTGATTCCAACCAAACCTATTTGTCTAATTTTGACTTAGCAGTAATTTATGAGAAGAATGTGTTTCCCATCAAAAGGATTATCACATGAAAGGCTATTTATAGATGTCCCCAATTATTTTTCTGTGTAGGTTGCTTTAACCAACATAATAGATAATAATAATAATTAATGAATGATAAATACAACATGCTTAAAGACAACTGTCATGAAATTGAGTTCCAGATTTGAAAAAAACTATCCAAACATTAATATTAGTTATCTAAATTTATTTCCTATTATTTTTCTTTAAAATAGTCCTTTAAAGTGGACTGACACTAAATGCGTCTTTATAATGCTGAAAATGAGGTTAGCTTCTCCACTAAGTGTATAATTTGCAAAAACTGTTCTTTATTTTTGTTTGCTAGACTTCCATGTGTCTTATCAAAGAAAGCTTAACTGCATTTTGGGAGAATTGTCAGGCACAACAAATCTAGTTCATATGATTTGTACCACAGAATATAGTTTCTGAAAAAGAACTCAATAAGTGTTTCACATACTTTTTGAAGAATATTCCAAAGAAAAAATTATCTAATCAAGGATCCATTTCATCGACTAACATTATTTAAAGATTAAAATGTTTACATAAAAAGAGTTATCCATGACAGGCACATAATGTATTTTTTACTGAAGAAGGAAAGAGGGAGGGAAGGAAGGAGGGAAGGGGTGAGTATTCCAATAAATAATTACAATATATAATTAAATTAATAGGTCAAGTTTGAAAATACAGTACAATCTCAGATGCTGAAAAGGCTTTTGATTAAAAGAAAAGTAAATTAAGCTTGGAATAAAATAAGCCATTCTTAATGGGATAAATACAACCTATAAAAAACATTACCCAATGCCAAATATCAAAGGTATCCCATTCATACTGGAAACAAGTCAAGACTGTCACCTATCAACGCTAAAATCTTATCCTGAAGTTTCTGTTTACTGCTAAAAACAAATCAAAAAAGGAAACAAATATATTTCAATTGGAAAAGAAAGATCAAAATTATAATTTTTTATATTATGTGATTGCCTAGGAAACCTAAGAGAACCAACCATAAAACTCTTAGGTTTAATAAGAGAATGCAACAAAGTAGCCAAATAAAACTACACGGAAAAATAATTTTGGGACATCTACAAATAGTCTTTAATGTGACTAATCCTTTGGTGGGAAATACACTCTTCTGATAAATTACCACTAGTCAAAAGTAGACAAATAGGTTTGGTTGGAATCAAGGGACTATTCTACATAGCTGCAATGAACCAAATAAATAGATTAAAAACAATCTAAATGCAATAGCACATGATGAAAAAGCAGAAGTAATCTAAATATTTAGATTATAATAATCAGTAATAACATTTTAAAAGACCATCCCCATTCACAATAGCAAAAAAATATGTGAAATGTGAAAATATAAGCTTAATCTGAAGGACCTACAAATAAAATTTTAAAAGCATTCTGAGACAGATTTTTTTTAAAGACTGAAATAAAAGAAGGCATATTCCTGAATGAAAGACAAACCTCTGGATATGTTAATTGTAGCCAAATAATATACAGGTTCAAGAAAATATAATCAATAATAATTAGTAAACATTAATATAAATTAAAATAAATATTTTAAAATATTTTAGTGCCAAAAAAACAATTCTTCAGTAAAAAACTTATTTGAAATGGAAATTTTTAACTTAATGCTATTTACTCAGTATAGAACATACTCCTAATTACATCAGGAAGGAAATCTCTTACATGTCATGAACAGTTAAGGACTGATAATTTTCCAGAATACATGAATGTAGTAGAAGGATTTTTCTAAGCAACTGGAGACAAAGCTTTTCTTGTTATTTTGTGTTTGGGGATTAACTAATCTATAATTTCCTCTGATTTCTGTGCCATTTAGATTTTCCTTCCAAATCAAAATACTTGAATTGTTCTATCACTTATTTATGTAAAATTCAACAAGTTGGTTAATTCCTCCCATCTTTGGTGGCTTCATTATTAAAATGGGATAAGATTTGGATAACAAGTTTACCAGTTGGATCTCCTCCTTTCTGCTGTAAAAGGAACAAGAACTGCTGTAAAAAGAAAATCCAGTTCACTGATCTGCAAACGTTTTAGAGGTCTTCTGTTGTTCACATCAGACCATGTTTTGACCTTTCAATTATAGAAGAAGATTAAAAGATTTTTTAAGTACTTTTAAATTAAATCTTTGTATCCTAAATAGATTGACAATTATACTGCTACATATCTGTAATACATTTTTAGCTGAAGGTTTCCCTTTTACACAAATATGAACAATCATGAACTTCTCTAGAAATAGAATGTATATTACTTAAGTTTTGGAACAATAAGCCTTTCAGTATCCAAATTACTTAATTGTCTTTCCCGTTTGGCCTTTCAGCACATTGGCAGAATCAAACAAGAAGAATCAAAGAACCTTCATAATCCTAAACTTAAAAGCATCAGGAACAGATTTTATGCAAAACATTTCCCTGAGGCTTAAGGGTGAGATCACATAGTCCTTCTTTGGCTTCTCAAAAACTCTTAATTCTTTGCTTTAACACTTCTCTGATAAAACAGCAGTCAGACTATGAACAGTAATACTCTATAGAGTGATAGATTGAAGTGAGCTTGTCCATTAAACTACAAGATAATGTGCATTTATGAAGTTAATGATAAATGTTCCTTCTCTACATTAATGCATTACTTTATTCACCATAATTATTGATCCCTAAAAGCCATTCTTTGCACTAAAGTGCTTTAACCAAAGTGCCTTAATAGAAAGTTCATTAGTGACCTCGTAAAATGACACACATAAAAGGAAAATAGAGAGTTAAATCATATATATATCAAAAACTTGAATATCACATATTCCATTGGAAATCTTTCAATAGACATCACATAAAAACAAGTAATATAAAGAGAAATCTAAATTTTGTATATGTTGGGTTCTGTCCAAAATGTAATCCAACCAAGATTCCCTACAGGAACATTGCAATGATCAGTCACATAGCAGACATCAGAAAGTAGAAAAACAGGGACTTCCCTCGTGGCGCAGTGGCTAAGACTCCGTGCCCCCAACACCGGGGGCCCGGGTTCGATCCCTGGCCAGGGAACTAGATCCCATATGCATGCTGCAACTAACAGTTCACATGCCACAATTAAGGAGCCCACATGCAGCAACTAAGACCCAGCACAACCAAAATAAATAAATAAATATTTAAAAAAAAAAAAAAGAAAGAAAGTAGAAAAACAGTGGTAATATATTAAAACACATTTTCAGTAGACATAAGACCAAGCTCTTGAAATCTACAAAGAATGAATTTAAGGAGGGAGAGAGAGAATGCATCCCTGCAAAGTATAGCAATTCATCTTCATTTAATAAAGTATAGGACACACTCAAGTATGTACAAATCACTTTATGTTTGTTCCATTTGTACCATAAGTACCTTGATAGGAGTATTTTGGACACTGTTGATATCAAAGAGAAGAAATATTACAGCAGTTAGACAAAGAAAGGTTATATTCCTTTTCTAAAGGCACCAAATTCACTTCTGCTAATTTATGATCAGGAACAAGTTCCAAATAGCTGTTGGAATTAGAAAAATTAGACATGGTGTAACTAGAAATTTCATGCTCAGAAAATACCTCACACTGGCAAACAATGTTGGCTTAGTAAACATGAAATAAAATTGTTTCAAATTCTAGCTGTTCGATTCAATGCAATCCCTATCAAACTACCACTGGCATTTTTCACAGAACTAGAAGAAAGAATTTCACAATTTGTATGGAAATACAAAAGACCCCGAACAGCCAAAGCAATCTTGAGAAGGAAAAACGGAGCTGGAGGAATCAGGCTCCCTGACTTCAGACTATACTACAAAGCTACAGTAATCAAGACAGTATGGTTCTGGCACAAAAACAGAAATATAGATCAATGGAACAGGATAGAAAGCCCACAGAAAGCCCATGCACATATGGTCACCTTATCTTTGATAAAGGAGGCAAGAATATACAGTGGAGAAAAGATAGCCTCTTCAATAAGTGGTGCTGGTAAAACTGGACAGGTACATGTAAAAGTATGAGATTAGAACACTCCCTAACACCATACACAAAAATAAACTCAAAATGGATTAAAGACCTAGATCCAAGGCCACAAACTATCAAACTCTTAGAGGAAAACATAGGCAGAACACTCTATGACATAAATCACAGCAAGACCCTTTTTGACCCATCTCCTAGAGAAATGGAAATAAAAACAAAAATAAACAAATGGGACCTAATGAAACTTAAAAGCTTTTGCACAGCAAAGGAAACCATAAACAAGACCAAAAGACAACCCTCAGAATGGGAGAAAATATTTGCAAATGAAGCAACTGACAAAGGATTAATCTCCAAAATTTACAAGCAGCTCATGCGGCTCATAACAAAAAAACAAACAACCCAATCCAAAAATGGCAGAAGACCTAAATAGACATTTCTCCAAAGAAGATATACAGATTGCCAACAAACACATGAAAGAATGCTCAATATCATTAATCATTAGAGAAATGCAAATCAAAACTATAATAAGATATCATCTCATACCAGTCAGAATGGCTATCATCAAAAAATCTAGAAACAATAAGTGCTGGAGAGGGTGTGGCGAAAAGGGAACACTCTTGCACTGCTGGTGGGAATGTAAATTGATACAGCCACTATGGAGAACAGTATGGAGGTTCCTTAAAAAACTACAAATAGAACTACCACATGACCCAGCAATCCCACTACTTGGCATATACCCTGAGAAAACCATAAAACAAAAAGAGTCATGGGGCTTCCCTGGTGGCGCAGTGGTTGAGAGTCCACCTGCCGAAGCAGGGGACACGAGTTTGTGCCCTGGTCTGGGAGGATCCCACATGCCGCGGAGTGGCTTGGCCCGTGAGCCATGGCCGCTGAGCCTGCGCGTCCGGAACCTGTGCTCCGCAACGGGAGAGGCCAAAACAGTGAGAGGCACGCATACCGCAAAAAAAAAAAAAAAAAAAAAAAAGAGTCATGTACCAAAATGTTCATTGCAGCTCTATTTACAATAGCCAGGAGATGGAAGCAACCTAAGTGTCCATCATCAGATGAATGGATAAAGAAGTGGCACATATATACAATGGAATATTACTCAACCATAAAAAGAAACGAAATTGACTTATTTGTAGTGAGGTGGATGGACCCTGAGTCTGTCATACAGAGTGAAGTAAGTCAGAAAGAGAAAGACAAATACAGTATGCTAACACATATATATGGAATCTAAGAAAAAAAAATTTCATGAAGAACCTAGGGGTAAGAAGGGAATAAAGACACAGAGCTACTAGAGAATGGACTTGAGGATATGGGGAGGGGGAAGGGTAAGCTGTGACAAAGTGAGAGAGTGGCATGGACATATATACACTACCAAAAGTAAAATAGATAGCTAGTGTGAAGCAGCCGCATAGCACAGGGAGATCAGCTCGGTACTTTGTGACCGCCTGGAGGGGTGCGATAGGGAGGGTGGGAGGGAGGGAGACACAAGAGGGAAGAGATATGGGAACATATGTATATGTATAACTGATTCACTTTGTTATAAAGCAGAAACTAACCCACCATTGTAAAGCAATTATACTCCAATAAAGATGTTTAAAAAAAATTCTAGCTGTTCTATATTTATCATAAGTAATATCTTTTATTAGGTAATATAACAGTAGAGACAAATTCAATCGTTTTGGTGGGTAAAAACCTTACAATCTTATCCTGTAGATAACATACAATCCGCAGATTATAAATTAATTATTTTCTAATAATTAATAATTTATTAGAAACTGTAGCTTAACTGTTTATCCCCATGTTCCTTCTTGCTGTTCTTTTACTATACTTATGTCTTTTGACTAGGGCACTCCTTGGAGATCTGCTTTAAATCTATTATCAGAAGGATTAGAAGGAAATACATTGTAGAAGACACATGTTGAATAATGTCATGTGTCTAACAGGCAGAGGTCAAATAGATGAGCTCTTTAAAAAGGGCACTTGGAAAAAGTACCTCAACTCTGCTGATTTTTGCTATGTTTACATTCTTACAAATATTTCATAATTGTTTATCCACTTTCAAAAAAGAATGCTTCTGACATCTGATAGTATAAAAACTCCAGAGCTCTAATTTGTTTTTTAACTGATTGTTATAAGCCAATAGTTAAGCCGTGATAAACATACCCTGAAATGTTCTTAAGTATATCTAGTATTCTAATTTAAGTTCTTTATTATTTTATCTATGCATTTTAGGAGATGAGAAAGACCATTCTGTCCTAAATTGAAAGCCAATAACTAAAGCTAAAAATCTCAAATCTAACCCAAGCGTTCCAGGTTGTGAAAGTACCATAATGAGAGAGGAAAAAGAAGATTCATGTTCAGCCAGTGCTTTTTACAAATGACTAATCTGCATATATCACATTATTCCCAAGACAAAAGTAATTATATTCTTTCTTCCTCCTGCTGCATGAAGGCCTCAGGCTGAATGTTCTCTTTTTATTTTTCTCCCATTAATATTATCTTTGATGAAAAACTGTAATCTGATCTCTCCAGTGTAAAACTTTTGGCAAATGAGGTATGAAGATATTTGGGGCATGGGGAGCAATCACAGTGTGATTGATCATAGGACTCAAATATTATCTCAGACAACCACATAAAGCATACTCGATTTCACATCTAATCTTCCTTTCTTCATCTGCATTTAAAAAAAAAAGTTCCTTCATACTATAGTTTCCTTATTTTTACAAAGGAATTATGTGGTTTTCCCCTGCAATTTTGTCAGGATACCACGGGAGGAGGAAAAAGAAAACATATTAATAAGAAGTAGTAATATATATATTTTTAAATCAAGCTAAAATGCTACTCAGAGGAATTTTATAAGAATCTGCTGCCCTTATGAAGCTTGTGGTACTTATAGAGGAGTGAAGATTCATCATCATCTCTGATTTTAGTACCTCCCTCAATAATTTCATTTTATTATTCTCTTCATCCCTCTTCAAAGCTCTTCAATAATTCCAGTTTTATTTTCAGTGCTTTTCTTCAGTACCAAAATCTTGTTGAAATAAAACCTGACCGTGGAATCATTACAGGATTTGGTGGCAGTGCGATCGTTAAGATTGTGTGAATATCTCCTTCATCTCTGTTATATTTCTTCTCCTAAGGGCATAACATAACACCAATACTATACTTTTTTATGGGAAGAAATTTCTTCTTTTATGTTCTAAAAATCAGGAGCAAGGGAAATGACACAGCACTAAATTCTTCTGAAACTTCAGTTCGAAAATAGCAGATAAGTAAATAAAAGACGACTACAGTGTTGTTAAGGTTAATCATTAACTATACTTAAAGATTGTAATTTTTTTCATTTATAGAAGAGATAATAATTTAAACAAAATAACTACTGTGCCCCACAATATGGTACTTAAAGACTAATGGAATCAACAGAGTTAGGAAATAAAAGAACCTTAGGGAAAATTCAGGAAACAGAAATAGGAATAGAGGATCTTGAACTTTAGAGTGCATAAGAATCACTTAAGGCAATTGGTAAAAATACAGCTTCCCATATGTCTCCATCGAAGCTTCGAATTTAATGCGTTTGGTCAGAATTTGGGGTATCTGCATTTTAGCAAATATTTCCGATGATTCTGATTCAGAGACTCTGTTTGAGAAATACTTAATGGGCAGAACTCAGGGCCCTTAATTCTAAGTTCAATATTATTTCTGCCATACCACAAGGTCCTTGATTTTGGAATTTTTAAATTCCATTTTTAAGCAAAGTGTTATAATTTGGAAATATAATTACAAAGTGTCCATTGAGTTTTGACCATGATTTACAGAAATTAGTCATTAGAAACGTCATCCTTTCCTCCTGGGAGTATTCATCTCTACCTATTTAGCTCCACAGTGCTCACTTTGACTATTTCCATATTACTGTGGTTCTGGCTACAGAGAAAGACAACTAAGATTTGATATGTAGTTTCTAGTCAAAGGTATAGCTGGGGACTAAAAACATGACCCTTGGGTTGGAACACAATCCTTGTGCAGTGGTGAGATTTACAAGGACACCACCACCTTGAACAAGAACTACCCTGGGATCACATGAGTGACAGCACTTGATTTATCATCATTAAATGTGCTCTGGTAATAAATATATATATATATATGTATGTATATAATTTTTAAAAGTGCTGCATCTCTCTGAAATTGGAAATTATTCTTAAAATGGCAAATCATTGGAATATTTTACCTTACATAGAAACTTAGAAAATAAAACTGGAACAAAATGGATTCTGGAGTTGTACATCAAATGTATAAAGCAACTTGTCAATGAATGAAGAGGAAAGAGCAAATTATCCCCCCTTTCTCCAGCTTTCTATTTTACCTCCCAGAGGCAGAGTCCCCTGCCCATTCTATTTACCTTGATCAAGCAGAAAACTGACTATATCTAAAATTGTGCCTAGTGTAAGAAACATTGTAGAAAGTTTGTTTTTTTTTCCTCAGAAAGTGAGAGAGTAAACAGAGTTGTTCAATTTAGGATAATTACCAGCTTTTTGCAATTAAATAACAGAGTTTTCTATTCTTTCAATTAATAACCTGGCATGGATTTAAAATGCCACACCACCACAAATAAAAGTTCTTTTTCACAAGAATGAAAGAAGTTTATTCAAAGGAGTTAAAGGATCAGAGTTGAAGGCTTCTTTCTACCACTAACTTGAACCTGTGAAAGCCTGTACCTTGAATCTCTGCTTCACCTATAGGTAATACATGGAATCACCTAAGAGTTTAATAAAATTGGATTATAAAAGTATTTTGCAAACCAGCAAGTCACGTTTTTCAATCCCACCTATATTTTGATTTTCTAATTAGGAAGTCCATTTCCATTTTTTAAAGTTTCTAACATAATTATGAGGATTTATTAAACTTTTTAAAATTACAGCTTACTCCATTAAGTACAGGCATACCTTAGAGATATTGCAGGTTCAGTTGCAGACCACCACAATAAAGCGAATATCGCAATAAAGCAAGTCGCACAAGTTTTTTAGTTTCCCAGTACATATAAAACTTATGTTTACACTATACTGCAGTCTATTAAGTGTGCAATAGCATTATGTCTGAAAAACCAATATGCATACCTTGATTAAAAAATACTTTCACACTAAAAAATGCTAACCATCATCTGACCCTTCAGCAAGCTATAATCTTTTTGCTGGTGGAGGGCTTGAAAGATTGTGAGAAATACCAAAATGTGACACAGAGAAAGAAGTGAGCAAATGCTGTTGGAAAAAATGGCGGCAATAGACCTGCTCCACACAACGCTGCCACAAACCTTCAGTTTGTAAAAAACATAACTCCTTGAAGCATAATAAAAGGAAGCACAATAAAACAAGGTACGCTTGAACACTGAAACATGCACCATGGGATCCTGCCATCGGTGCTCTTGTGGCCTTATAGTACAAAAACACAGCGAAACACCCTGGGAGGATTTCAAAAGAGGAGCACCTCAATTTGGTTATCTATTTTTTGAGAAGTACTCTTTTTTTTTTTTTTTTTTTTGCGGTACATGGGCCTCTCACTGTTGTGGCCTCTCCCGTTGCGGAGCACAGGCTCCGGACGCGCAGGCTCAGCGGCCATGGCTCACGGGCCTAGCTGCTCCGCGGCATGTGGGATCTTCCTGGACCGGGGCACGAACCCGCGTCCCCTGCATCGGCAGGCGGACTCTCAACCACTGCGCCACCAGGGAAGCCCGAGAAGTACTCTTGAACACGAAAGCTGCTGAGTGTTAATTGACACCTTCAACTTGAATTAGAGAGTCTCTACAAATTTCATTTTTTGGAAAATGTCATGTTGTACTCCTCACATCATTTTATTCGGTTTTCCTCATTTCCAAAGGAAATACAGTAAGATCACATAGACAGATTTGCTCCCATCAAGGACAATACATATGAAACACAACGACCCGAACCGTATCTCCTTAACGCAACTTTAGTTCAGAAGATGAGGTTATAGATTTCCAAAATTCAGGCTTATATTTCCTTGTTTTCTACTTTCTTCTTAAATCTTTCCCCATGCATGAAGTAAGTTCATAGACTTTTCATTGAAAATGATCCTATTCATTTTAATAAGTGGCAAATACAGCTATTAATAGCTATAGTTATCAATTAACTTTCCAACAAAAATGCTAATAAATCTCCATTCCATGCCTACCAGCAGAAGAGAGGCGGGAGTAAGAAAGTCTAATTATAAGAAAATAGCAGGTTCTTAATGCCATCTGGGTAGTGTGCAGAGGAAATAATCTGAGTTGGGGGATGGAGAAATCATGGAGTTCTGACTTGATCTAAGAGAGATTCTGTGAAGAAGCTGAGAGTCCCACTGACTTTAAAGGACGGATCCATTTAAAGTGCAGAGGAGGTAAGATCATAATAAGCTGGAGAGCTGAGCAAAGGTGTGGAGGAAGGAGCTTTAGAAAGCTTATTTGGGGTAGATCAGCACGCCTGGAGCTAAGGGTTGACTGCGAGATATTTTTGTAAAGACAGATTGGACCCATTATGTAGAGGACCATAACTACTAAGAACCTTGGACTTGAGAATTTTTAAAATAAAACTCAAAATAAGATTAGCAAACCTTCAACTTTTGAAAAGCTGCAATGAGGGACTTCCCTGGTAGCACAGTGGTTAAGAATATGCCTGCCAGTGCAGGGGATGTGGGTTCGATTCCTGGTCCAGGAAGATCCCACATGCCACAGAGCAACTAAGCCCATGTGCCACAACTACCGAGCCCTCATGCCACAACTACTGAAGCCCATGCACCTAGAGCCCATGCTCTGCAACAAGAGAAGCCTCCGCAATGAGAAGCCCCATGCACCACAACAAAGAGTATGCCCCGCTCGCCGCAACTAGAGAAAGCCTGCGTGCAGCAGCGAAGACCCAACACAGCCAAAAATAAATAAATAAAACAATTTATTTTTTAAAAAGCTGTGATAAATAATATGGCAAGCTTGAGTTCACACAAATGTTAACTAGCATGTGAAAATATTAGCAAAATCACAGCTCATACATATATGTGTACAAAGTTAAGCAATAGTCTAAGATTCATCAGTGAATGCAAAAAATCTACATCTGAGTTATCTGTTTAGTTATTGAGGTCAAATACTGAACACAAAAACAAATGGCTTAAATTGACTTTTTACAAAAACTTAAATTTAATGAAAAAAAAGATGGGACATTTTGTCTCTTTCTTGCCAAATGCTTGTTTGATTAGATTTTTCACATTCCAAACAGATGTTTTAAAGTAATTTCAACAAACTTTATCTTAATGACAGAGAAGTCATGACATTTAAATGTCACAAATATTTGCTATAGAAGTCTTTTTTTCCCAGCACTTAGATCAAAATACTAAAGAGAAATAAACCAAATGTTAATGGTGGGTGTTTCTGAGTGTATAGTAATGAGTGATATTTCTTTTTTGCTCTTTCCAAATCTCCTATAATAAACATATATTCTTATTGTAGTAAACAGTAAAATGAAACAAATTCCAGTTGATAATACTATATTATTTGGAATAATGATAGAAAAGGCAAAATAACGGCTCAAACAAGATAAATCGTTATGCTCACATGAAATCCCCTCCCCCTCAAGAACCTAGATGTCTTCCACCTCAAGGCTCCAGCATCTCAAAAGTGTGGTCCTCAACCTCTCGGTCCAGTAAAGTTGTAGCTGAGTTTTAGGCAAAAGGATGGAAGCAGACATGAAAAATAAAAAGAGGGCAAAGGGCTTGTGTCAGCTGTCTCTGAAGAAGTATGTTAGGTATCTATTCCACACAACAAACTACCACGTACTTAGCAACTTAAACAACAGATATTTATTATCTTACAGTTTCCATGGTCAGGAATACAGACACAGCTTAGCTAGTTCCCTGGCTTAGGGTTTCACAGTGTTGCTATGAAGATATTGGCCAGGCTGCATTCTCATCTGGGGGCTCAGCTCAGGGGCTCAGGGAAGAAACCACTTGTAAGATGACCCAGGTTGTTAGCAGAATTTGTTTCCTATGCTTCTAGGACTGAGGGTCCAGCTTATTGCCAGCTGTTGCCTGGAGGCTGCCCTCAGCTCCTAGAGGCCATAGTTCCTAGAGGCTTCCCACAGTTCCTAGAGGCCTCCCATGGTTTCTTGAGGACTCGTGAAGTTCTCTGACACATGGACTTCCCCAGTGTGGCCACTTACTTCACCAAGCTGGGACAGAGAGCCCCTAGAGTTAGTCTGCTGGCAAGACGGAGTCCTATGTAATATAACTTAACTGTGGGAGTAACATCCCATCATCTTCACCATACTTTATTGCTTAGAAACAAGTCACTGATCCTACCCACACTCTCCCAGGGAGAAGGATTCTAGAAGGGCATGAACACCAGAAGACAGAGATAATGAGGGCTTCCCTAGTGTCTGTCCACCACAGAAAGTTTCCCAGAAACAATCACATAATCTTTCCTCTTGTATCCCATTGGCTACAGCTGACCCACATCTAGTTGGAAAATGCAGCCTCTTTTTCTGGCTAGCCATATGTCCTGTTACAAGTGCTATTACTGTGGAAGAAGGAGAGATGGAATATTGGGAGACAACTAGCAGATTGCCTTCCAATCAGAGACCTTCCCATCAGAACTTTTATAGCAATTCGGCGAGCTGAGGAACACGACAGCATCTGGCATAGATTAGGAGGAGGCCAAATGATGCTCCCTTATTACATCTACTAAATTGACTACTAGCTGTAGTTTGGTTATTAGAAGAATAGAAATTAAATTCCTTTAGAAGAATATAAATTAAATTCCTTTAAAAGAAGAAAAGTGGGGCTTCCCTGGTGGCGCAGTGGTTGAGAGTCCGCCTGCCGATGCAGGGGACACAGGTTCGTGCCCTGGTCCGGGAAGATCCCACATGCCGCAGAGCAGCTGGGCCCGTGAGCCATGGCCGCTGAGCCTGCGCGTCCGGAGCCTGTGCTCCGCAACGGGACAGGCCACAACAGTGAGAGGCCCGCGAACCGCAAAAAAAGAAGAAAACTGTTTGAAAAGAATATCATGTTCAATTCACTTGTACACTGAGAGCTAGTCTCAGGTAAATCAATTCGATCTAGTGTTATAACTTTTTTTATTCTTCTAAACATGGCCAACCTGGTTACCATTTAAAAAATTTTTGTGTATCTATATAACCCTTTTAAAATTGCATAGCACTTTCTCACATATCTCATTTTATTTTCATTTCTCTCAATGAGTGTCCATTACTCTGTTTACCAAGTGAAGTTAAGTGACCAGCCCAAAGTTAAGTAACTGGAAAACAGCACAGCCCAAGCTGAGGTCCAGGTTGTATACCTCTATATAGATTCTACTACACTATAATGTCAAGAAATCAATTTTATTGAAGAACAAAAATTTGAGTATATTACATATTTGAACAAACGCTAGATGTTGTTCAAGCTCCAAAAGTTTGGATATATCCAGATAATTGATGGATTTTTGTTTGGTCTCTCTCTGCTGTGTCTGACATAGCCCCAGCCAAAAGGACTGATGAAGAGAAGGAAAGAAGGAGAGGAAGGCAGGTCAAAGGAAGGGACAGTAGGTTAGGTTGCTAGAGGATGCTGCACCATTAAAAGAGCTTTAACATTTGAATGTGACTATAAAGAGAATTTTTAAGTATTAAAAAGTATTAGTTACATAGTCAATCCAATCCTCCAGAAAACAATTAAGTGGAGTCAGGTGGTTGCAAACACTGAACTTTTCTAAAACAGGTTCCTGCTAGACTACTGAAATTAACCTCTCACATACACACCCTACCCTTCACCGCTATTACCCTGGACACTCTGTGGTTGTGGGTTGTTGTTGTTTTTTTTTCTGCAAAATGAAACAATGAAATCAGGCTAGGTACCATGATTCACTGAAAATCAGTCCCATAGGTAAGCTTCTCTGACCCCTTAAACACCCTCACTCCTCCCCAGACTAGGTCAGGTTACCTGATACTCATTCTCATCACCCTGTATGTTTTCACTGTGGCAGTAAAAATAGTACATGATAACTGTAAGTAATGTTGTACTTAAATTAACTGTCAATTTAGCTGTGTAATGACAATGTGAAAGTCAGGAGGTCAGGGTCTGCTGCAACCTTTCTAACTCACCACTACATTTCTACAGCACATTATATACTATCAATACATATCTACCTCATACATATTTGATGATGGTGTAAACATAACTCATTCAATAATGAAATGAGCCTGAGTTTTGAAAGTAACTTTTTGCCAATCATCTTTTTTTCTTTCCTTTTTCTTTCCCCTCTCTCTTACCCACCCCATACCCAATCTACCTCAAAGGTCACCATCAGTGTGCTTATTTTGGAACATTACTTCCTAAGACTGATTTTCTTCTTCTACACAATTATAATACATTTTGCTGAGCTTTTATCTACTGATACATTATATAACAGCATACAAAGAGCTCCAACATGTGACAAGTTCTTGTTTTCTGTCTCACTGCCATCCCTGTTGCTATTAACGTGCAGAGGTTCTATCATTACTCTTTGTCAAAATGGTTAAGTTCTTAGGTAAAGGAGTTATATAAAACTCACAGAGACAAACATGTATATAAAATAACCAAGACTGACTTCAAGGAATGCTAACACACAGCCTATTATTTATAAAGTAATATAAATTAAGTTGACATGGTTCTCCTGGCTTCATTTTGTTTAAATTCTATCCTGTAATGAAAAGTAATAGTTTTCTATATTGAGTTAAAGTTAAGGTTTTTCACAAGAGCCAGAAAGCTGTTGCCCCCAGAATAGTCAGGCTTGAATAAAAAACACTTCTGTTACCATCCCAAGCCCTTTAACCCAGTTTAAGATTTCTTCTTTTGCTATAACTACGAGGCTATGACAAGTTTTAGAACTCTAGAGGGTCTGCACTAACCCTATTCCCTGCCCTGATCAACAAGAGAATTGAGTTCTAAATGTATAATTTATATATAAAACCATAGGCACAAACTGTGAATGGAATCTTTCAAAGATTAGTTCTTAAATATAGGTTACATACAGAGCTTAAGGAAAAGAACATTTTAAGATCTGGATTCATTTGCCCAGTCAACACTTATTTATCTTTTCCAGAGGGCTGAGCTCTATCTTGTGGAGGGAAAATAAAATGATCATGGGGCTTCCCTGGTGGCGCAGTGGTTGAGAGTCCGCCTGCCAATGCAGGGGACACGGGTTCGTGCCCCGGTCCGGGAAGATCCCACGTGCCACGGAGCGGCTGGGCCCGTGAGCCATGGCCGCTGAGCCTGCGCGTCCGGAGCCTGTGCTCCGCAACAGGAGAGGCCACAACAGTGAGAGGCCCGCGTACAGCAAAAAAAAAAAAAAAAAAAAGATCATGAATTCCCGAGTAAAACGAGACTTTAGAGAAAAATGTTTGGGTTTAACCAGTAGGTTCCAGTAATTTCATTTCGTTTCTGTGTACGTGTTTGATTTCAAGTGTGAGTTTTAAGAAAAATGAATGAGGGCATCTACTATTTTTTTCTCAGAAGGCAGAAGATGCTGAATAACACAGATGTGATGCTAAGTGAGCTGAGTTCCCATTTTCTATTTCTTCTATTACTACTGAGATCTCTTGCTCATATCTGAGGGAGAAAAACTATACACATAAATTTTCCCTATCCCAATTAAATTTTCATTATTTATACTCACAGTTCTCTAATTCAAACGTTTGGCAGAGAATTCAGTCCAAACGCCTCAAGCCTAAGAATATTGGATACGTCAATCCACAATGTACAGGGCATCTCAATTTTCTCTGCTATTTCTCTTTTTTCTAACAACTTTTTATATCACTATTTCAAAGATACTTTCAGAGGAGCAAAACAAAATTAATTCATACAACTCCTACTTCTTGAATATTTATTATTTTCTTCAACCTCTTGAAATCAAAGGATCAGATATAATGGAGAAACATCATTATAGGTAGGGAAAGTATTCTGGGGTCTTTCTATGAAGGCTGTTTTCACACAGATTGAAAGAGAAATCATCCATTTTATTCTCACAATGAATCTCTCTTGTACTACATGGCACGAGGCCAAGCTATAAAATGATGTTTTAATGTTGCAAGCTAGATCAAAGAACCACGTTAATGATGTTTGGTCCTGCCTGAATATTGAGATAGCTTTGAAGACTCACACAGTATATTCTACAATCTGATGATTGCTTGTATTTCCCCATCAAAATGAAACAAAACAACAGTTATTTCAAAACTTTATGCTAAACCTATAGATATGAATATGTTTATACTGCCAAATAGTCATCACCCAAGGCTGGTAATTAACTACATACATTATGATCAGAACAGAAGAACTTAAACTAGTTGCACATTAGGGAAATAGCTATTTTTGAGGACAAAGCATTTGAAAATTAAACAAATGATAGAAAATAATGCATAGAGGTATTTTTTGTCTAAGGAATCAAAACAACTTTTAATGACAGAATATAATACGGTGATTTCCTTTATCAGGGCCAATGTAAAATATTACCTATTATCTAAGAAAATAACTTCTTTCTCTTCTTTAGTTCATTTTAAATGACCACTGTTGTGCAAGGCCCTGTACCTGGGGCAGTGGAAGACACAAAATGAACCAGGGAGGGATACAGCCCTTAAGGAGGTAAGAATGTAGCAACTGTTACCCTGTTTCCAACTCTTGCTACTTTTTACTATTCCAAAGGCCCTATATTTTTTAACAAACCATTCCAGTTTCATTGATAGTTTACCTAATCGACTGTATCAGAAGCAAATTAAAATTCTGACTTTAGGTGGGACCTTCAAGATGGCGGAGGAGTAACATGTGGAAATCACCTTCCTCCCCACAAATATATCAAAATTACACCTACATGTGGAAAAACTTCTACAGAATACCTACTGAAGGCTGGCAGAAGACCTCAGATTTCTCGAACTTCAGAGAGTGAAGAAAGAGGTACTAACTGGTATAAACCGAGAAAAATCTATAGGATAGACAGCAAAGGATTGGGCTGTGGGCAGACGAGACTGAACAACATCTGCAGGGATTTCTAAGCTCCAGAGGCAAAAAGCCGTGTGGCGGACAGGATTTTCGTGCTCCTGCCAGGTGTCAGACCTGTGCCTCTGAGGTGGGAGCGCTGAGTTCAGGACATTGGTCCACCAGAGACCTCCAGGCTCCATGCAACATCAAACGGCAAAAGTTCTCCCAGAGATCTCCAACTCAACGCTAAGACTTAGCTCCAACGACCAGCAAGTTACAGTGCAGGACACCCTATGCCAAACAACTAGCAAGACAGGAACACAGCCCCACCCATTACCAGAGAGGCTGCCTAAAATCATAATAAGTACACAGAAACCTCAAAACACACCACCAGACGCGGTCCTGCCCACCAGAAAGCCGAGATCCAGCCTCATCCACCAGAACACAGGCACTAGTCCTCTCCACCAGGAAGCCTACACACTGAATCTACCTTAGCCACTGAATCTACCTTAGCCACTGGGGGCAGACACCAAAAACAATGGGAACTACGAATATGCAGCCTGCGAAAAGGAGACCCCAGACACAGTAAGTTAAGCAAAATGAGAAGACAGAGAAACACACAGCAGATGAAGGAGCAAGATAAAAACCCACCAGACCTAACAAATGAAGAGGAAATAGGCAGTCTACCTGAAAAAGAATTCAGAGTAATGACAGATAAGATGATCCAAAATCTGAGGAAGAGAATGGAGAAGATACAAGAAATGCTTAACAAGAACCTAAAAGAACTAAAGAGCAAACAAACAATAATGAACAACACAATAAATGAAATTAAAAATTTTCTAGAAGGAATCGGTAGCAGAATAACTGAGGCAGAAGAACGGATAAGTGACCTGGAAGATAAAGTAGTGGAAATAACTATCACAGAGCAGAATAAAGAAAAAATAATGAAAAGAATTGAGGACAGGAGAGGTCAGGAAGATGGCGGAAGAGTAAGATGCAGAGATCACCTTCCTCCCCACAGATACACCAGAAATATATCTACACGTGGAACAACTCCTAGAGAACACCTACTGAACGCTGGCAGAGGACCTCAGATCTCCCAAAAGGCAAGAAACTCCCCACGTACCTGGTTAGGGCAAAAGAAAAAACAGAGACAAAAGAATAGGGATGGGACCTGCACCGGTGGGAGGGAGCTGTGAAGGAGGAAAGGTTTCCACACACTAGGAAGCCCCTTCGCGGGCGGAGACTGCAGGCGGCGGAGGGGGAAGCTTCGGCCCGCGTAGGTGAGAACAGCAACAGGGGTGCGGAGGGCAAAGCGGGGAGATTCCCGCACAGAGGATCAGTGCCGACTGGCATTCACCAGCCTGAGAGGCTTGTCTGCTCACCTGCCGGGGTGGGTGGGGGCTGGGAGCTGAGACTTGGGCTTCGGTAGGAGCGCAGGGAGAGGACTGGGGTTGGCGGCATGAACACTGCCTGCAGGGAGTTAGTGCACCACGGCTAGCCGGGAGGGAGTCCGGGTAAAAGTCTGGACCTGCCAAAGAGGCAAGAGACTTTTTCTTCCCTCTTTGTTTCCTGGTGCACGAGGAGAGGGGATTAAGATTGCTGCTTAAAAGAACTCCAGAGACGGGCGTGAGCCGCGGCTGCAAGCGCGGACCCCAGAGACACGCATGAGAAGCTAAGGCTGCTGCTGCCGCCACCAAGAAGCCTGTGTGCGAGCACAGGTCACTATCCACACACCCCTCCCGGGAGCCTGTGCAGCCCGCCACTGCCAGGGTCCCGGGATCCAGGGACAACTTCCCAGGGAGTACGAACAGCGCGCCTCAAGTGCAACGTCATGCCGGCCTCTGCTACCGCAGGCTCGCCCCGCCCTCCATACCCCTCCCTCCCCCCAGCATGAGTCCCGGAAGCAGCTGCTCCTTTAACCCCGTCCTGTCTGAGCTAAGAACAGACGCCCTCCGGCGACCTACAATCAGAGGCGGGGCCAAATCCAAAGCTGAGCCCTGGGAGCTGTGAGAACAAAGAAGAGAAAGGGAAATCTCTCCCAGCTGCCTCAGGAGCAGCGGATTAAAGCTCCACGATCAACTTGATGTACCCTGCATCTGTGGACAACATGAACAGACAACGAATCATCCCAAATTGAGGAGGTAGACTTTGAGAGGAAAATTTATTATTTTTTCCCCTCTTCCTCTTTTTGTGAGTGTGCATGTGTATGCTTCTGTGTGAGATTTTGTCTGTATAGCTTTGCTTCCACCATTTGTCATAGGGTTCTATCCATCTGTTTTGTTTTTTTTTCTTTAAAGAAAATTTTTTTTCTTAATAATTATTTTTATTTTAATGCTTTATTTTATCTTACTTTATTTTATTTTATCTTCTTTTTTTCTTTCTTTCCTTCCTTCCCTCCTTCCTCTCTCCCTCCCTCCTGCCTTTCTTTCTTTCTTTCTTTCCTTCTACTTTTTCTCCCTTTTATTCTGAGCCCAGTGGATGAAAGGTTCTTGGTGCTGCAGCAAGGAGTCAGTGCTGTGCCTCTGAGGTGGGAGAGCCAACTTCAGGACACTGGTCCACAAGAGACTTCCCAGCTCCACATAATATCAAACGGCAAAAATCTCCCAGAGACCTCCATCTCAACACCAGCACCCAGCTTCACTCAACGACCAGCAAGCTACAGTGCTAGACACCCTATGCCATACAACTAGCAAGACAGGAACACAACCCCACCCATTAGCAGAGAGGCTGCCTAAAATCATAAGTCCACAGACACTCCAAAACACACCACCAGACGTGGACCTGCCCACCAGAAAGACAACATCCAGCCTCATCCACCAGAACACAGGCACTACTCTCCTCTACCAGGAAGCCTACACAACCCACTGAACCAACTTTAGCCACTGGGGACAGACACCAAAAACAACGGGAAGTACGAACCTGCACCCTGCAAAAAGGAGACCCCAAACACAGTAAGATAAGCAAAATGAGAAGACAGAAAAACACACAGCAGATGAAGGAGCAAGATAAAAACCCACCAGAACTAACAAATGAAGAGGAAATACGCAGTCTACCTGAAAAAGAATTCAGAATAATGATAGTAAAGATGATCCAAAATCTTGGAGAGAATAGACAAAATGCAAGAAACATTTAACAAGGACCTAGAAGAACTAAAGATGAAACAAGCAACGATGAACAACACAATAAATGAAATTAAAAATAGTCTAGATGGGATCAATAGCAGAATAACTGAGGCAGAAGAACGAATAAGTGACCTGGAAGACAAAATACTGGAAATAACTACTACAGAGCAGAATAAAGAAAAAAGAATGAAAAGAACTGAGGACAGTCTCAGAGACCTCTGGGACAACATTAAACGCACCAATATTTGAACTATAGGGGTCCCAGAAGAAGAAGAGAAGATGACAGGGACTGAGAAACTATTTGAAGAGATTATCGTTGAAAATTTCCCTAATATGGGAAAGGAAATAGTTAATCAACTCCAGGAAGCACAGACAGTGCCATACAGGAAAAATCCAAGAAGAAACATGCCAAGACACATATTAATCAAACTGTCAAAAATTAAATACAAACAAAACATATTAAAAGCAGCAAGGGAAAAACAACAAATAACATACAAGGGAATCCCCATAAGGTTAACAGCTGATCTTTCAGCAGAAACTCTGCAAGCCAGAAGGGACTGGCAGGACATATTTACAGTGATGAAAGAGAAAAACCTGCAACCAAGGTTACTCTACTCAGCAAGGATCTCATTCAGATTTGATGGAGAAATTAAAACCTTTACAGACAAGCAAAAGCTGAGAGAGTTCAGCACCATCAAACCAGCTTTACAACAAATGCTAAAGGATCTTCTCTAGGCAAGAAACACAAGAGAAAGAAAAGACCTACAATAACGAACCCAAAACAATTAAGAAAATGGGAATAGGAACATACATATCAATAATTACCTTAAATGTAAATGGACTAAATGCTCCCACCAAAAGACACAGATTGGCTGAATGGATACAAAAACAAGACCCACATATGCTGTCTACAAGAGACCCACTTCAGACCTAGAGACACATACAGACTGAAAGTAAGGGGATGGAAAAAGATATTCCATGCAATGGAAACCAAAAGAAAGCTGGAGAAGCAATTCTCATATCAGACAAAATAGACTTTAAAATAAAGACTATTAGAAGAGACAAAGAAGGACAACACATAATGATCAAGGGATCGATCCAAGAAGATATAACAATTGTAAATATTTATGCACCCACATAGAAGCACCTCAATACATAAGGCAAATACTAACAGCCATAAAAGGGGACATCGACAGTAACACATTCATAGTAGGGGACTTTAACACCCCACTTTCACCAATGGACAGATGAAAATAAATAAGGACACACAAGCTTTAAAGCTTATTTTCATCCAAAATGAAAATAAATAAGGACACACAAGCTTTAAATGATACATTAAACAAGACGGACTTAATTGATATTTATAGGACATTCCATCCAAAAACAACAGAATACACATTTTTCTCAAGTGCTCATGGAACATTCTCCAGGATAGATCATATCTTGGGTCAAATATCAAGCCTTGGTAAATTTAAGAAAATTGAAATTGTACCAATTATCTTTTCTGACCACAACCCTATGAGACTAGATATCAATTACAGGAAAAGATCTGTAAAAAATACAAACACATGGAGGCTAAACATACACTACTTAATAACGAAGTGATCACTGAAGAAATCAAAGAGGAAATCAAAAAATACCTAGAAACAAATGACAATGGAGACACGACAACAAAAAACCTATGGGATGCAGCAAAAGCAGTTTTAAGTGGAAAGTTTATAGCAATACAATCCTACCTTAAGAAACAGGAAACATCTCGAATAAACAACCTAACCTTGCACCTAAAGCCATTAGAGAAAGAGAACAAAAAAACCCCAAAGTTAGCAGAAGGAAAGAAATCATAAAAATCAGATCAGAAATAAATGAAAAAGAAATGAAGGAAACAATACAAAGAACAACAAAATTAAAATCTGGTTCTTTGAGAAGATAAACAAAATTGATAAACCATTAGCCAGACTCATCAAGAAAAAAAGGGAGAAGAATCAAATCAATAGAATTAGAAATGAAAAAGGAGAAGTAACAACTGACACTGCAGAAATACAAAAGATCACGAGAGATTACTACAAGCAACTCTATGCCAATAAAATGGACAACCTGGAAGAAATGGACAAATTCTTAGAAATGCACAACTGCCAAGACTGAATCAGGAAGAAATAGAAAATATGAACAGACCAATCACAAGCACTGAAATTGAGACTGTGATTTAAAATCTTCCAACAAACAAAAGCCCGGGACCAGACGGCTTCACAGGTGATTACTATCAAACATTTAGAGAAGAGCTAACACCTATTCTTCTCAAACTCTTCCAAAATATACCAGAGGGAGGAACACGCCCAAACACATTCTACGAGGCCACCATCACCCTGATACCAAAACCAGACAAAGACGTCATAAAGAAAGAAAACTACAGGCCAATATCACTGATGAACATAGACGCAAAAATCCTAAAAAAATATACTAGCAAAAGAATCCAACAGCACATTAAAAGGATCATACACCATGATCAAGTGGGGTTTATTCCAGGAATGCAAGGATACTTCAATATACGCAAATCAATCAAAGTGATACACCATGTTAGCAAACTGCAGGAGAAAAACCATATGATCATCTCAATAGATGCAGAGAAAGCTTTTGACAAAATTCAACACACATTTATGATAAATACCCTGCAGAAAGTAGGCATAGAGAGAACTTGCCTCAACATAATAAAGGCCATATATGACAAACCCACTGCCAACATTGTCCTCAATGATGAAAAACTTAAACAATTTCCACTAAGATCAGGAACAGGACAAGGTTGCCCACTCTCACCACTCTTATTCAACATAGGTTTGGAAGTTTTAGCCACAGCAATCAGAGAAAAAAAGGAAATAAAAGGAATCCAAATCGGAAAAGAAGAAGTAAAGCTGTCACCGTTTGCAGATGACATGATCCTATACATAGAGAATCCTAAAGATGCTACCAGAAAACTACTAGAGCTAATCAATGAATTTGGTAAAGTAGCAGGATACAAAATTAATGCACAGAAATATCTGGCATTCCTCTATACTAATGATGAAAAATTTAAAAGTGAAATCAAGAAAACACTCCCATTTACCATTGCAACAAAAATAATAAAATATCTAGGAATAAACCTACCTAAGGAGATAAAAGAGCTCTATGCAGAAAATTATAAGACACTGATTAAAGAAATTTAAGATGATATAAACAGATGGAGAGATACACCATGCTCTTGGATTGGAAGAATCAACATTGTGAAAATGACTCTACTACCCAAAGCAATCTACACATTCAATGCAATCCCTATCAAACTACCACTGGCATTTTTCACAGAACTAGTACAAAAAATTTCACAATTTGTATGGAAACACAAAAGATCCCGAATAGCCAAAGCAATCTGGAGAAAGAAAAATGGAGCTGGAGGAATCAGGCTCCCTGACTTCAGACTATACTACAAAGCTACAGTAATCAAGACAGTATGGTACTGGCACAAAAACAGAAAGATAGATCAATGGAACAGGATAGAAAGCCCAGAGATAAACCCACACACATATGGTCACCTTATTTTTGATAAAGGAGGCAAGAATATACAGTGGAGAAAAGACAGCCTCTTCAATAAGTTTTGCTGGGAAAACTGAACAGGTACATGTAAAGGTATGAAATTGGAACACTCCCTAACACCATACACAAAAGTAAGCTCAAAATGGATTAAAGACCTAAATGTAAGGCCAGACACTATCAAACTCTTAGAGGAAAACATAGGCAAAACACTCTATGACATACATCACAGCAAGATCCTTTTTTACCCACCTCCTAGAGAAATGGAAATAAAAACAAAAATAAACAAATGGGACCTAATGAAACTTAAAAGCTTTTGCACAGCAAAGGAAACCCTAAACAAGACCAAAAGACAATCCTCAGAATGGGAGAAAATATTTGCAAATGAAGCAACTGACAAAGGATTAATCTCCAAAATTTATAAGCAGCTCATGCAGCTTAATAACAAAAAAACAAACAACTCAATCCAAAAATGGGCAGAAGACCTAAATAGACATTTCTCCAAAGAAGATATACAGATTGCCAACAAGCACATGAAAGAATGCTCAATATCATTAATCATTAGAGAAATGCAAATCAAAACTACAATGAGATATCATCTCACACTGGTCAGAATGGCCATCATCAAAAAATCTTTAAACAATAAATGCTGGAGAGGGTGTGGAGAAAAGGGAACCCTCTTGCACTGTTGGTGGGAATGTGAATTGATACAGCCACTATGGAGAACAGTATGGAGGTTCCTTAAAAACCTACAAATAGAACTACCATACGACCCAGCAATCCCACTACTGGGCATATACCCTGAGAAAACCATAATTCAAAAAGAGTCATGTACCAAAATGTTCATTGCAGCTCTATTTACAATAGCCAGGAGATGGAAACAACCTAGGAGCCCTTCATCGGATGAATGGATAAAGAAGATGTGGCACATATATACAATGGAATGTTACTCAGCCATAAAAAGAAACAAATTTGAGTTATTTGTGGTGAGGTGGATGGACCTAGAGTCTGTCATACAGAGTGAAGTAAGTCACAAGGAGAAAGACAAATATCGTATGCTAACACATATATATGGAATCTAAAAAAACAACATCAACAAAAAAAAAAGGTTCCTAAGAACCTAGGGGCAGGACAGGAATAAAAAGTTAGAGAATGACCTTGAGGACATGGGGAGGGGGAAGGGTAAGCTGGGACCAAGTGAGAGAGTGGCATGGACATATATACACTACCAAACGTAAGGTAGATAGCTAGTGGGAAGCAGCCGCATAGCACAGGGAGATCAACTTGGTGCTCTGTGACCACCTAGAGGGGTGGGAGGGAAACCCAAGAAGGAGGAGATATTGGGATGTATGTATATGTATAGCCGATTCACTTTGTTATAAAGCAGAAACTAACACACCATTTTAAAGCAATTATACTTCAATAAAGATGTTTAAAAAAAATCCTGACTTTACTGTATATTTATTATGAGTAACATAAAAAAGAGAACTAGTTTTGAAAATCAAATAATTTATACAATAATAAATGTTCATTCTTATAGACCCACATAAAGACACAACCTGTGTTCTCAATAATGCTCTAATGCAAGGGATCTTAAAGTGTAGTCTCAGATAAGCAGTATCTGCTTCACCTGGCAGCTTGTTAAAAATGCAAATTATCTGGCCCTACCGGACTCCTAGTGAATCAGAAACTCTGGGGTGGGGCCCACCAACCTGTGATTTAATAAGCGTTCCACATTATACTGATGCACCCTAAAATTTGAGAACCACTGCTCTAATCTAATCTATTAAGTTTAAATTGGTGTTTTATAAAATAAGACAAGACTTTCATACTACTAATTCAACCTTGTACACTTTTCACAGGCATGTTTGCAAGGAAACCTAGAGGCAGGTAAAATTCACCTTTTCTGTGGCTTTTGAGAAGCCGGATACCACTTCCATTTCTCTTCCTCCTAACCAATTATTTTGGGGAGATTTTTGGTTTTGATCTATTTTCACTTAACATCTCTTGAGACAATGAAGAAAGTTGGGGTACATTTCCTTGAGCTGAGTTAGCAGTTTCTAGCTAGAATATGCTTTCTTTCAAATCTTCATTCATTACCTTTCAGCAGCTTAACAGTGTCATTGATTACTATAACTATAGATCCAAGCTGAATATTTTCAAGAAAAGTAATACTACACTTACTAGCTATTTCAGGTCAGAAATACTGATGTATCCTTTATTAACACTTGCATTTTTAAAAACTTGTTAGAATAGTATGTTGCTTTAATTTAGACACTGAAAATAGAAGAAGACTGCAAATTGAAATGAGTTTCCCAATCCTTCATAATCATCACCTCCACATAGAAGTACTTAGAGGCAGGGGGAAAAAAACATCAAAAGATACGAATAATTTTTAAACTATACAAAGCATAAATTCTTAACTCTCCATCATTCAGTGTCTTATTTCAGAGTGACTAAATACAAGGGTTGAATATTTCAATATACAAAAGTGCATAGTTTTGTTCTTTTTCTTTCTTATTAATGGTTTCCACAGGTATTTGATTTACAGAGCTGGGTCTCTGATAAATATATTTCATATTACCTCAGGGCTTCTCAGAGGTTGACAGAAGCCTGAACTTCCATTTTTGAGGTCTCCAGTATTTACATAAATAGTAATAGTAGATATGCTAAAGGTAGATACAAAAACTGTGGTTTATCCCATAAATCTAAACCAAAGCTAACACATTTATCACATTAAAAAATATTGTATAAGTTCATTTAGAGATTATACTAAATTTGATGTTCTTTACAAATGTGAGACACTGGGCTAGAACATCTTCTCCACCTCTGCTTCCGCCACTGCCACAGGTTCTTTGCTGTCTAAAATGAGTGTTGCATAAACTGGAATCTCTTGGGAGGAAAAATTATTCCCCAGGCTTCATACTCCTGGGTTAGGGAAGAAAACAGGAAGGAAAGGCTAGAGGGGACAACGGTTGACACTGCTATCTATTGCCTCTTTACCTTCTTCTGGGCAAGTAAAGAGGAAGGAAATATGGGCAAGTAAAGAGGAAGGAAATATAGGCAACATATCTATCTGCTATTACACTGGCTTAAATTTCATATGTGCACTGATGGGAACTTGTGGAATAGAGCTATAAGACTTGACTATCTCATAGGAAAACAACACAGAATCCTAAGGTGTCTGTACTTCCAGTTAGATGGTTAGAGTAGCAATCACTGGTGAAGGTAGCAATTCTCCCCAAAGATTCAGGAAATTTGCGCCTCCAATCAAAGATTCATGAATCTTTTCTATTTCCTGAAATCTTGTAGAAGAGCCTGACCTCCTATCCCTATATCAATACGTAAGTAACAGAAGAGCAGGGAAGGTTCCTGCTTTTATTTTCTTACTAAAATATTATTTAATATTTAGTAGGTGGACCATTTAGTAGATGTTCAATAATTTTTCTTTTTTTTTCTTTTTATAACTGAAATGAAGACTGTAAAGGTGCTTGGATGACAGAGCAAGTTCTCTGGAAAAGATGCATTTAAAAAAAAATGTAAGTTCTTAAAATTCCTGAAAGGCACAAGACTCCCGGGGGGTGGGGGGTGGGGGGGACCACAACAAAATTAATTAATTAATTTTAAAAAACAATCTAATACATGTCATCTGGCAAAAGAATTCTACCATCTTGACATTTTCATAGGCTTCCAGAAGGAGTAATTCGTTCAGTTACTTCTATAACCTCTTTATCAAAAGAGCAAAAAGAATACACAACTTTCAGGCTTTTTAAATTTTCAAGCTAACTCAAAACATGAGAATCTAATCGAAGATCTCGCTATACAGTATCCAAATGCTCCCTTAAAGTTAATAAACGACCAAAATGTTTAATTTCTGTATTATTTGGGTCTCTTTCAATTCCAACAAGGCAGAAATTTCAACTCAAGCTGCCTTAAGACAAAACTGAATTTGGTGATTTGTATTTGAAAATATCCAAAGTTAGGACCTTTTTTCAGCAGCAGCTGGGTTCAGAGCTCAAATATCCCCATCTAGGTTTAGCTTTCCTCCAACTCACAGGTATGCCTGAGTATTTGCTTCATTCCCAGACTTCACATGGTGACACAAAGAAGCTCTAAGCTCACAACTCACTCTGCAAAGTCCAATGGAAGGGAGTCCCTTTCTTAAGGGGGCCAAAAAAAGTCCCAAAACGGTGCTTTCTTGTCTCTGACTGGCTAGACTTGGTCATATACTTTTCTGTAAACCAGTCCTAGCTACCAGGAAGACATAATGCTTCTAATGGCCATACCTGAGTCGTGGGTCACCCAGTGAGTCATAGTAGTGGCTGACATCACCTGAAGCTTATGGGCCGAGGGGTGCTGGTACGATCCTCAAAATAAACGAGGGTACTGTTTCCATGAAGAGGAGCGAGTAGCTGCAAAGCAAAACCACAAATATCCACTACAAGTTATCATTAGTAGATCCACTTCCCCCTCTTAGTAAAACTGTCACATATGCTATGTTAGTGGGTCAAAATGGAATCTAAAAGAAAAAACAAAAAAAAATCATTCGATTGAGGCTCCTGATCAACCTATAGTTCAGAAGAGTGTAACCTCACACCTTGTATCCAAAATGTTGCTCCAGTTGTTGGCCTTCCATTTGTCTTCAGGAGCTGGAACACGTGGCCTTTAGAAAGCCCGCAAATAGTGGCAATTCCCTGCTTACAACCTCGAAGCCGCCCGCCTTGCTCTGCCAGGTCCAGTGTCACTGGCGGGAGCGTGACCAGAGGGGACTACGAGGGTGAGCCCGCCCCCCCTTCCAGGCGCCGCCTCAAGGACTCGCACCCACTTCCCACGCGGCGCAACCCTTCTCATCCTTGGCGGCCGCTACCAATACTGCCCGCAGTGGCCGTCGGAACCGGACGACCGAGACGGGACGCCCGAGGTCCCCAAGCCGAGGGCTGGGCAGGCAGACCCGGGTGCGAGGCGGGCGGATGAAGGCGCCTCCAGCCCCCTGGCTCCCGCCTCTTCCCCTTAAGCCGGCGGGCGGGCGCGGGCGCGGGCGGGTCGGGAGCCGTGAGGCAGCGTGAGGGCGGCGCCGGCGCTGCCGGGCGGGTCCCGGGGCCGCGGAGCGCGTCGGAGCGAGCGCACGAGCCCCCCGCGCGTCCGCCGCGCTCGCCCCGCGGCCGCTCCCGCCCGGCGCCGCCCGCGCTCCTGGATCCGCGAGGCGCCCACCGGACGCGGCCGCGGGGACCCGGACGTGCGAGGGCGGGGCCGCTCCCGCCGGGCTCCCGGCACCACGTCGCCCCTGAAAGAAGCCCGAACGGCGGGGCTGCCGCGAGGAGCCGCGGAGGCTGAGGACCCGGGAAGGCGGATCCCGCGGACGCCCGCAGCCCGAGGAAACCACCAGGGACCGGGCGGTCCTCGGCGACTTGGAATGCGGACTCCAGAGGCGGCGCGCACGGTCAGGGCAAGTTTCTCGCGGTTTGAAGGGGTCCTGAAACCGCCACTCGTTTTATTTAATTGTCCTTTCCCCTACTGTTTTAAATAAGTTTATTTAGACAGTGAAGAAAAAAAATAGATTCCTGGATGACTGTAGGTTTGTAAATATAATCCCGAAAGTTTTGCATGGTGTGGTTATTTGCTTATGCATATTTATTAATCTGTTAACTCTTCAGCTAGACAGAAAATTGACATTTTAAATATTGTTTGAGGAACATTACAAGTTCGCTGCTGCGTTCAGGCATTGTGTTATTTATCAGCTTAGTTAGCATCTGTCTTCCCGAAGTGGTACCCAAACCTGTCCCTTGGCGACCGGTCTTGCATGTGACACTCTTGCCCTCTAGTGCCTCAGCAGCTTGGTAGCAGTTTGATGGCTAATATTAATGAGTTGTTACATAACACAAGGGTACTTGGGCCTGAACTGGTTACTGCTGCCACTTTTTACAAAAGCCAAAAGGCTGAGCCGGTGGTAGTGGATACTGCTGTTTCAGTTTCTTTTCTATCTATTGAAACTTTCTCAAGCGTTTTCAGCTCTTTCTGTTTTCATTCCAGGTAAGTGTGTCTATTTATTTATACTATACATTAATGGCTCACTCATAAATGTAGGAGTAGCAACTTTGTTTTTAATTAATCTAAGAATTTCAGGATTGAGTAAGTGCCTAATTTTATCTTTATAGAAGAAATAGAGCATTTAATTAAATTGAGTGAAATAAAGAACTGTCTTCTCCCGGTGTAATATTAAAGCTTCTCTTTTATAAAATTAAAGTGTTAAGGGGATGATCCCTTATAATTGTTTAAGATCTCCACCAAGAACTTGTAATTATTCTGCAGTAGATTTGTTAGACAGAACAAATGTCTGTTGCTTGATGGACTAGAAATTTGTAAGCAACATCAGAGATTTAAGCTATACCTGTTTACCTATACAGTAATGATCCTCAACAAATCTTTCTATTTGATGCAATTCATTTTATAAACATTATGTTAAATTGTACAGTTAATAAAATTAAATGCAACTGGCAAGAAATAGCCTAAGTATTGAATACAGAAGCTTTAAGTTAAAAGAAAATACATATTCTTCCATTTAATATATCCACTTTTTCTGAAGAAGAACTAAGTTTCATTTTTTTAAGAGGTTTACCTAGATCATCTTCCAACAAGTTCTTCTAGTTCTTCTAATATCTGGAAACTATTTAAGCCTCAAACTCATTTAAAGTTGAAATTTATCCATATTCTTTATAAACATATTGGAGTATGGCAACATATGTAATCTGGAAGAGTTTAAAGGAATTCATTCCTAAGTAATGTAAACAACTAAATCTTAATATTAAAATACAAATCAGATATTGAGACACATGAGAAACTGACCTCAAATCCACTTTTTCTTTTTCTTAGAAAATACATTATCAACTATTGAACAGTGCTGTTCACCACTAGAGAGCAGAGTGATGTGGAAGAGAAACTCTCAAACATCTGATATTCACCTGAAGGGCATTTTTTCCCTTTTTCTTTAGCCATAGCTCCCTATTAACATTGTATTTGAGAAGTAGATTTCAAAAATAAATTTGAAAGAGATTCTTTTGGAAAATAGTACTGAACATATCAAGAGGCTTGCCTTAACAGAAACTCTTTTCCTTTTCTTTCTCCAGTTAACACAGACAGTATCTGCCACCTCTCTGATATTTTTATTGTTTTTGTTTATGGTCTTGATGGGAAAGCAGAAGCCTTCTTTCTTTGTCTAAGTAAATATTGATATTAAACTGGTCACATGAGTTAATTTTCTACATAGTCTTTAGAATAAAGATTCTCACATTACTAAAATATTTTAGATAAAATAAAACTTTTATCTCTTTCTAGAGAAATTTGTTATAGTTCAGTTGAGTTGAGTTATAGTATACCATTTCTTTTAATACATTTCCTTGAGAAAACTATTGTTTCTGAAGATTACGGCAAATATTAGAGTAATTTGTGGTATAACTGCAAGGCTTGTTGAAAAAAATATAGTGGAAGTGATACCCAGGCATTTGAGGTTCTTTCTTTCTGAACAATATATCCTGCTGAAGAAGTTATTATGAGCTAGAATCTATAAATTCAAAGGTTGACTTGTCATTAAGAATTTTAAAATGATAAAGAAATTACAAATTTTTCTTTTAATTCAGGGAATCTTACATGACTTCCTTGAATCCTGGTTGAATCTCAACTGTTCTTTGGTGATTAGTGGCAACTTTTAAATTTAAATAAAATTTGAGGTTAAAATACTTTGGTGATTTGTATGCGCTAGAAAAACAGCGACATAGAATTGGTGATAAAAACACTATTCTCAACTAAGTAAATGCCTTGGACTTCTAATTGCTTAACAGTTTAGACAATAGGGGAAAGACAGTGGAAGTTTACTTATCCTGTGCTGTGGCTGTTGGTGATGAGCACTCACACTGAAATGCACGAACTCTGAACACCTGTCCATATTCGAGGATGCTGCCAGGCCACAAAAGTAAGAGCTTGCATTATAATAGTAACTAGTGTGAACAATGCTCACAGTTGTGAACAATGCTCACAGTTGTTTTATAACTGAAGTTTCTCTTAGAATACCCAAGAATTGGTTTTAGAAAACCAACTGATTTATTTGTCTGTTTGTTTTTAATAAAAACTATATCCTTAGGCTCTGGGACATCACAATGAGTGATTTATCGCTTCAAGTTGAGCTAAACATTTTTCATCAATTTCACGTAAGTTACATAACTAGAAAAAAAAGTCAGGCCCTGCTGCAAGTATCCTGTATAATAAATTATTTTACAAAAACTCCTACAAATTAATGAGGGCTGTAACTCTTCACTAGTTGCCCAAAAATCAAGTATTAAAGTTCTATACTAAAACCTTTTAGCATCTCCGTGATGGGTATCCATTTTATGTACATTTCACTTTTAAATCTTTTTCTTTGATTACAGTGTTTGAGAATAACATGAAGTTAGATCTGGCTTCTAGGTCTGGTTCTGCCATGAGAGCTGTAGCCTTGGACAACTCCCTTGCTGACTCTGGGCCTTGGTCCCTCACCTGGAAAATAAGGATCTCAGAGATCCTTTCGTATCCTCTTTATTGCCCAACACTGTGGAAATTGTTCTGGAGTACAGGACAAAAAGACATGAAAAAAAGTAAAGAATAATGCAAAACTAAACTTATTGAGAATAAACTTACTGAGTACTACAGTCTAGAATTTTAGTAGTACATATGTTAAGTCATTAAAATGACAGCTAACGCTCAGAATGGTTATGTGTACCAGGCACTGTTCTAAGCACTTTACTTACTAATTTTCAGCTCATGCAATCTTCACAAAGATTATTTGAGGTAGATACTGTAATTATTTCCACTTCACAGATGAAGAAATTGAGGCACTGAGAGGTTACCTACATGTCTAAGATGGCATCCCTGCCAAGTGGTAAAGCTGGGATTCAGTTTGAGTCTGGCTCCAATGCACATGCCCTTAACAACTAAATTACACTGTAACTCTATATGTTTCAAATATTTGTGCTTGATATGCCTCTTGATATAATATAGGAAATTCATGTACCACTCTACTCATTTCCACTACTTCTACCCTTACATATGAAATGATCATTCATTTATTCAAGAAAAATTTACTCAGCACCAACTATTGTTCCAGACTTAAAGCGGTTCCCAGAACCCTTATATGTGGTGCCTTCCCTAATGGGGTATATATAATCTAGTTTAGGTGATTTCTTCCTCCTCGCTTCCCAAATGAGTTGTGTCACTTGTTCTAAAAGATGCCCAAGGCAACAGAGGAAGAATTTGTCTAACTTCTTCATTGATGCATCCATAGGATGGAGAGTAAGAGAACCAGGACCTCAGACCTCCTCAGGACTCCCTATCATATTTTTTCATTGCTCCTCTCTGCTCTTTTTGCATTATCGACTCTGCAGATTGGCTGCCTCTGCTTCTCTGGTTCATGTAAACTGCCCTAAAACAGCCAAAAACTGGTTTGTAACTTTACATCTTTTTTTAAAAATTTTAACATCCTTATTGGAGTATAATTGCTTTACAATGGTGTGTTAGTTTCTGCTGTATAACAAAGTGAACCAGTGTACATATATATATGTTCCTATATCTCTTCCCTCTTGCGTCTCCCTCCCTTCCACCCTCCCTATCCCACCGCTCTAAGTGGTCACAAACCACCTAGCTGAACTCCCTGTGCTATGTGGCTGCTTCCCACTAGCTATCTATTTTATGTTTGTTAGAGTACATATGTCCATGCCACTCTCTCACTTCGTCCCAGTTTACCCTTCCCCCTCCCTGTGTCCTCAAGTCCATTCTCTACATCTGCGTCTTTATTCCTGTCCTGCCCCTAGGATCTTCAGAACCTTTTTTTTTTCTTTTTTTTAGAGTCCATATATATGTGTTAGCACACGGTATTTGTTTTTCTCCTTCTGACTTACTTCACTCTGTATGACAGACTCTAGGTCCATCCACCTCACTACAAATAACTCAATTTCATTTCTTTTTATGGCTGAGTAATATTCCATTGTATATATGTGCCGCATCTTCTTTATCCATTCATCTGTTGATGGACACTTAGGTTGCTTCCATGTCCTGGCTATTGTAAATAGAGCTGCAATGAACATTTTGGTACATGACTCTTTTTGAATTATGGTTTTCTCACGGTAAATGCCCAGTAGTGGGATTGCTGGGTCATATGGTAATTCTATCTGTAGTTTTTTAAGGAACCTCCATACTGTTCTCCATAGTGGCTGTATCAATTCACATTCCCACCAACAGTGCAAGAGGGTTCCCTTTTCTCCACACCCTCTCCAGCATTTATTGTTTCTAGATTTTTTTGATGATGGCCATTCTGACTGGTGTGAGATGATATCCCATTGCAGTTTTGATTTGCATTTCTCTAATGATTAATGATGTTTAGCATTCTTTCATGTGTTTGTTGGCAATCTGTATATCTTCTTTGGAGAAATGTCTATTTAGGTCTTCTGCCCATTTTTGGATTGGGTTGTTTGTTTTTTTGTTATTGAGCTGTATGAGCTGCTTGTAAATTTTGGAGATTAATCCTTTGTCAGTTGCTTCATTTGCAAATATTTTCTCCCATTCTGAGGGTTGTCTTTTGGTCTTGTTTATGGTTTCCTTTGCTGTGCAAAACATTTAAGTTTCATTAGGTCCCATTTGTTTATTTTTGTTTTTATTTCCATTTCTCTAGGAGGTGGGTCAAAAAGGATCTTGCTGTGGTGTATGTATAGAGTGTTCTGCCTATGTTTTCCTCTAAGAGTTTGATAGTATCTGGCCTTACATTTAGGTCTTTAATCCATTTTGAGTTTATTTTTGTGTATGGTGTTAGGGAGTGTTCCAATTTCATACTTTTACATGTAGCTGTCCAGTTTTCCCAGCACCACTTATTGAAGAGGCTGTCTTTTCTCCACTGTATATTCTTGCCTCCTTTATCAAAGATAACGTGACCATATGTGCGTGGGTTTATCTCTGGGCTTTCTATCCTGTTCCATTGATCTATCTTTCTGTTTTTGTGCCAGTACCATACTGTCTTGATTACTGTAGCTTTGTAGTATAGTCTGAAGTCAGGGAGCCTGATTCCTCCAGCTCCATTTTTCATTCTCAAGATTGCTTTGGCATTTCGGGGTCTTTTGTGTTTCCATACAAATTGTGAATTTTTTTGTTCTAGTTCTGTGAAAAATGCCAGTGGTAGTTTGATAGGGATTGCATTGAATCTGTAGATTGCTTTGGGTAGTAGAGTCATTTTCACAATGTTGATTCTTCCAATCGAAGAACATGGTATGTCTCTCCATCTATTTGTATCATCTTTAATTTCTTTCATCATTGTCTTATAATTTTCTGCATACAGGTCTTTTGTCTCCTTAGGTAGGTTTATTCCTAGATATTTTATTCTTTTTGTTGCAATGGTAAATGGGAGTGTTTTCTTAATTTCACTTTCAGATTGTTCATCATTAGTGTATAAGAATGCCAGAGATTTCTGTGCATTAATTTTGTATCCTGCTACTTTACCAGATTCATTGATTAGCTCCAGTAGTTTTCTGGTAGCATCTATAGGATTCTCTATGTATAGTATCATGTCATCTGCAAACAGTGACATCTTTATTTCTTCTTTTCCAATTTGGATTCCTTTTATTTTGTTTTCTTCCCTGATTGCTGTGGCTAATACTTCCAAAACTGTGTTGAATAATTGTGGTGAGAGTGGGCAACCTTGTCTTGTTCCTGATCTTAGTGGAAATGGTTTCAGTTTTTCACCATTGAGGATGATGTTGGCTGTGGGTTTGTCATATATGGCCTATATTATGTTGAGGAAAGTTCCCTCTATGCCTACTTTCTGGAGAGTTTTTATGTAACTTTACATCTTATGGCCTAGGCAAACCATAAGAGACTGGGTTAATAATCTCTTGTTCCCATGTCTCTGAAGAGGGCAAAAATGACAAGGTTATATCCTGAAAGCTGCACTGGCAGTATCATAATGCCCTACTGTTAAGCATGTACTGATACATACATTCTAGTTGAATTTAAGAGGATATAGGCAGACTTTTTCCCCTATAAGTCATACAGGCAGAGCAAACAGCAAGCAGCAGTGTGATAGTTTTCTTCTCTTGCCTCACCTCATGGCATAACACTGAGGGAATTGAACAAAATATATTCTTTCCTTCATAATTGCAATTTGCAATTCTTTCCTTCATAATTGCAAATTGCAATAGAAAGTCATTTTGCATCAATATATCAAACAAAGCTAATATCCCCAAGTGCAGCTTTTCTCCCATCCATCTTACAAAAAAAAAAAACAGTTCTAGAAACAGAGTATTATTCTTGGTTGTACTCCATGCAAATCAGCATCTTACTTGTCTACCACAGCAGGGTTCAATAAATATGACAGAATTTCACACATTCTTTCTCAGAGAAAAGCATGTTCTTTGTCAATTTTTTAATATCACTGAATTACTTTTAGCAAATTCACGTAATGTATTTGAGGCCTCCCAATGAATTTTTCAACACTATAAAATACAGTTAATTCTGTGAAAGAGGAATATTGTCAAGATCTTTTAAATATCTTTCATTTATGTTAGAACCTGAAGTTCTTTAGTTATTAATACACATTTTCCAGATGGCAATCTTTTTTTCACATTTCTTGTGCTGCCAACATGATTCTGTTCCATTTGGAAATTGATTTTTACTTTGGGATGATGTTGGGTGTTAGTGGAAGAAAAAAGATAGGTTACAGTGACAAGTAGGTGCTTCTCCTTGCAGATTTTGCAATGTTTTGCCAACTGTATGTTTGTATATAGTCAGTTCTTCACTATGTATATGAAATGGCCTGTGATTCCAAATATTGCTCCCTCCGCCTTTCATTAATGTAGATAATTAAATAATGGCTAATGTTTCCTCGGTGGAAAACAGATGTTTTCCTTTTTAAAAACAGATGCATTGCAAAACAACCCTAACCACTCTGAATTCTGAAAAATATCAGGAAGGGGGAAATCGGTATTTGAGTAAGAGTCAGTAAAAGGTACATTGTGGATGTGCCTGGTTTGTGGCTGTGGTCGAGGTGGTCACTGCCGTTCACAGTGTTTATGTTATCACCCTGACTGAGGCCGACGTGACTGATGGAGGGTGTTCATTCATGGAAGATGGTTTGACTTCGTGACTGCTCTGGTTTGTGAATGCAGCTGCTATTTGTAAAATTTAGTAGAGGCTCTTTTTCACTCACTTTACAAGTATTCAGTGGGATGTGTTGATATCAAGAATACAGAAGTGAACAGGGCAAGTACTTACAGATTCTTCCCAACTATGAAGAAATACTACGCAGAAAATCACATGACTAACTATGGAACATGACTAATCACATTATAACTATGGAATGTGCTGCAGAGTTCAAGTAGATGGTGATGTGAGAGTGTGTTACAGGGATCCCTGACAGATCTAGGGAATCAGGGAGGCTTTTGTGAGGCAGGGACATTTATGCTTAGAGCCACAGGATTTGGACAATGAAGCCAAATGAGAAGAGCAGAGAAAACTTCCAGACAAAGAGAACAGCATGTGAGAAGACCCTGAGTCAGTAAAGAGCTCCAGGCAGAGCTCCTGCCTGGAGCTTAGCCGGGAGCACACCATCGAATCAGGCCTGAGATGTCAGAGTGGGAAGCATACCTCAGTGTCTTGTGGGATGTGTATAGGAATTTGGGTTTTAATCCGTAAGTGAGATAGGCAGCCATTGTCGGATTTTCAGCTTGGAAGAAACAATCAGATTTGTACTTTGATGCTGGATTGAAAAAAGTACAGTGGGAGCCAAGAGTGTTTATGGCGGGGCTAGTGGTTGTCGTAGTTCAGGTGAGAGGGACATTGCCTGGAAAAGGAGAGAAAAGCACTGGGTCAGATGAGTTTTAGAAAATGGAAATGAGAGCTCTTGGGTCTATTTAGATAAGCAGGAGTGAGGGAAAAGAAGGTGTCAAGGGTGAGCCACCAGATGGTTGTGGGAAGATGAAGATGGTGTTAGAGGGTGGATCACAAATTCAGTTATGGACAGGTTAAGCTTGCTTGTGACATGATTCCAGTGGAGTCAAGGAGCGGTGGGTCTATAATAAGAAAAGGCACAGTTACTGTGAGTTGTTATTATACCAAATCGATAGTTCAGTTTGGAGTCCTGGAGCTTTGAGTTACAAATAAACATTTGGAATTTGGGGGAGCATGGAGGGTAATGAAAGCCAGGGAGTATATGAGCTTATCTAGGAAAAGGGGGGGGCGGGATTAAAAGAAGGCCAAGGATGGACATGGTGCCAATTATGCCGCTCATTGGGCCTCTTCCTCTGCACTGAGATCCATCTGACTTTAGATTTCTGCATCAGAAGTGGACTTCCTGTACTTCCCACCACTCTGCTTATACTAGAATGTTTGTAGCTATCCCTTTATGAACCCTTAATACATTTTTATTAGCCATCTTCAGGATATTTCTCTCATTTATTATGTTATTTATACCATCATCATCGTCATCATCATTATAACAGGTAACATTTAATATATTCATTCTCTGTGCCAGACAGTTTTCTAAGAGCTTTTTATACTTTTAACTCATAATCCTCATCAAAACCCTATTAAGTAGGTACCACAAGTATCCCCCATTTCATGAGGAAACTGCAGCATCTAAAGAGGTGCCTGATATCCATTTCCTGCATGTCCCTAGCATGAAAGGGATGTGTTGCACTTCCCTTCCCAGGTGGATGGTATCTTTGCTGTAGGCTGTCGGGTTCGAACAGCTACTACAAGCTGAGGCGTCTTGGGCAGGTTACTTAGCCTTTAAAGGGCCCAAGGCCGTGTTGGCATATAGTAAGTGTTCTTTAATATTAGCTGGGCTGTTGTTATTCTGCCTTCCCACAGGATGTAATTTCCTCCAGTGTGCCTTATAGGAAATCCTGATGAGGTGGTGAGGCTTATAACCAGCCCAACCTTGCAACGTTCCTGTATCTACTGTGACTCTTCCAAAATGCCTGCCTAAATGGTTTGTTGATTTTCTAAATGTCATCATCAGTTTCTTGGTCATTCAGCATATTCCTCATCATAGGTCGAATAGGTGGCCAAGTCCAACCCCAGCTGTCAGCTCTATGCTTCTAAGACAGACACTTGTGTCCAGGAAACTCTGACACGCAGGCTCGCGTGCCTGTTCTTCAGTCATTCACAGAACCCTTCAGACCATGCAGAAGTCTGTAGTTTTCAATATAGTTTTGTGAGAGCCCTTCAAGAACACTATTGTCATTGTACGAAAGGGTTTACCCGTTGATCTTTTTGGCCTTTAAATATGTTTTTATCCTTTGTCTTGTTTGAAAGATCACTGGGAATAACACAAATCCTATACCCTTGGAAATTTCAGTCTAACAAAACAGACAGACATTAAACAAATCATGTTGCTAATAATAAGAGTTTTGATAAAGGCCCCAAAGGAAAAGTAATTATAATTAGAGTATATAGTCTGGAGACCTGGCCTAAAGGGGGGAGGTGTGGAGTTGGCCAGAAGGACTTTCCTGAGGGACTGAGTGTGTGTAGCATATTGAGATTTACCCGTGACCCATCGGTTTCAAACCTTTCTTTGACTTTCTTATTTGTCGTCATCCAACTATTTTTTAGAACACGGTGATTTTGCTCTCTCCCCACACATCATTTAGTCACCTGCCTGAACCCTAAGTGTCCATCACTAGCTCAAGTCAATTTCCGCTCCAAGGTGTTTTTATTACTGGCACTTTTTTTTTTTTTTGCGGTACGCGGGCCTCTCACTGTTGTGGAGCACAGGCTCCGGAGGCGCAGGCTCAGCGGCCATGGCTCACGGGCCCAGCCGCTCCGCGGCATGTGGGATCTTCCTGGACTCGGGCAGGAACCCGCGTCCCCTGCATCGGCAGGTGGACTCTCATCCACTGCGCCACCAGGGAAGCCCTACTGGCACTTTTATTCTTCTAGTCCCAAAGCCTGCCCTCTCCCCAACCAGTAACCATTTCCTTTTCTCTTTGCCTCCCAAGTCTCTCTTTGTTTTCATTCTCTCTGATAACCACCTTGGTCTGGACTCAGACCACCCCCCACCTGGATTATGCAGCAGCATCTTAGCTGGGCTACCCAGACTCCACCTACTTCTTCACTGCGTGCAGTGCAGCGTGTACTCTCTCTGTTCATATTACTGCTCTCTGTCCATTCTGGATGTCACTGCTACACTAATCATCTGTAAACACTATTTTTATTGTCTCTCTTCTGTTCAGATACACCCAATGCTGTTTCACACTGTTGCGTTCACAATCACTTCCAAGGACGTTCATCAATCTGCAGTCCTCTTTCAATCACATGTTATTCCCATTTTCAACCCAACACACAGTGCTTTCCAATTAGTTTAGGCTGACTCTCAGATAAACATTTCATTTCTTCAACTTTGCCAGGTTTCTGTGCCTGATGTGTTCACCTCATCCTGGTACCCAAATCCTGCCCATCATGCCATGTCCCCCTCAAACACCATGTCTCTTAGAAGGTGCCACTGACTTTCCTAAGTTTCATTACTCTCTCTGCCCTTTCTTCTGAAACTTATAATAGATATAGTCTGTACAGCACAAATCACTACTTATTATGGGCAACATAGTGTTGGCTGCTGTTTCACAAGTCTCATTTCCCCCATAGAGACCATGCTTCTACAGACAAGAATCATTCCTAAAATTATTTCTGTGGTGTCCGCAGCACCTAGTACAGCACTAAGCCCAATGCAGGTGTTCAATAAATACCTAAAGACTGCTTGCAGAATGATTAATTCAAAGGTATCTTTGGGTGGGTGAAGATTTAATATCTACCATTGTTGCTCTTTTGTCCCATGTTGAGATGGTATGAATATATTTCTTAGTAATGAATAAAACAGAGACATTAAATCCAGCAAATGTATGGATAATTGTAATCATTAATAGTGATGTGTAGCCTTAAAAATAATTTATGGCATTAGAATAAAGTAGAAGGGTCAAATTAACCTTTAAGGTTAATATGCCATTGTATTCAACTAATTCCACAAATAGCCATTTGGTGCTTACTCTGTGCCTGACCCTAGGCGCTCAGTGATACACAAAAGAAGCATTATCTCTACTCTTCTAGAGTTTACAGTTAAACAGGGGAGACTGACTTTAAACAGAATTTTAATTATAATAGTGTCAAGAAGTACAAAGGAAAGATACTTTCCACAATGGCTGTGTGTGACTGCTGAGTCTGACCATGTTTAGGTCAGCTCCACGCTGAGAAGTTTTCACAGGGGAATTGTGTGGAGGAGCTTAATTTTCCTTATGTAACTGTCTTCTTAGTGATGCCCCACTGGTGAAAGGCTCAGGAGAAGCTGCTACAGGGCCATCTAATGCAGAGGAAGGAGTAACAGCAACAATTCAGTCCATCCCGAGATTTTCAGAGCTAACGGAGACAGAGAGGGCATGGGAAGTTGGTGGTGGTGGACGAGGTTGCAGTAGGAACAGGAAGTTTTGAGAGTCCACCCCAGAGACTAAATTTGACCACAGCGAAGTGAGATGTGCAGCCAAAAAAGGTTTGCAGAAAACTTAAGAGAATCTTAATGTATCCATTTAAATATGTTAGACCAAATCCTACGCTCAGGGACGTACACATTGGAATTCCCTTTGGCTTCAGGAGGACACTGGAAGCGTTTAATGGAAAAGACATGTCTTTCAGTATTTTATACTTGCTAATGGAGAAGATAATTTGATAGGTTCCTAATAACTGTCCTGCATAGTGAGACCAAATATTCCTCACCACTCTGCCTCATCATAGGTAAGAATTTTATGAATCACATGCCTTTCACTTCTGAAAATAGGAACAAACTATGAGACACTGCTATCTGAAATGCAAAATGTGGTAATACGTTTTATATCCAGTCAAAAACACTTCACAGCTAAAATTGAAACAGAAGCCTAGAGAGATGTGAGATTTTGTATCCTGCTATTATACCTCAGACTATTACAGTATTCATAAACATGTACCTAACTTTAAAAGTACAGTTACTTTTCAAAGTGAAATAACTACAGTTACAATGAAAACTCTCTGTTGTCCTGGTAATTTTGATTTGCTTAAATTACATCGAAACCTATGTGAATGTTTAAAAGAGTAGGATTTCTTTGAGACCATGTCAGAGCCCTTAATGGCATTTTACTTGGCAAAGGGTGGTGTACCAGAGACCTTCCATGAAATATGAAGTTCAGCACCGCCTTTCTTTGCAGTGTCCCACAGACTTGTCCCTGCCCACATTCTGTCTGCTGTGTGAGCATTAACAGTCCGTGATTGGACTGTGAGAAAGGAGCCTATACTGGCTTTTGCCAGAGTTGACTCTAACACTGCTCTGGGATATATTCCACATTCTTGATTAATTCACTCCCCCCCACCCCACAAAATCTCACCCTTATCGTGTTATTTCCCAAATCAGGAAAGTTTAATGGCTCCCTACAGGCCTTCTCAACAATGAACTTCTATGCTATCTAATCTCTCTATAATCTGAGTTACCCATATTTTATTCAGTTTATTTTTTAGCTGTTCCTCACTCTTTCCTTCAACTCTTCATCAGAGTGTCCCTTACCCAGTATTGTACTCACACCTGCCTCTGTAAAATTACCTCCGTCTCAGATGCCTATTCATTTTACCCTCATCCTTCAAGGCTCTGCCCAAATCCAACCCCTGACACATTGCAGACTCCCCCACTTGCCATGGTATCTGTCTTCTCTCATCCTGTGCCAGTCATTTGTCTCTAATCAACAACCCATACATTATTGTTTGCATTCTAGTCACTGTCTCTACCTTATAATTTTGTCTCCTTTAAAGAAATTCACTCTGCTGAACATTTATATTTTAAATAGAAAGATAATTATCCCATAAATATTTGAATGAATGATATAGATTCCCTAAGTATTTGAATGACTAAAGTACAATATATAATTTAAATAAGATATTTATCCTATGAATATCCTGCAGTTACATTCCAGAATATTATATTCTTCATAAAGATAAATATATATTATTCAAAATATTGCTCATTGCTTATTTCAGAGGTGAATATCACAGAATTTTAGAGCCAGAATGTTCTTGGTGATCATTTATTCTAACCTTATCATTTTACTTAGAAGGTACCAGGACCAAAGTGACAATATGAGACAGAAGTGTAATAAACCCTAATCTTGTGAAGAACGTCAACTACGATGTTCTCCACTAGCGCTTTCAGCTGTCTTCAGCTAGCTTTCAGCCTGCCTTATGGACAATAATAATACCTTTCTTAAATTTTTTTATATTCCATGATATTTCCATGAAAAGTGCCAGGACTGTAAGACTCTAATAACTTCTAATCTAAAAAGCACCCATGTTTCTTTCTTATTATTTTTCAAAAGTTACTAAATTTTTCAAAGGTTTCTGAAACTTGAAAAGGATTTGAAATTATAGCATAACAAAGTGTTTCATGAAGTTGCAGTTGTTTTCATTATGTTTTTTAAAAACACTTTTATGGTAGTTTTTTTATATAATTACTGAACTTTTTCTAAAAAGCAGAAACTGTTGTCATAATAGTAGCATTTAATGAAATATATCCAAACTTTTATGAATTTTCAGTGTATGCAGTTAAAAACAAATAGTTTGAGCCTGTATTACATGATATGGCAATGTATGGCTCAGGTGACCTCTCTGTGATCTTAGGTCTATATGATCTACAGAATTTGATGCAAAGCTCAAGGAGTAAGAGGCAATTCCTTGTTAGTCCAGCGTCTTTTCTATACTAGGGATAGAGACCTCTGTTCAGTGGAGGCCTTTCCCTCTTTGTGCCCCTTCCATGTCCTCATTCAGATCTGGGAGAAGGAAAGAGGTTTTCTTACTTACCAAACACCAGTTCATGTGCCTCACAGGTTGCCACTTGTGCCAGTCACAAGGATAAAAACTTGCTCATTTTAATGCTGCAGACTGAATGTTTGATATTCTATTGCATTTTATTCTACTTTTCAGATTGTATTTTCTGTGAGTCCTGATCAAGTGACACAAATGTGCTGCAATGGTGACATAAACTATTGATTGAAGCTGGAAAAGTGTCTGAAACATCATCTTTTCTTTTCTTCTTTTATTTTTTTATGGTGCCTCTATTGGAACAGTCTGAGGGAAGTATATACAACATGAGTTTTATCATGAAGCTGCACAGACACTTTCAAAGGACGGTGATTCTGCTTGCCACATTCTGTATGGTGAGCATTATTATTTCTGCTTACTACCTGTACAGTGGCTACAAACAGGAAAATGAACTGTCTGAGATGGCTTCAGAAGTAGACTGTGGGGACTTCCAGCACCTACCATACAGGCTGATGGAAGTGAAGACAAGGAAGCTTTCTGATGCCTCAAGGACAGAACCCACAGTCCTGGTGTTTGTGGAGAGCCAGTACTCATCGCTCGGTCAAGACATCGTTATGATTCTAGAATCTAGCAGATTCCAGTATCACATTGAAATTGCTCCTGGAAAAGGGGATCTCCCAGCACTTATAGAAAAAACTAAAGGCAAATACATTCTCATTATTTATGAGAATATTTTAAAGTATATAAATATGGACTCTTGGAATCGAAGCCTTTTAGATAAATACTGTGTTGAATATGGTGTGGGTGTCATTGGATTCCACAAAACTAGCGAGAAGAGCCTACAGAGTTTTCAGTTGAAAGGTTTCCCTTTTTCTGTATATGGAAACCTTGCAGTAAAAGATTGTTGTATTAATCCTCATTCTCCATTGCTTCATGTGACCAAACCTTCTAAGCTTGAAAAAGGTTCTTTACCTGGAACTGACTGGACCATTTTCCAGATTAATCACTCAGCCTACCAACCAGTAATATTTGCCAAAGTAAAGACCCCAGAAAACCTTTCTCCTCCCATCCCTAAAGGTGCTTTTTATGCCACTGTCATACACGACCTGGGGCTCCATGATGGAATTCACAGAGTTCTTTTTGGCAGCAACTTGAACTTTTGGTTGCATAAGCTCATCTTCATAGATGCTGTTTCCTTCTTGTCAGGGAAGAGGCTTACATTGTCCTTGGACAGGTACATTCTCGTGGATATTGATGATATTTTTGTGGGAAAGGAAGGAACAAGAATGAACACCAATGATGTTAAGGTAAGGCTCTTTATCTCAAAGTTTGGTTCGTCTCTCAGTAGGTTTGTCTAGGGCTAAGGGATTTCCTGGGACATAGGATTTTTATTTTATTTGGAAATTCTTAGTCAAACTGGGATGAGTTGGCTACCCTCAGCTATTTTTGAGATATGGGGCTATATCTCAGCCCTAGAACAACTAAGTAGATAATACATTTTTCTCTGAATCAAGAAGAAAATGAAGATTGTACTAAAGGATTGAGTGTGGCAGAATCCTGAAATGCATTTCCGTGTGTATTTAAAACTACAGAGTAGAAACCACTTTGTTTAATTACTTTCCAGAAACTATCTACCTCAGTAAACTATTACTAATCTCAGACATGAGTCCATTTAGCTATGAAATCCAGGTGAATTTATTTTAATGAAAATAAATACTCCCACAAATTTTCAAGAATTAAAGATCTCATAAGTAGCAAGTTCAGATGTTTCTGGAAGTCAAATGTGTGACTCATTTTCTCTTGTTACTTTTTTGAAACTCTGAAAATTAGCACTACTAAATATGGAAAGCTATGAATACACAAGCATACCTATTCACATACACACATAAGAATTTACATTAATTTTCAAAATTCATTGAACAATTCTGGTTCATACATGAAACCTATCATGCTACATTTATATTGGATTAGATTTCTTATTATGTAAAACTGCTGCCCTTAGATAGAAAACAATTATGTGAAGATAGTTGGTTATCATTGTGAAGGGATTATATTACATAAACAACTGGCTGTTTAATATTAATGGAATTTAAAATTAAAATGATCTACATTGATCTTAATTTCCCATTCGAAATGCCACTGGATTCTACCTCTGTTATACTACATATTGATTTCACGAAAAGTGAAAGGAGAGACTTTGATACATAATTTTTATTCTATATAGCTTTGACCTTTTGGTAAAATATAAAGTACTGAATCAGATGGAAAAAAAGTCTTGAAACTGCATTCTTTTCTCCAGACACTAAGCATCTGGCAAGTAATAGTAATGTTCATCACACTACTTAAATGAGCTAAGAATACCAGAAGGACTATTAAATGTTACCATAAGAGAGTGTGAAGACTGAAAAGAAAAAAACACCTTTCATATTCTTGGCAATATTTTAGACTCTTCCTTTTAAGTCAGTATAAATTAATTAATGAAGTTGTGCTTAAGTTTTCATTAGTCTTTTGAAATAGTCTTTGAAAATGTAGCTAAATTAAACCAAGCTGGTAGTTTAAACATTTATTATGAAAAAAAAACATTTATTATATCCTTGAAAATTACAAACAATATATAATTCCCTTTCTAATTTTTCCATTTCAAAATATTATGATAAAAAAAATTTTAAGTCTTTATTTCTAAAATATAAGTCTTTAAAACTGTCAAAATATGTTGTTATATCATTAAAAATATGCTAGATAAGTCTCCGAGTTTTTTATGCAAACTCTACTATATCCTCTAAAATTAAACAAAATACAAAATACCTTTAGTGCTCTTAAGGTTAAGCCATTTTTAAGTGGTATAAAAAATTAAAACCTTACTGAATAAATTCAATAAGAATTTAACATGTGTAAAATATTTTATGAATTGCTCACATTTAGATGGGAATATATTTTCTAACCAACCTAAAGGCTTAAAAGAAAGTATGTTTTGAATTATTTGGGTTTTTGAACTACTTCTAAATTGTATCTGTGATTGTGTCTCTAAACATAGTCATTCACCCATTCATTCATTCCTTCATTGATTCATTCTGTAACTAGTTATTAAGCATGTCCTACCTGTGAAGTAGTTTTGGTGATATGTAAATAGAAACGTACACCATGGTCTTATCCCTTTAGAAGAGAGGGTCGGGAGAGTAAAGTTAGAGAAGCTCAGAAAGCACATAGGTGAAGACTGTGCTGAGCATCTTCCTGCTTAATACTTGGAACGGCCATATCACACGCCAACCGTGGAGGTAGGCACTAGGGATACAAAGGTAAATAAAGCATGGCTCCCCCTTAATGAGTGTACCACTGTCTTGGTAGGGGTGGAGTGGGAGTGATAAATAGGTAGATAGCTTGCAATGTGGTGAGTACAATAGGAAAAGTGCCTGTGTGGTTTTATGTAAGTAATGCTGTGTGAAACACTATACTGTGTGCTGTTTACCAGAACTGTTAAGTCCTATTAAGTAGAACAGATTTGGAAGGCAAAGCTATAGTGATATAATGATTTAGGAGGCTGTAGAGATGATATTCAGACAAAAGAAAGTTTCTTGAAACTAGGAAATGAGAATAAGAATGGAGAAGGAATGACCAATATAAGAACAATATCGAAGGTAAAGTTGAAAACTTAGTAATTGGATCAATGGAGATGAAAGAGAATATAATCAAGGATGACATTAAGATTTTTAGCGTAGTTGAATAGAGTTCCCATGTGATTCAGCAGTCCCACTCCCGGGCATATACCCAGACAAAACTAAAATTCAAAAAGATACATGCACCCCTATGTTCATAGCAGCACTATTTACAACAGCCAAGACATGGAAACAACTTAAATGTCCATCAACAGATGAATGGATAAAGATGTGGTACATATATACAGTGGAATATTAGTCATTAAAAAGAATGAAATAATGCCATTTGCAGCAACATGGATGGATCTAGAGATTATCATACTAAGTGAAGTAAGTCAAAAAGAGAAAGACAAATACCATATGATACCACTTATATGTGGAATCTAAAATATGACACAAATGAACATATCTATGAAACAGAAACAGACTCACAGACATAGAGAACAGACTTGTGGTTGCCAAGGGGGAGGGAAGGATTGGGAGTTTGGGAATAGCAAACTATTATATATAGAATGGATGAACAACAAGGTCCTACTGTATAGCTAGGGGAACTATATTCAGTATCCTGGGGTAAACCATAATGAAAAAGAATATATATATATATATGTATAACTGAATCACTTTGCTGTACAGCAGAAATTAACACAACATTGTCAATCAACTATACTTCCATAAAATTTTTTTAAAGTTAAAAAATATTTAGTGTAGTTGAATAATAGTTGATTATTCCAACAACAAAGAAAGAGGAGAGAGCAAGAAGATCATAATGAAGGTCATTAGAGGTCATATGAAAATTTTCAGTTTTATTGAAGTGCATCTGGGACATACAGGTATAGATGTTTAACAGGTAGTTGGCTCCCAAGAAGTCTGGGTAGCAAGTGTAGTTTTTGAAGTTATCATTCTAATTAGGGGATGGTTCACTTTCAGCAAGAAAGTATGTGAGATCAGCCAGGGAAAGGGTTTATAGAGTGACAAGAGAAGAAGATCAAGTGTAGAATCTTGAGGAAAATCATCTTTCAGAAAACAAGTGGAGAGAGAAAATCCTGTGAATAAGAGTCAGAATAGTCGGAGACCAGAAAGCTGTGATGCTATACAAGCCTTGGGAGTAAAGAGCTTCAGTGAGGGTGTGATCAGCAGTATAAAATCTAATAGCAGGGTCCACCGAGGTAAGAAATGGCAAGTCTCCTTTGGCAAAAGATAAAAGTCACTGGGGACTCTTACAAGATCCAGGGTAATGGAATGATCGAGGCAGAGGCACAGCTGAAGTACGTTCAGGAGTAAATTAGAGGGTTAAGATATGAAGAAGGAGAGTGTGGAGTACTCAGTGGAGAAATTTTGATATAAAAGAGAGAAGAGAAATTAGCTGGAGAGTGGGCTAGAGTTAGAGGGACCAACTATCCTGCTTTGCTTACACTGAGGGCATTCAATGCTAAAATTCAGCGTCCCAGGCAAACTGGAATGATGGGTCTCCCTAACTAACTAGGGTAAGGGAAGGATTTTTTCCTAGGAAGAAAGATCCAAGAGCAGGTGGTCTAAGAAAAGGTCATGGATGTGGTGATTAATAGTACATAATTAATAGAAATATTTTCATAAAGCTCTTTTATTTAATTATTACCACTAAAAAAAACAAGTATATGTACCCTATTTGATGTATTAGGAAAATTGAAAAGAATGTGAGGAAATTGAAGGTGACGTAGAATGTTTCTTGCAAAATTAGAAGGATGGTTGCATACCACGTAAATTTTAACTGTGATGCTAATCACTGCAAACGTGCTTTTTTTCCTTATGTGGGACAAAAACACTGCGTTTCCTTATTTAATCGGAAGATTAGAATTAGTAATGCAATATCAGTTTTTACCTGCCTTGCTACTGAATAATATGAGCACGTTTCAAAGAGCCTCAAAGCTACAGAAGAAACTGTGACATGTCACGAAATAATGACTCTTCAAGAGGAAGAAGATAAATAAGGGACCTAAGGTGTTATCTTCATTAGTTGGAGAACTTACAAGCCACAAGCCATAGCCCTTAAAGAACCAAAGAACATAGTGTAGACAAATATTATACTACGTTCAGTAAAATTGAAGTCAGGAAGGGCGTGTGTGTGTGTGTGTGTGTGTGTGTGTGTGTGTGTGTGTGTGTATTGAACTAAGTGGACAAGACTTGTCTCAAATTTACCATGGACTAGTTTTGTGATGTTAGAAAATTCAAGTTCCTAGTGTTCTAACACCTGTCCTCAAACTTCCTGAGACTAGTGGTTTTTGGAGAAAGGCTTTTTGGAGAGGGAAAGTGGGTATATAAAGAGATACTTCTCCCATTAAAGCATTTTAAAGTTATACATGAAAGCACAGCATGACCAAATGAATACTAACAATTCAAATTCTCTCTTAGAAGAATGAATTCACTCGGCCTCAGATGCATCATACCTTTAGACTTAGACCGTTTCGTATAACATTTCAGCCCTAAGACAGATAGGAAGTGGAACAGGGAGGAGGCTCTGATAAAAGTGGTCTTAAGGGTTTTACTGAACTCTCTGCAGGTATACTCTCAACAAATAAAAGAGCTGCATATCACTCTCATGCCTATGTTTCTCCCTCCTTCTCCTTCTATAATAGGCACACGCGCTCTTTCTAACATTGACAAACTTTCTAACATCCGTGAGAAAATCAAGAACCAGCCCAGCTGTATCAGAGCACACTAAACAAGGGCCTGAGTACGACTGGAGGGACTTAGCAACCATTCCCGTTCTCACCACCCTAACCTTTCCCACTGCTCCCTTATACGTCACTATTCCTTAGTTTGGCTGTTTGTTGATTACCCCTTAAATCTACATTTTGTAAGTGGCCTCACAAGAGAGGACAGTTCTTTATGAGTGACTTTATCATTATTTTCCCTGCTAACTAAAGGTCCCAGAGCGCCTAGGGAAAAGAAAGTGCTGAAAATAGAAGTAGGAAGCCGTAAAGCTCTGAGAAGTAAGTGGTATCAGGCTCAGAAGACAGACTTGGCTGACTTCTCTGTCATACAGGGGGAGCTGACCCCCCTGAGGCTAAAATGGAAGCTTCAGTGAAGGGGAGCTTCGTGCTGCCTGACCTCACCCTCTCACAAGAACCTTCCTTGCCCCAGCTAAGGTCAAGCCAGAGGTTTCGTAAAGTCATTGAAAAAGAAACTGACACACCAAACGTTTGCAGGGAAAAGGCAACTGCAACCAGTTATTCTGTCATAAGTGAAAATAGAAAGGAAACTTTTCTCCAGATAGCTCCCTATTGATGGATGTTAAGGCCTGTACGTAGCACCAATCTTTTTTTCCCCCAAACTCATATTTCTCTAATTCCTTTCCATTCTCTGTGATGTTTCTTATTTTTTATTTGCTAATATCCACTTTAATTGCATTGTGCTCTGGAAGCATGTGTCTATTTGATACCAATACTTTCCATTTGCTAGAATCACTTTATGACTGGATACAATATTCTTATAAGAACATATATTGTACAGTCAAGGTATATCTATTAGCTCAACTTTGTTAACTGTGTGGTTCAGAGCTTCTGTATTCTTCCTGTTTTGATCTTTTTTTGGATGGAGGGGAAGGAATAGAGTGTACTACTTGACGTTACCAAAGATGGTATGTTTAATTCTCCAACTCTAATAGTGGATTGTAAATATTTCGTTGTTTTTCTGTCAGTTGTTCCCTTACATATTTTGAAGCTATGTTACTTAAGTGTGTGTGTGTATATATTTATATATTAATTTAATATTTTATTATTCTATGGCTATCTTAATACTAGTAGAGCTACACCGGCTTTTTGGGGGTTACTATTTAAAAATTATACTTTATCTCATTTTTATATTTGCTCTATCATCTGTCTTTACATTATAACTTGGTTTTGAGAACAACTTTCTATGACTTTTGCTTTTTATCTACTGTGTCAATATTTGTCTCTTAATTAACAAGATCGGTCTACGTACACTTAATATGATTATCAATGTGTATGGATTAATTTCAGCTACCTTATTTTGTGCTTTATATTTGTCCCACTTGTTCTGTATCTTCTTTTCCTTCTCTCTGTCCTTTATTGCTTTAATTGTCAGTTTCCTTCTTTTTTCTACCCATTCCTGGTTTGAAATATATATATTATATATATATATATATTATATATTTATATATATATTTTTTATATATATCAAACTAGTGGTTTCTCCAGAAATTTAAACATATGTGCTAATAAGAAAGTGGTAATATTAATATTCTCACACCTCAGTCAAAAAGTGCAAAGTACTTTGTCTCCAATCATGTCCACTCTCCTTTGGCTGATGAGCCATTCTTTTTTTTTAAATTTTTTTTATTGAAGTATAGTTGATTTGCAATATTGTGTTAATTTTTGAAGTACAGGAAAGGGATTCAGTTTATATATATTTTTATATATATATTCTTTTTCATATTCTTTTCCATTATGGTTTATTATGGGATATTGAATATAGTTCCCTGTGCTATACAGTAGGACCTCGTTGTTTATCCATCCTATATATAATAGTTTGCATCTACTAATCCCAAACCCCCAATCCCTTCCACCCCCACCCCCCTGATGAGCCTTTCTTGTTTTGGATATTAACTATGTTATGGCTGTTTATTAGACATTATTGTTTTTACTACCATCATGGTTTAATTAGATTGGCCTACTCCTTTTCAACAGGTAAGCCAGAGTGATGTCATTGACGTATAATTCAGATCATGTCCTTCTTCTTCTCAGAACCCTCCAGTGACTTCCAGTCTCACCCACATTAAAAGCCAAAATTCTTAGTCTTTTATACCCTCTCCTTAACTCCTTGATCACATGCCCTGCTCCCCTCTTCTTCACTCTAACCTCCCTAGCCTCCTTGCTGTTCCAGCTCCTGCTTCAGGGTTTTGTACTTGCTGTTCTTTCTGCCTAAAATGTTTTTCCCCCAAATTGGTGCACGGCTCTCTTCCTCACTTCCTTCAGGTCTTTACTCAAATGTCACCTTATCAGTGACGTCTTCTCTGACCGTTCTCTTTAAAATTGCAACACCCCAAGTCTTCCCATCTTTTCCTGCTAATTTCTTTCCCTAGCACTTATGATCATCAATAGTGTGCTGAAATTGGCACACGCTCACCAGATCAACTGTGTACATCTCTTCCCAGCTTCAATAACATGGCCAGTAGTTTGGAATTTTGGCATGGGGGTAGTATTACCAAAGAAACTGGCAAATTCTACAAATTCAGGCTTTTTTCTTTTCAAAGAGCCAGTTGTTAAAGGTTTAATAGCACACTACTGGACAGACTCTATGTAATTACCTATTTTTGTTGGTTTGTGACTTTGGCTACTAAAATGTAAACACCATGAGGACAAGATTTTCTCATCTGTTTGTTCACTGAGGTATCCCCAGCATCTAAAAGTGTGTCTGGCTCCTTATATATTTGTTGAGTGGATGAATCCCATTCTTCCTGGAGCATATCCTTTAGATGTCCCTTTAGTGAGAGTCTATTTGTGGTAAACTCTCAGATTTTATGGAATGTAAATGTTTTTATTCACCCTTGTCTTTGAAAGATAGTTCTGTTGAATTTACAATGCTTAGTTGATAGTTCCTTCATGTATAACCATTGTTGCTCATACTAGGAAAAATAGGGCTCCCTAGAAGTCACCTGAATGTTTGTGGTAGTAAAATGTGTCCGAATCTCTCTGGGCCCTATATTGTTTTATAATTGTCAAAAAGTTAGGCAGTTTGGGACTGTTCTTAATGAACGTATATGAAATATTTCTCTTTCTTTCAGTTTGGTAGAATACTTATTTCTAAATGTTAGATAATGTGATTTACAATATACAGGAAAATACATCATTCTCAATATTATTATCAAAATTAAATAGCCATAGTGTGCTAGCAGCTATAAAGACAATTACATTAAGGAAATAATTTTCTGGAAATAGTTTTCGGCAATAATTTAACATGGGGAAATAAGAAAATAGTTTAGCAAAGGGAAAAACTATTTTGTATCCATAATCTACTTACATTTAATAAATTTTATTAAATTTATTACATTGTGAGATGCAATGTGTCTCTATTACTATTAATATCAAGGAGTCATCTGTTACACAATGACATTCTAAAAGAATGAGTTTTAAATTATTTAAAGGAGACAAAATAATGTTTCTGAACACCACATGAATATATAAACAATATTTGGTGACTAATTACATTTTTAAAGGTGCGATGTGATGAATCCTTCCCAAGCAGGATAAAGAGCAGGACAATCATAGATGGTACTAAGGCTCAACAGGCAATGACAAGTTTTACACACTAGATGAGCAGCAGATTACAAGAGGAAAACTCTCAGTACAGATTTAAATGCTAGAGATATTCAGTTCAGTTCAGAAAATTATGAACAGCTACTCTAAGTGCCGTGATAAGGATTTCAAGGGGTACATTGATGAATAATGAAACATGTTTTTTATAAAGGAAGTGAAGAACAAAGGAGAAAATTTTACTGGGCTATTTCCTTTTTTGGATTGATTTTTTTCAAACATTCCATAATTCTTGGAAATAAGTCAAAATATAAATGGGTCTTCTTTCATATTTCTGTGCTGATGGCTTATAATAATTACATAAGAGATGTAATTATTTTATAATGATATATTTGGGGGTACTTAGCTACTCCCAAGAGGGGTAACACTTACTGAGTACATACATTGTTTTGTGTTTTATATTTATTATCATTTAATTTTCATTAAAAAATCCTATAAAACAATGATTATAAGTACCATCACTTCATATGAAGAAAATGAAGTTCACAGTCTAAGATTAAGTTACCTAAGATCTTTCAACCAGCAAGGGCCAGTCCCAGGATACAAGATGCAGCTCCACCTGCTCCAAAAGCTGAGCTTTCCCACACACACTACTCCCCAGTTGCCCCCTAACACAGTACTGTGGTGTCCATATCAAATCCTTCCTACTCTACTTTATAGCAAATTAGATCCAAGACAGAGTCTATTATAGTTTGATGGGTCATATCTGAAGCTCGGCCTTGGATTTAATTATAAGTTTGGAACAAAAGTATCAATCACTTCTTGAAATGCCTTGGACTTAAGTAATTGCAATGATTTGGCCAAGGCAGATTTTACTTGAAGATTTGAGTTAACAAGTGCACCTTCCTATGCACTAATGTCTTCTTTCTAGGCACTTTGCCTCACTTCTGGTAACTGTCATCAGTTTAGCAGTTTTGATTGAATTAGTGTGACAAAATGACAGATACTTTTGGTGCTAGCTCAATTAAAGTACAGAAATTTTCCATAATTCAGATAATTTAACTTTTTCTCTCTGTATACATTCAGATTTTACAGTCCCTATGATGTTTTACTATGCATTATACAGGTATTCCTAATATTTTTTTAAGCAAACAAATTTTTTTTTTTTTTTTTTTTTTTTTTTTTTGCGGTACGTGGACCTCTCACTGTTGTGGCCTCTCCCGTTGCTGAGTACAGGCTCCGGACGCGCAGGCTCAGCGGCCATGGCTCACGGGCCCAGCCGCTCCACGGCATGTGGGATCCTCCCGGACCGGGGCACGAACCCATGCCCCCTGCATCGGCAGGTGGACTCTCAACCACTGCACCACCAGGGAAGCCCTAAGCACACAAGTTTTTTTAAAATGAAGTAAATTCTGGTATATTGTCTTAGTCTCTGGGAGACATTAATTAATAGCTAAAACACTTTTTATTCTTAACTTTTACAGGCCATTTATGCATATGGAACTGTAGCCTCAGATACTAAATAGCTCTTAAAATCACAATGTAAATATAAAATAAATTACGAGATCTACTTGACATAATTTATGGACTATTTATAGACAACACAAACATAGTCAACTGGTTTTATTAAACTTCAAAGTGGACTAAAATTTTTAAAGTATTAAAATTACTCATTTGGTACCTATTGGAATTTTACCTTAAAAATTAGGTGTTTTCATTTTCATATTAATGATTAGGATGATTATACATAATAATAGTTATAATTATTAATTATACCAATTACTGGGACTTCCCTCCCTGGTGGCACAGTGGTTAAGAATCCGCCTGCCAATGCAGGGGACACGGGTTCGATCCCTGGTCCGGGAAGATCCCACGTGCCGCGGAGCAACTAAGCCCATGTGCCACAACTACTGAGCCTGCGCTTTAGAGCCCGCGAGCCACAACTACTGAGCCCGCGAGCCACAGCTACTGAGCCCATGTGCCGCAACTACTGAAGCCCGCATGCCTAGAGCCCGTGCTCCACGACAAGAGAAGCCACCGCAATGAGAAGCCCGCGCACTGCAACGAAGAGTAGCCCCTGCTCGCTGCAACTAGAGAAAGCCCATGCGCAGCAACAAAGAGCCAACGCAGCCAAAAATAAATAAATAAATATATATATGTATCTATAGCAATATACCAGTATACCAGTAATATACCAATTACTAAAATAGCTATGTGTTTGTTTCCTTTTGTTCCTGCAACAAAGTACCAACAACTTAGTGGCTTAAAACAACCCAGATTTATCACTTAACAATTCTGGAGGCCAGGGTCCCACAAGGGTGTCACTGGGTTAAGTTCCAGGTATTGGCAGGGCTGTGTTCCTTTCCAGAGGCTCTAGGGGAGAATCTATTGCCTCACCTTTTCCATCTTCCAAAGTCTGCCCACATTGCTTGGCTCATGTTCCCTTCCTTCATCTCCAAAGCTGGCAACGTTACATCTTTCTATGCCTTTCTTTCATAGCCACATCTACCTCTAATTAAAACTGGGAAGGTTTTCCACTTTTTAAGGACCCACATGATTTGATTGGCCCACCCACATAATCTCTATATGAAGGTCCTTAATTTAATCACATCTGCCAAATCCTTCTTGCCATATCACATAACATATTCACAGGTTTCAGGGCTTAGTACTTGTTTATCTTGGGGAGGGAAGGGGAGGAAGGAAGCATTATTCTGCCACAAACTATGCTCTTCATGTAGTCATGTCTGCAATTCTTACAGCTGCTCAATCCGCCAAAACACTTTACTACTGTTCTCATTGGGAAATGAAACTTTGATGTCATACCTATGATCGAACAATTAATTTAGTTGAGTCAATGGTAATTAATTAGGGAAATTAAATTATTGTGCTCATAAACTCTTCCTACCCCTTACACTCTACAAGTTGACACCGGCAAGCAAGTAACCCTTTATTCACTTGGGAAGTTTAAGAAATTTAGCTCTCCAAAGACTGCTCAGTAGGAGCAGATTGTGACTGTCACCAATTCACTACTTCAGTAGTTTCCAAGGCCATTTTTTCTAAAAGTGCATCCATTATGAAACTAACTAAAAAACAATTTTAAAAGCCAGTTTATTAGGACTACCACACCGTTACTTAAGCACTGATCACCAGTTTTATCATACATTTTTTCTCTCTCCATTTTATCATCTTTGACATATCTTGTGTTCCTGCACCTACCTCAGCCCTTATTTTATCGCTTTTCCCTCTTTAGAATCCTTCCTCTAATTACCCCAATCCAAAAACAACAGTGGAATTCTATTCCATCTGCTTATCCCTTCTCTCCTCCACTCCCCTGCTTTGATTCCCAGTGTTTGGATTTGTACAGCAGTGCTTCATTTTCTCCCCCTTTAGATTTACATATTTATTTTTACGTAACTTACTGTCTCTGTTTTTTTCTCTGAACTATATATACTGAGTAGAATCAGCTTTCCAAAAAAAGAAAAAACTGCATGTAGAAATTAAGCCAGCTGGTTGGGGCATTGAACAATGATCTATTTGGGAAAAAAAGAAAAAAGAAAAAAATAGTTCTTCACTATTCTATTCTTTATCTTGGATTAAATAATCTATCAATATATACATCAGAACAACATATAACAGAGTCATTCCTTGTTCAGGAATCCTAAGAAACAAGGTATTTGAGTTCACCTAGAAAGACAACTTACTTGATACCCTTGAGTAACTGAATTGAGTGGTTTTGACAATAAACCATTCAAAGGTTAGAGTTGCTGTCATCAAAAATAGTTAACACTTGTATCCTGTCAGACTTGGATTTCTGATCTATTGACACTACTGAAAAATACCTGTAAGAGATTTTGTATGTTACAAAATTTTTAACAAAAATTATCTGACAATATTTTCAAGAGAAAGAAGGTATTATAATGAAGACTGATTTTAATTCTAGTGTATTTGCTGCTTTGCCAAAAAATAGTTTAGGTGGATATTCAAAATATTTTTGCCTGATTTGCTAATCAGCTTTAGAAATGTAATAAGCATTTAAAGAGAGTAAAAAGAGAAGAGAAAACACTTTCCCAATCTTTGATATTTCTTATCTGATACAGGAGCACTGTCATTGGTCTGACTCAGGGGCAAATGAATAATGGAAAAGGAAAGCTGTATTTTTCATTCTTGTTAGAAGTTTATTGCTAGAATTGGATCTCCAAAATCACTATCACTTGCAACTTCACAAGAACTAATGAATACTCAAACGCCATTCTCAGTGAAGACCCAGTAGCTTATTGCACTCAGAAAATTTCCATTTCCCTAAATGGGATCAATCTTTAAAGGATGCCAGTGACAGGAGGCTCTTCATCAACCCTTCAGGATAATTCAGAGCCTTAGTAGAGGCCAGTGTTCAGTGCTGTGTACTTGGAAATTGATACAATGTCAATGTTAACATCTTCAAGAGCAAGGGCAGCCTAGGAAGGTGATTCACTGAACATCTTCCTTTTTAAGCCATTACATTTGCACACTGGTTCTCTATTATAACTGAATGCCTCTAAGGAGCAAAATCATTACTTAAGCTACCCCTGTAAGCCACTCATGTATAACAGAAATCAACAGTTTATAACTCTATTTTTATTGTTGATGAGCCTAAAACAGAGATACTTTTAAAGTCACCATGTACAACATATAACTTGTAAATGAACAAAAAGCAGGGTGCTATTAGTATTTTTTTTTAAGGAACAATCCACGAATTTGCCACTAGTTTCATCTTGACAATCTTTCACTCAGAGATATTTAGATGTATTTAATCACTTTTCAAGATGAGACCATTTTCATGAGTTTCCAAATCGGAAAAGGCAAAATAATCATTTAAAATGCTTGTTAAAACTGCACATTTCCCAATCACACACTCACAGATTTTGACTTGGTAGATTTAGGGAGAGCAGAGGAATCTATGTTTAATATGCTCACCTAGATGATTCTAATATAGATGGCAGACATGCAAGTTTGGGGAAATACTGGTTTAAAAAAACTGCATTCACTATTACTGCAAAATACAAAGACATGGGTCCTATTATCTTTCTGTGAAGAAAGCATGTTAAAATAATTTTGTATAAAAATATTTATAATAACTCTCTCTATATAAGCGTATATATAATGGAAAGAGGTCATAATAGAATTAATAGCTTTATGACTGATTTCAACCTAATGCTGGAAGAGTTCTTATTTTCACTTATTTTTGAGCCATACATCAAGACTGTTCAACAATACTTTAGCCAACGTGTATACATGTGAAACTTCTTGTGGAGTTGAATAAAGTAGATTTTACATGAAGGCACAAGAAGCAGAGGATTTGAGGAAGTGATTCCAATAAATGGATGGCTTAGTATGGCCTAGTAAGAAGACAATGGATAATTTTAACAAAGTAAAGTAATGAGAGGTACATTGCTTCTGTGATCTTTCAGGAAGAAGGACTCCAGAGGCAAAGAGCGCCATAAGCAAGAGTTTTACAAGAAGTAGGATAAGTGGTATTTTGGGGAGGAAGGGAAGAGGAGAGAAGGAAAAAGGACCAAAGAAAGACAGGAAGTGGGGTGGGGGAGAGAGAGAGAGAGAGAGAGAGAGAGAAGTGTGAGATATATTCTTTGTGTTTCAAGTCTAAGTGAATGTGCGTATAATACGATATCAGAGAAATCACAAAGGTTTGGGCTGAATTATAGGTGGAACAGAGGTACCCCACCAGATGATTTTTAAAAATCATGAAGAAGTGGAATATTTTTGAATGTAGAAAAGCTTTAAAGCTTCTTAGGAAGCTTTAAACATTTGTCTCTAATAAACTACAGCTCGAGTGGGCTAGGCTTGTTTGTTCATTTTGTCCAAAACAAAAATAAATTTTCTTCGTTTTCAAATATGTAAATAATACATGCACTTTGTAATAAAAACAATCAAACAATGTAGAAAACTATAAAGAAGAAAGCAAAAAATTAGTCTCCCCTAAGTCCCACTACACACTGAATTTAGTCATTCTTTAATGTTTGAAAATCTGATAGGTAAAACATTTTATTTCATTAATTTTAAAATTTTTATCTTCATTTAATTGTGAAAGCAGATTAACTTGGTCACATATTTTTATTGCCCATTTGCATTTCTCTTTTGGGAATTACCTTTTATCTAGTTTTCCGTTAAGGTGTTTATTTTTGTTACTGATCTGTAGCATACTATCTCTTCACAAAGAAAAAGACAGATACCAGGTGATAGTCTCTCCCTTTTTTCCCCCAATTTAACATGTCATAAGTTACTTTCATTCATTCATGTAATTAAAGGGAGGATTTACTTTCCCTATATTTATAGGTCTCTCTAGTCAGTTATCATTTTTCCTTTTTTTTCACATTCCATACACTTCTGCCTCTTCAGGTGAGAGATATAATTCCAAGACACTCTGGTTTCCCTGAATAACTTACTATACATTTATAACATTTAAGATATTTGTATAATTACTCTTACCATCTGTTATTGTAGTACATTCTGTAAGCTTACTTTTTTTTTTTTTTTTGCGGTACGCGGGCCTCTCACTGTTGTGGCCTTTCCCGTTGCATCCGGACGCGCAGGCTCAGCGGCCATGGTTCACGGGCCCAGCCGCTCCGCAGCATGTGGAATCTTCCCGGACCGGGGCACGAACCCATGTCCCCTGCATCGGCAGGCAGACTCTCAGCCACTGTGCCACCAGGGAAGCCCACTTTTTTTTTTTTTAAATAAATTTTTTTTGTGGCTGTGTTGGGTCTTCGTTGTTGCGCACGGGCTTTCTCTAATTGCAGCGAGAGGGGCTACTCTTTGTTGCCGCGCACGGGCTTCTCACTGCAGTGGCTTCTCTTGTTGCGGAGCATGGGTTCTAGGTGCACGGGCTTAAGTAGTTGTGGTGTGTGGGCTCAGTAGTTGCGACTCACGGGCTCTAGAGCACAGGCTCAGTAGTTGTGGCGCACAGGCTTAGTTGCTCTATGGCATGTGGGATCTTCCCGGACCAGGGCTCAAACCCGTGTTCCCTGCATTGGCAGGCGGATTCTTAACCACTGTGCCACCAGGGAAGTCCCTGTAAGCTTACTCTTAATGTGAAATAAATTTCCCAGCACCAAGCTCTTATGAAATCTTTGATCATTCTGTTCAATCTCAACCATTTGTAGACCTCAACCATTCTCCTCTTGGCTTTCACATTTTCATAGACTGAAAAACTTGTTATCATTTCATCTTTCTGATTATTTACTTTTTCTTGTAAGTTGCATAGCTGAACATAATATTCCTGTTGAAAATAGCTTGGGACCTAAAGTCAGACAAATCAGCCTGGGTCCATATCTCAACTCTGTCCCTTTCTAGCTGAGTAACCCAGGGCAAGTCTCTTAATCTCTCTCATCATCAGTTTCCATATCTTTAAAATGAGAACAATACCTACTTCACAGCATGTTTGCCACCTGTGAGGATGACAGTGTATGTCAAATGCCTAATTTCAGTAGACCCTCAATAAATTTAAGCTATTTTTTACTATGAACACACCATGCACTAGGAGAGAATATTTGAGCAGCATTTGGGATAAAATTCTAAAATGAGTAAAATTAGTTCTTCTAAATACCTGAGAGATACAAAATCAGCTAGAGGAAAATGAGAGCATTTTTGGTTATCCACTCAAAAAATATTGATTGGTGTCTACTATGTGCCAGGCATTCTTTTAGGAGCTGGTGATGTAGTGGTGGCCAAGACAGACAAGTTCGCTGCCCATGTACATCTTATCTCTCTGATGAGGAGAAACAGACAATAAACACGTATACAAATGAACAAATAATCTCAGGTAGAGATAAGAGAGCTATGAAAAAAATAAAACAGGTTCTGTGAGACCAAGAGTGGTGGAAGGTGTGGGGGCTGGAGGCGGGCAGGGAGGGTACAAGGAGAGCTCTGATTTGGGAGAAGCTGGATAGGAAAATCATCTCTGATGTAATATTTGAACTGAGACCTGAAAGAGGAATGAATCAAAGACCCAGGGTAAGAGAATTCCATGCAGAGGATGCTGTGGAACAAGCCGCGTGTGGTCAAGAGGGAGAAAAGGGAGGCCAGTGTGAGTGGAGCACAGTGGCCATGAAGGAGCCTGCCGTGAGATTAGTTCAGAAAGGTAGGCCCCTGCCTTCCTCCTCGAGAGGAGCTTGGGTTTTATTCTAATTTCATGGAGCAGCCATTGGAGATCTTTGGCATAGTAATAAGGTAAGATTTAGGTTTAAAAAAAAAAAAATCATACTGGCTGTATGGAGAATGGACTGTAGAAAAATAAAGGTGAGAACCCAGGTAGGTGGCCGCTGCCAGACAGCCAAGTACTAATGGTGGTAAGAAAGATGGTAAGGGGTTTCCCTGGTGGCGCAGTGGTTGAGAGTCTGCCTGCCGGTGCAGGGGACACGGGTTCGTGCCCAGGTCTGGGAAGATCCCACATGCCACGGAGCGGCTGGGCCTGTGAGCCATGGCCGCTGAGCCTGCGCGTCCGGAGCCTGTGCTCCGCAACGGGAGAGGCCACAGCAGTGAGAGGCCCACGTACCGCAAAAAAAAAAAGAAAGAAAGATGGTAAGAAAACAGCAGGTTTGAGATCTATTTTGGAGATATCACTGAAAGAACTTGCCGGTGGATGGTATGTGGGGAGCTTTAAGAAAGGGTTGAATCAAGGATAACTCCTAAGATTTTGGCCTGACAGTGGTATGTACCCTGAGTTGAGGACCACAGAGAGAAGAGGAGTATCCTGCAGTGGCTGTGAGGGCAGGCACTGTGGACACAGGCTGAGCTGGAATCGCATCTTCATCACTACTAGCTTTGGATAATTAATTAGCCTCTGTGCCTCAGTTTCCTTTTGGGTAAAATTAGACCCATCATAGCACCCATCTCATAGATGTGCCCGAAGGATTAAATAACTAAATAATTTAATTAAATAATTATAAGCACTTAGGACAGTGCCTGTCTCCTGGTGTTAGTTACCATTAAGGGAGAAAAATTAAGAGCTCTCTTTCAGACTTGTTTACGATGTTTTTTAGGTGTCCAAGCAGAGATGTGCAGAAGGTTGGGCATGCAGGCTTAGAGTTCAGGGAGAGGTCAGGCGGAAAGATATAAATCGAGAGCTGATTAGTATATTGATGGCGTTTAAAGTCCTGGCACTGGATGAAATCACCTAGGAAAAGACAGTAGAGAAAAGAATAAAACAGGACCCGCCCTGGGCTGCTTCACCATTAAGGTCACAGCTCTGATAAATTTAGATGTCAGAGAAATGGCTGAGAGTCTGAATGAATTCTATCTCACTTGTTATTTTTAGATACATCTTTTTCCTAAATTAACTCATAAAAGTCTCATTCTGGATCACAAACTGTCCTCCATTTCCCATTTCACATGTATGCTTTTCCATCAGATTATAGGCTCCTCATGGTAAGATTATCTGGCATACATTTTTTTTTTTAATTTATTTTTGGCTGCATTGGGTCTTCGTTTCTGTGTGAGGGCTTTCTCCAGTTGCGGTGAGCGGGGGCCACTCTTCATCGCAGTGCGCGGACCTCTCACTATCGCGGCCTCTCTTGTTGCGGAGCACAGGCTCCAGACGCGCAGGCTCAGTAATTGTGGCTCACGGGCCCAGTTGCTCCGCGGCATGTGGGATCTTCCCAGACCAGGGTTCGAACCCGTGTCCCCTGCATTGGCAGGCAGACTCTCAACGACTGCGCCACCAGGGAAGCCCTGGCATACATTTTTCATGTCCTTCTCTGTCCCTACTACAGAGTAATACACAAAGGCGCTCTCAATAAATGTCTCTTGGATATCAGATATTTAAAGAATTATAATGAATAATTTGTCTTTTCCATCTTACCATATGAACTACTGGTTGCTGAGGACATGAATTTTTTGCTCTAAGGAAGAACATTAACTGAAAGAGTTTAATTGAAAAAAAAGAAATATGACCCCTTTGGAAAACCAAACAGGAATCCAGGCTCATGAATAAATGTATCTTCCTAGAACCTACCTTTCTCTATTGCACAAGGAAGAGATTTAAAATGAAAAGATAATGAGGTTTTGGACTAAAGCAAACGTGTGCTCAAATCTCAGATCCATGCAAGTCGTGAGACCTGAACAAGTTACTCAACCTTTCTGAACCCCAGTCACCTCATCGTTAAAGTAGGGATGATGATAATACCTACCTAATAAAATTTGAAGAAGTTTAAAGCAGACTGTGCTTTGCATACTCACATGTTGATTTCCTTTTCTCTCCTACAAATTATACTGCCTTATCTTCTAAAAACTAATTCAACTTGGCAGCCCTTAAACACAGTATCGCTTAACTGAGAATGGCCTCTGATAAAGGTTTGGAACTTGTTTCAGTCAGTTAGATTTAAATCTCACTATGGTGAGATTGCATGTGAGTTTTATTTCATTCTTAATTCTACAGTGAATAGGCATTTCTTTAACTTTTTAAACTATAAAGAAAATAATTTGGCATATTCAAGTAGTCAACATCTTAAACAGATATTACCTTTTTGCTGTATCTGATTTAAATCTTTTTGTTGTTACTGTGGAAGAAATAAAATATTTCAGATACAGGGAAAAGCACCCCCCCCAATTCCTTTCCCCTTCTTCCTCATTCCCCCCAGAGGTAACCACTGTCCTGAAGTTGGTGTGTATCATTCCCAAACAAGCTTTTATATTTTCTACTATGTATGTATATATATATATATATAAACAACATATTATTTTTTCTTTTTAGATTTTATATGAATGGTATCATCGTCTATTAATCATTCTGCAATTTCTTCACTCAATACTATATTTTTGAGATTTATTCATGGTTATAATTAAAATCTAATTCATTAATATTAAAAAAAATTATACTGCCTTATATATTTTTTTTAAAACCTTATGGAAGGTTTTTTGCACTTATGCATTCATTATTCTCCGTATTCATCACAATTACGTACATATAAAATGCAGTTTTTTTTTAAATGATGCATGCAAGTAGTATATTATGTGTTATCTGTAGATATAAAAGTACATTGAATTATAAAAATGTGCTGTTTAGTTTTACATAAATAAATTTACTCATTTCTAAATCAAATATATATATATATGACAAGATCTTTCATATGTAACAAGTGAGACTTGTTACGTGTGTAGTAATTTGTGCTTTTTTTTCCTTTTGTTTTATTCTTTTCCATTGTAGGCTACCACAAGACACTGAGTGTAACTCCCTGTGCTACACAGCAGATCCCTGCTGCTTACCCACCCCATATATAGCACTGTGTATATGCCAATCCCAAACTCCCAATCCATCTATCCCCCCCTCCCACTATTCCCTTTGGTAACCACAAGCCTGCCCTCCACATCTGTGAGTCCATTTCTGTTTTGTAAATAAGTTCATATAAGTTATTTACAAATATATATATTTACAAAATATATAAGTTTATATATTTTGTAAATGTATATTTTTATAAAATATATGTTTATATATTTTGTAAATATATATATCACATCTTCTTTATCCATTCATCTGTTGATGGATATTAGGTTGCTTCCATGTATTGGCTATTGTAAATAGTGCTGCTATGAATATTTGGGTGCATGTAATATCTTTTCGAACCATAGTTTTGTCTGGATATATGCCCAGTAGTGGGATTGCAGAATCATATGGTAGCTCTATTTTTAGTTTTCTAAGGAATCTCCATACTGTTTTCCATAGCGGCTGCAGCAACTTACATTCCCACCAAGAGTGTAGGCGGGTTCCATTTTCTCCACACCCTCTCCAGCATTTATTATCTGTAGACTTTTTGATGATGGCCATTCTGACCGGTGTGAGGTGATACCTCATTGTAGTTTTGATTTGCATTTCTCTAATAATTAGCGATATTGAGCATATTTTCATGTGCCTATTGGCCATCTGTATGTCTTCTTTGGAAAAATGTCTATTCAGATCCTCTGGTTTTTTGTTTTGTTCTTTTGCGGTACACGGGCCTCTCACTGTTGTGGCCTCTCCCATTGCGGAGCACAGGCTCCAGACGCGCAGGCTCAGTGGCCATGGCTCACGGGCCCAGCCGCTCTGCGGCATGTGGGATCTTCCCGGACCGGGGCACGAACCCATGTCCCCTGCATCGGCAGGCGGACTCTCAACCACTGCGCCACCAGGGAAGCCCAGATCCTCTGTTTTTTAATTGGGTTGTTTTTAGTGTTTTTTTTGTTTGTTATAGTGTTGTATGTGTTCTTTATATATTTTGGATATGCACCCCTTATCAGGTATATAATTTGCAAATATTTTCTTCCATTCAGTAGGTTACCTTTTCATTTTGTTTATGGTTTCCTTTGCTGTGCAGAAGCCTTTTAGTTTGATGTAGTCCCACTTGCTTACTTTTGCTTTTGTTGCCTTCACATTTGGAATCAAATCCAAAAAAATCATCAGCAAGACCAATGTCAAGGAGCTTACCACCTGTTTTCTTCTAGGAACTTTATGGTTTCAGGTCTTACATGCAAGTCCTTAACCATTTTGAGTTAATTTTTGTGAGTGATGTAAAATATTAGTCTAATTTCATTCCTTTGCATGTCAATGTTCATTTCCAACACCATTTATTGAAGACACTTTCCTTTCCCCATTGTATATTTTTAGCTCCTTTGTTGTAAATTAATTCACCATATATGGGTGGGTCTATTTCTGGGCTCTCCATTCTATTCCATTTATCTATGTGTCTGTGCTTATGGAATACCATACTGTTTTGATTACTATAGCTTTGTAATATAGTTTGAAATAAGGGAGCATGACACCACCAACTTTGTTCTTTCTCAAGATTGCTTTGGCTATTTAGAGTCTTTTGTGGTTCCATATAAATTTTAGAGTTGTCTGCTCTCTTTGTTTGAAAAATTCCATTGGAATTTTGATAGGAATTGCACTGAATCTTTAGATTGCTTTGGGTAGTGTGGACATGTAAACAATTTTAATTTTTCCAATCCATGAGCACAGACTAACTTTCCATTTATTTGTGTCTTCTTCACTTTCTTTCACTAACATCTTGTAGTTTTCAATGTACAGGTCTTTTATCTCCCTGGTTAAATTTATTACTAGGATTTTATTCTTTTGATGCAATTGCAAAGGGAATTGTTTCCTTTATTTCTCTTTCTGATAGTTCATTATTAGTGTATAGAAATACAATAGATTTTTGTGTGTCAATTTTATATCCTGCAACTTTACTGAATTCATTTATTCTAACAGTTTTTTGATGGAGTCATTAGGGTTGTCTATATATAATATGTCACTGGCAAAGAGTAACAGTTTTACTTCTTCCTTTCCAATTTAGATGACATTTTTTTTTTCCTCACCTAATTGTTCTGGCTGGGACTTTCAATTCTATGTTGAATAAAAGTGGTGGGACTGGACATCCTTGTCTTGCTCCTGATATTAGAGGAAAGCCTTCCAGCTTCTCACCATTGAGTATATCCACTTTGTTGAGAGTTTTTATCATAAATGGATGTTGAATTTTGTCAACATTTTTCTGCATCTATTGAGATAATCACATGACTTTTATCCTTTATTTTGTTAATGTGGTGTATCACATTGACTGATTTGTGAATGTTGAACCATCCTTGCATCCCTGGTAAAAATCCCACTTGATCAGGGTGTATGATCCTTTTAATGTATTGTTGTATTCTTTGGTTTGCTAATATTTTTGTTGGAGATTTTTGCATGTATGTTCATCAGAGATATTGGCCTGTAATTTTCTTTTTTGGTGGTGTCCTTGTCTGGTTTTTGTATCAGGGTAATGCTGGCCTCATAAAATAAGTTTTGAAAGCATTCCCTCTTCTGCAGCTTTTTGAAGAGTTTGAGAAGGAAAGGTATTAAATCTGCTTTGAATGTTTGGTATACTTCACCAGTGAAACCATCTGGTCCTGGACTTTTGTTTGTTGGGATGTTTTGATTACTGATTCAGTCTTCTTACTAGCAATCAGTCATTTCAAATTTTCTATTTCTTCGTGATTCAGTCTTGGAAGATTGTATGTTTCTAAAAATTTTTTCATTTCTTCTAGGTTGTCCAATTTGTTGGCCTATAATTGTTCATAGTAGTCTCTTATGATCCTTTGTAATTTATTGGTATCAGTTGTAACTTCTCCTCTTTCATTTCTGATTTTATTTATTTGAGCCTTCTCTCTTTTTTTCTTAGTGAGTCTCACTAAATGTTTGTCAATTTTGTTTCTTTTCAAAGAACCAGCTCTTAGTTTCATTGATCTTTTCTACTGTCTTTCTAGTCTCTATTTGTTTACAATCTGATTTTAGTTATTTCCTTCCTTCTACTAACTTTGCACTTCATTTGTTCTTCTTTTTCTAGTTTTTTTAGGTGTAAAGTTAATTTGTTTATTTGAGATTTTTCTAGTTTCTTGAGGTAGGCCTGTATTGCTATGACATTCCTTCTTAGAACTGTTTTTGCTGCATTCCAGAGATTTTGGTGTGTTGTATTTTTCATTTGTCTCAAGGCATTTTTTCATTTCTCCTTTGATTTCTTCATTAACACATTGGTTGTTCAGTAGCATGTTGTTTAATCTCCACATATTTGTGATTTTTCCAGTTTTCTTTCTGTAATTGATTTTTAGTTTCATAGTATTGTGGTTGGAAAAGATGCTTTATATGATTTCAGTCTTCTTAAATTTATTTAGACTTGTTTTGTGGCTGAGCATATGATCTATCCTGGAGAATGTTCCATGTGTACTTGAGAAGATAAAATGTGTATTCTGTTGCTTTTGGATAGAATATTTCATATATATCTATTAGGTCAATCTGATGTTCAAGGGGTGTCCCGTGTGTGGCCTGCACTTGCCTGTTGGCTTTAGCAAGGCAGCAGGAGAGTACAGGGCTGGGGCATGCCTGCCAGTTTTATCAAGGCAGTGGGAAAACACAGGGCTGGGACATAACCAGCCAGTTTTAGCAAGAGCAGGAGAGCTCAGGGGCGGGGCATGCTTGCTGGCTTTAGTGGGGCAGCCTAGAGAGCTGTGACTACATGCCCGCCAGAGCTAGCAAGGAAGAAAGAGAGTGAACAAATGACACCTGCCAGTGCCCAGGGAGAGTCACTCCAGGCCCTGCCCCTCCAACAGATGCTTTAAGATTAGCAAATGAATCTCTTTCACATGTGATCTAGGTGCTTTTCAAACTGCTGCTTTTGTGCTGGGTCCTGGGGCCAGTAAGTCTGTGCATGAGCACTTTAAAAGCAGAATCTCAGTTCCCTACAGCTCTGTGGGGTTCTAGGACATAAACCTTGTTGGTTTTAAAAGCCAGATGTTTGGGGGGCTTGTCTTTCCAGTGCAGATCCCAAGGGTTGGGGTGCCTGACATGTGGCACAAACCTCTAGCTCCTCAAGAAGTGCCATTTTTGTGAGCTCCCTCCCAGCTGTAGGTTGCTGCACTGGATGGGAGGGGGGCACGTTTGGTGAGACTGCATCTCTCTTTCTCCTACCCATCTCAGTGTGGCTCTTTTATCCTTTGTTGCGGAACAGTTCAGCTAGTTTTCAGGTCTTTTTCAGAGGGAATTATTCCATATGTAGCCGTAGACTTGGTGTGTCTGTGGGAGGAGGTGAGTTCAGGATCTTACTATGCTGCCATCTTGAACCACCTCCTCAGCACCTTGCACTTGTCTGGCTTGCAGAAAATTGCAGCTGGGGTTAAGAGCTACATCTGTGCTGGCCAGTAATTTGTTGCTTTTTTTGTTTTGGTTTGGTTTGGTTTGGTTGGTTTTTTTCACTTGAAGTATAGTTGATGTACAATATCATGTAAGTTACAGGTGTACAACAGAGTGATTCACAATTTTTTAAGGTTATACTCCATTTATAGTTATCATAAAATATTGGCTATATTCCCCATGTTATACAGTATGTCCTTGTAGCTTATTTTGTACATTATAGTTTGTACCTCTTAATCCCCTACTGCTATATTGCCCCTCCCCCTTCCCTCTCCCCACTGGTAACCACTAGTTTGTTCTCTATATCTGTGAGTCTGCTTCTCTTTTGTTTTAGTCACTAGTTGTACTTTTTAGATTCCACTTATAAGTGATAATGTACGGTATTTGTCTTTCCCTGTCTGACTTATTTCACTTAGCATAATATCCTCCAAGTCCATCCATGTTGCTGCAAATGGCAAATTTTCATTCTTTTTATGGTTGAGTAGTATTCTGTTGTATATGTATACCACGTCTTCTTTATCCATTCATCTGTTGATGTACACTTAGGTTGTTGCCTTATCTTGGCAATTGTAAATAATGCTGCTATGAACATTGGGGTGCATGTATCTTTTCAAATTGGTGTTTTTGTTTTCCTCAGATATATACCTAGGAGTGGAATTGCTGGGTCATATGGTAGCTCTATTTTTAGTTTTTTGAGAAACCTCCATAATGTTTTCCACAGTGGCTGCACCAATTTACATTCCCATCAACAGTGTACAAGCGTTCCACATCCTTGCGACATTCGTTATTTATGTTCCTTTTGATGATAGCCATTCTGACAGGTGTGAGGTGGTATCTCATTGTGTTTTTGATTTGCATTTACCTGATGATTAGTGATGTTGAGCATCTTTTCATGTGCCTGTTGACCATCTGCATTTCCTCTTTGGAAAAATGTCTATTCAGGTCTTCTGCCCAATTTTTTTTTTTTTTTTTTTTGCGGTACGTGGGCCTCTCACTGTTGTGGCCTCTCCCGTTGCGGAGCACAGGCTCCGGACGCGCAGGCTCAGCGGCCATGGCTCACAGGCCTAGCTGCTCCGCGGCATGTGGGATCTTCCCGGACCGGGGCACGAACCCGCGTCCCCTGCATCAGCAGGCGGACTCTCAACCACTGCGCCACCAGGGAAGCCCTTCTGCCCATTTTTAAATTAGATTGTTTGTTTCTTTAAAACAGACTTAGCAAGATCCACAGTCAAGGCCTGTTATGGTCTCATTATTGCCTGCCCCCCAGAGGATGAACTCTGTTAATGAAGTACAATTAAAGTGAAAAAAAAGCCTCTTTGCTATATCCCCATTAAGCTTTACTTACTGTTGCCTGTTAACAATTTATTAACTATGAATTATAATTCATAGTAAATTAACCCTTCTTTCTCCGCTCAATTTGCCAGAAAAAATAGTTGCGTAAAGTTATAAACCAGCCTACTGGCTTCATGAGAATACAGATATTAAACTATTTCCTGCAGCTTTGAACCTCAGAAGAATTTAACAGCTTTTGTGAATCTAGTACTGGCACTCATTTTTAAGCCAGGAGCAAACATATAAATCATGTGCAGCACAGTGTACCTGTCTTTAGAAAGCTGTTTACAGTCATGTATATTTATTAGTTTTCCATGGTTTCAGGCAATATGTTTTCTTTGCCCTTTCCTGTTTTTCTGTATGCACACACACACACATTTCTATCCCAAAGCCCTTCTGGTTTATCGTGAAACATGGCCTTCCGGAATGATTATTTTTCCCACGTACATCCTTGTTTAGTTGCTTTAGATAGCACCTTAAATAAACTGGATCTTTTCCTGTCCTTGCATGTTTACAATTTTCCCTTCTCCATTTGTTAAGAACTAGGAAGGGTCAGAGATTTCATCCTGTTTGCAAGCCAGCAAGTCAGCCTGCCACAGTCTCAGGGATGCTAAGAAGGTACAAGATTTCTGAGTCAGAGAGAAAGTAAATTATTACACACAGCAATAGTAACAGCCTGAGTATCACATTTGAGCTGGTTCTCCAAGTCCCACTTCCTACAGGGTGATGTGAAAAGGTCTAGTTGATTCACACCTGCACATGCAGTGGGTTGCATTACAGGAGAGGAACCCTAATGTTGAGGAACCTGAATCTTTTATAATGGGTGGTATCCTGTGTGACCTTTGCATGGCACAGCGGGGGGGGGGGGGGGGGGTAGATAAGATCTTGTTTATACTGGAAAGTAAGCAACTTGCCCTTTGCTCTGAAGGAAGATACTATCTCTGTTTTACAAAGCTGTCTGTTCTTGAAAAGACAGCTCCAAGCAAGGGCAGTCAATGCCTCTGCTCACAAGACATGCAGGCATGCAAGAATACCATGGAGAATTGTCTTCCAACACCATGAAGCTTTTCTTCATGGACTTGTGTTACATTTTATTAATGTTTTCAATACATGCTTTTAACGTTAAGGTGGATTTAGTGCTATGAACATATAATTCCCAAATCACATAAGTCCTCTTGCAAAGGAATACCCCATATTCTTTTTTTAAACTAAATTAAAATTCAGGTTTTTTTGTTTTTTCTGCGGTATGCGGGCCTCTCACTGTTGTGGCCTCTCCCGTTGCGGAGCACAGGCCCCGGACGCACAGGCTCAGCGGCCATGGCTCACGGGCCCAGCTGCTCCGTGGCATGTGGGATCTTCCCGGACCGGGGCACGAACCCGTGTCCCCTGCATCGGCAGGCGGACTCTCAACCACTGCGCCACCAGGGAAGCCCTAAAATTCAGTTTTTAATTTCTGCTTAATTTACTTAACCTCTGTGTGCCTCAGTTTCCTTATGTGTGTAATGAATTAATAGTATCTACTTGTTGAATAGATTGAGATAATCCAATAACAATGAGTTACTGAATAGTTTACATGAGATTGTCCATCCTTAGCACAGAGTCTAGTAAACATTAAGTGCCCATTGCTCAATAAATGTTAGCTTTAATTAGAACTGGCTATAAATGCAGTTTGATGAGAGGTACTTAAAACACCTCCTTCACTACACTAACACCATTGGACCCACTTCCAAATGTATCTTGGGGGTGCTGCTTTGCCTTTTGTTGTTGTTGAAGCATTTATCGGGAATAGGGAGAGAAAAAAGGAACTAGCATTTTTGAAGACCTGTTATGTGTTTTAGGTTAATTATTTGTTTTTATTTGTTTTGCGGGGATTTTTTTGGGTTTTTTTTTAATTGAAGTATAATTGATTTACAGTGTTGTGTTTCAGATGTGCAGCAAAGTGATTCCCTTTTATATATATATATATTCTTTTATATGTATATTATTTTTCAGATTCTTTTCACTTATAGGTTATTACAGAATATTGAGTATAGTTCCCTGTGCTATACAGTAGGTCTTTGTTGGTTAACTATTTTATAAGTATATAGTAGTGTGTATGTGTTATTCCCAAACTCCTAATTTATCCCTCCCCAAGGTTGATTATTTGATCTAGTGCTTCCATGAATTGTTTCAATCATTCTTCATTGCGTTCTCATAAAGGAGGTATGATTTTACAAAAAAGTAGACTGCGACTCAGACTTATCAAGGTCATACCGCTTGTAAATGGAAGAGCAGGGGTAAACCCCTGTATGACTAGTCTGACTCTGTGCCTTTTTAAGTTTAACTATTTTAAGTTTTAACTATTTTAACGATCTTACTTCCCCCAACTATCTCCCTATCTTTAGGAACAATAATATATGCAACCTGCTAGGTTTGAGCTGGACTTGTGGCCTAAATGCCACTTTTTGTACCATGGCCTACTGCCAGATTCATAGGCTCAATCAACATGTTTTTCTCAGTCGTTTTGAATATATGATTCCTGGTTTGGGTCATTTTCAAATCTCTCTCAGAAATCTTAATGACCGTGTGACATTTTTGAGAAATGCAAGCATGACAACTTCTGTAGTATGTTGGCTTTTTTAAGAGCCATTACATTAAACAGAAATTATAAAAGTAAATTATGATAAGCCTGCAATAATAACAAAACCCTCATTCAGGTAAATCATACAAACTCACTTTTAACTCTAGAAGATAGACTCCTAATGCTACACTAAAACAAACAAAGGTCAACTGCCTTTTTAAGAGTTCCATAGAAATTTTTTTCTTAGCAACCTGCACGGAAAATCGATTATACATTTTTTAAAGCAACTCATATAAAAATCAGGCTGTGGAAAATAATGATTGCTTCTTAACACTGGAATAAAGTTTGCTATAGATTTGCTGCAGAATTAAGGTTCTGTATTTTCTGAAATCTTTATTGACAGTAGTGGACCATATCCAAAGTCTTCTGCAATAATACTTTGAGCTCTCTCAGAAATTCACCACTTCAAGAAAACTTCAAAATAAAATTTTTGAAAAGTCTGTTAGAAAAGTTTAGACAACAGTCCAGAACTACCAAAGAAATTTAGAATTCATATATAATCTTAACAGATATGAAGGTGGGAAAAGTACTAATAGAAACTGTTCTGGTGCTATAATTGAAAGTAGTTATATAGTCCCTGAAAATAATAAATGGATGTTATAATATAGGGAAAGCCAGTGAACCAGCATAACACACAGAGTGATAAGTGAGTGAAAAAAGCATTGCAGCCTTTTGTTGGTAACGTTGTTTAATCCAGGATCCTACTCCCACTCACACTGATCGCTCTTGGTTCCTGTCAACAACTTCGTACATGCACCGCCCTTGTTGTTTTCTGCTCTGCCCCCCTATAAATTTTTTAGAGGAAAAAACAACAGATACATAACATGGCCTTGTGAGAAAACCAGAACATAAAGCCATGAAATGAAGAATTTCACTCTGTCAACCTGTTCAGCTTTCCCTAGGAGTTCAATTACTGTATTGGCTTTTATCTGTTCCACTGAGCATTTACTGAGAACATCGGCTATTATGGACTACCACCTAGATACTTGGCCATACTGTTACTTCGCATTTATCTGAAATCCTTTCAGGGATTTCAACAGAGACTTTTATTCTGTTCCATAGCACTACCATCTGTAGGAAAGTTTGATTTTACTTGAATGAGATAGTGAGTAGTCACTTATTTTCTCAGGAACGTACTCTTCCTCTACTGTGGCTATTTCTAAAAATTTCTGTGACTTTCTTGTGACTTTTTCATACCCATAACTCCTCTGTCCCTTTCATACAATGTACTAAATATTTCAATTTGAGCCTCTTGGAATCAAGTCTCATTCCAAAAGCTTGTTTAAAATCTGCGCTATTTTTAATTTATGAGTAGTTGAGGGAATTTCTCTTTTCACTGAGTTATGAAGTAAAGACTGAGATTCAAACAATGTAGTAAAATCTTTTCAAAGTTCTCCTTTGATTCATTGACGTGATCCAGATCCTCATGTGTGCATCTCCCTAGAAACTCTCATTTTAGGAGATTTTTTTCAGTACCCCAACATCTTAAAACTTAGTCATTCAGACACCACCCACCCGCCCTCTGACACCTTCTTCCTGATTGAAAGAGGCATTTATGTATATGAGTCACCTCCTGCCAGCTTCACAGGAATTACATAAAAGCAATCTGCCTACCAGCTTGGCCTGAGGACAGAAAATCACATTTCATGTCAATGTGAAAGACAATCTTGCTTGTGGAAAATCACAATAGAGGACTTTTAAGACCTTGACTCTCAGGATATCAAGCCTTAATCTATACTCTATACTATAAATGAGTGAACTTATAAATGCTGTACTTTCATCAGTTTGGTCTAAGCTTCTTCCATTTTAAATGCTTTTTTTGTGATAGATAAGTGAAAGGCTAAGTCATACGCAAGAAAGGTTACATAAATATATACTCATACACACACAGAAAGGGAGGGAGGGAATATAGATCAATAAATAAACATACAAACAAAACACACTATGTTTCCTCAGCAATACAAAAATATTAGTGTGGGAAGATTTAAAAGACATGGTTTGTGACAGGAAAGTCTGTTTCATAGTCTTAAAAAAAATTGAAAGACTTTTCTGTATAAGATATTATACTTGGAAAGCATATTAGTCAAGATATTTTTCATTTTCTTGTCTCTAGACAAAACAGCTTATACCATATGGAAATATGGGTTTAAATCCCCTATTCTGCCTCTTATTTGCTGTGTGGGTTTAGCAAGTCACTTCACATATCTGAGCCTTACTTTCCTTAAATTTAAAGTGGCAATAATAGTGCTTACCCTGACTCTCTTAAGTTGTTGTAAAGGTCGGGTGAGATGATAAGTGAAAGCTTTTTGAGAATTATAAGCAATAATACAAATGTAAAGTTATATTATCTTTATCTCAGACTCAGAATTGCAGCATTCTAGTATCTTCAGTCATTATTCTCTTGGTGGCACAGAATACACAGTGCCAGTTCAGTCTTTCTCTCTTTTGTATCCTTTGTAGTTTTTGGCATTTCTCAGGGGTGGCGATGGGACCCTGAGTTGGCTGCAGTTGTGAGGATCAGTAGAAAGGCTGGGAAAGTCATAATAACTCTTTCTAGCTGATAGAGGATCCTGGGAGGTCCCATGTATTCCATATTCTCTTCCTTTCTTTCTTACCAGCCCACCCCTACCCCGTATTCACAAATTCATGGAACCTCAAAGAAAGTGCCATTGAGGCTATCCAGACACCCTACCGTAATATCTCAGAGTATGCATTTCTCTCAGCCATGAGTAGCCCTAATCAATTCCATACTATCCTAGGAATTCAGTGTGTGACACCAATCAGAAACTGTTTTGTTTGCTGAAGAGTAAGCAGAATTATTTTCTCCTGCAGAAATGGTTACTCCTTTGCTATAAAAATATGTATTGATACACAGAGCAGTATTTATATTAGACAAAAAAATTAAACAATCTAAATGTACAACAGTAGTATAAAATGGTTCAATAAATTATAGTATATCCATTTGATGTAATATTCAGCATCCATTAAAAATTTTGGTTTTGGATGGTTAATGTGACAGGAGAAAGCTCATGATATACTGTTAAATGGAAAAGGCAAAATTCAAAACTGTATTTTTAATCATAATTGATACAGTTCTAATTTTTACTTTATGGCTCTAATTTCACTTATACATCCATATATCTAAATATACATAGGTATATGTAGTTATTGGTAAAAATGGGATGGGATTACATCATAATATTAATTTATCCTGAGAGGTAGATTTATTAGTGGTTTTAATTTTTTTTAATTAGAAAAAGATGTGATATTTTAAAGATAATCACTGACACGTAGAATTGTGAATTAGCCTGCTAAATATATTCAAAGTTTTGGAACACTTAAGTACCATTTTTCAATAATCAGACCATTTCTGACAGTACACATCTATGTTCTTAGGGTTCTTAGATTGGAGGAGACCAGTAAATAATACCTCTGCACGTGGCAGTGATCAATTACCTCCTCCATGGCCAAAGTAGTTTGCATATCAGAGAGTGTTTGCTTGCCCAGAATACATGTGGTTTTCTGAATTTGGTACTGGAATATTGATTTAGATTATTATGATTAGATTTTAGATATTATTACAGCATTTTAGACATGTTGCACATAAAGTATTATTTTATATCATTTTATATAAATGTTCATAGGAATAATAGACTATATCAGTTATAAATAGAATAATGATGAATAAAAACATTCTAGCAATGAAGAGTTTAACAAAAAGGATATGATTTAAGAATATTACTGAGAAAAAAAAAGAATATTACTGAGTATTCAAGCTTCCTGCACAAAAGCATATTTTGAAAAGACAGAAATAATGGGTGAATATATAACATTGTTCTCATAGACACTCCCAAAATCTGTTCCATAAAAGCAATGTAAAAAATAAGAAATATTACTACTTAACTTTATAAATTATTATCTAGAAATAAACTTCCCTCTTCACTATACATAGTCATAATATTAGTAGGTGCCATCTGTTTCAATATATCTTTTATGTGTTTTAACGTTTATTTCCAGAACATTGAATAAATATGTAAAATGCCAAGTCAAGCCTGCAAAATCAGAGCTAATTCAATAATTTGAGTCAATGTATTGTAGTTGATTTAGAGGTTAGTTAACAGGTACTGAATTTGCTTCCGAGGTCTAATCATAGGATAGATTTGTTTGGGTTTTTTCCTATTAAATATTGTAAATGTAAATTTTTAAAAAAAGTCTAGAATCACAAAGTAAAGTTCAAGTGTAGTTTGGGGATTTTATTTTCAGGGAGATAAAAAGAAAAAATTTCTGACTTTAAGAATAAAGCAGTGAACACACAAGAAATGACTTTAAGATGGATTTTTGAATACATATTTTCACCATTGAAAGGAGGAAAATAAGAGAATGAAATGAAGTAAGATGGATGAAGAAGAAAGATAAGATCTAAGGGGAAGGAAAGATAGGAAGAGCCAACTAGAATATTCATCTGAGTAGAAGAAATAAGCAAGAAGAAGGGGAGAAAGAAGGGTAGGAGGATACTGAAGGTAAATAAAATGAGGGGAAAAATCCTTCAAGAAATAAATGAGATCTCAAGATGATGGAGTACGAAGACCCTGAACTCACCTCCTTTCATGGGCACACCAAAATTACAACTACTTACAGAGCAACTATCTGTAGAACAACCTGAAGAGTAGCAGAAAAGATCTTCCACAACTGAAGATATAAAGAAGGAGCTACAACAGGATGGGTAGGAAGGGCAGAGATGCTATCTAGTCAAGACCCACACCCCCTGGTTGATGACCCACAAACAGGAGTTCCTCCCCTCCCCAAGGAGTGAGAGGTCTGAGCCCCATATCAAGCTCCCCAGCCCAGGGGTCCTTCACTATGAAGACAAGCCCTTAGAAAGTCAGACTTTGAAAACCAGCAGAGCTTACATTCAGGAGAGCCAAAGTTCTATAGGATAATGAGACTCTGTGTTTAAAGGACATGCACAAAGGGCACCCACAAAATCTCACACAGTCCAAGTCCCAGTGTTGAGGCAGTAATTTGAGAAGTGCCTGGGTCAGAACCACTGGCTGATATTGGAGAGCCTCCCAGAGAGGCAAAAGGCAGCTGAGACTCCCCATGAGACTCTGGCAACAGCCATCTTTGAGATGTCATTGTACAGTGCTGACACGGGCACTGGCAAGCGCCATTTTGGAATCCACCTTCTAGCCCATTATCATGGGAGACTTGCCCTGTCCACCAGCAGGACCTTGGCAACCAGCTGGGCCAGGAACCAGCTCCACCTACCAGCATAGCCACGATAGTCGGCCCTGATACAACAGAAGGGCACACATACAGCCCACATAGGAGACACCTCTGTAACATCTATCTTAGGTGGCCAGCAGGGAACTTTCTGCTGGTCCCCATAACATGTCTCGTACATAAGGCTACTTCTCTGAGATTGGAAGACATAACACCACTATCTAATACAAAGAAAAAAAACCAGAGAATTATACAAAATGAAGAGATGAAGGAATATGTTCCATATGATGGAACAAGACGAAATCCCAGGTAAAAACATTAACCAAAATGGAGATAAGCAATATATCCAATAAAGAGCTCAAGGTAATGATCATAAAGATGCTCACTGATCTCAGGAGAAGAATGGATGAACACAGTGAAAACTACAAGAAAGAATTAGAAAATATAAGAAAGAACCCATCAGAGCTGAAGAATACAATAAATGGGATGAAAAATATACTAGAGGATATCAACAGTAGATTAGACAATACAGAAGAACAGATCAGCAATCTGAAAGACAGAGTAGTGGAAATCACCCAAGCTGAACAGAAAAGAGAAAAAAATTGTTTTGATAAGAATGGCTTAAGAGACTTCTGGGACAATATCAAGCATATTAACATTCACATTATAGGGTCCCAGAAGAAGAAGAGACGAGAAGACAGCAGAAAATGTTTTTTAAGAAAAAATAGCTGGGGACTTCCCTGGTGTCCAGTGGTTAAGAATCCACCTTCCAATGCAGGGGACATGGGTTCGATCCCTGGCTGGGGAACTAAGATCCCACATGCCATGAGGCAACTAAGCCTGTGCGCTCTAGAGTCCGCACACCACAACTGGAGAGCCTGCATGCCACAACTACTGAGCCCATATGCTCTGGAGCCCACACGCCACAACTAGAGAGGATCCTGCGCACCACAACCAGAGAGAAGCCTGCGTGCCGCAACAAAGAGCCCGTGCACCGCAATGAAAGATCCCACATGCCTCAGTGAAGATCCCACAACTAAGACCCGATGCAGCCAAATAAATAAATATTAAAGAAAAAAAAGAAAGGAAAAATAGCTGAAAATATCCCTAACCCTGGGAAGGAAATAGACATCCAGTTTCAAGAAGCACAGAGAGTCCCCAAGAAGATGAAGTCAAAGAGGTCCACACCAATACACATTTTAACTAAAATTAAAGAGAGAATCTTAAAATCAGCATGAGAAAAAACAACTAGTTATGTACAAGGAAACTGCCCTAAGACCATGAGCTGACTTTCCAGCAGATGCTTTGCAGGCTAGAAGAGAGTGGCATGATAATTCAAAATGCCAAAAGGAAAAAACCTACAACCAAGAATATTCTAACCATTAAGGTTAAAGTTCACAGTTGAAGGAGACAAAGTGTTTTACAGACGAGCAAATGCTGAAAGAGTTCATCACTGCTAAACTGGCCTTACAAGAAATGTTAAAGGCACTTTACTGTGCAGAAAAGAAAAAGCCACAACTAGAAATAAGAAAAGTATGAAAGGAAAAATCTGATTGATAAAAGCAAACATAGCAAAGGTAGTGGATTAATCACATGTAAACTAGTGGGAAGGTTAAAAGACAAAAGTAGTAAAATAATCTATATCTACAATAATCTATATCTACAATAATTAAAGGATACATAAAATAAAAAGATGTAAAATATGACATCAAAAACATAAAATCTGGGGGGTGGTGGTGTAAAAATATAAGGCTGTTAGAAGGTGTTTGAGCTTAAGAGATCATCAGCTTAAAATAAGCATACATAAATGTTGTTATATATAAACTTCATGGTAACCACAAACCAAAAACCTACAATAGATACATAAAAAATAAGGAGAAAGGAATCCAAACATAACACTAACAATAGTCATCAAATCATAAGGGAAGAGGGCAAGAGAAGAAGAAAAGAACAAAGAACTACAAAAAAAATAGAAAACAATAAAAAATGGCAATAAATACAAACCTATCAATAATTGCTTTAAATGTAAAGGGACTAAATGCTCCAATCAAAAGATATAGAGCTGAATGGATTAAAAAACAAGACCCAAATATATATGCCTACAAGAGACTCATTTCAGATTTAAAACACAGACTGTCAGTGAGGGAATGAAAAAAGATATTCCATGCAAATGGAAACAAAATGAAAGCTGGGATTGCAATACTTATATTAGACAAAATAGAGTTTAGAACAAAGACTGTAACAAGAGACAAAGGAGGGCTTACATAATGATAAAGGGATCAATCCAACAAAAAGCTATAACACTTGTAAGTATATATGCAAACACCTTTAAGTATATAGAAGCACCTAAATACATAAAGTATATATTAACAGACATAAAGGAAGAAATTGACAGTAACACAATAATAGTAGGGGACAATGGACAGATCATCCAGACAGAAAATCACTAAGGAAACACTGGCCTTAAATGATACATTAGATAAAATTGACTTAATAGATATATATATAGAACATTCCATCCAAAAGCAGAATACACATTCTTTTCAAGAGCACATGGAACTTTCTGTAGAATAGATCACATGCTAGGCCACAAAAAAAGTCTCAGTAAATTTAAGAAAATTGAAATCGTAGCAAGCATTCTGACCACAATACTGAGACTAGAAATCAACTAAAAGAAAAAACCACAAAAAATAAAAATGTGAATGCTAAACAATATGCTACTAAACAACCAACGGGTCATTGAAGAAATCAAAGAGGAAATTTAAAAATACTTGAAATAAATGAAAATGGAATCGCAGCATTCCAAAATCTATGGGAAGCAGCAGAACAGTTCTAACAGGGAAGTTTATAGAGATATAGGCTTACCCCAGGAACAAGAAAATCTCAAATAAACAATCTAACCTTACACCTAAAGGAACTAGGAAAAAAAGAACAAACAGAACCCAACATCAGTAAAAGGAAGGAAATAATAAAGATCTGAGTAGAAATAAATGAAATAGAGACTAAAAAAACAACAGAAAAAAATCAATGAAACTAATAGCTGGTTTTTGGAAAAGATAAACAAAATTGATGAACCTTAGCTACACTCATCAAGAATAAAAGAGAGAGGGCCCAAATAAATAAAATCAGAAATAAAAGAGGAGAAGGTACAACTGGCATCACAGAAATACAAAGGATCCTAAGAGATTACTAGGAACAGCTATATGCCAACAAATTGGGCAAACTATTAGAAATGGATATATTCCTAGAAATGTATAATCTCACAGATTGAATCAGGAAGAAATAGAAAATCTGAACAGAATAGTAATGAAATTGAATCAGTAATCCAAAAAATTCCAACAAAAAAATTTCCAGGACCAGACGGCTTCACAGGTGAATTCTACCAAACATTTAAAGAAGAGTTAACATCTCTTTCGAACTATTCCAAAAAACTGAAGAGGAGAGAACACTTCTAAATTCATTCTATGAGGCCAGCATCAACCTGATACCAAAACCTGACAAAGACACCACAAAAAAAGGAATATTACAGGCCAGTATCACTGATGAACATAGATGCAAAAATCTTCAAAAAGTATTAGCAAACAAAATTCAGCAATACATTAAAAAGATCATACACCATGATCAAGCAGGATTTTTTTTTTTTTTTTGTGGTACGCGGGCCTCTCACTGTTGTGTCCTCTCCCGTTGCGGAGCACAGGCTCCGGGCGCGCAGCCTCAGCGGTCATGGCTCACGGGCCTAGCCGCTCCGCGGCATGTGGGATCTTCCCGCACCGGGGCACGAACCCGTGTCCCCTGCATCAGCAGGCGGACTCTCAACCACTGTGCCACCAGGGAAGCCCAATCAAGCGGGATTTTTACCAGGGATGGAAGGATGGTTCAAAATCCACAAATCAATCAATGTTATACACCACATTAACAAAATAAAGGATAAAAATCACATAATCATCTCACTAGATGCAAAAAAAACTTCTGACAAAATTCAACATCCATTTATGATAAAAACTCTCAACAAAGTGGTTATAGAGGGAATGTACCTCAATATAATCAAGGTCGTATATGACAAACCCACAGCCAACATCAGAACCAACCATGACGAGTTAAAAGCTTTTCCTCTAAGATCAGGAACAAGACAAAGATATGCCCCTCTCACAACACAGTATCAGAAGTCTGAGCCACAGCAATTAGACAAAAAAAAAAAAGGAATAAAAGGAATCCAAATTGGAAAGGAAGAAGCAAAACTGTCATTGTTTGATACTTTATATAGAAACCCCTAAAGGCTCCACCAAAAAAACTATTATAACTAATAAATGAATTCAAAAAAGTTTCAGGATACAAAATCAGTGCAAAAATCAGTTGCATTTCTAGACACTAGTAATGAACTATCAGAGAAATTAAGAAAAGGATTCCCTTTACAATTCCATCAAAAAGAATAAAATACCTAGGAGTAAATCTAACCAAGAAGGCAAAAGTCTTGTACTCCAAAGACTAAGATATTGATGAAAGAAATTAAAGATTACAAAAACAAATGGAAAGATATACTGTGCTCATGGATTGGAAGAATTAATATTGTTAAAATCTCCAGAGTACCCAAGGCAATCTACAGATTCAGTGCAAATCCTATCAAAAAACCAATGACATTTTTCACAGAACTAGAACAAATAACTAAAATTTGCGTGGAATTACAAAAGACCCCAAATAACCAAAACAACTTTGAGAAAGAACAGAGCTGAAGGTATCATGCTCCCTGATTTCATGCAGTCCTACAAAGCTACAGTAATCAAAATATTATGGTACTGGCACAAAAACAGACACATAGAACAATGGAACAGAATAGAGAACACAGAAATAAACCACACTTAGATGGTCAATTAATCTATGACAAAGGAGACAAGAATATAAAATGGGGAATAGACAGCCTCTTTAATAAATGGTGCTTGGAAAACTATATGCAAAAGGATCAAACTGGAGCACTTTCTCATACCATATACAGAAATAAACTCAATATGGATTAAAGACTTAAATGTAAGACCTGAAACCATAAAACTTCTAGAAAAAAACATAGGCAGTACTTTCTTTGACATCAGTCTTAACAATATTTTTTGGATGTATCTCCTCAGGCAAGGAAAACAAACATAAAAAGAAACAAGTAGTACTATATCAAACCAAAAGCTTTTTGAAGAAAACCATCAACCAAATGAAAAGGCAGACTACTGAATGGTAGAAGATATTTGTAAATAACATATCCAATAAGGGTTTGATATCCAAAATATATAAAAAAATTCATGAAACTCAATACCATACCAAAAAAAAATCCCAATCCATTTAAAAATGGGAAGAGGATCTGAATAGTCATTATTCCAAAGAAGACATACAGATGGCCAACAGACACATGAAAAGATGTCTGTCAGAATAGCTACCATCAAAATGACAAGAAATAACAAGTGCTAGAGAGGATATGGAGAAAAGGGAACCCTCATATACTATTGGTGGGATTGTAAATTGGTGCAGCCACTATGGAAAACAGTATGAAGCTTCCTCAAAAACTTAAAAATAGAACTACCATATCATCCAGCAATTTCACTTCTGAGTATTTACCCAAAGAAAACAAAAACACTAATTCAGGGGGCTTCCCTGGTGGCGCAGTGGTTGAGAGTCCGCCTGCCGATGCAGGGGACACGGGTTCGTGCCCCGGTGCGGGAAGATCCCACATGCCGCGGAGCGGCTGGGCCCGTGAGCCATGGCCACTGAGCCTGCGCGTCCGGAGCCTGTACTCTGCAACGGGAGAGGCCACAACAGCGAGAGGCCCGCGTACCGCAAAAAAAAAAAAAAAAAACACTAATTCAAAAACATATGTGCAAAAGACCACCCTCAGAATGGGAGAACATATTTGCAAACAAAGCAACTGACAAAGGATTAATCTCCAAAATATACAAGCAGCTCACACAGCTCAATATCAAAAAAACAAACAACCCAATCCAAAAATGGGCAGAAGACCTAAATAGACATTTCTCCAAAGAAGATATACAGATTGCCAACAAACACATGACAGGATGGTCAACATCACTAACCATTAGAGAAATGCAAATCAAAACTACAATGAGGTATCACCTCACACTGGTCAGAATGGCCATCATCAAAAAATTTACAAACAATAAATGCTGGAGAGGGTGTGGAGAAAAGGGAACCCTCTTGCACTGTTGGAGGGAATGTTCTCCACTATGGAGAACAGTTAAAAAAAAAAAAACTAAAAAACTAAAAACTAAAAATAGTTTTAGTTTTTAGTTTTAGTTTTTAGTTTTTAGTTTCTTAGGTTCCTTAAAAAACTAAAAATAGAACTACCATACAACCCAGCAGTTCCACTACTGGGCATATACCCTGAGAAAACCATAATTCAAAAAGTGTCATGTACCAAAATGTTCAGTGAAGCTCTATTTACAATAGCCAGGACGTGGAAGCAACCTAAGTGTCCATTGACAGATGAATGGATAAAGAAGATGTGGCACGTATATACAATGGAATGTTACTCAGCCATAAAAAGAAACAAAATTGAGTTATTTGTAGTGAGGTGGATGGACCTAGAGTGGGAGACGCAAGAGAGAGGGGATATGGGGATATATGTATAGGTATAGCTGATTCACTTTGTTATACAGCAGAAACTAACACAACACTGTAAAGTAATTATACTCCAATAAAGATGTTAAAATAAATAAATAAAATAATTTTTAAAAATATGTGCACCCCTATGTTCATTGTAGTATTATTTATAATAGCCAAGATATGGAAGCAACCTAAGGTCCATTGATGGATGAATGGATAAAGAAGAGTGGTATGTATATACGGTAGAATATTAGCCGTAAAAAAGAGTGAAATCTTGCCATGGAACAGCATGGATGGATCTAGAGAGTATTATGCTAAGTGAAGTAAATAGACAGAGAAAGATAAATTCCATATGATCTCACTTATACATAGAGTCTAAAAAACAAAACAAACAAAACAAAATGTAAACAGACTCGTAGATACTAAGAACAAATGGGTGGTTGCCAAAGGGCAGGGGTGTGGGGGAAATGAGTGAAATACGTGAGGGAGATTAAGAAGTACAAACTTCTGATTATAAAATAAATAAGTCATGGGGATGTAATTTTCGCATAAGGAATATGGCCAGTAATACTGTAACAACTTTTTGTGGGGACAGATGGTTGCTAGACTTCAGGTGTTGATCATTTCATAGTATAAATGTCAAATCACTATTTTATACTCCTGAAGCTAACATAATATTGTATGCCAACTATATTTCAATTAAAAAATAAGTAGATGAGATATATATAATATACAGATATAGATATACAGATATAGATAATTATAGATATAGTTATCAGTAATATATAATTATATACATATAATTATATTAATATATAATATATTGCTGATAATATTTTTTTAACCTTTATTGGAGTATAGTTGCTTTACAATGTTGTGTTAGCTTCTACTGCACAGCAAAATGAATCAGCCATACATATACATATATCCCCTCCCTTTTGGATTTCCCTCCCAGTTAGACACCACAGTGCATTAAGTAGAGTTCCCTGTGCTATACAGTATGTTCTCATCAGCTGTCTATTTTATACATAGTATCAATAGTGTATATGTGTCAATCCCAATCTCCCAGTTCCTCCCACCCTACCCCTTTCCCCCATGGTATCCATATATTTGTTCTCTACGTCTGTGTCTCTATTTCTGCTTGGCAAATAAGGTCATCTATACCATTTTTCTAGATTCCACATATATGCGTTAATATACAATATTTGTTTTTCTCTTTCTGACTTACTTCACTCTGTATGACACTCTAGGTCCATCCATGTCTCTACAAATTACCCAGTTTTGTTCCTTTTTATGGCTGCGTAGTATTCCATTGTGTATATGTACATCTTCTTCATCCATTTTACGCCACTTTTAAAAAAATTTATCAAGAACTCCCATATATATTATCTCTTTAATATTCCTCATCATAATTCTATGAGTTAGATAATTGTCTCGACTTTAATAAATGAAGGGAAAAGTTCAGAGAGATGATATGTATTATCTATCACTAACAATAACAACAACCATATTAGGAGTAGTAATAGTAGCAGCATCAATAATAGAGGGGTGGCAACTAATAATTGTTGAACACATACAATCATGAGAGGGTCTCTGAATAATATGTATATCTGTTTATACCCAAAAAAACATTGAGACTGTGAACATGATGGGGCAGAGCTTCCAGATATCAGCTACACTATTAAGAAAAGATTTTGCTGTGGATCCAACAGTACTATGGAAGGGTGGGGAAAGATTTGGTGTGGTAGAGTAAAAAGAGTACCCAATATGGAATCAGGTGATCTATATCCTTAACCTTGGATCTACCACTAATTTTATCTTTGAAAATGGGCAAGTCATTTCTCCTTAGTTTCTTCATGTATAAAAGAAATGTTGACTAAGATCCTTTACAGATCTACCATATAGTGGTACTTTTTGCCTCACTGAGGTGGGCACTCAACTACCAGAGTCTGGGGGAGGGGGAGAGAGGAATACAAGAATGTGAACTTAAATAAGAATGAGAAAGAAAAGGAGGACAAGGAGAAGAAAAGAAGTCCATTAAATACTCATAGCATGAAAAATACTTTATAGGATATAACAATTAAAACTCTGATTCAAAATAGCTTTACCTGTCATTAGTAGGGGGTTTTATCTGTTTTTCAATGGAAGGGCAAATTACAGATTTACTTTACCATGATATCCATTTTTGAAGAATAATCACTATCTTTGGGGAATCTAAGACTTAAAGATTGAAAAATCTTGTATTTTGAAGACCAAAGATATATCTGAAAAACAACAATCTGTTTCTTTCAATATATGTTCTTGCACAGTTTCACTTAAACAGAATGTCCTTCTTTTGACAACTGGTGAACTACGTCCCTGAGGGGTAAAGGGAGATGTATTTTATGTACTAGATACTACTTCCTTTGATACATGAAGAATAAACTTTTCATTTAACTTCCTTTTTCTAGCTGACATTTTTTGCTGATTTATTGCAGCTAAAGGATAAATATAAGTATGTATTTATGTAATCTCAGAAGCTTCTTGCTAGTTGTAAGGTGGTAAAGAAACTACTTTCCATCATTTAATTCTCTCATGTCTAAAGGAGTAGTTTTACCTTTTGAATGCTAAAGGAAGATATCTTCTCAAGGCCATGCTCTACCTGATATATTTTTAAAAATTATGTATTTCAGGCCCTGCTTGATACTCAGAATCTTTTGCGTGCACAAATCACAAATTTTACATTCAACCTGGGATTTTCAGGGAAATTTTACCATACAGGTAAGAAAAAGGAGATTAACTATTCTCATTAAAGCCTCTCTGACCACTCTTTTTAAAATTATGACCCCTCTTCTTCACACCTTCCCGTATTCCCTGTGTCTCTCCCCTACTTTATCTTCTTCATATTATTCAATTTCATTTAACCTATTATTTTTTCACCTTTACAAAATGTTAATAGTTGGAAAGTTTATTCACCATATTATTATTTAATGGGCTTTTTTTCTACTGAACTATAATTTACATATATAAAACTGCATAAGTAATAGGTATAGTGCTCAATGAATTTTCACAAAGTGTACAGAGCTCCATAACCAGCATGCAGATCAAGAATGAGGTACTTCCAGAAACTCACACACCCCCTCCCTTGTGCTGCCTTAGTCACTAGCTTCCCTCAAAGAAAACCACTATCCTAACTTCTAATATCATAAATTAGTTTGCCTGGCTTTGAGATGTGTATAAAAGGAATCATATAGTATGGACTCTTCTATATACAGCTTGTTTTGTTCAACATTATTTTGGTTTTGCAGACATCATTGTGTATAGTTGTAATTTTTTCATCGTCATTGTTCTGTAGTATTCCATTTTTTGAATTTACCAGAATTTCTTTATTCCATTCCTCCAATGTGGATGGTTGGGTTGTTTCCAGTCTTTGGCTTTTTTTTGCATAGTTGTGTTAAGAACATTTTTGTACCTGTCCTTCAGAGGACATATGTATTCTTTTCTGTTGGTTATCAACCAGGAGTAGAATTGCTAGTTATGTGGTACATTTATGATCAGCTTTAGTAGAAAATGCCAAACAGATTTTCAGAGTGGTTGTACCAGTTTTTATTTCCAACAGTATGTAAGTTTTCCTGTTGCTCTACATTCTCACCAGTATTTAATATTATTTGTCTTTTTAACTTTAGCCTTTCTGGTGGGCAGTAGAGATATCATATTATGTATGACTTAAATGTACATTTCACTAAGTAGTGAAACTGAGCTTCTTTCATATATTTATTGACCATTTGGATATCTTCTGTTTTGAAATACCTCAGCGGTTATTTTTTATTGAGTTGTCTGCTTTTACTTATTGATTTGTAGAAATTCGTTATATACTCTTAATGAGCCCTTTGTCCCTTATCTGTGCTGCAAATACTTTCTCCTAATGTGTGGTTTATCTTTTTTACATTCCTACTGGTATTTTTTGATGAACAAACATCTTAATGTAGTCCAATTTATCTTTTTTTTTCCTTTTTTGTGTCTTTTTAAAGACATCTCTGCATGCCACAAGATCATGAAAATATGTTCCTACATGCTTAAAATGTATCTATCTGAGATCCATCTGGAATTGATTTTTGTGTATGTGTGAGATAAGGGGCAAGATACCTTCTTTTTTTCCATAAACATGTCAAGTTGGTACCAAGTATTGAAAAGACCATCCTTTTCTCACTGTTCCATGGTATCATCATTGTCACAAATTAGATGACCATATATATGTGGACTCTGTTTCTGTACTCTTCCTGTCCATTGGTTCCATTTGTGTCATCATACTGTCTTATTTACTGTAACTTTATAATTAATTTTAATATCTGCTATTGTAAGTCCTCTAAGTTTGTTCATCTTCTTCAAGATTGCCTTGGCAATTCTTGGTCCTTTGCATTTTTATGTAAATTTTAAAATCAGCTTACCAATATCTACAAAGAACTTCAATTTTTTATTTAAATTTTTTTTAATTTAAAACCTTTAATTTTTATTTAAATTACATTAAATCTATTAGTTTGGGGAGAATTGCTATCCTAAATATCGAGTCTTCCTATTCTTGAACACATTTAGGTCCTCGTTAACTACACTTGATACAACTTTATTGTTTTTATATTAATCCCTTGGTGGGGTTTTTGATGCAATAGTAAATGGTGTCTTTTTTTAAAGTTTTCCATTTCTCTTTTGATAGTATAATAATAATAATATAATTGATTTTGTGTACTGATCTTGTATTTAGCAACCTTGCTACATTCACTTATTAATTTTATAGTTTATAGATTCTTTTGGATTTTCTACCTATTCAGTCATATAATTTTTGAATAGTAAAAATTTTATTTCTTCCTTTCTAAGCTTTATAAATTCTTTTTCTTTTCCTTGCCTATTGCACTAGCTTGGATCTCCCATAAACATTAAAGATGGTGATAGTAACACTCATATCTTGTTCCTGACCCCAGGGGAAATCCTTCAGTAGTTTTCTTCCTGTTCTTGAGGGGAATTCTTTCAATGGACAGTTTTATAGAAAGTCTTTATTAGCTTAAGAAAGCTCCCTTCTATTCCTAGATTTCTAATGTTTTATTATGAATGGATGTTGAATGTACTTTATTTTTAAATTATCTGTTGTCTTTCTTCCCTCACTAAAATGAACACTCTACAAAGGCTTTACTGCTGTAACACCAGCAAGTAGGACAGTGCCTATTGAAAAAAAAATGAATTAATGAATAAATGATTGAATGAAAATAAAGTTACCTTTATTTTAACTATTAGTATTTATATGGAACAAGGTCAGAGAATAAAATTTGACCATGTTGTGTTATGAAAGAAAATCACTCTAAATATTAAGAATAATTAAAACTTTTTCCCAAACATAATAGAAATATAATAAAGCACTCCTGGCAACTCAGTTTTTTGCCCAGTGATGAATGCTAAAGAATGACTGTAGCCAGTGGCTCTCCTTCATTCTTGTTTCTGAAAGATTTGACCTCTTTCCTTACTTGGGTACTTCCCACAGCTCACAGTAGGTATATCCTCTCTCTAAGCCAGGAACAGTAGAACACAGGAGGAATCTAAGGAAAAGGCTTGAACGAGTTTTGTTGTCTGTATAAGACCTGCAAGCTTCCACAAAAACTTAGCTAGACTTGTCTAAAACCAGTAAAATCAGTTTTCAATGGGAACAGATATAAAATTTAATACTCTGAATCCTTCAAAAATTAAATATTGTAAAGTTTAATTGAATCACACAGCCTTCCTTTCTAAATGAGTAACTCCTTTTTCTATTAAAAATTCTATTTTATTCAGTCTTTAAGGGAAGGAGAAAAACAGCACTGTCATACTAGTAAGACTTCATTTCAGGAGAGGGTTTCATCTTGTTTGATGTACTTTACTTTTTGAAAGATTTGTGCATTTTGTGAGAAATAGAGAGATGAAAGAATAAAAATTATAGTTCCCTTTTAGTGAGCAGCGCCATATTCTAAGTACTTAGGTAAGCACTTTTCATGTACCTTTTCAATGAATCCTAGGAGTTAAAGAATGTGTTACCTTGTTTTCTAGATAATAACATAGAAACTTAGAGGGGCCCAAGGTCATATAGCTACTTAAGTGTCAAAAAATACTCTTAACTTAAGGTCAGTCAGAGCCCAAGTCTTATGTATTAGGAAAAAAAAAATGGGTTTTTATCATTTAATTGGCAATCCTTGATTAAGGAAGCTGAATGGCAAAAGGTTCCTTCCCCTTATCTATAGGTTCTTTAGGTTTGTATATTTTCCCAAATCACTGAGAACCAATAGTATTTGTAAATTCTATCACAGAACTAATTAACAATGTGAAGAGCAATGTTACATGAATTAGTAAATGCTAATCTTATTTCTAAACTCCACATTTGGTCAGTGAATGATGGTTAAGGGTCCTGAATTTAGAGTTGTGTAATCTGGGTTAGATTTCAGGTTCTGAATTCAGGTTCTATCCCAGTATTCCCAGTGACTTGTGACAAATTACTTTGCCTCTCCAAATATCAATTTCCTTATCTATAAAATGGCGTTAGCAGTAGCCCCTAGCGCATAGGGTTGTAGTGAGAATTAAATGAGACTATACTTGAAAAACACTTAAGACAGTCTCAATCAATAATGGTTTTTAATATAATATCAGAGTAGGAAATACTACAGATAAAATACTGAAGAGACATGTTATTTAAATAGATACATAATAAAATAATAATTTGCATTAACTATAAAATTTCAGTGTAGTTTTGTAACAACTTAAGAAATGACACTTAAAATTGAGCAATTTGACTTCTAGTCCTTCTCTCTCCAGTTCTGGCAAAAGTGTGTAAAGTGGAGGAATAAGGGAGTAGCAAGAGGCCAGCACAATCCAACCATGAATAACTATGTTTCAACTTTTTTATCATGATGTTTAAAGTGTTAGGCAACAGACACTTGTTCTCAGTATAATTAATTCTGATGTAAAACATCCCCAAAGTAGGATTAAAGGAAATCAGATAAGAGAGAGTTATAAAGAAAAAAGGAAAGGCATATAATTATGCCTACTATGATTTTATATGTCTGTCAGAGGGCAGACATTGTTTGTCTGACTCTTGCATGATTAAAATGTATGAATATTTTAATAGCAGATTTCACCATGATATTCAGGAAAGGACACCAAATACCTGAGCAATCTTTCCAAAGAATTCTGAAATCTGTTGTGCTGTCCTCATAAATAAACTTTGGGTAAAGGCCAACTAGAAAAATGAATAAAGAGATAAGAAGAAGGATGCAGGGAAAGATAGGAGTTATAGGAGACGGGAAATAGAGATTAAAGGTAGTAGGAAGGATGACTTTTCATAAACTAGGCAATCTCAGCTCACTTTTCCCAGGGGAGGTGGAAATCAGAAATGAACTGATTACTGGGAAACCCCAAGAGACATCTGCCTATTTTCAGTATGGGAAAGTAAAACTGCAACAAGTAACTGACTGTAATCTTAACTAATATGGTGTCCTGAGGACATACAAAATGTTAAACAAGAGGAGAGTACGTAAGTAGAGATGTTTAACTGCAGGGAAACCAAATGACATAATCCTTATGTAAAAACAAAACAACAACAACAAAAAAAACCCAACATGTATTTAAGCATCACCAGTCGCACATAGCTAATATTTCTTTACCAGGGCCGCCTTATTTATCACCTGAAAGGTAGCAGGACGCAAGACTTAGCCATAATTGGGGTCATTAGATATTCTAAGCCCCTACCTCCATTTTCCTATTCCTTTGCATTCCTCTCTGGATGGCTTCCCAGAGCTGTAAGATAATCACTCAGAAGCCCCAAGAATGCTCGATGTGGGTGACTCGTTTATCAGGCCAGTCAGTTAATATAATGGCTTGATCAGTTTTTACATTCTTTTTTTTTTTTTTTTTGCGGTACGCGGACCTCTCACTGTCACTATTGTGGCCTCTCCCATTGCGGAGCACAGGCTCCGGACGCGCAGGATCAGCGGCCATGGCTCACGGGCCCAGCCGCTCCGCGGCATGTGGGATCTTCCCGGACCGGGGCACGAACCTGTGTCCCCTGCATCGGCAGGCAGACTCTCAACCGCTGCGCCACCAGGGAAGCCCAGTTCTTACATCCTTAAATACAGTGTCCCCTCTGCCACATAACACTCATGTCAGTGCCCCCCCCCATACAGTATTATAGTGGAAAAAAAAAAAAAAAACCTCACAGAGACATGTAGAAGAACAGGAGCAAGAAATACAGGAGGGAAAGACATGGGCATTTTAGGTTACCCAGTATGTGCCAGGACTGTATAGACACTTCCTCCCAAATAGAATAAAATAGGTATTGCTATCCGTATGTTTTGCCTACATGAATACCAATATTAAAGGGGTTATGTGACTTGCCCACAACCACACAACTCAAATGTGTTGGAAACTACAAATAAACTAAAAATTTCTGACTCAAAAGGCTATACTTGTTCAACTATACTGTGGTAACATGAGTGTATGATGAAGAGGAAAAAATAAGGGAAATGAAACAGATTCAAGTTAAAGATGCCCTTTACAGAGAGAGAAAAAGTTCCTTCATATCAGCAGAGTATTGCTACTTAAGTGTATGAAAGTGAAATTGAAGACTTTCCTTGTTGAAAGATTATTTTATTCCACTCAGTCTATGTCACTAATTCCATTCTTCCTGCATACAGTGGAGCAACCTTAACAGCCTCATACTACACCTTTATCCTTCACTGCACAGTAAATCATAGGATCTGATTCTTTTCCTATCAATAGGCTCTGCCTTCCTTCTCTTGGAAAATTAAATGAAAGAAGAGTGGTAACAAGCACCGGCTCAGTTGGCTGAGCCGGGGAAGCAGTCGATCCTCCATCTTTAGCCCCTAGCGCCCTATCAGAACCAGTCACATCAGAACTGCTATTGAAAATATGAGAGGAGGTTTTTTTCTCCACAAAGAAGGGACATCATTTGAAGAAACCCCTGTTCTAGGACCTTACTGGATCCAGTGTTGTGGCTGAAATTAAAGTGTGGCTGCATAATTTTGTGATGATTAGTATCATTTTATGATATGCCAGGACAGGTACCTTACACTGCTCTCATTTCATGCTTTATTAAAGAAACTCTGCCTGGGGAAATACAAAAAGAGACTCCTACCCCCTCACATAAGTTAGAGAACTGTGTAATTTCTCACACTCAGCTAAACTGCAGGTCGTGGAAAACGGAGGAATTAAAACAAGCTCAAATACGAAAAATCAGAGGAACAACAACAAAGCTGACTCTCAAGGAAACACAGGTCTCTTGATGGAAAGTTTGCTTCCAAGAACTTGAGAGAAAGTGCAGACATGAGGAATATAAGTAGCACCAAGGAGCGGGGTGGTACTTGGATTGTTTTACAGTGACTTCACCACTTCTCACCTTCTTTCTATCACTGTCTTTGCTTTCTCTTTCCTTCAGTTTTCTCTTATTTTCTCAATAATAATTCCTACATTTCCCTTTTTTCTCCTTTTTATGCCTTAGTTTTCACTAAATATGTACTGAGTACCTTCTTCTCAGACTTAAGGAGTAACCCAAATAAATTATGGAATTATTTTGTTGCAATTGTTGTGTCACAACTCATGTCTAATGATCAACCATTAGAGCTCTGCTGCACATTTCCTCACTCGTATTCCCTTGACTACATTCCCGACTTATCCCCCATTCTCTCCAAACTGCAAATTATATAAATATCCTAAACGTTAGAAGTTCTAAAGTTCTTTGGAATGGTTGTGTACTTCCATCTTGCAGTGATTTTATATCCATGTCTCATGTTTTAAAACTTTAAAAAGAGTTGTATCACAGTCTCTGGTTTTTCCCCAAGTAACAGATTTTCCTTTGTTACATTTCATGTTCCAAGTCTTATATGTATCTAAGATACTATAAATGGTACCTTCTAAATATATATATACGATTACATAATTAGATGCACGGATGGATGGGTGGATGGACAGATAGATATACAGATAAACAGGCAATCAGTATAACTAAAATTAATTGAATAATCTTTCTCCTCTCCCCCCCCACCCAAGGAACTGAAGAGGAAGATGAAGGGGATGACCGTCTTCTGAGGTCTGTGGATGAGTTCTGGTGGTTTCCACATATGTGGAGCCACATGCAGCCCCACCTCTTCCATAATGAGTCATCTTTGGTGGAGCAGATGATTCTTAACAAAAAATTTGCCTTAGTAAGTAACTCACTTTGAACACTACATTGAACTAATGTGCACTGACTACAGAAATGACCAGCTTTTTATACTGAGAATGTCTTAGAGGTTTTTGGCATATTGGCACTTTTTAAGCAGGCTTTTCTATGTGATCATTAGAACAATTTGGTAGTGCATCCTTTCAGTATGTGACTTTTGACTTTGTATTGGGTGCTCATCACTATGCTTAATGCTTTGAGGGGTCTACTTTAAAAGGAACTTCGCAAGACACTCACAGGACTCAGTTGCATGCCATTATGGTCAGAGCTCATAAAAGATGGTTCCCATCCAGAAGGAGCTTCCTGCTGCACTGCAAAAGAAAAATATACACATAAAACAAGTCTCCACATAGAAAGCAAACTTATGGTTACCAAAGGGGATGGGGGAGGGATAAAGTAGGAGTTTGGGATTAGCAGATACAAACTACTATATATAGGGCTTCCCTGGTGGTACAGTGGTTGAGAGTCTGCCTGCCAATGCAGGGGACACGGGTTCGTGCCCCGGTCCAGGAAGATCCCACATGCCGCGGAGAGGCTGGGCCCGTGAGCCATGGCCGCTGAGCCTGCGCGTCCAGAGCCTGTGCTCTGAGGCGGGAGGGGCCGCAGCGGTGAGAGGCCCGGTACCGCAAAAAAAAAATATAAAAAACAAACTACTATATATAAAATAGATGAACAACAAGGTTTTACTGTATAACACAGGGAACTATATTCAATATCCTGTAATTAACCATAACAGAAAAGAATATGAAAAATAATATGTGTATATATATGTATAATTGAATCACTTTGCTGTACACCACAAACTAACACAACATTGTAAATCAACTATAGTTCAGTCTTTTAAAAAAGTCTCCATAAAATGAGATATTCCAGGACCTAGTACCAAACCGTGGAGACATAAAACCTACAGTTCAGAGAAGTTAGTGTCACTGGGAGTGCCCAGGGAAATGTTGTGCAAATAGGAGTTTAGGTACACTCTGAAATAAGAATAAGATCTAAGCATCAGGGAGAATTTGTAGTTAAATGAGGCTGAGGGAAAACACCAGCTAGGAGACCATATTGTGGGTATGAGGTAATGAAGAGTCGATCCGGAAAGGCAACAGAATTGGGAAGAAAACTATTTCAGAGACATCACATACCTATAACATAGGATGGAACGTTCACTTGACTGAGCAGGGTACACTGTTTTATACTATAGGGATTCTGATTCTGGACAGGGGAATTTACAGTAAAAGCTCTAATACATACAGTACATTGTAAAATGTGCTTGTGATGAGCGGAGACGGTATAGAGTGATTAACAAGCCAGTAAGGCTTATGTTTGGGGTGGGGAGGATATTTTATCTTTGTTTCTATGAATTATTCTAATGGGCACACAAACATGTGGAGGGAGTCCAGACAAGTAATTGTTTATTTACCCAGCATTCTCCCTCCCCGGGCAGGGAGTACTTTGGGGGCAGGAACTATATTCTGTCTATCACAGTTCCTAGCTCATAAACGTACTCCATGAGTATGCGTAATATAAATGATCAAGGCAGCAGAAATTACCACTCAAAAAGCAAGTGAAGTGTAATATATCTTTATTTATTACAGCATTTCTCTTATTTGCAAACCCCAAAACTTACATTACAATGTTCACAGATTATGTTGTTAATAAATCTAAAACCATCAAATCATGTTTCTAGGTAAATTCTACTAAATGTAGACTAAACCTAGGGTGCAAAATAATTAAAATACACTACACTGGTTAATTTGGATATGAGTTGGAAAATTCTAAAATATAACCACTCCATTGACAGACAGAAAATGTTTTTCTAGAGATTTGAAGTCCTGACCCCAAAACTAGAAATGACTGATTTGAAGTATAATCTGCTCAATTTTGAGATTTCCTACACATATACGCCTTTCCTAACGTTATAGTTCCTAAACCCTGAAGATATACTAATTCCATACCTACCTGCCCTTAACATACTTATACTCTAAAATGGCATAGAGAGATTGTAGCTCTACTCTGTGGAAACAAGAGCACGTGTTACATCTCCCTTGGCTGGCCACCCAGCCATGTTAACTATTAGTTTTTTTTGGCTAATCAGAATTTAAGAAAGTACTCATGCCCACTTGCCCACTTATCATGGAATGTATTCTATATAAACTTCTAAAGCCCCAAGATGTTTTAGTTGAAACACATGATACCTTACTCAAATTTGTACAAGAAAAGGTTAGAATTTATAAAGTATATTGCTTTTCCCATGAGGATATAGAAGACCAAATACTTATGGGTAGTATCAGGAGCTCATACTTACCTTTTAACTTCAGTCTATTCCCCCAAATAGACAGCTTCAAGTATACCTTTGCCAGGCATTGATATTTTGTCAAGAAAGCAAGAATAGTGTCCTACATGCTAATATTATGTATATATTTTGACAGTATTTGCAAACTCCTGTGAGATGGAGAGCCAGTATTTTTTCACCAAAAGTATAAACAGGAATAGTAAACAGCATGTAAAAGTGGGTAAACATTGCCACAGTTTGTAATACAGAGCACTAAAAATCCCCTCAATGCAGCCAACATTAATTCTATGATCTTCAGAAGTCTAAAAGATTGCCAGTATTAGCAACATTAATCAGCAAGAGAGGATGTGGAGAAGAAAATTACTTTGTAGTTTATTTTTAAATCTGTGGAGAAAGAGAGGAATTTGTAAAAGAAGAAAATACACAAAGTAAAAGAACGTACCAATAAAAGATAAACTAAGAAGTGAGGAGGAATATTTTTAGGTTTGTTGTTATTATTGTTTAGGTAGCCTTCAAAGAAACAGTTTATCAAGGCAGATTTGATGAAAGACATGACATTCACTGTTATATTCTCCTGAAAATAGAACATTATCTAAAATAATGGTATTCTATTATGACTTGGATGAATGAATCAATGCATGCCAATATTATGGTTATACCTAACAAACATAAATACTTGAAAGTACATACAGTAAGAACCGATGCACAGGAGTTATACATTTTTTGGAATTCTCAACTACAGAGCATCATGAATTGAAAGAATAATTCAAAACTGAAATTTAGTCATTCTTAACCTCAAGTGCCAAGCAGAGGATAGTTCTTAAAAATGTCATTCCTAGCTTCAGGTTGACAACCCAAATTATGGTCCTTGAGGCAGTAGAGAACATTCATAAAAGTTTAATCAAATACAGAACTGGTCTGCTTTTTTGTCAGGAGAGGACACACACGAAAAGAGGTTGAATCCAGGGTCAGTCCCTCCCCAGCCATAACAAGGTGAAAGAGAACAGAAGCATTTGGGAACAGTGATTAGTACATAACACACATTCAGTAGATAACAGCTGGTGTTTTTATTATCATTCTATTCAGTATCATAAAACTGCCATCTTCAGTTTTTACCTAGGTTCCTGAGGTGTTTAGAGTGACAGGTAAAAGGGACAAAAATCCTCAAGTTTAACAGCTTATTTTGTATTGGAAAGACATTTGGTTCATGTGAATTCTACACATTTTCTGATGCGTGTTAACTCTTTTACTTCCCACTAAGGCATTAGGGTTACGAAGCTGCTTTGCTGCTAAATTTAAAGATGTAATAAGAAAAGTTCAAGTGTTTTATTTTCTTTTTTTATATATTCTGTATTATTTCCTTTAATTCTTACAGCAACCCTGAATTGTAAGTATATTTATTCTCACACTATAGAGAAGAAAACTGAAAAGTCAGAGAAATACAGTGACACATTCATGATGATAAAGCTCACTAGTCGTAGAATTTAAAACCAGAAATCCTGGGGACTTCCCTGGAGGTCCAGTGGTTAAGACTCCATGCTTCCACTGCAGGGGGTGCGGGTTCCATCCCTAGTCGGGGGAATTAAGATCCCACAGGGCACGTGGCGCAGCCGAAACAAACAGAAAACCCGAGAAACCCTGGTTTTCTAAAATTGCATAAATTGTGATCTCCAAGTTTCCTCACTAGACTCCCAAACCAATTCACACATGTAAGTCTAGATTTCTCTTTTGCCTGGTAATCCAAGGGAGTATCTGGTAATTCTGCTAACGTAAGAGGAATTGAGCGCTAGAGGTGGAACTAATAGGGCAACTTTTCCCTTAGGTTCCCAAAGGTTCCCTACAGTAGGCAGAGGTTCTACAATGTTGGGAAGGGAGACAAACAACTGAATCTGAGGAACTTTCCACATGACTATCATTTATCATGTATGGATATAGAGTCTACTCTTATTCAAAGAAACTATTTTGGAGGAATTCTGCCTCAACTCTCGTCTCACTAGATCTAAGAACCAGCAGTATTGTGCTGATATTGCATTTCTAAATTGGGTCACGTTCTGCTTTTTTCCACCAGCTCGGAAGCTCTAAATTTAAAGATGAGCATGCGTGTTTCCCAATGAAGGAACTGAAAGACATACAAAGAAGCAACTGGGTGTTCACACAAGACTAGAGGCCACAGATAAAATGTAATATTCACATGAGTGATTGAGTTAGAGGACACTTAAATACTTTTCTAGCTCAGAGAATCTGAGACTGTGATGTAAGACTCTTTGGTTGGGCCTTCTCTATCACCATCTACAGCCAAACACCTGCGATTTTCATTGAGTTTTAGCAAACACATCTGACCTATTAATCCTTTTGCACAATGTGGACACTTCTGTCTCACAAGGGAATTTAATGTCTGTTTTAATTTACTTTGAAAGCTCTATCTAATTGCTTACTGTGGAAGGTCAAACAAATCCTTTAAGCAAACTTGCATTTGATGATTACAGCCATCAGGAAATACAGCTTTAGAGGTTGATTAGAAAAATATTTTTAGTTATCAAATATGGGCTAATTCACTAATTAAAATGAAATTTCAACGGGATTTTTTTGAAAGGTACCATTTTTGAGGCAAAGATTGTAATGTTAATTATTGACCTACAACACAGTAGAAATATCTATTATACAGTTTTTTAAATTCCATTGGAAAAATAAAGTAACTTATTGCATTTAAACCTCAAAAAATATCATCAGTATATATACTCTCAGTTGGAGAACTGGATTTACATTTTAGTGAATTATGGTAGTTTAATTTTTAGAGATAAAATAATTAGTAGAAATTTTATCATAGAACTCATTGCCAATATCAATGATACTTAGCACTGTTTACAGACAATACCATTAAAATTGGTAGTAGTGAAACAATGTTCCCGATCCTGAAAACATAAAATCTTGCCCAGGATTGTACTTTTTGATTGTATTATCATTATTCTTTCAAACAGTGTCCTTTTCCCCCCTCTTTTCCAAGTTCAGCAGAACCCACTAATTTACATTAGCTGAAATGTCTAGTATCAGTTATGCAACTCTTTAGGTGAGTGAGCACATTAACTTTTCTAAAATGGAAATAAAGATTATAGTATCAAATATAATTTAAAATATATTGAAAGACTTGCTGGCTTAGGAATATATAATAATCCTTTGATTAGTTTGCTTACCAGCTAGAGAATGAATGAATGTTATCATTTTTACTTCAGAGAAGCACTTTATAAAAAAGGGACATTAGATTTTCATTTTATTGATACTGAAAACAAAGTATAATTCTAATGGTCCTAATAGAAATAGAGCTCAACTCAGGATGCACAAAGTCTAGTCTGAGCTGCCAGACCACTTCTGGACTAATGCAAACTGCACAGTTAAGAAAGACACTAGCCATTGTTCAGAGCAGTATGGCCAATATGGTGAAGTATATAATTTACTTCACAAAAAGAATATCTGAAGGAACTTGGAGAGGGCAAGAGATAGAAGAGAACACTAAGGGATATATTATCAGGGTTAATATTAAACTGAAAAGTACTGGTGTGTCAATGCCAGTTATTACAATATTGAAAAGCGTCAATACCCCCAGTACCACCTCAGAACCTCCCGGCGCATGTCGCAAACCTCCCAACTGAAGGGGCCTGGCTCGTGGTCTCCAACATCCAGCTCCAGCTCTACAGCTGGCAACAGGTCTTGACTGATCAGTGGATGGCATGCTGGCTGGTAAATATTTTGAATGTTACCCCTGAAGATGATTAATCAATCAATGAAAGTAAAATCCTCACAACTGCTAACTTTGTGTCTGCTTTGGCTTTTTCGTATCTTCCACTCCAAGTTCCCGATCATTCAGTAGTTTCTGGGAATTCTTCCTTTTGTACCATATCCTACTCCATTTCAAAACTTTCCATCCCCACTCCACTTCCAAATTTTTTATCCCACATCTGGATCATTGCAGCAGCATGCAAACTAGTCTCCCCAATTCCGCATTCTTTTCCTTTAGTTTATGCTCAGATCAGGGAAAACTGTGAAACTTGAAATCCTGTTATCCTGTTTTCCCTACATGAAACAGAACCTTGCATTTCAGTGACAGAGTCTTGACTCTCCAGAGGAAATGTAGGAAGAGAACTCCAGATATCTACCAGACATTGTGCTTAGTGCTTTCCACGCATCTATCCTCAATTAATCCTCACAACCACCTGTGAGCCTAGTTATTCCCATATTTAAAATGCAAAAAGTGAGGCTCAGAGAGCTTATGTCATTTTCTTAAAATCACCTTGCCAGTGAAAGCTGGAGAAAGGATTTGATCCCAGGTCTGTCAAGTTCCAAAGCCCCCATAACCAACGTGGTTTGGGTAATTGAAAGTTGCCATGCCACTGATACTGCTATTGGTTGCTGTTACAAAAACCTCACAACCAGAATATTACTTCCTGAAGAGTTATATTTTTTAAACAAATTCAGAACATTAAAATCTGGCTTTTACAATGTTTTTCTTTTCAGTCGCTGTTTATATGATTCATGTCATTTCTTGTGTTTGTGCAACCATCACACAAACATGGTGCAACATCACTGTCCTGACGGCTATTATAAATACCAGAGGGTATGTAATAGTGATAACAAGCAAAGATCAATATCAACTTCTCTATTCTGTCAGTAATATTACTTCAGTTAAAATTAATACCATGCAGACTTAAAGACTCCTAGTCTAATCAACCTTTTATATATTTTCAGAAAGATTAAATGTGTTTGCAAATACTTTGGGAATTTGAGCCTGTGTCCGAATTGTTTATAGGTTTATTACCTCTCAAGGACCCCAAAGGTCCATGTTAAACTCATGGCTTCAAAATCTGAGAAAGCTGGATTAGACTAAACCCTTCAATTCCTCCACTATGTCTCTAGATAATTTCATTTTCAGTTATTTTGCTACAGCATAAAAAAATAAAGCTTCATAGATTCATTTTTTTACATTTCTACAAACTCCTTCATGTGTTTACTTGAAGAAGTTTTAGCAATTCAAAAAAATCAACCTGGCCTGTGCAAAGTACAAGTGTTTACATAATTCTTTTGAGTATTCTTAAAAAAGCACACCCTTTAGTGATGTGTTTAGTTATGAGACACTCAACAAAGATATGAGGATGATTCAAAAATTTGAAGGGAACTCTAAGAGAGGAAAACAGCATGCTCTGTTAAATGAAACTAACTTGAAATAAACTACATAATTATTAGCGAGGACTAGAAGAAAATCTGTCACTCTTCCTGAAATAATTCTTTCTGCGAGGTTACAAGTTAAAATGAAGGTTAAAGCTGAGTATACATACCTTTTGTAAACCTTTTTCTGTATTGGTACTGAATTATTAGCTTAACTTTCGTTTCTGGAACTTCTTTTTTTTCTTCCAGTTTTATTGAGATATAATTGATACACAGCACTGTATAAGTTTAAGGTGTGCAGCATAATGATCTGACTTACATACATCATGAAATGATTACCACAGCGAGCTAACATCCATCATCTCATATAGATGCAAAATTAAAGAAATAGAAAAAATATGTTTTTCCTTGGGATGAGAACTCCTAGGATTTATTGTCTCAACAACTTTCATTATATATTTATCATGTCGTGTATTATATACCTAGTACTTCCTTTAGCTTGTAACTGGAAGTTTGTACCTTTTAACTACTTTCCTGCCCATCCCCTACATCTGGTAACTACAAATCTGATCTCTTTTTCTATGAGTTTGTTTGTTTTTGAAATATAACTGACCTACACCACCATTTTAGTTCCTGTTACACAACATAGTTATTTGATGTTTTTACACGTGTTTCTGAAATTTCTTAATGCATTTGGCTTACTAAATTTCATTAAAGTTCTTCAAATAATTCAGCTATTAACTTGGGGTAGTACTTGAAGGGGAAGATATAGTGTCAAGAAAGGGCTTTTGCTGATGTCATTGTTATGGCCTTATCAAATTTATGGTTCACCAAGGATTTTTTTTTTTTTTTTTTTGCGGTACGCGGGCCTCTCACTGCTGTGGCCTCTCCCGTTGCGGAGCGCAGGCTCCGGACGCACAGGCTCAGCGGCCATGGCTCACGGGCCCAGCTGCTCCGCGGCATGTGGGATCTTCCCGGACCGGGGCACGAACCCATGTCCCCTGCATCGGCAGGCGGACTCTCAACCACTGCGCCACCAGGGGAGCCCTCACCAAGGATTTTTTAATTCTTTTTCAAATTTTTTCCCATTCAGGTTGTTCCATAATATTGAGCAGAGTTCCCTGTGCTATACAGTAGGTCCCTGTTAGTCATCCAGTTTAAATACAGCAGTGTGTACATGTCAATCCCAAACTCCCTAACCATCCCTTCTCCCCCTCCACCCCCACCCCATAACCATAAGTTTGGGGACCTAGAGATTGTCATACTGAGTGAAGTAAGTCAGACAAAGAGAAATATTGTATGATATCGCTTATATGAGGAGTCTATTAAAAAATGATATTTTGGAGATTAATCCTTTGTTGTTTCGTTTGCAAAAAAAAAAAATGATACAAATGAACTTGTCTACGAAGGGGAAAGGACTCACCAAGGATATTTATAGCTCCTACTTTATACATAATATCAATTACTTTTTCCTGAAGAAATGTACACTGTTTGGTAAAACTTTTTTTAGATAAGGCTGATAATGAGAGTGTATCTTCTTTTTATTTATTTATTTAGTTAGTTAGTTAGTTTTGGCTGTGTTGGGTCTGCATTGCTGCACACGGGCTTTCTCTAGCTGCAGCAAGAGAGGGCTACTCTTCATTGTGGTGCAAGGGGCTTATCATTGCGGTGGCTTCTCTTATTGCAGAGCACAGGCTCTAGGCACACGGGCTTCAGTAGCTGTGGCACGTGGGCTCAGTAGTTGTGGCTCGCGGGCTCTAAAGCGCAGGCTCAGTAGTTGTGGTGCACGGGCTTAGTTGCTCCCCGGCATGTGGGATCTTCCTGGAGCAGGGCTCGAACCCGTGTCCCCTGCATTGGCAGGCAGATTCTTAACCACTGTGCCACCAGGGAAGTCCCGTGTGTCTTCTTTTAAGGGATGTCTTCTCTTAAATAAGAATCCTGAGTTTTGGCAGGGGCTGGAAGTGATGGTAGAAGGATTCTTAGTTTACCTCTGTTCCCGTGTTTTACTTGTTGTTTCAATAACAGAATAATATTAATAAGATGAAAGGAAGTTAAACTGCACTTGACCTATAATGCTGTTTATATCTTTCATTCTCTACATCTCAGTAAGATAATTTGTTTTATTACCGCTACTTGGAAAATAAAGAAATTGAGGTTTGGTGAAGTTGTATAACCTGCCCAAGGTTCTACAACTAATGAAGGGCATCACTGAGACTGAGCCCAGGACTTCTAAATTTGTGCTTCCTCCACGATACTAAACTGTTCCCTATCCCCAAGATTCCCTGATAGATATTGATCATTTATTGTCATGGGTCTGACTTTGTTTTACATTTTTAAAAACTTTCATTGAAGTATAGTTGATTTAAAATGTGTTAATTTCTGCTGTACAGCAAAGTGATTCAATTATACACATATATATTCTTTTTCATATTCTTTTCCATTATGGTTTATCACAGGAGATTGAATATAGTTCCCTGTGCTATACAATAGGACCTTGTTGTTTATCCATCCTATGTATAATAGTCCGCATCTGCTAATCCCAAACTCCCAATCCATCCCTCCCTCCCAGAATCTCTTTGAATATGGGAAAAATAAGATTCTTTTCTCACTATATAGTTAATCAAACACTACAGACTCTTCTCCAGATCTGATTGACTTCAGAGTGACAAGATCATACTTCTGTTTTATGAGTTACTGTAATGACATTCTGTTTCACAAGATCTCATTACTAACACCTTTATCCAAAGACTTCTGTACCTTTTGTTACTGTAGCCATGTTTTTTTAAAATCCAAACTGTGAGACAAAGAATATCACCTTCCTGGGGCTTCTGGACTCATAGGAATATCACTAACTAGGGAAGCTTGCCTCAGCCTTGACGTTCAGTGTTTTTATTGGAGTTTCATTTCATAGACATGATGACTGACTGACTGCATGATTGAACTCAATCTCCAACTCTCCTCCCCTGCCTAGAGGTCAGGCTGATATAAACTAGCTCAAAGCCCCAACTCTCTAACTGAATGGTTGGTCTTTCTGGCATGGCCAAACTCTGAACTGAGTCATTTTGTTAACATAAACTCAGATCTTTGGTCTCAGGGACCCACCATGAATAACAAGACATTCTTATAACTTAGAAAATTCAAAGGATTTAGGGCCTACCTCCCAGCAACCAGAGATGATGAAGACCAGCCAGCTTTTTAATTATACAACAGCTGCCAACAGAGGATGATTTTAAACTCTTAAACCAAATCTATTAAAAACAACATGATCATCACTGCAGATTTTTCACATACCAGCTGGCAAACAGAATTTATATTATGAATTAAAGAGCACCCTGTTTAAAAAAAAAACTAGAAAGAAATCTAGGGGCCAGTTCTATAAATATTAACCAAATTTATGTAAATATGCCTATCACATTTTAGAGCATTATCACTTACTTAAATATGTAGGAAGAAAAGTACACATGTTACTTTAAGATTGGATCATGGATTAAAAATAGTGCATTTATATTTAGCATCCAAATATGACTGCTTCTAAAAGCACAAAGATTATGTCAAAGAAACACAGGATTTTAAATCTGAATCTTAGTGACTACTTGTACAGCTCCTTTATTTCACAGTTGAAAAAAATGAAAAATCAGATTCTTATACTAAGGTAATTATTTCTTTCAGGATCTTTCATTTCATACCATGCCAGAAGTACTTCCATTTATCACAGGAACATATTCTAATATTTACACTCTTAGCATTCAGTACCAAACCTAATTCCCTAACCTAAAGATAAATCCTGACTTGCCTGGTTTTGTCCTAGATGAAGAAGGAAGTAAGACTCCTTCAAATAGTAACTTTAGGTATATTGGGTCACCATCACTGCCATTTCTTACCTCTCCCGAGTCACAGCAACTGCTATAGGACTCCTTTAAGTGCCAGAGGCCCCACAGTTTCTCATAAAATTCATGTGTGGCTCATTAGTATTACCTTAAGAAAACAGTCTTTAGAAGATTTTAAATGCTTCTCAAATTCAAGGGAATAGTTTCATAAATTTGTTTTCTTGGGCTTCCCTGGTGGCGCAGTGGTTGAGAGTCCGCTTGCCGATGCAGGGGACACAGGTTCGTGCCCCGGTCCGGGAAGATCCCACATGCCGCGGAGCGGCTGGGCCCGTGAGCCATGGCCGCTGAGCCTGCACGTCCAGAGCCTGTGCTCCGCAACGGGAGAGGCCACAGCAGTGAGAGGCCCGTGTACCGCAAAAAAAAAAATTTGTTTTCTTCACATACTGTGTGTGTATGTGTTATGTACATGCATATGTGTATATGTATGCATGTGTCTTTTAGTGAAAAGGTTCTAATTCCACTCTCCAAACAAGCTCCTATTATCTGGAAAAATGTATTATTTTCTACGTGAAATAATACCCCAAACAGCCACAGCTTTTAAGAAAGGCACTTTAAAAATCTATTTTTAAAAAGCAATTTTTTCTAGAAACAACTCCAAAATATACCACCAATATAAACATTGGGAAACTTTATTGCAAGCCCATTTTTAATTGTAAATGTAAATTCTCAATACTATGAGATAGTTAACCAAAGCATGAACTTCTACATACTGAGGAAATGGAACATTCTAACCCAAATGTACTATAGGAAAGCATTTAGAAGTATTTTGAAATTATGTGGTAATGAAGTTTTAGATTTCTTCTACTGTAGAGTATAGAATGTCTGTTTGACTTCCTATGCATTTTTTTATTACATTAGTTTGTATTCTTGCTAATCTGAGAAATATGGAAATAGGCAACAAATCTTCAGGTCATTAGTGTAAATTTAAAATGTTCTCTTTAGAAAGATTGAAATAGAGAAAAATATTAAAGTATCATTCTTGATAATTAGCAAGAATTTAAATAAAGAAATATTATCAAGGATAGTAAAAAACAATGATTTCTTCAGGAATGAAGTTACTGTGTTTCTCAAATACCTAAATGCCAATTTTTTTTTTAGTTTTGGGGAATTTTTTCTAAGAAATTTTGAATATCATTATTGAATATCAAATATCACTCTTTGCTTGATAAAATTGTGTTATCTTCACATTCTTCATGTGGAAACATCTGAATACACAATTTAGGAAAATCTTGCAATTTTTAATTCTATACAGTATAATTTAAATATAAATTCATAACAATAAGTGTCTGTTTTTCACTTGAATCATTTTTAACTACAGTCTCAAAAGTGTTTTCAAGTATTACTTATCTAGATGGTAAATTTCTCTGTGACTTACCATGTGTCCATTCTGCAGATGAACTGACAGTTTGAGATAATTGAGAAAGTGAACATCAGAACGAGAGGAAAGTAGTCAGAATCAGTTCACACAGTTGTTCACTAATATTTGTTGACTGCTTATTGTTGGCAAGGCACTGGCCATATAGCAGTGAATAAGACAGAACCCAGAACTCACGGAGTTTATTGTTTAATGAGGAAGAGAGACATTAAAAAACAATTATATGAAGCAGTATTCACTTACAAACTGTGCTGTGTACCATGAAAAACAAATGAATGCTGCTAAGAGAAGTCTTAATGTGGACTTCATTTACACTGAGACTTGTCAGTGGAGCTTCTCTGAAGGTATCACAGAATAAAGTACCTAAAAGAGGTGCCAAATTTATCTAAGTGAAGAATTGGAGTAGGGAAATTCCAGTCTGGGAAAACCACATATGGGAAGATGCTGAGGTAGGAAATCGCTTGGTGAGTTTTGGGAAAAGATTAATGTAACTAAAATACAATGAAAGGTGGAGGGTAGTGCAAAATGAGGCAAGAGAGAGAAGCACGGTCATACCATGCATGGCTCATGACCACCCTAAGAATTTTGTATCTTATCTTAAGTGCAAGGGGAAACCATGGAAGGATTTTGAGTAGAAAGTCACATGGTCATATTCGGGTCTTTTAAGTATTACTCTGGCTGCTATGTAGAGAATGGACTGGAAGCAGGCAAGAGAGGAAATGGGTAGAATGGTTAGGAGCCTGTGCTTGAAGGCCACGGGATAAAATGGTAGATTGGATTAGGGTGATGGTGATGATGAAAAGTGGATGGATTTAAGATTTATACTAGAGGTATACTGATAGGACATGATAATGAACTAGATTTAGGAGAGAATGAGGAAACAGGTGTCAAGAATAGCCTCTATCTTTTTGATATGGCAACTAGTTGGTTGATAATACGTCATCTAGTGGCATGGAGGAACCCTGGGGAAAGAGCATTTCTGGTAGAGCTGCGAGGTGGAGATGAAGAGTTCAATTGTGAGAATAATTAATCCCACTTGTGTTCTAAGTATTTAACATACATTTTATAGTAAATAGCCATATTCCCTAGTCTTTCTGGTCCACTTCCTTTTTTAGGGAAGTTTTTACATAGGTTACAGAGTTCCTAGATCTAAGATGCTAGTTTCAATCAAGGATTCATAAAAAGAATAAGGAGAATTAACTTTTTAAGCTAAAATATCTACTCTTTTAAACTTTTTGCCCCCAATTCCAAAATAATAATGTACTTAATTTCAAATTTAAAAATCTGGAAGAGAATAATCAGTCAAAAATTTAACATAACAGGGCTTCCCTGGTGGCGCAGTGGTTAAGAATCCACCTGCCAATGCAGGGGACGCAGGTTCAATACCTGGTCCAGGAAGATCCCACATGCCGCGGAGCAGCTAAGCCTGTGTGCCACAACTACTGAGCCTGCGCTCTAGAGCCTGCGAGCCACAACTACTGAGCCCACATGCCACAACTACTGAAGCCCACGCACCTAGAGCCTGTGCTCCACAACAAGAGAAGCTCCCGCAATGAGAGGCCCGCACGCCACAACGAAGAGTAGCCCCCACTCACCGCAGCTAGAGAAAGCCCACGCGCAGCAACGAAGACCCAATGCAGCCAAAACTAAATAAATAAATTAAAAAATAATTTAAAAATTTAAAAAAAAGAAGTTAGCGTTGGGACTAAATCTTCTGAAACATAATAGTCTGCATCCCGGAACATACAGACCTGCAATCTTAGCCCCAACTTTTCTACCCAGTAAGATTTCAGGTGTTCTCCCTGGTATTGAATGAAAATTTGGGGGCCGATTTATGTTGCCTGCATCTCATTTAAAAGAGACCAGCTACTAGCTAATGTTCAGTGATTCACAAGCCGGAGGCACATGGTTGCGGGTATTTAGATCAGGAGGAAAGCAGGCCCAAGAAGGGATAGTGGGAAAGAAGTCACAGAAGCCTCACAAGGGAGAATCCCCAAATCTACCCTTTTCTTTTACTGAAAAAAAGGGTGGCCCAGTATTTTCATAATTTCCACATTAGAGTTGAGCTAAGTAGGACGAAAGCTTATTTTAAAATGGAGGCAGGCCAGTAATGACGACAATAATGAACAACATTCATTGAATGTGTATCATGTTTCAGGAACTGCACTAAATGCTTTCCGTGTATTACATTATTTAATTTCCTCTTAACCTCTTATGAGGCTTAGGGGTCGTAAATCATTCTCCAAAGGCCACACAGGTTGTAAATGCAAGAGTGAAACAGCCAGCTGTGTTTGACTCCAGGAGGGGAGTTTTCCGCCACTGTGCCACAATGCACCAGCACACAAATAAAAGATGAGACTGAAAAACCTCAGTATTTCTTTAGTGTTAAAAGCTAAAAAGAAAAACACAAATTGTGTATATGATGGTTTGCAAATATTTGGGAATATTCCAAAATAAGGGAAATGTCTCTGCTGTGCTGGACCGTCCTTTTCTTACATAGTGTTCTGAAGAGATAGCTGACCACTTACTTACAGGTATTTAAAACTACCTTGAGCTTTCTGTCAGCATAATTTCTCACAAATTTGGAGGTATTTGAATTTTATAATGTAGTTCCTGTCATGGTGAATTTCATTCTTGCTTCTTCCTATACCCTTTTAAAAACTGATAACCCATAATTCTTCACAATTTTTCTTTAAATTTCTGTGATTGAAATTCATTTTCTTTCAACTGTTCCATTATCACTGCACCCCTATTCTTAAACCACTTTAGATGAATACTTCACTGACCTTTTCTAACACAAAGTATGTGCTGGTAAGTAATTTTTAGTTGAAAAAAATTGCCTTAGTTTTTAAAAACAGGGGGGAAAGAAAGCAATGAGATATTTCAATTCACTTTGTAGTGAAATTCTAAATGATAACAATAATTGCCTAGTTATGGTAATTTCTAACAAAGATGAAAATAAAATGAAGAACATGAAGCTTCCCTCTCACCCTTCAGGAACACAAGTATAATCTACTCCACCCATTCTCTTCCTCATAGCAACAGTGTGGCATCTCCCCTTTCCAGCATCCTCAACTACAACTGTCTGAGATGAGTTTTGAATGATGAACAGTTTACAAGATAAGAGGAAAGGGGCATTCCAGTTGGGTGGACAATATGTACAGTGTACAGCAAAGACATGAAAGAAATCATCAGAAACTGGGGTGGGGAGGATGAATGCTGACAGGAGATCGGCTATGTTAGGTTGGTTGTGAGCCTTTTATGCCGTACTGAAGGAGTCTGACAGATACTTAGGTAATGACAAATGATTGGCAACCCTTGTTCCTCCTGTGTTCAAGTGCTCATAAACTTCCTTCACCTCCTGTTATTTAGGTTGAAAAACAAAGCTAGCCATGCCTTTTCCACTTCTTCCATATCCATATTTCTACAATTCAGTGCGTTTAGCAGCTTAATACTATGGTTCTTTGTATGTGAAATTGCACTTTGGCATGAAGACAAGCGATGACCAAGTCAGAGGAAGTCTATTTGGGTAGAACTTTTGAAGAATACAAAGCAGTTGAAAAATACAGATAGAAAAGTAAGATATTATTCAGGAGAAAAAATACATGTCTACTACTGACACCATGAGTGTTCTTTTAATAAAAGACATCTCATCTTTTATGCTAAAGAGACTTTATCAGGACTAATGGACCATCTCAAATGAAGAAGAATAATCACAATTACACAAACTTTTCCCAAGTCCCCTCCAAAATAGTCTAGTTGTCACGCAGATTTATTTTCAGAATTTCCAGACTTGGTCAGGACCAAGTGAATAGAGGAAGTAGTGAAAGAGAAACAGAGAGAGAGTAATTTTGAAATGACTTTTTAAAACTGGACTCATTTTATATACAGAGAGAGAGTAATTTTGAAATGACTTTTTAAAACTGGACTCAGTTTATATACTAAAGCTGGATTTCAAATCAACTAAATTTCCAGATTGGCTCATTCAGTACCTTCTCCTTTCACTATAACCAGAGCTTTGGCTTCAAAGAAAATTGCTCTATAAAATTTTACCACATTTTCTAATCAAAAGTGTGTGCTTCTAACGAGGCAGGGAACGTTGTCTATTACTGGCCCTCTTGCTGAGGGAACAATAGAAACGTGGCAAACTTGGTAGAAACTGGGCTATAGACAAAATAAAATCCTGTTAGCAAGTCTAGCGAACGCAGAATGTGTTCTGCCCCTTAAGAAATGCTGGTTTTATTTTGTGGGGAGTGCTGAGTGTTGTCTGTAGCGAGTGTTTGTCGTTTAACTTACTGAGATCGTGCAGATAGGTGAGTCACGGGTGACTGTGACAGGAGGCACTGAATGCAGGCCTTCACATTATTCATTAAAAGCACTAGTCCTGTCCCATCACCTCTTAAACACACATGTTTCATCATCAAAACTGGTGGAGTGGCTATCAGGCCTCATGAAGTCTAGAAGTCTTAATGTTTATCACTTTAAATTTTGCCATACAATTAAGTAATGATGGAGTGAAACAAACGTATTTATAGTACATTTGAAAATCCTGGGATAAAAATAGGATCCAGATAAATCTTCCCACATGCTAACTAACATTTGCTTGGCCTTAGGAGCATGGCATTCCTACTGACATGGGCTACGCGGTGGCCCCTCACCATTCGGGCGTCTACCCTGTACACATTCAGCTGTACGAGGCCTGGAAGAAGGTTTGGAATATTAGAATCACCAGCACTGAAGAATACCCACACCTGAAACCAGCTAGATACCGGAGGGGCTTCATCCACAAAAACATCATGGTGAGCTTCCTCTGGTATGCGTAGGGTAGACCTCATTCTGCCAGACTTAATTCCTCATTTGAAGAAAGAACAAAAGAGAATAACTAAATATTAAAAGTGTAACAGAAGGAAAAGCTCCACGCAGCAGGAAACATATTTTTCATACCCAAGCAAAGGACGTTTTCATCAAAGTCACTTCTTTTCAATTCTTCAAATAAAACTTTAAAATGTTTTTTACTGACACTATTGCTATTAAGCAGGCACTGACGTTAAAATACTAAGGAAACATTACATCTAACTTACAGATAATTTACAGAAGCCATCATTTCTTCAAAAAGTTATTTAGCATGTAAAACTAACACCATCTCTCTATATATAAACCATGCCGTTCTTGCCGGGCTGTGTCCTCTACATATCAGACTAAAAAAAAAAAAAAAAAAAACTATTTACAACAAGAAGCCACATGTCCTGCATAATCATTAACAGATGATAATATAGAGTACAAATGAGAGATGATGTTAATGATGTCATTTCTGTCCATTGTCGAATTCTCTCCAAAGCTTCTCTATTTTGTTTTGTGTTTTTACACTGGTGACAAATGTATATTGTCAAGATATATTATTACCTAATACTTTGTGGGACCTCTCAAAGTAAGTAATTAAATCCTAATTTTTTTCCGAAATCAGAAAATCTAAAGAGCACTGGTGAAGTTAGGAGTAGGCCTCCTGATTTAGACACACACTGGGAAGGAACACCACACAGAACACTGTGTGGTCAGGCACCATAACACTGTCAAACTGTGTTTGAGCAGATGTCTACCTTCTAGAATTAGGTGTAACTGACTTCTTTTCAGACAGTTTCCCTATGTCAGCAAAAATTACAGATTGGATAATGACATTTGTATTACTACAGATAGGATAATGAACTTGGATCAACTTCCACCTTAACTTTTCCCTCAATAAAAACTGTTGTAAATGCAATATGGGGACATAATGGCCACATTTTATCCCACCTGCCATTCCTCCTTACTGAAAATGAACTCAGTGTGCCTCAAGCTGCCAGTCTTTTGACTTGGGTTATATTATAATTTAAAAGTATGCCAGTACTCTCCTGTCATGTTTAAATCATATGCAGTCTTAGAATAATAAACTTAAGTCTCCAAGGACTTTATTCAATGGTGTTCTCTTTTGTTTCTGTTTTTCTCTGTAGTGTCAGAAAACTTGCTTGGATATGTCCCATGACATATGTTCATCTTTGTTTCTCCTGAAAACATATTTTACCTGTATTATAAATGCATGAATCTGGCAGGTATTAAAGGCTCTAACAGATTTCCTGTTTTGAGGGAACTGTCCCTGAGGTTCCACTTATGCAGCAATCCATGGAAACTCTGTTTGCTTTGTGGACCCTTGTATGAGCATTTCCTAGTGGGAAATGTTCCAAGTTGATGTGTAGTTAGAGAGGACAGGGCTTGAAGTCATCCTAATAGAGTTGTAAGTGGAGACCACAATAGCCAATATGCCCTCCTAGGGAGAGACTGCAAAGAAAAAAGAGCAGGGAACTGAGGAACAAACGTTCCTTAGATCACACCCATACCCTATTGTATGAATGAGGGGAACTGGGTTTTGATGATCTACTCACAAATCAAACTTACAAGGCCTTAAATGAAACTTATTATCTTCCCTTCAAACTAGCTATTGGTCCTGCTATCTCTAATTCAGTTCTGCAATTTGAACATCACACTGACCCCCCATTTCCAATCAGTCTCTACATTCCGTCAATAATTCCTTCATAATATTTTTAAATTTCACTTCCTTTCCCACAGCCTAATTCACTACCTTGACTTTCATTTGTAAACCATGGTGCTGGTTTCTACTTCGTTTATTTACGGCTTCTATCCACCACTCACTGCAGTCCATACCGTGGAAAGTGCCAACCTTTTAACCCTAAAATGCTGCCTCATCTTGCCGTGGAAAGTGCCAACCTTTTAACCCTAAAATGCTGCCTCATCTTGCCTTCCTAACCTGATTCTTTCCAGTTGTTTCCATACGCCTTAACTTGCTCTTCAGGGACCTGAAAACAATTTAAACTGTCTACCTTTCCATCTCCTGTTGTCCCGTAGCTAACACAGACTCACTCCAGACAAAAAGGTCTGCAGCAATATCACTGTGTCTATGCCTTTGTCATTCTTTCCACCTTGAAAGACCACTTTCTGATCACTCTCTACCTATTCCTATTCCCTTTATGCCTCAGTATCAAGTTCCATATCTTATATAATTTAATGTAAAGCACCTTGGTATATATATAGCAGCTCAATACCTAGGTCAGGCCTACACTGATCTTATTCTCCTCTGAATTCCTATAACACGTCCTCTTGTATAACTCCATTAGGAACATAAAAGCTAGATTCAAGCCTTATGTACAGGATATTGGCTTTAGGTCCACTGGCCGAGATTCCTATGACTATGGCTTTCATAACCATCTCCTAGTTATTGTCAGGAGCTATAAGGTTTCCAGGGGCTCATCAACATCTTAAAGTTTGAATTTGATAGCATTACACTCCCAGAAACAGTTCTAGAGAGCAGTTCACAGCAGAATGACTAAAACCTCTCTTATTCCTTCTCTAACACAAGAGAGCCATTTCAAGGAACATGTTCAGTGTCCCGTAGCATTGGATTTAGGGAGCAAGGCAATGCGATATGACCCTCCTACACTCTGATGATCTCCTCAGCCTCCTTTGGTGGTCCACTGACCATCCTAGGGCTCATGGTGACTCTCATCCTCTCAGCAAGTGTGATCCTCCCCAGAGTTGCAGGGTAAAGCCTGACACTTCCTCTTCCCTCTGTTCACACTCAAATAATTTGAGAAATAAATGAAATTCAAATTTCTTTTCACTTCTCTCTCCCTTTTGCATAGAATCAGCTAGGCAATCAAATCCCAAAGTTGGCTCTGTATGTTGCCATAGTTTTTCAAGCAAGATATTCAAACTGAATCCTAAAAGCGATTCAGAATCATGCACGTTAAAATGTAAAACTAACCTGGCGTTTAATTACATGTAGGCATTTCATTATTTAGCTTTGGGGTACTTCTCTTTATCCCAATATACCTTAAATCCTTCAAGAATATAAAGGCTATATCTTTGTGTTCTCCCACCTGGACTTGCAAAGAATTTTGAATAAGTATTTGTTAAATAAATAACTGCTATGTAAAACTTAATTTCCAGGAAATTACATGTTCATGAATTGTTAGGGGATATATCTGATTCAGTTAGAATACCTCTGCACTTAGTTCTTTTTTGTTGTTGATTTTGTGCATAACATTATGAGAATGCATAATGCTTTTAAACATAAACATCATCAGAGCTAATACTCTGCAATTAAACTGAAGTTCTTGGAATGATTTCATCAAGATAAAATAGCTTCTAAGGATATAACTTTCACCAGTTTACCAAAATAAATAGGATAGATACAGTTTTGATTTACACTGAATATGTGGCTTATTGATTGAGCTGGGAATTATGTTTTCTAAGAAAACTTTCCAAGGACTAGATTGAAAGGTATTAAATAAATATTCAGTATATTTCTAGGAGGTTGCAAAGCATGGGGATTCCTGTACAGGTAATATTTTGAAAGCACTTACTGAATCAATTGTGCTTTAAGAATCAAGACAAAAAAAAAATGACGATCCGTTTGCTTAGGACAATAAACAGAAGACCTGCCTGTGTAAGATTCTATAAAACTTGTATCCCTCCAAAGTATACTAATTCATTTTCTGCTACTTCAAGGGTGTAATGACAAATGCAGGTCATAAAGAAGTCATTATATAAAATTTAGCTAAAGTTTGTACCATCTTGCACAGCTTTTGTTCACCTCTTCTTTTATAATTGTACTGATATTTCACCAGGGAAGCTGTAAGAATTTGAAAAAAAATCCTTATCACAAATATGTATAACTGCAGTAAATAATGGCTTTTATACACAAAGGACAAAAAGAAGACTTTTCACTGAGTGGCCTTTTTATCATTTTGTTTCTGACATTTTATAAAAATTACTAAGCAAATGCATCATCTCTTTCTTACTTTTGGAACTGGCAGGCTTCAGACTTAGAATTCGGGGCAATTACTACAACCTACAGTAGTCCTTTCAGAGTAGAACAGGAACTATGATTTGTGTCTCAAATATCTGTTCTAATTTAAAATGTCATTTCCTAAGAATCACATTAAGTTAATAATTGACTTCATTTTCTAATGCATGTGTAGAATTTGATAGAAGTATTATCCTTAAAAATTTTGCCTACTAGAATTACAATGTAGCACAGGCAAGTCCAGTATTTTTAAAGTCTAATTTTTACTTTCTGTTTGTTTGTTTTATTTCTTAAGATGCTGGAACATACTAGGCTTCATAACAGAAGTAATGATTTGGAGATTTAAAATAGATAAGTGGCTAAAATAATTCAAAGTCTATCTTAGTTTTAACATATTTCTTCCACTCTCTTCAGTATTCCTGCTGTAGTGATGTCATCCCCACTTTCCCACATTGTGAAGAACTTTGGGGGTGTTAGTTAAGAGTTGAATAATGACACCAGCTTGTACATTATTTTCCATGAGGGAAAAAGCTAAGTTTCAACGTATTAATTGGTTGAAAGGAAATTTTTCCTTACCTGTTCATTCTTCCTTCAGGTTCTTCCAAGACAAACCTGTGGGCTTTTCACTCACACAATTTTCTATAAAGAATATCCAGGAGGTCCTAAAGAGCTGGACAAGAGTATCCAAGGAGGTGAACTTTTCTTCACTGTGGTCCTCAACCCAGTAAGTACTTTGAGTTATTCTCCAAATAAATAATGAAAAATGACAGGGCAAATGACAAAGAGGCCAGGGTTTTGGTGGTTATCAGCCAATCAAGATGAAGTTTCAGTTCTAAAACAGTAGTTAAAAACTAAATGGAACCACATCTAGTAATGGGGGCAAACTAATTCTACAAGTAGTAATGACATGAGGAACTTACGGAAGAGCCGAGGAAGTGCTCTAGCAAACCCTCCTCTGTGTTGGAAAGTGATCAAAATTTAGAGATTCTTGCTTTTATGCAGAGTAAGATTTTTCACCTATAAAACTCTCCAGTTCCCAATGAGACCAGTTTTCCATTTAGGTGACTACTCTATTTTTTTCTTATTTAAAATAAAATTAGAAGCAAAATGGGAGAGGAACTAGATAAGCAAATAGGGTCACTGTTGGAACATTCACATTAGATCTTATCTTGCTGCATCTCAGGCCAGGGCAGAGCAGCCTGTTTTATTGGGCTACTGTTCTTCCTCCTTTACTTCTTAATACTAGGGTGCCAGCTCCCAAGTAAACCATTTGTACGTATTTCTGCTTGAGGCCAGTGTTACAAAGTTGCATAGAAAACAAACTAACTGAAGTAAGGTGTATAAGGAAAAGAAGGGATTTTTATTTCCCTTCTGAAGATCACTGACATAAAAAGTAAAGCTGTATTTATTTATAGTAAATTTGTCCCTGATGTTAGCAATATTCAAGATGAAAAAAATGTAATTTTCCAAATGTGAAAAAAATTCTATCAGCATAAAAGTTAGATAAGAGAGGGATAAAGAGAATAAAATTTGAAAGACCCCTCTCTTGACATTAATTTTACAGGTCTTGCAAGTAAAATTTCAGATATTTTCATTATCTACTGGTATTCAATAGCTATCTATTTCTCAGCTCCTAGAAAATGAGATAGAAGTAAGAGTAACTCATCTTTGGGCAAAATCAAGATGTCTATCCAAAACTCACCATAGTTTGAAGTTAATAAACTTCTTCATACCCCCCAAAAATATAAATAATTCTGAGTTATATATCAGAAATAATCTGGTTCTTCTAACTTTTCTATTCTTAACAAATGGAAGTATCTTTGGAATCATCTCATATGGTTTTGTTCTCTTTTTTTATCAATTCAGCCACTAATACACAGACAAAAGAATTAAACTAATGCCTAATGATGAACTGAAAATTCAGTTAAAATATTTTTAATATGGTAACATTTTCATCAATAATTTTAAGATTCTTTAATCTATAATCTATAAAATTCTGATGTTTTATATTTCCTTTCATCATAGAGCAACTGTGAACAAGTAATCATCTATTTGATTTTTTTAACCAATAGTTGCCTTGGCACTTAAGAAATTCCTGGTGGTATTGTAATTTCAAAACTTTCTAAACCAAATTAGTTTTATTTACCATGGAAGAAATTCAAAATAAGATCATTCATGTTCAGTAGATTTACAATAAATATTATATTTTTTACTAATTAAACACCAAAGTATTTTCTTAATTGAAAAAAGATCTTGTGGTAAAGCTTATGTTATTCTTGGATACTGATTTGGACTAAACTAACTGACCAAACTCTTTAAACGTTTAGTAAACCTTGCTACTTTTCAGGCCTTTATCAATAACATTTGGCAATTTTGTTTGTCTTGCTGAGGAGATCCACAGGGAATAAAGGGGAGAAAAAACTTCACGAACTTGTTCTTTTCTGATTCAGAAAACTTTCAGTAGACAGTTACTTTCAGATAAATGCTGGTATTCAAAATAAATGACAGGTCTTTTTAGACACCATAAGACATGCAAGGAATCCAAATTAACTTCATCTGGCATGTGAACCATGATTTTTGGAAACAACTGTAGTTCCCTAGAGGTTTGTGGTTTAAGAAGCCCACTTCTAGACTCAGCCCAAGTCTCACCCAAGGAAAGATTACTATCATTAGCTAGTGATGTTTGCTTTGCAGAACAGAGTGAGGAGTAGTGGTTTGTTTCCTATGAATTCTCCATCCCAAAATTAAATGTTTAGATAAAGTTTGTATTAAAATTAAGAAAGGTCCAGGTGCAGTTAGGCATACTAGTAATTTGGCAGATGACACTCTTCTTAGGCCAGAATGAGGATGAGAAACCCTTGATGGAATCAAAGCTGCAAGAAAGATCAGAATTTTAATTATGGTGGATTTGAAAGATAGCCATTGTGAGCTTTAGTAATACTCCAGGCCTCGATCAGAAGTATCATTTTCTGAGAATGCTGAATGAGTTTGCTGTTTACTTCAAAAAGGTAGATGTGCATTAGAAATATACATATGGCTTTTAAATATATTCAAATATATTTGAATGAGTTGAAAATGAAAATATAAGCAGGATTTTATTTAATGTGCTTCTAAATTTTCTTCCTATATGTCAACATAATATCAAGGTATTCCAATAACTTTTACCAGTACTGTGGTGAGAGGTGGTTACAACGAAGTATCTCTCAGAGTTAAACTAGAATAAATCACAGCAAAGATAAGTATGTTCCTTAAACAGAGGAACTCTCTGGCCTGAAATGTTCTACTGTTACCAAAGTATTTTTCACTGCTAAAGAAAAAAGTGTCAACCTTGGAAATTTAATACAAAGAGCTTCAAAGACAATGTTAGCACTGCATAAGAGAGAGAAAACCTTGGCCTTTTCCAAATGAGTATTTCCAGTGTCACAGGCCACACAACTTGGATGTGGGTTGGATGCAGAGATTTTATTAGACGCTGAGGTTCAGGTGCATTTGAGAGGTGGGCCCATCAGGCTCTCTGAGCCTGGGACCACTAAGAATTCAATTCTTCTAATTCCCTTTCTGATTCTAAACTCAACCAGCAACTTCCTGAATATAGTTTGCTTTCCTATATAAATCCTACTATAGGAAAAGAATATGTCCATCATAAGAACTTGTACTCACTAGAACAGTAATTTGCAGCACAATTTTATAAATCTTTCAGTTGGTGAATACTTCCCACTTAACCTGATAACCAGGAGAGGACCCTCCAATTGTATATATTTTAATATTTCAGTTCCTCTATAATTCTCCATTTTAAACTAATGGATGAAATTTTGTTTTTATTTATCAGTTTCAATTGTCTTTGCTAATTTGATTCTGCCCCCCAGAAATGGACACTGTCTGTCAGTGTACTGAATCAGGTGTTGGAGCACATCAGGCTAAGTAACAGGCCCTGAAGTGTCTGTTGATTAATTCAGGAAGGTAATGAATTACCTTATGGATCTACCAGGGGAGAGAGCCACTAGAACTACCCCAGAGTCACTGTTAGCTATTGACGCACAAGCACAAAATTTCTACACAAACATGTAATACACCCACACACAATATTCTTGATCAATTCATAATGCTCCAAGTACCCTTGTATATACGTTAAAAAATAGTGAGAAAGAGTCTACTTACTTTACATACCTACATAAAATAATATGTAGATGGGTACTAAGAACTAAAACTTACGAAGATGACAAAAAAGTACTAATTCACAGTGACTGCACCTGCCCTCAATAAACAGAACCCTATAAATTTATGACATATATACTTATACAAAAAAAAAAACCAAACCACTACTAAAGAGTATATTGTCCATTTTAAAGTGAGTTTCCAGTTCCACCTATCTTAGGTAAATGTGATAATACTTAAGTAGTGTGACAAATAGAATAGTTCTGAATTAGACATGATTGTTCCTCTTTTGGGAGCCATATTATATTCTGTTGCTCTGAAAAAGGATGTCCCCTTCCTTCTCCAGTGTTCTTATTTCTAATTACAAAATGTCTGAGTCTTTGCTTACGCTCTTGTTCAATAAACAGACTCTAGGTATTGAGTCCCTAACGTCGATATCTGTGCCTCCCTCCAACATGCTTGATAATAAAGTCAGTGCTTACTTTACTTATTAATCCAGAACAGTTGTGGATTGCCACAAGATTCATGCTCTTACCACACTTGTTTGGAATTCAAGTGGAGCAAATCCCTGACAGCATAGCAATATTATACTTCCTTCATCAAACTGTTAAACATCCCATACAAACAGTAGCTAATCCCCTTATGCCCATGTTTCATTAAACACTTTTTGTCTCTATTGTTTCTCAATTTGATATAGCATCTATCCACCATACCCTCCATACCCTCCTACCCAAATCCCTGAAAGCTAAATCTAAATTGTGTTTCTCTAATTACAATTACACATGGTGAGTAGAATTGACTATTTCAAACTGGGTAACACATGAGTGAATTACAATGAAAGTAAAACAACAGAATTCATACAAGATAACTTGTATAAATAGAAATTAACCCACACTGAAATTTTTTTAAAAACTATAATTTACATGTATATGGCTTATGTGTGCTTATCTATAGAATTCATCTAAAAGAAAACAGCTTTTTTTCTTAATGGGAAATTTTATGTTTCTTTCTTTTCTTATTTACTAATCCTGGAAAACATTGTGATAACAGAAAACTCTTTATTGAAGAATAAATGCTAATAATAACAACTTTGGATAGTAGAAAAATAATTCCTGAACATGTCTAATAATGAGTATTACCTGGGACAACTGATTAAAAAAAGTCCAGACTTAATGCATCAGAACCTGCAGGGGACAGTTTGGGGACCTGCATAGTTATCATGAGCTTTAGGTGATTCTTATGATCAGGCAAATTTGGGAAATACTGCAGAGAAAGAAAATGGAGAAATAATTTTGGTAATTGAAGATTACCAAAAACTGCTATAGAAATTGTGGACCTATGGTCAAGGTATCAGAATTGAAAATGAGTCCAAATCTGCAGTAAGATTTGTTTAAAAACCAGTGAGAATGAATGTTTTTTCCTAATGACCAGAGAACTCTAGCTTGGACTGGAGTTTAAAATAGAGGTAACTCCTGTTTATCCTTTAAGGATGGCTTAAGGGTCACTTTCCTCAGGAAACATTCTCTGCTCTGGTTTAGAAGTACCTTCTTGTGTTCCCATAGCATCCTCTGCCGACTCTTCCTAAGTACCTACTATCTTGCATTGTGACTGTGGGTTTGCTGTTAGGCTCTTTGCTTCTTGTGGCAGAAAATGTGTCTTTCATCTCCAAAATCATCCCAGTGCCTAAACATGATGCCTTATACCTAGTTTTTATTTAACACATATTAAGGAAGAGAAACTGACTTTTCTAATGGCCTGATACCAAAAACAAACACAATAAATCTGAAAGGAAAGGACATCTGGGTCCTGGTAAGATAATTCTTGAATCAAAAGCATAAGTAAAACCTGTATCATGAGTTAGATGGGGCTGAATTATGTACTATTGTGTACTGCTCTTCACATACGTAGTTGTCTCTTCCGTATAAGATCTGTTTTCATTGAGTTCCTCTGGCTGTAAGAACTAGAGACCCACTCAAGTTACCTCAAATAATGGAAGTGTGGGACTCCAGAATGCTGAGTCCAAGGCAGTTTCAGGGCCCATAAAAATGAGAATTACTGATCTTGATCTTGCCTTAGTGCTTTAATACAACACAACAGGTGCTTTTCACGTGTCTGAGTGTCTCGTTTTTCTACTACTGACTATATATTACATGTCTGCCTCAAAAGTGCTGCTTGCTTTATGGCTTCTGTGCCCTCATTAATTAATTTTACACATGACCCAATGTGACTGCATCAAATGTTTTCCATACAACATTCAGCTTCAATTCTAACTTGCTAATTTTCTCATCCTCTTGTGGTGTCGCAGATCAAATTCCCAAGCAAGGGAATCTATTTGTCCCAGCTTACTTTTTTGAGTCAGCGAATATCAGCCCTGGCCTGTTGTGAACTGAGTGCTCCTGGCTATGGGCACCCCACAACTACCTCCAATCTCCATTCTACACTATGACTGGGCAATGGGCTGCCTAAGGGCTATCCTTACAGCAAAAGCTTGGAAGAGGCAGGTACTATGACTGCTGTCTAGCCTGAATCTGAATCCTGTGGGAATAGTCAGTATGTCTCAGCCAATTCCAGAGATTTGGGAGTAAGCTAAACCTTTTTGGAGAAGGCCTAAAGATTAATTTTGAAGCTTGTAAAGTCTAAGTGAGTAGTTCTGTTAGATATAGGACCAATTAATTTCATTCATCATTTTACTGTCTATCTTGCTTCTAGAATGCAAGTTCCAAGACAGCATGTACGTCTTGTGTTTTATTTACTCTATATCTTCAAACTAAGAAGAGTTCCTGGCATGTCGCAGGTGCTAACAAAATATTTCATAAGTGGATGAATGAAGTTAAATGTCCAACAACAGGGGTGGGAATATTAAAAGAGCAAATTATGTTCCCCCCATAGTGGAATACATTCAGCCATTAAAAAACACATTGTATAATAATTTTTGATGACATGGGAAACAGTCATGATATATTCAGTGAAAAAGTATGTTGTTAGAAAATTAGATGCAAGCATGGAAATAAACTAGAAGGAATTCAGCTGAATGTTAGCAATGGTTGCCCTAGATAACAGGATTAAAGATGATTTTCTTTGTCACGTTTGTCTGATTTTTATAATATGTCTACATTGAATGTCTATTACTCTTAAAACCAGCACACACACACACACACACACACACACACACACACACAATGCTACATTAACAATAATAAAGAATTATCTAACACTAACAGTGAAGGACGTAAAATGCAATTATTTATTTAGTGATATATCAGGGGTAGAATTAGTATTTACTCAGTTCCAGTTGTTCCCTATCTGTCTCGTATATCACCTAACACCTACCTCACTGCATGGTTATTTGTGTACATATACATCATTTCTCCTATATGAGGGGGCATTCTTGCAGAATTATCTGTGTGTGTTTCATTTTTGTGCTTCCCATGGTGTCTAGATCAATGTTTTAAATCTAATAAATGGTCACTAAATGTTTTTTAAATGACTGACTAAATGTAAGAAGTTATGTTTTAGGGGCATCACTTGACTTATGGCCTATCCAAATGTGAATAATAACAAGGCTGGTTTTAACAAAACTACATTCTGGTAGATTCTCTGCTTTCAAGAGAGTGAAATTCAGGATCCAGGAAATTTTTAAGTGGCCCCAAACGTTTGGCAGGTTTTTACAAGTGATGATGAATTAGCCTGACATGGAACAATGGACAAGTAAAGCTGGAAAGAACCACAAAATTCATCTACTCAGTCACCTAATTTTAGGCTCAAGGTCACTCCTGTATTTTTCTGTTGAGAACCCAGCCTTCCTGACTCTGAGTTTGGTGTTTCTACCACTACAACATGCTGCTTCTGCACTCCTGGGTAAATTGGTCTTAATGTGATGCACATTACCTGTTAATGTGACTCAGTTACCTGGTACCAGGAAAATGTGCAAATGGTTTAAAATTTCTGGCTATCATTTAGAAAAAGCAACCCATCTCCATATTGAGTAAAAAATAAGTGCTTTTGAAAAAAAAGCTATAATAAGCAGTTATAGCTAAGGGAAAATGTCAAATGTACTTTTAAAGAACTATGAATAATAAGCTATGTATTTTTTATCTTAAAACAATAAATCTTATTGATGTTACTTATATATTGATAAGACTTTTAAACATTTTTTTGTTTTTTTATTTTATTTTTTATTAGACTTTTAAACTTGTAAAGCCAAAGCACTTTATTTCATTTATTTCCTACTTTCCATATCAGCCCTATTTTTCTATCAATGTTCTTCATGATTAACTATGGTTTTATATAATTACTTGCCACTGTGAGATTAAGAATATTATAAGAAAGCATGATTGTCTTGATTCTACAGTTAAGAAAAATAGGAGTATGATAAACTCTCAAGCCATTGAGATGGATATTTTTAAGAAATTTAAGAAAATTGATATTAAGTTAAAGAAATGAATATTATTTTTGTTTAATCCTTTCATAGTTTCACATAACTTATAGGATAAACAAACAAACAAAAAATCCTTCACTTGGAAAAAAAAATTAAGTCTGGCTCCTACCCACCTTTATGGTCTCTTTTTTCAATAATCTCATATATGCACCTTTCAATCCATCCATACCGAAGAATTTGTAGTTCCCTAAACAGGACCTGTTATCTTGTTCTGTGCCTTAGAGTGCTACTGCCTCAGGTTGGAATGCCTTCCAGCAAATCTGAGCTCGAACGTCATCTTTTTACAGAAGACCTCTCCCAACTCTTCAGTTTCTCCTGTGTTCTCATAGCACCCAGGCATAACCATAACATAACTTGCCCCCAGTACTATAATCGGTTATCTTTCTCATCCAGTAGTTTGCGCATTCCTTGATAGAAAGCATCATGTCTTATTTATTTTGTAATCAAGATATATGCAAAATTTTAGCTCATAGTAGGCTCTCAATAAATGACAGTGCATTAACTTGCCATGCATGTTTGAAGGAAACACTTCCTCTGACGGAAGATCTATTTGCCTTGGAAATACTTATTCACAGAATCACTTGACTCAAGAGTTTGCATTATTGTGCTTTCATTTCTCCCAACATGGCATCCAGGGAGATCCTTTTGAAAGTCATTAAATTTATGAAAAGATGGTCAGTTTCACTCATAGGAAGAAAAATCAAGGTTAAACATATTGAGATACCATTTCTTATCCATCATATTGCCAAAAATTCAAAAGATTGGTAAAATATTCTGTTAACAAGGCTGTGGGAAAACAGATATTCTCATACATCCTAGTGGATATGCAACCCCTACTGAGGGAATGCAAAATGGTACAGCCGCTATGGAAAACAGTATGGAGTTTCCTCAAAAATTAAAAATAAGACTACCATATGATCCACCAACCGTACTTCTGGATATCTGTCCAAAAGAATTGAAAACAGGATCTCAAAGAGATATTTGCCCTCCTATGTTTGTTGCAGCATTATTCTCAATGGCCAAGAGGTAGAAACAACTTAGCTGTCCATTGACAGATGAATAAATAAAGAAAATATTGTACATATGTACAGTAGAATATTATTCAGCCTTAAAAAGGAAGGAAATCCTGTCATATGCTACAACATGAATGAAACTTGAAGACATTATATGCTAAGTGAAACAGGCCAGTCACAAAAGAACAATACTATATGATTCCACTTGTTTGAGGTGTCTAAAGTGGTCACACTCATAGAAACAAAGTAAAATGGTGGTTGCCAGGGCCTAGAGGGAGGGGAAAATGGGGAGTTGCTATTCAGTGGGTATAGAGTTCCAGCCATGCAAGATGAAAAAGCTCTAGACATGTACAGCATACTGTACTGTACATTTAAAAGTTTTGCTGAGGGGCTTCCCTGGTGGCGCAGTGGTTGAGAGTCCACCTGCGGATGCAGGGGACACGGGTTCGTGCCCCGGTCTGGGAAGATCCCACATGCCGCGGAGCGGCTGGGCCCGTGAGCCATGGCCGCTGAGCCTGCGCATCCGGAGCCTGTGCTCCGCAACGGGAGAGGCCACAACAGTGAGAGGCCTGTGTACCGCAAAAAAAAAAAAAAAAATTTGCTGGGGGTAGATTTCATGTTAATTTTTGCCACAAATGTTTTTTAAATTTTTATTGGAATATAGTTACTTTACAATGTTGTGTTAGTTTCTGCTGTACAGCAAAGTTAATCAGCTATATGTATACATATATCCCCGCTTTTTCAGATTTCCTTCCCATTTAGGTCACCACAGAGCACTGAGTAGAGTTCCCTGTGCTATACAGCAGGTTCTCATTAGTTATCTATTTTATATATAGTACCAATAGTGTATATATGTCAATCCCAATCTCCCACCCAATTCATCCCACCCCCCATTCCCCCGCTTGGTGTCCGTATGTTTGTTCTCTACGTCTGTGTCTCTATTTCTGCTTTGCAAATAGGTTCATCTGTACCATTTTTCTAGATTCCACATATATGCATTAATATACCATATTTGTTTTTCTCTTTCTGACTTACTTCACTCTGTATGGCAGTCTCTAAGTCCATCCATGTCTCTGCAAATGACACAATTTCATTCCTTTTTATGGCTGAGTAACATTCCATTGTATACATGTACCACATCTTCTTTATCCATTCCTCTGTCGATGGACATTTAGGTCGCTTCCATCTCCTGGCTGCTGTAAATAATGCTGCCATGAATATTGGGGTGCATGTGTCTTTTGGAGTTATGGTTTTCTCCAGGTGTATGCCCAGGAGTGGGATTGCTGGGTCATGTGGTAGTTCTACTTTTAGTTTTTTAAGGAACCTCCATACTGTTCTCCATAGTAGCTGTATCAATTTACATTCCCACCAACAGTGTAAGAGGGTTCCCTTTTCTCCATACCCTCTTCAGCATTTATTGTTTGTAGATTTTTTGATGATGGCCATTCTGACCAGTGTGAGGTGATACCTCATTGTAGTTTTGATTTTCATTTCTCTAATAATTAGTGATGTTGAGCATCTTTTCATGTGCCTATTGGCCATCTGTATGTGTCCACATATAGACATTTCTCTTTGGAGAAATGTCTATTTAGGTCTCCCCCCCCATTTTTTGATTGGGTTGTTTGGTTTTTTTGATACTGAGCTGCATGAGCTGTTTGTATATTTTGGAGATTAATCCCTTGTCAGTTGCTTCATTTGCAAATATTTTCTCCCACTCTGAGAGTTCTCTTTTCGTCTTTTTTTATGGTTTCCTTTGCTGTGCAAAAACTTTTAAGTTTAATTAGGTCCCACTTGTTTATTTTTTGTTTTATTTTCATTACTCTAGGAGGTGGGTCAAAAAAGATCTTGCTGTGATTTATGTCAAAGAGTGTTCTGCCTATGTTTTCCTCTAAGAATTTTATAGTGCCTGCCTTACATTTAGGTCTTTAATCCATTTTGAGTTTATTTTTGTGTATGGTGTTAGGGAGTGTTCTAATTTCATTCTTTTACAGTGTAGCTGTCCAGTTTTCCCAGCACCACTGATTGAAGAGGCTGTCTTTTCTCCACTGTATATTCTTGCCTCCTTTGTCATAGATTAGCTGACCATATGTGCGTGGGTTTATCTCTGGGCTTTGTATCCTGCTCCATTGATCTATATTTCTATTTTTGTGTCAGTACTATACTGTCTTCATAACTGTCTTGAGAGCTTTGTAGTGTATCTGAAGTCAGGGAGCCTGATTTCTCCAGATCTGTTTTTCTTTCTCAAGATTGCTTTGGCTATTCGGGGTCTTTTGTATTTCCATACAAGTTGTAAAATTTTTTGTTCTTTTTCTATGAAAAATGCCGTTGGTAATTTGATAGGGATTGCATTGAATCTATAGATTGCTTTGGGTAGTGTAGTCATTTTCACAATATTGATTCTTCAAATCCAAGAGCATGGTATATCTCTCCATCTGTTTGTGTCATCTTTGATTTCTTTCATCAGTATCTTATAGTTTTTTGAGTACAGGTATTTTTTTTTTTAAGTGAAAGAACTTTAAAAAATACCTTTTTGTATTTTTGACAGTACATTTTAAACATGAATCTAATCATGAAGAAACAATCTCACAAGTCCCAAAATTGGTATATTCTATAAAACAAATGTTCTAGACTTTTCCAAAAATATATCATGTTTAAAAAAATAAAGATTCCCTGTGGGTGCAGTGGTTAAGAATCTGCCTGCCAATGCAGGGGACACGGGTTCGAGCTCTGGTCTGGGAAGATCCCACATGCTGCAGAGCAACTAAGCCCGTGTGCCACAACTACTGAGCCTGCACTCTAGAGCCCGCGAGCCACAACTACTGAAGCCTGTGCACCTAGAGCCCGAGCTCCACAACAAGAAAAGTCATTGCAATGAGAAGCCTTCACACCGCAACGAAGAGTAGCCCCTGCTTGCCTCACCTAGAGAAAGCCCGTGTGCAACAACGAAGACCCAACGCACCCAAAAATAAAATAAATAAATTTACAAAAAAATAAAAAAATAAAGAAGGAGGATTATTCTAGTTTAAAAGAAACTAAAAGCCATAATAACCTAATACAATTTATAATTCTTAAGCCTTCGTTGGATCCTCAATTTTTTTTTTAATATATCTGTAAGTATCATTTTTCTAGTTATTACTGCTGGGTAACAAAATACCCCAAAACACAATGGCTTCAAAAGAAAACAGCAATTATTTTCTTATCACTCATGATTTCTGTAGGTCAGAATTCAGCGAGGGCTGGACTGGGTGGTGATTCTGGCCTTCAGTGTCTCATGAGGTTGCAGTCAGATGGTGACTAGACCTGGAAAACCAGGCAAGGAGCTGGCAGGACATCTCTTCACAGTGTCGCAGGGCTTTTTCAATGTGATCTCTCCCCAAGGGCTTCTAAGGGGCTTCCTCACAGCAGGAGGGCCTCAGACAGTCATGCGGCTTTAGGGCTCATCAAGCATCAGAGCAACCAAGGCAGAAGCGGAACTGCCTGGGATTCAGAAGTCACAGCAACATTTCTGCTTCCCGAAAGCCTGACCACATGCAAAGGGAGAATTAGATTCCATCTCTTTACGGGGAGTGACAAAGTTCTAGAAGAGAGAGAAATTGTGGGAGGCCATCTTTGGAAAATATAATTTACCACAGACAATTATGGAACAATTAGGGGAGTTTAAATATGGACTGCACAATAGATGATACTGAAATATGTCTTCCTAGGCGTGATGATATTTGATTTTACAGTAAAATGTATGTGCTCTTAGATGATGCATGCTAAGGCATTTAGTGGCAGTGTCCTGCTGTCTGCAACTTATTTTCAAGTGATTTAGCAAAATAACAGGTATATTTAAGAGTGAAAGAAATAGAAAATGCAAAGCAAATGTAGTGAAATGTAAGGAACTGGAGAATAGGTGAAGGATATACAGATGTTCACTGTCCTAATTTTTTGCTTTTCTATAGTTTTATGACATGTTTTTCAAATATTTGAGTGAGAAATAATGTAAGTCCGATTACATTATTTCTCTGCTCACATCCTCCAAACCTCTCTCTTCAGAGTAGATGCCAGACTCCTTACCATGACCTACAGGACCTGTATGATCTGAACCCTTACCTCCCTGATATTATCTCCAGGTGGAGGGAACAGCAAGTACAAAAGCCCCGGGAGTGTGCTTGGCATGTTTTAGAAACAGCAGGTAGTTTACAATGCCCTATTTTAATTGATGCCTCTTAAACATCTTCTTCATAAATCTTTGTGTACGCATTGTTTCTGGTTTGATGTGAAACCTCAGTTCCCTGCCTACTCATTTCTTTCTTGGTTGTAGGAACTTTAGCCCTTGAAGAACTCAGTCAAAGGCAGATCATTTCTCACTACCCCCCAAAATGCCTGAGAATTCTGTTTAGGAAAGGGAAAAGATCCAGCCAGGAAAATTTAAGAAGGTTCCCAGTTACATTCAAATTGGAATTTCACCTATTTGATATTCCCCTCAGGATGCCTGGTATCCTTTCAATCTTACCTCCAAGGCATATTGTATTGTATTGTTTTTGAGGTTTAGATTGTCTAAGCATGCCCTGTAGTAACGAGTAGGTTCTTAACAAGATTTTACTTTGCAGGATTTAATCCACTGGCTTTCTTGCTTGGCTGCCTTTGGCTAAAGCCCACTGTTTGGTTGGACCTCCCTTGCCTGTGGCCCTACACCATGGTGCTGCCTATCACAGGCATTAGTAATTTCCTGTCTTGGCTGGAGGCCCTCACAGAAGCCATATTTTCATTGCATATATTTGTTCCTGATGTTTTAGTCTTAGGTCTCAGCAGAACTGTGGTTCTTTCTGAAGGTCATATGATACTGTTTTCAGGGGAGGTATTAGTCCCACAGATAACTGGGCCTTTTGATCTCCAAGATGAGTAGGTTGGCCACATCTTTCCTTCCAAACCAGTGAACACTGTATTAAGTAGGGCTTGTTGGTAAATTCAGTGTATCAGGAACTCACAGCCACATAAGGGACCAATGAGCTAATAATAACAACAACACAGGTACCTCTTATTAGAAGCCAGATAGTTCACAGACATTAGAAATCAAAGCTCAAAAAATATTACCAGGCTATCTGAATGCTTACTGTACTGGCATCAGTAAAGTGAGCAAACCCCAGGTGAGATTGCTATCCGTAGTGAAACAGGCTAAGACATTCATTTGGAGGAAATGGGACAGTTAAATGCCAGGGAGGCTTGGCTAGGTGTCCTCTGTACTAAAATTAGAATTCTGAGATTGCCATTTTTTCCAACTTGGCAAGCCTTAAAAAAAAACCTTCATATCCTTTAACACTGTAATTCCACTTCTAGGAATCTATCCTAGATTTAGAAAAAAGTGTTAATTGTAATGAGGGAAGAAAATGGAAATAAATGATGTCCAACTGAATGGAAATGTATAAACAAATTATGTCCACTTAGGTTATTATGCAGATTTTTAAATTTATGTGTATGAATAATTAAGCAATAACATAAGAAGTAAAAAATATATTATGTATAAATAGGGTACAAAAGTATCAAAATTTTGTTTTAAAAAACTATACATAAACTATACATACTGAAAAGAAATGTATCTTTGGATGTTGAAATTTTGGTATTTTTCTTTCTGCTCTTCTGTATTTTATATTTTTCTTTTTTAAAATATCTCTATCGGAGTATTGGAGCTTTACAATGTTGTGTTAGTTTCTGCTGTACCACAAAGTGAATCAGCTCTATGTATACATATATACCCATATCCCCTTCCTCTTAAGCCTCCTTCCCACCCTCTCTATCCCATCCCGATAGGTCGTCACAAAGCACGGAGCTGATCTCCCTGTGCTATGCAGCAGCTTCCCATTAGCCATCCAATTTACATTTGGTAGTGTATATATGTCATTGCTACTCTCTCACTTCGTCCTATAATTTTTCTTTAATGAGTTTCCAACATCTTTTTTAACAAGAAGTGGTAAAGCACTGATTTTTAAAGTACTAACACAAGAGTTCCTATTAGCAGAGAATGATCAAACCAGTTTAATTATGAATTACCATTTAAACAAATTATTTTAAGACAAGGGTATCATATTAGGGGATTCGGTTCAACAGTACTTTTTGAATATCTTTTTCTTCAAATTTCAAAATATTAACACCTTGTAAAATTCCATAGGATGAGAGGTGAAACACGAATAATTATATTTCTGTAATTCTGCTTTTTCCCTTTAACAAGTATATGGACTGAAGCAAGAACTAGGCAATAAGCAAGAAGGGCCCTTGAGCAGGAGGGAAAGAGACAAAGGGAACTTGTTCTGTACTAGGCCATGCTTTTTAGAAGGGACCTTATTTCATTCTAGCAACAATTCCGTGAGGCTTCATGTATATCATCTTATTGGACCTTAACAGCAATCCTATGAGGCATGTCATAGATGAGGAAACTGGGGTTCAAAGAGATTCCCTAATCCGACCAAAGATAAACATATAGTAAGAGAAAGGTCCTCCATTCTACTGTCATTGTGCTTCGTTGATAGAATACCCCTGACCCACACTCAGAGCCTTGAATAGCCTCATTTTTAAACAGAATTAAGCCACACTTCTTAGTCTGGTTTCTCATCCTAAGGGACATATTACACACAAACATTAGAACATGAGAGAAAGAACACTAGAGCAATGGCAGTGGGAAATGAAAGCTGACAAAGGAGTAGGACACCCCCCCAAAAAAAACCACCTATTACAAAGCACCCAAAAACTCAAAAAGCATAGTTATGTGGTAGTATAGAACAATTTTATGACAAGACATACAACTCTATGCAATGCTGAGGTAATTGTTATACTCAATACTTTATTTTCCATATACTCTGTAATACAGGAGGAATGTAGTACCTACAAGTTATTTTGCACAAAGGTCATCCTAATTCTCTTCTCCAAGGGTTCTGAATGGATGAGGTGTTTGCTTTTGTTGTTTTTGTTATACATAAGAATCTAGTAGAAGACTCACAAACACAAGGTGATTACTCAACTGAGGCCCCTCAGAATAGACAGTATCCAAATATAGAACTTGTTTTTTGTTTAAGTAAAAGCCAAGAATAGACTTAACAGCTACTAAGTTATTGATATACCTTGAAATATTTTGCTAGAACAATGTAGAAATGGAATTGAAACATCAAGTGAAGCTTTCTGTGCTACTGTGGTTTCAATTGAATGCTGCGCTTTGTATAAACACAACTTTTGTGGTTTAACTTTAGGCTGTTCTCTGCGGTCTTCCCATATAATGGGAACGCGTCAGAAGCACAGCTTCGCTTCCTGTGTAGGCTGGAAACTGTTAACTGCAAAGTTTGGAGATAGTCTCACAGAGCTCTTTGCCATATGTTAAACTAAACTTGATATGAAAAATATCATATCAGTTTCCAGTTTCCCAGAGCATTAAGAAGAAAAAAAAAGGAGCTCAAGCTTTATAAATATAAAAAGCATCTGTCTGCACAGGAAATTCTACTGTGTTATTTTGCAAATGATCCCTACTTATATTTACAAGAGAAATCAGATCTGATGAAGTAGTGATATATAGGAAGTAGCGCACCATTCTGTTCAGAATTTTTTAATATATGTTCATAACTCTGAATGGCTGCCTGGACTGTGAACTAACCATCATTGAACAGAGCTCTCAACAGCGCTGCCCAGTATGCTCCTAAGCATTTATGCTTCCAAGTGAAAGGAGATGGAATATTTTGATAGCATGCTGCTAACTTAAACATTTCTGTCGGATGTCATTTTTGTGTTTCAATGCTCCCACCACTCTTTCCAATTCAGGAAGACTCATGAGCATTCACAAAATGTTTGGCACAGTTTTCATTCTGATTTTTTACTTCTCCTTGACTCTCTAAGCCTCTGCATAGACACTCGTCCAGATGCAAATATCCTTGAGTTCATCTTCAGTAGCCTTTTTAAGAATCCCTTTCTGTGACTTCCCTTCTACCTGCCTCCCCATTGTCACCTCTAATTTTGACATTTCTTTTGCTCTGAACCACCATTCCATGGCCCTCATAAGATTAACAGCTGAAACCCATACCCAGAACCCCCGTCATTCATGACAGTCTATGGAGGACTTCACGCTGCCTTTATAATATACCATATATTTACCCGCCGCCCTGTCTCAGACTTGGCTGTACACCCTTTGGCTCACTTCATCAATTCGGTGCTCCAGCATTTAGCCTTGATCTCACTGATTGTTTTCTTGCCTCACAGAGAGTACTTAAAGACTTCCACCTGAATCTGTCTGCCTTTTTTATCTAATAGCCTATCCATGCCAGTACTACCAACTAAACTCCCTTTAACCATGAAATGATAGTTTTTCTTCTGATTTCTTCTTTTTCACACCTTTATCTTGCCTAGTTTTCACTCAGTGTTCATTCTTTTACTAACTTAAGGCTTCTCTTGCTCTCAGTTCCATGTAATACCCTTCTTTCTTCCAATATCATATATTAATAACTATTACTCATCCATCACTAAGTATTGCCCACTTTTACTATTTTCACTGGTTTAAAAGTTGCTGTCTCTTCTATTAAGCTTTCACTTGCAGTTCCCTAAATAATTTTGAAAATATATATTAATCTCTCCGTGTGGTCTTGATGCTCTAGTCTTAAGACGAAGAAATAGCACCACTTCCTCCACAGGAGTCAGAAGGAGGGCACTCATGGTACACTGATAATTTTCATTAAATTTTTCATTAAATTTTCATTAAAGAAAATTTCTAATTTTCAAACTCCCTCAATTACTTCAATTATTTGTCTCTTTTATATCCTATTCTTCGTCCACCTGAACAGAGTGTACTGTAATTCAGTTCAGTTATGATGCTAACCACCTGGCATTAGCATCAGACTCCACAGGTTTAAGGGCCTGGTTCTCAAGAAAACTGCCTTTACTTCAGATGCCAGCCCCAAGTGGCCAGGGGATATGCCCCCATCCCCCGGCCACCCATACTTCTGACCAACTGGCTACAAATTCAGGTGTCCCCACTATCTCTTCAAGTTCAATAATTAGCTGGAATGACCCACAGAGACTCAGGAAAGCACTACAATTATGATTACAGTTTTACTATCAAGGATACACAGAGGGCAAGGTTTGGGAAAGAACACAGAGCTTCTTTGCCCGCTTATGGGGAAATCAGGGCATATCACCCTCTGGGCACATCAATGTGTTCACCAACCAAGAAGCTCCACTGACTTTCAGTATCCAGGGTTTTCATTGGGATTTCATTACATGGGCATGTTTCATTAAATCATTGGCCACATGATTGAACTCAATTTCCAGCCCTCTCCTTCTTCCTCTCCTTCAGAGGAGCTCAGTTTGATATCACATGGTTAAAGCTTCAAACCCTCTAATTACATGACTGGTCTTTCTGGCTTAGCCTATCCCTATTTGGAGTCATCTCATTAGCATAAGCTATGTAGGGTCCAAAGCATAAACTATTAGGACCCACCATGAATAACAAAGAACTTCTATCACTAGGGAAATTCTAAGGGATTAGAGTTTTCCTCCCAGGAACCAGAGACAAAGATCTGTCAAATTCTTTAGTAACAACAATCCTCAAGATGGTAAATAGCCAAAGATTTTTTTACCACTTCCCTTGCAAGACAAATGCTCCAGGCTCTCACTCTGAAATTTAGGATTTAACAGCTTTTATCTTTGGACCTCAGATGAAACTGAAACTAAAATAATTGCATTTTCACATCCTCTTAATTGTTCATTGGCTATGCTGCATGATTATGCAAAAGCCAGCAGATCTGTGGCTTCTATGTTTGTCAGGCTGTGGCTTCTATGTTTGTCAGGCAGGGATAAGGGAATCTGGACTGAGTTTGGAAACTCAGAAGCCTCGGCCCCAGTCTGCATAGATGTACCACAGAGGCTTTCGCTCAAATGGAAGGTCCTGCCAGTTACCCAGGGTAGTGAAAGGGTGGCTAAGGCACCTCCTCACTCACAGAGCCTCTGTCCTAGTTTGAGTTTTGCAGAGTTTTGCACATCTCTCTCCCTCTTCTTTCCTAGCAAAACTCTCTCATAAAACTAGTTCTAAGGAGAAAGCACATGACACAAAACAGCTTAATGAATTGTTTTGTTACACTTGGTATTGAAAAAGAAGATGAACCATTTTTTTAAAAAGTATTCATCTTCTCTGTGATGGATAATTTTACAAATTCCATGGTAGGCCAGGATAACATTTAACGCTGGATAAACATTATTGTAGATGTTTCTGGGAAGATACTTTTTGATGGGATAACATTTAAGTTAGTAGATTGACTAAATCAGATGACCCTTCATAATGTGTGTTAGCCTCATCTGATCATTAAAGGCCTGAATGGAAGAGGAAAGGCCAGAAAAAGAGGAAATTCTGCCAGCAGGCTGTCTTTGAACTCAAACTGCAACCCTTCCCTTGTATACTGGTATTTCTCCAGCATATCCATCTACCATACACACACACACACACACACACACACACACACATATGCGCATGAACACGTCCTTTGGTTCTATTTCTCTGGAGAAAGCTAACTAATTCACTCAATATTGTGTAATAACACAATATCAAGTGCCCATAATTGATTAGTATAAATGTGCTTTTATTCTACATACCAAAGAAATAAATTATACTTACCTGATCTAATCTAATAATGAGCATGTCGGTATTTATGGTCTGCATTCTCACCTGAGCCCTCTGACCATGAAAGCGGAATGGTTACAAACCATCTCTAGGCCTTTACATTTCCCATGAAGTGCCTTGTTCTCTATCAATTTTTTTTTCCTGCATTCTTACTCAACTGGCAAATGAAATGAGGCACAAAGGAGTAAGGCTTTTATACTTTACTTCAAGGACAGTGTGTATGAATCGCCAAATTTCTGTACAAAATATCCTATTGGTTTCTTATGTTTCTTAAGAAGTAACAATGCTAAAGAAACATGTAATGGGAAATAGCCACTCATTTACATCTCCAAAGCTCATTAAAGTGTAATTGAAACATAATGGATACATATGCTAAAGTGTATTTTTAAATGCCTATTGAATTTCAAGGAATACTTGAAGTGTTTTATCATATTCATTGAATATTCTAGAAAGCATTTTACTTCATGTATATATGCAAACTAAAACATTTTTAATAGTCTCTATTCATTTTAATTATTTTATAAATAAGAAAAGCTTACCAAATTTAGTTCACTTTAAAAGGAAAAGAAATCAACTACCAAAAATTAGCATAATATGTAACATTTGAAATGATAAATCTCTGTCAATTAAAGTCAATAAGTACAAGATTAAATCAAAATGGTAAATAATTTTATTATATATTTATTATAAAATATATAATTTTATGACATATATAAATGTGCATATATGTGTGTATACATGTGCATATATGTGCATGTGTATTTAGATATATAGATCTATATAAATACAAAAAACACTCTAAGATATTGTTACTTCTTATTAACTGGTTTTTTAATACCATTTAGAACTTAAAAGCAATGGATTTGATAAGTTTGGAAGGCAAGGAGCGTTAGCTGCACTAACTCTTACATGAGTGCAGTTGTTTATAACAAGTTTAATCTGAAATTAGAGTCAACAAACCTAACGGTTTTGAGCATTCACTCACTCTATACCTGTATACAATTGCTTGGCCTCATATTAAAGTGGCTTTTAACTCCACTTTCTGTTAACGCCAAAAAAACTATCAATTCTAGAAATATTTATTTAATTTTGTTCAGTTTCTCTTTAATTTAATAATAGTAACGTTAATTTTTTTTTTTTTTTTTTGCGGTACACAGGCCTCTCACTGTTGTGGCCTCTCGCGTTGCGGAGCACAGGCTCCGGACGCGCAGGCTCAGCAGCCATGGCTCACGGGCCCAGCCGCTCCGCGGCATGTGGGATCCTCCCGGATCGGGGCACGAACCCGTGTCCCCTGTATCGGCAGGCGGACTCTCAACCACTGCGCCACCAGGGAAGCCCAATAACGTTAATATTATCGTTGCTTCTATTTTATATGTATCTAACATTTCTCTAAAGTTGAACAGCCTTACCTCCCAATTTATAGTGATAACAGTTTACGTGTAAATAGGGAAGATTTTCACTTATGCAGATGGACCTCAAGACATACAAACAGACACTCAAAGAGAAAGAGAAAAACTCAAGAGCATACACATACACACACACACACACACACACACACACACACACACACACACACAGACACACACACACACACACAGACACACACACCCCTACCCATTTGATCCTCTGTTTACAGAATGACAGACAAGTGAGTTCATTTTCCAGATAGAGTTAACTCATTCACATATCATTTAAAAAAATAGAATGGAAGTCTTGCTAGATACAGTAAACCTTTCCCTGCCTTCTAACTCGGACTGTTCTGCACACGATTTGCTTATCTCCTTGTGCTCTAATGAACTGACATCCACAGAGTATAGGGCACTTTACATTAGATGGTTCCACTCAGTGATGCTAATGTTCATATATCAGCTTTTTGTAGGTTTTTCTTTCTTCATCTTCAGAGATAAAGCTCAAGATATTAGCCATTTCTGGCTGCTATTCTCGGCCAGATATGTCAGTGTAGTGCAGTGTGAGAGAGTCTAGGCTTTGCATCCAGATAGGCCTGGGTTTAGATACTAGCTCAGCTGTCTTCTAGGTATCTGGCTTGTCTGACTATAAAATAAGGATCGTAATATCCGCCTCCTTATGCGTGATGAGATTAAAAATATATAAGAGCCACCACATATTGAGCATGCAATATATATGTGTTCCTTGTCACCACCCTCTACAACATTCACACTAGAAACATTGCACCATCCTGCTTCTGACCTCTTCCTTCCTGTCATCTGTGATCTAGGCATCTACATAACCAGGAAGGTTTGAATTATGTCTGAACAAAAAGTCAATGATTATAATAGAAATGTTTATTAGAATAAATAATTCTAAGTGTACACTGACTATTAGCAGAATAAAGAACGTAAGTCTAAGGGCTGAGCAATTTTGACCTTTAAGTAGGTAATATTTGAGATGGTCCTTGAAAGGTGGATAGAATTTAGCCTGAAAGACACATAGGTAGAGAAACATTCTTTTTTTTTAAGTTTGTTTTTGTTTTGGCTGCGTTGGGTCTTCATTGCTGCGCGTGGGCTTTCTCTAGTTGCGGCGAGTGGGGGGCTACTCTTCGTTGCGGTGCGTGGGCTTCTCATTGCAGTGGCTTCTCTTGTTGTGGAGCACGGGCTCTAGGCGCGTGGGCTCTAGAGCGCAGGCTCAGCAGTTGTGGCACATGGGCTTAGTTGCTGTGCGGCACGTGGGATCTTCCCAGACCAGGGATCAAACCCATGTCCCCTGCATTGGCAGGCGGATTCTTAACCACTGCTCCACCAGGGAAGTCCAAGAAGCATCCTTTACAGAGGAAATGGATGCCTGGACTAAAGCATGAGCATTTGGAGAACAAGGAGTAGTTCCATTTGTTCCTTAGAGAGTGTATGTGGGGGAAGATAAAACTCAAGAAGGAATATGGGCCTGTTTCATCAAGGATTCTGAGTGCCAGGTAAAGGAGTTTAACTTAGTGGAAAATAAGGAGTTGTTACTATTTTCTAAGCAAAGGAGTTTTGCTTTAGGAGGATTTTTCTGGTACTAGCATAAGAGATATAACAGAGTTGGGAGAAATAAAAGTGAACAGATCATTCAGGAAGTTATTAGAGTGGTTCAGGCAAAAAGTAACAGGGCCTAACCCTTACACATTGCTAGTAGGAGTGTAAATTTGTACAATCTCTATGAAAAGCAACTTGGCAATATCTATCAGTATTACAGATGCACAAATTTTCCTCAGCAATTCTACCTGCAAGAATTTATGCTCAGATATACTTGCAAAAGAGTGAACTGATGCACCCACAAGGTTATTCATAGTAGCATAAAAATCACAAGGACTCATTGGATAATTAGAGCAATCCATGCAATAGAATTATAGTACATCTATACATTAAGAATGAGGAAGTCCCTTATGCACCCATTGAACAATTTCCAAGATTTAAGTTTAAAAAAATCAAGGCATAAAACTGTGTGTCAGTTTGCTTCCATTTGTGTTTTAAAAATAAAGAAGAGGAGGAATACATATACATACTTGGTTTTGTATACATAGAATATTTCAGGAAGAACACACACACCAATGATGTTGGTGGCTTCTTGGTAAAAGAACTGAGTGACTGAAAGACAGGAGGAAGAAGAAGATTTTTTACTGTATACCTTGTTGTGCCTTTAGAATTTTATATGATGCAATATTACCTAGCCAAAATAAGTTTTAAAAGCAGTGAGGCCTAAAGTCAGAGTGGTAGCTATACGGTTAGAGAGAGAACGTATCAGAAGTTGGTAGTGAGGGATAAACTTTTATAAAGGAAGAATGTAGACGTCCAAGAACAGAAATATGTGGAAAGTCTAGTACTAGTTTGTGCGCTTTAAGCAGAGAGAAGTTAAGAAATCATGCATTGCAGCTGAGCCTTTGGGGAATATAATTATCATCCCATCTTTACAGATGAAGCATCTGAACATGTGGAAGTTTACTGCTTCACCCAAAGTAACAAGTGAGTGTCACAGTGAAGGTCTATGTAAAGCTTTAAATGGGAGCGATATTTAGAAAAGTATAGAAAATTCCCTTCATAGTTGGAAGGGACGGGAGAAACCTGCCCTCCTCCCCTCTGCCTAGTAATCCACCAAATAAGGCAAATTTTCTTATTCAGCAGACACTATTCCCTAGACATTGGTGTTTAATGAAACCATTTCTAAAAACCTTGCAGTTCTTTCAAAGTTCTGTCTGAGGCTTGCCTGATTGTAATGGTGATGGTGATGGTGATGGTGACGATAATATCCAGGCAAATATTTTTAGAATTTTCCTTTAAGTCACTATGAAAATGTTGACCTTAGTAGAAGATGGAATCTACACTTCAAATTTCATAACCTCATTAAATCTCCTTGTACCTGTTTATGTGTAGTTCTGGGTAGTTGCTGCTGTGTGAAAGGGTTGACAGTTTCAGAAAGGAAACATTTTAAAACTCCAGTTCTTCTTAAGCTGATTTACCTAATTCCTCAGATAATTCACTTTTAGAAAATGTAACTCCTCATTACATTACAGTCTTACTTATAGATTTGTATCTATAAATAAGTTATTTTAAAGGACTTACAGCTTAAAGCAATAATAAGAAACTAGACCAAATGTGGGGTTCCTACTACAATTATTTTTAAATAGGTACTTGGTTTAGTTACAATCTTTTATGACCTCATCACCTTTCAGAAACCTCTGTCATGGTATTGTTCTCACTACAGTTGAAAGAGGCCCTCCACCTGCTAGCAGCTTTGGCAGTAGGTGGCCTCTAGCTGTGCTGACTCATAAGGGTTTGGAATCCTTTCTATTTCTTCTCTTTACTCATCTCTTCAGAAATGCCCTTCTAGTTATCTTGCTTTTAATTAAGTTTCGTTAGGCACCTTAGCTGACTCTTCTATCTGGGTTGGTCTCCTTCAAAGCCCTGAAAGAACTACTTCACTTCTGCTGTCTTGTGCCAAACATTTTTTTCTTAAAATGTCTTTTTTTTAGTCAAAATAGTAAGCTGTGGCCTGTGTAGGCCCAGTCGTCAAGCAAGCCCTGGTATTTTTCCTCTCATTGAAGGTATAGAGACCTCAGTGACTCGGTTAATACCTGGTGAGTGTTTATTCTTTAGTATTGTTCTTTCTTGTCCTCTGAGTTCTCACTGTCTTCATAAATTTCTGTACAAAAGAGATGCTCCCAAAATCTGTCCGCATTTTACAAATCACTTTATTAGAGGGCCTGCCTTAAAATAAATAATTAAAAAGAAAATTTTTAATGTTGTTGAATATTCAGAAATTTGACAACACTTAGTTCCTAGCTTTTAAAAACCTAGCTTTTCTCTACAAAATAAACATACGTCTTTGGCATGGTTATTTTTTGCCCCCAGGGTGAATTCAGCTTTATGCGCAAACACAGCTAATTGAAATCTCCTGATGATGAAGCTGTTCTTTGTGATTACCTAAATGTAATTCATTCACATAGCCAAAATCAGATTTTCATGTGGGTCCATTTACTTGAAGGATTCTCTTTTTTTAATTCTGTCAGGTGTTTTTCCGTTAAATTAAACACCTTAAGGGAGGTTTAATTTCATCTCCTCTCTACATCTTCATTATGCTGTGGAGGCAGTGCTTTAAAACTAAGAAACAAAGTGTTTTCCACTAGGAAAAAAAAAATGGTTTTCATTGCAAAATTGAATATAACCTTTGTACTACATTGCTGCTTAAATAAGGATTTCTCTTAATTAATCATTTTTAAATCTATCATAAGCTGTAACTATTCATTATCCTGTCACTTTGTAAGTCTAATAGAACAAGAACAGCTGTTGTCTAGTCTCTAAATAACTGCAACAGAGTCTTTCAGAGTAATGCAGAGACAATATCAGAACAGCACACCCAAGGTACACAACGCAAAATTCACTGAAAATTGGTGGTCTGAGAGCTGTAAGCACTCTTGTGCGTGTAAACATTTGTTCAGCAGCTCAAGTAATGGCAATGCATTAAACCAATAGAATTACTTCCTCTGGTACCCAAAAGAAATGTTAAATCATTAGCTTGTAATAAAAGGGCTGAACTTGCAGTTCTGAATGTATAGCCAGAAAAATTAAGTGAGAGACATAAATGTTATAAGAAAGACAAATGTTCCAAGCTAAATTGCTTTAAATTACATTGACCTCATCACTGTACCTTTGAAACCTGTCCCTAATTGACAGCAATTGATTTACCCCTCCAGCTCTCCTGTAAAGCCCATCAGATCCCAGATTGAAAATGTTAGGCGTCCCTTGCCAAATTATTCTGCAATTGAGCTTTCCTTTGAGATTCTTAAATGATGATTAAGGCACAAGCCAGGTAGAAAAACGGCACTTAATGAATTTAAGTCTTAAAAAATGAAAGTGACATTTTTTTTTACTTCCATTGGGCAAGGTGATAAAATTAATGAAAATTATTTTTAGCGTAAAACAGTTGTAACAGCACAAAAATATGGAAGATATAAGCAACAAAGTGAGCTGTGAGTGAGACCAACCACCGTGAAAAAAATTTCAAATGTCTCACCCACGTCCCAGATCAAATGATCAAGTTTCTGGAAATAAGGAGAATTTGTGAGGAAGACTTTTGGAGAGAGTTGTGCTGTGCAGTGAGCATGATCCCCACCACTTTCTACCTACAGGAGAGCAGAGGGTGAAGGACTGCCCTGCTGCTCATCTCAGCTCTGGCGTGAGGGTCACCAGACCGGTCAGAGAGCTCCTGGTATGTGTTCCCAGAAGAGGGACATATTGGGCTGCTGTCTGCCTCATGACTCATAAAACTAAAGCATGAGAGAGAGATTGGCTAAAATGGTCTTTGTCAAAAGAGGAGGGAGCCACATCGAAGAGTATGTGCCCTCTTTTCCAAAGTCAGATCAAAGGCCCCTAAATCTCAGGGCCCAGCTGTAGAATTCTTAGTAGGAATGTTACCTGGGAATCTTTTTAAAAGGGCTCCTGACACGGAACTGAGGGAGGCACTAGCCTTGTAAAGGAAATTGCATTGCTGGGGGTCAGGAGGAATATCTCCAAAGATCTCAAATGGCTTTACGCATATGCCATCTTTTGACACATTATCAATCACGTAATAATCCCTGTCTCCCTCTCCCTCCTTCATCTCCATGTCCCAAACACTAAGGGATCAGAAGCCTCAGCTAGCAAGATGGAGAATAAAATCACCCACTGGAGAAGAATCAATCAGGCTCTCTTCCCAGCCTCTCTTGCAGATTCTCTCCTATACCAGGTCACAGCTTAGAGACAGGAGAAGATTTAATATTGCAACAAGTTTGGAGTTTTATTTTCTGGACCAGGAGATTTAAACTACTAAATCAAGACTGTGTTAGCAACCTAAAGCTGCATGAGAGCTCTCTGTTCACTGAAGAAACTAGGGAGGCCATGCTGCCTTCCCTAGCCTTCATCCAGGGATAAGGGGAAAACCGCCCACACTGAATAAACGTTAAAGGGACAGTGCAAAAAAGCGATGGGTTACTTTAATGATTATATCCCATGAATCTGAAGTGTTTAATGTATGAGTTACACAATGATTTTTAAGATTACAGATGTTATATTTGGAGTTGCTCCCCTTTGGCAAGGCATTTTCAATGGAATGGTGGGAACAAAAGCCAGATGACAAAGGACTAAAAAGTGAATGGAAATGAGGAGTAAAGACAGCACGTATATGCTGCTCCTTTGAAGACCTTGGCTGGGAAGGACAGTGTCTAGAAAAGAAAAAAACTCGAGAGCCTAAGAAGAGAGAGACTCAAGCATGTTTTCAGGCATTAGGGAAGGACTAGTAGAGAGGATTAAAAATAGAGGAAAAGACAGAAATAAGTGATAGAATGAGATTTCTTGGGAGTTGAAAGTAGATGGGATAAAAAGCACTTGGAGATATATTAGTCTTGAAAACAAAATGGAACACTTCTGCCTGACACTGAAGGTGTCAGGAGGAATTTTTAGAAGACAAATATCTATGGAGAGGGGTAGGAAGTTGAAAGAGTTCCTGCCTCATGACCGTTACTCCTCATTAATCATGGGGACAAACTAGAGAGTGAAGACTGAGCAAAAGGCCTCAGAGAAGAATGAGAGTTTGAAATAGCTGCTGAAGGAAACTGAAGAGCAAGGAGATAAAGAATGAATAAAAAGAGTAGCCAGTAGTATGGAGGATTCCATTGAAATTGGGGACCGTGTGCTTACGTGACCTGAATAGCTCCCGTTGTATATTTTTTTCTCTAGCTGTGCTGAAAAGTTCATATGTGGGTGTGAAGAAATTGAATGGAAAATTAATCCAAAGTCTCAGACCTGCAGAGCATTGAAAGCAAAAAGAAGGTTGGGAATCTGAGGGTGATAGTGGGAGAGAAGTTCAAATTATTGACCCTAGAATCTTGCCTGGTGGAAGCAGTGATCATCTGATCACTATCAGATGAACATTGACAGATGCAGAAAAAAAGGAAGGGATTAAGAGACTAGAGGTATAGATAAGGTTGATGAGCTGCTGGAAGGAAGCTATAAACGAGAAATGATGTTCCTGCAAAACCATAGTAATATAACAACAAAAGCAGTATTTATTAAGCAATTACTATGTGTCAAGCAGTGCTTTAAATGTTTTATTACATTTAATCATCAGAACAACCGTGTGAGGTAGTTACTATTATTCTGCCCCTTTTTTTCTTTTAATTAAGTAAATTAAAGTACTGAGAGTTTAAATAACTTCTTAAGTCAGTATGTGGCAGAGCCCACTTTCTTAACCACCATGCAGGTCAAAGTTAAAGTCCTAAAGATATCGTTTTTTAACAAAGAAAGGAAGTTTCACAGGAAACAGAAGGAAATGGGTGGTAAAAAAAAAAAATAAACGGAGACTGGGAGGCCAGAGTTCCGCGGAAAGAGTACAGAGCGACAGGGACAAAGTCGGAAGAGACAAGAATAAATCCTTGAGGAGGGTCACAATTTGAATGGTGCTAAAGGATTACCAGAATGAATGGCACTGTAAAAACAATTGACCCTAGATTTCCCAACTTTTTAAGCAAGATTATTGGTGCCAACTCAAGGCACATACTATATATCATAGGCAGCTCAGAGAATAAAGTTGAAAAAGGCCCCATGCCAGCCCCCAAGGAACTTACAATCTAGACACAAATAAAACAAGCACTTTTTAAAAGCATAATACAAGTCAGAGTAAGAAAATGTCAGAAAGACTAAACTGTAATGCTCTGGGGCTCAAATTTTTTAAAGATTTCATTTGCCTAGAAAGATCTGAAAAGGTAGATGTGACCCTGTGGATACCTAGGACAGACAGAAGTAGAAAAGCGAGGCAGTGTATTCTAGAGAGAAGAAACTGCATAAACAAAGCATTGAGGTAGGTGAGTCTAGGGAACACTGGGGAGCAGCAAGCAAAGCAACTGACTGGTACCCGGAGCACCGATAAGATTGGAAAGGTAACCTGAGATCATGGTGTAATTTAGGGTGACATCCTGAATTTTACTTAGTTCAGAAAGCAGTGAGGAACTATTAGATGGTTTGAACTGGGAAATTATAGAATTGGAGGTTCAGGCCCAATGCCTCATTAAAAGAGTCTTCTCCTCAGAATTTTTAGCTTATTTTCCAGAAAGAGACAAACTCATGTAATGAAGTACCATTCTTGACAGTGATGAAACTCATATATTTTTCATGGTAATAAAACTTCCACAGTTTGATCACTACCCCATAAAAATAAACTGTTTTCCTTATTTTTCCCCTAAAGAAGTTAATTACAGTATGCTTGTCCTCTTCCAGACAATATTTTAAATGCTATGAAATAAAGTAAAAATGAACATGAAAAGCAGCCTATTAAATAGAGAAGTTATAAGATAATATGTATCTGAGAGGTACATGAGGAAACAGAGAAGAATTTTGCTTTGGTAAAAAAACAACAAATGGGCTTCCCTGGTGGCGCAGTGGTTGAGAGTCCTCCTGCCGATGCAGGGGACACGGGTTCGTGCCCCGGTCCGGGAAGATCCCACATGCCGCGGAGCAGCTGGGCCCGTGAGCCACGGCCGCTGAGCCTGCGCATCCGGAGCCTGTGCTCCACAGCGGGAGAGGCCACAACAGTGAGAGGCCCACGTACCGCAAAAAAAAAAAAAACACAACAACAACAACAAATAACAACACAGGATTGAAGGGGATTTAGGAACCAATTGTGCATGTCTATACGGACCAGTTCTCTTTTTGGCAATCTTCTACGTGTCTCCACACATATGTCAGCAGTGCAGAAGCCCTCCAAAGGCATAGCCAAGGGCACTTACCAAATTGTTCTTTGTGCCATGGTTAGCTCTAAGCCTAGAACATCAAAATATTCATAAACTTTACATGTTCTTTTTTGTAAAATGTATTCAAAAGGATCACTACAGAAAAGCTGATGGCTTTTGGTGAACAAAATCTTTTCTATGGGAATAAACAATGGGTTTGGCCAGTTTTCCTCAAATCATATTCCAGTGGCACCTGCATCTGGACAACTAGGGATGATCCTCTAAAATGCAGGTACCAGGCCACCCTCCAGATCTAGAAAATCAGAATCTCTGAGTGTAAGACCTGGTGATCTGAACTTTTATAAACTTCCTAGGTGATCTGTATATATGCTAAGGCTTTTGAACCTTTGGTCACCTGGAAGGATACCAAACAAAACAAAACTGGTTGGCTAAAGGATGGAGGTAGGAGGAAAAAGTTTTTTCACTGAAAACTCTTTTGTGTCTTTTGAATTCTAAATTTTTTCAAAAAAGACTTAAAAAGAATGAGCATCATATTTATATTTGCACCCCTCCAGAACCAATCGGAGCATCTGGCAAATAGGATAAGAAAAATGTTTGTGGATTTTAACTAAGCAGCATGGCCATAAATGGCATAGTTTATAGTAAATATTATAAGTAACATACTTTTTTATACCCTAACTTCCTCCCCCCTCCCCCCTGACCTTCTCAAAACAAACAGACTAATTACTGCATTGTCAACTGCTTTTGCACCAGGACCCATGTTTCGCTCCTTATTCTTCTTGGTAGTGATTCGACCATCTCCAATACCTGGAACTTATCAGAGGCTGGAAAGTATAGATAAAGCTTCCCACATCTTTCTCTTAGCCATGTTTTACAACTGGTATCTGTTTCCTTTCTCATAAATGCCAGTATATAAGATATTTGGCATTTACCATTTGCCTTTTATAGAAAAAAATCATAGATAAGTATCTTGTTATACAAATCTATGTTTATCAGGCTAGAATTTTTTTCAGCTGTTAATCAGATAAACTTTATGTCTTTGGCAGTTCCCAATGATTTGAGTTTTAAGCGGCTGATTAGTCTTTTGGGTAACAAGGAGAATTGCTTGCAGTTTGCTTACAGCAAAAAACTGTTATAGAAATGCAGTTGTAACTTCTTTTGACATTTTCCTTCTCATTGGATTCTGCATGTACAGTAAAGATAACTTATTTTGACACATTCAATCCTTTTTTAAAAAACAAAACAAGGGCTTCCCTGGTGGCGCAGTGGTTGAGAGTCCGCCTGCCGATGCAGGGAACACGGGTTCGTGCCCCGGTCTGGGAAGATCCCACGTGCCGCGGAGCGGCTGGGCCCGTGAGCCACGGCCGCTGAGCCTGCGCGTCCGGAGCCTGTGCTCCGCAACGGGAGAGGCCACAACAGTGAGAGGCCCGCGTACCGCAAACCCCCCCCCCCAAAAAAAAAACAAAAACAAAAAAAAAAACAAAACCCCTTAGTTCTGAAACACTCTTAAAATTATAAAGGCATCTTCTTTAGCAAACGACTAATATCTACTTTCCCTGAAATGGCAACCTTTTCAAGCTGCTTTGTTTCTTTCTATTCCATGCAGACATTGCTGTCAGGTGAGGAAGTGCCAAGAAGTAAGGTGACACTATAGTTGTCACAGATCAGAACAGAAGAAGAAATACTATTTGGAAAGCAAGCTAATTTTTGACCAAAACCTTCTCTTTATATATCTGTTCCCACCTGTGCTGTTGCTTGTCGTGCATACCTTCCTAACAAAAATAATAAGAAAACTTGGAGAGGTGACATGTTCAGCAAAAGATATGTACAATGTTCCATGTGTACAGAGAATATTGTGATTCACCCCCCAATAAAAGTTTAAAAAGAAATTGAAGTGTTTTATGTCCTGAACAATTATATATTCCTTTTATGGCCTTGTATTTCTTTAGGAGCACAAAACAAATCCCAGGCTTGAGTCGAAAGCCTAAAAGTATCACGAGGTGACATGCATTATAAAACCATCACTTTGAAGCAGTCCTTTTGCTTATGGTACACTTTGTATTATGTTAAAGTTGATATACAAAAATAGAATTGAAAACCTAGGAAAGTTTCCCTGGTTGGAGGTTAAGTAGCTTTTCTTTTACAGGATTAAGTGCAACACCTTATAAGTATTACCTTAACTCTTGCCAGTCATGTTCAGTTTCAGCAAAAGCGATGTCATCAACCAGCTCATACTCACTTTGGGCCACTTCTGTTTTTACCAGAGAGAGAAGTATTTTTTACTTTCTACACTCATACAAGTAAAAAGGTGGCACTCTGCTTTAAATGTCACAGCATAAAATGCTTTCCAAGGTTGAAAAGTAAATTCAAAGGGATGTCAAATGTATTAGTATCAGAAAGTCAAACAATATCTCTAAGTTTTTCATTTTCTGTCCAATGCAGATATTAAAGTAAAATATAGACACAGATTTTTTAATAAATCTTTCAGAAAAATAAAGCGATAAATTTGAATTAGTGGCTAACTAGGTTAACATATTTTTTTTACATTGTATGACAAAAATTTAATAGAAAGGCACTTGAAGTATCATTTTGCCATTGTTATTGGGCCACACTGAAAAATATAGCATATAAAACAAATGATGAAAGACTGCTTCAAACGGTTATCAGGAAAGAACTTCCAAATTTAAGTATGATTTTCTTAAATCGCTCAATAGACTACTGTTTTGATAAATTTTGGAGGAAACAAAGGAGGGGGTGAGAAAGGTCAAACAATTGAAGCTACTATAAAAAATAACCAGAAGGTTAGGTTTTAAAAGTCTCATTTTTCACAAATACCCCAAATGGTAAAAGTCTTACTTATCAATTCCATGACTGCATCACTCTGCTGGTAGCTATTTAAAATCACCCTTAAAGTATTTTGTCTGTGAAAGTTCTAAGATTTAAAATATATTCAGGCAGAGTGAATAGAAACACGATTAAATATTCTTGATCACACTTGAAGCTTTTCATGTTAAAGTCTGTGATTTGTTCTATATAATATAGGATTTTACTGCTTCCTTTTATTCATAGTTGTAAGTAATTATATTTTTTCTGATTTTTTTATATCAAAACTTTCTCTCATCTCCGCCACTTAACCTCAATAAATTTTCTTAAATACTTCTCTCAGCCAGTCTCTTAATGAATGAACCTATTATATTCATTATTATGATGATTATAATAACCATTATTACTATTCATTCATATGACATTATATATTTTAGGAGCATACTATTATCCCATGAATTACGTTTATGATCTCTTTATAGTAGCATAAACGCCAGAGTGGTTTTCATTACCATTGAAAATTTCATGCAGAATTATTTCCATTTGTCAACACTAACCAACAAAAGCTATTTGCATTCACTTTAAGCAGTAGCTTTAAAAATGCCCATTCTACATTCCTGACCAATTGAATTAAACCTAAAGAATTCAAATTTATTTTATTATAAAAAGATCCCCATGTTTGCTAAAATTTTTTTTCGATGTGTGGATTCAATCCGGGACACCTGCTTCCATAGGAATAGTTTATCTAGCCGAGCACTGAAAACTTTTCTTAAAGGAGGTATCTGATATTGGAAATAGTAGACTCAATAAATACGGAAAAGGGTTTCAGAGTGTCATTGATGGAAAATAGTTGATAGTTCTTTTAGTAAAAATTCATTCACTAGTCCTTTGTCATTATGACCTCTAATAAATACAAATCAGAGGCTATTCAGTTAATGCTAATAATCACAATTCATTGATTATTTATATCCATTAATTCTACATACTGTGTTACAAATCAGATTAAGTTGATTGAAATTACAAAATCCCAACCTCCTGCTGCCTCAAATTATGAATAGTTCACATATCATGAAGCCGCTATGTGTGAACATCTAGGATGTGTTATTCAGCATCAGTCGAATTGCACCAACGTGGGTCTGTGGCAGTTGGACTCATTTTTTGTTATGAAATACATTAAAACCTTAGGAAAAAAATGCTCACCAAGTCTTGCTAATAACACATCCTCCAGAGTGCATTAATATAATGAGAGTATTTGAGATATGTCCAAAATTCAAAAACATTTCATGAACTGAAACCCTGTGCAAAGACTTCTTAAGAAAAACTAGCATTGCTGTGATTGCACTGCCCCCTAGGGTTAAAATAACTTGTGTTTACACTGAAGTTCATTTGCCTTTTTCAGATCAGCATTTTCATGACCCATTTGTCTAACTATGGGAATGACCGACTGGGATTATATACATTTGTCAATCTAGCCAACTTCGTGCAGAGCTGGACCAACTTACGACTTCAGACTCTGCCTCCAGTGCAGCTGGCTCATAAATATTTTGAGCTCTTTCCTGATCAAAAAGACCCTCTCTGGCAGGTAAGATTGGGTCAATGACTGGTATTATTAATGAATCCCACAACCACATCTTGGAGTTTCATGAGGTAATCCAAATCTGAAAAGTGAAGACATCCTGGGGAATAAATAACATACGTTTTGTACGTTAGTAGATTTGAGAAACTTCATAGTGGGCCATATTCTCTGTTCCTGTGCCCATTAGAAACTATGGAATTCTGAAAGCTCAGTGAGAGGTTCAGTGGATACAATGTTTTGAATCAGGATTGAGGGGTCAATTTGCAGATTGCAATAGGCTGAAAGAGCAGAAGATGGTTTAGGTGTGTGTTAGACAGGTAGCCAGCTGGTCAGCCTTGAGCACATCACCTCTCATGACTAAATGACATTACAGGGGTAGGTGAGAAGAGTTCAGAACTGACATCTGCTTCTGAACCACGAGGTACACCAGCAGCTGCAGAATATAGTCAGCTTTCAAAAGTATTATTGGGAATTACTCTGGACATGAGGAAAGTGTTTAGTGACAAAATCACTGAGCTTCTTAAGAGAAAATGTCACATAAACATGGCATATTCAAACTGTTCCAGGCATGACCCAGATTTCAAAGCTTACACTCTCATGTGTCTAGAATTGCAAAAACATACTTTGAGCTTAGATTCCCCACACCATGATCTGGGGAAAGTAATAATCTTTAGCAAATAACTACATAGTGCTTATTACATGTCTGACTGGGTTCTTTACATATGTTCATTCATTTAATCCTCACAACTACCCTTTGAGGTAGGTACAGTTATTATCGCCATTTTACAGATGAAGAAACTGGGGCACAGAAAGGCTGAGACACTTAAGCAAGGTCATACAGCTGCTATGTGACAGAGTGGGAAAGAATTCCAGGCCACTGTGCTCTGAATCAATGTTCTAAATGAGAGTTACTGACAGAGCTGATGGTATAATAATAATGATCTTCAGAAGCAGAATTCAGTAAATTTCAGAGATTGAAGTTACAGTAAGCTCTGCACTTATATTCTATTCATTTAGCTCTGAACTTGAGCTAATTGCCTCCTGGGCACAAACAGATAACCCCAAGAAGAAACGTAACTACACATTTTAGTAGGTTAAAGTTGGTGGTTATAAAATTATCACTGCATATTATTTTGCAGTTAAGATTTTAAAACACCCATCTTTTTATGTTAACCACTACAGAACATCACCAGGTGTTAGCCACTGGAAAGACATGAAACTTTCCTGCTAATTTAACACCTTATTTTTATTTTTTTATTTTTATTTTTTCTTTGCGGTATGCGGGCCTCTCACTGTTGTGGCCTCTCCCGTTGCGGAGCACAGGCTCCAGACGCGCAGGCTCAGCGGCCATGGCTCACGGGCCCAGCCGCTCCGCAGCATGTGGGATCTTCCCGGACCGGGGCACGAACCCGTGTCCCCTGCATCGGCAGGTGGACTCTCAACCACTGCGCCACCAGGGAAGCCCAACACCTTATTTTTAAACTGAAATCATTATTATTTCAGGTGAAACCACTTTTCTTCTAGACCAACAGCCAAAAAGAATACCCTTACTTTAATCTTAAAATCTGTTGCTTATGCTAAATAAGCAGGTTTATTTAACTGCACGTATCTATAGTGTTAATTGAATAGAAATAGAATGTCCTATTTACCTATTCCTGAATAATATTAAAAGGTGCTGTTAATTCTTTACATAATATGCACTTAGAGGTTAAAATTAAGGATGTTCTAGATACATCTTGCACAGTGGGTTTGGTTTAACTACTATAGACCAAAAGCAGATTCCCTAAGGTAGTAATTCACCCTCATTTTACCCTTTCACTGAAATTTAGTGCTTTTTAGCATCACTGTCTGTAAAGTTATAGTTTTAGACATACATACTGACCTTTGAAGGCAACTGAAAGGAATCTGCTGTCTCTTTAAATATTATTACAGCCAGATCCATCTCCCTTTAAAGCATAGCAGGAAAGCTCAAAGTTACTTAGAATAAAAGTCTGACACCTTAAATTTCAGTTACTTATTGAATGCTGAGAGCGTATCTTCTTTTAGGTTAGCGCAAGCACAGTCTCTGACCAACAAGCTCATTATTTTAAAACTTAAACCACACAACCCACAATTAAGACATAGAACTGCCAATAGCAGAAAAAATATTAAACCTGCAGTGCTATGAAGCTTTTTTCCCATAATGGAAATGTCTCCCCTCCCTCACCTCCTCAGTAGACACTCAACTTCATTATGGAAAGGAGTTCTTTGAAATCTTCCATGATGCCACTTCAAGACCTTCACTAAAAGAAGAAGACAGAGCTTCCCTAGTGGCGCAGTGGTTGAGAGTCCGCCTGCCGATACAGGGGACACAGGTTCGTGCCCCGGTCCGGGAAGATTCCACATGCCGCGGAGCGGCTGGGCCCGTGAGCCATGGCCGCTGAGCCTGCGCGTCCGGAGCCTGTGCTCCGCAACGGGAGAGGCCACAACAGTGAGAGGCCTGCGTACCACAAAAAAAAAAAAAAGAGACACATAGCCTTGTTTCCTGGGATATCTTTTCAAGAACAGAATTTGAAAAACTCTAACACACAATGGGCACCCACAAAAATACATCTCTATTTTCTTCTCCTGTTTAGAATCCTTGTGATGACAAACGCCACAGAGACATTTGGTCTAAAGAAAAAACCTGTGATCGCTTACCAAAATTCTTGGTAATAGGACCCCAGAAAACTGGTGAGAAATTTTTATGTTATAATTAACCAAACTGTAAAAATCCTGATGAGAAGACAGTGAATTCATGTCACAATGACTTCTCAAACTGCCTATAAATATTGATGAATGAATAACATTTTATTCTCTGACATAATCTTTGTTTAGCTCAATAATGTGTTTTTTAAAGTAAAAAGGATGAAAACAGATGTCACACAGTTTGAATATCCAGCAGTCAATTTGGTGGCAAAAGTTATGTTTTTTCCAAAGACCTTAATTGAAAAGTGGTGTTATTAACATTTCTGAAATCAAAACTAATCACGTGTTTGGAGAGTGACTGACAGGATTTCATCAAAAGTCAAGATGGACACATGTAAGTACCTATAACTCTTCCGGAAATTTAGCCTCTTCCTGCCATCTTCCTGATATAGTTTATTTCTAGACTATTTCTTGCAGAAATGACTATTTTCTAAAAGTCTATAAAAGATGTTTGACAAGCAGAATTCCTAGACATAAACAAAACTTTGTGCTAAGAAAGATACTTATTCATACCCAGGAGAAATCTTTGGCACCTTTTCTTAAATTGGTGTGCAATTTTTTCCCTTAAACTTCTTGTCTCTGTAAGAATCAGTATTAAAATGAAGCCCAGTGGAAGCTTTAAAATGCCAGACATTCAAACTGTATCCTGCATGATAAATTATTTGGGGCTTTTCATTTCTAGCTTCACCGAAAACAGCCATTTCAACCCTTCCTAAGGGGAATACATTCCCTTTCCTCATTTCTCTAGAAATAACTGGGGAGAATTCTACGTAATGCACACAGTAAGTTTAGGCTATTCATTTTCTCAGTCCCATTTACAAATATCAATCTGAAAACAATAATAAATATGACAAATAGTTATCTTATCCTTATTTATTTCACTTGTCCTTATCTATTTAAAGTCAAGAAGCAACTAGAAACACATTGAAAGTCTCTTTAGCAAACTCCCACTGTCATCACATAGCTTTGTCATTAACAATCACATCTCTCTGAAGCTTGGCAGATCAAGTTTGCCTCAGAAAGCCCTGCAGGATATGCTTCTTGTGTTGTGCTAGATATGCAGACATTTTAATATCATAGATGACATAATTACTTGTCATCTTCAACTCATCTGGGTTTCCAAATGTTTACGTTACAATTTGTAGATGACATTTACCTTTGGAAGGGGATTTTTATCTTCTTTTTATAGAAATTGAATTTTTTCCCAGTTTTATAGAGGTATAATTTACACACAGTAAAATTCACCCATTTTAAATGCACAGTTTGATGAATTTTAGAAAATTGCACACAGTGGTATAACCACTACAACATTAAAGATTTAGAACACTTCTGTCTCCCTAAAAAGTTTCTCCATGTCTTTTTCTTCTGAGTCCTTGTGGGATTTTTTTTTTAATTCAAACAGAGAGTCACAAAAATTATAATCATCCTCATCAGTTCACTCAGTCCCATGTAATTAATTTTTTTTTCATCTTGATCTTTTGTTAGCACTTTTATGAATTCATCAGTGTTCTATTAGAGTTCTGAAAATGCTTATTCATTCAGGTCAGCAGTATAGTCAGTTACCAGAAACCTGTACTTGTCGGAGTCTTTTCCATGATCTCCATGTCTTTTTCTCCCCCATCCTCAGCCACAGCCGCTTTCCGCCACTATAGTTTTGCCTTTTCTAGAATTTCACATAAATGCAATCACAAAATATGTGATCTTTTGTGTTGGACTTCTTTCACTTAGCATATTGCTTTTGAGATTCATCCATATTGTTGTATATATTGATATTTTATGAGATTATTTTTTAAATGGACAAACATATCTTCTTATATCAGTTCCATAAAAATTAATTGGCTTCATTTTTATCTTTAGTTTTGCCAAAAGTATTTTTCTGAATAATTTTGCACGAATGTATAGTCATCTGGATATTCAAATATTTTTAGTGTTGAAACTAATAAAAATATAAAAACTGAAGCTTTTTTTGAACATGTGTATCTATGATTATGCAGTTGAGATACACACACACACACACACACACACACACACACAGGACAGTTTATTCAGACCCAAGAATATGAGTAGATAAAGACAGAATTCAAACACCACAACTTAACAATTTTTTGACCACTGATAAATTACAGTATGCCTTTTACTGACTATGCAAATGATTAGATCTTATTCATTTTTTGTTTGTCTTATTAATGCTCATCATGCTATTAAAAGCAAATAACATGGTTTAATACAATTCTTAAAAATAAAATTCAGAAAAGAATGTTATCAGTTGATCTGAGAATGGAATTAATCTATTTTCTTTTTTCACATTGTAATAGCTATTCTTTCTGTCTTTACAAATACTATATTCTTTTCAATTTTTAAAAAATGCATTACTGAACTCTATCTCAATAAAATTATTTTCAAAAATACCTTACTAATATTTAGATATGGAGCTATTTAGGTACTTTCATGTAGATTATCTCACTTGACCCTCATAGAGTCCTGACAGCTAAGTATTTTCTTCCCCACTACACAGAGAAGAAAACTAAGACCCAGATTAGATATTTTTGTTCAAGTTCACACAGCTGGTAAGTGCTGGAAATAAAACTCTTGATCCTAGAAGTTATCGGACTCTAAAGATCATGCTCTAGGACTTCCCTGGTGGCCCAGTGGTTAAGAATCTGTCTGCCGATGCAGGGGACACGGGTTCAATCCCTGGTCTGGGAAGATCCCACATGCTGCAAAGCAACTAAGCCTGTGCTCCACAACTACTGAGCCTGCGCTCTAGAGCCCACGTGCCACAACTACTGAAGCCCACGTGCCACAACTACTGAAGCCCACACGCCTAGAGCCCGTGCTCTGCAACGAGAGAAGCCACCGTGATGAGACGCCCACGCACCGCAACAAAGAGTAGCCCCCGCTCACATCAACTAAAGAAAGCCTGAGCACAGCAACGAAGACACAACGCACAAAAAAATTTAAAAATAAATAAATTAAATAAATAAATAAATAAATAAAGATCATGCTCTAGAAAGCTTTACTATGGATTTCAAGTAATGGAACATTTTTTTTCCCAATAAGTTTTAGATTTTGTCCCATATTTCTTCTAAGTCAGTGATTCTCAAAGTGTGCTAAATCAGAAACTGGGATAGAGCCCAGCTCTCTGTTTTTTAATAGCCTCCAGGTGAATATGATACATGCTAAAGTTTGAGAAGCACTGTTTTAAGTCAAGTTTGTGAAGAACATTTTTACCTTGTATATCGTAGGTTATCTGTGATTGTAGATAAAATATTCATTGTTTAGCTCAGATATAATCTAGGAACACTGCCTCTTCCAATTCATTGTTTTAGAGAATATTGCTGTTGACAGTTATTTTAACAAATCTATATGAGTACCTGTGATGTGCCATTCTCTTCCCAAAACTGCAAATTTTGTCATGTCACTAACAAAGGGCACCAATTTTTTTTCAAATTTAGCAATTTAAACAATTTTGGCACTACTTTTTATAGGTATGTAAGTGCATTCAAACTTAAACTGGTTAAAAGTTTAAATTCTGTTTCAAATTAATAAGCTTTCATAGGCCTCAGGAAGAACTTTATAGGGAAACCCAAGTATTAATTTGATAATGTAACATCTCATATTAAATAACGATAGCTTTCATTTATATGGTACTTTATTAATATCAAAATATCTTCAGATACAATATGTCTTTTTGTCCTCAGAGAAAGCCTAGGAAATAATCAAGGCAGTAGATTTTCCACTAATAAGTCAAGACAAAGAAGCTAAAAGCCAAAGACACAGACCAAGTCAGTGACTGAACTGAGGTCAAAAGCCAGTTCTCCCAGTTCCTGCAACAGGCCTTTTCTCACATCACACTGTCCTCATTTTTTAGAATTTGCTTCTTTTAAGATGCTGGTTATCTATTCAATTTAATTCAAGGAGTATCTATATGTATCTGTTTGGATCATTGAAACACTTAGTTTATTAATGACTTTGAAATGCTAATAGTAGGAAACTGTGTTTTTGTTTAATTAATCTCTGAACCTCTATTATCTTTTCAGGAACCACTGCTTTGTATTTGTTCCTGGTTATGCATCCTTCCATCCTTAGTAACTCCCCCAGCCCAAAAACCTTTGAGGAGGTACAGTTCTTTAATAGAAATAACTACCACAGGGGGATTGATTGGTAAGATGGGTTATTAGTATAAATCTAAAAGTATATGTACTGTGCACAGTATAAAATTAGTGCTTATAATTATAAACATTTAAGTTTGTAGCCACAAATAAAAGTCATCCTCCGTGCCTTAGAAACTGATTGAATAGAAGGAGCACGTAAATTATTCGTAACAAACTTTTTCTCAGGTTATGAAGGGACTTGTCGCCTCAAGAGACTTAATGTAATTTTAATTTGCATTAATTATCTTTGATGGTAATTACAGATAAAAAGTCAGAGAAATACCTAATACACAGGAATTTCATTTCTCTCTACTCTTAAGAAAACACTTTCATAACTTTCTGTTCTTATGCACTTTGCATTTAAGTGATGCCACAGTTCACATATATAATTTTCAATTTTTACTTTGGTACAAAAGGTAAATAAATAAATAGAACTAGAAATGTGTATGCATTTTATGAGTAATGAAAGCTATAAAAAAGCTACCAACGATATACAAAATTTAATTTTTGGCCTTTGAAATTAGAACCGTATCAATCATCTAAGTAAAAGAGTTAAATTAAAAGTTAAAATGTCAATATACACAGAATATGTGATGTAGCAGGAATAAATATTGCAAACGGACATGTTAATCATAAAATATATCTAGAAATCTTTCTTTTAAGATATAAATTCTGGGCAGAAAGTACTATAAAATAGTAAATTCTTATAATAACTCTAGAGAATGAACATAAACATTTTGCATGTAGTTTAGCAGAAAGGTGTATATTAACTTCTGTTGTCAAATCACATAATCTCTGTTTTATATGTATCAACCCCCTCAAGTTTTGCTTGTGAGCCATCCAAACGGAAAGCTGAAGAAATGGATTGAGTATAAGTTGAGCACCTACTAGGGTTTACATATATTCTAATTGTTATATATTTCCCTGCGAATTCTTCAGTACAATGCTTGATATTAATTGCAGTAGTGTTAAATAACAGCTGTGAGAATCAAGAAACCCATCAACTACTTCAGCCACTATTTTCCCACTGACTCAAATATCAATATACATGCTTGTATACAGTAGAATAAAATGATGTTCACATCAGGACTAAAGGGGGTGATTAAAAACTGCTTTGGAAGTGGAGAGGAATTCAATAATACTTGGATTCCCTGGGACTTAAGAATATCTGTGAGAATATTCAATTAAAAAAAAACAAGCTGTTCATAGACAGTAATGTGTACAGGCACTATAACAGAAATGAAAAGTCCCTTAAGTAGTCTACAAAGAGATGGCATAAATAAGTAGAAAACTAAAGACAATTAAAGCTTTTAATTATAACTCACTAAAATACCCCAACTGTAAACACTTCTGATTGACAATTGTGTGTTTATAAAAGGCAGTTAACACAAAGAGCAAATAATGGTAACTGCAAATGTCAATCTATTAGCAATAACTAGAGCTTTGCTCTCAAAGACATCAATGTATTCAGTCTTCAGACTGGCCTTACCTCTCCCTGAAGCATCAGCACCTCAGCAGTCCCTTTAGGACCACAGAGCCACAAGGTTGAAGATTGTGTGTCTGAGCATGCCAAGGTCACTTACAGAAGCTCAGGCACAGTTAGTTAATCTGGTTACATGGATCTGCTCTTCTTGGAGAACTGGGCAAAACCAGGGTTGCCCTAACTAACAGGCAGCCTAAACACAGGCTTAGGGCACAAGCAAAGCAGGGCAAATGAAAATGAGAAAACTCCATCTTTGATTAAATAGCCAAGATTTGTGATCAGAATCTCTAAGAAAAAATGTTTGATTTATGCATACAGTTAAGCTTTATGTTTCATAGTTTGGTGTTATTTTTTATAATTACCTGGGGAGGCGGTGGATGGTTGGAGTGGCACATGGAGAGCCATAAAATCCTGTGAACATTTGGAACCTCTAAACATCTTAATTTGGCTTTGAGTAAAATCACTCAAAAATACAGGGTCAACCCAAGAAACAAATAAATGTGGAGTGCTGCAAAAAATCATGTCTTTCAGTCAAAAACAATTGCTGAGCTGTTATGGGAGTAGCAAAGCTTAAATGAGGCCAGCATTTGCTTTTAACCCACATATTGCTAAACCACTCTAGTTTGCTCACCAATTCTTTGAATAACCTGAATTCATATTACAAACGTGGATGTATTTCCACCTTGGAAATATGAAGCTGAATTCTTTATTTTCTTATGAATTCATCAAACATTTTTCAAGTGCTTATTACTACCAGCCACTATATTAGAAAAAACATGGGCATATAGGCAAACAAGAACTGGCCCCTGCCTTCCCTGTGAGCCTCTGGAGCCTTGTGGGTCCAAGATCCAGAACTGCTGGAGGAAGTTTTCAAGGCCCAAAGTGTTGTAGGTGTGGAGGACTACTGGGAAGGTGGAACAGTTTTTAGAAATTAAAAGTTATCCTGCCCTTCTTTTGTGATTCTTGGACCCTTGCTGAGAATAAGCAAGCTTGAGACAAGCTTGGACCAAATAAGATACCACTAGACACGTGATATAACCTTAGCACCCCTGGAACAAGTGTGGGCATCTAAATTTAAAAATATCCTGAAATATGGCACTTTCTATAAATAGAGTGTACACCAGAACAGTTAACAGATCAAACTTTCCAGAAATGTTTATATATGTCTTTACCCCTAAAAGAAAGGGATGCCAGAATGATATATCAACAACAAGGCAATTTCCAGAAAACATAAAAGGATTTCTTTACTGCCCTGAGTTTCAAAATATCACTTTGTTGCACCAGCCAAACTTTGTAATATGGTAACAACTGGAGTCCTACTAGAAGCTTCATTGTGTGACTGAAAACAACACACTGCAAAAAGAAGTCATCACATAAATGTTAATGATTCTCTTGTTCAGTAATTACTGAACTACCTTGTCTTGGTAACCCAAAGTCATAGTGGCTTATGAATTGAAGAGGGTGTGGGTGGAGTGTGAGGCTATTATTATAAAATGTAAGAAACCCTAGAAGTTAAATTTGCATGTTCTTTCTAAAAAGGCCCCTTTTCCTTGAAAGATGTTCCTTGGTGCTTCAGAAATACCTACTATCATATGCTGAATTCAGTTATATGTGACATTTTGTACAAATGGAATATTATACAAAACCCATTATGTCCTACCTTTCTGTGCTTGAGGCTACAGGTATTCCTGTGCTTACTCTGCTGGTGATTTGAATTCTCACCACACTTAAGGATACAGGACCTGACCTTGGAAAATTTGATAGTATTTTATATCTGAAAATATATACATACTTTTTAAACTTCTATAATTTTTCTAAAGAATATAAATGGCTCTACATGGGAAAAAAATTAAGGACATGGGCAGTGTTTATATCAGATCTGTTCTGCCCTTTGATACTTTATATTTGAATATAATAGTAGCACAATACATTAGTGGGAATGAAATTATTTTTTCTTGTGACGAAGTAAAAACTGTTTTGTCTAAGATTTTTCAAAATGCCTTTGAACTGAACACATCATTTGTTTCGATCAAATTTTCTTCTTGGTTGAGCACTCACATTTTTCTCTGTAAAATATTTCTGCATTTAGATACAATTTATACAGTTAGGTTGATTATTATTGCCATTTGATCACTCTGTGTGTACATTTTTGTTATCTCCCATACCTTTTTTTCTTGATATTAAGTAGAACAAAAAGAAAATGTATTTAGAAAAGCATTTTCAAAATTCATTATTAGTGTTCTATATATTTTTTTCCTTGCCAACAGGCTTGTGAGACAAATGCCTTAAAGAAAAAGGCTTTTTGTTTAGGAAGCAAATGAATTTTGTTTGTAGGACATTTTTAACATCTTCAGTCACCAGGGTATGAGTATAAACCAGTCTTATTTTGAGAAATATTTCTTTTCTAGGTATATGGATTTCTTCCCAGTCCCATCTAATGTTACCACTGACTTTCTGTTTGAGAAGAGTGCCAATTACTTCCACTCAGAGGAAGCGCCTAAAAGGGCAGCTTCTCTGGTCCCCAAAGCCAAAATCATCACCATTCTCATTGACCCATCAGACCGGGCATATTCCTGGTACCAGGTAAGGAAAATACAGACAGAATCCAGCAAGTAGAAGAGGAGTATGGAGAAGGGAGGGTGGTTTTCAGCAATAGCTACCACCTCGGGTTTTAACAGAAGAGACTTACTAGCTTTATATTTCAGGAAGGTAAATAAATTTTTCTTTGTTTCCACGGAGAAACGTTCCCCTTATGTTTTTCTTAATTTTGCATTCATTTAATTCATGTATTTAATAAAATGTATTAATACAATGAAGAAATTAAAATAGAGCAAATAAAATAGTATATACTTGTATGTATTCTGCTTCTATAAATCTGCATTTTAAAAGTAAAGTGTTATAACTTAAAATCATTATTTTTCATCTAATACGTGTATAATGCTGCTATTATTATCTCAATTTTACAGATAAGGAATATAGCTGATTCCCCAAAGCAAAAATCACAGGTCTTTTTTTTTTTTTTTCTTCTGTAAAGGGCCAGAGAGTAGATATTTCAGGCTTTGCAGGCCATATGGTTACAACTCTGCCATTGTATTGCAAAAGCAGCCATAGACAATATGGAATTTAATGAGCCTAGCTGTGTTCCAATAAAACTTTATTTACAAAAACAAGCAAACTTTAGCCGTAGATTGATGACCCTGACTCTAAAAGAGCTTAAATAACTGCTGTACTGAAGAAATAACTTAGTAGAACTAAACATAAGAATGAATTCTTGGGTTTCCCTGGTGGCACAGTGGTTGAGAGTCTGCCTGCCAATGCAGGGGACATGGGTTCGTGCCCCGGTCCGGGAAGATCCCACATGCCGTGGAGCGTCTCGGCTCGTGAGCCATGGCCGCTGAGCCTGCGCGTCGGCAGCCTGTGCTCCGCAACGGGAGTGGCCACAACAGTGAGAGGCCCGCGTCTACCGCAAAAAAAAAAAAAAAAAAAAAAAGAATGAATTCTTCATTCTTGAAAGCCCAGCCAGTGTTCCCTGTTCTAAGCCTCTTTCTCATACACTCCAGGGTTGCCATTATGCTTCTGCTGTTGGTTAGAACCTAGCAGAGAAACAATCACTTTGAAATAATTTAACAGACTCTAATAATAAACCTTACACATCAAATACATGTTTACTTTAATAAATATTAAAAATAATAGGAAAAAAACTGCCCCAGTGATATTTTATTAATCAAGTGGGAAAAGTTCAATAAAAAGCAGTCAAAATTAAATATAAGAGCATAACAAAATTAATAGAGTCAGTGTGTTTAGTCTTTAGTATCCTTAGTTATCATTCCTCGGTTTTGTAATTTAAAAAAACACTTTCCTAATGTTCATGTGTTCATCCATTCATTAAATTATTTTAATGGCTACCATGTACAAAGTACTGTTCTAAGTATGTTCTACAGGTAAATTAACAAATCTGGACGCTACACTTGAGATCGCTTTCACTCTAATTGGAGAAATATGTGTAAATAACCAGTGTATAAATCAGAAAGTGTTAAGTGACAGGTAGACTCCTACAGAGTGATAAAGCCCATCTGATAAAGACGACCAGGAACAACAAGTTAGGTATATTAATTGGCTGCAGCAGAGGAGCCTGAACACTGGAAGAACTATCTATGCACTTCCCTAAAGAAGGGAAGGATTTGTAAGGGGAGAAATTTAGGTAAAATTAACATGAAGTGTTTGATAGATGCAGGCAGGGCTGTGTGTAAGCTGGTTATCAGTAGGTCAGGGCTGAAAAGCAGACTAACGGTCCAATTTCCTTGGAAACTATAAAGTTAAGATAAATGTGGAATGTTACATCCAAAAATCACTTACCTGAAACTCTGCACCTGGGTTGGAAATAAGGCTTCTTTGTGTTAAAGTGACCCACATAGCTCTGATCCTCCAGGCAAGACTGGGATGTTCCATTCTCACTGACCTCAAACATCTAAATTCCTGACAATCTATGATATTAGAGAATAAAGTTTCTCAGCATGGGGTCTTTTTGAACAAAAGCAGTTTTTCCATGTTCACAAAAGGAAGCACAGATTGTCAGGAAAGGTTTCGTGGCTGGGACAGACTGGGGGAAGGTCATGGGATCTTAGGCATATTGATAATGATCTGCATGATAGGGAATGAGACTTCCTGGAAAGCTGGAATCCACAACTCCACACCAACGTCATGCCCAACTCCTACAGCAATCTTTTAAATCAAAAATACAGCACATTGCAAACTGACTGACTTGATATTGCGCCTTTTACCTTTTCCACTAGGTATCTAGAGAAAAAAGAAATAAGCCTTAATTGCCTCAACAAGAAAGAAGAAAATTGGAGCTTGGCAACCACTTAGCCCCTGAAAAATTGAGAATTTGCTGAAAAAGGAGGTTTCAAGGCTGCAAGCTAACAAAACGTCCTAAATATTACAAATAAATCGCTCCACAGTGGCAAAATGCAGGCCTTAACAAAGTCTAGTGGAGTTTGTAGTATAGTAATTTGAATCTCAATTGCAGCAAATTTGCTATTCAACTAGATGTGGTAAACATCCACAAACCCACCACTAAGCCTGAATATTTTTTGGTCAATTTAGGGGAAAGGTGATTTCCTCAAACCCCTGGGCGTGAGCCTGAGCCATTATGAAATGCTTTCCTATCTGGATTGCTGCTTTCCGCATTTTCTGTACAATAAGCGATTCTGATTCATCGCAAAGGTTACCATTAGGTAAAATAATCTTGGCTTTGAGATGCTAGGTAGTATATTATAAAAGCTGTGGGTTTCAGGTAATGCACGTCAGAGTTTTCAGTAGTTTCTCCATTTAAATAGCCGATAGGGCTTTTCTAATCTAAAACTGCATTACTAGATGGAGCAAAACTACGTGGCAGAACTAGTAGAGTGCTTTGTGCATTATGGATATTCACTGGACATGATAAATGGTTTCTTATGGGCTGAAAAGGGGGCATTAAGGCAACTTTCAAAAGTTTACTTTCAGAATAATATGTATACACTACGGAAACGACTCAGAAAAATTGGTTAAGGAATCCTATCAAGAAGAATTCCACCTCTACCAATTAATTCTCAAATATATACTCTCATCAATGTCATAACTTTTAATCCTGATGCTCCAAGCAAACATTTTCATCCTTTATTAATTGCAAAACAAATAACTCTCCAGCAGTGAGGCACTCCTTCCTTTAGCTTTGAGACTTGTCACAGAGATTGGTTTTTAATTATTTATGCCTATGACTCAAGTCGGTTTAATTATCCACCTTTTCATCATAGCATCAGCGATCACATGAAGACCCCGCAGCTCTGAAGTTTAGCTTCTACGAAGTGATCTCAGCCGGGCCCCGTGCATCCTCTGAGCTTAGAGCCTTGCAGAAGAGATGTTTGGTCCCAGGGTGGTATGCCAGCCACATCGAGAGATGGCTTATTTATTTCCCTCCCTTTCAGGTATTGAGCAATAAGAATCTACATCATGTTACAATCTCATTAAGTTTACGAGCTCTGGTTTGGTTTTCTTTTGCTGGTTCCTCTAGGCTAGTGACTTTGCCTCTAGGCTAGAGGAAATTTTTACTCATTAAAACATTACTAGCCTTTACTCTTTAGTTGTCAATCAGACTCTGGCAAACAGTAATAGGCAGAGGTAGAAAAACTATCTACTCTTCTTTCTAGAAGTAGTTCAGGATAATTCTCCCTGCCCTGTTTTCAGTGCATACCCTTCCTGACTGTAAAGAGCATCGGAAGCTTGATACTCCTGATTCTTATTCTGAGAATAAAGCTTGAGAACCTCTTAACCAAACAAGGCAAATATTGTCTTGCTTAATTAAGTGCCGTTATTTCCCTTTGAACCACCTTGCTGCATTTTTCACAAGTCCTATGTTTTCCTTGGCTTCCTTGCTTCTCTCTTTGGCCTACCATTAGCCTAGATTACAAAATCAGCCCCTACTGGATTGCATAAAGCAGTCCCGTCACATCAGACACAGTATATGCCTGTGTGTCTAGAAACATGCTAGCCATAATGATACCATATATGCAACCATATATGGCTATTTAAATTTTTATTAAAATTATATAAAATTAAAAATTAAGTTTCTCAATCACATTAGCCACATTTCAAATGTTCAATAGCCACCAGTTAGATACTGCAGCCGTTGAACGTGTCTATCCACAGAGAAAGTTCTAATGAACGATGCTGGCAGAGACTAAATAGAAATATTGGAGAAGAGGTGTGAGCAAGAGCTGCTTTCCAGGCTTTATGGCCCTTCATCATGGTCTCCTGTCATTTTATCTTGCTGGGACCACCCCCTTCCCTCACCAGAGTAACAAGCAAATTCTTGCCTGTAGTCTGTTGAGGAACTTCTGTTTCCTTCCAGGCTTTCTGGGAGTCTTACCTTTTTCTCCAAATGGATTATCAAAATATTTCTTAAAACCTTACAGTGCTACTCCTTTGACTGGAATCATGGAGAATGGCCATGTCCTCTGTCTCACTGTACCTGGTGTGGTCACTTTTCTTCCTTCCTGCAATGCTCCTTCCCACCTTGAATCATGGAATCATTGTTTTATCTGTTTTTAAACTTGGTTTCCATTTGTGATTTTGTAGTCACATTTCTTAAGCTCTCTTTTTACCCTCAAATGGCTTTTTTGTTTTCATAGTGTTTGCAGGACTTCTCGGACTACAAAACGTGAGCACATTTAATTAGTGTGATTTATTTTTTGTTCCAGGTCATTAATGAGGATGGCCTGGTTAAGTCTTAACAACAACGCACACAAGTCCCCTCAGTCTCTCACTGAATAAATTCAGAGTGCAGAAGTTTTTAATTATGCAGTTACATGTCTTTTTTCAATGTGCATTTTTTTTTAATTTCCTTGTTAATTTAGTTGCTAATTATTGATGGGCAACAGCTAAGAACTGATCCTGCTACAGTGATGGATGAAGTACAGAAGTTTCTAGGAGTCTCTCCTCATTATAATTACTCAGAAGCTTTAACGTAAGTTTATATTCTAATTAATTTATTGAAGTTTCAGCAGAGAACTGATTTTAAAGAAATTGTAGCTTGGTGATACAGCTGTCAAGTTAGCTGTTCCTTACACACTGATTATTTTCCAGTTGATATTAACCACTTGAGAAAGAACATTTCAACAGTTTGGCAAAGAAATGTCCAAAATCCTCTATTGATTTCTAACTAGGAAGGATTTCCCCTGGAAGGAAAAGAGAGGAACAAAACAGTTGCAAATCTTAAAAGCAACAACTAACCTTAAAAGAGGCTACTTTAAGTTGGTAAGCACTGAGCCTATTTAACAAACAATACTGAGACCTCTTGGAAGCATTAAAAAGACTTCTTGAACTAGGTGATTTATGAACTCCTCTCTCTTCTGTGAAATTTTCAAAACCCAATGTCATACAGCAAGAAATAGCCCAATAGGCGACCGAATAGGCAGAGAGAAAGGTGCTATTATTACTCCTACACTTAATTCCATTTTTTGCTGGTCTTCACCCACTGTATGACTGACCCTGCCCCCTCTTCTTCAGAGGCCTCAGCAGTTACAGCTCTGGTTTGGTTTTCTTTTTCTGGTTCCCACTGATTTTCTTAGATAGTCAACTCCTTCAGAGTGGGGGCCAGGGTGAGGCAAGAGAAGCACTAGAATTTAAGGAGGCACTCACTCTCAGGACCCCGCAAATACCTGAGAGTGAGTGGCTCCTAAAATTTTTCAGCCAAGGTGCCTCTCTTGCCTCACCTTAATCCTGACTCTGGGGTTCATTTCGCATTTTAAATAAGACCTCCATCTGACTTTGTCCATTTATAATGGTTGGCAGTCAGATGTCTGAAGGCTGTGTTTGTTCCTATTTCACATGCAGCTGGAACAAGCAACTGGGAGATCCTGAGCTGGATGAACTGTGGACCTGGCTCTCACTGTAATATATATATTTAATTTTAGGGTCATAGACTGAGCCTTAAAAAAACAGATTAAGATTGCAGTGTGGAATTCTTCCATTGTATCTCTCAGTATAAAACTCAGTTCTGTAGATCAACTGATTTTCTCTTTTCATTGTTCTTATGCTATAGCAGTTTAGAAAGTGAGAGACAAGATTCCTTTACCTTTCACTGTCCCTTACAGAAAAAGGTTTGCAGAAAACCATCAAATACTGCGTACATCTTGCATAAATCATATGTAGAGACACATGTAAGAGAGACGTTTTGATCTAGAGGACAAAGGAGTAGGTGGAACTCGAGAGTTTTGTGCTTCCTTCCTAAGAGTCATTTACTTTGTTGTTACTATTAACCTTCTACCCTCTGTGTTTTCTATAGTGTGGATCCTATCAGAGATTTGGAGAGCTTAGTTAAAGTACCAACACAGACACTAGCCTTAGGTATTTAACTTTCAGCTTGACCTTAAAGAAAGCTGAGTGAATTTAGCTTTAGTTAGAAATTCGAGTCCACTTTCTGCTTTATATCCTTTTAAGTATCTCTTAGAAAAGAAAGTTTTTATTTTCTAAACAGTTTTCTATTTCAAGTTGGCTTATCTTTGGGTCTTTTTTATAGAGTATATAGCAAAGTACTGTATTTCAGAAAGAAGTGGAGTATTCTATAAAAACATAATCTCTTTTTCTTATGGAATGGTCCTTGACCTGCATGCTGTGTATCTGTCCCCTTTGCATCCGGCTCAGCAGCAAGCTTTTTATTCACCTCCAAGGGTAAAGGGAGTGTAAACTTAAGAGAAGTAATATCAAAGCAACGTACTGTATACAAAGGACTATGGGTCACTTTGCACCTGGGATGTATCTGGCTAAAATTACCCCTTATATGATTCTGTAACCTTATTGGGGGCTCAGTGGGTGAAGTAGCAAGATAAGATGTGTGTAGTCTCTGAAACCACAGTTTCAGGTCCAGCAGGGCTGCCTACTCAACCTGCTCATAGATAATGTACTGCCATTCCGTTTCTTTTTATATTTTCTTGTCAATCAGTTAGCCTGATACACCTTATAAAAACCAGCAGTGTACCTGTTGTAGAATATTTGGAACTTCATGTCATTGGCTTAGGTCTAAATCCTCCTTCATCCATGCCCTTTGCAATTGTTCTGAATCCTGCCCTCAAAATTTAGTTATTCTTATTAAACTAATTGTACTGGTAAGTTGTTTCTGTGGTGCTTTGGATATGTTGGAGATGACTGGGTGTAGAAAATGTATGTTCACAGGAATGTCATTTATTGCTTCATATTTTTTCTGCTAATGATAGTGAAGACTACCTCTTCGGTAGTTTTAAAAAAAAAAATTATTTAAAGCCTTCAAAGAATGTTCTGAACTGCAAACAGATATGAATTCTCAACTAACCACATAAATCCAGTTCTTTGCACACAGTAGAATAAATGAATGAAACTAGGTCTATGCAAAGGTTTTACCATACAGTCTTGGCATGAAAGAGTACTCCAGTTTAAGAGAGCTATAAATTGATTATCTTCAATATTTAAAAAGCTCCAATTTCAAAACTATTTTCAATAAAAATGGCAATAAATTTCCATTGTTAAGAGTGTTATTTATTCTTTTCCACAATCACTACAGAAGTGTTCAAGACTTCAGATTTCATACAGTCATGGATGGTCTATGATATCTTAAAATGACCTAGTACTGTCATCATGGATTTTAAATGATATATTGAATAGGTAAAAATCTGATTTTCTTAGTGATTGTGGCTGTGATCTGAAATAAGCAGTTTAAGCTTTAAAAAATAAAAATGGGAACTTTCTCATTCAATTAAGTAAATTCACATTTTACAATTCTTGTTCAATATAACCTTAATCCCTAAATTATAAATAACATTGATAATACTAACATTATTTTAGCTTACATATTATGTTTTTAGTGTTTAAAAGCTGTCTAATCATTTAAGAAAAAGCAGGAAAAATAATGCTCAGCATGGAATTGTGCTAATTTGTATAAATTTTCCCATGATTATATCCATTCAGAATTATACAAGCCATCAATGACTGTGACAGGAGTCTTCCCACTTATAAGTACTAGTTAAATACTAGTGAATACTGAACCTGACATCTTTATTTCTCAGTCAATTAACCTGTTTATTAACATGAATGAAACCAGACTGAGTTATATGAATTTTTAATAATAGTTTACAATGAAAATTTCAATAAATGGACAATAAGGATTTGAAGGCCAGGAGTTGAATGAAGATTGTGCATTTGTTTTGTTTTGTTCTGTGGATGGGGCTTAACTAAGTCATAAAGAACTGAAGCTGCTTCAGCTGTTTCTAATATTACTTCCCCGGCAACCAAATTTATATTGTCTAGGAATTCTTTCCCTTTTTAGATGAGTTTGAGTAAAACTGTGCCAAATTAAAACTTTTTTTAGTAGCAAAAAACAGTAGCCATAGTAGCTAAAATCTGCTGGTTCTCTAGATTACCTATGAAACAGCTAGAAATGCTAAGAAGTGAAAAAGAAGAAAATAATCTACTCCAATTTCATATAAATTTGTTTTTAAAAGTGCTTATAACATTTCAAAATCAGTATATGTTTATATGTTCTAAGTATTTTATATATATTGCTTCATAACAATACTATGTGATAGACACTATTAGCTCCACTTTTCAGCTACAAAAACTGGGGCACAGAAAAGCTTAGCCAAAAGTCACTCAGCAAGTAAGTTGAGGAGGCAGGATTGAAACACAATCATTCCTCTGGAGCCTACGCTGCCAATTTATTAAGCTCTTCAAATTGGCACAAGAGGGACTTCCCTGGCGGTCCAGTGGTAAAGAATCCACCTTCCAATGCTGGGGACATGGGTTCAATCCCTGGTTGGGGAACTAAGATCCCACATGCCGTGCACAGGGCAACTAACCCCACGCGCCACAACTACTGAGCTCGCGCTCCTCAGCTAGAGAGGCCACATGCCACAAACTACAGAGCCCACGTGCTCTGGAGACTGCACGCCACAACTAGAGAGAAGCCTGCGCACCGCAACGAAGAGTCCGCGCACCGCAATGAAAGATCCGTCATGCCTCAACAAAGATCCCGCATGCCCGCCATAAAACCATAATAAATAAATAAAATATTTTTTAAAAAATTGGCACAAGAGGGCTTCCCTGGTGGCTCAGTGGTTGAGAGTCCGCCTGCTGATGCAGGGGACACAGGTTCATGCCCTGGTCCGGGAAGATCCCACATGCCTCGGAGTGGCTAGGCCCGTGAGCCATGGCCGCTGAGCCTGTGTTCTAGAGCCCACGAGCCACAACTACTGAGGCCTGTGCGCCTAGAGCCCGTGCTCCGCAACGGGAGAGGCCACCACAGTGAGAGGCCCACGCACTGCAACGAAGAGTAGCCCCCGCTCACCACAGCTAGAGAAAGCCCACGCGCAGCAACAAAGACCCAATGCAGCCAAAAATAAATAAAATAAATAAATTTGTTAAAAAAAAAAAGTCTACAAAGAACAAATGCTGGAGAGGGTGTGGAGAAAAGGGAACCCTCCTACACTGTTGGTGGGAATGTAAGTTGGTACAGCTGCTATGGAAAACATTATGGAGGTTCCTCAGAAAACTAAAAATAGAATTACGGTATGATCCAGCAATCCCATTCCTGGGCATATATCCAGAGAAAACTGTCATTCAAAAAGATACATGCAGCCGTTCATAGCAGCACTATTCACGATAGCCAAGACATGGAAACAACCTAAATGTCCATTGACAGATGAATGGATAAAGAAGATATGGTATATACATATAATGGAATATTGCTCAGCCATAAAAAATGAAATAATGCCATTTGCAGAAACATGGATGTAACCAGAGATTATCATACTAAGTGAAGTAAGTCAGAAAGAAAAAGACAAATACCATATGATACCACTTATATGTGGAATGAACCTATCAATGAAACAGAAACAGAATCACGGACATAGAGAATAGACTGGTGGTTGCCAAAGGGAAGTGGGGAGGGCAGAGGATGGACTAGGAGTTTGGGGTTAGTAGATTCAAACTATCATATATAGAATGGATGGAAAAGAAGGTCCTACTGTATAGCACAGAGAACTATAGTCAATGTCCTGGGATAAACCATAATGGAAAAGAATATAAAAAAGAATGTATATGTAGGTATAAGTGAGTCACTTTGCTCTACAGAAGAAATTAACACAACATTGTAAATTAACTATACCTCAATTAAAAATAAATAAATAAAAATGTGATATATATCAGTACATCCAATGGAATACTATTCAGCAATAAAAAGGAATAAATTTTGAAACATGCTAAAAAATAAATAAAAATAATCCATCTCCAGACACATTGTCACTTTGCATAATAAATGTGTAGTCATAGTGATATGCAAATTAAAGCTACATTGAGATACCATTAGAATGGCTATAATCCAAAAGATAATACCAAATGTTGGTAAGAATGTGGAGAAACTGGAAACCTCAAATATTGCTGATGGTAATGTATAATAAATGGCCACTTTAGAAAAGGAGTTTTGCAATTTCTTAAAAAATTAAACAGGAGTTTACAAATAATCCAATTCCACTCCTAGGAATTTACCCCAAAAGAAATGAAAACCTATGTCCACAAAGAATTGTTCACCACAGCATTATTCATAATAGCCAAAAGCTGCAATCAATCTGAAAAATGGATTTAAGAAAATCTGGCATATCCACACAATTCAGTATTCATTCACAGAAATGTTATTTCAATGTAAAGACATTTCAAACATTCTTGCACCTTCTAAGTGTAATCTGAATGTTCCCTGGGATTCACCTGCCCAAGGGTAAAATGAAGGTCACATTTTCATTAATATAGAGATGTTACTAGTTGGAGGCTGAATCATTGGAGAATCTTGATTGTCCATGCCCACAGGTCTCTTCCAGTTATTTCTAAACATCCCCAGGTGATACTCCACACAAACTTAAGAACCAGTGCATTCTTGCTTTTTCTTTAATTCAACAAAGATTTATTGAATGACTATTATGGCATGACTCTGGGTACACAATGATAAAGTATCCCTACCTCTAGGAAGGGGTAACCATGGAGAGACACTAAACAACACATAAAATTTTCTCCAAAATGTTCTCTTCCTGAAAGCCTTTAAAGAGGATCCTAGCCATTATCAGTTCCCACACGAAATGACTAGCTGCCAGTGCCTACACAAAAAGGTTGTTTCCTTGCTGTCCTACCAGATATTAGTAGTCCTGAGGCTAATTTTCAGAGGGACACTGATGATATTCTGAAAAGATGTGAGAGATCTTTCTCCATCTCATGTCAAGCTTCTTCACTTGGGCTCTGAATTGCTCACAAGGTCCTTCATCAACATCAATCCCTCACCTTCTCAGGCAACCTGAAAAATAATATGATCTCCCGTGTACCTTCCTCTCCTTTCTGTTTCCACTATGATACAGTTACACCACTGCTTGTGAACTTATACTTACAGAACTTACAGATGTCTGGGCTAGGTGTCAGCTCCACAGACACACATTTTTCTCAATAAAGCCCAGCCTGACAGTCCACTGCATGAGATGTAATCAATTAGCAGAGGTGAAAGAAAAACCTATTTTTCTTTTGATTTTTAATTTTAATATGTGTGAAGTTAGTGTTTCTTAAAGAAACATTCTGTCAGAAAGCTGCTCATTTTAACATAAGGCATGCGTATGTTGCAGACATGTATCTATAGTTAGGTATATTAGCAAAAAAAATTATAATAATAGCTAGTCTGGATTTTGATCAAACACTTAAAATGAGTCATAATTCAGTTATGGAAATTACCAATAACAAAATGTTAATGAAAAATGTTTTATCAATAGCAGACTTCCAGAAATGTTGTTGTGTTAGAGCTGCCCAGCTTTCGTGTATAGATTATTTCAATCATCGTCTCTATTTTTTAAATTTATTTATTTTATTGACGTTAGTTGATTTATTAATGCTCTCCTTTCTTATACCTCTGACTATGAAACATTTATTCAGTTGCCTTACAGATGCAATCAAGAATATAAACAACATGGAGATATATCATATTATGTCTTGATCCCACACAATTGCTTTAATAATGATCAGAAATGGGCTTTGCACAAGTAGGATGTGAGTAATCCTTTAGTGTCTCTAATATCCCAAGCAGGGAGGAGACAGAGATATAGGTTTGCCTTCTTTTCATAGGGCTATAGTTATAAAGTCTACAACATTAGCTACAGAAAGACTACTCTCCAATCACACATTCAATCACAATATAATTTTAAATCAGCTTTATTGATGTGTAATTTACATATAATAAAATCTACCCATTTTAATTGTACTGTTTGATGAATTTTGACAAACATGTACTGTTGTATACACCATCACAATCAAGATATAGAACATTAATCCAAAGTTTCCACATGCTCTATTGCAGTCAGTCCTTTCCCCTCACCCCTGAGCCCTAGCAACCACTCTTCTACTTTCTTTCACTTAGCATAATGCTTTTGACATTCCTCCTTGTTGTTACATCTATCAGTAATTGGGTTTTTTTTTTATTGTTCAGTAGTACTCCATTTTATGGATATACCACAATTTGTTTATCCTTTCACCAGTTGATGGACATAGGGTTGCTTCCACTTGGGGGCTACTATGAATGAAGCTACCATGAACATTTGTGTACAGATCTTTGTGTGGACATATATTTTCATTTCTTTTGGATCAAGACCTAGAAATGGGATTAGTGGGCCATATAGTAATTACGTATTTAACTTTATAAGAAACTTTCCAAAGTGTCTGTAATATCCTAAATTTCTACCAAAAGGTGTAACAGTTCTAGCTGTTCCACATCTTTGCCAACACTTGGTATTGGTCTTTTTAAGTTAAGTCATTCTAGTATCTAGTGGTATTTCATTTGTGATTTTAATTTGCATTTTCTTAATGACTAATGATACTGAGCAAATTTGCATGTGTTTATTGGTCGTTCATCTATGTTTTTGATAAAGTGTCTATTCCAATCTTTTACTCAATTTTTATTGGTAATGTCATCTTTTTTTATTGAGTTCAGTTGTATATTCTGAATATAAGTCCTTTATTAGATTAACATTTTACAAATATTTTTGCCCAACATGTGGTTTCTCTTTTCATTTTCTTAGGTGTTTGAGAAAAGCAAAAGTTTAAATTTTGATGTATTCAAAATTATCATTATTCTTTTATCATTCATCCTAAGAAGTCTTTGCCTAACCCAAAAATTTTCTATGTGTTTTTTCCTATGTTTACTTCCAGAATTCTTACAGTTTAGCTCTTAGCTCATTCATGAAATGAGATTTCATTTCAAGTTAATTTTCATATACAGTGTGAGGTCAGTGTTCATATTTTCCACATAGACATCCAATTTTTCCAGTTCAATTTATTTAAAAGATTGTCCTTTCCCATTGAACTACTGTGGCACCTACTTTTGAAAATCAGTTGACAGTAGATGTGTTGGTCCGTTTCTAGATTCTATTTTGTTCATTGACCCATTGGTGCCAATACTACACAGGCTTGATTACTGTGGCATTATAGTAAATCTTGAAACTAAATAGTATAAGATCTCCAACTTCGATCTTCTCTTTCAAATTGTTTTAGCTTGTCTAAAACAAATTATTAGCTTGTATCTCCATATACATTTTATAATCATTTTTTCAATTTCTACCAAAAAAAAAGTCCATTGGAGTTTTGGACTCACATTGAATTATCTAGACAAATCTGGAGATGAGATTGATATTTTAAAAATATTTAGTCTTCTGATCTGTGAACATGGTATAGCTCTTTTTTGTTTATGTCTTCTGTAATTTCACTTAACAATTGTAGTTTTCATTGTACAGATCTTGCATACATTTTGTGCTAAATTTATCCCTAGGTATTTCATGTTTTTATGCTAATTTAAATGTTTTAATTTCAATTTCCAGTTGTTCATTGTTTACACTATAGTTTTAAGAAAAAGTTAGAAGCAGCATTCTGGGAAGTAGTATGAATTAAAGACAAAAGGAAAAGGTGGCCCTAAATGATAATTCTTTCTAATGAAGAAAAAATTATAGCAATAGAATCGCTGAATAACAAAAGCCATGTGAAAGAATCATCATTGCTGACTGTTACTTTCACTTTTATATTCAAGCACGGGAAATTACTATTTATTCATAATGAATTATAATACAGAACATACCCAGAGACCAGTGAAGAGAAAAGGCCCTCTACCTAGGGTCAGGAGGCTTAGACTTGAGTTGTCACCTGCATACTGAAAAAGTATATAGTCCAAGATAAATAAACCTTGACGAGCACTTCCTTCTTTTTCATTTTTGTATTCAACTAACAGTTGGTGAGTGTTCACAAAGAGCCAAACACTGTGCTAAGTGCCATTAAATGGGACAAATGCTATACTCCATATCATTAAGGGGTTATAAGAAAAGCTCAAATGAGAAAGGGTTATATGAACTATTTTGGTAAACTAAAATATAAGTTTACTGTGCTGCTATTACTTTTATTATAATTATGCCATGAAAATCTTTTTTATAGGTGTTATTACTTTAATACAGAGCTCATACCAAAATAAGGAAGTGTCTCTGGAAAAACATTAAATGGATTAGAGCTAGAGACTCCTGAAATTCATTACTCCATGACACACCAAAACCTCTTCTATTAACCTGTAACTGAATGGTACAAGTACTGTGTAAATCCGTAGATGTGAAGACTGACTTGTTATTTTTAAAACCTGCAAAGGGAAAGAATGGGCTTGAAATTTATATAGCTTTTTCCTTCCAGATGAAGGAGGTAGGCTTATTAATTTCTATTAATAGGACACCTCCTGCTGACAGTTTTTCTATTAGAAATCTGGCAAACTCACAAATATGACAGATGGACTGAGAATTCAGAAGTATGCCAAAAGACTTTATGTAAAGTGATGCATTCAAAAAATATGCCAGTTTCCTTGGTTATAGATTAATATCCGAACAATTAAAAATACTTGCTTGAAAAATACTTTTTTGTTCTTTGTATTTTTTATTTTTTTAGGTTTGATTCTCATAAAGGTTTCTGGTGTCAATTACTGGAAGAAGGTAAAACAAAATGCCTTGGAAAGAGCAAAGGAAGAAAATACCCTCCAATGGATCCTGAGGTAAGTATAGAGCTTAAAAGTACAAACTAAATAAGCAAAATGATACATAAAAATATATCTATTTTCTTATAAAAGTGATTAAAATAAAAATTCACCCTTTATAAAAATTAAAAGTGACATTTGGATTAGAATGCATTCAGGTTGCTTGTTTTGATTTTTCCAGTGATTATCTTACCTGTCATGCAAGAATAAAAGAAAACAATAGAATTTGCCATTTTGAATCAGAACAAAGAAGGCAACATCTCATTCCAAAAGGAATGATACATTCACAGAAATTTTAGCACTAAAAATGTTAACTGAAACCAAGGCAGGAAATATATCAGCTGGAAATTGAAAATAGGCCCAAAAGATTTTATTTTCACTGTCTAAGTCACTCTCTAGTAGTAAGTGTGGCCTGCATAATAATATTAATTATTGGTATACTAAGTTTTGAACTGTTAATATGTTAATAAGATGAAAGAATGAATACATTTCCCAAATGTATAACATGCTAGCAGATAATTTAGGCTCTGGAGAATGGAGACACCCAAACTTAGCAGTAGGTATGTAGCGCTTCGGGTTTATTCTGTTCCAAATGGTGACGTAGTGATCACTTAAAGCTACAGTTTTCCCACTTTGTAGACGCTATATATTTACTTTAAAGCTTATTTCACATATATTAAAATTTATTAATATTATTTTGATTTCATAATCAGTCCAGCTAACATATAGTTTGGACATAAGAATGCAAGTAGATTGATTTTATAAAAAAAAATTTTTTGAACTCAAAAATGAAGACATTATTTGGCATTGTTTTCCCACAATGTTTAATATATTATGGTAACTAAGAACCCTGCAGTGGTCCGAGAATCCTAACATGGTATGAACTTGTCTGGATACTTTTTAATACTTGAAGACTTTAAGGACCTTTTTTGCAACCTGATAGAGACAGAGCATCTATCAAGCTAAGCTCACTAAGCTCACAATTAAATTCTATCTAAAAGGCATTGTGGAGGTTCTTGTTCTTTTGATAAACAGGTTGCATTCTCAGAACTCCAATTTTCTTTGGTGGGTTATTAAAATATACCTTCAGAGCACTATGAAAACAATCCTTACATATTAATAAATATTCAAGGGCAATTCCCATTGTATTTCAAGACAGTAATATAAAGTATCTCATTTTCATGTATGTCAAAGCTATCTCTCTATATATTTATTAAAACTAAAACATTCAAGACACTGTAGAACATCTTTCTTAGTATTTTATTTCACTTCTATCAAACACATACTGAGACCTAATATTAAATTTGTGGTAGAGAAAGATAAGAAAAACATAACTTTTCAGGATATCATTATTTCCATATCTCCCAACAAGGTTACTGCGTAATCCATCCCTAAGATATTTTTTCTCAAACACCTCTGACACCAAATGTGTGAGTTTTCCATACCAAGCAATTCTCCAATTTTCTGCAGACACCAGCTAGGTATCCTGCAGTTTAATCCAATTCTGACACTAACTATTCAGGGTTAGTGTAGCCCCACAGATTAAGGGCTCAGCCCCACAGAACTGCCCCCTTCAGACTCCAGTAACAAGTAGTGGGTTCCCAGGTTACTCACACTTCTGTCCAACTTGGCTGCAAATCAGGGGTTCCCTCATCAGCTTTTATAATTTGCTGTAATGACTCACACAACCCAGGGAAACACTTCACTTCCTATTATTATAAACAAAGAGGTACTTAGGACAAGGTCCAGAAGGGTCCTGAGCACAGGAGCTTCTCTGTCCCTGTGGAATCTGGGGTGTACCACCCTCCCAGCACATGGATGCATTTACCAACCCTGAGTTATGGAGGTTTCGTTGCACAAGCATGGTTGATTAAATAATTGTCTATTGGTGAATAACTCAATCCCCTGTCCCTCTTCCCTTCCCTGGAGGTTGGAGGGTGGGGCTGAAAGTTCCAACCCTCTAATTATATGTTTGGTTCCTCTATAGCAACCAGCCCCCATCTGAAGCTATCTAGGGGCCCATAAGAGTCAAGTCATAAGCAGAAACTCAGATAAGGTTTAAAGGAAATTATTGTAAATAAGAAAAGCCACTCTTTACACCCCTGTCACTCAGGAAATTACAAGGGATTTAGGAGCTCTGTGCCAGGAACCAGAGTCAAAAACCAAATATATATTTCTTATTATATCACAAAATCATATACATACTGGATTTATTTGAGGGAGTAGAATAGCTGATTTTGTGCCAATAGTGCCCAGAGAGGAGGCAAGAGTAAAGGGTCCTTCCTGGAGGTAATGGAAACACAAATGTGTACACAGATTAGAATAGGCAGTACTGTCACCACACTGCTTGCTTCTCCTGCTACAGAAAAACACCAGAACCCTTCCTCACAAGTATCACCAAAACATCATAAGATGGAAATTAAGAATGCTGTTAGCCTACTTCCACTTTGACTTTGTTTATCAAAATATATTGTAGAAAGGGAATAAAAACTGACATTTTAAATGAACCACTAAGTCTATGACCTCTCCAAATCAAAAGCATTTAATAGATTCTTTACTAATAGGCCAATAAACAACCTGATATTGAATTTATTATACGATTCCTTCTTTTACCATATATTATTATTCCCTCTTATTACACTAATTTCATGAGTTTGCATGAAGTAGACTACGTTGGCATACTTAGCAGATATCCTATCTGTGATTCATCATCTAAAATAGTCCCTTTCTGAATGATGGTCAGATAACAATGTATGTACAATAAATCCTGCATATCACTGAGTTCTGTCCTAGTAACTTTTGGCCTGAATATATTAGACTCTCAAATAGGACATGTTGTACATTACAAGTCTCATATCAGTTATCTTGCCGTATGAGAGAGCAGAGCAACAAGAAGAAAGGGTACTTGATTATAGGGACCAACATACACAAATAATAGGGCACAGGACAAGGGTTTGGCTACAGAGGCAGCACTGATACAGGCAGCCAGGTTTGAAAATAATGCCAAAAAGACCAAAAAGTTGAGGTACAGTTGAGATAATCCTCAGTAACAGGAGGTACGATCCAAACTCCAAAGGGATGTGTGGTAGATATTGATCCCAGGAGGTTCAATTCTAAAATTAGTTAAGATGTTGGAGAATCCTTTGCCATATGGAAAATATCAGGGAGCAAAATGGCAGGAGCTGGGCAGCCCCGGGCTGCTGTTGTTCCAGGGTTTCTCTCATAAAGGGGAACAATGCAAAGTAAGACCTTAAGAGAAAACACAGTGAGGAAGTTTGGAAACTTAGCCTCTGCACAAAGGCCTAGGGCTCAGCCCTGGATTCCAGGTCTGGCTGGCAGCAAAGGAGGCACAAAATGATCAGGCCCCCAGATGGAGTATCTGGGAATATGATTTGTCTCCACCTCTCTCTGGCCTGGGTGTACCAGCTGGGCCTGTCAGTGGTTTTACAGCTAATGACCGTGGAAGACCAAAACCAGAAGTGAGACAAAGGTTTGGGTTCTCCCTTGATCGCAGTGATGGTTAGAATATAGCACAAATGTCAGTCTGGTTCCAGTGATCATAATGACTACAAAAACCACTATGTTACATAGAAATTACCAGTATAAAACAAGATGATTTTCTATGGCCTTTAAAATGGGGTACCAGATATGACATTTTAAAAGACTAGCACAAGGAATTAAATTAAAACTTTTTAAAGATTCAACTCAACTAAAAACCTCAGAATAGGGACTTCCCTGGTGGTCCAGTGGTTAAGACCCCATGGTGGGAAAACTAAGATCCCACATGCCACACCGTGCAGTCCAAAAAAAATAATAAAAATAAAAAATAAAATAAAAACCTCGGAATAGTGTAAAGCAGGGAGGTATAGATACAGATTCAGAAATCCATCCTTCACAACATTCCCAACAATGGTCATTTACACTACATATAAACCCCACTAAACACCATCTTACAATACAGCACTTTCCATTTCTGACAATTTCAATTATTAAACTATTTTTCTTTATTGAAGGTAAATCTACTTTCCTATAAGTCAGAATGGTTTACAAGGCATTCCTTTCCTTCCTTGGGTCAAATAGTACAAATAAGGTTATAGGCTTACCTAGTTTACCTACTATATTTTTAAGGTTTACCATAGTATGGTTTTAGCAGTGAATATTTTGTGTATGCCTTAAAAGAGCTCTTAAGAAAATATTACCTTCAAAATCTAAATGTAAATTAATGATGACAAAGGAGTATTTTATTTTATAGATTTACCAACCCAACTCTTATTCCAAAGCCAGGATAGTTTTAATAGAGCATAATATTAGACCCAATCAGTTATTACAGCTATATTTCTAGCAATTCAATCTAGTTATTTGAACATTTAATTCTGCACAAATAAATCCCATGTTTAATATGAAAACCCTTTCCCTAGTGAAAACAGCATATGTGTTTGGAGTGTGTATTTTGAAGAACAGAGTCACTGTGTTTATATCGTGCTAAAGAAATAGCCCACATGCTTAATATCAGTTTTAAACCAGTATGGTTTACTTGACACAGATGTAAACATCGTCAAAGTATATGAAGTATACTTTAAAAAACAAAATTAAATGTCCTTTCATCTCCTCCTCCCATCTCAGAGCAGAGTGTTTCTATCCAGCTACTATCGGGACCACAACGTGGAACTCTCCAAGCTGCTGCACAGACTGGGGCAGCCCCTGCCGTCCTGGCTGAGACAGGAGCTGCAGAAAGTGAGATAGCACTAAGAGACATCTCGAGAATGCATCTCTGTGGAATGCTCACCTCTCCCAGAGCTTCCAGGGGCTACCAAAAGGCGGTTTATAAACATACCTCTTCAAATGAGAAAAAAAGAACAAAGGTCCTTCCATGTGCTGGCATGTGGATGAGTAGAAACAAAACACACAAACAAAAAAGGTATCTGTTACAAGCCTTGAGGCCTATGGCCTTTCTCTTAACACTGGAGCCTGTGGGGTCATTGGAGACTACTGTGCACTCATGTGGAAATCAATAGCAACCAATATAAATATCAAACACAAATGCAGAACTGTCCCATTTTGTAGTAATATTTACACTTTTATATATCAACCAAGATTGGGTCTCTGTAGATTTTTAGGCTGCTGTTTGCCTGTACAATGTTTTCTTATTCTTCGATTCTATAAAGTGTCCTACAAAACAAGAAGCAAACATCACAATGTAGCATAAGACGCTAAAGGCCTAACATCCATGAAAAATGCTTGCCAAAATGTAAATCCACTGAAGTATTTAGAATTATAAATTACAGCTTGTGCTAGATCAAAGAGCGGAAAAGTTATATACGAGTTTATCTGCATCCAAAAAAAAAAAAAGTGTTATAGCAGAAAAAAAAAGTGAGTTTTCATCCACATAGTCTAGTACATTTATGTAAAAGTTACTAACTTCTCTATCATAATTGTTACTCTGAAAGATACATTGTAAAGCCATTGGATTGGAAATAGAAACACACTAAGTATACCAAAACAGTAAGAAGTAATGGAAAGTGTACTGACTAAATCTTCTAAAAGGGAGAAATTGTAGGGTTTGGAAGATATCTGATTGACAACCTATGTCCCTTTTCTGTGAGCTGCAGATCAATTCCGGTAGTCCTCACTGGTTCTACAGAAATGCTTGCATAGTATCTGACGTATGTGTCATCTCCAGAAACAGACTGACTTTTCAATGTAAATAACTTTTTTTTAATGTTCCCAATAACAAAACCTATTAAATGAAAACTAAGGACAGTTTCTTTAGATGATATGTTAGGTTCTTTACATTTAAATTATAGAAAAACTATATTGTTTCAGATAATTTGAAATGAAATTGTGTAATGTAGAGATTTATGACAAAAAACAAACATATGATTTTTTGCAATGATAGAAGGCAGAAAAAGATAAGCACAGCCCAGTCCCATTTTTTAAGAACACTTCATACATCACTCTCATGGAAGACAATAGAACACAGTCAAATTTTTGAGTTATCTACTAAATTAAATGGAGGAAGTACAAAGATGAGCCAGGCATGGTTTTAAAATATATTTACGCTTAAATTTTTAATGATTATATGATTAATGAAGCATTCAAAAAAAGAAAAGAATATCATACTTATTTTCCTGTGCTTATATTTACTTACTTTTTAAATGTACTCTGCACATAAAAAATTTAAGTAGTAAATAAATTCCCTGCTATGATTACATAAGCCTTTATGAAATGTTATCAAAAGTATGATTAGGAAAAAAAAAGATATGCCCAAATATTTTCATTGCCATTATAATGTATGAAACTAAACTCTATCAATTATGTACTAATTAGAAAACAAATTTTGAGATACTTCCACTAACTATAAATTTTTTTAATTGCATTATAATTATTAATTTAATTTTGTTTTATATACCCAAATGATATATTAATTTTAAAACAAGCTATTAGCAGAAAGAATTAGACAACGAACCAGGTTTTAAGATTCCTGACAGTAAAAGCAAAATCAAAGTCATTTGGACAAACATGGTAAAGTCAGTCTTCATGCTTACTGCTACCATTTTAGAAGCAGCACATGCCCAGCATCCTAGGAAAATAAATACAGCCTTTAATCTCCACTAATTTCAGAAAACTAGCTTAAGAGGGTCATACATAGTGAGAATACGCCCCAGTAGTTACATATGGTATTATGTTTTCATTTCAACAGCAACAGTTCTACTGATTTAAAAAGAAAAAGAATGCATTTATGTTTCAAGGATGAGGTGTGCATTTAAACTTCTAAACAAAGCTGCTATTGGCATAATTTTGTCTGGGTAAACTGAATCAACTAAACAGCTCACCCTTTAAGAAATGTTAAAAACACAATGGATGCTTGTGTACCGGAAGGAGAAAAAAGAAGAGATCATACCAAAATTTACTCATTCATAGTACAGATATTATGCTACCTAGAGCAGCAAACCTTTGCAAGGAATTGTGACCACTCAGTGTATCTGGGAGGCAACTCAAATTCTAGAGGACACCTAATTTCTGCATTGTATACTCCAGCTGGTTGTTATGCTCTTCTGGAAGAAACATAAATACATATGGGAAAAGATTGAGAGATAATGTGATTTTAAACTAGCTTTGTATAGAATTCCTTTTTCATTGCTTAAAATATGAAACTTCCTCAGGAAGAGATGAAATGGTTATTTCAATGTTTATAGCTATAATATTCTTGTCATTCACATTGAATGAAAATTAATGCAAACGTTTTTTTCTCTGAGTTTTTTAAAATAAAAAACCTGGATATAATTCTGATAGTAGCATGGTACCTCATATGTTCAACAATAAACTGTGATAAGAAAATGAAGAGCTTGGGCCTGGTAATTTTAGGTAATAAGTAGGCATTTCTTTGATTGTTTGTGTTTGCCTGTGACAGAGTGGGAGGTGGTCACAGAACACAGGTACCACTAATACAGTTCAAAATGGAGAGACACATGGAAAACTTCCCAGGAGGAAATAAGTTTATTTTTAACAATATAACCTTCAACAGATCTTCTAATCAATGTTAGTCTTTTTTTTTTTTTTAGTTCTAATAGATATAAAACGGTTCCTAGCGTCACTCATGAAACCAGAGAATAGGAGAGGCACACAGCTGTTACTTAACAGACTTGAGAACCTGAAGAATTATAGCATTTCTTACTCCCAGTGCTCAGCTCTGCTCCCGACAAATCGGCGCCTTTCTTTAGAGCTTTAAAAGGCGTTAGCTAGGCTCTCTTTTATTAAAAATCTAGCAAAAACAAACTATCTGCAAAACAGGGGGTCGGGAGAGTTAGACATTTATCTACATTTTCCACAAAACTTTCTTTTTCTCTAACCCAGTCCCTTTCTTTTCTAAACATCAGGTTTTCTCATATTGCAACCCAACCACCCTGTCAACATGCACCAGTTGATTCCTCATAGGATTATCTCCCAGACACACAGTTCCCCAGTCCAGAGTACATCTGACTCCCAATTTTCTAGGTATGCCATCCTATGTTCTATCTACTCCAGGACCAACTGGTGAGTGGCTAATAAACCAACCCCATTGATGTTAGCGGCTTATAATGACTTAACAATATTTTACTTTCCAGAGATATCAGCACTGCATTTCCAGGAGATATGTTTTAGGCTAAAGGCTCACTAACGGGGAGGCACTGAACAGTTCAAATACTTTAAAATGAAGGGATTTCTCTCTTTTGGAATCATACTCTATGGCTGAGTTCTGTTCTGCCAAAGCGGACTCTGCTTGGTTACCACCTACAGCATAGCTGCTGCCTTCTTCTTGCCCACCCTACCCCATACACACACACCCATCCCCAAAGAGATGGCAGTCATGGAAACAGCAATGATTACTTGTGGTGGATAATCCTTAAGAAAGTATTTGTGTTGGCTTGAAATGTTTACCTTCTTTTCACTTACTTTACCCAAAAGCAAACTAAATTTTATAAGGTCACGCTGTGAATTTTAGCTTTGAGTATAAAAGCTAAAGACACAGTGTGACATTGATTCCATTCCCAAGAAAATCTAGAATCTACTTTGAGGAAGCCTCTCACCTGTGGCCAAGGGTACCTAAGAGAATTTGAGGACCACTTTTCCCCATCCATTGCTACTACTAGTTCTTTCTGTTTTTGTCCTCAATTTGTTGTCTATATGGTTCTTGATATATCCAGTGCTCTTAACAAAAGTCACAAACATTTATTCACTTATTTATTAGTATGTGAAATTTATTTCTTACTCTGCCCTTCCACCTTCTTCCATTAATCCTGTAACTATCTTAATCTTTGAGTTTCTATCATTTTTCAGTCTATTCCCAAAAGTTATATACACAAAGATTAATAAATCACTGAAATTGGAACCTGCTAGATTTTCACCATCTCTCTTTTTAGAGAAAGAAGAATCATGAATAGTGTCAATACGTGTTTAAGAAAGACATTCACTTGCCAGATTCAGGTCAGATATTTTACTTGCCTCGCATTCCCTTTCACGGAAGTCAAAGCAAATTTCACAAATTAAATACAGCATAAAGTCTCCAAGATATTGTTAGGAAGAATGTATTTACCCACATTTTACCATACAAAAAACTGAGACTGAATGAAATGTGAAACATTTCCAAAGCACACAGGATCTATGACAAATCTTACATAAAACTATCTATATCAAGCTGTTTCTTGGTTATGAGGGAATAAATTAAGTGCAGGAAATGCCTGCTGTCTGCGTTTCTGATGCCAAAAGGCTCTATTTCAAATCAATAACTGAAATGGGAAGCAGATCTTCCTCTTAAATATTATGCATAATTTATACAGTTGGACCAGAGAAGATTGGTCTTCTTTTCTCTATTTGGTAAATAGTATTCTGAATCTGAATTTTTTCAGTTTCAATCACTTTAAACAGAAATGCAAGCTCAAAATGCTATATACTCTTAGGGCTGTGCTGTATCTTTTCAGAACTTAATTTACATCTTTCAAAGCAAACAAAGCTTTTAAAAGCCCACAAAACATATGCCATCAAAAAATAGGGTTTGCTTCACATACAGATGAATAAATTGACAAACTTATAAGAAGTTAAAGATTCTAATTTTAAAAACAATAAAAAGCTATGAAAATGTAATACTGGGACTTCCCTGGTGGCACCGTGGTTAAGAATCCACCTGCCAATGCAGGCGACACGGGTTCAATCCCTGGTCTGGGAAGATCCCACATGCCACAGAGCAACTAAGCCCTAGTGCACCACAACTACTGAGCCTGCGCTCTGGAGGCCGCGAGCCACAACTACTGAAGCCCGTGCACCTAGAGCCCGTGCTCCACAACAAGAGAAGCCACCACAATGAGAAGCCCACGCACTGCAACGAAGAGTAGCCCCTGCTCGCCACAACTAGAGAAAGCCCGCACACAGCAACAAAGACCCAACACAGCCAAAACTACATAAATAATTTTTTTTAATGTAATACTGACAAATTCTCATTCCCACCTATGATCAACTTGATAAAACCATATTGTTTCTATGTCCAGCTAATTACAAGGATGTCCTAAGTACAACTGGAATAGTAAACAGGATAGATTAGACCAATATAGATATTGGTCCAGTCTCTGTTCTTAACCAAAATGACACTGGGTAAGTCACTTTTCCTTTGGGGGCCTCAATTTCCTCATCCATCAATGGAAGAAGTCAAATGTGATTATCCCAGCTCTTCCCTTTGCTTTATTTTATCATCAGTTATTGTAACACGTGACTCTCCCTGTCTCTCACACATTCTGCCACAGGGCAGGACCTGTGAATTATCTTGGTGGTAAAGCTGGAAGCAGAAAGGTGGTCTGAGTAGTTCAACCCCTTCTCCCTCACTTCTCTTTGGAGAACACCCTGGTCTGCTTTTGACCTGTGGTAAGTTCAGCAGAAATCTATGTTTAAATACATTATTTTTAAAAAATACATTATTTAAAACTACAAACATAACCAAAAGAAACAGAAATAAAAATATGCACTAAAAAATTAGGAAGATGAGCAAGAGTGTAAATGAGGAACAAGGGTCTAAATGAGCCAAACGTCTCATCCTTCATGTGGGAACCAACAGACGCTGCTTAAAGTTCACAAACCAAGAAATTAAGGTAAATGATAGTTGGAATTATGGAGTTAATCAGTGCAACTTGGATAGAAATGGTAAAAGGGAGTTAATTACCTTTGACAAATGGGGCTAGGGTGCAGGACCAGGGAGAAATATTTGAAGTTTCATTTCCAAGTGCATGCACTACTTTTATGACAACAACAGCAACAACGATCATTAAAACAAAAAAAAGAAGTCTAAATATTTAGGCCCAACAGTATCCAATCTGGTGGGAAGATCACAGAGGCAAGAGAGCTAAGCAGCAGCTGACTTTGGCATCAGATGTTGGATGTTACCCTGGAGATTAACTAGTAAGTAAGACGTCGGTGGTGATGCAGAGCCTTACTTAGTGCTGTAGAGCAATGGCTCTAAAAGTATAGCATGTGGACCCCTGGCAGACCCAAGCCCTCTTCAGGGAATCTGCAAGGTCAGAACTATTTTCATAATATACCAATTTATCATATTCCTTTGTCACTGTGTTGATATTTTCACTGATTTTGCAAGAGTAATAATGGGTAAAAGTGCTGGTGCTTTAACATAAATCAAGGCAGTAACATCAACCTGTACTCATAGTCATTATATTCTCCACCATCACACGATCATTTACAAAGTCAGCTTCACTTAAGAATAACCTTGACAAAGCAGTAACAATTATTAATACCATTCAATTTCATTCCTTCAGTACCTGTCTTTTTTTTTTTTTAACGTCTTTATTGGAGTATAATTGCTTTACAATGGTGGGTTAGTTTCTGCTTTATAACAAAGTGAATCAGTTATACATATATATATGTTCCCATATCTCTTCCCTCTTGCATCTCCCTCCCTCCCACCCTCCCTATTCCACCCCTCTAGGTGGTCACAAACCACTGAGCTGATCTCCCTGTGCTATGCAGCTGCTTCCCACTAGCTATCTGTTTTACATTTGGTAGTGTGTATATGTCCATGCCACTCTCTCACTTTGTCACAGCTTACCCTTTCCCCTCCCCATACCCTCAAGTCCATTCTCTAGTAGGTCTGTGTCTTTATTCCCGTCTTACCCCTCAGTTCTTCATGACCTTTTTTTTTTAATTAGTTCCATATATATGTGTTAGCCACTATGGAGAACAGTATGGAGGTTCCTTAAAAAACTAAAAATAGAATTACCATACGACCCAGCAATCCCACTACTGGGCATATACCCTGAGAAAACAATAATTCAAAAAGAGTCATGTACCACAATGTTCATTGCAGCACTATTTACAATAGCCAGGACATGGAAGCAACCTAAGTGTCCATCAACAGATGAATGGATAAAGAAGATGTGGCACATATATACAATGGAATATTACTCAGCCATAAAAAGAAGCAAAATTGAGTTATTTGTAGTGAGGTGGATGGACCTAGAGTCTGTCATACAGAGTGAAGTCAGAAAGAGAAAAATACCGTATGCTAACACATATATATGGAATCTAAGTACCTGTCTTTTTAATGTTCTCTGTTTCAAAATGTGAAGCATGCCTAGAGCACCTCCGCTTCTTACTGAAGTACATAGCTATCTCAAGGAAAAGCACCTGAGCAATCGTTTGAGTTGCAAATTGAACTAGCTACTTTATTTTTTTCTTCATTTTATTTAATCTGAAAAAAACTAGATACTTCATTCACAGAACATCGTTTTGACTTAAAAAAATGACTGACAGGGAACTATGGTTATTCAGACTTGAGTAATTGGCAGACATTTGTTTGAAAAAGAACAAAGTGAGCCTGTCACTTCAAGAAAAACAACTGACAGTATTTACTGCCAATAAGATTTGAGCTTTCAAGTGAAAATTAGAATTGTGTAGAACTTGTGTCTACTACTAGGAGCTTAACAACAGGCTATTATTTAAATGCTTTCTTTGATGAGACTGATGGTGATATTAAAATATTATATATTGAAATGTACAAATGTTTGGAATATCTGCACAACTCAGTGAAACAGTATTTTCCAAATGATCCATGCATGAGGTTACAAAATCATTATACACAGTGCAACCATTATAATGGTAAAAGACCCATTCTTAGGGCAAGATAAACTAATAGTTTTTAATGTAGCAGAGTATGGAAAGCTCATTGATTTGGTTTCAGATTCCACATTACAAATGACCTTTAAAAAATACCACTTGTCAAGTTTTCTCAGAGTATCAAAGAAAAATATCCACAATTACCTGAAAGGCTATAAATATACACTTCCCTTTCCCAGATACATATTTGGGGGAGCTTCGATTTTCTTCACACACGTCAACAAAAACAACATATGAAAATAGATTAAATGCAAAAATAGATATCAGAATCCAGCTGTCTTCCATTAAGCCAAGCATTAAAGAGATTTGCAAAAATGTAACACAATGCCACTCTTTCACTAATTTTTTTTTTGTTTTGGAAAATAGTTTTTTTTTAATTAAAACTATGATCTTATTATGGATTTGCTCTTGTTGCTTTTAAATTAATTGGTATTTTTTAGTTCCTCGATTTGAATTTCTAGTACAGTAAATTTTTTATTAATTTATTTTTATTGGAGTATAGTTGCTCTACAATGTTGTATTAGCTTCTACTGCCCAGCAAAATGAATCTAGTACAGTAAATATTGATAGATATAACACTTACAAACAAAAGCCATGGGGGTCCTCAATAATTTTTTAAAAGATAGAAGGGATCCAGAGACCAAAAAGTGTGAAAACCATTGGCATAGGACTTGAAAGTAATTTACGTACCAAAAGCCAAAACTTACACCATAAACGATAGACAAGAAAGAAAATAGGTGGAAAACCAGACTACACCTCCTATCGCCTTCCCACTCCACTCCCAGACTGGAAGTTGCCTGTCTGGAGATGAAGGAATACTGGAAAGGGAGAAGAGAGGTAAACATGGGTATGAGTTTCTTCTCTCCCTGTTCTATCTCCTTGCTGCCCAAGTGAGTCATAAAAATGACAGGATGAGAGATCTTCCTTAAAACTGAGGATCCAAGAGTGGAGAAAGCTGTGTCCTACTTTGCATCTAAAAGTTGGCCAAGCAGCAACCTCCTCTGTGTGCTCTGCCCACCAATGGTATGGGAGCAAAATAGTAACAACAGGACCAGGTGTTCCAGGCATATGATCTAAGATTGTACAAGTTCCACAGGGGCACAGGAGAACATACAAAAATTCCCATTGGAGCTTCCCATGGAAGCTGCAAAAACCACTAGGAATAGGCCTATTTAGATCCAAAGGGACTGGGCAGCTAGGACCAGAAGGATACCTGATAACTGCAGGGCATGGGACGAGCCCAGACCATGGAAGCCAGAGGCCACTTACCAAAGACTGAACTTGATGAGATTCAACCAGTGCCAGCAGAAGACAGATGATGGCTGAGGCCAAGGTGTCACCCTCTTACCTCATGTCCAAGACAACCTTGGGAAGAAAGGAGAGAAGAATTCTGAAATTGGCTGGGTTTTTTAAAAATAGAATTAAAAATTCCTAAAGTGATGAACCATATCTTAAATTGAGACAGTTATTGAAAACTAAAAAAAGCTACATTTCTGCACAGGTTCTGGATTATGGAATTTATACCCACTATATAAGCATTGTATCCCAGGTTCAATTAGCAACAACGGAGATACATGGAAAAAGAGCAAACAGCCAGGGTCAAGAGTACTGATAAACCACCCCAGTTAAGAAGAGCCAGGAGTGGGGAATTAGTTTTTCTAAGTCTCTCCCATGTAGACATGTGGTTAAACTTTTGTTTGATTCTCTCCTGTTAATCTGTCTCTTCTCAATTTAATTCTTAGACCAGCCAGAAGAACCTAGAAGGGTAGAGGTCAATTTCTTCCTACCTAACAGCTGGGATGAGAATGGGATGCAACATTACTGGCTGTACACCACTTGCCCCAAAGCTGTTGCAGTAAGAGATGCTGGGACACCTGACAGAAGCCAGCAGAAGCCGTGTGGCTGGCAGGGTCTTGGTGCTCTGGCCGGGTGTCAGGCCTGAGCCTCCAAGGTGGAAGAGCCGAGTTCAGGACATTGGACTACCAGAAACCTCCTGACCCCACAATATCAATCAGCAAGCGCTCTCCTAGAGATCTCTGTCTCAACACTAAGACCCAGCTCCACCAAACAGCCAGCAAGCTACAGCGCTGGATGCCCCATGCCAAACAACTAGCAAGACAGGAACACAGCCCCACCCATTAGCAGAGAGGTTGCCTAAAATCATAAGTTCACAGAAACCCCAAAGCACACCACCGGACATGGCCCTGCCCACCAGAAAGACACGATCAAGTCCCACCCACCAGAACACAGGCACCAGTCCTCTCCACCAGGAAGCCTACACAAGCCAATCAACCACGCTTTACCCACTGGGGGTAGAAACCAAAAACAATGGGAACTATGAACCTGCAGCCTGTGAAAAGGAGACCCCAAACACAGTAAGTTAAGCAAAATGAGAAAATAGAGAAATACACAGCAGTTAAAGGAGCAAGGTAAAAACCCACCAGACAAAACAAATGAAGAGGAAATAGGCAGTCTACCTGAAAAAGAATTCAGAGTAATGACAGTAAAGATGATCCAAAATCTCAGGAATAGAATGGAGAAGATACAACAAACGTTTAACAAGAACCTAGAAGAACTAAAGAGTAAACAAACAATGATGAACAACACAATAAATGAAATTAAAAATTCTCTAGAAGGAATCAATAGCAGAATAACTGAGGCAGAAGAACAGATAAGTGACCTGGAAGATATAACAGTGGAAATAACTGCTGCAGAGCCGAATAAAGAAAAGAGAATGAAAAGAATTAAGGACAGTCTCAGAGACCTCTGGGAAACATTAAATGCATCAACACTTGAATTATAGGGTCCCAGAAGAAGAAGAGGAAAACAAAGGGTCTGAGAAAATATTTGAAGAGATTATAGTTGAAAACTTCCCTAACATGGGAAAGGAAATAGTCAATCAAGTCCAGGAAGTGCAGAGAATCCCATACAGGATAAATCCAAGGAGAAACACGCCAAGACACTTCAAACTATCAAAAATTAACTACAAAGAAAAAATACTAAAGAAGCAAGGGAAAACCAACAAATAGCATACAAGGGAATCCCCATAAGGTTAACAGCTGATCTTTCAGCAGAAACTCTGCAAGCCAGAGGGGAGTGGCAGGACATATTTAAAGTGATGAAAGGGAAAAATCTACAACGAAGATTACTCTACCCAGCAAGGATGTCATTTAGATTCGACGGAGAAATTAAAACCTTTACAGACAAGCAAAAGTTAAGAGAATTCAGCACCACCAAACCAGCTTTACAACAAATGCTAAAGGAACTTCTCTAGGCAGGAAACACAACAGAAGGAAAAGCCCTACAAAAACAAACCCAAAACAATTAAGAAAATGGTACTAGGCACATACATATCGATAGTTACCTTAAATGTAAATGGATTAAATGCTCCAACCAAAAGACATAGATTTGCTGAATGGATACAAAAACAAGACCCGTATATATGCTGTCTACAAGAGACCCACTTCAGACCTAGGGACACACAGAGACTGAAAGTGAGGGGATGGAAAGAGATATTCCATGCAAATGGAAATCAAAAGAAAGCTGAAGCAGCAATTCTGATATCAGACAAAATAGACTTTAAAATAAAGACTATTACAAGAAACAAAGAGGACACTACGTAATGATCAAGGAATCAATCCAGAAGAAGATGTAACAATTGTAAATATTTATGCACCCAACATAGGAGCACCTCACTACATAAGGCAAATACAACAGCCATAAAAGGGGAAATTGACAGTAACACAATAATAGGGGGACTTTGACACCCCACTATCCCCAATGGACAGATCATCCAAAATGAAAATAAATAAGGAAACACAAGCTTTAAATGACACATTAGACAAGATGGACTTAATTGATATTAATAGGACATTCCATCCAAAAACAACAGAATACACTTTCTTCTCAAATGCTCATGGAACATTCTCCAGGATACGTCATGTCTTGGGTCACAGATCAAGCCTCAGTAAATTAAAGAAAACTGAAATCATATCAAGTATCTTTTCCAACCACAGCGCTATGAGACTACATATCAACTACAAGGAAAAAAACTGTAAAAAATACAAACACATAGAAGCTAAACAGTATGCTACTAAATTACCAAGAGATCACTGGAGAAATCAAAGAGGAAATGAAAAAATACCTAGAAACAAATGACAATGAAAACACAATGAACCAAAACCTATGGGGCGCAGCAAAAGCAGTTCTAAGAGGGAAGTTTATAGCTATACAATCCTACCTCAAGAAACAAGGAAAGGGCTTCCCTGGTGGCATGGTTGTTAGGAATCTGTCTGCCAGGGCAGGGGACACAGGTTCGAGCCCTGGTCTGGGAGGATCCCACATGCTGCAAAGCAGCTGGGCCCGTGCGCTGCAGCTACTGAGCCTGCGCTCTGGAGCCCGCGAGCCACAACTACTGAGCCCACGTGTGACAACTACTGAAGCATGCACGCCCAGAGCCCGTGCTCCGCAACAAGAGAGGCCATGGCAATAAGAGGCCCATGCACCGCAATGAGGAGTGGCCCCCATTCTCCTCAGCTGGTTAGGGTACGCACGCAGCAATGAAGACCCAACGCAGCAAACAATTAATTAATTAATTAATTAAAAAAAAAGAAACAAGGAAAATACAAATCAACAACCTAACCTTACACCTAAAGCATTAGATAAAGAAGTACAAAAAAAACCCCCAAAGTTAGCAGAAGGAAAGAAATCATAAAGATCAGATCAGAAACAAATGAAAAAGAAGTGAAGGAAATAATAGCAAAGATCAATAAAACTAAAAGCTGGTTCTTTGAGAAGATAAATAAAATTGATAAGCCATTAGCCAGATTCATCAAGAAAAAAAGGGAGAAGACTCAAGTCAATAGAATTAGAAATGAAAAAGGAGAAGTAACAACTGACACTGCAGAAATACAAAGGATCATGAGACATTACTACAAGCAACTCTATGCCAATAAAATGGACAACCTGGAAGAAATGGACAAATTCTTAGAAAGGCACAACCTGCCAAGACTGAATCAGGAAGAAATAGAAAATATGAACAGACCAATCACATGCACTGAAATTGAAGCTGTGATTAAAAATCTTCCAACAAATAAAAGCCCAGGATCAGATGGTTTCACAGGTGAATTCTATCAAACATTTAGAAAAGAGCTAACACCAATTCTTCTCAAACTCTTCCAAAATATAGCAGAGGAGGAACACTGACAAACTCATTCTATGAGGCCACCATCACCCTGTTACCAAAACCAGACTAAGATGTCACAATAAGGAAAACTAGAGGCCAATATCACTGATGAACATAGATGCAAAAATCCTCACAACATACTAGCAAACAGAATCCAACAGCACATTAAAAGGATCATACACCATGATCAAGTGGGGTTTATCCCAGGAATGCAGGGATTCTTCAATGTATGCAAATCAATCAATGTGATACACCATATTAACAAACTGAAGGATAAAAACCATATGATCATCTCAATAGATGGAGAAAAAGCTTTCAACAAAATTCAACACCGATTTATGATAAAACTCTCCAGAAAGTGGGCATAGAGGGAACCTACCTCAACATAATAAAGGCCATATATGACAAACCCACAGCTAACATTGTTCTCAATGGTGAAAAACTGAAACCATTTCCTCTAAATCAGGAACAAGACAAGGTTGCCCACTCTCACCACTATTATTCTACACAGTTTTGGAAGTTTTAGCCACAGCAGTCAGAGAAGAAAAAGAAATAAAAGGAATCCAAATTGGAAAAGAAGAAATAAAGATGTCACTGTTTGCAGATGACATGATACTATACATAGAGAATCCTAAAGATGCTACCAGAAAACTACTAGAGCTAATCAATGAATTGGTAAAGTAGCAGGATACAAAATTAACGCACAGAAATCTCCTGCATTCTTATACACTAATGACGAAAAATCTGAAAGAGGAATTAAGGAAACACTCCCATTTATCACTGCAACAAAAAGAATAAAATATCTAGGAATAAACCTACATAAGGAGACAAAAGACCTGTATGCAGAAAACTATAAGACACTGATGAAACAAATTAAAGACGATACAAACAGATGGAAAGATACACCATGCTCTTGGATTGGAAGTATCAGCATTGTGAAAATGACTCTACTACCCAAAGCAATCTACAGATTCAATGCAATCCCTATCAAACTACCAATGGCATTTTTCACAGAATTGGAACAAAAATTTCACAATTTGTATGGAAACACAAAAGATCCCAAATAGCCAAAGCAATCTTGAGAAATAAAAACGGAGCTGTAGGAATCAGGCTCCCTGACTTCAGACTATACTACAAACCTACAGCTATCAAGACAGTATGGTACTGGCACAAAAACAGAAATATAGATCAATGGAACAGAATAGAAATCCCAGAGATAAACCCATGCACCTATGGTCACCTTATCTTTGACAATGGAGACAAGAATATACAGTGGAGAAAAGACAGCCTCTTCAATAAGTGGTGCTGGGAAAACGGGATAGCTACATGTAAAAGAATGAAATCAGAACACTCACTAACACCATACGCAAAAATAAGCTCAAAATGGATTAAAGATCTAAATGTAAGGCCAGACACTATAAAACTGTTAGAGGAAAACATAGGCAGAACACTTTATGACACAAATCACAGCAAGATTCTTTTTGACCCACCTCCTCTAGAAATGGAAATAAAAACAAAAATAAACAAATGGGACCTAATGAAACTTAAAAGTTTTTGCACAGCAAAGGAAACCATAAACAAGATGAAAAGACAACCCCCAGAATGGGAGAAAATATTTGCAAACAAAGAAACTGACAAAGGATTAATCTCCAAAATATACAAGCGGCTCATGCAGCTCAATATCAAAAAACCAACAACCCAATCCCAAAATGGGTGGAAGACCTAAATAGACATTTCTCCAAAGAAGATATACAGATTGCCCACAAACACATGAAAGGATGCTCAACATTACAAATCATTAAAGAAATGAAAATCAAAACCACAATGAGGTATCACCTCACACAGGTCAGAATGGCCATCATCCAAAAATCTACAAACAATAAATGCTGGAGAGGGTGTGGAGAAAAGGGAACCCTCTTGCAGTGTTGGTGGGAATGTAACAGCCACTATGGAGAACAGTATGGAGGTTCCTTAAAAAACTAAAAATAGAACTACCATACGACCCAGCAATCCCACTACTGGGCATATATCCTGAGAAAACCATAATTCAAAAAGAGTCATGTACCACAATGTTCACTGCAGCTCTATTTACAATTGCCAGGACTTGGAAGCAACCTAAGTGTCCATCGACAGATGAATGGATAAAGAAGATGTGGCACATATATACAATGGAATATTACTTAGCCATAAAAAGAAACGAAATTGAGTTATTTGTAGTGAGATGGATGGACCTAGAGTCTGTCATACAGAGTGAAGTAAGTCAGAAAGAGAAAAACAAATACCGTATAATACCGTATGCTAACACATATATATGGAATCTAAAAAAAAAAAAAAAAAAAAAAAAGGTCATAAAGAACCTAGGGGCAAGACAGGAATAAAGACGCAGACCTTCTAGAGAATGGACTTGAGGACACAGGTAGGGGGAAGGGTAAGCTGGGACAAAGTGAGAGAGTGGCATGGACATATATACACTACCAAATGTAAAACAGATAGCTAGCAGGAAACAGCCGCATAGCACAGGGAGATCAGCTCGGTGCTTTGTGACCACCTAGAGGGGTTGGATAGGGAGGGTGAGAGGGAGGAAGACGTAAGAGGGAAGAGATATGGGGATATATGTATATGTATAGCTGATTCACTTTGTTATAAAGCAGAAACTAACACACCATTGTAAAGCAATTATACTCCAATAAAGATCTTAAAAAATATTAAAAAAAAAAAAAAGAACTACTGTATGACCCAGCAATCCCACTACTGAGAAAACCATAATTCAAAAAGAATCATGTACCACAATGTTCATTGCAGCTCTATTTACAATAGCCAGGACATGGAAGCAACTTAGGTGTCCATCAACAGATCAGTGCATAAAGAAGATGTGGTACATATACACAATGGAATATTACTCCGCCATAAAAAGAAACAAAATTGAGTTATTTGTAGTGAGGTGGATGGAGCTAGAGTCTGTCATACAGAGTGAAGTAAGTCAGAAAGAGAAAAACAAATACCATACTCTAATACATATATATGGAATGTAAAAGAAAAAATGGTTCTAATGTACCTAGCGGCAGGACGGAAATAAAAACACAGACGAAGAGAATGGACTTGAGGACACGGGGAGAGGGAAGGGTAAGCTGGGACGAAGTGAGAGAGTGGCATTGACATTTATACACTACCAAATGTAAAATAGATAGCTAGTGGGAAGCAGCCGCATAGCACAGTCAGATCAGCTCGGTGCTTTGTGACCACCTAGAGGGGTGGGATAGGGAGGGTGGGAGGGATACACAAGAGGGAGGAGATATGGGGATATAGGTATACGTATAGCTGATTCACTTTGTTATACAGCAGAAACTAACACAACATTGTAAAGCAATTATACTCCAATAAAGATGTTAGAAAAAAAGAAGAGCCGTGGGTAGGCATGGTGATTTACTAGGCATGAGTCTGCAGACAGAGCACATCTGCAGATTTTCATCCTCCCACAAAATAATCTGTTCCATCCTATGGTGGACACACCCTAAGAGGTATGCCCTTGTATGATATTGCCTTGAGTGTGGGCTGAACCTGTAAATATGTTAGGATATTTGTTCTCTCGATTAGCACATCCCACATTCAATCTGTCAAGAATCCCGTTGGCTCTATCTTCAATTCTACCTAAAACCAACCACTTCTCGCCAATTCCACGGCTGCCACCCTGCTCTGAGATAGCATCATCTTTATCTGCCATATCTTCCCTGCTTCCCCCCCCCCACCCCATCCTCTATAATCTGCTGTCAGCTCAACACCCAAAATAACCTTTTTACACATTAAGTCAGAACACTCTTCTGTTAAAAGGCCTGTGAAATGTCTCCTTTTCAGCCAGAGTTCACAGTCCTATGTGACCTGATGTTCATTGCCTTTGAGACCTCAGTTCCCCTGTCCCCCAATGTGACAGTTGCACCGACTTCCTTGCTATCTTAGAGCCTCTGTGTTCCCTCAGATGTCCACATGGCTGACTCCTGCAATTTACCTGGGTCCCTGCTCAAATATCTGGGTCCCTGCTCAAATACCATCTTTTTTGAAAGGCCAACACCAACAACCTTACAGAAAGTTCACCCTTCCCAGCCCTCCTGATTCCCATCACACTGGTCTAATTTTTGCTTTGCCATAGCACCTATTATCTTAAAACTAACTATATAATTTACTGACTTTACTATATGTGTTGTCTTCTACTACTCAAATAAGCTTCATGAAGCCAAGTGTATTTGTTTTCTTTCATCAATGTATCCCCACATTTACGTGTCTAATCTCTGACACATAATAGGTGCTCAATAAATACTTGTTGAATTAATTAATTATTAGGAATAAATAACTGGGGAAGAAAAAAGGCAAAGGATGATAGTTTTAACATGGCATATTTTTGTTTACATTTAAGTGTTAGAAAAAAGTATGACTTTTTACAAATCAATAAATTCAATAGGGACTTCCCTGGTGGTGCAGTGGATAAGTCTCCGTGCTCTCAATGCAGGGGGCCTGGGTTCAATCCCTGGTCAAGGAACTAGATCCCACATGCATGCTGCAACTAAGAGTTCGCATGCCACAACTAAGGAGCCCGCCTGCCACAACTAAGACCCAGGGCAACCAAATAAATAAATAATGAAAATATTTTAAAATAAATAAATAAATGTGATAAACAAAGATATATATTTCCCCCATCATGCAAAGACTTACAATGCTATGTCTCTCTTCTAAATAACAAGAAACAAGTTCAGACTTTAAATAATAATGAATTCCTAATAAAGAACTAAAATTAGCAAAATAAATTTTAAATGTAAGACCAAAAAAACCTCTAGCCTTTAAGTAGTGCTTTCTATTTACCAGACTATTCCTATAAATTACCCAGACAACAATATTAATCTTCTAGCTTCCTTTACAGATGAAGAAATGGGTATGGAAAGGTCAGATAACTTTCCCAAAGTCACACAAGAAGCAAAGTCAAAAATGTGAGATTTGAACCCAGATTTAAATTTATCTTATACCTAACATCATTCTTCATTCTTTACAACACACGCCAGTTAAGAATGGGGACCTGAGCCAGATTCCACTCAAATCCCAGAGCTAACCTTAGGTTAATCATATTATTTCTCTGTGCCTCAATTTATTCATCTGTTAAATGGAGATAATAGTACATTCTCACACAATTGTTGAGACAAAGAAATGACTTAATGAACACATATAGGCTCAACAAACATTAGCTGTTACCATTATTGTTATTATTATAATTACCTCAAGGAAGTAATAATAGCAAATAATTGTTCTTTTCAGAACCCCTTTAGTGTCTGTTCATTTTATATTTCCTTCCTTACACCTTCTCAGTCATTACTGTTCGGTGCCCTAAAGAATGATGAGTATTCCACAATTCTTATTGCTTTTATCAAATGTACTGAATTCCAGGGATTTCTTTCAGGACTCTTCTGATTTCTAAGACATAATACCCATTTGTATAAATTATCATACAAGTAAAAAGTGTTTTATATTAAAGAAATATAAAAGTCATTTCTCTGGTTCTAATTCTATTTCATTTTCTATAAATTTACTTGGATAGAATTATTAAATAACTACTAAAACATCTTATATAGTAAATTGGAGTATTCCCACATGCCATCTGAAGTCTCTTCTTTTCATTTAAAAAAAAAAAAGAGTGTTAAGATTAATCAATATAGTCCTTAAAGTCTCATGAAGGATATGGACCTCTAATACTGAGAATTAAGACAGTGAAGATCTATTTCAGTTATAAACATTGACTAATAGGGATCAGTTCCAAAGTTTGTCATAAAATGTTCTCTGTAAAATGATTTCCATTATAACATTTGAAATATATTCCCATAGAAGGGGGGAAAAAAACCTCAATTTAAAACTTTTGGCAAAGACAGAGGTAAGATATGTCCCAAACCAAAAAATATTTTTGCTTTAAATATACTAACTGGCAATTTATTTTTCCTTTTGAAGATTGCATATAATTTCCCACAAATTTTTTTTTCACCTTTACCATCCAAGCTTCCTCATTCAACAAACATTCACATTCATAGACCAAGTACTGCTATAGGTAAGATGAATACGATTACATCCGTACCCTCTGGTAGATTGGGCAAAAATATTTCTCTTCTCCAACAGAATCACTGTCTACTTCGATACACTCCAAATTAAAAATGTATCAACTTAAACACTTCAGACAGTAGGAAATCAATCAAATCCGTACTTGATTAATTTAGTATTTTAAAAACCTATACATCAAATTTGCATATAAAAAGGTGTGTTGTATTTCAATTATATTCTTATGCATCTGGGGAAAGTTTTTCCTTTTCAGAATATAAGGTTTTCAGTATTCAGTATAGATGTTTATTATATAAAACCAGAGCCAGAGGGTAGGTTGGTAGAGCCATTATATATCCTGACTTTTTCATGTTATTATTCACACATTCATTTATACACTCACGTACAATAATAAATGAATGTATTTCATTTTAAACTTAGGGTTTCAAATTCTTTTCCCATCTAGGTTACTAAAGAATATTGAGTAGAGTTCCCAATGCTATACAGTGGGTCCTTGTTGGTTATCTATTTTAAATATAGTAGCGTGTATATGTCAATAGATGTATGTATATGTATAACTGAATCACTTTGATGTACACCTGAAAATAACACAACATTGTTAATCAACTATACTCCAATATAAAATAAATAAAAATTTTGAAATGTAAAATAAAATCTAGGGTTGAACACAGGCTTAAATAATAGGGTAACAGCGCCACCTCGTGGACTCATAAAAATTGGATGCTTGTCATTTTCATTCCATTAAGTTTTGCATACACATAAGCTTATCTTTTCAGTGATACAGGTATTAATAATATTTAGTGCACTAGAGTAAATGTCTGACATCATGGAAGACCTATAAAGTATATTATAGGGGGAAATAAAGAAAAACAAGTAAAGAGAATTTTAGCAAGTGATCATTTTCAGCTTATGTTAATATGTCCAATATAAAAGCATTAGATATTTTACAAATATTAGCTTATAAATACTATAAAACAGTAATAAGATCTTTCATTTTAATGTACTATATTTCTATATTATATATTAAATAATCTCTTGCATAAAGGCATGCAAGCCAAAAAAAAATTTTTTTAAGGCCTTATTAGAAAACAGATTAAACCAAAAACCAAGGATCGCAAGTCGTCTGAGAAGGGAAAAAAGAAAGTCAAGTTTTGAGATGTTAAATAGTGAAACATGAATGCAACATCTCACCAACAAGCACAGTTCTACAACAAAGGCAAGCAATCACTCTTGAGGTAATGGAGGCCAATTTAAGATCACTGAACACCTGGCGACTCCAGTTTGTCATGCTAAACCATAAAAGGCTCAGCAGGTTGCTTGCTAATCTCCCAATATGTGTTACAGACATTTCATGAAGTCATTTACTTAATAGTACCCCAGCTCCAAAATTTGACTCACCATCACCTCAAAGCTCATTAGTCCTACTTACATTTTCAGTGTCCCTCACTCTGCTCCTGTGTTATCATCCCTCTTCATCTAGCTTAAATTCCATGGCAAATCAGCATAATCTCTCCCATTCATATGTTCCCTCTCCCTTTTGTCACTTTGTTTACTTTCTTGGCAAACCCCAACCTTAGTTATTTCCAACTCTCTGTCAGCTTTACACCTACACCTATGCAGCTGAGCTTGGTGTGGAGAAAATATACAATCATGACTTTTAAAAATTTAAATCAATTTAAATTCATTACAAGAAATGAAGTGCACCCCTTAAGTGGCCCGGGAATCCTACTACATTTCCTAGTCTATTCACACACTCTCCTAATTATATCTCCTCCTCTCTCCTCAACTATCCAACACTCCCTCCCTCATCCTCACTCTCAGTTGATGACTTTGCTTTCTATTACTCTGAAAAAAGGGAAGAAATTAATAGAAGAGACTCTTCAAAAGTTCACACCAGCACATCATTCACTTACCAGTATCTGTACCCTGCTACTCCTGCTTCAGTGGATGAAAACTTGCTTGAACTACCATTTAGACTAACTCCTACTTTGTATACAAGATCCCATCTCATCAACCAAGAAATCTACTAACTCTCTCCTGTATAATCAATTTTTTCATTTCTACTGGATATTTCCCATCAATACAAGAACACTTTACATTCTCCCATGCTTAAAAAATAACCCACCCTTGATCCTACATTGCTCTGAGGTACTGCCCCATTTCTCATCCCCTTTATAGTAAAACTCCTCAGATGAGTCATCTAAATCCATTGTCACCAACTCTGCCCCTCCCATTCTCTCTGAAACTATTCTTTTTTTTAAAATTTATTTTATTGAAGTATAGTTGATCTACAATGCTGTGTTAGTTTCTGGTGTACAGCAAAGTGGTCAGTTACATATATATATATTTTTTTCTTTTTCACATTCTTTTCCATTATGGTTTATCACAGGGTATTGAATATAGCTCCCTGTGCTACACAGTATGACCTGTTGTTTATCCATTCTATTCATAATAGTTTGTAGTTTGCATCTTCTAATCCCAATTCCCAATCCATCCCTCCACTGCCCCTCTCCCCCTTGGCAACCATAAGTCTGTTCTCTGTGTCTGAGTCTGTTTCTGTCTGAAATTATTCTTAACAAGGTCCCAAATGACCTCCACAGAGCAAATCCAATAGTCATTTCTCAACTCCCATCTTACTTGTACCATGAACAGTTGATCATTCCTTCTTATTTGAAAAGCTTTCTTCTTGCCTTTCAGGATACCACACTTCTCGTTACCTCACTTCTCAGTCCCCTTGGCTGGTTCCCAGTATTTTTCCTGTGGACCTGCCCAAGGGTTCAGTCTTTGATCCTATTTTCTATCTATACTTTGTCCCTTGGTATTAGCATCCAATCTCAGGGCTTTAAGCACCACCATGACAGCTCCCACATTTGTTTCTCCAGCCCAGACCTTTCCCCGGAACATGCGCATATAGTGATCTCCCCACTCAACAATTCTACTTGGATGTCTAAAAGGCGTCTCAAACTTAACACAGACAAAACTATCTTCCTGAGTGCTCCTCCCACCAAAGCTGCTACTCCTTAGTCATCTCCATCTCAGCAAATAATCAAAAAAGATTGAAGCCATTTTTCTCATACCCCTTCGCCCTTCCTCTTATATCCTATGTCCAATCTGTCCTCAAATACTATTAGTTCTACTGTAAAAATCTGTTCGGAGTTGAATCGTTTATTTACTCCACTGGTACCACTAAGCCAACACTGTTCTCTCATTGTATTATTGCACTAGCTTAACTGGTGTACCTGCTCCAACCCTATTCCCCACCACTGTTCTCTCTTCTCAGTAGAGCTTCAAGAAAGAACATGTAAGTCCAAAGTCATATCATGTCATTCCTCTACTCAAAACTCTCCGGTGGTTACCGAGGTTACTCAAACAAACAAAATAAAACCTAAAAACCATACGATGACTTATAAGGCCCTAGGTAGCCTATTACCTTTCTAACTTCACTTCCTATTTGCTTACCCCACTCCAGCCAAACTGGTCTCATTTCTGTTCCTTGACTACATCAAGTATATGAGTTATTGATTGCTGAATAACAAATTATCCCCAAATTTACTGACTTAAAACAACCGTATCTCACACACTTTCTGTAGGTCAGGAATCCAGGCAGAGCTTAGCTGGATTCTCTGCTTCAGCGTCTCTGACAGAACTGCAATCAACAGCTGGGGCTGTAATCATCTCAAGGCTCGGCTTGTTAAAGATTCACTTCCAAGCTCACTTACCTGGCCATTGACAGGATTCAGTGGCCTATTGGTCTGACAGCCCCAGGTCCTTAATGGACGTTGGCCAGAGGCCACTCTCTGTTCTTTGCCACACAGGCCTCTCCAGCATAGGAGCTTGCTTCATCAAAGCAAGCAATCCAAAAAGGCAAGAGAAAGAATGGGAGCAAGACACAGATCAGAGTCTTTTATAACCTAACCCCAGAAGTGACATCTCATCCCTTTGCCACTCCAGGGAAGGGGATTGCATAACGGAGGGAGTGACACGAGGTGGGGATCATTAAGAGCCTTGTAAAATGCTGGCTACCACACAGGTCTGGTGCCACTCAGGAAGCACTGGCTGCATAGAACATTCTTCCACATATCAGCACGTTTCACTCCCTCACCTTCAAGTCTTTGACCTCATGTCACCTTCTCAGTGACATCTTTTTAATATTACAATTCCTACCCCCCAAACACTCCTCATCCCCTTCTTTATTTTTCTCCACAGCACTTAACTGACTTTAACGTACCATATAATTTATTTATTGTGGTTGATTTCTATTTTGTCAACTTAGCTAAGCTAGTACTGCATTTCCACTTCCTTCCCTGAAGAGTTCCAAGATAGCATGGACCACAGAGACATTCTGCCTGAGATCTGGTAGGTGGAAGTGAAGCAGAAGTCCTATACTTTTACACGAGGAAGGCCAGTGCAGGGCACGAGGCAGTGTTGCAGATCGCGCACATTGTCACATCGTCTGCCAACACATCCTGTAGGTGTTGGGTAGCAGTCAGGTCCAAACCTTCAACGCCTGCCAGATCTTCTCTTCCAATCTCAGCAACTCTTGAGTCTGTGACAAAGGACTAGCCCCTCCTGCAGATCACCTCCATCATCAAAGTTGAACCCTGGGAACCAGGGAGAAATCAGTGAAGATTCCAATCCATTCTCACGGGTTCCAGTTCATCCTTGCCAGTTTTCCTTGCTTCCTCCACTTGACAGTTGTGATTTGACCTTTTGCTAGTAGTTCTGCTCCTCTGATAGAACTCTAATATCCATTTATGTGTGTTTTCTTCCATTAAAACAGAAGCTCTGTGAGTAAAAAATAGTGTCTGTTTTGTTTACTGCTCTTGCCCCAGCATCTAGAACAAGGCCTGGTACATAGTACAACTTTTTAAGACATAAGGCACTAAGAATAAATATTAAGGGTGGCAAGAAAAGGAAAAGACTAATCAATGTTCTAGAAGAAAGGTTCCTGTAAAAATTAAAAACTGGAATGTGTCTTAATGGATGGATAGGAAGGAAATACAGTCTACACTATGAAATAGCATGAAAAAAATCGAGATGAGCATGCTAAGTGTAACATACACTGTATGTTGTCCAGGGATTAGGAATCTGACCTGGGGAAGCCATTATCATTTCTGTAGCAAGTGACTAACCTGGAGAAAATGCTATTTCAGGAAATTTATCTTCCAGGAATATACTCAGTTGATTGGAAAGGGAGAATCAGAAAAGTAGGGATACAAATCACACATGTTGTCTTAGATTACTAGTATGACAATAGAGAAAAGGAAAAGGTAAATATAAAAATAATTGTTAAAAGGTTATAACATGGCAACTGTAGAAATCATTAGTGCTATTTATTGATTTCTGATTCTCCTCCTAAACACATAGTAGGGTTCCATTTCCCCACCTTTTTGAAGTTATGCATGGCCATGAAACTTGCTTTAGTCCCAGAAATATGAAGGAACATGACAAGTGCCACTTCAAAATGGAAGACTTTAATAACAAGTGTGATTCTCTACCTTCCCTTCTCCCTTCATGTTGCCTAGAAATATTACAAACGGTGAAGGTTTCATTAGTCTGAGTCTCTAAATGGCCAAGAGCATTACAAAAAACAAACCTTTGTGGTTTTAAGCCGCAAAGACTTTGGATTGTTCGTAACTGCAACACAACCTCACCCATTCTGATTGTGGCAGTTTTAACTGGTGTCGACAAATATTTACATTCCCCTCTTTAAGAGATGGAGCTTAATTTCCCTCCCTTTTTGTGTGAGCTGAAGTTAATAACTCATTTCTAACAAGTGATGGCATGTAACTTCTCAGACTAGGTCTGAGAAAAACATTAGGACTGTCTCTTGGATCACTCACTTTGGGGAAAACCAAACTGCTATAACTTGAGGACACTCAAGCAGACCTATGGAGATCCACATGCTGAGGAGTTGAGGCCTCCTGCCAACTATTAGCATTAGCTTGCCAAGCTCAGGAGTGAGCCACCTTGGAAGAGGATCCTACAGCCCCAGGCAACGTCCTGAATGCAACCTCAAGAGATACACTAACACAGCTTAGCTGCTCTTGGATTCCTGATCTGCAGAAATTGTACAAGATGATAAATGCTTACTGTCTTAATCCACCATGCTTTAGGCTAATTTGATACACAGCAATAGATAGCAAATACATTGAATGATATAGAAACACACTAAAATTGAACACTGAGGATAGAATGAAATCAAAGATAGTTCCTAGGCTTTGAGCTTTGAAAAATTTGGAAAAATTGTGATATCACTGACTGTAAGTTATTTAATTCCATTGTATTTTTGAGGCAAGAGCCATGTCTGCTCAACAAACATTTGCTGGAGTCTTATAAATGTTTAACAAATGAAAAAAGTGTTCAGAACTGAAAAGAATATTCCACTACAGATAGGGGAGTACTCTCATCTCCTCTTGTCTAGACACTATACTTCTATTACAATTTTGTTCCCAGTAGTACCACATTGCTAGTACACACCAACTGCAAGTTTAAGTTCCCAAAGTATTTTAAGATGAAAGTAAGCCCACAGGCAATTTCCTGACTATATTTCCTCCCACTTATCTCAACAGTCATATGAGAGATGTGCAGTTATGCTACTTTTGTTTCCCTGATGATTACCATAGTTTCTAAACTAAAACCCTAAAAGGAAAAAGGGAGAAGCAGTATAGTTGAAGAATGAGTATTCTATAATGAACGGTTTCAGTTCATGTATCAAATGCAGAATTGAAATATTTTCCAGCCATCGTTTTATCAGTCTAACAGCTTCACCTCACAGTCTACCTTTAAAATCCTTAAACTAACCTTTATTTACAATCAATTTTTAATCCTTCTATCTATTACCACATTATCTCTCCTGAGAACTCACTCTAAGCCTCAAAGATTTGGCTTGAACAGTGGCTAAATCCATTAGGTATGATCTCGGAATCCCACCAAATTTAGAAATATTGCCATCTTAGCCACAAATTTCACACTAACAGTAGACAAAAACCATCACTAAAGCACCACTTGTTAAAATGAAAACAGACTAGAAAGTTATGATTTTTATTAAACTTTATTTTTAAATTGTTTCAGATTTACAGAAAAGTTACAAAAAAGGTACAGGGAGTTCCCAGACACCTGTCATCCAACCTCCCCTATTGTTAACATCTTATAATACCGTGTACATCTGTCACAACCAAGAAGCCACCACTGGCACATTACTATTAACTAAATTCCACACTTCGTTCAAATTTCATCAGTTTTCCATTAATGTCCTTTTTCTGCTTGAGGATCCCAGCCAGGATACAACATTACACTTAGTCATTATGTCTCATCTCCTCTGGTGTGACAGTTTCACAAACTTTCTTTTTCATGACCACAACAGTTTGAGTACAGTTTAGGGAATTAGTAGAAGGTCCACCAATTTGATTTTGTCTGATGTTTTTCTCCTGAGTAGACTGGGGTTAGAGCTTTGCGTAAGAATAACACAGAAGGAGGTGAAGTGTTCTTCTCATCACATCTTATCAGGGTACACACTATCAATATGACTTACCACTGATGTTGATATTGATTACCTGGCTTAGGTAGTATTTGCTAGATTTCTCTACTGTAAAGTTATGCTTTCCCCCTCTTGCCTTACCCTACCCTTTGAAAGCAAGTCACTAAGCACAGCCCATACTCAAGATGGTGTTGGGGTAGGAAAGGGGGATTAAACTTTATCTCCTGGAGAGAAGTGACTTTTTAAAATAAATATAAAACTTACTCAATTCCTGAAATACATACTGAGTACCTCAAAGCATTTGCTAATGCAATTTAGTGCCCATTTAATGTGAATCACTCTGCTAGGCACGTCAAATAATGGTTAGAAACTGACCTGCATCATGAGGAGTTTATAATATAGTGGAGAAAATATACGACAAGAAAAATGCTAGTTAAGTACTATAATGCTAGTTAAGTCACAAAAAGGGAAAAATCAAATTCAGTTGGAGTTATGAAAAGTTTCATAGAACAAGAGATATTTAGCAAGGTATTTAAAGCTGAGTATAATTTTGACAGATGGAAATTCAACAACCATTTATGATTTTAAAAATCTCAGAAAAGTGGGTATAGAGGGAATGTACCTCAATATAATAAAAGCCATATATATCAATCCCATACCTAATATCATACAGTGAAAAGCTAAAAACTTTTCATCTAATATCAGGAACAAGACAAGGATGCCCACTCTCACCACTTTTGTTCAACATAGTATTTGAAGTCCTAGTCAGAGCAATTAGGCAAGAAAAAGAAATAAAAGGTATCCAAATTGGAGAGAAGTAAAACTGTCACTATTTTAGATGACATGATTTAATATATAGAAAACCCAAAGATTCCTCCAAAAAATTGTTAGAACTAATAAACGAATTCAGTAAAGTTGCAGAATACAAAATCAATATACAAAAATCTGTTACATTTCTATATGTTAATAACAAACTATTGGAAAAAGAAATTAAGAAAACAATCCCATTTACAATTGCATTAAAAAGAATAAAATACCTAGGAATAAATGCAACAAGGAGGTGAAAGACCTATACACTGAAAACTATAATACACTGATGAAAGAAACTGAAGACACAAACAAATGGAAAGATTATCCATGCTCATGGATTGGAAGAATACTGTTATAACATCCATACTATGCAAAGCAATCTACAGATTCAATGAAATCCTTACCAAAATTCCAATGGCATTTTTCACAGAAATAGAACAACAAACCTAAAATTTGTATGAAATCACAAAAGACCCCAAATAGCCAGAGCAATCTTGAGAAAGATGAACAAAGCTGAAGGCATCATGCTCCCTGATTTCAAACTATACTACAAAGCTCTAGTGATCAAAAGAGCATAGTGTTGGCACAGAAAGAGACACATAGATCAATAGAACAGAATAGAGATCCCAGAAATAAACCCACACATATACAATGAGTTAATTTATGACACAGGAGCCAAGAATATACAATAGGGAAAGGACAGTCTCTTCAATAAATGGTGGTGGGAAAACTGGAAAACCACATGCAAAAGGTTAAAAATAGGCCACTATCTTACACCATACACAAAAATGAACTCACAATGGATTAAAGACTTGAATGTAAGACCTGAAACCATAAAACTCCTAGGAGAAAACATAGGTGGTAAGCTCCTTGACATCATTGACATTGGTGATGATTTTTTTTTTTCAGTGCCATACAGCATGTGGGAACTTAGTTCCCTGACCAGGGGTTGAACACATGCCCCCTGCATTGGAAACACATAGTTTTAACCACTAGACCACCAAGGAAGTCCCTTGGAGATGATTTTTTGAAACTGACCCCAAAAGTACAGGCAATAAAAGCAAAAATAAACAAGTGGGGCTACAACAAACTAACAAGTTTTGGCACAGCAAAGGAAACCATCAACAAAATGAAAAGGCAGCCTACTGAATGGGAGAAAGTATTTGCAAATCATATATCCTGCTAAGGAGCTAATATCCAAAGTATATAAAAACTCATACAACTCAATAGCAAAAACAAACAATCCATTAAAAAAAAAAATGGGCAGGGACTTCCCTGGTGGTGCAGTGGTTGAGAGTCTGCCTGCCGATGCAGGGGACACGGGTTCGTCTCCTGGTCCGGGAAGATCCCACAGGCCGCGGAGTGGCTAGGCCCGTGAGCCATGGCCACTGAGCCTGCGCATCCGGAGCCTGTGCTCCACAACGGGAGAGGCCACAACAGTGAGAGGCCCGCATACCGCAAAAAAAAAAAAAAAAAAAAAAAAAAAAAAATGGGCAGAAGATCTAAATAGACATTTTTTCAAAGACATGCAAACAGCCAAGAGGCACTTGAAAGGATGCTCAATGTCACTAGTCATCAGGAAATGTACATCAAAAATATAATGAGATATCACCTCACACGTTAGTATGGCTATTATCAAAAAGACAAGGAATAACAAATGTTGGTAAGAATGTGGAGAAAAGGGAACCCTCATGCACTGTTGGTGGGAATGTAATTGGTGTGTAGCCACTATGGAGAACAGTATGAGGGTTCTTCAAAAAAATTAAAAGTAGAACTAGAGGGTGATCCAGCAATTCCACTCCTTGGTATTTACTCAAAGAAAACAAAACACTAACTCAAAAAGATATATGCACCCCCATGTTCACTGAAGGGTTATTTTTAACAGCCAAGATATGGAAACAACCTAAGTGTCCACTGATGGATGAATAAAAAAAGAAGATGTGGTACACACACACACACACAAAGGAATACTATTATGCCATAAAAAAGAATGAAATCTTGCCATTTGTGACAACATGGATGGATCTTGAGGGTATTATGCTAAATGCAATACATTGGACAGAGAAAGACAAACATTGTATGATCTCACGTATATGTGGAATCAAAAAAACAACCACCACCACCACCACCCATAGACTCATAATATAAACTCCAAGTTATAAAATAAGTAACTCCTGGAGTCACTACAACATAGTGACTATAGTTAATAATAGTGTATTGTACATTTGAAAGTTACTAAGAGAGTAAATCTTAAAAGTTTTCACCGCAGGAAAAAAAAATGTTGCAACTATGTATGAGGACGGAGGTTAACTAGACTTACTGTGGTGATCATTTCACAATATATACAAATATCAGATCATTATGTTGTACACCTGAAACTAATCTAATGTTATGTCAACTACAGGAAGAAAAAAGAAAATAGATGGAAAGACATTCAAGATGGAGAAAAGAGCATAAACAAAATATGAGGGTTCTCTCTCTCTCCCTCTCTCTCATTCATCCAGTGTTTTAGCACTTTAACCCAACACAAACATTCATTTTAAGATCTTCACTAAATCTTACTAGGTTAGCGTAAGTGAATGGTGTTAGGGGCTATATTGAGCCCTCCCGAAATTCATTATGCTTAAGTCCTAACCCCTCCCCAGTACCTCAGAATATGACTATATTTGGAGATAAGGTCTTTAAAAAAATAATTCAGGTTAAAAGAGGTCATTAGAACAGGCCCTAATCCAATATAACCGGTGTCCTTATAAGAAGATATTAAGTTATAGATAGGCACAGAGAGAAGAGGATGTGAAGAAACAGGCCCATCTACAGGTCAAGCAGAGGTCTCTGAAGAAACACACCTGTGGACACCTTGATCTCAGACTTCTAGTCTCCAAAATTATGAGAAAATAAATTACTGTTGTTTAAGACATCCTGTCTGTGGTATTTTGCTAGACCAGGCCTAGCAAAACAACACATGCTGTTAGAGTTTCTAAATCAAATCTAATTTGGCAAAATTTCCCACTGTGATGTTATTTAAACCTTATTATTGTGTAGTTCTTTCCATTCACTAGTATCATGAAGAGAGTAAAGTTAAGGTGAAGAAAGGAAAAAGTGAGCCTTAAAAACAACTTTAGTTCTTTCAAATTTTATGCCCTATAAACTTGTCCATTCCAACCATAACCATAACAAATTTTTTTTTTTTTTTTTTTGCGGTACGCGGGCCTCTCACTGTTGTGGCCTCTCCCGTTGCGGAGCACAGGCTACGGACGCGCAGGCTCAGCGGCCATGGCTCACGGGCCCAGCCGCTCCGCGGCATGTGGGATCTTCCCGGACCGGGGCACGAACCCGTGTGCCCCTGCCTCGGCAGGCGGACTCTCAACCACTGCGCCACCAGGGAAGACCCCCATAACAAATTTTTGCCCTAAATTTTTTCCCCTAGAAGAGTATGTAGTGACTTCATGAAGCTTCACAGATCTCTCTTGTAGCACTTTATTCACCAGATCGCTAGATAACATTATCCCTGACAGCAACTGCTGCAACACAGTGCCCCAAATGGTCCACTACTAAGTAAAAGCTTCACCTCGATCCACCTTTTTGTCTCATACCGGAGGAAAATTAAAAGGGAAAATAGAAAATAAATTTAAATGGCATTTAACAAGCACATATCTAGGACTAAAAGTATTCCTAAACGTCTGTAATTCCCCTTTTCAAGAAATAGACCTACCATATTTTTAGCTGCATCCCCAAAGAAACGTACAGCAGGGAAGTTAAGACCCAGGTGTCCACTTGCAAGAGTCAACAGACTTTCTGGAGCGGCTAGATTGTGGACCACAAACCCTGGCTCCGAAGGCAACACGGGAAACGTTCACACACGCATGTAAAAGGGTCTCCCGCACGCTCGTCCGGTCTACTACCCTTTCCTTTTCCTAATCTTGTGTTTACAAAATCGTTTGGCAAGGCTTTCAGTAGAGTGCAAATACTCCTAAGAGATTAGGCTCCCCCAAAACAAAACAAAAACTGATTGCAGACCACTGACACCTGCGCTTCAGGAACAGCAATGTCGGCGGAACACGGGAAAACACGGAGTTTTTTAGCAGAGAGACCAAAAAAAAAAAAATCAGCTAATTCCATGAAAATCAACCAACAAAAAGGTTAAGCAGAGAACTATCGAACCTGGTGCTTTGGTAACAAGGGTGACTTGTAAAGTAACTCTCCTAACAAAACAGCCCTTCCGCCTTCTTCACTCAGCGGACGCGCGAGTCCAGCAAGATTTCCTGATTTCGCGAGAACTTTTGGCAGCTCTGAATGCGCACGCGTCAGACTCGGAGGCCACGTGAGCAGCCCAGATCTAGCGCGGGGGCGAGGCGGGGTGGAGAAGCTGAGGAAGGGGAGGGCCATCAAGAAAGCGGTGGCCAGGGCCTCTCTGGTGGCGCAGTGGTTGGGAGTCCGCCTGCTGATGCAGGAGACGCGGGTTCGTGCCCCGGCCCGAGAAGATCCCACATGCCGCGGAGCGGCTGGGCCTGTGAGCCATGCCCGCTGAGCCTGCGCGTCCGAAGCCCGTGCTCCGCAACGGGAAAGACCACAACAGTGAGAGGCCCGCGTACCGCAAAAAAAAAAAGAAAGGCGGTGGCCAAAGTATGGGGTGGAACCTCAGCCGAGCTGGGAGGGCGGGGCGGGGAGAAAGCGCGTAGGCCCCGCCCCTCGCGGCTTTTCCCCGGAATAGCGTCACCCGCTCTATAAGAGAGCGTGTGGCGAATGATTCGGCCTTTTACATCCGGGAAGCGTCGAGTTTAGGTGAGAGTACTGCGTTGTGTTTCGTGCGCTAAAATACTTAAGGCAGAACTTTTGGCCAAGTTTAAAATGCAGGAGATGCAACAGTCTTGTAGAAGTAGATCGACGTCAGCTTGGAAAACCTCTAGGTTCAAACTCCTGAGTGGGCTTAAATGTTCATTGATTCGCGGGGCAGCCACGTTCAGCCGGGGGCGCTGAGTCGGAAAACTAGCGCCCGTGGGCCTTCCGGCAAAGGTTAAATGCAGCTGATGACTCCGGTTAAGGTCATTAGTTCTGCTGTTGGTGTCATGTGGCCATCTTGAATCTACTCCGACACTATGAAATAATAACACCGCATCCTGATAACCCGCCAGTTTGATCCAGGTGGTGAGTAGTATCTGTGGTTGTCCTTGTTGGTCTTTTCTGGGATTATGAATCTCCATGTATCTTTGGGACCTGTCAGCTGTGGCAGTCTCCCTTCCTAGCCATGGAAGAGCATATTCTTGTTTATTGGCAAAGCTGTCACCATCTAATTGGTATCAGATTCTGACTTGCACAAGTAACATTCTTCACTTTAAAAATCTGGAGGGTACTGGGTTATTGGGCAGACATCTAACTACTGTTCAAATGTTTTTAGGAAGCTGAGCTAATTGTTCCAGTGGATGATGGAAAACAACAAGGTACGTTCCTGTTTTAGATATATATATATATATATATTTATTTCTGAATCTGAAACCCTTAGTGCTAAGGATTTGGAAGGCCAAAATTGGCATATTTTGCTGGCATTTTGTAATTTAAAAGAGTAAATAGCCAACTGAATAGAAAGTAACTGAAGTAGCTGCTAAGACTCAGCACCATGAGGTAAGTACACAAATTAGAGTTTTATAAAGCTGGTTTTCTTCTCTTGCAGAAGTCAAGAAATCCAAAGCGATATGGGTGAAGTCTTATTAGCATCCTGAAGTACACTGCCAAATGTGATTTTAAATCTCAAGTATGGTATTTAAATGGAGAATAAATAAGTCCTTCCTTGCCATATCAATAAAATGCTCGATTTGTACAGATGTCAGCGTTCCCTGACTGAATGACTAATAAGTGCAAAGGTAACTACAAGTAGTGAACAGGCTACCTCCTGTTCCACTGTTGGGAGCTCGAGTGGAAGTAACATGAATTAGTATTGTTGTGTAAGGTGTTATTTGGGGAAAACTGTTATACATAAAAACCAGTTTACCCCTGAGGAAGAGAGCAGGGTCATTTAATACCACACAGAAGATTAAGGAAACTGCACGGTGAAAAGCTATGCACTTTATTTACACAGATGTGCACTGAACACGTGCATCTTTAAAACTCACACTTAACATTTAACAAGAAAAAAAATTAAGCTATAATAAATGCATATTTTATGAACCAAGCATTCTACCTCAAGGTTGAGCAGACTGCAGGCCATCTGTTAACTATCTGTTCTTTAAGTCTGCCAGCCTCTGGTCTAGTTAAAAAGCCAATATAAATGTTTGCATCAGCGCTGTAGTTCAATTACAAGGATGGCCCATGAGAAACTTTCAGGAAGATAAATTTTCTCACCTGCATTGCAGGTTTTTCCTTTATCAAAGTCATGAGTGTTTAGAAAACGTTTTAATGCTATTCTACTTGAACTGCATTGCAGTTCTGCAAAGTAGTAAACTATAAAGCACTTTCAGGTTAGCACCAGTTGTTTTACATAGCTCAGAATTTACAAAAGGGATGCAATATGATACAGAAGGGAAAGGGATGGGGGTGAAGTCCCTCCATGGCGAGTTAGCCATTTAAGAGGATTACTTAAGCATTCTTAATCCTATAGTTTGTATACTCACCGCTTCACCTTTTTTTACTACCTGGGATTTTGAGAAGGACTCATGATAGCAGTCTACTCAAGTATCCTGAGGGCTTAGCTTTTATATTTGGGCAAAGATTTTGTGCTGCTACCAAGAATGCCCTGTAGGATACATAATAAGCAGCTATCCCTTACTCCTTTGGGAAACAGCCGGAGGGAAAACTTGCCTTTAGACAGGAGAACCATGGGTTAGAGGGGTGGGAGGAGATGCTCTTGTCTGCATTGGGACTCTTCCTGTTCTGGAGTTTGGATTCAAAGCCTTTCAACAGCTGTCTCATCTTGGCCTCTGCCTGTTAACCCATTTGAAAACTAGAAATATTATAAAATCTTACCTTTTATAAATTGTCAATGAGGTGCATAGCCACCTAGCACATAAGTGGCATATGGATTAAACATAACAGTTATTTTAGACTTTCCCAAACTATAGACAGGGAAAACATTTTTAATAGTCTATTTTTATTAGATGGGACTGTATCAGGATAGTCTGCAGGTTTAAGTTAGTTACCAGAAGGTTGCAGTAGGTGGCACTCTTAAATCATGGTCTGGAAAACAGCATGCTGCTAAAGAAAAAACATTTTTTTACCAAGCTGTAAATTTGAAGTGATTAAAAGTAATCAAGCAGATTGAAATAGGTTGTGCATTAAACAGTTTGAAGGCATTCTTTATTATGTTTTCAGGAATGCTGAAGTGTGCTAACAACATACAAGGTAGCTAGAATGTTTTTCTCTTCAGTTGCCATAGTGCTTGGTACAAAGGCTTCATTCAGGAATGTACTGTGACAATGATATTCCTTTCCAGTCAGTTTATTATAGAATTCCTTTATCTTTTTTGGCCTTCGATTTTCTCACGAAAGGCCAGAAAGATGTGCTCTGATACTTTTATCAGCCTAAGGAAAAAAGTCTGAGCTTAAAAAATTACATGAACAGAAAACAATGCCACTCTTATTTTTGGGGGGGGGGGGTGCGGTAAGCGGGCCTCTCACTGTTGTGGCCTCTCCCGCTGCGGAGCACAGGCTCCGGACGTGCAGGCTTAGCGGCCATGGCTCACGGGCCCAGCTGCTCCGCAGCATGTGGGATCTTCTCCGGACCGGGGCACGAACCCGTGTCCCCTGCATCAGCAGGCAGAGTCAACCACTGTGCCACCAGGGAAGCTCACCACTCTTATTTTGAGTATAGTAAAGAGTATTTTTTTATGTCAAATGTAGGCTCTTTATATGAATATATACCATATTGATTCAGTTATAAAGGAGTTCTCAGTCCAAATAAATGCCTGACTGCACAGTCAATATACAATATACAATAATCAATATACAATAATCTCTGGAGAATGCTGAGAAACAGGCAGAGACAAGACTCATGAGAATAATGAATTTAGTGTCCATTAAACTAATTTGGGTAGGCAACAATGCTAAATAAGGATAATCATTACTACACTGAGGTATCTGTAGCCAAAATGTTCACATCACAAATTCTCAAGCAGCAAAGGGGTGCACAGTTCTTACAACACAAAACACAGAAACACGGATCTCCATTCCCATTAGTTGGCATCTCAGCTAAATGCCAATGTTGGAAAGTTTCCAACAGATTCTCTAAATATTATTTTCTTGAGGTTTCCATGCAGGATTACAGTTTGGTGATACTTTTTATCCAAGGTACAAAGGCTGAGACTTTGGTGTAAACACCAGGGGAATCCTTGACCCCACAGCCATATCCCCAGGAGGTCACCCCATATACAACCCAGCTCTCTCCTGGCCGTTCACACATGAGTGGTCCTCCGCTGTCTCCCTGGCAGCTGTCCACACGTTTGTGTTCATGGAGGTTTCCAGCACAGAGCATCCTTCCTGTAAATCGACCCTTATAACGGTCTTCACAAAACCTCTTGGGAAGTAAGGGGATGGCTGCTTGTTGTAGAGTTCTTGAGTAGGCTCGTCCTATGCAGGCCAAATAATTGAATTAGATGCCAGGGAAAGATGGTAGTGAAAAGAGCTACATTTAACAGTTTAATGAACATTTAATAGCCCTATTAAAATAAAAAGCCCTATTGTGGCATTAGTGTAGTGATAACTATAAATGGTATTTTTTTATTGTTTGCACTTAACCATACTCTAACCCTTCACTGTTCTGTTTCTCAGTACTGCATTTTTTGAAGAATACTTCAGTAACGCTTACGGACTTGCCCAGTAGAAAAAGGTAACCTACAGAAAGCACATTTGTGCAGGCTTTAGAATTTGAATTCTGTATATTAAAACACTGAGGGTGCATTCATGCTGGCTCTGTATTAGCAAATCCACTGCTCTAGGACTCATCTACTTCACTGACTTGAGGATTACTTATAAATAATTCTATATAAGCACATAAGGTGGCAATTACTATCCTCAAGAGAAACATGGTATTTCATAAAGATGATTCAGAAACAACATTCTTACATAGAAACAGGCTGAAGTTTAGCCACTTGTTAACATATTCTATTTACTAGCAAGCCACTCATTCTCTATTTAGTGGCTAAAATGTATAATTGATAGGTTCTCCATGATAGCCTTTTCTTGGATCTAAACTCCACATTATTCTCCAATCCTGTTTACTCAACTGGAGTGATTCATCCATAATAAAATATTCTGTAAAATTTACTTTCTTTGTCATCTCTATTCAGATGTAGTGTCTAAAGGGAGGTGATTGATTCCCTTTCCTGATGAAGTAATAATTTCAACAGCTATACTCCAGCCTTCAGTTTGCCTCGGGTCAGCATAGCGTCGTGAGAAGGCATTTACTCTGACCTGATTCTATTATATCATTCAGGAAATGTTTCCACTTTTTAAGGTTTATTTCAGGATTGGTCGCAGAGCTTTTTCAGTATTGTGTATCTGCTACAGATGTTCTACATTTTGCTGCTATGAAATAATGTAAGTTTAAAGCCCAGATTTAATGTAGCATGGGATAAAATGAAAACAAATACTTATATTTACTAAATATAACCTTATTGAAATTATCGCCTGTAGAAATACTTATTTGATGTTCTTTTCAGTTTTAATTACTTTTAATGGAGAGCAGTCAACCCAATCATTTCTCCTTACTCAGTCATTTGTGAGTCGAGCACCTAATCCAGGTGAGACCTAGATGTTTCGAAGACCATCCTGAGCAAGCACTAGCTGATGTTAACTCTAGTGAGACAATACAGAAAGCTGTTTGCCTGAGAAGAGCACAGGCTGAACACTATTCTGCTTGGGGTTGGCGAGGTGGGAAGAATGAGAAGGGGGTTGTGGAAGGAGAAACCCAAGTAAGTGAGCTGGATCCTTCCACTTGAACCTCAGCAGCTCTGATTTTTGTCTGTTCTTCATTTAGGAATTCTGCATAAGATTTACTTTGATAAAGGGCTCCATTACAAAGAAACCATCAAACACCAAAGCCCTTTGCTGGGGTAGCTACATCAAAGTCATTAGGAAAACTTTTTAAAATAGAGACAGCTAGGCCCCAGTCCTGAGTCGGGTCTAAGTTCTCATGGGAACCACAGTACCCTCAGGGTATGAATCCAGATTACACGCATGCATCTCACACTTGGCAGAATTTCCAAACAACTAAGCCTGAACCCCCTTTAAGGTTTTGCTACCCACTGTACACTCAAACGTATGGATAATCCCAGACACAAGCAGGTGCCCAGATTTTAATTGTTTCTTCGGGTTATTTGTTACCTGTGTCTCCCCATCCTGTTATGTAACACTTGGAGGCTGTTTTCCGTGGCCTCTCTCTCCGGAGTGGCAAACAGGCTGGCAAAACGTGGCTGCTGAATCTGGCACATTGTTCTTCTGGTCCTTGTAGTCTAACCAGGGCGATGTTGTAGTCACTGCTGTCTGGTCGATACTCCCGGTGAATCACAATCTGCTGAACTCCAATTTCTTCCTCAAACTCCTCCGGCACCAGAGTATGATAATCCCCAACCCGAACAGCATAGTTCCTAGTGCTGTTACCATACCTGGGGGGCAGAGAGAGCTAATGGGAGGCTTGTTTCAAAGGTGGTAAATTGGTAACTGTCAGCCAGGAAGGTTAATAGAGATGCTTGTACGTCTTTCTTCCAAATCATGAATCCCTTTTATAAGTTTAACCTTCCTTTCCTTTTCTCTGATCCCACTGCTCTCGGGCTCACACTCTAAACCCACTGTCATCACTTTTTTTCTTCATTCATTTCACTATTTAACCCAGGTTACCATCTGTTTTCTGAGAAGGAGCAAATGTGGAAAGTAAGGACTAATCACTAACCTGTCATTTCCCCACCATGAAAAAGGATCAAAACAGGAACAAAGAGTATAGGGCAAAATTACCATCCTGTGTTTGCTGTCATCATTTTTCTATCATTTCAACGATTGTTAGTTCATCATGAAATTCCATGAGGGCAGAAACTATGTCTGATTTAACTCTGTATCCCCCAAAGCACTTAGCACAATCCACTTTACTCCCCTTTTCTGTGAACTGAATGCAAACCAAAACTATCTTCAGGGCAACATACATTCATTATATGCTCTCATCTCTTAAATCTTTGTTCAGACATCACCTCAGTAAGACCTACCTTGATATCTAAAATTGCAACCCACCCTTGCTTGTGCTCCCATCCCCCAGCACTCCCAATATCCTTAATCTGCTTTACTTTTCCTTTTTATTAAACACTACTTTCTAACAAATTATCTAACTTACTGTTTATTGTATTTATTGTTCTCTGCCTCCCCCCCCCACCTTGAACAAAAGGTACTCAAGGGCAGGGATCTTTGTGTTCACTGATGAATCTTACACATTGAGAATAGTGATGCCAGTTAAGTAGGAATGCAGCATATGTTGGTTGATTTAGTGAATGAATGAATGAATGTTTATTTTTAATGAATGTGTCTTTTTTCCATAGGAACTATTCACTTAAAATAGAAATACAATATTTACTTGATTGACAGTTCTCAGCCTGTTTTTCAGCCAGCATACCTTGATTCTGATACATCTGCCTAAAGCAGTTTCTCAACCTCAGCACTACTGACATTTGGGACCAGATTATCATTTGTTGCAAGGGGCTGTGCTGGGCATTGTAGGATGTTTAGAAGCATCCCTGGCCTCAATTCACTAGATGCCAGTAGCATGCACACTCACATACACACACCCCAGTTTGACAGCCAAAAATGTCTCCAGATATTTCCAGATATTCCCTAGGGTGCAAATTGTCCCCACTTGAGAACTGCCAACCTAAAATACATCATCCAACCCACCTCCTGATCACTTCCTCTTTCTCACTGAAGAGTATAGCACCTTGCTCGCTTCCCCTCTATAGCTACTTAAAACATTCTCAATGACTTAATTCCCAACACCTTTCCCTTTTAGTTCCCTAACCTCCTCAGCTGCAGAGAGTGTTTTCTCTACTTGATCTCAGCCCCCCACCTACAGCTCATACTCACCAAATATTACACATTTTTGAAGTCTTGATTTCAAGCATCTCATCTTGACAGTTTTACAGCTCTACTCATACTTAAGTACCTCCTGTCTTTACAGTTTTACAGCTCCATCCACAGCTCTTCACCCCCACTGGACTTCAATCCATCGGCCCCACTAGTTTTTTCATGTCATTCTCACTCTGCTTATGACTTCTTAAAAGGCTTGGATTCCATCATCACTCTTTTGCAAAAACTCTCAATCCTTCTTTCCCTGATCTGCCAAAACTCCAACTCTGGTTTCATCAACTCACCACCTACTTACCGCTAGCATCTGACTATTCAAAGGGAAAAACAAACATTTAACAGCTCTCACCTTAATTTTTTTTTTTTAATCAAAACTTCAATATGTTCCACTGGAAACGGGGCCTGTTCTTGAATGTGAATTTAGAGAAGTGGTATTCAAACACTGGAAGTTTCTAGTGACTGCCTATTTGAAATAACCTTTCATTTATTCCTATAACATTTCTGGAAGTTATAAGTTGCTCAAAGATTCTTATAGCCCTAAGTAGGGCTCTGACAACATTGCAATATATAAAGTGATTTTCTTAACTGTGTCAGCTCAAAAAACTGAACAATGCAACAAAGATGATTTAGCTTATACAACCACCTACCAGTGATCTATGAAACTAATAATTTCCTGTGGTTCCTTGAAATTCTCCATTTTCAACCTTAAATTATCACATATCTTTAAAGTTCAGAAGGCTTTTCATATATTGTACCTAGAGACTATCTTCTTATGGGTTCCACTTCAAACTTTAAGTTGAGGATTATTTCATATCCTGAAACTCTAAAAAGTAACAGTCATGAAGAATAATCAGATATTTAAATAACTCTCACTTCTACTTTCTGTGTATTGATACTAATGTATTATAAAAATTCAATATGACTCATTAATATATTCAGGTTTTAAAGCAAAATCCCAAGTGATTTATGTTTCTGACAAGAATAACTGTCAATGCATCCTCGAAAGTGCTGCTGAAATGTTTCATAGATCTTTGGAATGGAATTTAAGAAATTATCTCAAGCTTCACTGTCCAGTACAGTAGCCACATGTGGCTAATGAAGCGCTTGAAATGCAGTTGGTCCAAAATGAGATGTGCTAAAAGTACAAAAATATGCACAAGATTTCAAATATTTACTATGAAAAAATAATATAAAATATATTGTTTCTCTAGATAATAAGACTATCAGATATCTCAATTTTATATCCTATTTTGCAATGATATTTTGGATATACTGAGTTAAATGAAATATATCATATATAATATATAATATATGGGTGAAGTTAATTTCACCCATTTGGTTTTTTAATCTTTTAACGTGCCTACTAGAAACTTTAAACTTATATACATGATTTGTATTTGTGGCTCACGTTATGTATCTAGTAGATAACACTGGTCTAGAGAAATACTGTGGCATAAAGTAGGCATCCTATTTTTAAATTTTTCTTTAATGCAGTTTCTTGTGTTGCTTATAACTTTTAAGCTCGAGTTATGAGACATTCCCTTCATATGTCAACTTTTTATATTTAAGATAATTACATTACTGTTCAACCAAAAAAAAAAGTTATTGCAACAATATTTTCCATTCTTTGAAAAAGAGCTGTGACACAGCTAAAATAATCCTTGCATCTAAACTGGCTATATAAATACATCCTACATTATCTAAAAATTGAGTCTTCAGCCAGTGAACAAAGAAACAGGACATTACTACAGCAAGGAAATTTATTTTTTAAATATCCCAGTTTCAAAGTCTTGGGAAATCTTGCCTTAACACGTCACTTCATGCCTGCATTACTACAGCAGTCTGCTAAATGGCCTTGCTGCTTCAAGTTTCAACTTTTTCAAGCCATCCTTCACATTGCAGCCAGAGCAATGTTTCTATCTAATAATATAACTACTCTTCTGGACACACTTCCAGATAGATACCCTTCACTGTCTACATAGTAAAGTTCAAATTCCTTAAATGATAGACAAACCCATCCAAGAATGGCCCTTGTCCACCTCTCTGATACCACCCTCGTCCTCGTGCCTGTGTCCCTGTCATTCTGGCCGCTTGAAGAGGCATCTGACAAACCTGTCTTTATTCAGACTATTTGCAATATCATTCCCTCCACCCCTCATCCTAATATGGCAAAAACTGATTTTATCTTTCAAGTCTCAAGATCTCCTAGGAAGCTCTTCCTGCCCTCCCCGAAAGCTAGCCAATCCTTCTTTTGAACACTCCCAGTAGCACCGTCAGAGCGTTTATAACAGCTTCTACAACTTGTTAAGATGTCAGGTCTCCCCAGTTAAAGCCTCCTTAAGTGTAAAGACTATGTCATGCTCACTTTTGTATCCTCAGCACCAAGCAAAGTGGTTTGCACAGAGAAAGCTCTTAATAAATATATGTTAAATGACTTCTTTTGGAAGACACGTTCTATTCACATACATACACTCTGATCCCGAACTTACTGAAATGAGACCTCCTCTCACCAATTCCTACGTTATAACAACACCATCACAAAAGTTACTTTTTAAAAAAAGTCTCCACAAAGATCTAATGTTCTCATTAATACTGGCTGTTCATCAGAATCACCTGTACCACTTTTAAGAATACAAATGTCTAGGGGCTTCCCTGGTGGCGCAGTGGTTGAGAGTCCGCCTGCCGATGCAGGGGACACGGGTTCGCATACCTCAAAAAAAAAAAGAATACAAATGTCCAGGCCACACAAACTCTGAGAACATTAAATTAATAGGGCTGATGTAGGACCATGGGTGATCCAAATTCACAGTCAGTCTGGAGAATTACTGAACCAAAGATTTAAAGGCACGGGCATAACACCCGCCTCTCCATGCCTGGAATTTCACTGGGTGAAGTAGGAGATGACTAACAGACTGCCATCACACAAACACGTACACATTCCATACTTATACTGTGTTCTCAGGTCAGGTAGATCTCAGCGGGTATTTTAGAGTATACTCCCAAATTAATATGCTCACCAAGCAGGAGCTGATATTAACCTGAGAATAAAAATAAAATATTTACCTGACAAGAAGGAAAAATGCATCATTCTTGTTAAAATGAAGTTCCTTATTAGAATCTATACTTTTAAAATCGTCCTGATTTAAGAAATGGACCAGCTAAACCCAAGCAGTGATTCCCACACTCCTTTCACTCCAGTTATTCTTAGAATAGATTTATGCTTGGAATTTGAAGAGTATCTGACACAAGGCTGGATTAGTTTTCTAACCAAATATTTGTCTTCCAGTGTCACCTCTCCTAGTGAATGCGATTATATATATATATACTTCAGGGATAACACTTTGGCTGAGGTTACCAGTATGATTTTGCACTTTGAAATCATTTTCTATGGTTCTAGGCTTCTCAAGAAAAATATATCAAGGAATTCTTTTTCAATGCATTTTAAGGTCTTTCTAGTTGAGCTTTTGTTATTTTGATACACTTTATTCAAAAACAATTCTAAAACAAACATTTCAGGTTTTGGCTAATGCGCCATTCAGTTGTTTGCTTTGCCGAAATACTTTCAACTCCCCCTCAAATAAAAATTGGATGAAATTCCTGGACAAGTTTGAGCAAGAGAGGATCTGAGACAGGGCAGTTAGTAAAATCCACTATTCCAATTTCTCTGAGATTCTGGAATTAAAATAAACTACAATTAAAATTTTCTAGAATTAGAAGAGTTAATTCAGGTGACGGTCATTTTCTTTATGACGGTCATTTTCTTTCTTTATAGATTCATCTCTTTAAAAAGACAGTATTTTACATCAGCCTGTACACATCTGCTACTTCTAGAATCTTTTTTTTCCTCTGTTGTCTGGATGAAACTCAAAAAGTAGTTGACTGAAATTGCTTGTGTAAATGGTTCCAGTTGCTTATGGAGAAGAGACCTTCCCTGTAGAACCTCGCACTGTCCCTTACATACATGTAGTGTGTGTTCAGCAAATGGTTTTAGCATAGTTGATGGTATTGTGTATATCACCAAAGACCATGTTCTTAAGAACTCTACCATATACTAGGTCATGGTGGAACATATGTTAAGTACCGCACACATTTTGTTCTTAAAAAGAAGTCCCGGGCTTACCTGGTGGCGCAGTGTTGAGAATCTGCCTGCCAGTGCAGGGGACATAGGTTCGGACCCTGGTCTGGGAAGATCCCACATGCCGCGGAGCAACTAGGCCCGTGAGCCACAACTACTGAGCCTGCGCGTCTGGAGCCTGTGCTCCGCAACAAGAGAGGCCGCAATAGTGAGAGGCCCGCGCACCACGATGAAGAGTGGCCTCCCGCTTGCCACACTAGAGAAAGCCCTCGCACAGAAACGAAGACCCAACACAGCTATAAAGTAATTAATTAATTAATTATTTTTTTAAAAAAGGTAAAACTTTAAAAAAAAATAGGGCTTCCCTGGTGGCGCAGTGATTGAGAGTCCGCCTGCTGATGCAGGGGACACGGGTTCATGCCCCGATCCAGGAAGATCCCACATGCCGTGGAGCGGCTGGGCCCGTGAGCCATGGCCGCTGAGCCTGTGCGTCCGGAGCCTGTGCTCCGCAGCGGGAGAGGCCACAGCAGTGAGAGGCCCGCGTACCGAAAAAAAAAAAAAGTCCCATTACTCTGTGGCTCATCTTTCTAATTATAATGTCTAATAATTTAGATATTTCTGATTTTCAGAGCAGCATTCTCTGTCAATTTCCAGCTTCTTTGGTGATTCTAGGCAAAAAAGTCAAATAGATAAAATCAGGTAAAGCTATATTCTTGATCAAATCAAATTTGCAGAAGAATTACAGAAATGAAAGAATCCTTGTTTTGGGCACATTCTTTCCTCCAAAGTGGCATTTGTTATCAGAACAAGCAATTAAAAGAAATTAGTTTAACATTCAGGAATTTTTCTCTCAATTATATTGCCATACCACCATAGAGAGAGGGTCATTTTACAGTACTTGTAGTAATGATTTAAAGTAGAAAATAGTGGGAGTTCACTGGCGGTCCAGTGGTTAGGACTCTATGCGTCCACTGCAGGGGTCAAGGGTTCGATCCCTGGTCAGGGAACTAAGATCCTGCAAGCCACATAGCATGGCAAAAAAAAAAAAAAAAGTAGAAAATAGCAAAAGCAAGCAATTTATATTGTGTAAAATTCATAGGGAAACTGCAGAAAAACTTAATTTATCCAAGTTTCTGCTTCAAACTGCCAATGGGATACTGCATTCCAAAGTCTGTATTAACACTAGGAAAAATGTGAAAAATGGGATAGAAGGCCTTTAAATGGTGATTCACCAACTACCTCAGTTACCCTTGTTAACGTTGGCATAAAAGAATGTTTTGGACACCTCACAATACGTGAAAGCCATGAATGTAGAGCTGGATTACTAGCACTGTCAGCCTTCCAGTAAGGTACCCTCATCTTACAGAGACAACTCTATAGGAAATGAGTGTAACAGGATGGTGGATGTGAGTAACTATGTTCTGATCTCATCATCCGCAGGCCATCATTCCTAGATTATTCTGATATAAGGATTACATAAAAGAGTGACTACTCTGTGGGGGCAAAACAAATAAACATAAAAAACTGTCATCCCGTAGAATAAAGTAACACAGAAGGTGACAGCAATCTATGCCTATTGTTCAGAACGGCTATTCAAGAGCACTGGCCTACATCATCACTGCAAGATTTAGGCACCAAAGGAGGCCCCATGAACAAGAAGCTATTTTATATATTGAAGTCCAGTAGTTAAAGCAGCAGAGATACAAACAGAAAGGAAATGGGGGTGAGAGAGATAATTTCAAAATATGAAATCTAAGTCCCCTAGCAGTGGGTCTTAAGTTAGACTCCCAAGAAATCTAAAAAAAGGTAACCTCTCAGAACCTGACCACATTGCTTCTGTACTACAGTGTCTACAATTCCAGAGGAAAACTATTTTTTGCAAACTTAAGAGTTTCTGATGATTAAATGAGGGTTGTTTTAATCCAGAGTCCCTGAACCCAGAAGACAAAATTTGGAGTTTGTTCTAATCACTGGTAACTCTCCTTATGGCTGTCAATAAACTTACCGGAATAAAGATGTGAGTTGTAGCCTCCTTGGGCACTTCAGAACAAGTCTATGAAATCCGGCAAAGGTTACAAACCAAGTCAGATGAATTTGTAACACCTTTGCAAAACAATTTTCTCCCTACTCACATTAAAAGAGTCTTGCGGTCTATCCAAAGCACATCAAAAAGTTGCATATCATAATCTGCTCCTCTGTTTTTTAATCAGCTGTCTTTTATACCTCACAGATAATGGGAAGAAACTCAGAATGACGTATGGAAGGAGTTATCTGTTGATCTAGGTTTAAAATACCACCATCCTCTAAAGAGTCCAACATTCTTAAATATACCCACTACCTGGCAACCGAGCCTCACTTTCATCCTGCATCCATCATTTAGGAGGGTCTAGTATGTGCCAAGTAATACACGAGACACTTGGTTTATAAACACAAATGAGACCATTACTGACTTGAAGCAATAATCTAGAAGGCGCAGGTCAAGGGAGGAATAATGACATGTAAACAAACAAACCCAAACATGTACCTAAAAAAAAAAAAAGACCTTTGAGGGAACTTAAAGGTCAGATCAAAGTTTTCAACCTCAAGTGGAATTTTTGGGCAATTTCCCGACTTTAATACTTTAAGCCTTGGACCCCTAAGTCTATAACTTTTAGCAGAGAAAGATTTACTTGAAAGAGAAGGAGTCTTGAACAAGAGGAGAAAAATCTAAACTGAACGTACTGAATTATTTTGCTTAAATTCTAAGCGCAAGACGGGCTTCTCCAGTTTCTCTGCAGTTTCCTACCTAGTTTTTCTCCACTAGTCAGTGGGATAAAATCATCCTGAATTCTCTACTTTTGCTCATAATAATCTTTGATTCCTTTTTGTGAACCCCAACATAATAAGAGCCAACATTCGTTTTGAATTTTACAGTTTATAGAATACTTTGCAGATCATTTGTTCCTCACTGTAGAACGTTACTGCCTTCATTTTACAGATGAAAAAATTGAGGCTCCCAGAGGTTAAAATAATCCCCACAAAGTGAAACAATTAACAGTTGGAGGAGCTGGAACTGTAACCTTGGTCTTGATGGCCAGGTCCCAGTCGCTGGTTACACAGTACCAAGTTCTATTGATTTCTATCAGGGTCTCTACCTTCTCTCCCTCCTTTTCTTTTCTACCTTCTATCTTTATTACAATAGCCTTATAACCAGTCTCCCTCCAGTTCCTACCACAGTGGGTTTAATCACTTGGTAACATGGACCAATTTGAGTCACTCCAGGAAAAGGCACAGAAGCATGTATGCAAATATTTCTTATATAATTTGAAGCCTGTTCACAGACCCCTAGATTAATAACTTTGCTTTCCCCCCTGCCCCCAGATCTATCCCATACATCTCCTAAAACTCCTCTTTGATGATATTTCAAGGCTCAAAAACCTTTCGTGGTTTCCCACTGCCTAGTGAATGAAACAGATTCAGCACCCTGGCATTCCAGACCTTTCCTGCTTCTTTACTGTAAGTCCGCTATACAAATTCCAGATCCACGATCCTAACTAATAACTGGCATCCTTCAAATATGCTTTATGCTTTCTTTCTCACCACTGTGCTCTCGACACGAAATGTTATCTACCTCCAGCCTCTACCAATACACGAATCCAGCCTCTTTGCTTGAACAGACTTCATAACAGAACTCACTCCTCCTCCCACATACAGCCCATCCCAGCTTTGTCTTGTGTTAAAGAAATAAAAAGGAAACAACAGACCTCTTTCCTATGTTAAAATGAAAATAACCTTTCATTAGCATTTGTGGTATTTGAAGTAACAGGTAATGAATTTAATCTGATTCCACACACTCTCGCCTTTCTGCTTGACTTCCTTAGTGCACCATGTCACTTTGTCAGAGGATGGCACTCGGAACTGAGCGCAGTTCTCTCTGTTTGATAGCGACAGTGCTTTTGCCCCCTACAACAGCTTGAGCACAGGACAGAAGAGCAAGCGTCTTGTTGTGTTGGCGCTGTTCTGTCAGGGCTGCCCAAGGCTGATTAACTTTGTGGGCAACCACATGGCATCACTGAATCTATTAAGGTTGCAGGATGCTAAAACCCATAAGGTCTTTTTCACGTGTGCTGCATTCAAGCCAGGTTTCCTGAACTAAAGGCAGCATTTTACTTCCTCTTTATTCCACATTACTTTTTTTTTTTTTTTTTTTTTTGCGGTACGCAGGCCTCTCACTGCTGTGGCCTCTCCCGTTGCGGAGCACAGGCTCCGGGCGCGCAGGCTCAGCGGCCATGGCTCACGGGCCCAGCCGCTCCGCGGCATGTGGGATCTTCCCGGACCGGGGCACGAACCCGTGTCCCCTGCATCGGCAGGCGGACTCTCAACCACTGCGCCACCAGGGAAGCCCTCCACATTACTTTTTTATTAGAATCAGCCTACCAATATTCTTTGCCACCATGGATCCAATCTTCTAAGATATTACGTGTCCCTCCCAACCTCCTGGCATCAAAAATATGATTAATTTATCATCAGTGTCCCATTTCAGTTTAGTGATTAATATGTTGAATAGGGCAAGGATAAGTATCCTGTTAACTCCATTATATTCTTCCTCATCATCATTCTTCAAAAGTCCACACCACATTCTATTCTATCCAGGAGCAAGAGGGTCTTAACATTTAACGTTCATGAGAATCATCAAAGATGCTTGATAAAAATGTAAACTCCTGGGTCTTAGCTCCAAAGATTCAGTAGATCTGGGATAGGGGCCCAGAAATCTGGATTTTTAATAAGCTGAATGTATTGGGTTGGCCAAAATGTTCATTCGGGGTTTCCCGTAACATCTTACAAAAACACCCGAACGAACTTTTTGGCCAACCCAATACCTAATATTGCGGTGAAAAGACCACCCTTTAAAAATGGTGCTCTAAACTTTTTTTTGATCCCATATGTCTCCCTCCTCTGGGTTCCTGTAGCTGCATTAAAAACTCATGGTACCAAGGGTCCTATCCGTCTTATTCTCCAAGATATTTCTAGTGCATGGCACATTCCTGGGAACATTACAGGCTCAATAACTTTTTGTTAAGTTAATAAATGAATCTTTATTGTCTGTGCCATTCATGTAACACAGGACTATATTAAACCCACTGGTATATAGGTGAACTCTCAAACTCAATTATTACCGCAGAAATGACAAAGGCTATGTAAAATACAGATTTGTGTCTTCTGCAGCACCTTGAACATGGAATATTACTCCATAATATTTACCAAAATAGATAAGAGGAAGTGAATAGAGATTCTAGAAACAAAGATACATGAGAACTTGGCAAACAACACAGTTGACATAAACCAGCTGGTAAAGAATGGAATGTTTAGTTTTAAAAGGTACTGGGAAAACTAACTATCCATAAAGAAAAATATAAAATTAGGTCCCTTCCTTATACCATATACCATACACACAAAAAAAACTGTAAACAGATTAAAAATCTAAATAGGAAAAGCAAAATTGTAAATTTTTTTTGTAAAAAACTACCATCTTCATATGGGGCTAAAGAAGAATTTTTAAAATAAGATATACAAAGCTTTTATAAGACTTTAAAAATTGACACATTTAAATATATTAAAACATCTTCATAAGAAAGAAAACTTAAACTAGTGAAAGGACATGCCCCAGATTGAGAAAAGTTATTTGTCACACATAATAACAAAGATTCTGTACAAAGAATATATCCCAAAATATGTTTAAATTACAAAAGACAATCGAATAGAAAAATAAGCAAAGGATGTGAACAAATAATTCATGAAAGAGGAAGACACTAATCAGGAAAATAGAATTAAAAAGAAATCCGAAAACTCTAAGACTGGCAAAAATTGAAAATGTTGATGGTATCAAGTTGGGGTAGGGATGTGAGGAAACAGGAACTTACACATTGCTCTGATATAAACTGATACAGTTACTTTAGGACATAAGTTGGTAGTGTCTAGTAAAATTGAAATGGCACCCATACTCCAGGACCCAGCACAATGCTCCCACATGTCTGTACCAATGAGACACGTAATGGATATCTAATGCAACATTGTTTTTTAATAATGAAAGAATGGAAACCACCTAACCTTCCACCAGTAGGAGAATAAATAAACTGAGGTTGGTTTCGTCTTACAATAGGAGTTAACACTCATATGGCAGTTAAAATCTACATGGATGGATTGTAAATACATAATGAAGCCATGTATTTTCACATATGATAAAATACAAAACAAATTTTTGGTTGTAACAATTTTTCAACATTATGGTACATGTTTTACTTAAAACATTTTATGAGTACTTTTAAGTACACAGAATAGTGAAACCCCTTGTACTCATCACCTTGATTCAATAACTATCAATATTTGCTAAGCAATGGTATACATTTTTAAATACTAAAATTTATGCTGAGGAAATGGCCATTAGCCAGGGCCCACCAAAGAGCACAGGACAAGGAGAAAGGACCACTAGGTGCTAGTGCAGGTGCTGTCACCATAAGCAGTGTGACTCTGGTACACTGAATCTCTCTGCATATCTTCCCCTCTGAACTGGGAAAACTTCAGATTGGGCTGATAAAATGCCTGGGACAAACGGAAATAATCAGGATGCAACCTGACAGGTACAAATAGAGAAATCTAAAAGACACAGAACACCAAGAAGACCCAAAGGTTCTAAAATTCAAATCAAAACACCAAATCAAAACACTAAACCTGGACTCCCTATTCCTTACCATTCATAATCAAATAATCTGAGGTCTCTTCTAGCGATATGGGGATATGATTTCATCCTCAGATATGTTCTTGGGGGAAGCACAAACACAGCTGCCTCCCCTTCAAAAACCGATCTTGTCTTCTCCTTAACTCTAGAGTTTGCTTTAACACCAGGTAACAAGTAGCTTCCTGAGAGCTCTGTTCGCTCCTGATGTTACCCCCCTCACTTCCACAGTGCCGCTGGTAGAGACAAGGAAGGCCTACAGCCTGGCTCTGACACCCCAAGTTTCTATCATGCTGTAGAGCAGGAAGGGATTGGAAGAACTGGCAAATAAGAGCCAAACCGAGTTGTTTGGAAAGGTGGACACATACCTCTTGAAGCAGTGTGCTGCTGTGAGGACCCAGCAGCTACTCAGGAGTGTGGCCCCGCAAAGGAGTCTGCCATCTCCATGGGATGACTTGAGTCGGAGGGACACTTGCCAAGGCCAACCACCCCTAAGAAGAAAGTAAGCCACTCATCAATACCCACAAAAGGCCGAAAAGCAAGGACAGTCATCCAGCAAAACAAGGACTTAGAAGGCTTGCTGGTGGGAGGAAAGAAGTAAAAAGGGGACTCTAGGATGTAGACTCCCTTCCTACTTTGAGAATGAATATTCCTACAACTTTGAGCAGACCACCCTGAAGACTTGCCTATAGCATGTGTATGCATCCCACCAAATTCTGACATTTTTGGAAACAATCTGTGTCTTCTTTATATTTCATGATTTGAAGCATATTTTCTCCCTCACCTAAGCAGCCTGAAGAAGTTTTTTTTTGTTTTGGCTTGTGGGATCTTAGTTCCCCGACCAGGGATTGAACCCAGGCCACGGCAGAGAAAGCACCGAGTCCTAACCACTGGACCGCCAGGGAATTCCCCGGAAGAAGTATTTAATAAGCAAAGCACTGGTTTTTCACTAGTAAATTCAACAAATAAAAAAATTATATTAAAATGAGTCAAGTCCAAAACAAATATATTCTAAATTAAACTAATTTGTAGTTATACATTTTTTTCAGATTTCCTGTTAAATTAGTTTGTTTCTGCCACATAACTTTTCAGCAACCCAACTATCTCATAAATCAGGGGATAGTGATTTGAAGAACATGGTCTATATAAAGTAAATATAAGTCAAAGGACAGTGAAATTATCAGTGTAATCTGTATTTGAAGAACGTTTTACCTTAAAGAATTTTTCCCACCAATGATCCGCTTCTGCCGACGGTGCAGTAATCTCACACCACAAACAGAAAAGAGAGACTCTGAAGCAGAAAGAGGTTTTTAATTAAACTATCATATTGCTGATAGTGGGGTAAAGACACAAGTGACACATTCCTGATGCTTAGTGACACATTCCCCTGATGCTTCCTCTATTTTAAAGTGCTTTTTCTCTTCAAATTATAGGCTATTTTTCTTACAATAAAAATTAAACTTTTTTAAAAATTTATTTATTTTATTATATATATTATTTATTTTTGGCTGCATTGGGTCTTCACTGCTGCACATGGGCTTTCTGTAGTTGCGGCGAGCAAGGGCTATCGTTGCAGTGTGCAGGCTTCTCATTGCGGTGGCTTCTCTTGCTGCGGAGCATGGGCTCTAGGCACATGGGCTTCAGTAGTTGTGGCTCGTGGGCTCAGTAGTTGTGGCACATGGGCTTAGTTGCTCCGCAGCATGTGGGATCTTCCCAGACCAGGGATCGAGCCTGTGTCCCCTGCATTGGCAAGTGGATTCTTAACCACTGTGCCACCAGGGAAGTCCTATCTTATAATAAAAATTAAAAGTTGTTTTCTCATTTAACCAAGGCAACAATAATTTCACAAGTAGACAAGGAACTTTACGAGGTTTCCTACAATCAGCTCTGTAGAGGTTTCACAGGCTGCTGAATGATTTGGCCCTGTCTAGTACATCATCCTTGTGGTACCCACATCTCCTCCTCTGCTGATTATAGAGATTGTTCGGGAGTTCAGAAATATTAAACAAGAAAACTACAAAAGGCAACAATGCTCTGAATTATTTGATTTTCACAGACAACGCTCTTCCAAGCCACATACACAAATGTAACTCATAGGAGCAAAGCACATTCCCAGGATGAAATTCTGACATAAATTTACATTTACTCATATAGCATGTTAATATATGGAAAGGATTTACTAAGCCAATTTAAGTGGCAAATTGTATTTAAGGATATATATAGTCAAACTTCTCAAGATAACAGAATTCTGTCAAAAGCATAAAAAAAGAAGAGTTAAACTAAAAGTATATGAAAAGGTGGTGTATAAAAGAAGAGTAAATAAACTATGACTAGCTTTAAAAATAATTTTAGAAAGTAGGAGAATCTATATGGGGATACGCTGTTTCTTTGGTTAAGTACACGTGTATAAAGTATAGATATATACTGCTTTTCTATCTGTTTAAGAAGAGAAGGGTAGGAATTGTGCCAAGACCATGGAAGTCTAGTCAGCACTAATGTTCTCCCATAATAACCAGGTAGAAGGGAGCCCAATATGGAATCAGCACTAGTTATTTCTTCATGGAGAGAGAGGTTCAACAATGTGTACCAAGATCATTAATTTGTCAAAGGATCTCAGAGACATGCTGTCAAACCTTAATCCTCATCTCTTAGGTTATGAGTCCTCTACATGACACTGCAAATTATAAGATACCAGAAAAACAGAAGTTTCCAGTAATGTTCCAAGTCAGGTCAATGTATATAATGCCATGACAAGGAATGATGTAACACTAAGCAAGCAGAACTGGAAGTTTACATCATTCTGGAGTAAAGAAGAAGATTGCAAGAAAGCAAAATCTATTTAAAGCCATAAAACCCATTATTATAAAAAAATTATAAAGTAAAATGAAATTCATTTATAAAAGGATCCCATCAGATGACCAATAACCACTGGCTTGGGTTTGAATCACCTTATAGAAATTATTGGGTCTTGAGCCTCCACACAAAGTCAACAGGTTAATAATAAACCAGATTCAGTAATCCAGCTGGTCTAAGATGAAATTTTTTTTTTTTTTTTTGCGTTACGGGGGCCTCTCACTGTTGTGGCCTCTCCCGCTGAGGAGCACAGGCTCTGGACGCGCAGGCTCAGTGGCCATGGCTCACAGGCCCAGCCGCTCCGCGGCATGTGGGATCTTCCCGGACCGGGGCACGAATCCGTGTCCCCTGCATCAGCAGGCAGACTCTCAACCACTGTGCCACCAGGGAAGCCCTAAGATGAAATTTTTTAATTTCAGATATGGTAGCATTAAGACCATGGAAAGGTATCAAAATAAGCAGTGCTACACCTTTGGAAGGCATTAAAACAAATGTATTAATAATGAAGAAATAAATATGGTATTTCATATTTTAAAATAGGTTTACATAGAAATATGGTAGAACATTTTACAATTACTGAATTTTTATGCTTTTCTGCTGCTTAAGAAATTTTCCATAATCCAAAGAATTAATTATGTTCACTTTGTAACTGTAGTTTAAATTATTGGAGGGAATTTAATACATTAAATTATAGTCAATACTTAGGAAAAATTGGCTTACCAAATCATATTTATGTCATGTAATATATATGTGTGTATATATATTATATATATATAAAACAAAGCACAAAGGGTTATAAATATTCTTCTCCAGACTCAGAAGACCCTCAGATAGTGAAGAATCATATTAACAACATCCAATTTATTTATTGCATTGTCTTTAATGGTTATTAAAAGATGTTAGAAAAAGAGAATGCTCAGATACAGGTGCACTTGATTTTTTTTTAATTAATTAATTTATTTATGTATGGCTGTGTTGGGTCTTTGTTTCTGTGCGAGGGCTTTCTCTAGTTGTGGCAAGCGGGGGCCACTCTTTATCGTGGTGCGCGGGCCTCTCACTATCGTGGCCTCTCTTGTTGCGGAGCACAGGCTCCAGACACGCAGGCTCAGTAATTGTGGCTCACGGGCCCAGGTGCTCCACAGCATGTGGGATCTTCCCAGACCAGGGCTCGAACCCGTGTCCCCTGCATTAGCAGGCAGATTCTCAACCACTGTGCCACCAGGGAAGCCCTAGATGCACTTGATTTTAAGAAAATCTTAAGTATCAAACCATGGATTCTTAATCCACATAAATAAATGACTGTTCTTTTCATAAAACATAACCATAGTTTTCTCCAAAAGAGCTAGTTTTCCCCCTTATTCATTTAAAGCTGTATTTGTTTCATAAAAATTAAACTCAGAGCTTTTAAGAACTCTTCTATTTATATATGTATGACACATCCATTACTGTATTATACTAGAAGATTACTTCTATTTTCCTTACATTTTTATTTTTATTTAAATTTTATTTATTTATTTGGTTGTGCTGTGTCTTAGCTGCGGCAGGCGGTCTCCTTAGTTGCAGTTCACGGGCTCCCTAATTGCATCAGGCAGGCTCCTCAGCTGCAGTTCGCGGGCTCCTTATTTGCGGCATGTGAACTCTTAGTTGCAGCATGCATGTGGAATCTAGTTCACTGACCAGGGATTGAACCCGGGACCCCCACATTGGGAGCACGGAGTCCCATCCACAGCACCATGAGGGAAGTCCCCCCTTACATTTTTAAATTTCAGAGAGTAGAATCTACAAAAGATAATTTTCTTTTTTTTGCAATTAATTTTAAAAATTATCCTTGCTGTTTAAGATATTAATAAGAGTGGAAGAAGTGCCCTTCTCTGATTCATCTTTAAATTTTCATTTCTTCTTTTTATGAAGCAAATATAAATTCTGAATCTTCAAGAATACCAGCAAGTTTGATAGTTTTATTACATCCAGAGAAGGAACGGTTAGAAATGGCTAAGAATGTCAAAACGGGACAATCTCAGAGATTACAAAATCCTGTAAATCCACTCCTGCCCCTGAACCCTGCTCTCCCTTGTGAGTCCCATCCAGTAAAGTTTGTCAAGAACCACTGCCTCTAAATACAAGCAGAAGGAACAAGGGATTGAGTATATTCTTATGGAGGGGAGTTTCATTATCAAAGTACTGCTTAGAATAATGAAGTGTGGCTTTGTATTCTTTGACTTGTATAGGCCCCAGAAGGTTACGTACCTTTATTACTGTTACCTGATGCTTTCTTGTCAAAATAATCACAAATAACTCCTGCATCTTCACCGTGGCGGCAGTTGTGTCTTCCAATATCTTGTTTGATACAGTCAGCCAGGGACCTCTCGTTTCCTGTGCACTTCACATTATCCACGTGGATGGGTCCTTTTCCTTCCCCAAAATAAGCCATGGTTCTTGCTCTGGCAGGACCCCTGGAAACAGAGCATTCTTGAGGATGTGGAGAATCAGTCAAACATACAATTGAATAAATCACAACATATACCCTCATTCAATTATATTTCTTAACTCATACATTAAAACACTTATTTCATGACTGTCAAAAAAAAAAAAAAGCTTGAGCACGTAATAACTATACATTCTTTGTTTTCATATCTCAGAACTTCTTGATTACATCTTAGCTCCTACTAAGAAAGTCACATTTAATGGCATGTCAAAAATTTATGGTAGTCTTAAACTCTAGTTTAATCAGGAAAAAAAATCACCTCAAAATTTTCTACTCCCTTCCAGAGCATAATACTCTCTTAAAGTTGGTATAGTAAGACTTCCCTGGTGGTGCAGTGCTTAAGAATCCGCCTGCCAATGCAGGCGACACGGGTTTGAGCCCTGGTCTGGGAAGATCCCACATGCCGCGGAGCAACTAAGCCTGTGTGCCACAATTACTGAGCCTGTGCTCTAGAGCCTGCAAGCCACAACACCTGAGCCTGCGTGCCACAACTACTGAAGCCTGCGCACCTACAGCCTGTGCTCCACAAGAGAAGCCACCGCAACGAGAAGCCCGCGCACCGCAACGAAGAGTAGACCCCGCTCACTGCAACTAGAGAAAGCCCGCACGCAGCAATGAAGACCCAACGCAGCCAAAAATAAATAAAAATTAATAAAAAAGAAATTGGTACAGTATTTCCAAGAAAATTACGAGAATTAAATAATTACCTAGGGAGCTAAGAATTTTTAAAGCCTACTTTAGAAGTACAAAAGCACAATTTTTAACTGAGAAAGAGAACACCAGGAATCATGAATAGAAGGCAGACTTAATTTGGTATATCACTTTTCTTTGGTTTCTGTTTTTTTAAATAATATATTACTTCTTTTTAAATATCCAAATACAAAATCTTTTTAGTGAAATATTTCAAACTAACACCATATTCAAAACTCAGCTCCTGCTAAATTAGTGACATAAGAACGGAAAAGTTTTAAAGTTTGAATTATAGGAAAATTATCCTTATAACCTCAAGTTAGGGAAAGACTTATTAAACAAGACACAGATGTATACCTTAAATTAAAAGATTGATAAATTCAACAAAAATTAAATTAAGAATGCCACTTTACTAAAAAACACCCACAGGAAAGTGAAAAGATAAGTTTTAAAGTTGACGAATATATATATATATATGTTGGTGGATGCATTCTCTGATAGAGGGACATAGCATACAATATACAAATAACTCTCAAATTTCATTTATAGAATAAAAAACCAACAACCTAATAGAAAAACAGGCAAAAGACAGGTTTTAAATCAAAAGAAACTATCTTATTAAAAGTGACAATATGAACCAGATCTCTAACATTAAAATATTCTACTTAGTTAAGATAAGGTTATTATACTTTCCTTATAGTTATGCAAGGAACTCAGGCAAAGTAGTTTACTGATATGAATTATCTGAGGAATTTGCTTGAATAATCCTCTTTCATCAATGAGACCTGGCCTCACATGCTTGTAGTTGGCAGTACACTCATTTCAAAAATATACCCCATCATTTCTTCTGTATTGGTAACTGCTACTCTGACATTAATTGCAAATAAAAATAAGATTTAACCCATTAAAAATGCTTACAGTCATGGAAGATCAAACAGGTAACTCTAAAGTTACGCTTTTTTGAATCTGAATCGACATTTCTTCAAAGAAGATATACTCATGTCCAACAAACACATGAAAAGATGCTCAGCATCACTGATTATCAGGGAAATGCAAATCAAAACCACAGTGAGACACCACTCATGCCTACTAGGATGGCCATTGCCAAAGAGATGGACAATAAAGAGTGTTGGTGAAAAAAAAAACTTGTATCAATTTTGATAATTATATTTTTGTTGAAAATGTACAGTTTCCTAGATAATTGTTCATTTCATCTAGATTTGCAAATTCATTAGGTAAAAGTAGTTCATAGTATTTTACAATTTTTAACCCTCTGTGTATCTGTGCTTATATTCCTTTTCTTTTCTCTAATGTTTACTTGTATTCTCTCCTTCTTAATCAGAATTGTCAGGAATTATTTTATTAATCTTTTTAAAAAATGGAAATAATTGCTGATATGTGCATGCGTAATGTAGAGCAACTTAAAATTCAAATAGGTATACTTTGAAGAAAGTTAAAAACTAATAGCATCCTGAAACTAATATCCCAGATGATTCCCATCAGTTTTGGGTGTGAGGATGAGTAGAGATAGAAGGTAAATAACAGTATGCTAAATCTCTTAATGTATTTCAGGAAGGGGAAGTTACAAATAATTTTTGAAATTGGTAAGAAAATATGCCAGTATGTTTGCTAAAATTTTTTTCAAATTTCTAGTAAAACAACAAGAATGCTGAAATTCCAGACAACTAGAGAAAGGAAAGAAAGAAAATTGGATTGTTTGCAAATCAGAAAACCGAAGATTACACAAAGAACAGAAAATAAAGCATGATAAATAGCATAAAAGTAGATGACAGATGGAAGTAAACATGTAGAAAATAAAATTAGACTCATTAAATAAAACAAAAGGATGATTCCTTAGTAATTTACCAATCAATGCACAAACTAAAGAGAATGCACCATTTTAGATATATCAACAAGTAGAATTAGAGAACATTTTAACTAATGAAAGTACATAATTAAAGACATTTTCAATGATATAGTGAAATCTAATAAATTTTTTTTGACTTTTTAAAAAATAATTAAGGACTGTGTCACCTATAGAGACTTCTCACTGGACTACAAGCATGCAGTAATTCATAGCTAAGAATTCCAATGAGACAATAGGCTCTAATTCATTAGTCTTTAAACTGAGTATCAAGTGCTCCTGGGATTAGGTGATGACTTTCCAAGGGATATAAGGACTTTATGGGAACTGATATGCAGATCATCAAAACCCACGTGTATTCTCTCCTAAAACTGGTCTTGCTAAAGTCAAGGTCAACTTCTCTTTCAAAATTTCCCTTTTCCCACTGCACAAAACAAAGGTATATCTTTCACTCATCCCAAATCCAATCACAGTGCATTGCTCCAAGATTTAAAAGACTCTAAAGTGGCCAAAAGAACGATTCAAAATAAATTTTATCCAAGGACCAAAAACCCAACCCCTCAGTCTAGGAAATGGAAGCTTTGGTCAACTTTTCTTTCCTATGTTTAATACTTATTTATCAAATTTTATTTTTGTTGTTGTTTTTAATTAGTTGTGTACTAGAAATCATAAAATCCTGAGAGGAACTTGTCAGAAGAATTTAATTTCTCTCTTTCTCGCTCTCTCCATGTGTGTACACACACACACACACATACACACACACATACACACACATTTTTAAAAACATAGGACATTAGGATTCTGTGGGGAAAGACAACTTAAACCACAATTTCAAGGAGAAAAAGGAACTATGTAAAATTTGTGAAGGTCAAAAAAGAGCTTGCTCATGTATTTTTTAAATGAATGACAGAGTATCAAAGCACTATATTTATATTTTATTGGATATAATTAAGAGTGAAGTAACTGTTCTATTTTTAAATGTCATATACAAATATGCCAGAAATTAAATCCTTTGCAGCTATTTAAATGTAAGATAAAAATTAGATATACTTAACTTTAGGTCTCTACTAAGACAATAGGGGTACATCATTTTTTAAATTCTTTTAAGGGATACTACTCTAATAAATACACAGTTCAAAAACAATGTCATATTGAAATATATGCTAATGGATTCACACAAAGTTCAGATAGAATGGAATTTCCATCATGGCTATTTAGTCTTTCTTAATGAGGCTAACTGATAGCAACACATTCTCTCTCAACCCTCTAAAAACAATGTGCTCATATGCTAGACTTTGTCAGACATCATGTAATACATCATTAAAGAGTGCCTTTTACTTTCTGTTCACTCTAAGCATATCTATGTTAGTTACCATTCATGTTCCTGGTTTTTATTACTTCATTTCTGTTTCTCCCATTATGAAAAAGCTTTCTGATGCGACTTTGATTCTCAGTGTTTCCAAGGACTAATCCTCAAGTGTGATATAGCTGGCTGGGGGACAGTTCTCTGGAATTCTTATTAATAAAACTCAAGCCTTTTGACAGTTTCAAAGTTTTCTGGATTGATTTCTACAAATAAATTGCTTTATTAAAGACTTTTATTAATTCGAAGTAACATGGGGAAAAAAAAACCTGTTCTAATCACATACCTATTTACAATTATATATATGTTCTTATATGAAATTCCATCTCCCCTTGGTGGAAAATTATAAAAAGTTCAGGTGTATTTAGATTGATCAAATATCAAAACAATTTTCTTCTAAATACTATTTGATGGCAAATTGTAGCTTGTGCACTAGATGTCTGTCCAATTTGTCACAGTTACATTAAATTACTGAAATATGTGTTAAGAGGCTTTATTTTAAAAACAATTATGAAGTATGATCTTCCTTTAATGCTTTTCTTGATAATTGTTACAGAAATAGTATTGAAAATTGCTACAAACTTTGTTCACTTAATCTAGATTGTTCTTACCTAAATTCACCATTTGAGTTGAATGTAAAATGGACTAAATGATAAGTAAAAAGCAATGAAAAATTTAGAAAGAAATCAAAGTGAAAATGCATTGATGAATATTCTTACAAATTTTTTTCTCCTTAAACATGACTTAGACACACAATTCAAGGATCAAATTTGACCTTTTCTTTCATATTTTCCTTCATATTTCCAAAGGTAACACTAGGTTTCTTGGATCACCTCTACCAAAAAAATAAAAGTAAGCCAAAAAACCAGTCTCAAGCAGTATATACTTTAATGGCTGATTTTAGGTAAGGAAATTCACTGGGTATGTAATGTAAGAACAATAATGTATATATGTGTGTATATATATATATATATACATTTTTTTTCAAATGGAAAACGAAATGTTAGAAATGTAGTGAGCAAAGGAAACTTAAATTGTTGACTGAATTCATCTAGGCATCTAATGTAGATGCTTCCTCCCTTCCTCTATTACCCCATATTTTGAAAGCTGAAAATATGTCACATACCACCAATTTTGAATACTGAAAATCTATATTACAAATAATGGACCCACTAACCATAGGACAACTGGAATTGCAACTAGGTCCAAAACTGAACCGTAAATTGAAGTAGTATCTGAGTAACCAAAAACAAACTCTGACTTAAAACTTCAGGGAAAAAAAAAAAAAAAACACTTGAACTTTTATCAAAATAGAAATAATTTTAAAAATAAAAATGTATTCTGCATAGGAATAACCAGTTAAATTTATCAATATTTAGGATACACATAGATGTGTAATTAAGGATATATTTTAAAATCCAAACCACTATTAGTAATCCAATATAAGCGAGGCAAATTATGTATATTAGCTTAAATTTCATGACCCTCTAAACTGTAACATGTTCCATATATTTGCAACTCCAAAATCAATCAGCCCTTTCACAGTCATTTGCAGACATGCGTAAAGTCTCAAAAAATTTGAGTTGCCCAGCTGAGGTCTCACAAGGAGATAAACTGCCTTTCTAGTTCAGCTCTCAAACTGGAAATAAGTGTCCTTTCTCACCTCATTTAGTGCCACATTTTTCGTGCTATAACTCATGCCTGAACGAAGCCCATTTAACACACTTATATTCTCTGTAAGGCATATCACAGCATTCCTTCATTCAAGAATGTTAGACAGCACTTCAGCAAAATTCTTGGGGACCATTTGAAACAGGGAAATCATCAACAAAAAGGTACAGAAATGGAAAAAAAAAAAGCACTCGGAGACTGCAAAAAGGGCAATTGTTTGCAAGCACGAGAGCTAAAACAAGAAGGCAGAACATGGCTTGGTTCAACCTCAGCTCTAGAAGCAATGGCTCAGTATTTTCTAACTTGATGTTCACAGTGACTTTAAAGAATGTAACTACTGCAAATAACAAGAACCAACTGTAATTTCAGTAACAGTAGAATCCCTTATAAGGCTACTGTGTTACGACATAAATCACAGAGAAAAGGTTAACACCTTTGGCTGACAGAAGCAGTAGAATGAATAGTCAAGAGTTATTAGACTATTTGTTACTAGATAAAAGCTACGTTTCTTAAGTAACATAATGTATATTTCTTGTGAGAAAATAGAAAAATTTAAAGAGACTCTACTTCGTATTTCTTTATAATTCTGAATCAAATAAGCATGCTGCCAGTATTTTCAATTGAATCACAGAAGTTAATTTTAGGCAAGAACAAGGATAAAAAATCAGAAATTTTCATCAGATGGACATCCCAAATAGAGTTAGGTTTTCCTTACTTGTAGCCAAGCTGTCGACAGATCACAGTTGCATCCTTATCAGTCCACCCATCATCACAAATTGTTCCCCACTGGCCATTTATAAAAACCTCCACTCGTCCTTCTTTCTTATTTTCTCCATCCATCAGTCTGATTGGAAAACCTAAGTCATGATTCAAAAGTATTAGAAAAGCCAAAACAAGCAAACTGATACTAAAGCATGAGAGACTTTATAAAGTACTATTTGTTTGTAAAAGGAGCTAAAAATCAGCTGGGCAATGAGAGAGAGAGAGAGAGAGAGAGAGAGAGAGAGAGGAGAGATACCAATTTTTTTAAAAAACTGTATCTACTTTGGCAATATCTTCTGTAGCCTTGAAGTCAGAGTGCTGATCCTGTCTAACTTTGTATCCCCAACACTTGGAGCGGTGCTTGGCATTACAGTGTATAGAGTACATGTAATAGCTGTTTGTTGAAGAAATGAATATATATCACTGTAAAATCGTGGATTATTTTATTACCACTAACTTCTAGTTAGTAAAAGACATTAACTTGGAGTTGTTTTTGTTCTACACCTACTCACTTATCCATGAACACACCTAGAAATTTATACTCCAAAGCTAGGATTTTTAGGAAGGATTTTCAGATATACCTTTGCATGCATGAGTAACTTGAATGATGGAAGAGAAAAAAAAAAGGCAAGCACAAGGACAATTTCTATCTCAGCCCTCCTATTTACTATGGATTCCAAAGGAAGGGCTTAAATCATAAAAATTATTAAGATGTAAAAGTTGAGAAACTGACCTCTAGCAAATTGGGATTTATCTAAATTATGCAAATAAAGTGGTTTATAGAGTCTTTCACACATCTCTATCAACACCAGTAAATATGGTCTTGTTTAATCAAAAGCCCTCACTATGGCTTGCATACTGCCAGGGGTTGAATTGTGAAGTCATTAGAGGCGGCTCTAATCCAATTTGTGCACAGAAATATACAGAAGGAAGACAGAGTGAAGAGACATAGGATAAAATGGCCACCTGTAAGCCAAGGTGAGAGGTCTTGAACAGATCTTTCCCTCCCTGCCCTCAGAAGGAACCAACCTCTGTGGACAACCTCAGTTTTGGACTTCTAGATTCCAGAAGTGTGAGACAATAAATATCTGTTGTTTCAGCCACCCGTATGTGATACTTGATTACAGTAATATACATACTTTAGATTACCTAGTTACTAGAAGTGTCTCCAGCTTCCGAGCCCTTAAGATTGACTGATAAGGATTTAGGGAATACCATCAAACACAGTGAAATTAGCAGAACCAAGGAGGTGAAGTAAGCAGCTAATGAACAGAGTATCATTCTATATGTGTTTAAACCAACATATGTAATCACTAGACAACATTTGTTAACTGAAGGAAAATACTGTTTGCAAGATGGACACATCCTACTTTGATTCGTCTGATTCTTCTTTGTTGCCCCCAGAGTTGCTGGCTCTCTAATTTCTGTACCTGATCATACTTCGTGGAACAGGCATCACAGCAGAATCAACATAGCAAAGTCAAAATCAACAAATGTTTGTGAAGTGCCTACTCTATGCACTGCTTACATTAGCTGAAAATCTTGGTGTTTTAGGTGTGTCACAAAACACAGTGTATTTGAAACTTAACATTTCTTATTATTGTATCTGAAATTTGGGGATTCTCTGCAAGAGGAGCAAGGCCAAAAAGTGATTCTCAATGAAAAAATTTAAACAGATGAAATTCTTAAATTTTTCAATTTTTACATTTTTTAGATCTTTGGTACAAAATTAAGAAATCATATGTACATGGAATTAGACCTCCACATTCCACCCTAGTTGTTTTATGGGCAGCTTTTCACATACCATAAAAATAAAAATGATAAAGTGTTTTTAAAGCCTAAGTTGCATACTTTGTAAAAATAATAATACAGTATTCTTAACCTAATTTTAGCCATCCATTTTATAAAATCATTGGATTTTCAATGCCTGAAGGGAAACTGAATGACAGAAGCCATTCTATCAATACCACCCTACCGCTTAAGTTCTATCTGTTATGGCAATAATAATATACATGCTTTATTTCTAAAATCTTAAATAAATATAAAATGCTTGGGAAAACTAAACAGTCCTGTGGGTATACAGCATCTTTAATTATATACCTCAAACTCTGATCACAGTAGAATTTTCTTTATTTCAATTTTCCTGTAACACTGATTTAATATATTATCTTAAGAAAATAATATTTTTCCTAGAAAAAAGATAAAATCTAGCATAATTAAATTAAAAGTCAAACTTTATTTGAGTAAGAGACACTCTCACTGTGAAAGAAATCTCTGCTAAGATTTAATACTCTAAACTTTAGAATTAAAGCAGTATTAAAATGAGAAATCTACATATTGACCATCCCACAAATTTCCCCCAATTCACATAGGCATTAACTGCATTCTTACTAAAATTACTTTTACTGACCTAGAATATTGCTTTTGAGCATTCCATCTACCACACACCCAAAATTAGAAAGTGTCTATTGAACTACTACTAATTTTGAGAAAAGTTTCATTCACATTTAAAGTTAAGGTCCACAAGTTACCCTTCAAATAGTTGAAAACTGTAATAGTCTAATAGCTCTTATCACAGTGCCAAGGAAGTAAAAAAATCTCAATTGTTTTTAAAATGCTGTTGTTTATACCACTATTCCATGATCTCCTCTTTTTGTTATGCAGTCCTTTTTGATAAGTGGGAAAGTAATGATCTCTTTGGATGAATAAATGGTAATCTGATTCTATTCCAAAAGGATAATTTGGCTCAGATATAATATCCTTTGAACAAATGAATGGTTAATAGATATATTACCAAAATTAGGACCAAAGGATTCATAATAATGATCCCATATTTTATTAATAATTATCACCTTCGGAAAATTAAAGATTTTTAGGGGAACTGAAAGGATTAGATGTCCTAACTGTATGTGTTTCATCACCTGGAACACTGATGGAATGTGCCTGAACATATCACTCCATGATCCAAATACCCGCTCTCTGGGGCTAAGAGGATCCAGTTCTAGCAAATAGGCTCTATCTCCCCCAACCACATGCAATGATTCATCACATAATCCTGGGAGGATCATAAATCCTTTATAAGAAGAAAGGAGCAAGGGAAGAGAACAAACAAAAAGAAACAAAATTGAAAATATGACCCATAAGGGATGGGGTAAAAGGCTGTATTTCTACCTGGTGTAATGCTAGATTAGTGCAGTGAGTCACTATGATCTCACAGGATAGAGTACAATGAGGAATCAACCACGTACCTTGACAAACTTAAGTACACAAAACAGTTAATACTGTGGGATTCAACACATTCCATTATTTTATAATGTGAAGATTCCAGCTTCACAGTCTCAAAACAGAAGGATACAAAAAGGGCTGATTCAAGCCTGAGGTGAAACTTAAGAACCACCTGTGGTTATTTTAACATCTATGCACCAAAAAATACATGTATAGATACAAATAGAGCTATGGTAGAGTCCTGGCATGTCTTTTAAATATGTCCCTCTATATTTTTCATTCATATTTATTCTGCTCTCCTTGTTGGACGTTAAGTCTGTCAAGGATATATAGTTATTTGCTCTCTGCTCACAAAAGGACCTTCATCTACAAATATTTAAGACTGTTAGATGAGCTAGGTACCTTTTATCCGACCGTAAGTCTGAAGAAATTTGGAACTAGGGAGTAATAAAGGACACTAATGGATTTTTAGTAACAGGGTATCTTAGGAAGATAGGTGGGCTATTTACTCCAATGAATCCACCTATGAGCCCAGTGAGAAACTTGAAAGATCTCGGTTAGGACAGAGCAAAGGCTGGTTGGTAACCAATGATCGACAAGGCCTCAGGACTAAAGAAGAAATGAATCATGGAGGGTGGGAAAGAGACCTATTGTTTTGTTCTGATTTATTTTTAATCCTTTTTCAAATAGTTCATTAGAATTCAAGGTAAATGAGAAGCAGAATAGGTGACTAATCAGTTGTGGAATGGACATCGTGACTTCTTTAATCCATCTTTCAGATACATGAGAAATTTAGGCTTACAGGTAAAGAAAAATTAGGAGTAGAAATTTATAACATTGGTGGAAAGACTCAAAAGACTATTTTTCTCTGAATGCAAATTACTAAAAATTAGAGCATTTGGGGAAACAGACAAAAAAAAGAAAAATAGACAAAGATGAGAAATGCTTCACATTCCAGACCAGTGGATAGAGGTGTAGTGGCTACTGAAATATGGATACTCAAGAGCTGTGGCAGGACCTCACCCAGAGACAGTCTGTGTCCATCCCTGCCAGGGTAGCAGGAGACAGCAACATCTTCCCGATGGCTGCAGTCATGCCTTTCCCAGGGTCTCCGAGAACACTGAAGGAAACTGGTTTCCTTTCCTGAGCAGTTGACATCATCCAACCATATGGACCCTGTGCTTTCTTCAAAGTGGTTTGCAGAGGCTTGTTTGCCATATCTGTGGCAATAAAATAAACACTGTGCATAGAACTTTTGTCTCTTGTTTCAAGGAACCATAAAACATAAAACAAACAACCTAATTAAGTGGCATGACTTCAGAGGGTAAGTATTTGTTCTTTCTCCTATCTTGAGAACTCAGTTCTCAGAGCAGTAAAAAAATCTGCTAAATCTCCATCACATATTTTGATCATCTTAACAATGTTGGTTAACTAATCCACTAGTTAACTAACAATGTTTGCTTAACTAGTGGATAATTAATCCTTTTTTCCCAACCATTCTTGTGTTTTGTCTACAATTTAACCCACCAACCACAGAGAATGCAGACAGAGATAAACCTCAAATTCCTGACCATGGAAATAACACAGTGGACCAGAAAGTAAGAATGTGTGTCTTATATCAGCCTCTGAAGAGCCATCAAAGCTCATTTGATTTCATTAGCTTCTCTAGGCCTCTTTGGTATCCTCTCTTCCAAAATAAAAAGTGTGTATTAGTTCAGTGATTTCTCAAGCACCATTTTCAAACCATGATGAAACTTGGATTTCAGCCCATCAAAATCAGATTAATGGCAATGTTCTTAGCTTTTCATAAGGTTACATAAATCTGATTTTTAAGATTTTTATAAATATATTTGTGTTTCAGTTGACTTTATTTGTAACACTGCACTACAAAAAATCTTAAATGTATTAATAGAAATAGGAAAGATCTGCAAAATTAAAAATTGGTAACTAAGTCAGTCTCTACCTTCATTCATCCTCCCCTCAATTTTGTTTTCTTTTGTTCTGTAGAATACAAACAAATCTCCAGAAATTCCTGGGCTAAAAGATATTTGAAGTGTCTTTCAGTTCTCGGTCTATATAATTAAACTTTTACTCATAAATTTTATGTCAGTCACTTCCACCACTGAATTTTTATTATTTCTGTACTAAGAATATGAAGAGATCTTTATGTTTGAAAGATGAACTTTCCTAATTGTTTCCCCATGAATTTTCCTAATTGTTTTACCATGCACTTATTTATTAAATTTATTTAACAAGATAAACATTTCAATAAATTAAAACAATGCAACTTTGAATGAGTCATTCTAAGACTTCTATTGTGCTGACTAATCAAGTCTTAGATAGAAAAGTAATTATCCCTAATCCCATATTGCTATCACTTTCAACTTATACCATGTTTCCACAAAATGCATCAATGTGATTACCATCTGTCCATATCAACTATATAACAGACAGCAGGAGGTCACTTTACTTTAGGATTTCATTTGTATGAAGAAACCCAGAGTTCACCCTTTCTCATTCCAAAGGAGTATTTTCTTTCAGAAACTCCTCCATAAACTAAAATGTAAACATAGCACATGCTTATTCTACCTTCTAACACATTTAGAACTTTTAACAAATATTGAGAACATTTTTAAAACCATTAAGTTCTGATACTTTGTATATGCAAGAAAAACTGAATGTATTTGTGAAACAAAATAAATAAAATATGGAAAAATAAATCAGTCACTCAATTGTTTTAATTAATAAGGAAAAATATGAAAATAGTAAATAATAGTATTTTTGAATCTTTCTAAGTTTGTGACAACAGGATACAGTTCTAAGACTAACAGAGATTTGCTCAGATGAAATGATATTTTTGAGTAATTCTTATTAATTAAACAACAATATTTATTTGGCTGGCATGTCATACCCCTTGACCTGACAATTATATAATAATAACTGCACTGCCCATGAAAATTCAAAATATTAGTCAATAACATGCATCTATATCTTCAAGATGTCATTATTTATAACAGGAAAAATTAAGCTAATCTAAATATTAAGTAAATTATAGTATGAACATTCAATAGTTATTATGTTATTAAAAATTATGACTGTAATAATATAAAAGTAAAAAACATGAATAGAAAAATTACATATCTACTACTAGAGCTGTTATAAAGTTATACACACAAGTTATAATAATGATGGTGTAAGAATGGAAAAATGAGGGGTATTTTTTTTTTAAGGGGTAGATTTTTATTTTCTTTATTTTCCAAACTTTCTCTAAAATTTTATATTACTTTTTACAAACTTAAAAATATACGTTTAAACATGGTCATACCTAGCTTGAATGAAAACATATTTTTAAGGTTTAATAAATATTTTCAATTAGCTCTATCTCAAGCTGAAATGAAATAATTTTGCTCATTTTTTCAAGCATGAGACAATTACTTCAAGCATGACACAGAAATATGGAAAACAAGAAAGAATGGGCATTCATGGGTTTCATTCAGATATTAGCTCAAAGGCATCATTTGCAGTTACTTCAACCAACTTAAGTCTTTACTCTGGAATGCATTATGTGTGTGACATGAAATGTATCGCCCAAAGTGTGATACTCAGTTTTTAAGAGAGTGAGGTCAAGGGTGAGTTCTAAAGGTCATCTCATGACAAGAAAGCTGTTTTTCTCAAATAAAAGTGATAATTATCATCACATTCTGAGAAAGGAAATAATGTAATACCAAAGCATTTGACACTGGACTTCTCTGCAATTTTAGATACAGTGATGTCAGTACTAACAACATCCAATAGTAGTGAAGCATCAGAATAAAACTGAGCATTCAAAGCATACAGTCTTACTTGAAAAGACACAATGAGACCTAAAAGTCATCCATGGCTCCATTATTCAAGAAGAGGGGTGCGACTTCCCTGGTGGCGCAGTGGTTAAGAATCCACCTGCCAGTACAGGGGACACGGGTTTGAGTCCTGGTGCGGGAAGATCCCACATGCCGTGGAGCAACTAAGCCTGCGAGCCACAACTGCTGAGCCTGCGTGCCACAACTACTGAAGCCCGTGTGCCTAGAGCCTGTGCTCTGCAACAAGAGAAGCCACAGCAGTGAGAAGCCCGCGCCCCGCAACAAAGAGTAGCCCCCGTTCGCTGCAACTAGAGAAAAGCCCACGTGCAGCAAGGAAGACCCAATGCAGCCAAATAAATAAATAAATGTATAACAAAAAGAAGAGGGGTGGTGGCAGGAAAGGCAAATGAGATAAACAGCAAGATATGGTTATTCATCATCAAAGAAAATGTTATTGGTTTTTTTGTTGTTGAATTTCCATATAGAGAAGGTAGATAAGGTAGGTAGGAAGGTAGGTAGAATAGATAGGTAGATAATCATTGTGAACATATATTTTTAGTATTATAGAAATTTCAAGTAAGGATTACAAAATGAGACTCTTAAAAATATAACTTGGCATTTAGCTGCCTCCTGTCAATGGATCTTACTTAAATCCCAGCTGTCGGCAAACCACATATGTATTCAGCTCAGTCCAGCCGTCATCACAGACAGTGCCCCACTGTCCCCTGTAATACACCTCCAGGCGACCCTCATGGTTGCCTTTACCACCTGCAAGTCTGATGACTCCATCTGTGACAAGAAGGAGACATAGAGACTAATCAAATAATTATGAAAAAAGGTAGAACAACATTTTAATTGCACGAGAAATATCACCCTACTCAGATCTCTCTCTAGGCCTTTCGTTAAACTTCCATTAGAACTGTGCTCAATGACCTGAGGTCACTGGATTGTTTCTGGAGTAAAAGTCATAACACATATCTGTCCTAACAAAATAGTCTTTCCTTTTTATTTGTACTCCTATTTCTAAGTAGAAAAACGTATTCTGATATAACTCCAAAGTAGTTATTCAGATTTTTCCAGATTAAATCATATTTGGGAAATTTCCTATGGCTTCAATCTCCTTAAGTATGAGCAGTATTAGTCATTTAAATTTAAAAGTTAAAAAAAATAGTAACTTGGAAATAGTTCAAAAATTTAACTGTGAATGAAAAAATATTGTAATATGGAGACAGAAAAGGCTATTCTGGTTTAAGAGTGATCTATCATATCAAGGCATTTATTATTCCTTAGGCATTCGTAAGTTACAAAACTGGGGTTCATGTTTTCCCTTTGTTCTTTTGTCAATAATACAAATCTGAATTTGAACCTTGTGAATTCAATGAATAATTAATTCCCAGAGAATTCCATAAAAAGCTTCTAAGCAGATACACAATACAATACATTTATTCCCAAAAAAGTATATTAAAAAGCTATTTCCATCCAAAATAATCCAAACACCACCCCCACCAAATGAAACATAAATAATCTTGGGTAAAAGTCATACTTCTCATGACTTTCTGGGATCTTTTAAAGTAAATGAAGGTCTCCTAGCAACAGAATCACTTACAAATGTAAAACTTCACCGTCTACAAGGCACTGTTACACCTATTATCTCATCTGACCATCTCAGAAACATTACAAGACTATCCTCATGTGAAAGAGGAAAAAATGGAGGGTCAAAAGAATGAAGTGCTCTGGCTTACAATCTGGTGTAAATTTTATATTTCTATTGTGTATAAATGTGTTATTCTAATAAAAACAACAGTGTGTATAGAACTATGTAAATAAAAAAGTAGAACTTCAGCATTTCACAGTCCCTAAGAAGTGTTTCATTTGATTTTTTTAAAGAAAGATTAAAGCCCCCAATTTTTTTCTTCAAGCTCTTTTTACTATAGAAACAACAGATTTGTGATGACCCAACTTCTCTTGCCTCTCCATTTCCCTCTTCTTCCCCCCAAACATATAAGTACATACACTTGCACTCAGAAATGTCCTTCTTGCAACACAAGACATATCTTGACAAGCATGCTGTGATTTGGAATAGTCTGAATATTGAACACAGCAAAGGTAACTTGGTTCTTTAATAGTGTGCTTTAATCAACAATCCCATCGACATGGTTTTACCAGCTACAACATATTCCTAGAATCCAGATAGGTTAATGTATGAATGGACTAAATATAGAATTATAATACCTAACACATGAAATTTATCAATGGACACTGATTTTGACTACTGGGTACTATATATTGCAACAAGATCATATTTTCCCACCTAGCTTTATAGGACTGTATAACTTGCAACTGAAAAATTCAGAAATATCTATGAATGAGATAGCATTTTAATATATCACTTGTATTACCTTTTTTTAAAGTTTTATTTGGGGGCTTTGTTTGTAAGCTCATTTAGTAATATCAGCTAAATTGAGGAGAAGGGAAGGTAAGCCCAAATGGTGCTGGGGGCAAGAGTTGGTTAAGATTAATGGGGTGAAGCTCTTACCTGTTAGAGGGGTACAGGACACTCCAGCATCTTCTTTATGGCCACAATTATGCTCTCCCCAGGAACTCTTTGGACACTGCTCAATAGAAAGCTCATTCCCAGTGCAGCGTACTTCATCCAACATCACTGGGCCAGATCCTTCCCCAAAATATGCCTGATTCCATGCTTTGGCAATGCCGCTGAACAAACATAAGAACATAAGTCAGACCAAAGGTTGGTCTGACTTTTTTCTTTTGCCCCTGGCAAAGGTAAAATTATGATTAATTCATAATTTCCCTTATCAATTCACTCCATAGGTCACACATGATGTGCTCTATTTCTTTTTTGTTTGCTTGTTTGTTGATCTTTATATTTTCAGCTATCACAAATCTTTCCAAGACTGCTAGTTATTCTCCAATATTTACTCCCCTTTTCTTCATTAGTAATGGAACCTCAGAGTTTGAGGAGGACAATGGCTATCCAGAATAAAGACCACATTTCCCACCCTCCCTTCCTTAGAGTGAAGTTTGTTTGTTTGTTTGTTTGTTTTAAAATATGCATAACATAAAATTTACCATTTTAACCATTTTTAAGTGTACAGTTCAGTGGCACTAAGTACCTTCACCTTGTTGTGCAACTATCACTAGCATCCATCTCCAGAACTTTTTAATCATCCCAAATTGAAGCTCTGTACTCATTTTATATGACTACGTTTTGACCAATAACATTTAGGTAAAAGTGTCATGTATCACTTCCAGGAAGTATCCTTGTCCCACTTCCTCCTTCCTGCTGACTGTTAGGCAGAGGTGATGGCTAGAGCTTGAGAAGCTATCTTGGTCCACAAGGTGCCACACTGAGAATGAAAGAACTGCAAGCAAGAAAGAGACTGGGGCCCTGATGACTGTGGAACCACCATACCAGCCTTGAGCTATCTCTGGTCTCTTGAGAGAGAAGTAAACTCTTGTCTTGTTTAAGCCACTGTTATCTTCAGTTCTCTGTTACTCATGGCCAAATATCTCTTCACTCAAATTTATTTGACTAAATTTACTTCTCCCACAATTCAACGTGACACCATCTTCTAGAACCCCAGATTTAAATGAAGATCACGATTGCCTGTCAAAATGGTTAATGACTTCAGAAATTGCATCTTCAGCTGCGTTTAGCCTTTTAATTTTTAGACTAGAGCATTTATACTTGCAGTTTGTTTTTCAATGATTCTGCATCTATTCCCCATTATTTAAGTTGCCCTTTTCTTATAACATTATAACTATCTTAAGAATTTACAACCAAAACAAGAATATAATTTTTATATATGTAATTCAAATTTTACTGTCCAGAAATAAGGTTTTATCGGAACAAAGGCACACTGATTCCCAACTTACTGTCTGTGGCTGCTTTTGCACTACACAAAAGCTCAGTTGAGTAGTTGGAAAGTCTAAAATACTCAATATCTGGCCCTTTACAGAAAAAGTTTGTTGACCCTTGCTCTAGAGGAAAGAGATTAATGAAAGCAAATATGGAAACTGATTTAGAGAACACTGAAAGTTGGAGAACAGAGGAGGAGGAGACAGGATGACTAATGCAGGTCATGGGGAAGCCAGATAGGAAAGCTTTGGAGAAAGGCAGATTAACAGCCTCCTTGGATCTTTGCCCTGGGATAAATGCTAGGAAAGAAAAAGATCTGTTAAAGAAAATTTCAATGGGTATAATTCACTGAGCCAAGATTAGGTGCTATAAGAAAACCAGGGACCAATATGAGAGAATATAAAATTTGATCCCAAACTCATAACAGAAACAAAAAATAAACTCCAGATGGTTTAAAGACCTAAAGGGAAGGGAAGGAGGGAAGGAAAGGAAAGGAGAAGGGAGGGAAGGGGAGGGAAAGAAAGGGGAAGGGAGGGAAGGAGGAAGGAAGGAAGATGGCTAAAAAGTAACATAATGAAATAAGAAGGACACAGTTATTATAACCTTGGTAATAAGAGAATTTCCTGAGCAAGATAAAAAATAAAAAACCCAGAAGTCAGAAAACAAAGACTAAAAAAGTTAAATTTAATCACATATAAATTTGAACTACTGTATAGCAAAATACACCATGATCAGTCAAAAGGCAGACAAGCTGGAGGATATATTTGTAAAATGTAACCACAATCAAAGAAACAAACACTCCTAGAAATAAATAATAACTTATTATTATCATAATGAAAGACAAAATGACCAACATAAAAAAACAGGGCAAAGGAGAGGAACAGGCTATTTACAGAAGAAGAAATACCCATGGCCACTGACCATATGGTAAGATGCTCAACCTTACAATGGTCAAATTAAAACAATAAGAATGCATTCTTACATATCCTTAATATCATTTTCATTAAATATTTAGGCTAAAAGTTTACAAACTAAAGCCTTTTTATTCTCACGAAAAAAATAACAAACCAAGCCTAAAATATTTGTTAGTTGGGAGTGACTTGAGATGGGCTGGACAGAGTAACTGAAATATATTGTATTTCAAATATGTTAAAGATTATGTGATAGAGGTCCTAGGAAAAAACAAAAGGCCTGATTAACTGCCTCTGAACTGTGTCCCTTCCTTAAGGGAGGACACAGGATGGGAGAGCAGAAGCCCCAAACAGTGACTCTGGGGAAAGTCATCTATGTTATAATGCAGTCTTTTTTTTTTTTTAATATTTGGCTGCATTGGGTCTTCCTTGCTGCACGTGGGCTTTTCTCTACTTGCAGTGAGAGGGGGCTACTCCGTTGCAGTGTGCGGGCTTCTCACTGCGGTGGCTTCTCGTTGCGGAGCATGGGCTCTAGGCATGCAGGCTTCAGTAGTTGCGGCACGCAGGCTCCGTAGTTCTGGCTTGTGGGCTCTAGAGTGCAGGCGCAGTAGTTGTGGTGCATGGGCTTAGTTGCTCCGCAGCATGTGGGTTCTTCCCGGACCAGGGCTCGAACTCATGTCCCCTGCATTGGCAGGTGGATTCTTAACCACTGTGCCACCAGGGAAGTCCTATAATGCAGTCTTAAAACACCATTTGGGTATTTTATTTTCTTCCTTATATATTTCCATATTTTCCATTATTTACAAACATTATTTTAATGATCACAGAAATGTTTAATTAAAATAAACTAATCAGAAAAACTAATATAATAAATTCAAGAACCAAAAAAGAAACTGACTAGGAAACTATGATGTAAAACAAAGTAGGTTTCCTAGCTAATTTTTGAGTCTATTAAAATTAAGATTATAATATTTATAAATACACACATTCCTTCAGCCAGGCACTAGTATTTCCTGGTGCCCTGGACTGTGCTGGCTCTCAGGGGAATACCAAAGAAATTGATGACTCTGCCCTTCAAGAGACCGTGCAATACTAGGGAAACAACATAAAACTCATGGGTTGGGGGCTTCCCTGGTGGCGCAGTGGTTGAGAACCTGCCTGCCAATGCAGGGGACACGCGTTCGTGCCCCGGTCCGGGAAGATCCCACATGCCGCGGGGCAACTAGGCCCGTGAGCCACAACTACTGAGCCTGCGCATCTGGAGCCTGTGCTCCACAACAAGAGAGGCCACGACAATGAGAGGCCCGCGCACCGCGATGAAGAGTGGCCCCTGCTCGCCACAACTAGAGAAAGCCCTCGCACGGAAACAAAGACCCAACACAGCCAAAAATAAATAAATAAAATTAAAAAAAAAAAAACAAAAAAAACTCCTGGGTTGTTAAAGGCAAATAAGTGTTATGTGAATTCGATAAAGCTGTGTATTCTCTGCCCTTCCTTTATGGAAATTATGTCCACACCAGCCCCGGCAGTTCATTTGTAGTAATAGTCCCAGTGTTACCTACTCTCTTACCCTCTGACCGCAGAATAAATTTGTGGGGTTCTCTGATATAATACACGGAGTTATTACGTTATTTTCTGTAAAGCTGTTTGACCTACATAGCAGCAATCCCCAATAAACACTGAATTGATTCTATGTCTGATCATTACCCAAAACATTCCTAAACCTACTTAGCTAATCTGACTGTACTCATATAAAGTTTGTTTGTTTTCCATAGAAAAAAAGCAGCAAATAAATAGTACCATCTGACTAACTCAATCCCCAGGCTTAGCCACTACTTTGAATAGACACAGAATAGAGTCAGGCAATTCTATCGTGCAAGATAATTACTTGTTAGGTTATAAAAGATTGGTCCTCTGACTGCAAATATCAGTTTGTGGCACTTGTAACATATGGATGAAAAAAAGCTCATTTTTAATGATCAAATAGCCTATATTTCTCCCTGGAAAACAACCCCCTCCGTCTCCAGTTATGATATTTGAAGTACGCTGAATGATTACAGCATGCCAGACACTGGTCTAACAGCTTTATACGTATTAACTCTTTGAATCCTCCCTACAAACCCATGATGTTATTATCCCTAATTTACAAATGAGGAAACTGAGGTCCAGAAGTTAATAATTAGCCCAGCATTACACCACCATGAGATGGTAAGGCTTGTCTGGCTACAGAGCAGACCCTGAAACACTTGGCTTTCTTGCAGTCTGCTGGGGCATTTTCAGTGAGACGGCTATGGCATCGCAAATACAGTCTGTCTACAATGTGTTCAGCATTGTTTCTTCCTACAATTAACTTTTCTCTCTTGACTTACCTATTTCTTTCAGCCCTATATTCATAGGTATTCTTATTAACACCTGTCTATTTTGCAAACAGTGTAACATGAAAGAAAAGAAATCCTACACTGGAAGCCATAAATCTCAAGATTCTGTCCCTCACTCACAGTATGATTCAGGGGATTTGAGTAATCTCAGAGGGCCTAACTTTCTTATCTTGTTACATAAGGCCTCTTTCCTGCTCAATAATTCCACATACCAGTAATGTTTATAAAGTATTTTAGAAATTAATAAACAGTAAAATAAGAGAACAAAGAAAGAAACTTTTTTTTTTTTTTTTTTTTTGCGGTACGCGGGCCTCTCACTGTTGTGGCCTCTCCCGCTGTGGAGCACGGGCTCTGGACATGCAGGCTCAGCGGCCATGGCTCACGGGCCCAGCCGCTCCGCGGCATGTGGGATCTTCCTGGACCGGGGCACGAACCCATGTCCCCTGCATCGGCAGGTGGACTCTCAACCACTGAGCCACCAGGGAAGCCCCAAAGAAACATTTTTAATTGTACCAGAAGAATTTTTATTCTGACCACTCAGTAGTATGGTTCTATATGATAATTTTATAGCAAAAAAAAAACCTAAGAAGAAAAAGTGTTCAAAAATTTTAAATTCTTATGTAAATTATGGCATATCCACACATAAAATATGATGTCACAGTTCTACACTACGCTTTTAAGAGTTCTAAAAGACATAGGAAATGCTTCAATGTTAAGTGCACAAAAGGAACTCCAATTAAAATGTCTCTACCTGAAACTTCGCTGTGTACATATGCATTCTCAAGTTCAATTTTCTAACATCAGGCTGCCTCCTTTCCTGCTCATCTTTCTCTGAGTTCTAGGCTAATCAAATTTCAGTATCATAAGTACAGTAATTCCTTTTGCGTTTTAGGAAGCTTGCCAGCTACCAAAATCTACAGACCCCATTAAAAGATGCGGGTCAACAAAGACAGCATCTCACAAAGAAATTGTAACTAGCACTCCAGAGAGGCATGGTGTAGTTTCCCTTTGGGAATTCGACAAGGCAAGTATGACTGAGATGAAATTTGCTTAAGAACAAATCATAAATGGAGATAAGCCATGATTATGCTGTCTGCTATCAACCTTGTAACGTTAAAAATTACTTCATCTGGGCTTCCCTGGTGGCGCAGTGGTTGAGAGACTGCCTGCCGATGCAGGGGCCCTGGGTTCGTGTCCCGGTCCGGGAAGATCCCACATGCCGCGGAGCGGCTGGGCCCGTGAGCCATGGCCGCTGAGCCTGCGCATCCGGAGCCTGTGCTCCGCAACGGGAGAGGCCACAACAGTGAGAGGCCCGCGTACCGCAAAAAAAAAAAAAAAAAAAAAAAATTACTTAATCTGAAAGTACTGTGCCTTTTTAAGTGAGCAAAACAAATTCTAGGGGAAGAGCAGTTGCAGAATATTGCTTTGTTGCAAGCGTACGAGAGAAGTATAAAATCAAGGGAAGGAAAAGCAAACGAACAATGTCAGCTCAGAACCTGGAGTACTTATAATAAAAACAAATCTCCACCAAGCTGGATTGTTGGTGATTACATAGGCTTGTGGAGGATCTTTGCTGCCTTGAATATTTGAAGATATTTTTCCTTTTAATCATTTTTCTGAACACAAATCTTCTCATACAAAAGATAGCAGTGAACCAATGCCTGAGAAAGATGTAAACACTTTACTCAACCCACGCATGTGTTCAACATTAATATAGTCTTCCTTGTGATTCTATCTGTACATTCTTTCCATGTAGTAGACTCCTGTTTGCAACATGGTCTTTGTTTAAACAACAGTTTATATGAGTGAAAAAAGAAAATTTGGCTCTCAAGAAAGAAATCTATGTTAAAACATGCATTTTTAGAATAACTATAAATGTAACTAAAATTTAGTGTCATTTAAATTTTCTACACATTTTTCTAAGCAATAAAAGCTTGCCTTTTCCCACAGAAATATATAAATAATAATAAATGCCTTATACCTTAAATTTAGAGTAATCTATACTACAACTTGTAATGTTAAATATGCCATTACTATACCCTTAAAATTCTTGTATTTTTGGCAAAGACATTGATTTCTTAGTAACTAACATGAAAATCAATTAGCATACCACTGATACCATAATTGGTAACACAGTAAATACACATATATCCACATTAGAGTCTTTTAAAAATATGAAATTCATAGATACATCTAACTAAATAGAAGTTCTAGATAGAGGAATGGTGTTTGATGATCTCCTACCAAATGTCCAGCTTACTTTGAAATGTTTAATAACATTTTTCTTTGAATGTTTAATAACATCTTTCAGCTACAAGTCCCCAATTATAGTCAATGTATACTGTATACCTACTATGTGTGCTAACTGCTTTAAAACCACTAAACTCTACATCAGGAAATGTGTTATAGATGAGGAAACTGCAGCTAAGAGATATCCTGCAATTTTTCTTATCTCCAGAAATACAACTCAAATTCAGGTCATTCTGAGTACAGGGCACATGCTCATAATCTTATGCTATGCTGACTCTGACACCATCTAAATTTTTGAGAAAAATTGGTCTTGAAATTGATACCCAGTCAGAACGTTTTGAAAATCTAGTCTCAAAATTTAATGATTAATAACAGTTTTTCTCAAAAAGAGCTAGTTGGCCCTATTCCTGACCCATCCAAAGAAAATGATCATACCAGTCAGATCATACACCACCAGTAATTATAAGCCCTATGGACACAGGACTTTGCATGTTTATTCCTTTCCCATGCATAAACTGTGAAAGAGCATTTAGGTTGCAGAATCAGTTACAGGGGGAAAATGTAATCTATAGTGAAGGATTAGGCTGATGCCACCTTAATTCAGTGCTTAACCTTATCCTTATCAGTGGAGAAAACCAGAGCTGTTCTGTGACTCCTGATGAGGTGCAAGATGAGAACATATCACCTGTGATGGTTTCTAGCCAAAATACTTGATTGATTTGATCTAATCAAGCTGTTGGACCTAGCCTCCCATTTCAGGAGTTACAAGAACCAGAGGAGTAGGCTAAATGATACCAGGAGGAAGAAACGAGACAAATACAGAAGGTGGGATAGTCTCCAAAACAACTGGCTTGGGTTTTGGTCTCTTCAACAAGACAGTGTCATGAAAAACAAGAGGCTGTTCTAGATTAAAAGAGATTTCAGGGACATAACATCCAGATGCACTGCAAGGTCCTGGACTAAATTCTGCTGCGGACAAATCGTCTGTCAAGGACATGGTGGGAATAACTATGGGAATTTGAGCATGACAGGGTATTAGACAATTTAAGAATGATTACCATTTACATTAGTTATGATAATGATAATTTGGCTATGTAGGACAATGTTCTTATTTTTAAGAGATGCATACTGAAGTATTTAGAGGTAAAATGTTGAAACGTCTTTATTTTGCTTTAAAAGACTTCAATATTAACATACAGTTTTGAAAAATAGGGGGGTCAGCTGCAAAAACAATTGCAAAAAAATTACTGTAGATGGTTCAAGGTACAAAATTCATGCTCTAGTGTCAAAGATTATGCTTAAATGGACAAAATGATACATAGAGAAGATATAGAAGCCTCCACATCCACCCACCCCTACCTGCCACGACATGCTAAATAATTTTTTTTTCTAATTTAAAGTAAAATATCAACTTTCAAAAGATTCCCTAATATAATTTTAGAGAAACTTTAGGCTTGCTATATCAATGTTCAACATCACTAAAGACAGGGGTTAGAGGATCCAAAATTATAACATACTATTCCAAAATAATCACAACTAAAGCAACATTTAATGTTGGTTTTCATATTGCTGTTTTTATCGCACATGCTTCATTGCCATATCCTGCACAGGAATTACTTCCTTCCTACATTAATAAACATCCTTTGTTCTAAGCACATACCTCACAAATAAGGAGGCAAAGGTCAAAAGTTTAGACAGTATCTGGAGGAAAGGAATTGAACTTCAGTTAAAGCCTAACAACTAGTTTCATCATATGACTCTGGTTAAGTCGCTGCAGCTGACAATGCTAGTCATTACCTGGGAGTAATGTAAAGGCTCGTGATGAAAAGTGGTAAAAGGCTTAGATTCTTAGGGATATAAAATCAGCTGAATTCAGATACAAATAGGTTAGACCTAAGAGTACATAACCGTTCTCTTCAGGGAGCCTACAGCCTAATACAAAGATCAAAAGGTGGCTTTTTCCATTTGTTCAAAGAAATCTGCAATATAAACATAGCTACCGGGCTTCCCTGGTGGCGCAGTGGTTGAGAGTCCGCCTGCAGATGCAGGGGACACGGGTTCGTGCCCCGGTCCGGGAAGATCCCACATGCCACGGAGCGGCTGGGCCCGTGAGCCGTGGCCGCTGAGCCTGCGCGTCCGGAGCCTGCGCGTCCGGGAGAGGCCACAGCAGTGAGAGGCCCGCGTACCGCAAAAAAATATATATAAATAAACACACCTACCTTTGGGTATGGAAATAATAAACTCAAAAATTCAAGCAAAACAAAACAAGAACAAGAAAGACCAACCTCAGGCCCAGCTGCCTGCAGACCACTTCTGCATCTGCATCATCCCACTGGTCGTCACAGACAGTCCCCCACTGACCCGCATGGTAGAGCTCCACTCGGCCCTCACGCGCACTGCTGCCCCCAGCAAGGCGTAGGACGGGGAATGCAGGGCCTGCACAACGTGAAATTAACAACAAAGTAAACCTACGGATTCACACTGGGAGAGAAGATCAGGTATAGTTTATTTCTTTGCCATTCTCTATAATTAAGTTATATTTATTAAGTGATATGGACATACCCCCGCATGTCTAATATATTTTATGGTACTCTCTACCAATTAAAATACCTCAACTTGAATTACGCTCATACAAATAGCTCTCAAGAGGAAATAGTCTAAATTCACTTTCCCCCAAGGACCTCAGAAACCAGAAAAGACACACTCAAAACTGCAGTTATTGGAAACCCATTTGATTTTTACGGGGTTGCTGCCACCGTTGTGGTGGTGGCATTGGTTTTTTATTTACAGTAACTTGAGCATTACCAATATGTAATTATTAAGAATGGCGCTTATGTCTATTAGATACTTGTTTTCAGCATAGAAATATTTTTACATTTACATAGAAATCAAGACAAAGTTAACATCTAACACATTATAACAAGTTGGTGGACATCACAACCCACACCTTCAAAAAACAATATTGAAAATTCATTTAGGTATGAATCAGTACATACTCTGTGAAGAACCACCAGAGGATTCCCCCTGCAAATTCCGTATTGTAGTCTACAGTGCCCTTATCTAGCTTCATCAGTTTCTGAATTTCTCTCTCCCTCTTTTTTTTTTTAATATTTATTTATTTATTTGGCTGCACCAGGTCTCTGTTCTGGCATGTGGGATCTTTTAGTTGTGGCATACGGGATCTAGTTCCCTACTAGGGATCGAACCCGGGGTCCCTGCATTGGGAGCATGGAGCCTTAACCACTGGACCACCAGGGAAGTCCCTGAATTTCTCCCTCTTTACCCTGGTCTAGAATTGAGGACACAGGGAATGCCCTTCCCTTTTGCCTGTGTACCTCAGATACCCAGCTATACAGAGGCATGTAATAAATATTTGTTGACTGAGTGGATTGGCAAGTGATAACTAAAAGCCTAGAAAGGATATCCCAAACAAGTAAAAATAATTAGCAATATCTGTTCATTCAATTCAGTTTATTAAATGGGTATTAGGCAGAAAGGCACTGCACAGACACTACCCTCAAGAAGTATACTGCCTCAGGACATGGACAACATGAGTACAGACGAGACAGCATCGAGAAGACCCTGCAGGGGTTCAGGTGGAAGGGCTGCTTGCTCACCAGTGGGGGTAATTAGAGAATCTCTTCTGAAGAAGTTGGTAGCTGAAAAGGGCCAAGATGATGGATGGGATTTCAGAAGTCAGACACGGGGGAAGTGCAGTTTAGGCAAAACGAACAGTATAAACAAAAACAAAAGCACAAAGCCATACGTATTGGGGAAACAGTATGGCAGTCTAATTTTTCTGGAATAAAGGACGTGAGATGGTAAAAGTTTCAGAACAGGCTGGGTCCCTATTAGGAAATTTAGTTGACTCTTTTGCCAAATGTTCATCATTTATCCACATGAAATATGCTCCTAATTCTTCCACAGCGTTAGTGGCGTCAATAAATGGTATTTAGACATTCATATTTATATGCAAATATCACACTTGAGGAGGGATTTAGAATAGTGCACATTTGCATCTACTCATATACTAATACTTGTAATATAGTTTCCTTACATAAGTCAACTAACACTTGTAATTTGTAAAAGGATGAAAGACAGGTTTAATAAACATAACTGGGCTTCCCTGGTGGCGCAGTGGTTGAGAGTCCACCTGCCGATGCAGGGGACACGGGTTCGTGCCCTGGTCCAGGAGGTTCTCACATGCCGTGGAGCGGCTGGGCCCGTGAGCCATGGCCGCTGAGCCTGCGCGTCCGGAGCCTGTGCTCCGCAACGGGAGAGGCCACAACAGTGAGAGGCTCGCGTACCGCAAAAAAAAAAAAAAAAAAAAAACTGGTCTCAATATTGTATATTAGGTTCTTATAATGACTGATCACTGACTTATGCTAATAAACTTAAATTTGCGTGTTATTATGTTTATTTTTCCTTTAAGAAGCTTGGAAAATATAGAAAAAATGATGGAAAAAATGTATAAATTTCTTAAATTATTATATTCTCCTCTACCTCCCCTCCCCCCATCTGCATGGTAAGCTTGGAGAAAACAGAAAAACAAAATTTTTTAAGAGGAAATTTAAAATCACCTACAACCTAGAAACATTGTCGCATATTACCTTACATTTTTTTTAAGGTCATGTTTTACTTTAAAACACATAGTTTTTCCACTGGTTGTATAAGTAATTGTGAAAATACAGAGAAGCTCAAAGACAAAATTTAGTCAACATCTCACATCTTCCCAACAAATACACACACACAAAAAAAGCATTTGAAAAAGATTTCAGTGAAGTAATTGACTCATATTTAACTTATGGATAAATAAAACTCCCAGACGTTTCATTTAGATTGCTATTTCCTACGTCCAGTACTCACACACGATCTTCTACTTTGTAAGCCTTGGAAGAGTACTAGATGCCAAGACGCCAAATGTAAATTCCAAACTAAAAGAATGTATTAAAAGTCTACCACTATGCCTTAAGATGGACTCCATGTTTGCTGAGCTATTTGCTTTCACATTCTCATTTAATTTACCATAAAAGCATCTTTTTTCACTCTCACTTCTAATTTACCTCAACCTTCTATGTTTCATATATGCTTACAACCGACCTTAAATTTATCTTTGCAACCAGAGAATAAACAAGTGGACAGATCACAGAGAGTAGAATTAGGTTTTTTTTAGAGTAGATAGAGATCCTGGAAAAAAGAGATTGTTTTCAAGATTTTACTTACTTCACTACTTGAAAAATGTTGAACATATTTTATCAATTGGGTTGAACATAGAATGCAAGCAATATCTACAAAACGCAGTGCACTGTTTAGCCCAATTCACAGCATCCCTGATGTAGCAATGTGTAAACACGTATTTGCCAAAAGTCAAAGGTGGAAAGGCAAAGGAAGAAAAGGAAAAACTTATAAGACATCAAGATGAAACATGCAAAAAAAGATGTAACATGCACCTTGCCTACCCACAAAAGGATTGTAGCTCTCTGAGCACACGCCTGTACCATATCCTGTACCATTTCCACTGGTTCTTCCAGCCAATTCACAGGAATGACCCTAAATTGGGTCTCTGTATGTTTTGCAGTGGAAACTTTTCAATTCCTCCCCTGATACTTGCACTCAAACAGAAACCACTGCCCTGCGCTGGCTGCTGGCATTCTAAGACCTGGGACATCTGGTCAGGCTGCTGTCTCCAAGGAAAATGTAAAAGGGATACTGTGACAGTGTGGTAGCCTCAGGTTGTGGTCACACATTAAAACAACCATGGACCCCGGAAAACCCATCCGCCATTGTGAAAGCCAGCTATTCCCTCCTCTGCTTCCTTTCTCATGAACATACGCATACTTGTATACTGAAACCATACTCTAATCACCTCATGCCTAGTATATGGTGCTTAGAAGGAGCCCTTATCCAAGGAAGCTCAGTTTGTTTTATGAAATGTGCCATCTACAGCTCAAAAGAGAACACTGGTACCATGATTCTATTCCATTCTATAAAGTGAGAATATTTTGTTGTAATTGCTGTATTTTATGTTTGGTTTCAAGATGATTTTTAACTTGATTCCATCACATTTTTCCGTTACTAAAATAAGTGTTTTCATATACAGTATATAATATTTCTCTAAGCAAATTAGATAAAACAGAAAATACGTAAAAAGTGAGGTCAAATGGAAATCCAATTGTTAGATGAAATCCTATTTGAAGACTATCTAATTAGACTGGAGATAGACTATGATGGTTCCACTTAGGTCTGTATTTAAACTCTTTTAGGAAATGATTTAACTGAGACACTTTTATCATCTGGAATCAGGCTGAAACCACAATAACAGTAAAGCAAGAGAATAAATATTTTGTTTTACCATGGGAAAAGCTACACGTGACAGCAGCTGCCTTCTTCTGAGGACACGTCCCACCCTGCCAGATGTCTTTTTCACAAAGCAGTATATTTTCTTCATCTCCTCGGCAATGGACATTGCTCCAATAAATGGGAATAAGGCCCAGTCCAGAAAATGGGGTTTGTCTTGCTACTCCTTTACCTCTGTAAGTACAATGATAAGGTTAGGTTTATCAAATGTAGGCTAATTTTTATCAAAGCACTAGGACTTTTAAAAATGGAAGAAATCAATAAAGACAGATATGGAAGAAAAAGAAAAACATAATGCATTATGTAAATTTCAAGCAAATCAAAACATCAGATCAGAACCTGGATTGATTACCTATGGTAATCTTTTAAGTTAATCTTGAATAACTAATGGTAGGCATGTGCCTTTACTATCTATGGCTGATTTTAGAAGAAAATGGGCAAACACTACAGATATAAATAAAGAGGGAGTCTGGGTGGCTTTGTGGAAGAAGTGTGTCATGTGGCCCAGTGGGACTTGGATTCTAGTCTGAACTCAGTTGCAAATCACTCTAAAGCCTCTCTAAGCTCCGCCTTCTGATATGTAAAAGAAGTCTGGATGCTTGAAGAGTCTTTCCTACTCCAGTATTTCAGGCTCTCATTTTCAAAATGATTATTATTACCATGTCTAAGCAAGATAATATCAAGAGAGGCAATCCATTCATATTTTTTAAACTTTATATATAGTACTTGCTAGCAAGACTTTGAAACCAATTAATAAGATAATAACTCATATAATCTACATATTTTTAACTCTGATATGTACAAAACTGGTATTACACTTTTAAAAGATTAAATGGTTATCCGAATAACATGATAATCTCTAGAACTGTCTTCATGCAACAGCTTCCATTAACCAAACAGTAAATATTTGGGGTTTATCTACAATATGAATGTGTCTTAACAGCAATAAAGCTGGGTCGCCCTGCTCTTATTGTGCAATCCTTTTTTATTAATGGACTACTAGGAGATGATAGAAGGAATCAGGTCAGCTTATCTGAAGTTTATGTTTGCAGAAAGATAGTTTACATTCTTTCATCAATCAAGAGACTAGTAACCTACCACTGTAATTCACATCTCCATTGCAATGTTCTTGTTTTCTTTATTTTTTTTAATTTTTAATGGAGTATAGTTGATTTACAATGTTGTGTTAGTTTCTGCTGTACAGCAGAGTGAATCAGTTATATATATAAATATATCCACTCATTTTTAGATTCTTTTCCCATATAGGTCATTACAGAGTATTGAGTAGAGTTCCCTGTGCTATACAAGATCCTTATTAGTTACCTATTTTATATATAGTAGTGTGTATATGTCCATCCCAATCTCTCAATTTATCCCTCCCCCCTTTACCCCCTGGTAACCATAAGATTGTTTTCTACATCTGTAACTCTATTTGTTTTGTATTGTAAATAAGTTCATTTGTAACTTTTTTTGTTTTATGTCAGAATCTCATAGAAAATTTTATTCTTCCCTGATTTTCAGGGGTAATAAAAGCACAGGTAGAAATGTACATAAAGGAAGATACTGACACCAGCCTACAAATTTGTTACATCTCCAGGCCCTCAAAAGAAAAAGCAGCAAGTCAACATTCTTCGTGACTTGCCCACCGCCAGTGACTGTTTGCCAGACAAAATACTCATTGATAAAATCAGTAATTAACATCCTAAACACCATTAACACTTTGTAGTCTCTCCCCTTCTTCCTTCTTTTATCCTGATTTATTCCAACAATAATTTTTTAAGATTAGTTAACTAATTAAGTACCTTAACCCTATTTGTTACGCTAATAGCATCACAAGTCTGAAAAAAACTTAAGCCCTCAAGGTTTGCCTTTACTAAATACTCATTCTCCACCTTCCTAGTGGGATAACAGGAAGCTGGAAAATTAAAATTCTTACTGGGACTTCCCTAATGGCGCAGTGGTTAAGAATCCACCTGCCAACGCAGGGGACATGGGTTCGAGCCCTGGTCCGGGAAGATCCCACATGCCGCAAAGCAAATAAGCCCGTGCGCCACAACTACTGAGCCTGCGCTCTAGAGTCCACGAGCCACAACTACTGAGCCCGTGTGCCACAACTACCGAATCCCGCATGCCTAGAGCCCGTGCTCTACAACAAGAGAAGCCACCACAATGAGAAGCCTGTGCACCGCAACTAAGAGTAGCCCCCATTTGCTGCAACTAGAGAAAAGCCCGCGTGCAGCAACGAAGACCCAACGCAGCCAAAAATAAATAAATAATTAATTTAATTTAATTCTTACTGATTTGACTGGAGTTGACTAACCTTTTCATTTGTGTCATCACATTAGATATTACCACTCACTGATTATTAATCCAAAATATTTGCAAATTGAAAACTTTTCTTTCAGTTCTTTTAACCTTCATAACAAGATCTTTTCCATGCTTTCTAAAGATCTCTGGTGATAAAGACCAAGAAAAGTATAGGGCATGTATACTTAGAAAAAATAAATAAGACACAAAAACAGAACAATAAGAATAACAACAAAAACCAAAAACGTTTGTTCCAAAATGTAACCTTCTGCCCCTGGGAAACCCCTTCAAACAAGGCATAAAGGTGCAGGGCCTGGTGGGCGTCAGCATACACCAATCTATTTTAAGTGCGCCTACAGTCGTGGAAGGGCCGGCAGCTTCTCAGAGGACAGTGGATGCTGCTGGAGCTGAGGGAAGCTGCCATCTATTACAAGACCTCCTTGGCACAGAAACCTATGTCCCAGGATATCACCCCTTACCCAGCATGGGATGAAAGCACGAGTGAACCTCACCTCCTTCACATACACACAAATGGAATTTGTGGGTGGCTCAAGGTAGAAAGTTAAAAGCAAATGACAGCAACCTCAGGCTGCACAGGCTGCTGAGAAAGTAAAACTCTTAGGACCAAATTCCTTGCTTCCTAGCACTGAACAATTATTTTGTTAAAGTCAAAGACCAAAAGCTGCTTTGAACTTTGGACCACTTAGCATTTGCCCATTTCCTAGTCAGTAGGGCTAGTAACAAGTGAAGCGCATTTGTATGTAAAAGAACTCACTCCTTCCATTTGGGGCCCTTTCTTTACATCTCTTCTGAGAAAAATGAGAGTGAGGAAAGTGAGAATGAGGAAGGAAGATGTAACCTCTCCACAGTAACGATGGGTGCCCAGCATTCCTCTCAGATATCATCAGACAGATTTGGTCAAGGATGGGCGAACTCACCCCAGCTGCAGCTGGTGACAAACAACCGATGCATCAGAGTCATCCCAGTGGCTGCTACAGACTGTGCCCCAAACTCCATTTGCATATACTTCCACTGTGCCTTCAAACTCGTTTTTGCCACCATGAAGTCGGACTGACCCTAAAGTGGAAAAGAATCCCAAAATCCTTTAATAGCAAATAATCATTTGAACATACTGAACATACTGATAACATGATTTTTCCACTGAAGTGGTGAGAGATCCAGTCTCTCACTGTTCACAGCATGTGTTTCTTTCTTTAAATGAGGATTTAGCAGGTTCTTTTTTTGGTTTTGGTAATTAACATCCTGATGTCAATGCTAATGATACTTTCTTTTATCTAGGCAAAGTCCAATTATGATTTTCAAAGGGAAAAATTGGAAGACTATGACTAATGGCTGATAATTGCATCCCAAGTATTAGATCACATCACATATTAAGTTCTTATCATTTATGGATCACTTTCCATCGTCACATGAGGTCACAGATTAAAAATAAAAGAGAAACTAAATTCAATGTTCTGTTTATAAATTACCTCTTATTGGCTGTTATATCTTCCTTCTATCTGATTTGTTCTTCCACTAAAGAAGAATAAAATGCTTTTCCCCTTTTAGCCTCCAGCACTAGTCGTGACAAGTCTAAAGATTATGTCTATAAGTTCAGAAAGGTGTTAAGTGTTGAAAACATTGCCTAAAGTTAGTCTTAGGGAAACTGCCACTAAGTAGAGTAGTTGGGTGTAACTGAATGGCCCTGGAACTTCACTTCCCCTTACATACCATCCCACTCAGCTGCTCAACAGTCCACGATTTGAGTCATTCTTTTCAGTCTTAAAAGAGTCAAAATTTAAATTCAAGCACCCCTGGGGAAAATAATATTTTAAGTCTTATCCCTTAAGTGTGGATCAAAGTGGTTACTAGACTTATCGTGGTGATCATTTCATAACGTATGCAAATATCCAATCACTATGCAGTAAGTACATCTGAAAGTAACATAATATCATACATCAAATATATTTCATGTTTCTTAAAGAAGTGTGGATCAAAGGCCTACATTTCTCTTCTCATTGTCATTGGTTTTCAGAGTGGGTACTGACTGACGGGCAGCAATTGGGACACTTGCAGAGACAGAATCAAACTCAGACAACTTAAAAATTTCATAAAATTCTGTGAAAAGTCGCTTAGGATGGACTTTTTTTCATAGGTAAAGAAATTAAGAAATTAAATTCGACCAAAATTTTCTGGCATGTTTTGCATATTTCAAAGTCATTATGGATGGCTTTATAATGATTTTCCAAAAACATTACATTCACAAATCATCCATACATTTCATTTGCACGAGCCTAGTCATCTACCATTATTACTTTCCACATAATCATCCTTAAAAAATGTAACTATTTAAGAGAAACATATCCTATTTCTCATGACAAAGTGTCAATTTTGTATCAAAATTGTCAAAGAGAAGCGTCAAACAAAAGGCAATAATAAATGGAGGCAAACACAGCACTGCCAAATCCTGATTATTCAGGAGAGAACATGGGTGTGGGTTGTTCATATGGCAGATAATCTAAAAATCATTCATATATTCTAAACTTCTTTAATTCGACCAAGCAAGAGGAAGCCCTGTCTAGCTCGGTGAAAACTGTGAACTGCAGAATATTTTTAAAGAAATATGTCTGAAGAGTTTAACGAAATTTAATGATTTTTTAATCACAAAATGTCTTCTATAGAGACCCATATAATATTATGCACAGTACAAATGCCAGCAGTTTATTTCAAAGAATTCATTTGTTCCCCTGAAACAAATGTTTATTTGAAATGATATTTAATCTATTATCTGTTTATTAATTCCTCCACCACCACCACCAAATTATTCACGTGAAAGCCGTGGAAGAAATTTCTAGTAATGAAAACAAACTGGAACTCTACTTATGCATGTTAAGTAATCATAATAAAATGTAAAATATTGCCTAAATCACTAAAAAACTATCAAGAAGAAATGATGCTTGCGTATCATCTAAATGATTAAGGCATCTACAAATGAGAAGGCAAAGACTCTGCATAAAGTATAATTGTTACCATAACATCATTATAGTGAAAATGATAACACTGGAAATAATTTCCAGGTCAACTATCAGTTCCACCATCATTTCTCAGATGCTCCCAACATGCTGTGAAAGCCTGGATTCATTTAGCTGCATCTGCTATATGGCAAGAAAGGTGGAGTGCTCATCCAATTTTCCTTTAACTAATGAAGACAAATATTTGCAATTCTGGAAAAGCAATTTGCATGTCAATGACTAATTAATTCTCTATCAGAATCCATTCCCAACACCAACATCCCCAAGGCACACACCTTCCTAGCAGCACCCCTCCACACAGTCTATCCTTTCCTTAAGGCCATAAAAATTTCCAAAATATTCTGAGTAATCATCTACCTTGAACTCAAAGTGAATATTTCTTACTGGTATGTAATTCTGTGAAGTTCACAATTCTTCTAATAATTTTTTGAAAGAGCCTTTTTTAAAAAAATCAGCTTAATAATATGCCTAAAATAATAAAAGCATGAACACACAATTCACACTATGCACATTTAAAACAGGCAGTAGTTTTTGTTTGGTTTTGGTTTTACTCTGTTCTTGCTTCATTGACTCTCTTAGAATGCTTGAGATGGTTGAACTGTAATTCATTTCCCTTTATTTATGGATGTGTAAGCTATGGACCCAATCAACTGAGCAGTTGCAGAGCCATGACCTCCTAGATTCCCACCCTTGCTATGGTCCCCTTGTCTCTCAATCTGAGAAAAGACCCTGTGATGCAATAAGCACCTTTCAGTACTTCAGCTACCAGTTTATGCATTCTGACATGTTGGTTTTCACCATTCTATTTGAAGTATTACAACTAATCTACCAAACATTACATGGGGATAAACTAGCCAGGCAGAAGCATAAGACAGCCTGAAGAGTTTCTCTACACTGCACAACAGGAGAGAAGTGGCTTTCTGGTGATCTACACTTGAGGCTGATACTCCAGTGGAGGCTGATTTGTCCCATCGGCTGTACAAATTTGTAGGAGAACTATATATTTGCACAAATTTATAGGTGCACAAATTACAAGAGGAAATACCCTTAGCTCAATGGAAAAAAAAAGAAAAACAGAGAGAGAGAGAGAGAGAGGATGAAACAATAAAGCAATCCACAAAGCTCATAGCCTGGTAAACTCATTTCTATTGCTACCTTACTAATAATAAAGTTCTTCAGATAAATTCTAGACCAATTCTTTGGCGATATTGCTCCACTGTCACAGTCTCTTATTATCAAAAATTGATCGGCCCGTCCTCCTTCGCTCACACTCTCCTACTCCAGCCCAGGACTTTGCGATGTCCCTCATAGTCTCTGCTAATGCCTCTGGGCCACACCCCAGTGAATCCAGGGCTGCACAGTCTTAAAGTCTCTCATGTGCCAATTTGATGGAAAATATTCTATTCTAAATATTCCTATTTTTAAAATGTGGTAATAACAATAATTTAAAAGTTGAAGTCTCAAACTGAGGTTTTAAGTCAACTATAATAAGCATTGCAAATTTATAGGCTAAACCAGTAACAGAAGAAAGTCTGCAACTATGAAGCTATGCATGATGGCATGCCATGGAGAGAAGCCCCGGAGTTCATGAAATGAATTGTTGCAAAAAGCAACAACGACAACAACAAAACCCAGTCAGCTGTACCAGTCTGCTGCTATTACAGCTACCTAAAGGCAAAATGTCCCAGTGCACAACAATGGTAAGAATTCCACTACCTTAATTCCCTGCCAAAAATGTTGAGCTTACTGTCATTTTAGTTTACTATTATTTTTCTTCTATGTAAATGTATCTCCAGTTTTATAAAGGAAAAGGAACATAAAAGATTTTTGTTACAGAAATTTGCTTTGTGGACAACTTTGCTAAAAAACAGGAATTCCTAAAACAAAGAGACATTCCCGAGGGGCTCTCTTTAACCATGTTATCAGCCTCTCTCTTCTAGAGAAGGACAGCTAACTAGATTAAAATTGTCTTCACAAGTCTCATTGGTTTTATAGTTTTTAAGGCTATTGTGATGGGCTGAATACTATTCCCCCAAAAGATGTGGAAGTACCGACTTCCAGTGCCTATGAATACCCGTGAATTTACTTGGAAATAGGGTCTTTGCAGATGATCAAGATAAGATGAGATCATTAGGGAGGGCTCTAATCCAACATGACTATATTCTCATAAAAAGTAGAAATCTGGACAGAGACACATATAGGGAGAAGGCCACCTGAAGATTGCAGCTAACTTCCACAAGCCAAGGAGCTATCAGAAGCTAGGAGACAGCCCTGGAACAGATCCTTCTCTAGTGCCTTGAGAGGAAGCATGGCTCTGCTGACACTGACCTTGGACTTCTAGTCTCCAGAACTGTGAAATAATAAGTTTCTTTGTTTAAGCCACTCAGTTTGTGGTACTCATTACGGCAGCCCTAGCAAACTAATAGAGCCATTATAGTATTACCCCTCCTTGGACAGCTGGCAAAACCTCCCTTCTCATACTCCATACTTCAAGGAGGCCTAAAAGAAATATTAGGAAAGGAACCAAATAGGTCAGCTATCTTTGCTCTCTAAATCCAGCTCATTCCAAAATAAACCAAATGAAAAGACATGCCTATTTAGTTAACTCCTTAAAATATATTTATAGAATAACACTCACTTGAAGACAAAGAAAAACAGCAAAAACAAAAAGATCCATCCCATTAGTGTTTTCTGAATAGAATTAATAAAAAATATTTTTAAAATCTTTTAAAATCACAGTTTGATAAATGAGTAAAAGAAAATTAATGTTATCATACAGATCCTATGAAATTCTCATCTATTACTGAACTTCAGAGAGGCACAAAGTAATTAATTTTAGTCATTTCTATTTTTCTGGTGGAATCAGAAAGAATCCATGCTGATGACATCAAGCTATTGTTTAGATCCTTGACAAAAAGTATACTTGAAGCTGAAAATGATGCAGAAATTTCAGTTTATGAACTATTTAAAAGAATAGAAAAAAGCCCATTACATGTTGGACAATTTAGTACACATATTTGACAATGAAACATAATCTTTTATCTTATACCAAAGGCAACACTGGAAAAATATACTAAATGATCATTTCCTATCTTAATTATAAAATACAGACAAAAAATCACACTCCCTAAAAACAATTGAATTGGGCAGCAGTTAGCTGAATTTTTCAAGTACAGTGGGGGGGGGTTACGTTAATTTTGATGGGTTTTTTTCCTACACTTTATTTGATGGTACTGAGGTATTCTGTTTTGTCTATGATTACATTTACCCATAACTGAAACCAGTTTAGCATTGCGAAATAGATTTTATTCAAATCATACCATGTCAAAATGAAATCAAATCATCTTTTAACGTACAAAGCATTCCCCTGAACTATTACCCAACTGAACTATATTTGCCTCCATTAGTTCACATCTATAATTCATATTAATTGTTCATTTATTATTCATGTAGATACCTTTAGTACTGAGAAAAAATAGGAACTGGTCTGGTTCAAAATGAGAGCATATCCTCTGTAAGCAATTCTACCCATTTACAGTGGGCTTATTAGAAATTTATAAATCTTATCGATTACTTGTGGGTTTAAAATGTTATATAATATTATGTAAAAGAAGACTCTATGCAAGGTTAAGTTACGGTACACTAACAATACATGCATTTAAATAACTGGAGCAGGAAATTCCACAAATTGTTTGTCTCTGAACTATCCACACATAAACACATGGTATGGGTATTACCATTTTATTGTACAACTCTGAATGATGAAATTAAACTACACTTAATAGGAATCGTAGCTGTCTCCCAAAGTACATATCACAGGAAAGGTAATAAAAATGCTTAGTACTCTCCTGACATCTCAACCAGAGAGTGGCCGTCCTCAACTAGAGGACACAGGTGATTTCTTATTCATCTTTGTAAATTCAACCTCTAGTGTGAACTCAGTAAATGTTTAATGAAATCCACTCTTGCCTTTCTACAAGAATCAGCATTTCTCAGTCTTTGTGTCTCTCTGGTGATCCTTATAAAAAGCATGAAGCTGAATGTGCATACATGGCTTCTCGCAGGCAAATCTCATTACTTTAGTGTTTTGCAAACAATAAAATTTTTATTAATATTGTTGTGCTAATTTTCAGGAAGAGGAAGAAGAGGGGAGAGGAGGTGACTGCTCTGGAAAAGTTAGATGCAAAGGAGGCAAAAATCAACATTTCCTGATTTTCTAGCAACAGCGTGTCAACCATGTAGAAGGCAGTCTACAACAATTGTTCATATAGTGCACAACTAAACTCTCGTCTGCTATGCAGACTAAAGGGACAGGCTTCAGAGGCCTTCCTTCTTTACAGGTTAATTCAAGGGGGAAAAAGTTTAAAAATTAGAATTAAATTAATTAGGTAATGTTAAATTACCTAACAACTGAACCAACGTCCATATTCTTAACAATGGAATTATTCATTTCAGACATGAATTGCTAGAGCTGCAAATAGCATCTTAAAACAAGTAAATATGCTCTACCAATTAAATCAATGTCTAAATGTTATTCATCTACATACGGCAAAAAAAATGCGTGAAGCATTTCACGGTGTAATTTTTTACATTACTTATAACTATTTTCTAATTGCATTAAGTTTCCCCAATGCAGGTTTTCCCCCGCTATCCAAAAGTAGAATTTTCCTATGAAACCTTTTGTAAGTCAAAATGGCATAAAGCCAAGAAGCAACTAACCTTAGGACATATCTTGCTAAGAGATGAACAAAATAAATTGAGAAAAAGCACAGATGCTCACAGACACAGCTCAAAGCCTGACAGCAGCCTGATGCTGAGATACTGAGTGTAGTTCCTGGAGAAGGAGCTTAGGGGCGCCACTCTCACTGCTCTGGGTGTGCGCTGCCTCTATAATGGCTCACTGCAAAACAAACACTGAACGCTCTTTTCAATTTTCACCTTTCACCTTTTGCTCTTTCATAAGAGCAAAAATTCTCTTTGGATTTCTTTTCTAGCAGAAACAGGTACTAATGTAGGTCTTCTGTAAAAGTGAAGTGACATAAAGCAAACTTTCACAAAGTGGGGGATATCTGTATAAGGACTGTATGGTCAGGCCACCCAAGACGGCAGCTCTCCTGCTCTCTGTACATCCCCTGCTCAACCAGTCCCTGCTTCACCTACACCCTACTCACGTGACTGACCTTCCCTCTTAATCATAGAGCCTAACAGTAAACGCCTACACACTTGCCTCAGCTCCAGCTAGAGACTGTTTTAGCTTATCAAAGGGGTGGTGAGGGGCGTGCTCCCCTGCTGGTTTCCCTGGTAACCAATGAGTCAACCTGATGTCAATTCCCTCTGTAACTGGTAACCTCCCTCTCTACCCCCTCATCCCCCACTCTCACCCCTACTCCTCCCACCCCCCCAGCCCCCTATACACACACACACATACACAACACACACACGTACACACACACACACCTGTAGCAAAGACTGCTGCCATGTCCTGCCCACCCCCTGCTGCACATGGTGGGATGTTGCTCCAGGACCTTACTTCAGAGATGTAAGATTCCCCATCCATTAAACCACTGATGTCTCTGTCGCTGACTCTGGGCTCTTTCTTCAGTCAGGAGGCTGGGCAAGTACAGGGCTTGCAGGCCTGAGGGGTGCAGGCCAACAAGGACAAACCTCAACCACACTTCGTGGTAGACTGTTGGTTCTCCTCAATAACTACCTGCTTCTGCCTGCCAGTATTGTCCCCATGTGTTCAGAGGTCAATTCTGACTAATCTAGGCAAGCATGGTAATTGCATTTTCCTTCCCAGATAGTGCCAGGAAGGTCTGGCCAATGAAATACGGGAGGAAGTCTGGGGGGAGCGGAATTCTGGGAAGGTCTCCTTGAATTTTCAATGGGACATACATGAAGAGGGGGCTCTATCTTTCTTCTTCAAGTTGTTCTATCTCGATATGAAATCTGGAATAACCATTAGCCTAAGGATAAAAGCCACACTTTGAAAATAAAGGAATCAAGAGTAGCAGAGAAATAGAGCTGTACCATGTTGGAGCCTGACTTCTTGTAATATGAACAACAAATCTTATTTCTTCAGTCATTTTGAATTGGGTTTTCTATTCTTTGCCACCAAAACCACCTTAACTGATCCAAGCCACACTCATACCCAAGTTCGTAATTATCATCTATTTCCTCTTCCAAACTTTTCACAGCCATCCTTGTTTTCAATTAGTCATAATGTATATCAATTTTGTATCCATATTTTCCACTTAACATTATTGTGAGCATTTTTCCATTTTTTATAGACCATCTTTGTGATTATCACTTTAGGAGCTGCAGAGTATCCATCGAATAAAGAGATCTCTGAGTAATACCTTATTGTTTGATATTTAGGTTTGCCTTCACAGTTATAAACCAAATGACTTTTGCAAAAGTTAACTTCACACACACACACACACACACACACACACACACCCCAAGGACTGCATATATATGCAGAGAGAGTATTTGTGAGTCCAGGATAATCACTCATAAAAGGCAGTAGTAAGTGGATATCTAATTTTCTTCTTAAAAAAAAATTCACACTAGTAAAAAGTCAGATAATGCCCCAAATCAAAGTATTTTATATCTGCCTTAGCCTGAAAAGCAGAGTGAGCTCAATATTTAAAATCCAGCCAGGAAATGTATCAAATCTGTTATTGCTAATAAATGTTTTTCAGCACCTGCTACGTAGAATCAAGATGCAGCATTAAAAAAGTTTAAAAAGGGACTGCTTTCTACCAACTTTTTAAATTAACCTTCACTTCAAACACCAGATGGACTTCAAAGAGTACAGCCTGTAACATCCCACAAGTCCGCTATCTCTATCTGAATCAGGAGATTTGGGTGAACTAATCTGCATGACATGACAAAAAGTCAGATCTATGAATCACTCTTTCTGGTAAAATTGAAACCATTCAACTCAGATTGGGACTTGAACCCACGTGCTGGGACTCAAACCCGGCCAAAACCCAGACTGGGACTTGAACCCATGGTCTTTTAATTGATATCACACAGCTCAGGTTCTTGATGTCTAGTGCAGAAAGAATTCAGTGAGAGACAAAGTAATAGATAAGAAGTGGATTTATTTAGAGAGAAACACATTCCACAGATAGAGTGTGGGCCATCTCAGAAGGTGAGAAGCCCTGACATATGGCGTGATTAGTTTTTATGGGCTGGGTAATTTCATAGGCTAATGAGTGGGAGGATGGGATTTCCAGGAATTGGGCCACTGCCCACTTTTTGATCTTGGATCAGCCTCAGAACTGCCGAGGCATGGGTGGGTGTGTCATTTAGCATGCTAATATATTACAGTGAGCATATAATGAGGCTCGAGGTCCACTGGAAGTCAAATCTTCCGCCATCTTGGACCTAGTGGGTCTACCCAGTTTTTGTCATGTCCTGTGGCTACGTCATTCTTTTAAAGGTTGTGCCCTGCCCCTTCCCTCCTGTTTCCAAATCTCAATCATTAGAGCATTATCGTTTATTATACCTATTTTACCCATCAGTCATCGGTCACCTATGGTTGAGTTCCACTTGGCTGCTTGTAACAAAGAGGAGCTCCTAGCACACTGCAAGCAAGTTGCCCCACCGGCCACACCAACTGGAGACTGGAAAAAGGATCCCTCTTTCCAGTCAGGAAGCTCCAAATTATTGCAAGGTACTGTTGGGGGGAATCAGTTGCCTGTTAATTCTTCCTATAGAAATGTGAAAATAATCTGGCTCACATTCAGTCAATAATCATATTCTGGTGAACTAAGTTGTTATTATCCCACACTGGTCAAACAAAACCATTTTCTAAAACCACACAAAAAGTTACCGTAGGCCTGCCTTATGCTTGATCCTAAATCTAGTGGGATTAAGTCACAGAATGGTAGACTCCGCTGACATGATCACCCATGGCTACACAGCTTAGGTGGGTTCCGATGCCCTCCCACGGTTTTCCCTGTGACAAAGGGTCTTCAGCCTCCAAATCACCTTGACTGCTCATTAGAAATGCACATTCCTGAGCCGAATTCCTTAGCTGACTTAATCAGGGTCTCTGAAGGCTAGAGCCCAGGTATCTGCATTTGAATAAGCCCCCACGTGATTCTAATGCCCATAGTAAGAACTAACCCCCAGGGCTGATTCAGGGTGAATCCCCCAAATGATTCTTTATTACTAATTTGCAAGTTTCACACAACCAGGGCCCAGGCATCATCTTTCTTGTTCTCAGATATTTGAGCCACTGGAGTGTCCACGCCCTGCCCTGGCTCACCTGATATCCCCCTGCCACCCCTTCAACTTGGTTTCAACCAACTCTCCACCTCAGGGGCACCAACTTCCTCATTACTCTTGATGCAAACAGGTACATGACTCTAGCCTCCAGGGTTTTTTTTGTTTTTGTTTTTTTTTGCGGTACGCGGGCCTCTCACTGCTGTAGCCTCTCCCGTTGCGGAGCACAGGCTCCGGACGCGCAGGCCCAGCGGCCATGGCTCACGGGCCCAGCCGCTCCGCGGCATGCAGGACCCTCCAGGACCGGGGCACGAACCCGTGTCCCCTGCATCGGCAGGCGGACTCCCAACCACTGCGCCACCAGGGAAGCCCCAGTTTATTTTTTAAAGGAGGGATTTCGTTACAATTAATTTTCTTTCCTTCTTTTTTTTTGGTTAAAAAAAAGAAAGAAAAGAAAAAGAAAACCCTGGATATTCTCAAGTCAGAAGAGACTGGAAATCATGTACATTGGACCAAACATAATTTCCTTTCTCTTTCTTTTTAAACTAGTCTTTAAACTACAAGAATAGGATCATTAGACAGTACAGATATTTCTACATGTTTATATAATTAAAGAATAAAATGAGCTGTGGAGTGAAATGTGCACTATCTTATAATGCTGCTATAAGATTTAAATGAAGGACTTCCCTGGTGGTCCAGTGGGTAAGACTCTGCGCTCCCAATGCAGGGGGCCCGGGTTCGGTCCCTGGTCGGGGAACTAGAAACCACGTGCATGCTACAACTAAGAAGCCACATGCCGCAACTAAAAAAAAAAAAAGATCCCGCATGCCACAACGAAGATCCCGTGTGCCACAACCAAGACTCGGCGCAGCCAAATAAATAAATAAATAGGTTTTTTTTTAAAAAAAAGAATTAAATGAGAAAACTAATATATAAAATGCTTAGCTCAGCATCCAACAAAGAGTGAATGCTCAATAAATCCTACCTGTTATTATCAGGCCGGGGTGTTTTGGTACATACTCAGTGCTGGGAAAGTCCTTTGAATAAATCTGTTTCAAAGCTGCCTTCCTCCGGATAAGGAAACTAAAGCTCTGGGGGTTGAGTCTTACTCAACACTGCATAGCTACTGGCAGAGCCAAAGCGGACACCAGTGTTTTCTAAAGCACAATTCCATATTCTTTTCACCACTCCATGACAGCTTTGTTCACACTCTTAACTGAAATGTGGAACGAAAAAAGTCATAGGTTCAGAATATGCCAGTCATTTTGAAGGTATGAGTTACATCCAATCAGAATGTGAGGAGTAAATGACAGAATGGGTTAGCAAGACTAAGCCTGTGAGAGTAATTAAATTATTACATAGCCAGCAGATTGCTGTCCTGGTTTTTTTTTCTTCTTCTTTTTCTTTTTTTTTTTGTGGGGGTGTGAGGCAGGGAGAGAATTTATCTCCCATCTTGGGTGTTTTCTTTTGTTTCTCTTGTGTTCAACCACTTTACTCCAGGAAGTACACACACTATTACGCAGTGTTCAGAGTTCTGTCTAGTGAGAATTGACTATGAACACAAAGGAATCACAAAGAGTGTGTTGCTGTTAGGTTTAAATTTCTTTTCAACACAAGAGGGTGGGGAGAATCAATGAACAAGCTACTCTCCTCATTTGGAATATAAAGTGAAAAGAATTATGTGTCAGAAAGCACAATAGATCTAGTGTTTTAACTCTGAAATACACTTATTTATGTCTATGTATATACAATAGGAAATATGAAATATAATAATAGAAAGATGAAAAAACTGTCAGTTTTTGCTAAACATGAGATTTTACTACAAATAATCCCTCACAGTAAATAGTGAAACAATGCTAGGGCTCTCTGCTTGATATCACCTCAAAATTTTTACAGCCACATTGGCACTCTGTCTGTGAAACACAAGTATAGCGATGACTTCATTCTCTAGGATAAAGGATAATTGATCTTAACCTTCCTATCACTTTCCTTTAACGCAAAGCACTAATGCAATTGAAGGCACAGATAAATAAAAATTTCTGAAGGAAAGAATGGCCCTGTGAAAGTTAACCTCCAAATTACCTCCAAAAGGTACAAAGTACAACATATCTCTGAATCACAATTAGTGAAACAGCTGCCCCACAGCTTGGATGGAGAGCTGCCAAAAAAAAAAGAATTTTTAAAGAAAATCCAAACTCTGAAGGACATGTAAGGTTTTTTCCCCACAACTATTAGAGAAAAAAAAAGCCCTAATGTTAAACAAAACACCAACTCAAAACAAAGCACTGTTTAAAGGCCGATTATTCACTTACATTAAATCTATTAATGTGATGCTTTTATTACCACAAAACCAAAATATCTTACCAACTTTATCTCTTTACCAATTGATCCCGATTTTCCACAAACAATATATACAGCTGAATACTGGCACTTTTGAAAACTGCACTTGACTATACCAAGTTGCTTCTTCCCTAAGATAGTTACTATTCCGATCTCTTTTCCCTTTCTTTTTTCTTCACTCACTGATGATATTTATCACACTGTGCCCCAGAACATGAACATCATTTTGACAAGTTGTATTTTGGCCGGGAAATTTTGCCAAACTTTTTCAAATATATGTCAATGGTGGGAGTAAGGCAGAAATTTTACCACGTTTTCCCAAATCGGGTGTGTGGGGGGGAAAGTTATTGATTGTCATATTAGATTTAATATTTCCCTTTCCAAAACAAGTAATTAGAAACTATCGCCTCCTCTGCTTTGCCTCTTCTACGTAAATATGGTAACATTCTGAAGGCAAGATGATCCAGAAAACACACATCCTCCCAACATATGCGCGCGGCCACACACACACACACACACACACACACACACACACACACACACACACACGGCAGAGACAAGACCTTATCCAGGAACCCAGAGCGCAGCACCTTCCAGAGAAACTATCACCCCAAATAATCTTCACACACGAAGCCCGCCTTGCTAATTCAAAGTCAAGGTACCAAGGTACTTGGATGGTAACTCAGGGGCAGCCCACCATCACACTGAGAGGCAAACCCTCAATCACACCCCCTCTCACTCTCTCTCTTCAAGGAACACCTAATGCCCTCTCCTAGCTAGGGTGGCTCCCCGCCAGTCCAAGTCGCCGCCGCTGCCCCGAGGCCACTCACCGTGTCTGCAGTCGCAGTAGCCCCAGTCCACCTTGCCGTGGGCGTTCCCATAGAAGCACCAGGGTCTGCCCGTGCCGTCGGGGCTCCGGCAAAAGTTGTGGCTCTGCCCTCGCAGTTGAGCCCAGCCCGCCGGGGGCGACCGCTCGAGGAACGGTGGCACCTCTGCCCAGCGCAGACAAGAGGCGCCGAAGTCCGTCACGTTGACCCAGGGCTCGCCGGCGGGGCAGTCCCCGGCGCGCGGCCCGGGCGTGTGCCGGGCGTGGAGGGCCTGCAGGCGCGGGGTCCGGAGCGCCGCCGGGGGACGCGGGACGCGCGGCAGAGGCGTCCTCTGTGGACGCTGCTGGGTAGGAAGGTAGTAAGGGTACTGGGGACCCAGAGGATAACTGAGGACCGGATCAAAGCTGACCACTCCGGGGAGCGCCCCGAAAATCAGAGCCACCGCGAAGCGGGCGAGCGTCATGGTGCCAGAGCAGCGGCGTTTGCTCCATACTCCCCCTGCTCCGCGGGTTCTGAAGGGTAGGAGAGGAGGGGGCGAGGGCGGGGCTGCGCGTCCCTGGAATCCCCTACTCCAGTCCCCTCTCGTCCCCCGCGCGCGGTCCGCCTTCCCCTCCCCACCTCGCCTCCCGCCGCGGATCCCCGGCCGTGCCTCTGCTCCTGCGCCTCGGGAGCGATCGCGGGCGGGGAAATCCTGTGTTCCGCGGAGCCCTGGCTGGTGGAGAGGACCTGCCAAGAGAAGACGCGGACCCGGCGGACAGTGGCGGGGCCGGAGCCCCGGGTAGCCTGTAGTGACACGGGCCCGGGAACTCTGCCCCCTGGCTGCCGGCACGGGGCGCGCAGTCTCGCCCCGGAGCCGGACCTCCGCGCGGCTCCTGCCTGGCTCCCGGCTGTCAGCCCGCCCGGCCGGGCCGGACCAGCTGCTGGCACCGCTGCGGCCTCAGTGTGCCCGAGCCAAGCCCGAGGGTGCCAACGAGGGGGACGGTCTTGCCCACTCCTTGCCAGCAGGCGACACCACCAGAGCCCCGCGTCTGGCGGCTGCCAAGCCTGCCACCAGCCCCTGCAGCCATCTCTCCTCCACCCCCTTGCCGCGCCTCTTTTCCTCTATTCTGAAATTGTTAAAAGTGTGGATGGGTTTACCTGCAACTCTTCCTTGATAAGTCCCGGGGAGAAAGTTATCAAAGCCTACTTGGAATGCTGAAGCCATTTTCCTGAACTGTGAGCTCCTCAAGGACAAGACCACGTTCCGTTCCGCTTTATATCCCAGTGCTTAACACCGTGGCCAACACTTATTAGGCTCCAGTAAACGTGCTGAAATTAAATTCCTGAACCGACGCAGGGAAAGCAACTTGAGCCTTTCTACTTCCTGCCACCCACTTTCCACCCGGTGCCCTGAAAAACACCAGTTGTTTGGTTATTATTGGGGTTCCGTGAGGCCCTCTTAATACCAAATTTCCTTTCTAACCAGAGAAGACTTCATCCGTTCGGGTCTCCATCCTATCCAAAAAGGCCATCCCTCTAACACCTGCTTCGTTTTTGCCCGGCAAGGGACTTGAGTTAAGCCTACTCTTTCGCCTCTCCAAAGTAGACTCTGCCTGCCGGCAATTTTGTAGCTGTTAGCTCGACCTTAGCAAAGCCCTTTCAACTGCTTCCCGCCGCCAAAAAAAAAAAAAAAAAGTTGGTTTAGAATTTTTTAAAAATCACTGAAAAAAAAAATCACTGGAGCTGGATGTTTTAGGATTTCCCCTATCAGTTGTTCCTGACACTTAAGTTAAACAAGAAAATGGAAGGCCGTAAAGAAGGCAATAGTTTACTTTCTGGCTTCAGTGCGCGGTAGAACTACTGTCCCATAGTATATACTGCACTGTGAAGAAAATTTGAGCATGACTTAAACGATTATTGTTAAAACCTAGATTTCAGTTAGAAACTGAATTAATTTCCTTCCCCCAGCTCAAATAATAATCTTAGTTTAACCTTTTGGAATCATCTGTTGTTTTTTTTTAATTTTGTTCACTCCTATTAATGAAACATTTGATTTAACTTCAGAGAGAAGTGGGCAAGTGAATGATATTAGGAATCCAGGAATGTATTTATCAAATCTTTATTCAAGATGTTTTTACCCACTATTTCTTTTTTTTTTTTTTTTTTTTTTTGTGGTACGCGGGCCTCTCACTGTTGTGGCCTCTCCCGTTGCGGAGCACAGGCTTCGGAGGCGCAGGCTCAGCGGCCATGGCTCATGGGCCCAGCCGCTCTGCAGCATGTGGGATCTTCCTGGACTGGGGCACGAACCCGTGTCCCCTGCATCGGCAGGCAGACTCTCAACCACTGCGCCACCAGGGAAGCCCCATTATTATTATTATATATATTTTTAAACTAATAGTTTTCTGACTCCAAAAGCATAGTTAAAACTGTACTTGGGGAAGAGAGTGAAGGTAAAATCCTTCTTTGGGGGAGGTTGATTTACTTATTTTAGTAGGGTTGACAGAGTTCACCAATCACAGATTCTTGATATAATAGGTGACAATTCTAAAAGGAGTCACCCTTTTCCTTCAAAACTGGCTCTCCACCTTCTGCCACTCACATCACGGCCCAGGGAAGGCTCATCTTGGGATTCTGGCTGGCTTGCTTAGACCCTGCTGCCCTCCCTTCCCTGAACAGCTCCTACACCTGTGGCTTTCACACTTCCTGGGGGTCTGGAGGCAGACCCAATTCTGATACACCTGTGTACCTTGGAGAGAAGAAAATAATGAAAAAGAAGTAGAAGAGAAGATGGTTGGAACTGAGTTCCAAGGAGGAGGGACCCTGGTCTGGCTTCTCCTCCAGCTTCCTATACACCTAAGAGGAGCTGAAGATTTTCCAAGGTCTACTTAACATTTAACAGATTATAAAGCTGACACATACAAAGTGGAGTTACCCACAGAAAATTCCACATCTGGATTTAATCGCTTCAATTTTAGAGCATATCTTTCTGAGAATATAAAGTGGCACGTCTGTAATTGGACTGTGAAGTCAGGGGCCTCAATTTGGGTTTCGTCCTCTACTTTACAGGCAGAGTATGACTTAAACAGACCTGCTCTTTACATATTACTCCCCTCCTCTGCTAATCTCTTCTTTCATTTCTCCTCGCTGCTACCAACATGCAGATGTCTAGGATTTCCAATTCTCCATCCAATCCCTGAAATGCATTTCTCCCTCCCTCCTCCATCACATCATGTGTGTTGGGGGAATGGGGAGAAGTCCCCTCCTTCGACCTCGATTAGGTGCCACCTAGCCACAACTCCCTCCTCAGAGGCTGCTGACCCTCTGTCACACACATCAAAGCCAAAGGTGAAGGGGAGGCAACTCAACTCCATTGTGTTACAACTGCAAGAACCCCACTGCCAATTCTTTCTCTGCTTTCCAATCCCTTCAGCAACAACAAAGGAGCAAGGAGAGGGAAAAGAAAGAAACAAGTGACATCTTGCAGGCATTTCCCATCACAACACTTAGAAAGCCCCACAAGGCCCCCAATCTCTCTTTTCACCTTTGCAACCTCCAATTCCATCAAGCAACCTCGGTGATATGGGGCCCAAGAGTTCAACTCTCCCCAGCTTGTCAGCCTAAAACCTAAAAATGGGAGTGAAGAGGGGAGTCTCCCAGCCCATATCACAGCAGGGAGGAGGTGCAGCCTTGAGGAGTGGAGGTGGGGCATGAATACATGTGCATATCTGTACTTTCCTGTGGTGACTACGTTACAGTAAGAACATTTGATTTTATGGTGGGATCCTTTTACTTTACATACATGATGGGCTGAATAGTGTAGATGGGCTGAATAGTGTAGTTCGATTTAGAAATACAACCAATATATTGTACATTTTATTTTTACAGAGTTCCAAAACCAATACATCAAATAACTTTTGGAAAAGTTCCATGTACAATTTGGGTACTGCCGCTATTTGGGAAAGCTAAGAGCGTTCAAACATATGGCAAAGAAGCAGTATTTACTTGGACAATTCCAAGTGCAAAAAAAAGTTGTTAAAAGAACACTGAGCATTGCTGTATCACATAAAAGAAAAAATATATTAAATAATAGCAATAATATAAGTCCCTGTCTAGGGACTGTGGGAAATTTAAAATGATAAGACATTATCAGGTCTTTGTGGCGGGGAATACAGTAAAAGAACATATAGTATTTGGTTAAAAGTACAAGAAAATAAAAGAAAGATCCAGAAAATAAGAAATGAATTGCTAAATGAATGGTACAGTGATTTGGGCCGAGGGCCTCTGTTGGCAGGACGTCTCTGGCAGCAGAGGTAAAGTTTACACCTCTGCCTTGTATCAGCCACACTCTTCTTTGCCAGCCCTCCACCATGAAGATGTCTGAGGACCCACAATTGCAACAGGTGTTCTATATTTAACCATATATAACCATGTGTAAGGGCTGTTGACCTTACATACAGTGTCCAAGAGCAAAAGAAAAGTTCTGCTTGACTCATCGTATTCATAATGCTTCTAAGAGGCATTTTATCTCTATTTTTCTCATTTTTCAAAATGAAATTTTATAAAACTTTTTTGTTTTATAAATAAAAAATTTTATAAAACTTTTTTGTTTCCTTTTTTAAAATATTTATTTTTGGCTGCATGGGGTCTTCATTGCTGTGCCTGGGCTTTTCTCTAGTTGCGGCGAGCAGGGGCTACTCTTAGTTGCAGTGCGTGGGCTTCTCATTGCAGTGGCTTCTCTTGCTGTGGAGCACCGGCTTTAGGCACACAGGCTTCAGTAGTTGTGGCACACAGGCTCAGTAGTTGTGACTCATGAGCTTAGTTGCTCCATGGCATGTGGGATCTTCCCAGACCAGGGTTTGAACCTGTTTTCCCCTACATTGGCAGGCGGACTCCTAACCACTGCGCCACCAGGGAAGCCCTCCATTTACTTTTAAAAACTCTTCTAACTTTGGTGTAATCCCTATATGGAAATTAATTCTACAGATTCATTTCCAGGCTTACCCAAATTATACATACTCTATATGAAGAATATAGATGTAAATATATAGATAGCTCCCAAAAACAGAAAAGAAAAAAGGTTAATTTGGCCTTGAAATCAAACTGGTGGTCACGCTGGCTCTAGCTCCTATTCACTATGGGATCTTAGGCGAGTTCCCTTAGTGCTCTAAGCCAAAGGCTCAACATCTGTGAAAAAGGGACGGCAATCCTCTTTGCAGGATAGATCTCTGGGAGGGGTAGTTGAGATAATACATGTGAATTGTTGAACAGAGTACTCAGAAAGTGCCAACTGCAACATGGTAGATTAGCCTCAGTAACTGCCTTTGAATTCTTTTTTTTTAATTAATTCATTTATTGTTAGCTATGTTGGGTCTTCGTTGCTGCGCACGGGCTTTCTCTAATTGTGGCGAGCGGGGGCTACTCTTCGTTGCGGTGCACGGGCTTCTCAATGAGGTAGCTTCTCTTGTTGCGGAGCACGGGCTCTAGGCACGCGGGCTTCAGTAGTTGCAGCACACAGACTCAGTCGTTGTGGCTCACGGGCTCTAGAGCACAGGCTCAGTAGTTGTGGCACACGGGCTTAGTTGTTCCGTGGCATGTGGGATCTTTCCGGACCAGGACTTGAACCCATGTCGCCAGCATTGGCAGGTAGATTCTCAACCACTGCGCCACCAGGGAAGCCCTGCCTTTGAATTCTTAACCCCGAAAACTAAGTCACCCTGTGAAAGCCTGCCTCAGTGAAGCAGGAAATCCCCTCCCTATCATGCTTCTGCCTCTTGCCACACCCCATTTAAGAAGGATGACAAACATGCGGCTGCCCCAGCTCTGCTCACTTGAGTACTAGTTCTCGCTGATGGGTTTTCTCCTCCTCTCAACAGGTTTGATCCCTGAAAGCCAATGAACTACTAGCTATTTTGAGTTAAAACACTTTTCATGAGGAGTCTGCCTAAGGATAATGAGTGGTTTTCAAATGCCTCAGTTGCAGGTGGGCTGTGGCCACAGATGAAAAAAGTAAACAGATTGAAAGAAAAGCCTGGCTAGAACTGCTTGCCTGTGATCTGGGAAGCACTGAATCTTCGTGTTGAAAAGGACTTAGAGCTCCAACTTTCTGTCAAATGCAGGAATCCTTTTCAGAACATCCTGACAAGTGTGCTTCCAAGTATTTCTTGAAAACTATGGGTGGAGGAAATTTCTACTTGGAAGCCAGGACACTCTACCTCTAGAAAATCCAAATTGTTAGGAAAACCTCCCCATCTACTAAGCCAGAAGTTGCCTCCAGGTGGAAACCTACTTTATCCAGCTATGATTCTGGTTCTACTCTCCTATTGATTTGGTGTCAATTTAGAGTCCAGCAGATCTGGGTTCAAATCCCTGTTAAATTGTGCATTAGCTTCAGGGGGCACTAAAGACTCCTTTCTCTGCCCCTTCTTTTCACCTTCAAGAAAGAGCTGTTCTGAGACTTCCCTGGTGGCGCAGCAATTAAGACTCCACACTCCCAGTACAGGGGGCCTGGGTTCGATCCCTGATCAGGGAACTAGATCCCACATGCGTTCCACAACCAAGAGTTTGCATGCCACAACTAAGGAGCCAGTAAACCGCAACATGACCAAGTGCAACCAAATAAATAAACATTAAAAAAAAAAAAGAAAGAAAAGAAAGAGACGTCCTGATTGGGAGTGTGCAGATCCAAGAACAGCAATTGATTCACACTGCTAGACTCCCTTACTAGTATTATCATGGGAGATATACATATAAGTCTGTATAAGCATAGACAAACAATGCCCTATTTTCCCTCCTTTTGCTTAGTGTTTTTTCTACTTCATCACTGGAATCTTAAGCACCATAAAGTTGCGATTTGGGCATAGGTTGGGGCAGAAAGGGAGGGAGAGAAGCTGTTTAGCTGTGTGGTCATTGGCCTACTGCTAGGAAACTGCTTTGGGGTTTGGGATCAAAGCCTTCGCTAATTGTAAAAGTCCACATTTGCCTGGGCTTGCATACTATGCATAAATGCCCTCCGGGGAACTCATTGCCTGAGGATGGGGGGTGGGGCCTGGGTGGGGGGAGTGGAGATGGGATTCAGGGATCCTGGCTTCCCGGTCGTCATCCATCAATCACTGCTAACCTCTTTTAAAATATAGTTTGCCTGTCTGTAATATGGAGATAATTCTATTTTACAAAGTTGTAAGAATTTGAAGCAGTATGTTAAGTGCTGGACAATGAGCAAATGACTATCATTTAAGTATGTGAAGACAGTTATCAGGACAAGTGTGGCAGTAAACTGCAGCTCATAGAATTAAAAACCGTACCTCAGAGCTTCCCTGGTGGCGCAGTGGTTGAGAGTCCGCCTGCCGATGCAGGGGACACGGGTTCGTGCCCCGGTCCAGGAAGATCCCACATGCCGCGGAGCAGCTGGGCCCGTGAGCCGTGGCCGCTGAGCCTGCGCGTCCGGAGCCTGTGCTCCGCAACGGGAGAGGCCACAGCAGTGAGAGGCCCGCGTACCACAAAAAATAAAACCCAAAAAACAGTACCTCAGATATTATTTGCCCATTGCAGATTTCAGTGGGAAAAAAAAAATGTCGCCCTTGTTTCAAATACCACACTATGATTGCATTAACTTTTCCACAGCCACATAATTTCTGGCTCTTATACAACAAAGTTACCTAAACTCTTGTCAGTCTGACAAAATCCCACATATCCTTTAAAGCCCTGTTCAAACTATGAAATCTTCCCTAACCAAATTCTGCTCTTGCAATATGTTAGCCTGGCATGCTGTACACACAGAATTTCTACAATCACAATCACATTGTTCCAGATTTGTCTACATTAAAACATCCCCAATGGAAAGAATTAGGCATTCCACAGTGATTGGCCCTTAAATGGCAGCCAATAGGCAGTGAAGAATTATTCAGCACTAAAAAGAGTTACTCAGCATGAAAAGACATGGAGGGATCTTAAATGCATATCACCTAAGTGAAAGAAGCCTATCTGAAAAGATGAAAAGACTGTATACTATATGATTTCAACTGTATGACATTCTGGAAAAGGCAAAACTATTGAGACAGTAAAAAGATCAGTGGTTGCCAGTGGTTGAGGTGTGGGGACAGGAAGGAACAGGCAGAACTCAGAGAATTTTTAGGACAGTAAAAATACTTTGTATGATACTATAATGATGGATACATGCCCTTATACATTTGTCCAAACACATAGAATGTACGACACCAAGAGCAAACTGTAATGCAAACTATGGACTTTCAGTGATGATGATGTGTCAATGTAGGTTCATCAACTGTAGCAAATATAATCACTCTGGTGGGGTATGTTGATAATGGAGTAGGCTATGCATGAGTGGTGCAGAGGATATTTGGGAAATCGGTGTACCTTCCCCTCAATTTTGCTGCAAACCTAAAACTGCTGTAAAAAATTTAAGTTAATTTTTTAAAAATGTCAGCCAATAAACAGTGAACAAGTGAGATCCTCAAATAAAATGCAAACAAGCTTTTAAAATTTTTTTATAATGTGGTAGTGTAGTGTCTCCAAGAGATGTCACAAACTAGCAGCCAACAAGACTGACATGCCATCCAGATATATCAATATTTTGTTTGGCAGAGAATCATTTTAATAATTGAACTTTATGCATTATTTAAAATCAGTAGCTCATCCATAAAATTAAGGACTACCCGCCTCCCTTGTGTATCTGTTAGAAAGCTTTTGGCTGCAAGTAAAAGACACTTCAAATCAAACTGGCTTAAAATCAGGTATTTTAAAGGATTATATGATCTCATACAATAGGAATGGACCAATAGGAACCAATGGACCAATAAGAATGGACAATAGGAACCAACCAATCCAGGTTGATTGCTTCAGTGCCTAACCATGTCTTTGAGGTGCCAGGCTCTGTATCTCTCTACTTGGTCATCTTAGGGTTGGCTTCATCTTCAGACTGCCAGCAAAGAACAGGACATTACATCTAGATAGAGTCCATGTTCAGAAGAAAAAAAGAGACTTGTTCTTTCTGTGCCTCTTTTTCAGGAGTGAAGTAATCTTTCCCAGAAGCTTCTGAGGAGATTTCCCCTCACACATTATAGACCATTATTGGGTCACATGCCTGTTCCTGAAACATTCACTGACTGGAAGATAGACTTATTGTGATTAGCTTGAACTAATTATCTGGGAGCTTGGGAAGAGATCAACCTATGTATACCTTGAAAAATCAAAAGATCTGGCAACATTGCAACCCTAATTCCCACATGGTAACAAATGTCTATTGCTGTTTCCATCCTTAGACTTAGGGAACAGTCCTCAGTTCACCATTGATCACTACTTGCCTGGACTTTTTTTTTTTTTTAATAAATTTATTTTATTTATTTATTTTTGGCTGCATTGGGTTTTTGTTGCTGCGCGTGGGCTTTCTCTAGTTGTGGCGAGCGAGGACTACTCTTCGTTGCGGTGCGCGGGCTTCTCATTGCAGTGGCTTCTCTTGTTGTGGAGCACGGGCTCTAGGTGCATGGGCTTCAGTAGTTGTGTCTCGCAGGCTCCAGAGTGCAGGCTCAGTAGTTGTGGCTCACGGGCTTAGTTGCTCCGCGACATGTGGGATCTTCCCACACCAGGGATTGAACCCATGTCCCCTGCATTGGCACGTGGATTCTTAACCACTGTGCCACCAGGGAAGTCCTGCCTGGACTTTTTGAGCATTTGGGTTTACTACACCTAGTTTATACTTTTTTATCTGGCAGGAGTTTTATGCTAAATTATGATATTCCATAGGTATTTCAAGCCTATGGATTCTGGAGACTAATGATGAATGGGTAATTATGGGTAATTATGTTAGTATCTATAGCGACATAAGTTTTTGTCCCACAACTTAGTGGCTTAAAACAACAAGCATTTATTATCTCACAGAGTTTCTGGGAGTCAGGAATCTGCGAGCGGCTAAGCTGGGTGGTTCTGACTCAAGGTGTCTTATGAAGTTGCAGTCCAAGTGGTGATGGGGCTGCAGTCATCTGAAGACCTGGGTGGGCTAAAGGATCTGCTTCCAAGCTCACTCATAGGTTGTTGGTTGGAGGCCTCAGTTCATCACCACATGGAATTCTCTATAAGGCCACTCACGGCATGGTATTGGCTTCTCCTGGGGCCAGTGATCCAAGAGAACAAGAGTGACCAAAACAGAAATCACAAAGGCTCTTATAACCTAATCTCAGAACTGACATACCATCACTTCTGCCATATTCTATTGCTCACAAAGTAAACTAACCCTGGTGCAGTGCAGGACGGGTGTGAGTTCCAGGAAGTGGAGATTGCTGGGGGCCGTCTTTGAGGCTGGCTACCATAGTTACATTCTGCAAAATTGATCTGTTGACAGGGAATTTAAACAGATACTTATTTGTAGTGTGACTACATGAATTTTCCAAATGCTAAATATTTTGGGAGTGCATTGTCAATTAAACAATCACTTTACATGAAACATAGGGTCAGCTGTAAGCAAAGTTGTCTTAATTTCCCCAGAATTGCATCTCCCATGCTACATTATAAGCAGACTCAGTCTTGTTTTTTATCTGTTTGCAAGAAAAAAAAGATTGCATCAATGAATCAGGTATCTAGACTCCTAGTAAAAGACTCCCAAATGTACCAGCTGCCTGATAAGACTTAATGTGTCAGCCAGTCTGGAATTATTAACTTTTCAACAGGGACAAAAGAATGCATGGTCAAAGGAATTATGGGCTTTCAGGCATCCCCTGAACTGAGTCCCAGGAGAGCAGGAATTTCGATAAAGAAGATGCCTCCTGTAATTGTATCACGTGTAAGGCTGTCCATATTAGAATATTGCTAAAGAAAAAGAAAGATAAGACAAAACAAAAATAGCCATGGTTTAATTTGATGAGAAGATTACAAACCTTTTCAGCTAAATTATATTCACCATCTGTAAAACAACTCCCGGCATTTTGTAATGCAACAGAGTTTCTTGTCTAAGCAATTAAGCTATGTACATTACTGTTGCTTTCCTACACACCCTCATTAAAAAAAAAAAACCCTAAAGCATCAAAAGGCTTATTTATGTATAACACTGTTATAACAACTGGAAACAAAATTTTCTAGTGGAGCTGAAATCAGAAAGAATTTCTTTTGCCCCCACCCTTCCATGAAACAGTTACATTGTGAAGGACATTTTGCCCTCATTTGGGGACTGAAAGATACAGTTTTGAAACAGAGACTCATTGGCAGTAATTATAGCTGAGTTGTGCAGTAAAACAAACCAGGGCATTAAAAATATGATGCTACTCTGTGGGCTTCCCTGGTGGCGCAGTGGTTAAGAATCCTCCTGCCAGTGTCGGGACATGGGTTTGAGCCCTGGTCCAGGAGGAGCCCATGCCGCGGAGCAACTAAGCCCGTGCGCCACAACTACTGAGCCTGTGCTCTAGAGCCCGCAAGCCACAACTACTGAGCCCGCATGCCTAGAGCCTGTGCTCCCCAACAAGAGAAGGCACCACAGTGAGAAGCACCTGCACCGCAATGAAGAGTAGCCCCCGCTCTCCGCAACTAGCGGAAGCCCGTGTGCAGCAGCGAAGACCCAACGCAGCCAAAAATAAATAAATTAAATAATAATAATGATAAACAAAAATATAATGCTACTCTAGACTAGTCTTTATTTTTAGAAGGCTTAGAAAACCTCTACCCAGTGTACAAAGGCTCTACATGTGACTAAATGTTCCTTGCTATCAAATGGTCATCGGAAAAATGAAATATGGTCAGACAGTCAACAAGAAAAGCAATACTTGGCACACAGTATCAGTTCTGTTGCAGCTCACAGCTGAGTCTAAGCAAGAGCAACTTTATGGAAGATGCTGGGTTCCATCTGGGAGCCTGAAATAAGACGTTAATTAGTAAGGTTTCCTTCTGTGACAGAACGGCTGTTAATGTAATGGCATGTGTCTTGTGGAATGCTTGTCTTCAGCAATATTTTAGGTAAATTACCTCAGAGACTCAACAATAACTTTGAATAATTTTAACCTTTGGAACTTAACTAGCTCAACAGGGCATATAATAATAAAGGCAGAAGGAAGAAACCTGTTAAGACATAGATCTCTTGAAGATGTTAAAATGTTTAAAACCCTGAACATCAACAGAAAAACCTGAACAATAACATCAGTTTTAAGAATAGAGATAATGCCATGATTTTTATTTTTGATTGTGATACATAATAGTATGTGTAACTATAATTTGAAGCTATGATGTTATACTTTATAATTTTCTATATTCTTTCATTTTCAAAATGATAAATATTTAGAAAGAAAGAGCACAAAAGGTAATACAAGGATCTTTAATGTACACCAATTTAGTGGCATCCAAATGATCACTTAAAGATATACTGACTTGGGTTTCCCTGGTGGCACAGTGGTTGAGAGTCCGCCTACCGATGCAGGGGACACGGGTTCGTGCCCCAGTCCGGGAAGATCCCACATGCCGCAGAGTGGCTGGGCCCGTGAGCCATGGTCGCTGAGCCTGCGCGTCTGGAGTCTGTGCTCTGCAACGGGAGAGGCCACAAAAGTGAGAGGCCCGCATACCGCAAAAAAAAAAAAAAAAAAAAAAAAGATATACTGACTTTTTCATAATGAGGACTTTTACTCAAGTGGTTGGATGGATTTGTGCTCTCCTTAAGAAAGCTCTTGAGTGAGCTATAGGATCTTATTCATTTCCGGATCCTCATTACTTACTACAAGTTTCTCAATAAATATTTTTCACTGACTCTATATCCAGTTTCTTATCTAGTTCTCTCCTTTTTTTAAATTAATAATTAATTTTTAAATTTTCTTTATTTTGGCTGCGTTGAGTCTTCGTTGCGGCATGCGGGCTTTTCTCTAGTTGCAGCGAGCGGGAGCTACTCTTCGTTGCGGTGCACAGGCTTCTCATTGCAGTGACTTCTCTTACTGAGGTGACTTCTCTTGTTGCGGAGCACGGGCTCTAGGCACACGGGCTTCAGTAGTTGTGGCTCACAGGCTCTAGAGCGCAGCCTTAGTAGTTGTGGCGCACGGGCTTAGTTGCTCCGCGGCATGTGGGATCTTCCTGGACCAGGGCTTGAACCCGTGTCCCCTTCATTGGCAGGCGGATTCTTACCACTTTGCTGGGCAAATTTCTAATAGGTAACTTTTCCATCAGAAAAGCGGTGTGTTACAATTAAGGTGACCATTCATAAGCTGGATTTTTTCTTAACATTAGTAAACAAATTCTTCTTATTGTCACTGTTACATCTAAATAGGGGATACCGTATTGTCTGGTGGACAGCACATAGCCTGTCAACCAAAGGATGTTATAGCAAATTCTCCTCAGCCATTTAATAGCTCAGACGTTTGCTAGTTTCTCTCCAAGTTGCATCTGGGGGTGACAGTGCCACCCCAGAGTGCTGTTGTGCAGGGATATGAAAAGTGCTGTGTTGGCTACTTCATGGCCACTCAACAGATGGTATGTTTTCTGTTTCATTTTTGTCCCCTTTGTCTAAGCTCAGTGTTTGTCCTATATTATTGAAAGGCTAAGAGTTTTTTCCTACCAAAGCATGCTGAAGCAAGATGCAGTTTCACAATCCAGGCTGAAGTAGAACTGGTCAGGAAAAGTTGCTACAGATCCTCGAGAACATGCTAACCTTTAAAAAATCTCATCCAGTCTGTATTTGGGGCCCCAAAGTCCAGTAAATAATATGTAGTTAATTAAAATCTCAGCTTCTTTGGGAAAGAAGTGAACTTTCTTTGCCTTTCAAATCGGTAGACAAAGGAATTCAGACCAAATTAAAGCGCTGTTAAGCCTTTGAAACATAAAACAAATGAAATATTACCTCTAAGGACTAAATTATGCACTGATAATTTTTGGGGTTCTCACACAGGAGTTTTAACATTTTTACTTTATTAAAAATCTAAAGCACTTAGGCCATTAAATTTTACCTATGTAGTTTGTTGTTGTTTAATGAAGATATCAGTGATAATCATCTCCATTTCCCGCTGGATTTCAAATACCAACTGTGGCAGCTACAACATTGTATATAGCTGGGTTGATCACTGATCCTTACCTGCTGCCAACAGCAGCAGTGAGGGTTTTGCCTTTCCTTCTGGAGCACACATTTGTAAACCAAAGCTTTCTGATACTGAGTGTCAACCAGGTTTTAGATCTTGTCTTTACTAGTATAGGGGCGTTACACCCAGGGTTACCGTCTTTTCTCTATATCCTCAAAAATGCTGTTTTAATAGATTCTTATTTTTCCTGAGTCTTCTCGGGATCTAAATTGTCCTCTACTTTAATCTTCCTTTTAAATTCTCTTTGTGATTAAAAGGAACTGTTTCCTGGTGGCCTATCCTACTAACTTTGTCTTGGACTTTTTGTCCTTTGTTTACTTTCTTTGGCCACACTGTTTTTTGTTTTGTTTTTATTGTTGGTGTTGTTGATTTTGTCCTCCAGTGTATCAAGTTCATTGCTGTTTCAGGCCTCTTGTACTTGCTACTCCCTCTTCGAAGAATGCCCCTCCTCTGGGTCTTCACAGGGCCACTCTTCAACTCTTAGATCTCAATCAAATCTACCTGCCCCGGTAGTCTCTGCCCTCCGTACCTAAAACACTCACCATCAACCTCCCCCCAGGTCACTTTTCATCCCATTAAACTGTTCTCCTTCCTCCATAGCACCTATTACTATCTGAAGTGATCTTTGTCTTTTACTATGTTTGTCGTCTGACTCCACACACTGGAAGGTAAGCTCCATATAAGGCAGGAACCTTGTCGCTTTTGCTCTCCACAAAATCCCTGGTGTTTCGCACAGTTCCCATAGAGGCTTCATGAATAATTTCTTGAAGGAATAGATGAACGAATCTATGACTGTCTTCATCCTCTTCTCCACCTATTTAATGTTGCCAATTAATCAAGGTCCAGGGACTTCCCTGGTGGCACAGTGGTTAAGAATCCGCCTGCCAAGGCACGGGACATGGGTTCGATTCCTGGTCGGGGAAGATCCCACGTGCTGAGGAGCAACTAAGCCCGTGTGCCATAAGTACTGAGCCTGTATGCCACAATGAATGAAGCCCGCGCACCTAGAGCCCATGCTCTGCAAAAAGAGAAGCCAGCCCAATGAGAACATGTGCACTGCAATGAAGAGTAGCCCCGCTCATGGCAACTAGAGAAAGCCCACGCACAGCAACGAAGACCCAGCACAGCCAACGATAAATAAATAAAATAAATAAATCTATTAAAAAAAAAAATCAAGGGGCTTCCCTGGTGGCGCAGTGGTTGAGAGTCTGCCTGCCGATGCAGGGGACGCGGGTTCGTGCCCCAGTCCAGGAAGATCCCACATGCCGCGGAGCGGCTGGGCCCGTGAGCCATGGCCGCTGAGCCTGCGCGTCGGAGCCTGTGCTCCACAACGGGAGAGGCCACAACAGTGAGAGGCCCGCGTACTGCAAAAAAAAAAAAAAAATCAGGGTCCATTTTTTTCCCCTATAAATATCCTTTCAGAGGACTCTCGTCCACAATGTTGATTAAAACAATGGCCTTCATTTAAAAAATATTAGACCACCTGTTAGAATTCCTCATGACTCTGCCCTAAGTTTCAATGGCTAGTCAACTCACCCGAATGATTGCCCTTGATTTAGGTTGGAATCGATCCGTTTTCATCCCAATCAGTTCTGAGAGACTGTTTGGTGAGTCTGTAACCCCTGAAGGCATTAGCCCAGGATTCTTAGCTCAGGATTCTCAAGACTGCCCCCAGACACTATTCCTATTCCAGACAGTAAATTTTAGGAAGAAGAGCAGTGTAATCCCTACTTTTTCGTACCAGCCTGCTCAAGACAGTAAGGACCCCACCGAGACCCATTCCAATCTTGGTTGTTAACTGACAGCAAACCAAGTTAAGCCTTATATAAAATAGATAAGTTAAAAAGAAATAACTAAACCCTGTACTTCTTGTTTTTCCATATTCTTCACTTTGGGCACTCTCTGCCCTCTGTAGGAGTATGCCTCCTGAATGGGATCCCGGGGCCTGCATTCCCACGTCTGGCACTTTCCAGCCATTCGTACCCAGAGGTGTACAAGCTGCAAACTCTCCTCTCCCTGCAAGTCCCTTATCACAAACACTGTCTTATGGACAACATCAGGCCCTCAGTGTTTGCCTGCTGTTGATTTGATACATTCCTTTGTGCTAGACTAAAGGAACCCTCAGGGCCTCTTCACCTCCAGCAGTCTTAATTGTAGCTTTTTAAGATAACCATCCACTTTGGTGTGTCACCTAAAGGAATGAGAGAAGAGGTTAAAATTCTAGACCAGGTAAGAGGCGAAGGCAAGTAACAGGTTGAGACAGATGCTTCTGATGCGTAGCTTGTTGAACAGCTCAAATTCTGCTGGGTATGTGGCCAACGACTTTCTCTCACAGCCTTCCAGAACTGGATAAAGAATCAACTTGAGCACATTCTTTGGGGAAAAAATAAAATGATCCACTTGATGCTTTAGCTTTTCTATGGTAATTTTTAAACATCTACATTCCCAATTGTTCTCCCCTCAGCCACTTTCCCCCTGAATGTTCTCTTTGTCTCTTCCCATGTCCATATCTGTGACATTTTTTTTCTCCATAGCTTACTCAGCCTGAAATTTTTCTATCCCTACACCGTTTGTATTTTCCTCATTCCTATATAAGCTCTATCATTAAAAAAAAAAAATCCCTCTTTTGGGATCTGTTACATGTATAATGGACATACCAGCTCTGAAATTTTCCCCTCAGGAATGGAATAAAGGGAAAAACAGAGGAAGAAAGATGAAAGAAGCCTGGATCCGTTTCTCATCTTCCTCTGTGGGGCAAAGGGAAAAACAGAAACCAGGCCCTCCCTCTCTACAAAAAACCTACTAACCTTGGAGGTTTCTTCATCTCCCTTGATGGATTGAAACCTTAATTATCTGTCTCAAGTCATTAGGCTACTAAATAATTATTTTGCCTTTTATTTATGCTCTACTCAATTAGTACTATCATTATTGATATTGATCATAAGAAAAACAATGAAATTACCTATATTTTTTGTTATTTAACCTTCTCTAATATCTAATTCAGTCATTAATTTTTTGCTATCATTAAAATAGGGTAGTGTAAAATATCAACATATTAAAAGATTAAGAAAACTATTGCGTCTTTCAATTAAGCATCCAGTGGATATTTTAACATAATAGAAGAGAAATATAAGATGTTCTGTAAAATTAATTAATTACAGTATAACTTTTCACACAAACAAAATGAAATTTACAATTTCAGCTTTTTGAATGAAACAAAACCCCTCTGAGATTTAAAGTATAAAATATGAGTGGTGTGACTATAAGATTTTGTCTCGACTTTTCTAGAAAGCATGAAAAAATGCAGCTGCATTTTTTACCACAGTAACATTACATTCACTAGGTCTGTTGAAATTACAGTCAGGAAGAAGCCTTTTGTCTCTGTCTATAAATGAACTCTGTAGAGCTGCAGTGTATTTCTTCAAGCTACTGAGGATAGGCTTGCTGCTAAAGAGATTTAGGTTACTATTTAGGGAGCGTTAGTTAGTGTGATAATGAGGGCACAAGGGAGATTTTCAAAAAAAGTTGGGTTTTAAATAGACAATGTGAACTTAGCTGGGAAGAGGCAGACATCAAAAAACAGGAGTTAGTACTGTGTTCTAACAGCACAGTGGTGAAAGGTAGCAAGAAATGAATAATGAGCACAAATGTGGACCAATTCAACCCAGAGTGCCGAAACAGTACTCAAATTTCTCAATTTAATTAAGGTGTCAACTAAAAAGATAGGGAATCACTTATTTTTTAGGCAAATAATGACTATGAATACATAAATAAATTCTAGTGGAGAAATCACATGCACTCTATTCTGACTTGTGGCTTTTTGTCTGCTTTTTGTTTTGTGCCATTTGGACAGTAACAGTTCCCATAACGTGATTAATTCTTGGCAATGATAAATGAATTTAATATGCTATCTCAGTTTAATCAATCTGGCAACCCTTGCATGATAGACATTTTACATGAGGATACTGAGGTTTGGTGAGGTTAAGTAATGTGCTGCACCTTAAGAGGTGACCCAGGTCTTACCAAATGCCAAAGCACTTGCCCTTCACCACTGCCCTGTGCAGCCTCTTGTGTTGGTAGCTTGCAGGCAGTGAGAAGGACACAAGATTTCTTCTGACTTTCAAACAGATATGTACAGTACTTTGTGAGCTCACTAGTGAAAAACTAAACCAAAGCAAAAATATGACAGCCCTAAGGTTTAAGAAAACCTAAACAAAGCCCATGGATTTCAGAGTCTGAGCTTTGGTTTCTTTGATTGGTGATGAAATATGGTTGAACTTGTGAGCCTCTCACAAAAATGGAGATGTTTGTGGGAGAAGATATGCAAAACATGATAATCCCTTGAACTGTTGTTCTTATAAAATATAGCCATCTCTTTCAGACAGCAACAAAATTAGTTCATGACTTACACGTTATTTTTAAAATATATTAGAGTCCATTTAAAGTTCCAAAATGTGGTACTCAGCACAGAAATATAATAACAAATGTTATAACCAAATTAAGGGCTCTTCTCAGACATCTTTTATGGATAGTAGGTTGGTACAGAGACACATTAAAGCCTTTGAATAAAGTACTACACTGTCAACCTAGAGGATTTGGTGGGAAATAACTTCTGGAATTGATGTTTCAACTTCAACTATTCAATCCAAATTGATGTTTCAAGCAAGTGACATTCTAGTTAGTGAATATGTTTACAGATACTTTAACTCTTGCTTAATGCCTTGTTTCCACTCTATTCTAGAATTGATCACATTCCTGAAATTATTTGCCTACTCTCCCTCACTAGACTGTGAGCCATTGAGGTGCAGGTGCTGTGTGTGAACCGTCTTTGCATACCCAGGGCCTTGATAATGCCTAGTAACAAAATTTTTACTTTTTAAAGCACATACATAGAATGGAGTTTCTTAGCCTCAACACTATTGACATTTGGGGTCATATAATCCTTAATTGGGGGATGTGGACTATACCATACATCAGTGGTCCCCAACCATTTTGGCACCAGGGGCCGGTTTCGTGGAAGACAATTTTTCTGTGAGTGGGGTGGGGGGGTGTCGGGGGAGGATGGTTCAGGTGGTAATGCGAGCGATGGGGAGGGCAGATGAAGCTTCGCTCCCTTGCCTGCCACTCACCTCCTGATCTGTGGCCTGGTCTGCCATCCGGGGGTTGGGGATCCCTGCCACGCATAGTAGGATATATAATAACACTCCTGACATCTACTCACTAGATGCCAGTAGTCCCCACCCACCTACCCAAAATATCTCCAGACATTGTCAAATGTCCCCTGGGGAGGGGGGAATCACCCCCAGTTGAAAACCACTGACATGGAAGAATGCACACACATGCACAGATAAAAACATGATGCTTTTAATTTATTAATTCACTTTTTCAATTTTCTTTGTGTAGGCAACAAGTACACAGAACACAAGAATCAAAATTACAAAAGTATATATAGTAAAAGATAAATCTCTTTCCTTCTCCCATCTCCCACCCAGTTTTTTGTATATTATTCTAGACCCTAGATGTCCAATGGATGCCCCTAGCTACATGTGACTATTGTAAACTTAAGATGTGGCTTGTTCTAACTGAGATGTGCTAAGTATAAAATACACAATGGATTTTGAAGACAATATAGAAAGTGTAAAATATACCATTAATAACTGTTTTACATTTACATGTAAGAATGACAATATCTTGGATATATTAGATGAAATAAAATATGTAATTAAAATTAATTAGTCCTGTAATAAAGCCATTTTACTATGGCTACTGGGAAATTCAAAATTACATCTTTGACTTACATTATATTTCTGTTGAACAGCACTTTATTTTATTTATTTATTTTTCTTTTTGCGGTATGTGGGCCTCTCACTGTTGTGGCCTCTCCCGCTGCGGAGCACAGGCTCCGGACGCACAGGCTCAGCGGCCATGGCTCACCGGCCCAGTCGCTCCGCGGCATGTGGGATCTTCCCAGACCGGGGCACGCACCCGTGTCCCCTGCATCGGCAGGCGGACTCTCAACCACTGTGCCACCAGGGAAGCCCTGAACAGCACTTTAAAAGAAATATTCCATGGGGTTATAAGCATATAAATATGTATATATAATGTTAAACTTAATACATATGTATTGTTTTATTTTATACTTAGCATAAACATTGCGTATGGTACTTAGTAGATGCTCACTGATTGACTCAATAAGTAATCGAGGGATTATATGTATACATATACAGTTGACTCTTGAACAACGTGGGGATTTAGTCCGAAACTGTGTATAATTTATAGTTGGCCCTCCAACTATGCTGTTCCTCTGAGTCCGAGGTTCCAGATCCCCAGATGAAACCAGCTTTGTATTGTGTAGTACTGTAGTATTTACTGTTGAAGAAAATCAGCATATGAGCGAACCCAAACAGTTCAAATCCATGTCGTTCAAGGGTCAACTGTATAAATATTCACATAAATAACTATCATATACATCTGTAGTGCTTTTTACATAGGACTTTCACAAACTTCATTTTATATGATCCTCATAACCTCACGATACAAATATTTTATTATGATCGTCATTTATCTCATCTGTAAAATGGTTATAATAATAATATTGTTTGAAAATTAAATGTATTTATATAAGAACTTAGAACAGTACCCATCAGATTACAATAACCATATATCATTATCCTTCTCTTCTTTGTTATCATTATTGTTTTTGTTGTTACTATTTTTTTTAAAGATGAGGAAACCAAACATCAGGGAGGATAATGCCCCTAGGTTACACATCTGGCAACACAGCTGCTCAAAACTGGAAGCTTGTGCTTACAAATTCATGCACTCATCTCCATCTTATGCCGCGTCATTATATTCATTTAAAAAACACAAAAAAGAAAACATGTAGTGCCCAGATCCTGTTTTTAAATTCCATTACCTTATAAAAGGGACCAAGATCCTTGGAATATTGTCTATTTCAGGGTCAGGATTAGCAAAGTACAAGCCTGAAATACTTTGGTGTGTCAGTAAGGAAGTGCTCAAAAACTGTAGGTATATGGGATGTTTGCATACATTTCTGAAACTTTTAGGTAGATTTCCAATTATTTCAAAATATGAAGTTTAAAAAATAACAAAACCAGGGCTTCCCTGGTGGCGCAGTGGTTGAGAGTCCGCCTGCCGATGCAGGGGACACGGGTTCGTGCCCCGGTCCTGGAAGATCCCACACGCCGCGGAGCGGCTGGGCGCGTGAGCCATGGCCGCTGAGCCTGCGCGTCCGGAGCCTGTGCTCTGCAACGGGAGAGGCCACAACAGTGAGAGGCTCGCGTACCGCAAAAACAACAACAACAAAAAGATTGAGCAGTTTGTGGATCATTGTTCTCAAGTAACCTTGTCTCACCTGCAACGTAGTCTCCTTTTGTCCACCCCATTGCTACTCCAAGTGTCCTCTCCTGCTTGCCTGTCACCTTTCTATGCCTGCCCCATTGCTAGCGTCCATTAAATACTAATAAATCTAGACAGACATTGATGTCATGATTCCAAATATAAATCATTACTACTACTATTACTACTAGTAAGTAGTCTCCAGATATTTTCCCTGAGTCTTCCCTACTCTTTGAAGGGCCATACAACTTATTATCTTTTATTTCTTCTTTCTGTATAAAAGAGGAGGTCTCACTATGTTCTAGAACTAATCTTACATCTGGAGGCTGGAAAAGAAGTTCTTTCTTTTGAAAAATTTCAAAGCATTAATTCAGAGCTTTCCAATTGGGTTGCTGGAGTACAAATAGGTGTTAAGTGTGTAGGAAATAGCTCCCCCTTCAGCTTCAGGGTGGTGGGGCAAGACGTCCAGGGCAGGGCAGTTACCTCTGGCTGCAAGCAGCTTCACAGGGCTTTCTCTGGGTGTTTTATAAATATTATCATATTTTATGTTGCCATGGCATGAAAAACATTAGAAAGAAGAACATTAATATGCTCAGAACATTTGTATACTGACCCACTTTTCAGTGAGTTAGAAAAGAACATGAAATATTGAATAAGAATCACAAAATTCTGAAACAATAAGAAATATATATATATAAAACATTATTAGGAATATTTTTGACAAGCTCCAAGACATTTTAGTAGAGATATTTAACTCTGATTAAAGAATATTGTTTAAAATATTAATAATGAAAATCATATTATTTCTAAAATGTGAAACAGTCGTAGGAAAAGATGGTTATATTGAACACTTTCTATTTAACCAAGAAAAACATCCATGAAAGCTTCTAAATGAGGTTGGACTATCAAAAAGTAGCGCTCTTTGAATATTACAGTCCATAGAATTTAACCTTCATTTCATTATATAGAGGACATGGCTATGATTTATTAAGTACAATGTGGACAGAAGTGACACTATACCCAGGAGACATTAAAGAGCCTAAGATTAATACCAAGAATACCAAAGCAATTGAATAATGCAATATGCTAAGCACGACAGAGCAGCATCTACAAGCTATAATTTGTAGTATATTGTTCACACAAGAATAAATGATAGGGAAAATTTTATTGATGAATAAAAGGTTTAGTCAATGAGTATGTGGAATGAGATAATACCATCAGAAGAAAACAAACTGATGCTTTTTAAACTACTATCTGACAGATTACATAAAACTCAACAAAAGGTAAACTTTTTACAGAGTATTTTGCATTTTCCAGTTTACAGAGCAATTCTCTTCAAATACTAAAAAATCACATTTTCAAATTTCTACTCCTTTCCCAGACTGATTGCTGGAGGCAAATTTCAGGTTAATTTCTAACACTTTTGATGGAGGAATATATTTAAAGCAAGAATTTATACTAATCAGATATCCATCTGTCTTCTACATAAGACCACTCAAATCTTCCAAGAATCTGTTTTTAAACATGTGCATCCTTTTGCTTGGAACATTACTTATTCCTCTCCCAAATTAGGACAAATATGCTAATTATCCATGAGTCATATGGCTCTCAAATACACAGATTTCATTTTCTGCTATTATAAGTCCATGCAACACCCTTCTCATTTTATTTCATTATTCTTTTCCCTTTGTCCTACCCATTCTCATTTACATTGTCCTTCCCATCAGAGAAGTTTACAATAGTATATTCAATATATGTCCTTAGGCATGTGAAAATATAACCCTGAGAAATAATATATTATTTTCTATGCGTGTGTTGTTTTTTTTTCTGGTACGCGGGCCTCTCACTGTTGTGGCCTCTCCTGTTGCGGAGCACAGGCTCTGGACGTGCAAGCTCAGCGGCCATGGCTCACGGGCCCAGCCACTCCGCGGCATGTGGGATCTTCCCGGACCGGGGCACGAACCCGCGTCCCCTGCATCAGCAGGCGGACTCTCAACCACTGCGCCACCAGGGAAGCCCTATGCATGTATGTTTTGAATGTACATACATTGTTTTGCCCTATAGAATTCATTCTATATTTCTAAGATCTATCTATATTGCTTAAAATGATTAACTACTTCTTATTGCTGTACTGTATTCCATTGCATGTATACACCACACATTCTGGTTATTCATTTCTCTAGGGACAGATATCAAGGCTTCTTGTAACTTCTTGATAACACAAATAATGCAATGATATTTACCTCATAAATGTCCCCTTAAAAACTTGTACACAGTATAAACCCAGATGAAGGAATGATGTATACTGAATATATGGCTAATTAATTTCACTCAGTGTTGTGAGCTTGCTTTCCCACCAATAGTGCATAAAGTTTCTCATGCCTCCTCATTCTAGCCAACATTTGATATTAGCTGACTTTAAAATTTTTCCCAATACTATGTTGACTTAATTTGAATTTCTCTGACTTCATGTGAAGTTGAGCATCTCTTCATACACATTTTGGCTATTTAGAATTCCTCTTCCATGAATTGTCTATTTTTACTCCTGTCCAATTATTGTTTCCCTGTAGATTTTAGTAGTTCCTTTTGTACTCTATTTGTTAATAATCAGTTTTCAGATTTAAATTCTGAAAACATCTTTTAATCTGCCACCAGCCTGTTAAGTTTGTCTATCGTGTCCTCTTCATACAGAAATACTTAATTTTAATATGAACACATCCATCAATTTCTACCACCCACCCTTAAAGTTGATACTTTTTTAGTCTTGTTTAAACATCCTTTCCCATCCTAAGTTCACAAAGATAGCCTCATATATTTTATTACTTTATATACTGCCTTTTATAATTAGGTTTTTAATCTATTTGGAATTTATTTCTGTATTTGGAGTGAGGTAAGAATCTAAATTTACTTTTCAGCTGGTGGAAAGCAGCTGCATAGCACAGGGAGATCAGCTCGGTGCTTTGTGACCACCTAGAGGGGTGGGATAGGGAGGGTGGGAGGGAGGGAGACGCAAGAGGGAAGAGATGTGGGAACATGTGTATATGTATGGCTGATTCACTTTGTTATGGAGCAGAAGCTGACACACCATTGTAAAGCAATTATACTCCAATAAAGATGTAAAATAAATAAATACATTTACTTTTCCCTATGTATTGAGTCATATACTAAATAATCCCTCTTTTCCCCTCTGATTTGTGATGCTAATTTCTGCTACATTCCACATCCTCATATATAACAGGCACTGTTCATTGCTTTTGTATTCTGTTGCATCTATTTTTTTTATCTGTTCCTATACTACTACCATACTGTTTTTATTGCTATGGTTTTATAAGATGTCTTAATATATCCAATAAGACAAGTTCCCTTTCTTTAGTCCATTATTCTTCCATGCACAGAAACTATTTTTCTAGTTCCTCACAAAACCCTGCTAAAATTTTCATCAAAACTGCATTGAATTTATAAGTTCATTTATGGAGAATGATATTTTCACAGTGTAGTTTTTCCCGTCCATGAACATGTTACTTTTCTCTTTTTACCTAAATCTTATTTTATGTCATTTAATACAATTTGAAAAGTACTTTGTAAAGGATTAGTACTTCTTCACTAGGTTATATCTTATGTACATTGTAGTTTTTGTTGCTAATGTGAGTGAAGCCATATTCTCCATACTTATTTCTAGTTGGGTGCTGCTAATACAGAAGACTGTTTTGATATTTACATGAAACCTAAATACATTAGTATAAGTAAAATATTTATAAAGTTTCTTATATAGTACTTAGTAAGTGCTTACATGTTACTTAGTATTTGCTATTATTATTGTTGTTGCCTATTATTGATCCTTCATCTGCACAATCTTTCTGAACTCTACTAGTTCTTTTTTTAAAATAAATTTTAATTAATTAATTTATTTATTTATTTATTGGTTGCACTAGGTCTTCGTTGCTGCGCACGGGCTTTCTCATCGAGCGGGGGCTACTCTTCGTTGCAGTGCATGGGCTTCTCATTGAGGTGGCTTCTCTTGTTGCAGAGCATGGGCTCTAGGAGAGTTGGCTTCAGCAGTTGTGGCACACGGGCTCAGTAGTTGTGGCCCACTGGCTGTAGAGCGCAGGCTCAGTATTTGTGGCGCATGGGCTTAGTTGCTCTGTGGCATGTGGGATCTTCCCAGACCAGGACTCAAACCCGTGTCCACTGCATTGGCAGATGGATTCCCAACCACTGTGCCACCAGGGAAGTCCCTCTCCTATTAGTTCTAATAGTTTGCCTATTGATTCAGTTAGGTCTTCTAATAGAAGATCACCCCATAATCTGCAGTGACAGACTTATCCATTCTATCCTATCCTTATACATCTACTACTTTTTTCTTGTCTTATTGTATTTGCTAAGAACTCCTCACTATGGGAGCTGTGATAACAAGCCTCTCTTCCCTGTTCATAATGTGTCATAATCTTTTCATAGGTTTTTGTTAAAAGCTTTTATCAAGTTAAGGAAAGTATCTCTCATTCCTAATTTTTTAACACTTAAAAATATAAATAAGTTTTAAACTTTACCAAATATTCTTTCTGCGTATGCTGAAGTAATTTTTTCCCCTTTAGGTCATTAATGTACTAAATTGTATTGCTATCTTTTCTGGTGATGAACCTCCTTACATTTCTAGAATGAAATTTACATCACCATGTTTTATTTATTAAAACACTGTTGAACTCAACTAATATTGATTTAGGGTTTCACATTTTGTTTATAAGTGAAATGGGCTAATAGATTATTTTCTTGTACTGATCTAATCTAGTATTGGTCTGAAGATTATAATTAATAAGTTAATTTGAATTGAGACCTAAAATGAGTTGCACAGCTTTCCCTCATTTTCTTTTTTCTGGAACACTTTATATCAGTTGGAATTATCTTTACTTTGAAAGTTTTGAAGAACTCAAAAAATTGTATGATTCTATGGATTAATTTTTCAATCTCATTCTAAATTTTATAACATGCAGAAACTGAAAGTAAAATCTACATGTTTCAAATTCCCTGACAGTTAGAATTCTGAATGTGATTTAAGGTCTGGCGATAAGATTCACTTGTGGGAGATTTTTTTTTTTTTTTTGCTGTACGCGGCCTCTCACTGTTGTGGCCTCTCCCGTTGCGGAGCACAGGCTCCGGACACGCAGGCTCAGCGGCCATGGCTCACGGGCCCAGCCGCTCCGCGGCATGTGGGATCTTCCCGGACCGGGGCACGAACCCGTGTCCCCTGCATCGGCAGGCGGACTCTCAACCACTGCGCCACCAGGGAAGCCCTTGTGGGAGATTTTGATTCAAGATTGGGTCTCGTGGAAACAGGGTACAGTGCATTCATTTCTTTTTATTCCAGTTTTGCTGGGATATATTTGACATACAGCACTGTAAGTTTAAGGTATACAGCATAATGATTCAACTTAAATACATCATGAAATGATTACCACATAGAAATCTCTTTCATGGTTAGCACATTATCCACGTTTTCTATTTCTTCTCAGGCAACTTTTTTCCCTGAAAATTATATTTTTATTTAGATTTTTGATATTATTGTTGTATAGTTTTTGTTGTTTTTAAAATCTCTATTATTTCTATAGTTAATTCTCTTTTGGGGGTTAAATTTAATTTATACTCTCTTTTATTTGGTTGATCAGCTTTGTCAGATATTTGTACTTTATCTCTTCAGAGAAATAGGTTTTGATTGTTTATCATCTCTATTGATTTCTTTCTTTCTTATTGATTTTTCCTCATTTGTATTATCTCCTCCCTTCTTATTTCTGTATGTTTTCTATTGTTTCCTTTTCCAGTTCTTTGAGCTTAATTCTTTCTTTATTTTTCTCAATCTTTCGTGTTTTCTGATAAATGTATTTAAAGCTATTCATTCACCTAAAAGAATTTTTAAATTTCCCTTAAATTTTTTCCTCTTCTTTTTAATCCAGGGGCTATTAATCATTTTTAGTTCCTAGACTTATAGGATTTTTTTCCAGAAAACTTTTTAGTATTTATTCCTAATTAAATTGTTAAATGATGAAAGAAAATAATCTATATTTTATGGATTCTTTGAAATATATAAAGCTATCTTTATGACTTAATCCTGGTTAATTTTTGTGGGTGTTCCATATGTATTTGAAAATAATATGTATACTCTGTTGAGTGTAAGATTCTACATCTTCATTTCAGTTTATAGATCATGTTATAATTTTGTATAATTTTGATTTTTTTGAAAGCTTCTTCAATCAGTTTTTTTAGAGGGATGACAAAATCTCTAGCTTAAATTAACTTATGAATTTCTCTCAGTAGTGCTTTCTGCTTCCTTATATAATTCAAAGCCGTATTGTTTGTTGCTAATATATTCATATCATTACAGTTTACTGGTATATGATTATTTAAAGATTAACTTTAGCCTTAAATTCTATTTTGCTATCATGGCTTCTTTTAAAGAGATTTGTTCGTATTTACCTGATATCTCTTTTTCTATCCCTTAACATGTGACCTTTATAAAGTATTTCAGGTATGTTACTGAATTTTTTCTCACCACATAAAGCCACAGGAGGTCTTGCTTACAAAGACCTTAAGGTCTACCTTGTAAGTATATAGCTTCATGGAGAAAGATGAGATAACATAACAATACTGAGCCAGACACAAAATCTATATACTTCCAACATGTTCCAGATGCAAGCTTAGTTTCCAGTTTAGCAGTGGGCATATCAAAAGGTAAATGGGCAAAAGAGGTATTTATACTATTTGGGGCTGCCTGCTTTTAGAATAGCAGCAGAGGTCCTCCTCAGCTTAGTAATGCTTATCTAAGGAATTTTTGGTTTCTTTGTTGCCTGATTGTACTTGGCCAAGCACTTAGATTGGAACAGGGATGGTCTTGTTTTGTCCATGTTGACAATAATAATATCTCAGTATCTGTAGAATTATGGGAAACAATGAGAATTTACCTTTTGGACTGAACCAAATACCACACCTGAAAAGACTCAGTTGCAGAGCTGATCTGGTTCACTGTGAGCAGAAGGCAATGGCATGGGACTTCCCTGGTGGTGCAGTGGTTAAGAATCTGCCTGCCAATGCAGGGACATGGGTTCGAGCCCTGGTCTGGGAAGATGCCGTGGAGCAACTAAGCCCATGCGCCACAACTACTGAACCTACTGAACCTGTGCTCTAGACTACTGAACCTGTGCTCTAGAGCCTACTACTGAACTACTGAACCTGTGCTCTAGAGCCCGTGAGCCACAACTACTGAACCTCCGCCCTAGGGCCTGTGGGCCACAACTACTGAGCCTGCGCTCTAGGGCCCATGTGCCACAACTACTGAGTCTGTGCTCTAGAGCCCGCAAGCCACAACTACTGAGACCATGTGCCACAACTACTGAAGCCCATGTGCCTAGAGCCCGTGCTCCACAAGAGAAGCCACCGCAGTGGGCAGCCCGTGCACTGCAACCAAGAGTAGGTCCTGCTAACCGTAGCTAGAGAAAAGCCCATGCGCAGCAATGAAGACCCAATGCAGCCAAAAATAAATGAATAAATTTGTTTAAAAAAAAAAAAGAATGCAATGTCATAACTTCTCATCATAACCTTGGAAATTTGCTTTGGGTTTGTCACTATGAGATCAACTCCTACCACCTGGAAAACTGTATGCTGGGGAACTTCTTTCAAGTTTCCCAGTCATCCTTGTCAAAAGGATGTTAAATACATAACAGCACTACACCACCAAATCATCCTTGATGAAAAACTTGTACATGTTTGATAACTAGTCAGATATGATATGCCAGCTAGAGTTAACAGAGGACTTGAAATCCAGGTGCTATTTCCAGCCCTGGAAGAACCAGAGGTACTTTCATCTATGTCAACGACTTTATCCATGTATACAGCCTTTCCAATGATATTCTTTAGCAGCTCCAGGGCTTCACCATTCTCTAGGACATTTAGAGAAAAACCCCTATGCCCCGAATTGGCAGCATCTTTCCTTATTCCTCCTTGATGACATTCTTTTGCTTTGTTAGACCTCAGCTCTGGTGCATGTGGATTATCTGAAGTTTGCAGCACCGATAGGGAAGGATTATGAAATGCTGCATTGTGAGCTTGTTGCCGGTGTAAGATCCATTCTTGAGCACACTGAAAACTGGAACTGACTAGATGACATCTGAATGGCCAGATAAGTTGGTAATGAGATAGGAGAGGGAGCCCCTTTTTCAGCAGTTTCAGCCTTGACAGCAAGGGGAATGCCTAGTTTGACAATTTTTCTATTTAAATTCCTTCTCAGTGCCAATTTGTCATCAGTTTGTCAATCTCCTATTGATAACACTCAGCCCCTTGTTTACTAGGCAGTCCCAATAGTTTCATTGACGTGTTTGACAGCTTTTGCGACACTTTTCCTCATTGTTTCCCAGAGCTTGAGGGCCTTATATACACTGATTGACATGCTATTAGAAGAGCTCTGAAGAGAAATTTTCTGATGTAAAGCTTAACCTCAACACCAAGCTTTCTAGGAAGCTTTGGCAATGATCTTGAAAACAGATATGGTGAAGATCTGGCTGTAGGTTCTTGATGTCCAGTAATGAGGGAGGACAGTGCTGCCGATGCCAATGAGGATACAAAGCTCACCCATGTATCTCTCTGAGAAAAAAAAAGAGTCTCTTTTAGGAAATATATATATTTTTTCAGAAATTGTTATATTTTTAATCCAATCTGAACATTTCTGCCTTGTAATCTGTAAATTTAACCCACTGACATTGATTTAAATTATTGTAATATTTGGAATCTTTTCTGATCCCTTACTTAGAGTTTTGCAGTTGCCATATCCTTTTCTTCCTTTCCTACTTCCTGTAGGATAATGCATATTATCTTTTGCTAATTTAAAAGTTATGTATTGTGTTATTTTTGTTCTTTATTATCTCTTCCTAAAACCCAAAGGGTTAGAATCAATTTTTCCTATAAATTGGTTAAGCTTATCAACAAATATGTCTTGTCTCAAATAAGATAAGGACCTTAGCATCAGCCCATTTCTTTTCTTTTTTTTTTCTTTTTCTTTTTTGCGGTACACGGGCCTCTCACTGTTGTGGCCTCTCCCGTTGCGGAGCACAGGCTCCGGACACGCAGGCTTAGCGGCCATGGCTCACGGGCCCAGCCGCTCCACGGCATGTGGGATCGTCCCGGACCGGGGCACGAACCCGTGTCCCCTGCATCAGCAGGCGGACTCTCAACCACTGCGCCACCAGGGAAGCCCCAATCAGCCCATTTCTTTCTGTTCTGGCCCAGCCCTTCACCAGGCCATATTGGTGCCATCTAGCACTTTTGTTCCGAATTGGTATGAATATATTTTAAGTGTTTATTTTGTGTTCTTTTCCTTGAGTCAATGCTTCATTAACTTACTGTTCACCTTTAAATATAAATATATAGTTGTTTTCTCTAGGATTTATTTCTCTCTTGATGGAGTATTTCTTCCAAGAGTGCTCTCAAAGAAGAATTTTGAGGGATAAACTTTTGCCTCCTTGTATTATCAAGCCCTTACACACAAATGTAGTTTACCTACATTGTACAGCAGAAAGTAACATAACATTGTAAAGCAATTATACCCCAATAAAGATGTTAAAAAAAATATCTCGGGAAAAAACAAACAAACAAAATGTAGTTTACCTAGAAGTGAAAATCTAGGTTAAAAGCTGTTTTGCTAAAATCCTTTGAAAGAAAATATTACTACATTATCTTCCTGCATCTAGAGTTGATAATGAAAGGCTGATGTCAATCTGATTTTTGTTTCTTTATAGGTGATATGCATTGTCTCTCAGAAATCTTTTAAAATGTTTTCTTTGTCTTTGATGTTGCAATGTGGACTGACCAATCCCATTGCCACACTTTCCATGATCTACCAGGCAATCCTAACCCTTAGGAGACCTTCTAACACCTTTACCAACCTGGGCACTGCTCTTTTCAGCAACTGTTTCCTTCAGCTGTAATTATCTGGCTGAAGAGTTGGGGTGAAGGGGATGAAGGGGTAGAATGAATGCTCAGGGCATAGCCAGCTTTCCTGCATTAGCTGTTATATGCTACCATGTCATTACCCTGGGCTGACACTGAGCTGATGCCACTGTTTTTAGGCCCTGAAGAGGCAATGGGATGGCGAATAATTGGCCAGAACAATGTAAGAGAGAGAAAAGGGCAACTTTTCCTCCAACCAAACTTCCATTCCTAATGCCTAGCTCTCTTCATCTGTAGGTCACCATTCCCTGTCATCACCTCCTTCCTCTTCCAGGCACATACACACAGCCTTTGTATCTCAAAAGAGGTAGACACAACCTTAGAATAAAACTTTTGTAAATATCCTCAGATGATTCTGAGACACAGAGAAGTATTTAAACTTTTGGAGCATGGATCAACTTTACTTGCTTATGATTAAGCAAGTAATAATTGGGCTAGAGAGAGTGAGAGAATGCAGGCACAGGAGTATCTGAGACTGAGAGAAAATAAAATCAAGAGAGAGAGCAAGGTAGACCAAAATTCTGGGCAGCAAGTTTCCCAGAATGAGGTCCAAAGCATGTACCACTTGTGTATCCACTAGCTACTTTTATGGTGAAAGTGGGTGGACTTGCTGGGTCTACTTCCTTGAAGAACTGTAAAATTCTTGAGAAGGGCAATAGCTGGCTTAGCTACTTTTTTTTTTTTTTTTTTTTTTGCAGTACGCGGGCCTCTCACTGCTGTGGCCTCTCCCGTTGTGGAGCACAGGCTCCGGATGCGCAGGCCATGGCTCAGCGGCCATGGCTCACGGGCCCAGCCGCTCCGCGGCATGTGGGATCTTCCCGGACCGGAGCATGAACCCGTGTCCCCTGCATCGGCAGGCTGACTCTCAACCACTGCACCACCAGGGAAGCCCCTGGCTTAGCTACTTTTGGTAGCTGTTCCCTGGCTCAGGTGTAAGGTCCCTAAATCATTAGAGAACAGGATCTAACCTTTAACCTCTCAGCCAGAGTGTCAGATGGAAAGAAACTCTCAAAATAAAACAAAGAATGGAATAACGTCATTTTGAGGAGAGTTACATTATGTCCTAATGGCACAGACAGATGAGGAGCAGGGTGTTTCTTCAATTCAGGGAAGAACAGATGATCAGAGATCTGGTGATATAGGACCCAGGAGGTCATTATCAGCAGCAGAAAGGGAGACTACTAAGAGAGGACTAAGAAGACTCAGACTGTAAATAGATCTAAGAGACATTTTGGGCACTTCTTGATCCTGAACAAAAGATTTCGGAGTTAGGTTCCCATGATTCTGCCGGTAGAATTGAATCAGAGAATTATTCTATTATTACTATTACTGTGACTGTACTTAGCCACTAACACTGTTCTAACTTCTCTCCTCTCCCACCAATCTACTTCTATCTTTCAGTTGAGAGGGACTCACAGAATTTCTGATTAAATTAATGATATTCAGTATTTGTCATTTTACTGTGCTACCTATTTAACTACCCATCTATATAGAGATTATTTAACTATTATCTAGCCTTAAGAAAATTCACCAAAAATAAATATGTTTTAAAACAATGAAAGAATTATTCAATAATGAAAAGTAGTCAAATAAAGATAAAGGAATAAAAAGCTCTCATCACATCACTCTTCAGTGGTATGCTAAAGGGTGACATAATTTCTATTCATTTTTCAAGCCATTCTCCAAAAAGTTATTATTACTCTTTGATATGAAAAATTCATTGCTATGATTTCAGATTTCACATAGCAACTAGGCTTTAAAAATGATCACATGTCAAGTTTCCATGCAGTATGAAGAAAAATATCCATAGTTATCTTAAAAGAATATTAAAGTTTTAAAGGCTTAAACCCTTTCCAAATATCTGCATGAGGCCAGATTTTCTTCATATGCTTTAGCCAAAACAACATATGACAGCAAAATTAATGCAGGAAAAAATATAAGAATCCAGCCATTCTTTAAGTCAGACATTAAACAATTTTTTTATAATGTAAAACAATGCCACTCTTCTCAAAAAAAAATCTTTTGTTTTGGAAAATGTAGTTATTTTTCATAAAATATATTGTTTATGCTAACATATAGTGAAATAGTTATTTTAAAATTCTTAAGTTTTTCTCAGTCTTAATTTCTAATATTGTAAATAATGATTGATAAATCCTCACAAACATAAATTGAGCTCGTTAAGGTCCTCAGCTTTAAGAGAGTAAAGGGGTCCTTGACCAAAATCTTTGAGAACCACTGAATTATTTCATTCCCTTTGAATTACAATTGAGGAACCTGGGATACAAAATGGTTAGATCACTTGATCCAAGTCATAAAGTTAGTTCATCTTCATGGCTCCAGAATTTTAAAAGCCTACTTTATAATTTATAAATAAAAATTCTACTTTTATAAATTAAATTACATTTGTTATTTTGCTGAATTCTATTACAATATTACTGCTAGTTATATTAAGGTGACTAAAAGACTCTTGACATTTTAAAATTCTTTTAAAAATTCTACACAATGCATTTTATGAAACTGTAGAGTATATTTCAAGTTTCAGCTTCTTTGAAAATCCTTTCAGAATCAGACTTACATCTTGGATAAGTTGACAGTTTTTTTTCTATCCCTGTGTTCTATTATTGTGTTGAGTTCCACAGGGTTTCAAGTAAATGAATATTAATAATATCAGAAAGTTTTTTCATTTCAAAATAAGGAGTGTGTCTTCAATGTTCTAATTATGTAATAAACACACACATAAACTTTATAAAATTATAAGTTTATAAGATATATTTCACTGATTTTCTACTAAAGTTTTGAGGCTATCCTGAAATATCTGAGTCTTATTCTAAAAACACAATTTAAAATGATCTGAGACAATTTTTCAGCCTAGCTAAATTCCAAATTTATCGTTAGATTTAGTTGCAACACAATCCCCAAAATTAATTTACCAGACGTAATATAATCCCACTAGTATGTCTAAGAATGTGGCCTGCTTTGTGGCATGACTCTTTTGATGCCATTGTGTAATAAATGTGCTGTTCCACACAAATATAGACACAAAATCATACAGTACTTGGAATAAATAGAAACTGTTTTACATAGCATCTTGATGAGGTAAGCTTGTGTTATATCCTTTTAACACAGCAAGACACTAAGCAGTAAAGACCTGTTCAGTCTTGCCTAGCTTAAATCATAGAATTACTGGTGAAGTCAAAGGATAAAAATTTCCATGGTTTCTGAAACTTGTGAAACACAATAACAGTATCCTTCCTGTCTTGCAGTTAGAATCAAGATATGTTTGAGTTATATATTGTTCTACATTTTTAATTTACTTCATGAAACATGAATAAAGGACATGACTTAGTGGTAGATAGCATGAGTTGAAATTATCAGAAACCAGAACTCACCTTCTTTGTTTCTGTAATTAATTAGAAACATTATATTATAAATAGTCCCTTCTGAGGACATACTGAATCTACCAAGAGTTGAATACTCAAAAAGAAAATGGAAATATTAAACATTTAATAAATAGTATTTGAATGACCCCTATGTGCTTGGTGTTTGAGATGTGGTGAATATGAAAGGGAAGGCCACTGCTCTGATAAAGGTGGGCCACTGCCCACCTTTAAGTGGGGGTAGATGAAGTAAACAAATAACTTCACCTGGTCAGGTGCAAAAAGATAATAATAGTGAAACAGAGTAATAACACAAAGTGATAAAAGAAACACAGGCTTCATTCAATAAGGCCATCAGTGAAGGCACCTTGGAGCAGTTGATTGTGGAGAGACCTAATGAGGAAAAGCTAGTCCTACAAACATTGGAAGAGGGACCTGTAGATGCTGGGGCCAAAAGTAGGATGAAGCTTGTTGTATTTGAAAGACAAACAGAAAAGAGTTTGGCTGCAGTTTAGGGCACTAGGGTGAGGTGCAGGAAGATCAGAGGTTCGTATACTGGGGTGAGGTCAGAGATGGGCAGGCCAGAGGAGGTAAGTTCTCATAGGCTGTAGCAGAATTTGGATTTCACTCTAAGCCTAATGGGAAACTTTTGGAGAATTTTAAGTTAAGGAATCACATGATCTAATTTACAGTTTTAAAATAGGGAAGGAAGGGAAGAAGGAAAATAAATTGAGTGGTGATGGTGATTTGAACCTGGGAGATAGTTGTAAAAATGGAGAAAAAGTAGACATATTTAGGTTATATTTTAGAATTGTTTCTTACAGGATGTGCCAATGATTTGGACAAGGGAAGTGAGGGAGAGGATGCTTATTTCCATGCAAAAAAATGTTACCTATTACTTTATACCACAAGTACGATCCATAAAAATAAAATTTAGACTTCATCAAAATTAAAACTTTCACTTTGTGAAAGACTGTTAAGAGGACAAAAAGACAAGCTACAGATTGGGAGAAAAAATTTGAAAACTGTGTATGCAACAAAGGACTAATATCTAGAACATACAAAGAACTCTTAAAACACAACAGTAAAAAGCAAACAATCCAGTTAATAAATGGGTAAGAGACATGAAGAGATATTTCACCAGAAAAGGTATGTAATGGCAAATAAAGAAATAAAATGATGTTCAACATCATTATTCATTAGGGAAGTGCAAATTAAAACCACGAGATGCTTTTAGTAACATCAAAAAGTTTTTTCATTTCAAAACAAGGAATGTGTCTGTAATGTTCTATGCTTCATCAAATTGCTATGTAAGCCACACTGTGTGTGTATGTATATAAAATATCAGAATAGGTAAAATAATAAATGCACACAAGGATGTGGAGAAACTGGATCACTTACACATTGCTTGTGGGAATATAAAATGATACATATGCTCTGGAAAAGTCTGGCAGTTAAAAAAACAAAAACAAAAAAAGTAAACATGCAACTACCACATGACACAGTAATTGCACTCTAGGCATTTATCCCAAAGAAATGAAGATATATTCACACAGAAGTTCTCTTGGACAGCACTGCCCCAAACATTGAGGAGACATGTAAAAATTTTGAGCAGAGTTGGAAGTGATAAAATTATAATTTTCCACAAATCTCTAGGAAGAATCTGATAGGCTGGAAACTGGTAGCGAAATTAGGATATGAATCAGGTTATGTATCGTCAGAAGTTGTGTTTGCAGAAATGAAGAATGGTGTGTGTGTGTGTGTGTGTGTGTGTGTGTGTGAGGGTTGAGGTTAAGGGTGGAACTACAGGCACAGAGTAGATAAGGAGGCTGAAGAAGAGGTAGAGTGCTTTTTATTTAGGAAAATGGGTGGATACTGATCTCATTCACTGAAATAGGAAACACCTTAGGAGCAGAATTAAAAAATTATTTTTGAGAAGATGGGGGTGACTGACAAATTCAGGTTATATCCATGTTAACTTTGAGATTGTGAGGGACACTTTAGTAAGATGGACAATAGGCAGTTGGATACATAGATTTGGAAGAGTCATTCTCAAGGAACTTAGGGGGAATGTATGGTCAGGCCACTCAAGATGGCTGTTCTCTTGCTCTCCGTGTGTCCCCTGCTCAACCAGCGCCTGCTGCACCTACAGCCTACTCACATGACTGACCTTCCTTTGTACTTGCTCCAGGCCCCAGCTAGCCTTCTTATCAAAGGCGGGGAGGGGAATTCGCCTCCATTGGTTTCCCTGGTAACTAATGAGCCCACCTGACATCTATTTCCCCTGTAACTGGTAATCTCCCTCCCTTCCCCACAGCAAAATGGCCACCTTGTTCTGCCTGCCCTCCACTGCACCCGGTGGGGTTTTGCTCCAGGACTTTGCTTCAGACGTGTAGTCTCCCCCATGCATTGATGTCTCTGTTGCTGACTCTGGGCTCTGTCTTAGTCTTGAAGCTGGGCAAGCACAAGACTTGTAGGCCTATGGGATGCAGCTCAACAGGGGAGATGCATTCATTGTTACGTGGATCTCTCATTACTTCCTTAAAATAAGTGCCTAGAAGTTAAATTGCTTTTTCAAAGAATATGAATTATATGTGGGGACTTTCTAAATTTCTTCTCCCCCTTCTCCCCACCACACACATTCCCTAGTGGTCCTTATGTTGCTGTGATGAACAAATGTTACTGATAGGCATGTACAGTACTCCACAGGTGTGGTCTGGTATTTTAAAATTCATTGGTTGGGAGACAGATTTCAGAGTTTTATCCCTTTCTTTGTGGAAACCGGGACAACCCTCTGCTGCATTCCAAAGACTTTGTAAATACTAAAGGTAGTTCACATTTGCATCTTCATCAGTACAGGTCCCAGTCAAGAAAACAGAAATCAAATAAGGAATTCTAAACAGACAGCATTTGCTACGGAGAAATGTTGACGGCTAAAAGAGCATTAAGGGGAAGGTGAGATTAAATCAGAAATTCCTAACTGCAGGAAGTGGCTACTAGTCCTAGAGCTGGTAGAACAGAGGGTGGAGGTGGTATTATCAGAGCCCAAGAGCAAATGCTCTCTTGGGGATGCCACGTGAGTGTAGGGAAAGGGAAAAAAGGACCACCAAGGAGGGGTTGCTGCAGCTGGTGCTGGACTTTGTAAAGGGCACAGACACTGCCCTGAATACCAGAAGCAGAGAACTAAGGAACAATAGCTTTCCCATGTTCCACCTTCTGATTTTCTGCCTGTGCAGAATTCTTACCAGAATCTTACAGGAAACTGTCTGACAAGGAAAGCTGGGAACTACAGTTTGTAAACTCCCAGCCCAACCATCGTCACAGAGCAGAGTTCAGGTGAGTATGGGGCTTAAATACCACTAGCACCTGCACTACACTTTACCAGGAAAAATTTTTTTTCCTCCTTTAGGTAGTAAACTCCTTAAAGAAAAACTGACTGATTTGGTTTTTGGTCTTTGATAGACTCAAGGGTCCATCAGAGTGTCTGCCATATAAAATGCTCAATAATTTTTTTTTTTGTTTTTTTTTTGCGGTATGCGGGCCTCTCACTGTTGTGGCCTCTCCCGTTGCGGAGCACAGGCTCCGGATGCGCAGGCTCAGCGGCCATGGCTCACGGGCCCAGTCGCTCCGCGGCATGTGGGATCTTCCCGGACCAGGGCACGAACCCGTGTCCCCTGCATCGGCAGGTGGACTCTCAACCACTGCGCCACCAGGGAAGCCCTATAATAAATTTTTGAGTGAACAAAATGTCAATTCACATCACTGAAAAATGGTTCAAATCAGTACTCAGCTTACCTGACTGGCAGGTGATGCAGCTGACTGTTAAAGAAACACACTTTAATTCATATGTACAAATTAGTATTGTCTTTTACAGTATAGGCCCCTTGGAAGTTAACATACTTTTTCAAACAGTGCTGCCATTACTCAAGGGATTTTTAGGACTCCTCTTTTGAAATTGCCTTTCAGAGCTAGTTCTTGAGAAAGACATGACAATTAGTAAGAGCCTAGTCTGCCCACTTTTGGCCTAGCCTGACCCACCTGCTTTTGATCTGGAGGATTTAATACTATTTTCAAAAATTAAATCCTCTCTCAAAGAAACAGACTTGTTACTAATCTTGGTAAGTATGTGCCACAACTTCCAATTAAACTTGGGGCAACATGACGTCTTAGTCTACTTCTGCTACTTTGAATTTGGAATAAGATGACAAATATGGTGTATAAGACTTTGGTCCTGGGAGGGAGGGAGGGAGGGAGATGTGAGGGGGAAGGGATATGGGAACATATGTGTGTGTGTGACTGATTCACTTTGTTATGAAGCAGAAAGTAGCACACCATTGTAAAGAAATTATACTCCAATAAAGATGTAAAAAAAAAAAACAACTTTGGTCCTTGTTGCCTTCCTATGAAGAAAGGAGAATCATCACTGAGCCCCCCCGCCACAAGCATCAGTAGGCTATTTGTTTTCATATCTCAGGGTTATTTCCAGCTAAGACAAATGCACAAGCACAAAAAGGGCCCCCGTAGCCTCTGACCTCTAGGACATGAACCAAGACAAATTTTACTATCACCCTCCCACCTCTCTAAAGAATCCATAAAATGCATTATGGTAAAATAGGAAACTTCTCAAGGGCTAGTGAGTTGTGGAGAAGATGCAGTTGCTGTTCCCTGCCTCAAGTGGAAAGTAATAATAAAAAGCTTAATGAACACTTGCATGGCGGGATGTGTTTGGCTCTGTTTATTCTTTCAATCTTCACAACTCTGTGAGGTAGGCACTCTTATCCCTCCCATTTTACAAATGAGAAAAGTAGAGGCTCACAGAGGTTGATTATCTAGACGAGGCCACTCAGCTAGTAAACGACAGTCCATGGTTCAAACCCCGAAATCTGACCCGCGTTAGTGCTTTCACGAAAAAACGGGTATCTGGCAATGATTAAAACGTCAGAACTGGCAACTGGGGAACTAATGGAAAAGGGAATCAACAAAACGGCCCACCACGTGGCAACAGTGCTGAAAGACCAAGGGAGCCTCAAGTCCCAGGAAGGGGAAAGTGAGGGGTCAGCGATTCGCCACCACAGCTCCAACAGCCCCAGCTCTGGACCGCCGAAGTCTCCAGAGACGCCTCTGGCGCCGGCGTCGCAGGACCCTCATTGGGCCTCTTCTAGGCAGCGTCAAACCGCGGGCCTCCATAAGGAGGCGGGACTTCCGGGAGCGGTGGAGCCAAATTCCGGCCGCGCCGGAAACAGCTATTGAGGAAAAAACACTGGGTACACGCCGCTAGAAGCTCCTGGAGAATTTTGTGTTCCACAGTCTCCGAAGAAAAATTGGGCAGGGGTTCGTCCGCTCATTGCCACGTTTTCGAGGCAGTGGAAAACAAGAGTTGGGACATGGACAGCCGCTTGCAGGAGATCCGGGAGCGGCAGAAGTTACGGCGACAGCTTCTCGCGCAGCAGGTCCGGGGCCCAGGGAGGGATCGCGAATGCGCGTGCGCGGCCGGCCTGTTACAACCTCCCTTTTCTGTCTCGTTACTGGCCACGGTGCAGTCCTTTCTGGTCCCGCGACCTTAATCCCTGCGCCCACCTACCCTCTTGTTCTCAACCCCCGGGGTACCCCGAATCGTTTCCTGTTTTACCTCGCGGTCATTGTGGTGCTGAACCGAACGCCACGCTTGGTCTTCAGCAACCGTTATGGAATGGCCGCCGAGTGGTGCTCAATGATGAGAATACAGTGGTTTTTCTGTATAAGTTACCGCAGTTCACGCAAAGAAAAGTGACTTGTTATCCTCCAGAATTTCTGTTCACTTTTTTTTTTTTTTTTTTTGCCGTACGCGGGCCTCTCACGGCTGTGGCCTCTCCCGTTGCGGAGCGCAGGCTCCGGACGCGCAGGCTCAGCGGTCATGGCTCACGGGCCTAGCCGCTCCGCGGCATGTGGGATCTTCCCGGACCGCGGCACGAACCCGTGTCCCCTGCATCGGCAGGCGGACTCTCAACCACTGCGCCACCAGGGAAGCCCTTCTGTTCACTTTTTAAATGGTCGTTTGTGTCTTGCCTTTCTTTGTAATCAGCTCCCGATTCTTGAGATTGGGGCTTCATTGTGGGTCAGGTTTACGATATTTTCTCTGGGATAGTGTCTAACGACTGCATTGGTAGAAGCCTGAGTGTAAATTTTAGATTCTGCATCATGCGTGTTGCTGTCGACCCTGCCGTGTACGGTATCATAGTCCTCACTCGCAGCTAACGTTTGAATTCTTAATCTGTATCGATCATAACAAATCTCTGAAATAGGTAATATTGTCTTCACTTATCGGATAATGAAACAGAGGCTCCAGAGGTTAATTTTTGCCCCGGCTCCTTCACCTCTGGGCCAGAAAGTTAAACCCAGGTTTGTCTCTCCAGATCTTGGCCTCACTCCTTCTTGTGTATGAGTAAGTTAACACTTGATTAGTAGAGTACACATGCAGAAAATGCAGATGCACACCTCTGCTTAATTAAAGTTAGAGGTTGTGTTTTACTTTCTACTACTCAGACCGGTAAAAGGGATGGGGGAAATGCTCACAGGTTTTGATGAGGCATCTTACTGTTATTTTTTTCAGTAATAAGTTTTCGTTTTAGTACCTGGAAATCTGAGACCTATCCTCTTTTATGATCGGATGAAAAGATTTATGGTACAGTGTTAAAAGTGTGGGCGTTTAGGGAGTTCCCTGGTGTCCAGTGGTTAGGACTCAGTGCTTTCACTGCTGTGGCCCGGGTTCAATCCGTGGTCGGCAGCTAAGATCCCACAAACGCGTGGCCAAAAAAAAAGGGGGCGTTTGGAATCAGATCTGTTCCTGGCATAGTGATTTTGGACAAATCAGGTATCTTTTCCAAGCCTTCCTTTTCCCAGTTTCTATTATGTTATCTTCAAAAATGTTCAGCAGCTCTTTGTTACCACCAAGGTTCTTACTCTTTAGTTTTGAATTCAGACGTCTGTTTGACTGAAAATAGTCGTAAACAATGATTGGTTGAGTGTCTTACTATGTGCCAGGAGCTTTTGTAGACATTGGCAATTCAGCTATGAATAATAATAGGTGGTCCTACCCTCAGAGAGCTTACATACTGCACAGAACTTAATAATGGCTGCCGTTTATTAAGTCCTTTCTGTGTGTCAAGACTCTGCCAAGCTTGTACATACATTATATTTGATCATACCAGTCAGATGCTATCTGTGTCTTATAGATGAAGAAAATAAAGCTCAGGAAATTTGTTACATGCTGAAGGCCACAAACCGTTTACATTTGCAAGCTGCAGTTTTAGGCCTTTGCAATACACATGGCTGCCTCCTAGTACAGTTGGATAGGAACCTTTCCACCTAAGGATGTACAGTATAATCAATGACAGACTTCCACTTTAGCAGCCTTCCTTTCACTTACTTTTCTCTGTATGAACAAGACAGACTGGTTTATTACTCTCCGGAACGTGATTTGTGCAGTACATACTTTATGATTTTTAAAAGTTGTCCTTTCTTTCTGATTTCTGTCTATCCTCTGTGACAGCCCAGGTCAGAATTTTGTGATGAAACCTATTGTGATCTCCCTGGCTTAGACTCTTCTCCCTCTGAGCATCCATTTTCCTTACTGTTGCGTCCACTACTGTATATTATTAACCATCATACAGAATATAAACAGTTTGCGTGCAGCGTCTTTGCATTTAATTCCTGTTGGCTTAATCTTCTATCCTAACTTTGTTTCTTGCCCAAAGTAAGTTTTTAATAAATTTTTGTTGATTGATGGTCTGTCAGAGTAGAGCACAACTCAAGTGTGTATAATTTGCTTGACTGACTTGGCTGCTGGATGAAGATATCGGATGCAGTATATAGGCCCAGACCACGATTGTGGCAATTGATGCTATCACCAATGATTTACACCTGTTTTTATTTAACTTGTAACTTTGTTTCAAAAAATTATACGTGCTTTCAAATGATTCCAAATTGTCATAGTTATTCAAATAATATATTTAGTGCTACCACAATGGGAAGTCTGTTACTCCAGTCATTCCACAATTTTTTAAAAATGTTGGAGCATGAGAAGACAATTATATATGTAAGCACAATTTGATTTAAAGCGTTCCTCTTGTAAAACATTGTATTCTAATTTACACCTTGGTAGAAAATCTCATTGGTTCATTCACATATTTATAAGCATGTACTATAAGTCAGATGTTATAGTAGCTGCTGAACATACAGATATCAACAGGACACAGTTCTTCCCCTCAGTGAGCTAACATTTCAGTGGGGGAGAAGTAAACAAAAGTAAACTGATAAAGTAATTGAATTGTACAAATAAAAATTTGGAAGTTGTGATAGCGACTGTGAAACAAAAGTAAAACAAAAAGGGTGTATTAAGTGCTATGATCGGAATGAGGAAATGAGGAGGTAAAAATAATGGAAAGGAGGCTACCTATTCTGTAGATAGTGTTCATGGAAGGACCCTCAGAAGAAATGTACTCATCTGAGATTTGAAGGGAGTCCGACTCAGTCTTGGGAAGAAGGTTATAAAGCATTCCACCTATGGGAATAAATGTGTTTTCTGACTAAAGAGAATAGGGGTCAGGAAGATTTTATGGAAGAGTTAAAATATCAGGAACAGTTGATATATTGGAAGAGATTTATCATTGGGGAAACCTTAGGGGAGTCATGAAGTGGGTAGTCTAAAGAGGCAGTGGTAATTGTTTAAGATCAAGGCTGGGGACTTGCAGCTCTAATATTGTAGTGTGCCTTCTCACCTTTCTTGAGCTAAGGGATTATTTAATGCAGATTTCCTCATGCCCTTCGTGTGCTTAAAAATATTAAGTGGTTCCTCATGGCCTGTAAATTGCGTTCTATACTTCTTGGTTTGGCTTTTAAAGTTTTCCATGAATTGATCCCACACTATGTAGCCAGGCCTATTTCAACTAGTGATTTGTTTACATTTGTTGTATTTTGCAAAATTTCCCGAACTGCCAACCCGAATTTGCATCACTATTTTTCAGGTTTTTGTAAAGTTTAGTATTGTGCCTATAATCATTATAAAGGCTTGGCTTGAATAAAACTGAAAAGGTATTTATTACGGCATGGAATAAATAAGGTACAATATGTGAGCTGATGGATGCAGAGTGTTTAACATAGTGCATATCACACTATAAACACTATGTTAGCTGCTTTTTTTGTTGTTTTGTTATTGCTACTGCTGCTAAATTGTGTTTTATTATTTGCTTTAAATGTAGAGGATTGGTCAAGTTAATTGTTTTAATTTCAAAATAACTGAAAGCATAAAATACTTTTCAGCTGGCAAAATCATTCTTAATTAACATGGTTTTGCTCCAAGGTGTTTTCTGTTTTTCCTGCAAGGTAATTTGTCCATTTGCCTGCTGCAGGAGTTACGGGTTGTTTTTTTTTTAATACTTGATGTATTAAATGCTGCTACAAATGACTAGGAAGGCTATTCAGTACACTGTCATCTAATTTTTGGTTTTTGCCTTTTCTCAGTTGGGAGCTGAAAGTGCTGACAGTATTGGTGCTGTGTTAAATAGCAAAGATGAGCAGAGAGAAATTGCTGAAACAAGAGAAACTTGCAGGTCAGTTGAATATTTTTTTAGTGACATGTTAGTATTTGTGAAAGGATCACTGTTTTAATAAACAATAATCCTAGGTATGAAGTGTGTTGTTATAAGTATCAGCATACAGATTTAGGAAACATTGGTTTTTATTGTTAGTTCATGAATTATGAAATATTATCTGAATACAGTAAGTTTTCATTTATAAAGTAGTTAGAAAATGGAATGTTAGGCTAGGAATTAGCTTATATACCATATATAATTTTATTTAAAAAATCCTTATTAAAAAAAAAAACACAATTTGCCCTAAAAGTGGTATTGACTTGATAGTTCATAAAACATTTAGAATTTTTCAGTATTGTAGTTATCAGTTTTTTTTTTATTGGAGTATAATTATTTCACAATGTTGTGTTAATTTCTGCTGTACAGTGAAGTGAATCAGCTATATGTATACATATATCCCCTCCCTCTTGGACCTCCCTCCCACCCCCTGCTATCCCACCCATCTAGGTCATCACAGAGCACCAAGCTGAACTCCCTGTGCTATACAGCAGGTTCCCACTAGATATTTTACACATGGTGGTGAATATATGTCAGTCCTAATCTCCCAGTTCATCCCACCCTCCCCTTCCCTCTGCCCCCTGTGTCCACTCATCTGTTCTCTACTACTTTGTCTCTATTCCTGCCCTGCAAATAGGTTCATCTGTACCATTTTCTAGATTTCACATATATGTGTTAATATATGATATTTGTTTTTCTCTTTCTGACTTACTTCACTCTGTATGACAGACTCTAAGTCGACCCACATCTCTGCAAGTGACCCAATTTCGTTCCTTTTTATGGCTGAGTAATATTCCATTGTATACATGTACCACATCTTCTTTATCCATTCCTCTGTCGTCGGACATTTAGGTTGCTTCCATGTCCTGGCTATTGTAAATAGTGCTGTAATGAACATTGGGGTACATGTGTCTTTTTGAATTATGGTTTTCTCAGGGTATATGCCCAGTAGTGGGATTGCTGGGTCATATGGTAGTTCTATTTTTAGTTTTTTAATGAATGTCCATACTGTTCTCCATAGTGGCTGTATCAAATTACATTTCTACCAACAGTGCCAGAGGGTTCCCTTTTCTCCACACCCTCTCCAGCATTTACTGTTCATAGGTTTTTTTGATGGTGACCTTTCTGACTGGTGTGAGGTGATACCTCATTGTTGTTTTGATTTGCATTTCTCTAATAATTAGTGATGTTGAGCATCTTTTCATGTGCCTCTTGGCCACCTGTATGTCTTCTTTGGTGAAATGTCTATTTAGGTCTTCCACCCATTTTTCGGTTGGGTTATCTGTTTTTTTGATATTGAGCTGCATGAGCTGTTTGTATATTTTGGAGATTAATCTTTTGTCAGTTGCTTCATTTGCAAATATTTTCTCCCATTCTGAGGGTTGTCTTTTGGTCTTGTTTATGGTTTCCTTTGCTGTGCAAAAGCTTTAAAGTTTCATTAGGTCCCATTTGTTTGTTTTTATTTTTATTACTCTAGGAGGTGGGTCAAAAAACATCTTGCTGTGATTTATGTCAGAGTGTTTTTCCTACATTTTCCTCTAAGAGTTTTTTGGTGTCCAGTCTTACATTTAGGTCTTTAATCCATTTTGAATTTATTTTTGTGTGTGGTGTTAGGTAGTGTTCTGATTTCATTCTTTTATATGTAGCTGTCCAGTTTTCTCAGCACCACTTAGTGAAGAGGCTGACTTTTCTCCATTGTATATTCTTGCCTCCTTTATCAAAGATAAGGTGACCATAGGTGTGGGGGGTTTATCTCTGGGCTTTATATCCTGTTCCACTGATCTATATTTCTTTTTTTGTGTCAGTACCATACTGTCTTGATTACTATAGCTTTGTAGTAGAGTCTGAAGTTGGGAGCCTGGTTCCTCCAGCTCTGTTTTTCTTTCTCAATATTGCTTTGGCTATATGGCGCCATTTCTGTTTCCATATAAATTGTAAAATTCTTTGTTTTGATTCTGTGAAAAATGCCTTTAGTAATTTGATAGGGATTGCATTGAATCTGTAGATTGCTTTGGGCAATATAGTCATTTTCACAATATTGATTCTTCAGATCCAAGAACATGGTATATCTCTCCATCTGTTAGTGTCATATTTGATTTCTTTCATCAGTGTTTCATAGTTTTCTGAGTACAGGTCTTTTGCCTCATTAGGTAGGTTTATTCCTAGGTATTTTATTCTTTTTGTTGCATTGGTAAATGGGATTGTTTCCTTAATTTATTTTTCTTATCTCCTGTAGTTAGTGTATAGGGGTGCAAGAGATTTCTGTGCATTAATTTGGTATCCTGTACCAAATTCATTGATTAGCTCTAGCAGTTTTCTGGTGGCATCTGTAGGGTTTTTCTGTGTGTATCATCATGTCATCTGCAAGTAGCAATGGTTTTACTTCTTCTTTTCCAATTTGTATTCCTTTTTTTAAAAAAATATTTATTTTTCACTGTGTTGGGTCTTTGTTGCTGTGCACAGGCTTTCTCTAGTTGCAGCGAGCAGGGGCTACTCTTCATTGCAGTGCGTGGGCTTCCCCTTGTGGTGGCTTCTCTTGTTGCGGAGCATGGGCTCTAGGCACGTGGGCTTCATTAGTTGTGGCTCGTGGGCTCTAGAGCGCAGGCTCAGTAGTTGTGGCACATGGGCCTAGTTGCTCCGCGGCATGTGGGATCTTCCCGGCCCAGGGCTCGAACCTGTGTCCCCTGCATTGGCAGGTGGATTCTTAACCACTGTGCCACCAGGGAAGTCCCTCCAATTTGTATTCCTTTTATTTCTTTTTCTTTTCTGATTGCCGTGGCTAGGACTTCCACAACTATGTTGAATAATAGTGGTGAGAGTGGACATCCTTGTCTTGTTCCTGATCTTAGAGGAAATGCTTTCAGTTTTTCACCATTGAGAATGATGTTTGCTGTGGGTTTGTCATATATGGCCTTTATTATGTTGAGGTAGGTGCCCTATATGCCCATTTTCTGGAGAGTTTTTATCTTAAATGGGTGTTAATTTTGTCAAATTTTTGTCGAAGTTTTTCTGCATCTATTGAGATGATCATATGGTTTTTATTTTTTAATTTGTTGATATGGTGTATCACATTGATTGATTTGCATATATTGAAGAATCCTTGCATTACTGGGATAAATCCCACTTGATCATGGTGTATGATCCTTTTAATAGAGATTAATAGAGTTTGGGAGTGTTCCTCCGTCTGCAGTTTTTGGAAGAGCTTGAGAAGGATAGGTGTTAGCTCGTCTCCAAATGTTTGATAGAATTCACCTGTGAAGTCATCTGTTCCTGGACTTTTGTTTGATGGAAGATTTTTAATTACAGTTTCAATTTTATTACTTGTGATTGGTCTGTTTATATTTTCTGTTTCTTCCTGGTTCAGTCTGGGAATTTTTTACCTTTCTAAAAATGTGTCCATTTCTTCCAGGTTGTCCATTTTATTGGCATATAGTTGCTTGTAGTAGTCTTTATGATCCTTTATAGAACATGAGTTTTGCTCAAGACACATTAGAATGATACATAATGTAGAAGTTTCTTTTTGCCATGCATACCTTATAAAAGCTTAGTTTCTTATTTGTTTGCTTTCTCAAAAAAAAGTACAGATTATTTGTCAGGTTGTGTTACTTTTAAGATTTATAAACTGGGTGAATAGATACTGTTTAGTCAGGAAAAATTTGCCTTGTTCTGTTTTTATAACCGGTTCTTTAATATTATTAATGGAGACATTTATACATCTTGTATGTATTTGTGAGTGATATTTCAGTTTTAATTTTCAGGGCTTCCTATGATACCTCTGCTCCAAATGCAAAACGTAAGTATCAGGATGAAGGAGAGACAGATGAAGACAAAATGGAAGAATATAAGGCAAGTAGAGAATGGGACAATTTTATGGTCAAGAAGAAAATAAGTCCTTACAATCCGTAGAGTCTTACCCAGGAAAATAAAATTTGACAGAAGCTGAATTTTGACAGAATACTGAATAATTGTTGATGTAATTAGGTAAATTTAAGACATTTATATCAGTTTAACACAAGAAGTATGTGGATTAAATTAGGTGATGTATATGAAGCACTTAGCATAATGCCTGGTAAGCACTAGGCAATAGCATTCTTAAATAAGAGTAAGGAGGTAGATGTATCAGAAACTTTGGATAATTCAATCATATTTCGAGGGGCTACGATACTGTCTTCTTTGAGTTGCATTATTCCATGTTAACAATATAGGGTAGTACAATTAAAATATTTTGAGAACTCATGGGCTAGACAGCAGTGTAGAACCATTTCTGACAGAGGCCCAAGGCAAAAACCCAGCTTCTCAACTTGTAATTACAATATGTAGTTGAAAAGAAAGAAAGTTAAGGACAAAAAAACCTACCTCCATTTTTTTCAAATTAATTGTCATAGAACTATATTCAATAGAGAAGAGGATAAATAGTTTTAGTAAATCTTTAGGTATAATTATCTAATTTCATAGATATTCTCTTGTGTATTGGTTGCATTTGATATATCCTCTTATATAACTTAACTATTTGTGATTATATTAGGTCAAACCATATACAGTTTCTGATATTTTAACATTTTTGACTCATAAAATAGCAGTTTCATATGGTTTGATCTAGTAGAAATAAAATTGCCCCATTGGTGGTCATATCTTTCATGATTTGAGCTAAATTCTAATATTTAAGTTATTATATCAGAGATAAATAATCCTAGATAACTTAGTCAACAAAATTAGTAGTTATAGACAATTATTACTGAAGAGAATGAAAAAGAAATATTTATTTTATATATTATAAGCATAACTAGTTACAGCTAATGATGAGAAAGCAAAAACTTCAAGTTTTTTTTAGATTAAAACAAATTTTTTTAAATTTGTATTTTATATATTTATTTATTTGGCTGCATCAGGCCTTAGTTGTGGCATGTGGGCTCTTCATTGCCACCCGTGGGCTTCTCTCTAGCTGTCGGCCACGCACACGGGCTTACTTGCCCTGCGGCACGTGGGATCTTAGTTCCCCCACGGCATGTGGGATCTTAGTTCCCTGACCAGGGATCCAACCCGTGTCCCCTGCGTTGGAAGGCAGATTCTTAACCACTGGACTACCAGGGAAGTCCTGACTTCAATATTTGACTTTAACAGTAATTTGAAAACTTTATTGTGTCTTAGGGAAAGAAAATATTTATATGAGTCTTAATACTCGAGATATCATAATATGTAAGATACTCCTCTTATACATAAAATGTATACTTCCTTTTCCAAGGATGAATTAGAACTGCAACAGGAGGAAGAGAATTTGCCATATGAAGAAGAGATTTACAAAGATTCTAGTACTTTTCTTAAGGTAAAAAAATAATTTTCACGTCCATAACTTCACATTTCAGCTCTGTGCCTGAAAAGATTTTAAATACTTATTTGTTTTCAAGATTTTTTCAGTTATTGAGGGATCATTATTATAAAGATCATTTAAAATTATTCATGAAATATTCTTCTGATGCTTGCCCATTTAGGATGAGATAATGCTTTATTAATGTCTGTAGATACTGAATTGTAATACTATTATTTTAATAGTGATGTTTTCTGTTTTTTTTAATGTCAATTAACTTATATTTTGTATGGCCTCATAATAAAAAATAAAGTACAGAGTTAGTGTATCTGCCCTCAGAGCGAATGCTGTTTATTTAATTTTGACGTTTTCTTTAGGGAACACAGAGTTTAAATCCCCATAATGATTACTGCCAACATTTTGTAGACACCGGACATAGACCTCAAAATTTCATCAGAGATGTAGGTATGTCAGATTTGTTGGGAATATGCTATTGCTAGCTGTTGATTACATGCATGTAATTTATCCATTTTGTGGTTTATTTCTAACAAAGTTATTTTTCCTGGCTTGGCTTCCCCTTTCCATTCTTAGTACTTCTAGTACACTCTCTTTTTCCATCAAGCAGTGTTACTTTTTTCCTTCTTCCTTCCATCTTTCCTTCATTTTGGTTCTGTAACTATCCCTCATTTTTATTTTGCCTTCATTTATTCCTTCGATGCTCTTCCTTTCTTTATGTAAATCTGATTCTCTGACTTATATTATTTTCCTTTTGTCTAAAGAATTTCTTTTAACATTTCTTGCAAGGCAGGCCTGTTGGCAACAAATTCCCTCAATTTTTGTTTGCCTGAGAAAGTCTTTATTTTTCCTTTACTTTTGAAAGATTAATTTTGCAAAGTACAGAATTCTAGATTGGTGTTTTCTTTCTTTCAACACTTTTAAGTATTTTACTTCACCCTGTTCTTGCTTGTTTCTGAGAAGTTGGGTATAATTCTTAACTTTGTTCCTCAATAGGTTTGGTTTTTTTTTTTTCTGGTTTCTTTCAGAATATTTTCGTTAGCTTTGATTTTCTGTAGTTTGAAAATGATATGTGTAGGTATAGCTGGGTTTTGTTTGCTTTGGGTTTTTTTTGCGTTTATCCTCTTTGGTACTCTCTGAGCTTCCTGTGTCTGGGGTTTGATGTCTGACATTATTTTGGGAAAATTCTCAGTCATTATTATTTCAAATATTTCTTCTGTTCCTCTTTCTGTTTTTTCTCCTTCTTATATTTCCATTACACATTTTACCTTTTGTAGTTGTCCCACATTCCTTAGATAGTCTGGCTTTTTTTTTTTTTCCAATTTTTGTTCTATTTACTTTTCAGTTTTTGAGGTTTCTATTGAGATATCGTCACGCTCAGAATCTTTTCTCAGCTGTGTCCAGTCTACCGATAAGCTTACCAAAGGCATTATCCCTACATTTTTAAAAACAGCTTGACTGAGAGAATTCATGTACCATACAGTGCACCCATTTAAAGAATATAATTGAGTTTTTTAAGAATATCTATAGATTTGTGCAACCATTGCCACAATCTAATTTTAGAACTTTTTAAAAAATTGAGGTATCGTTGATTTACAATATTATATAAGTTTTAGGTGTACAAATAGTGTTTTACAATTTTTAAAGATTATATTTCATTTATAGTTATTATAAAATATTGGCTGTATTTTCTCTGCTGTACAATATATCCTTGTAGCTTATTTATTATATGCATAGAAGTTTGTACTTCTTAATCCCCTCCCCCTGTTTTGCTCTCCCCACTTCTCCCCCCCGTAACCACTAGATTGTTTTCTTTATCTGTGAGTCTGTTTCTTTTTTGTTGTATTCACTAGTTTATTTTTTAGATTCCACGTATAAGTGATAATATACAGTATTTGTCTTTCTCTGTCTGACTTATTTCACTAAGCATAATACCCTCCAATCCATCAATGTTGTTGCAAAAGGCAAAATTTCACTTTTTTTTATGGCTTAGTAATAAGTGTGTGTGTGTGTGTGTGTGTGTGTGTGTATGTATGTATATATATGGCACATTGTCTTTATCCATTTACCTTTGCTGGACACTTAGGTTGCTTCCATTTCTTGGCTATTGTAAATAATGCTGCTAAGAACACTGGGGTGCGTGTATCTTTTTGAATTAGTGTTTTCATTTTCTTCAGATATATACCCAGAAATGGAGTTGCTGGATCATGTGGTAGTTCTATTTTTAGATTTTTGAGAAACCTCCATACTGTTTTCCACAGTGGCTGCACTGATTTACATTCCTATCGACAGTGTACAAGTCCCCTTTCTCCACATCCTTAGAACATTTTCATCTCCCCTAAAGAAATTCAGTACTCATTAGCAGTCAATTCCCATTCCTTCTCCCACAGTTGCCCCCCAGCCTTAAGTAATCATTAATTGACTATTGTCTATCAGTTTGCCTATTCTAGACATTTCATATAATTGGACTCATACAACATGTGATATTTCGTGACTGGGCTTTTTTCACTTAACATAATGTTTTCAGGGGCCATTGATGTTGAAGCATATTATCAGTACTTCATTTCTTTTTATTGCCAAATATTCCATTGTATGTACATACCACATTTCATTTATTCATTTGTGTTGTTTCCACTTTTTGATTGTTATAAACTCTGCTACTATGAATATTCATGTAAAGTTTTTGTGTAAATGTATGCTTTCATTTCTCTTCGGTATATACCTGGGAGTGGAATTGCTGTGTCATGTGGTAATTCTATGTTTAACTTTTTGAGGAACTGCCCAAATGTTTTTCAGAGCAGTTGTACCATTTACATTCCTACCAACAATATGTGAGGCTTCCAGTTTCTTACCACTCTTGACATTTTATTATCTGTCTTTTTAATTATAGCAGTCCTAGTGGTATAAAGTAGTATTTCATTGTGGTTTTGATCTACATTGCCTTAGTGACTAATGATATTAAGAATCTTTTCCTATGCATATTTTTCCACTTAAATACCTACTTTAGAGAGATGTCTAAACCCTGCTTATTTTTTAATTGGTAATTTGTCTTTTTATTATTACATTGTAAGAGTTCTTTATATATTCTCAGTACAAGTCCCTTATCAGATGTATGATCTGCAAATATTCTCTCCCATTCTGTGGGTTGTCTTTCTTTTGGCCACACTGCGGCTTGCAGGATCTTAGTTCCCCGACCAGAGATTGAACCCACACCCTTGGCAGTGAGAGCGCAGTCCTAACCACCGGACCGCCAGGGAATTCCCGTCTTTTCACTTTCTTGTTGGTACCATTTGCAACACAAAAATTTTAATTTTGATGTAATCCAATTTATTTTTTCCTTTCTTGTTTATAAGCAACATGTAGAAACTGATTTTAATGTTTTCACAGGCAAAATTTAGATGTAGCACAAAAAGTTATGATAATGGTAAGTGAAATAGACCAGTCTTAGGATGACAAATATGCATGCACTTACAGAGGTACCTAAAATAGTATGTGTATATAAATACATACACTTTTATGAGGTACCTGGAGTAGTCAGTCTCATAGAAGCAGAGAATGCAGGAGTGATTGTCAGGGTCTAGAGAGAGAGGAAAATGGGGAGTTGTTGTTCAATTGGTATAAAATTTCAGTTATGCAAGATAAATTTTTTCTGTAGATCTGTTGTGTAGCAAATTGTCTGTAGTCAGCAATACTGTTGACTATAGTCAGCAGTACTTAAAAAAATTTAAGAGGGTAGATTTCATCTTACTTAAGTGTTCTTACCACACACACATACACATGCACACACACTAAAACCAGAGGAACACAAAGAAACTTTTGGAGGTTATTGATATGTCTTACCTTGATTGTGGTGATGGTTTCACAGGTGTATGCATATGTTCAAACTCATCGAATTGCATACGTTAAATATAGGTTTAATATATAAGGTTTTTATTTATCAATTATACTTCAGAAAGCTGTTTTTCTCCTCAAAGTTATGATAAGTTATATTGATATAACCAAATTTCATTATCAGACTTTCTGCTTTTAAGACTTTCTGCTTTCTTCTCCAAGGCAAAGAAAATGTACTTAGGAAACTATTATGGATTGAGGAAAAGGTGTACCTGTTTTGTAGATGATTGAGAGCTGACTCTATTGTGATTGAAACCTGACTGTACTAAAATCTTCAAACTTGTTTCATTTGAAATTTGATCTGTAGCCACTGATTGAGGAGGCTTTATAAAATCTTTCACTTTTTTACTCTTTGATATTAAAGTTATTAAAATGTACTTCTGGTTTTCAACTTAAGATGTTTATATAATTTATGTTGTCATGAATATGCTTCTTGTAGGGAAGAAAGAAAAAACAAAATAAAAACTTTTAGGAATCTTTGATATTCAAGCCCTACTTACTCCTACAGTTGTTTAAACAGTTATTATGTTGTTTTACCTAAAATCTCTTCTGAGGCTCAGAGATTTAAATATTTTTGAGGACATGGGAACAAGTCTCCTGTTTTTAACCTTTATGGAACTTGGAGATGTTTTTCAAGGTCTTAAGCTTGAAAATGTTTCTGAGGATTTGGTTTATAATAATGTGGAGTGAGATCTTTAAAACTATAAATATTGATATAGGAAATATTCTTAGAGAAAGTGACTTATCTTGGAATTGGTAGTACAATTTAGATAAGTAATCAGAGTGAATGAGGTGTGAGCTAATGACTGTTAGGGACTCATTATCTTTTTAACTAGATTTGTTCTGGGATTGTGTCCATAAAGTGTAGCCACTTAATTTAAGATCATCAGTAGTAAAGAAGAGAAATCCTCATTTTCTCTGCTTTGGATAACTGTCTAAGAAACTAAGTAAAAATTTTAACAATCACTAGATTCTTTGGGAGAAAGACTTTTTTGAGTAAAAAGAAAATGCAAAAAGCATGATTGAAAGAAAAATTTTTCTTTTCCTGAGAACAGAATGGCAAAATTTGATGCTATAAGCAGGTTAGTTAATTTAATAAATTTGAGAAATTAAATGGTTAATTGACTTGATCTGGGCTTTAGAACATCTGGGAGTTTGCCTGCATGTGGGATTAGGGTCATTAGGTATATAAAATGTATATATGAATTGTTTAAAAGTCCTCAGACTTTTTTAAAAGGATGTGAGGATGAAGAGGTGGTTGTGTATTGTTGTGTTCTGAGCAGGCTTGTCACGTTTGAATGCATTGATACTCATTTGTATTGAAATTTGGAATTTACTATGTTTCCTCTTCAGGTTTGGCTGACAGATTTGAAGAATACCCTAAACTGAGGGAGCTCATCAGGCTGAAGGATGAGCTAATAGCTAAATCTAACACTCCTCCTATGTAAGTGGGGTTTTTTGTTCCCAACTCAGGCTTAAAATATTAGTCTTTTTATCATGTTACCCCTTTTCTGTTTGAAAAAAATTCACTGTCTTTGTAAGGTTAACACATTCTCTTTCTTAATATATTAGTTTGAAACTCCAGTGCTGAGTACACAGTAGGTTCTCATTTAATTTATTTTCAGTTTTCTAGACAATTTATTTTAAATTACTAATTTAAATTTTTTTCTTAGAAAATCATATTTGTTGTATTCCTGATTATCTTAAAATGTTTTTAAATGACTTTTCTTCTCAAAAATTATTTATTGAAGAAAGTTAGAAAACTTAGGGAAAGTAAGAAAATGAAAGTTAATTATAACTCAGCAACCAGAGATGCTATTAACATTTTGGAATACAAAAATTCATTTTAACCTTTGCTAAACGACTAATGCTTCCCTAAAAAAATGTGTTTAAGGTCTTTGAAATTGGAGACTCTCTTTATTTCACATTTAGCCTACTTTGAACATTTTGTACATTTAACAGTTTGCTAAAATGTATACTGTTAATGATTAGAAGAACCGCAAAGAAGTCTGAGTTTGTGGCAAAAATTTTAGCAGACTAATATTCATCCTATTTAAAAACACTCTTACATTTAAAGTATTTTATATTTAAAATACTTTCATACTATGTGGAAATAACCATTAAGTAAAGGCTAGTAGTAATTTATACTAAGTAGCTAGAAAAAACTGTTAAACAATATTACTAAGGCACAAACTAAGGAAAGAAAATTATGTCCATTTTTAGAAACTTTTAGAGGGAGGAATTTAAAACTTACTAACAAATGGTTTTTCTAACTTAACAATTGTGGAAAAAGTAATATGGTATTCTTTGGAATATTAAGATGATAATGGAAAAGGGCTCAGACACTCATCTGAGTATGGATTTTCAATATAAGAAATGAGAGAAGTTTGTATTTTGGATGTTCGTGTGGGACTGTGATTTTACTTTGTGGTGTGAGTGTATCCATGTCCTCTGGAAGAGCACTGGTAGATAGTTTACTGTCTGTACTGAGGAAGGATACTCCTCCATAAAAAGGTATTCAGTAATTAGCTCATGGTGACTTTGTAAATAGTGTTTAGGAAATATTTAAGAAATTTCTTTCATTACCACTGTAAAGTATTTGAAAATCTCTTACATTTTATGCTTTAATCAAATAGGTACTTACAAGCAGATATAGAAGCCTTTGACATCAGAGAACTAACACCCAAATTTGATGTGATTCTTCTTGAACCCCCTTTAGAAGAATATTACAGAGAGACTGGCATCACTGCTAACGAAAAATGCTGGACTTGGGATGATGTATGATCAAACTTTCTACATTGTAATGAATTATTTATTTTTCAAATAAATATATGTCTGATCAGAAAGTAATATTATAAATATCCCTACTTTTTTAGGAATTGTAAATATAGATTTATAGTATATATTATGGCTGAAGGTCTAAGGTACATTAACAAATATTATTATATCTTCAGTCTGATTTGTCTTTTTTTTTTTTTTTTTTGGTACGCGGGCCTCTCACTGTTGTGGCCTCTCCCATTGCGGAGCACAGGCTCCAGACGCGCAGGCTCAGCGGCCATGGCTCATGGGCCCAGCCGCTCCACGGCATGTGGGATCTTTCCAGACTGGGGCACGAACCCGTGTCCCCTGCATCGGCAGGTGGACTCTCAACCACTGCGCCACCAGGGAAGCCCTGATTTGTCTTTTTGAGGCAGAAGTTGAGCAGGTAGTGAGTAAATCGTCTGTGGAAGACTCAAAATTCCAGTCTTAGAGTCCTTGAATGTATAGCTAGAAATAAGTCTAAAAACAGATTGGTTGATAACATTCCATATTTGGTTAGTTTTAGTAAACATCAGAGTATACGTGTACACACACACACACACACACACACACACACACACACATATGAACATAATTTCTACTCTTTAAAGAACTTACAGTATAATAGATTTAAGGGACATACGTATTATATAATTGTGATATAATTCAGTATTATATAATTGTGATGTTATATTTTCCTGAATAAAATTGAACAAGCTGATAGCTTCAGTTAGTTACATAAAGTAACCTGTTTCTACTGATCAATAACAAAAATAACAAATATTTATTCAGCACCACTTTGTACTAGGCAACTAGGTACTGGAGATTGAAAGATGCATAAGACTTAGTATTTGGCCTTAAGGGGCACACAGTTTAATGGGATAAAATAAACAATGACCTAAACAGATAATTGCATTATCATATTGTTATTTCAATAATAGAGGACTGCATAAGGTGATCTGAGAAAAACTGACCAAGCTGAGGACATAAAACTGAAAATAGAGGACTGCATAAGGTGATCTGAGAAAAACTGACCAAGCTGGGGGACATAAACAAAGAGGAGATGACACATGAACAGTATGTATGGATAGATTAGCTGGAATTGGCCAGCTGAAGAAAAGGGTAGATTAGGGATTCCAAGCAGAAGGAACAGCAAGAGCAGAAGGGATGGAGGCAAAGAGACGGGTGAGGGAGGTCTGTATGTAGGTTGATGTTGGAACGAAGATTGGGACTGTCTTGAGATGCTGTCTTCTTAGAAGCTTGGACTTGTCTTCTTAGAAGCTTAGCTTAATGCCTAAAGGCATTAAGGAGTCTTTGAAGGGCTTTAACCAGTTTAGTAAAATGGTCAGATTAGTGTATAGAGGAGGATAGACTAGAGAAAATGAAGTCTGGAGAGGGGAGAGCAGATAGAACACTGTTGCAGTAGTCTAGTTAGGAGAAGAAGGGGCCCTGATTTAGGGTGATGTTAATAAGAATAGAAAGGAGGTGATAAATTCAGTAATGTTTTGTAGATACTTCTGGCGAGATCTAGTGATTGGGAAGAGGGGAAGAGTAAAGGATGACTCAGGAGTTTGAATCTTGGGATATATGGGTTGAGATCACCAGCTGAGAGAGTCAATTTAAGAATAGTAGCAGGAAAAAAAAAAAAAGTAGCAGGATTAGAGTGATTAGATTATACTGAATGTGTTGATTTAGAGGTGTATGTGAGACATTCAAGTAGAGGTTGTAATAAGATTATGAAACTTAAAAGACAGATATGATCATCTCAAAATACAGATTTTAAAGGGTTAACACATTAAACCTATGAGAATAAATGAATTTGTCTTGAGATAGGGTCTCAATTAAGATACAGTGTGGATTTACTGTAAATCCTCAGGAAACTTACATTTAAGAGGCACATTATAAAAGAGATGTGAAAAGAATGGGTGAAAGATAAATGAGGTGAACCAAGAGAGTATGAATGTCACGGAAACCAAGGGAATAGGGAATTTCGAGGAGGAAAGTGTGATCAGGAGCACTGAACACAGAAGAGAGGTAGGGAAGGGAAAGGACTGAAATTCTAGACTGGTGTTTCATAGAGAACTGCTTTGAGTCCTTGCACATCTTCCGAGTTAATAATTATTAACTATTGTTAATATTACTTATTTTTCAAGATGTAATAACTTCAGTTTTTCTTCCTTGAAGCTTTCCCTTTCAGCTTCAGTACCTCTGGCAATTTTATTTATTTTATTTTTATTTTATTTTACTTTACAAAAGTTTTTCCTCTCCTCTGATAAGTGTAATCTGTGTTTATTGTTGAAACAGAAAAGTATACAGTATATAGTATCCCCAAAACTTAAGGTTAAAGATGTAATGCTCTTGATATTGCTGAGAATTTCTCCAGATAGGTTGCACAAATTTACATTCCTTCTAGTAGTGTTGAAGAAAGATCTATTTCACCATATCCTCATCAAAATTGATTAATAATGTAAAACAATCTTGGTCAATTTAGTCAAAAGAAAATTGAAAAATTAATTTTATTATGTCTATGATTAGTGGTTAGGTTGAACTTTATTTTCTCTAGCGAATCTCTAAGGTTTGGTCAGTGAAGGTACAGGAGCTTCAATTATATATGATAAACTAACAGAGTTTTTGAAATAAAGGAATTCCATTTTATATGTATATTGAAAAGTTTTGTCTGGCCCCAGAGCCCTAAGCTCTTAACGTTTATGTGATAATACCTTAAAGAAAGTGCCAGTAGCTAATATAAATAAAGTATAAATAAGAAAAGCATTCGGGTTTCACAGGTATTCTTTTTCACATTAGAGAGTCAGTAGAGGCCAGTGTGTTTTGTTTAAGAATATAAGCATTTTCAGGCTTCCCTGGTGGCACAGTGATTGAGAGTCCGCTTGCCGATGCAGGGGACATGGGTTTGTGCCACGGTCTGGTAAGATCCCACATGCCGTGGAGCGGCTGAGCCCGTGAGCCATGGCCGCTGAGCCTGCACGTCTGGAGCCTGTGCTCCGCAACGGGAGAGGCCACAACAGGGAGAGGCCACAACAGTGAGAGGCCCGCGTACCGCAAAAACAAAAAACAAAAACAAAAAGAATATAAGCACTTTCTTAAAATACCAACATTTAGCCTTTATAATTGTAATGTCAAGAGAGTAATTTGCTTAATGTTCTTCACTGATGTGTGCCATCACTTATCTTTAGCCATACCATGTATAGACGTTTGTAGGAATATTATGTGTGTGTGCGTATTACATATTTATTTTAATTCATATTCCTATGAGAATATTAGATGAGATATATCAAGACTTAAAGTCGGAAGTATAAAACTGAATAGGTTTATGCCTATTGTAATTTTTTTTCCATTATCACTGTCAAATAATGTATTTTTACCTAGATAAATTATAGATGATGTGGTTATGATCCACTCAGGTAGAAGTTAAGGTTTTCTTAATACGTGAAACTAATAAATATTTGCTTGAACCGTTGTCTCTGGAACTTCTTAACTGTGACAGGAAGCTAAAAGAAAAGGAATACCATGTAAAATGGTTGCTTTTATAGTCATTTATACAAGTATATGGTATTTCCCCAATTTAGAGATTTAATTATTGCAGAACTTTTTTTAAAATTGACACACTTAACAAATACAAAGCAAACAATTATAGTCTATTGTTTGTGACATTTCAGACTTAGTCATTATACTGAAATGTGTATATTGATTTATTTTATTTAGAACTGGAAACCAAGTCCTCCCCCAAACATTTGTGGTTATGTTTTAATTTTGCCCCTATCTTGGGCATAATTTAATCCCTTTTCAGTTTTTCTGTAAATGGTAACAGGTTGCTCTCAAGCCATAACTTATAAAATTCTGTAATTCTATAAATATGGTTTCCTGTAAACTCTTTCCATAGAAAATCAAGTGTATGTATGTGCATGTGTGCATCTGTGTTGTCTTAATAGGGAATAAAAAACCAGAAGAACAAGTTTTAAGAATAAAATTTATTTTCCATTGTATTTCCTAATGAAAATTAGTACATTTAAAGAACACATTTACTGTAAGTCCTGATAAATCTCAATGGTTGTTCTTTTGGATTTAGGATGAATGGGAAACAATGCTTCTATGCAATATTGGTTTGGTTTCTTACAGATCATGAAGTTAGAAATTGATGAGATTGCAGCACCTCGATCATTTATTTTTCTCTGGTGTGGTTCTGGGGAGGGATTGGACCTTGGAAGAGTGGTAAGATGGTGTTTTTTTAAGTGGTTTTTTAAATTTGTAAGAAAAAAATAACACAGTATGTTGCATAAAAAGTTTGAAGATTAATGTTATTTTCTCCTTTGTTTCTTGAACAGTATTAAAATATTCAGAAGAAAAAAATGTTTAAAAAAGAATGTACAAAAGGCAGTATCCCTTAGTTAACTAGCATTAGGGGTGAATAAATCAAAATATGATTTATTACAACTGCAGGAAGAGAACAGTTCAGAGATTTGAAACTGAATTGCAGCTCAAAAGCAAGCTGCTTAGTGTCATTTACTGTTCATTATTAGTAGCTAAAAAGTATTCTTCTGGCTAGCATTAACTCCTGAATTCCAAATGAAAGCCAAATCAAATTGGAAAAATAACACAGCATCTGGAGCACATAGTTTGAATAAATTCATGAGAGTGAGAAAGAAGTTATAACATCTCAATTTAAGTACCTTATATTTATTGTTTTTCAGAACTTTTTTTGGTTTTTTGATTGGAGTATTTTGGATTTCTAAATGGAAACAAAATAATAAAGCTTTTTTATGATGGAAGCATTGTGGCTAGTTCTGGTCTCAATTCTGATGTCCAACAGTGAAACTTTGGGTAAACAGATATTTACTCTGTGTGTTTCAGTTACCTCACTTGTTATTGGATAATACTTTCCATTTTTAGGAAATATTACTTGATCTACTGCCTATGATCTCATTTAAATCCTGGTAATTTTAGGAGGTGTCCATTTGACAGATGAAGAATTTAAGTAGGATTATATTGAGATGAATTGGTTCTCAAATCCTGAAATTCTGCAATTGCTTGTGTATTCTTTATAAATAGCAAGTTTGAGACTGTTGGATAACATAGTCTAGGACACTAAGGTTCAAATCTCTCTATTGTCTAGATTACATAAAGATGAAAGTAAAGTTTTACTCAGTAAAGAAATATAATAACAATTTTAAGTCTTTGAATTTTTGAGGTTTAGTATTAAATCATAAAAATAACATAAGACTCTCATTTGGAAAGAAGTTATCAGTTAGAACATTTTCAACAGTTTTTAGCTTTTTCAGAGGATAGAAAGTTGAGGTGGAAGGAACAAAATTTTCTTTTTTTTTTTTTTCTGATTTTAAGACATTTTATTTCAAAATAACTTCAGTCTTACAGAAAAGTTCTAAAAATTATGCAACAATCCGCATTTACCATTCACCCAGAAACTCAAATGTTCACATTTACTTTTTTATTCTCCTCTCCCCCTCACTCTCTCTTTTACTCTTTTTCATTCTTTCCATTTTTCCCTCCCCCATTTCAGAGTAAATTCTAGACATAATGTCCCTTTCCCCCTAAGTGCTTCAGTTGTATTTCTGAAAGATAAGGTCATTTTCTTATATAATAATAGTACAATTATTAGCATCATAAAATTAACACTGTTTTGATACTATTCTCAATAAGACAGTTTTTGCAGTTGTCCCACTTATAACATCTATACAGTATAAATAATTTTTTTCTGGTCTTAGGATCACTTAGTGTCATCAGTTTTCATGTCTCTTCAATCTTCTTTTATCTGGAAGACTTCCTTAGTTTTTCTTATCTTTCATGACCTTAACATTTTGAAGAGTGTGGCCCATTTATTCAAAATTATCTTTTGAATTATTTTCTGATTAAAGAGGGACTGAGTTTTCTTATGATTTAAAACTTTCTATTGATGACAGTAGAAGGTAGTATTAAAGAATCAGAGTATTATGTAATCCTTTCTATGTTTTGATATCAACTGTATATTAATATTCAGAAGGTATATGTATTCTCTATAATGGCTGTATATTTAAAGACTAGTATTTCTTTTTTTCTATTTCAGCACAAAGACAAAATTACTGTGACACCTTGGAATTTAATGTCTCAAACCTCTAGGAAGTTTTTAATGCTGGTTGGTTATTTTAAGTATTGTTTATTTCTTTTAGCTAAGGATTTTTTTAAAAATTCTTTCATTTCTAGTGTTTACGCAAGTGGGGTTACAGAAGATGTGAAGACATTTGTTGGATTAAAACCAATAAAAACAATCCTGGGAAGACTAAGACTTTAGATCCAAAGGCTGTCTTCCAGAGAACAAAGGTATTGCCTTTACTGTTTTGTTTTCTTTATTTTCATTATTTTCTCTCAAGCTTTTCCAAATGACTGTATACTGTTTAATTAATTTTGGTGGAAAGATCCTTCTCTTTGACTTGTACAAGTGGTATTGAGCATTAAAGTAATACGTCCAAGTTAATTTAAAAATACTTTATTCACTCAGATCAACCTATACTAAGCTGAAGAAGGTATTCCTGTATATCCTAAACTGCTGTAATTCTAAGTCAGATATGGGCTTTTAGTACTTCTGACCCCGAGCTTTTTTTCCTTTCTCTATGCTGAGAAAAAAGAAATGGCAGCAAGACTCATAGCTGGCCAGCTTAGATGAATATTTCTTTCCCCTTCCTTTTTTTTTCCTACGTAAGAACCTGAACAAGAACCACTGAGAACCTCTGCTTCAGAGGACTGCCCAGCTAGTTATCAGGGTTTAACAGTTTGTCCTCCAGTCTTTCACTCTTCAGGGAGACTCTGGTGGAGGGTCTTTTTAAAGTCTTTCTTGGACTAGAAATTCTGTTTGAAGGGAATCTAAGCCATCCTTGCTATTATTGGTTCGTGGAGTCAAGTGAGATTAAATTTATTTAAACTATACTCTGTCATCCAGATTAAATAGAGGTCAAAAAACAAACAACAAAAAAGGAAATCATTTGATTTTCACATTTACTTATGTTGAGTATTTATAAGTCTGTATCCATGCTTGAAGTCCTCTCCATATGAAAAGGCTTATACCTTATATATAGTTTTGATCTTGGATCATGTGAAGCCCAGTATAACATCATTTTAAGATTCCAAGGTCAAGTGCCATGCCCATAACTGCTGAAGAGAAGTTATTATCAAGGGTTGCAGAGGAAAAGATTCTATGGTTGTTGACTCAATTCTAAAATGTCATGGTCCCAAGTTTAATACTCTAATGTCTAGCTTCCCTGGCAGTCTTCTCAGATCCAGAGATCCAGGTTTTTCCTTTTGTGTTTTTTGCCCAGAGACCTATATCCCAAAGATTCAGAGAAATGAGGATTGTTTTGGAATTGAGGAACGTCAGAAATGTAAAATGTTGTGAAATACGACTGTTGATGAAAAGAGATTAATTGTTCTGCTCTTATTATTATTTAGGAACACTGCCTTATGGGGATCAAAGGAACTGTTAAGCGTAGCACAGACGGGGACTTCATTCATGCTAATGTTGACATTGACTTGATTATCACAGAAGAACCTGAAATTGGCAATATAGAAAAGCCTGTAGAAATTTTTCATATAATTGAACATTTTTGTCTTGGTAGAAGACGCCTTCATTTATTTGGAAGAGATAGTACAATTCGACCAGGTAAGACCTCAGGAGGAAAAAAAAACTTTGATAGTTCCTTGGGATATAGATGTTAAGAAAGAACACACAGTGTTATGTAAAATAAAATTCTTATATATTTGATTCTTCTTCTTGCTATACTTCAAATATGCTAAGCTCAGTCTTGTCTCAGTACTCTTCCATGGACTTTTCTCCTATCATTCAAATACCTGATGGATCTTTTCTCACAACCCTGTCTAAATTAGCCAACTTGCCACTCCACTCCCTTCCTCCCACTGCTGTCTTTCCCTTTAATCTATTTTCTTTTTCTTCATAGCACTTATCGTTATCTGAATTATAGATTCATTTGGGCATATGTTTATAGTCAGTCTCTTTAGTATGCAGTCTCATAGAAATCGGAGATTGTCTTATTCTCTCTACCCAACATTCAGGTTATTGAGTAAATATTGTGTTGAGTGAAGAAATGCATAAAGGACATTTGGTCCTGTCCAAAACGTCTGTAAGATATTTGGTCCACACCAAAATGTCCTTGATATATGGCCCTGTCCAAAACCATTTGGCATGGACCAAATTTGCTCATGGATGTTTTGGATAGGACTAAATTTCAAGTATCTTTTGGCATGAACCAAATGTCTTACTGACTTTTTGGACAGGACTAAATGTCTGCTAATAAAATGATCCTGCAGAAAATAACCATACCTTTGTGAAATACAGATCTTGGCTTTATTAGAAACTAAAGTACCTGGCTTCTTTCCTTAAATGTATCATGATGTTGTTTCATCAAAATTTTAACACTTTACTAAATCGGTATAATGTGAATTTACTATTTTGAAAAAAAAATGAGTAGAAAATAATAATCTTATGGACTAGGATTTTCTTTTATAGAGGGCACAGCTTTTGTTTACAAAGTATTGTTGAAATAATAGTGCATCTGTTTCTTCTCAGAAAATATAGAAGTAGCTTTTAAGAACATTGCATCGCTTTAGTCACAATATATAAAATCAACCTGTTTGGCCTTACCATGCTAGAAATGCTGTTTAAAGCTGAAAGGAAAAAAAAGCTGAAATGAGCCAGGATCTTATTTGTCTTAAACAGTCTACATTTTATAAAAAGTAAAAATTGAAGAAGTTACAGTGGAATAATTGGCCTTAAAAGTACCTAAGAATTTAGAAGAAACTCTGATGTTCATTCTAAAAAAAAAGTAATCCTTAAAGTTGCCTGATGTATGTATGACGTAATCCATCACTCCTCTACCCCCTCCTCAGCCCTGTCAGCTATTTCTTTGTGAGTGTGCGTTGGCGAACACAGTATCTTAAAACTATTTCAGTTGTAGAAACTGATGGCCTTAAGTTTCATAAAATTGTGCAAAATGATAAAGAGGAAAGTAAAAAGCTACATTCTCTTTACAAAGAAATATTTTGCATGTGAAATGTTTACTCTGGGGCTTGGCTTTAGAGAAAATGTTTCCTATATTTAAAAGTAAATTTTTGCTCCTGGCAGGTTATTCAGTATTGTGTTGCTTAAGTTATCATTTTGTCATTGCTTTTGGGATTAATATTGTCAAATAACATATACCATAAGATTTCACTTGTTTGTAATTTGTTATGATTTGCTTTTGACCCAATTTAGATAAATATTCTAAGTCTGATTGAAAAGAATGTAACAATATGTTTTTTTTTGATTGGTTGTAGTATTTGTTGTTGCTGTTTATATCAGCCATGTCTTTACTGATTTTTTTTAAAACTGCTTATTCTATGAGAAAGGTATGTTAAAATCTATTAGGATTATGGGTTGTGGTTTTGTTTAGTTGTTAGTTTATATCTGAGATTCTGTTATTAGGTGTATCTAAAAGGTAAAAATTTTTATGCCTTCCTAGTAGATTGACCCTCTTAGTATTATGAAATGTCCTTCTTTATCCAGTGTTTCTCAACTTTAAATTCTACTTCATCTGACATTATTATAGCTATTTCAGCTTCCTTTTGGTTTGTGTTTGCTTGGCATATTATTTCCAGCCTTCTACTTTCGATCTTCCATATCCTTACATTTAAGGTGTATCTCTTGTGAGCAAACACATAGTTTTCATCCATTTTATCTTTATCTTTTAATTGAATTGTTTAGTCAGTTTATATTTAATGTAATTCCTGATATATTGGGGCATAAATTACCATCTGTTTGCTTTACATTGGTACCACCTGTTCGTGTTCCCTTTTCTCTCGTTTCTTTTGGATTAAGTATTCATGTATTATTCAATTTTTCTTTTTTTAATTAGCTTGTTTAGATATTCTTTTATTGTTCCTTCAGTGTTTATCTCGGAAATTGCAGCATGCATCCTTGAATTATTCTAAATTAAAATGTTATATTGATTTTTAAAGGGTGGGAATGCTGTGGTTTAAATTTAATCTTTTTAAACCAGTTTTTCACAATACACATACAGTTCATGCATAAGTCACTACATACATAGTATATATACAGCTATAGAATGAACTTTGAGTTGTTTAGACTTCCATTGAACATATACATGAAATCTTGTTTGGAAATTTTGTGGATGATTTTACTCTCTTATCAAAGTAAAATATTTTGGCAGCAGAGCTTGTGGCAAGCAAATGTTTCCTCTTCACTGGCTTAAAAGAAAGTAACATCACTAGATACTCAACTGGAGTGGTGTGTTTTTCAGAAAGTGTAGATGTCCATATATATTGAATATCAAGATTATGGCTCTAGTGTTTGAGGAAATAAGGAACAGATTTTTCTCTTCCATCATTGACCTGTTCTACCCAAAAACAGCTCCTGAATCTGGGAACAATCTCCAGTGGCAACTGCTGTTTAAAGGAAGTAGAAAACTTTAAAGAAAAAGCAAAACTATTTGAAGAGTAATAGCAACATCAAACAGATGGATATCTTTTAATAATTGAAAATCAGTGTAACAACATTAAAGAAAATTTTGAAGAGGGAAAGAGATTCAACCTCACTACTTCCAAGAATTATTTTCATTTTTTTTCACATAATATTTTCCACTCCTCTTGTGCATACAAATTTTTATATAACTGTAGTCATCATTTTGTATTTTTCTCAATATTATGTCAAATATATTTCTACATTTTAAATAATTAGTTACAATGCTTTTAATGGCCGTATAGCATTATTTTAATTAGTGGGTTTTTTTAAACATGAGTAGAAGAACTTAAGGAGTAGAGAGAATAATTGTTACGTATATTATAGGTATAAGCATAAACAGCAACTAAAATAGAAATTTTGCTTGATGCCAATTTTTATTTATAACTATAATATTCCAAAACTATAATATAATGGGGGTTTTCTCCATCCATTTAACTGTGGCCACTTTATCCACTTTAGATTATACATTATATCTTTCATATACGATATACTTCTATCTGTATCTCTACCAGTTGAACAAAGTCTTAGAGGTACAAATTTTATTTTTTGCTTCGAAATACTATCCAGTTCTTTATCTTTGCCCATTCTTTGCCCATGCAAAAATTATTTTATTCTATTCTATTTGTTTCTTTATTTGGTTGCATTGGGTCTTAGTTGTGGCAGGTGGGTTCCTTTGTTGTGGCTCGCCAGCTCTTTAGTTGTGGCAGGTGGGCTCCTTAGTTGTGGCATGTGAACTCTTAGTTGTGGCGTGCATGTGGGATCTAGTTCCCTGACTAGGGATCAAACCCAGGCCCCCTGCATTGGGAATGCGGAATCTTAACCACTGCGCCACCAGGGAAGTGCCGCAAAAATTATTTTAGTATTAGCTTTAGTAAAACAAAATTAAGAAGGAATATCTGCTTGGGGAAATTGTAGGTAGTTGGAGGTTAACCATGTAAATAATAGTAGGAGCAATTGAGGGAAGTCTGTTCAAGGGGCCTTAATTTATTTGGGTTGAATCCTCAAATGCACTTCTTCCTCAAGGAGGTAGTCAAAGGTATAGATCACATATACCATAGGAGTACTCTTTACTATTGCTTTAAAAGGTTTAAAAGTTGCTATATGTGTCGTATATGCTGAAGCCAGGCTAATTTAAACTAACTTGGGTCTTAGTAATTCCTTTAGAAGTTGTAATAAAATGCTATTGCAATGAAGAATTTATGGGTGGGAGGCGGAGTCCCTTGCAGTTTACTCTGTAAAGATTTACATGTCTTATTTATGTAAGGGGCCGTATAGCATGAAAGAGGCAATATGAACTATTTTTATTAAATCTTTAAATTTTCTCCTTTCTTTCCTCTTGCTTGTGTGTTGTGTTCCACAACACAACATACATGCCAAAAAACAAACCAGAAGGGAGCAAGTAAAAGTCTCATAAATTCAGTTGTCAGTGAGACCACATAGGTGTGCAGTGTACTCTTTCATCTGATTAGGTACTTCTCTACTTATCAGGGTGGTATCTACTAGATGAGACATAAAAGGCACAATCTGATTTATCTGTCATTTTTTCTTCATATATTACAGATCTTAGTTATCTATGTACTGTCAGATACTGACGATTTTTTTAAATGCTGAACAAAATTTTGTAAAAAATGGCTGCTATATTTTAGAATATGATCCTAGTAAAATATTTTCATTTTATAGCATTTTATAATGGACCTAATATTCTAAGAAATAATCTTCACAATGATAGGGCAGAAATAGTGTGAACCTATGAAGAACCTGATTCTTTTTAATTTAATTAATTAATTTATTTTTGGCTGTGTTGGGTCTTCATTGCTGCATGTGGGCTTTGTCTAGTTGTGGTGCATGGGCTTCTTGTTGTGGTTGGGAAGAGTAGAGGCAAAAGTTAGTTTCAGGATGTTAATCAGAAAACTGTTGCATCATTTCTACAAGTAGGAAGGTGATATAAAATTTATTAAATTTTCACTAAGCCCAAACTCAGTATAGTGTGTAATATTTTTTTCTAAGTGCTGTTCTCACAGAATGTGAAATGTGGATGGAGACAATGAAGAAGTTATATTATAAAAATTACAGTCTAAGAGGAAAAACAGGATGTATACATATGAAATCTTTATAACCATGATTAAATGCCATGTGTTCTGTAAAAAATATCAATATTGGGTGAGTGATTGGGACACCTTTAAGAATGCATTGGAGGGGCTTCCCTGGTGGCGCAGTGGTTGAGAGTCCGCCTGCCGATGCAGGGGACATGGGTTTGTGCCCCGGTCCGGGAAGATCCCACATGCTGCAGAGCGGCTGGGCCCGTGAGCCATGGCCGCTGAGCCTGCGTGTCCGGAGCCTATGCTCTGCAATGGGTGAGGCCACAACAGTGAGAAAAAGAATGCATTGGAGATTTGAAATAGCTCCTAGAGGATCAATAAGAGAGAATTGGAAAAAAGAAAAAGAAAGGATAATCACTTTTCCCTCCATTTCAGGCTGGCTTACAGTTGGACCAACTCTTACAAATAGCAACTACAATGCAGAAACGTATGCATCCTACTTCAGTACCCCAAATTCCTACTTGACTGGATGTACAGAAGAAATTGAGAGACTTCGACCAAAATCACCTCCTCCCAAATCTAAATCTGATCGGGGAGGTGGAGCTCCCAGAGGAGGAGGAAGAGGTGGGACTTCTGCTGGCCGCGGGCGAGAAAGAAATCGATCTAACTTCCGAGGAGAAAGAGGTGGTTTCAGGGGAGGCCGTGGAGGAGCACACAGAGGTGGCTTTCCACCTCGATAGTTTTTAGGACAGTGATCCTATTAATGCCCCTTCACCTTCTTTCTGATAGTAGGAATTTCAACTGGGAGACGTTGTTTAGAACTCTGTTCCAACTTGCACTTTGCTTTAGTTTCTCCAAGCTGCAGGAATATTTTAGGCAAACTCCCTTGCAGTTGTCACTGTCTGGTTTTGTCCAGAATAAATGAAGTCATCCTGTCTTTTGTCATGTGCATGTAACCGAACAGAATGGAACAACACAAATACTTTCACTTTCAGAGACAGAATTTATTCTGATATATTTCAACTAATTACAAAGGCTTTTGCTTTTTAGAAATAAAGTGAGCAGTGAAGAAGACCCAATCTGGAGTATCATACTAGTGCTGACGGTAGTTGATAATGGGCATCCTGCCACTGCTGTCACAGCAAAAGGGAAACTGTTTGACAGCCTTGATGGAATGGAGTTGGGACAGATGGTAAACTTCTCTTAGGCTTTTAATATTTTCTTGTTGAAACAATAAAAAGAGACTTCTTTTTTTTTTTCTTTATGAAAAATTTTAAACTCATATAATTTGACCATAGAAGAAATTGAGAGACTTAGAACAAAATCACGTCCTCCCAAATCTAAATCTGATTGGGGAGGTGGAGCTCCCAGGGGTCGGAAGGGAAGAGGTAGAACCTAGTAGGCAGACTTTACAAAGAGAAAAAAAAAAACTCATTATAATCTCAGTTGTGCAGCTATTGATGACTGTTAATAATACTTGCAAAAAAACAAGGACAAATATCCAAGTGCTAGAACTTTGGTATGGACTTGATCTTGGATTGACTTTCAAAGCAGTTTCATATTCCTTAACAAAATAAAAGAATTGGATGCAACAGAGACACCTGTTTATCAGGTACTTGGTTTAAACATTTTGGGGAATAAAGTACGTGGTGATGAGGAAATGACATGCATCTTTAAACTTGTTATGGAGAAAACTTAATGTAAAACCCAATTACAGAAGACCCTCGACTTAAGAAGAGAGCTTGGAAAATGGAACTGCAGTTGCCTTTTAAGGGACTGGTTTCCCAGATCAGTTAGTTATATGAGACTTTATGTTGTCATTTCTCTTTCTGTACTGTAACCCATGTTTTAAATGAATTTGCTGAATGAAATAATGCCATTATTGTTCTTGATAAATCTATTTTTTATTTTGTGTATGATTTTTCTAATGAAACTTTAAACCTTTGAAATTTGGGAGTCTCTTTTCTGTGAGTGGAATTGTCATTGTTACCAAATGAAAAAGGACTGACCTAAGATGAGACTATTCTCTTGGTCTGTGAGTAGCTGTTCTGTGCTTTTCATTGGCTCATAAAACGAGGTTTTCTTATATCCACTAAAGACTCAGTTTGAAGATAGGGACTGAATTACAGAAATAGGTTTGAGATCCTTAAAAGCCTGATGAATTTAACTTGTTCAGCATGTTAGTGCTTTCTAGTACAGATAGCATTTGACTAATGCTTTTCTTGATGTAGATATGATGTGGAACTGTTGGTTAGAATTTTTACTGAAATGATGCTATATTTTCAACTTCAGTGATTAAAACTTACCTAGAGATAGAACTGTATTTCTCACAGTTGACCTGGGAATGAAGAAGACAGAGATGCTGGTCTTGAGACTGAACCAAGATGGCAGAGAAGAAGGATGTGCTTTCACTCCCTCTTGTGAGAACACCAGAATCACAACTAGCTGCTGGACAGTCATCGACAGGAAGACACTGGAACTCACCAAAAAAGATATCCCACATCCAAAGACAAAGGAGAAGCCACAGTGAGACGGTAGGAGGGGCGCAATCACAGCAAAATCAAATCCTATAACTGGGTGGGTGACTCACAGACTGGAGAACAGTTATACCACAGAAGTCCACCCACTGGAGTGAAGGTTCTGAGCCCCATGTCAGGCTTCCCAACCTGGGGGTCTGGCAATGGGAGGAGGAATTCCTAGAGAATCAGACTTTGAAGGCTAGTGGGATTTGATTGCAGGACTTCGACAGGACTGGGGGAAACAGACTTCACTCTTGGAGGGCACACACAAAGTAGTGTGTGCATTGGGACGCAGGGGAAGGAGCAGTGAACCCAGGGGAGAATGAACCAGACCTACCTGCTAGTGTTGGAGGGTCTCCTGCAGAGGTGGGGGCTCTCTTTCACCATGGGGACAAGGACTGGCAGCAGAAGTTCTGGGAAGTAGTCCTTGGTGTGAGCCCTCCCAGAGTCCACCATTAGCCCCACCAAAGAGCTGGGTAGGATCCAGTGTTGGGTCACCTCAGGCCAAACAACCAACAGGGAGGGAACCCAGCCCCACCTGTCAGCAGACAAGCGGATTAAAGTTTTACTGAGCTCTGCCCACCAGAGCAACACCCAGCTCTACCCACCACCAGTCCCTCCCATCAGTAAACCTGCACAAGCCTCTTAGATAGCCTCATCCACCAGAGGACAGCAGAAGCAAGAAGAACTGCAGTCCTGCAGCCTGTGGAACAAAAAACACATTCACAGAAAGATAGACAAGGTGAAAGGGCAGAGGGCTATGTACCAGATGAAGGAACAAGATAAAACCTCAGAAAAATAACTAAATGAAGTAGAGATATGCAACCTTCCAGAAAAAGAATTCAGAATAATGACAGTGAAGATGATCCAGGACCTTGGAAAAACAATGGAGGCAAAGATGGAGAAGATGCAAGAACTGTTTAACAAAGACCTAGAAGAAATAAAGAACAAACAGATGGACAATACAGTAACTGAAATGAAAACTACACCAGAAGGAATCAATAGCAGAATAACTGAGGCAAAATAATGGATAAGTGACCTGGAAGACAGAATGCTGGAATTCACTGCTGCAGAACAGAATAAAGAAAAAAGAATGAAAAGAAATGAAGACAGCCTAAGAGACCTCTGGGACAACATTAAACGCAACAATGTTTGCATTAATGGCGTCCCAGAAGGAGAAGAGAGAGAAAGGACCTGAGAAAATATTTGAAGAGACTATAGTCGAAAACTTCCCTAACATGCGAAAGGAAATAGCCACCCAAGTCCAGGAAGTGCAGCAAGTCCCATACAGGAGAAACACGCTGAGACATATAGTAATCAAATTGGCAAAAATTAAAGACAAAGAAAAATTATTGAAAGCAGCAAGGGAAAAACAACAAATAACATACAAGGGAACTCCCATAAGGTTAACAGCTGATTTCTCAGCAGAAACTCTACAAGCCAGAAGGGAGTGGCATGATATAAAAGTGATGAAGGGGAAGAACCTACAACCATGATTACTCTACCTGGCAAGGATCTCATTCAGATTCGATGGAGAAATCAAAAGCTTTACAGACAAGCAAAAGCTAAGAGAATTCAGCACCACCAAACCAGCTCTACAACAAATGCTAAAGGAACTTCTCTAAGTGGGAAACACAAGAGAAGAAAAGGACCTGAAAAAACCCAAAACAAGTAAATGGTCATAGGAACATACATATTGATAATTACCTTAAACGTGAATGGATTAAATGCTCCAACCAAACGACACAGGCTTGCTGAATGGATACAAAAACAAGACCCATATATTTGCTGTCTACAAGAGACCCACTTCAGACCTAGGGACACATACAGACTGAAAGCGAGGGGATGGAAAAAGATATTCCATGGAAATCAAAAGAAAGCTGGAGTAGCAGTACTCAGATAAAATAGACTTTAAAGAAGGTTACAAGAGACAAGGAAAGACACTACATAAAGATCAAGGGATCAATCCAAGAAGAAGATACAACAATTATATATGCACCCAACATAGGATCACCTCAATACATACGGCAACTGCTAACAGCTGTAAAAGAGGAAATTGACAGCAACACAATAATAGTGGGGGACTTTAACACCTCACTTACACCAATGGACAGATCATCCAAAATGAAAATAAATAAGGAAACACAAGCTTTAAATGACACAATAGACCAGATAGATTTAATTGATATTTGTAGGACATTCCATCCAAAAACAGCAGATTACACTTTCTTCTCAAGTGCGCACGGAATATTCTCCAGGATAGATCACATCTTGGGTCACAAATCAAGCCTCAGTAAATTTAAGAAAATTGAAATCATATCAAGCATCTTTTCTGACCACAACGCTATGAGATTAGAAATGAATTACAGGGGAAAGAACGTTAAAAAAACACATGGAGGCTAAACAATACGTTACTAAATAACCAAGAGATCACTGAAGAAATCAAAGAGGAAATCAAAAAATACCTAGAGACAAATGACAATGAAAACACCACAATCCAAAACCTATGGGATGCAGCAAAAGCAGTTCTAAGGGAAGTTTATAGCTATACAAGCCTACCTCAAGAAACAAGAAAAATCTCAAATAATCTAACCGTACACATAAAGGAACTAGAGAAACAAAGACAAACAAAATCCAATTATCAGAAGAAATCACAAAGATCAGAAATAAATAAAAACAAAGAAAACAATAGCAAAGATCAATAAAACTAAAAGTTGGTTCTTTGAGAAGATAAACAAAATTTATAAACCATTAGCCAGACTGTTCAAGAAAAAGAGGGAGAGGACTCAAATCAATAAAATTAGAAATGAAAAAGAAGTTACCACAGACACCACAGAAATACAAAGCATCCTAAGAGACTACTACAAGCAACTCTATGCCAATAAAACGGACAACCTGGAAGAAATGGACACATTCTTAGAAAGGTATAACCTTGCAAGACTGACCCAGGAAGAAACAGAAAATATGAACAGACCAATCACAAGTAATGAAATTGAAACTGTGATCAACAGTCTTCCAACAAACAAAAGTCCAGGACCAGATGGCTTCACAGGTGAATTCTATCAAACATTTAGAGAAGAGCTAACACCCATCCTTCTCAAACTCTTCCAAAAAATTGCAGAGGAAGGAACACTCCCAAACTCATTCTATGAGGCCACCATCATCCTGATACCAAAACCAAAGATACTACAAAAAGAAAATTACAGACCAATATCTCTGATGAATATAGATGCAAAAATCCTCAACAAAATACTAGGAAACAGAATCCAACAACACATTAAAAGGATCATCCACCATGATCAAGTGGGATTTATCCCAGGGATGCAAGGATTCTTCAATATATGCAAATCAATCAATGTGATACACCGTATTAACAAATTGAAGAGTCAAAACCATATGATCATCTCAATAGATGCAGAAAAAGCTTTTGACAAAACTCAACACCCATTTATGGTAAAAACTCTCCAGAAAGTGGGTATAGAGGGGACCTACCTCAACATAATAAAGGCCATATATGACAAACCCACAGCAAACATCATTCTCAATGGTGAAAAACTGAAAGCATTTCCTCTAAGATCAGGAACAAGACAAGGATGTCCACTCTCACCGCTATTCAACGTAGTTTTGGAAGTCCTAGCCACGGCAATCAGAGAAGAAAAAGAAATAAAAGGAATACAAATTGGAAAAGAAGAAGTAAAACTCACTGTTTACAGATGACATGGTACTATACATAGAGAATTCTAAAGATGCCACCAGAAAACTACTAGAGCTAATCAATGAATTTGGTAAAGTAGCAGGATACAAAATTAATGCACAGAAACCTCTTGCATTCCTATACACTAATGATGAATTATCTGAAAGTGAAATTAAGGAAACACTCCCATTTACCATTGCAACAAAAAGAATAAAATACCTAGGAATAAACCTACCTAGGGAGACAAAAACCTGTATGCAGAAAACTATAAGACACTGATGAAAGAAATTAAAGCTGATATGAACAGATGGAGAGATATACCATGTTCTTGGATTGGAAGAAGCAATATTGTGAAAATGACTATACTACCCAAAGCAATGTACTACAGATTCAATGCAATCTGTATCAAATTACCAATGTCATTTTTTACAGAACTAGAACAAAAAATCTTAAAATTTGTGTGGAGACACAAAAGACCCCGAATAGCCAAAGCAGTCTTGAGGGCAAACAGTGGAGCTGGAGGAATCAGACTCCCTTACTTCAGACTATACTGCAAAGCTACAGTAATGAAGACAATATGGTACTGACACAAAAACAGAATCATAGATCAATGGTACAAGATAGAAAGCCCAGAGGTAAACCCATGCACCTGTGGTCAACTTATCTATGACAAAGGAGGCAAGGATTTACAATGGAGAAAAGACAGTCTCTTCAATACGTGGTGCTGGGAAAACTGGACAGCTACATGTAAAAGAATAAAATTAGAACACTCCCTAACACCATACACAAAAATAAGCTCAAAATGAATTTGAGACCTAAATGTAAGACGACACTATAAAACTCTTAGAGGAAAACGTAGGAAGAACACTCTTTGACATAAATCACAGCAAGATCTTTTTTGACCCACCTCTGAGAGAAGTGGAAATAGAAACAACAGTAAACAAATGGGACCTAATGAAGCTTAAAAGCTTTTGCACAGCAAAGGAAACCCTAAACAAGACGAAAAGACAACCCTCAGAATGGGAGAACATATTTGCAAATGAATCAACGGACAAAGGATTAATCTCCAAAATATATAAACAGCTCATGCAGCTCAATATTACAAAAACAAACAACCCAAACCAAAAATGGGCAGAAGACCTAAATAGACATTTCTCCAAAGAAGTCATACAGATGGCCAAGAAGCACATGAGAAGCTGCACAACATCACTAATTACTAGAGAAATGCAAACAAAAACTACAATGAGGTATCATCTCACACCAGTTAGAATGGGCATCATCAGAAAATCTACAAACAACAAATGCTGGAGAGGGTGTGGAGAAAAGGGAACCCTCTTGGCACTGTTGGTGGGAATGTAAACTGATGTAGCCACTATGGAGAACAGTATGGATGTTCCTTAAAAAACTAAAAATAGAATTTCCATACAATCCAGCAATCCCACTACTGGGCATATACCCAGAGAAAACCACAATTCAAACACGTGCACCCCAATGTTCATTGCAGCACTATTTACAATAGCCAGGTCATGGAAGCAACTTAAATGCCCACCGACAGATGAATGGATAAAGAAGCTGTGGTACATATATGCAATGGAATATTACTCAGTCCTAAAAAGGAACGAAATTGGGTCATTTGTTGAGACGTGGATGGACCTAGAGACTGTCATATGGAGTGAAGTAAGTCAGAGAAAAACAAATATCATATATTAATGCACATATGTGGAATCTAGAAAAATGGTACAGATGAACTGGTTTTCAGGACAGAAATTGAGAGACAGATGTAGAGAACAAACGTATGGATACCAAGGGGGAGAAGGCGGGAGTGGTGGTGGTGGTGGTGGTGTGATAAATTGGGAGATTGGGATTGACGTGTATACACTGATGTGTATAAAATTGATGACTAATAAGAACCTGCTGTATAAAAAAAAAAAAAAAAGAGATGCTCCAGTTGCTCAGTGTAGGTCCTTAGAAATATCAGCTAGGGAGTGACTCTGGTCTTTAAACAGGACTGTAGTCTGGTCCATGCCCTGGGCCTAGCCAAGAGACGCAGCATTTCTGGTACTTAGCTGCTCTAGTCATCTGTGAGATCTGTATCATAATGTCATCTTACAGAGAGTTAGGAATGGCTTTTTTGTAGATTGAAAGTTAAAAGGAGCCACAGCCCACCATATTTAGAATAGAGTAAATAAGAAAAGAGTAGGTGTCAGGAAAAAAAAAGTAAGGCCTAGAATTTCTCTTTGACAATGTAATGATCATTTTTATAATGGGATGGAATTGACCTACTAGTTTTGCTACCCTTCACTTTCAGTAAAGGTTGGGATATCAGTTTTACAATAGATCTGCATTCATTGAGGAACGGTTTCCAATGAAAACTCAGTTACTCTGACCTCTTCTGACTTTTGGTCATCTATTTATATTGATCATTTTTATATGTCACAGAATCATCTAGGGATCACCAAAAATGATTTTTAGTTGCTTTATTTACTAATTCCTTATGGAGGATTGAAACCGGTAACTCTGTAATAACCCTAAACTTTTTTAGTTTAAAAATTTTAAGATCAGCATTCCTAGTATTATACATAATTACAGTTCTAGGTATTTTAAGCTAAATGTTGATGTTTATTTTCCTTGGCAACAGTTTTCCCTGTTACCTGTCTCCTTTCAGAGGATGGAGATTAGGAGGCCCAAAGTACTTTTTGACTTTTCCTCACTGTGTAGAATAGAAAAGGGGAGCAGGTTGATGGTGTCAGATAGGGTAGAGTTCGTGGTGGGGAATATCATACCCAAATACTGCTGCACCAGATTAGACCAAGGAATTGTAGAGATGTCAATCAAAGTGTGGAATGAGACAGCACAGTGCAAGAGGTGTCAAGCTGGTGAGCAGGGGATCAAGTCTGGCTTGGCAGCCAGGTCACATATCCAGAGTTGGAGTGGATCAGTACTGCACCAGCAGTATACTGTTGATACTTTGGTAAGTAGAAGAGCCACCTATGAGTGCCTAGATCATAAATGTAGAAACTTAAACTGTCAATACATGTCTCTCTTATTCGAAAACCCAGTAAGCATTATGCCACAGTTTCATTTTAAGTTGACGGAGTCGTAATGGTAGGATGCTTGTGAGTTTGAGTGTGCTGTTGATAGCTGAGAGTCTTGTGTCATGGCTGTTACTAGGAATGATTCTTTTTCATGTCTCTTAAAATACTTCCTACCCATCTTAATTGATAAATTACAATGTTCTGATTAGTTACAGCAGCTTATTTTAAAACACGTACTATTTTCATCCTGAATTTGAGAACATAATATTTGGTCTTTGAAGTATAGTTCTAGATTTACCAATTTAATGTAATTTTTATTAACTTGACAAAATGATGGCCCAGTTGGGATTCATTCTGAATAGTAGTCCTTGATCTGAAAGTGTTTCATATTTGTGTGAGCTATTAAAAACATAAGACTTTGCTTATAAGAAAGGCCTTTCTTAGAACAATCCTGAATCTTGGAGTCCATGTAGGACTTTTAGCATTATCCTGTCTTTGATGTTTAGTGATAGGGATTGAATTGTCCAACTTGGGTCTCAAGTATCTGCCATCAGTTTTGAAGCTATAAATTTGGGACTCACCAGAATGTTAGAACATTAATCCAGCAAATTGAGCCCATCGAAGACTCCATTTCTGAAAAAGTCACATTGCTTCTGCTCTCAGGGTCCCCAGTCAATTACTCAAATATAAACATTTCTAGCTACAGTGCACAGAGAAAATACTACCTCATTTAATCTAGATGTTCATTTACAGTAAGCCCTTTTTCTAGAATTAGGGAAAATGTCAAAATGATCAGTTTAAGTATGTGCTACAGTTCTTGCCTCTAACTGGAGGTGCTAATAAACAGTGAAATCAGATAAGGTAGGTTTTTTCCAAAAATACTTCTAAAAAATTGAAATCAAAGTCAATGATGTAAAACACATATAGGACCTAAGCATGTAATATAAATCAGTGAAACAAGCCATGAGTTTGTAGTGGAATAATTCTTTTTTAGACACATTTTATTTGCATACTTAATGTGGGAGTATTTACTTACATTCATTTACTTTCTCCCTTTTGTCTGTGCTGTTTTCCCACATTGGTGGGTTTTCTCAGCTCCTCTCTAAGAAAAGCGGAGCAGCCCAGAGCCCCTTAATAAACATACACTGACTTGATCTCAGGGCCATGGAGACCTGAGAGGGAGATGGGGAGAGACCTCATTCCCTAGGTAAGGCGGACATCACTACTCAACTCCAACTGATTGTCACCACAGAGGGAAGACGGTAAGTCTGAAATGTTCATGTGAAATCTCCCTAGATGTTGGCAATTAAAATAGTTTGGTGGGGGCTTCCCTGGTGGCACAGTGGTTGAAAGTCCGCCTGCCGATGCAGGGGACATGGGTTTGTGCCCCGGTCTGGGACGATCCCACATGCCACGGAGCGACTGGGCCCGTGAGCCATGGCCACTGATCCTGCGTGTTGGGAGCCTGTGCTCTGCAACGGGAGAGGCCACAACACTGAGAGGCCTGCGTACGGCAAAAAATAAATAAAATAAAATAGTTTGGTGTCCTTGCTTATATTTTCCTTTCATAGAACTAAAATTTTTAAAAATTAATTTGACTAGCTAAATACTCCATGCATATTTTAAATTCAGGCTTCTAAATACTATGACCAAATTTACTTGAAAAAAAATATTTACTTGAAGAAAAAACTTTACTTGATTAGGACAGAAACCATCACCTTTGAAAACAAGTTATGTAGTTAGTATACTTTGGAACACACAGATAAGTGCAGACATGGACTAATACTTTAAAGTTGAGTACAGTGATGTTACTACAGCCATTCATGCATCTGTCCAGTGGAGAAAATGTGGAGGTATAGGCCTGTGCTGTCACACCTTTTATAGAATTCCACATCTGCACAAGTCTTCAGTTTATAATTACAGTTAATATCATAAAAGAATACATCATTATTCTACCTTTTTTGCGTGTTCTTTTTGTTTTCTTTGTCTTTTTAAAGCAGAGGACAAAATGTCAAACACAGTTTTGTTCAGAGATGCCCAGTTTAGTAGTTTATGCTGGTTAAATTTCCAAGGTAATTGCTTAAATGTCTTACAGAATTTGCCATCATTTTATAGGTTTATGCTTTTCAAGACAACTGGGTAGGTACATACTTTCATATTAAGTAAAGGATTGGTTTTTTTTTTTTAAGAAGATGTTGGGGTAGGAGTTTATTAATTTATTTTTGCTGTGTTGGGTCTTCGTTTCTGTGCGAGGGCTTTCTCTAGTGGCAAGCGGGGGCCACTCTTCATCGCGGTGCATGGGCCTCTCACTATCGTGGCCTCTCGTTGCGGAACACAGGCTCCAGATGCGCAGGCTGAGTAGTTGTGGCTCACGGGCCTAGTTGCTCCGCGGCATGTGGGATCTTCCCAGACCAGGGCTCGAACCTGTGTCCCCTGCATTAGCAGGCAGATTCTCAACCACTGCGCCACCAGGGAAGCCCCAAGGATTGGTTTTTGATGTAATCATGTTGACTATGATTCAGATAAGCTGCATAGGTGGAGGGATTATTTGGCCTTGTTCAAAAAGCAAGGCATATATATATGCATGGTAAATAGGAGCTCAAGATTATAGCTTACTTTTCTACTGCTATGTCTTATTGAAATAAAAATGTTAAAGCATATAAGCATGATTAAGAATATTGTATTTATAAAAATAATTCTAAAGCAAAATTTAAGAAAATATAAGCACATGTAAGCTTGTCAGCCAACTGACTTCCTAAATTTTAAATCCCACCCACCTCCTTGAGATGATACTGACAGGAGATTGGGTCAGAATGGCATTAGAACCTCTTTGGGGAACATTCCCAGTTCTGATTGCTTTCGAGTGATTGCTTCTTAAGTGAAAGATTCCCGTTCCATTTGATAACCTGTCTTTGCGGGCTCATTTAGTTCTGAGTTAATAACCCTGCTGCTCATGCTCTTAGCAATTGGTCTGTGGCATTGACTTTATAAAGGCAGCAGGATGCTTTCTCAGCGTCTACTGTGTGACACATAGTAAGTGCTCAATAAATAAATAGTCCTTTACTCTTTGCTTGACTAATAATTGTAAGTAATTCCCAGAGGATTTTTTAATAACCTTCTCTTTTCACTTCTTTTCCCTTCTGTTGTTACTTTCTTGCTGCATAAGAGGAATGTGTTTCTCTAGTAGGGTTTTTTTTTCTCTCAAATAACAGAATATCATCTTTGAGGCTGAGGAAACAAAGTAATTTCCACTGACTTACTACTTATCAGTGGACTTACAGAATCAATTTACTTTGGTCTGACTTTAAAAGCATCTGACTCTTTCCCCAGGAACAAATTTTTAAAATACTTGTGCCAGATGCAACCTATTAAAAAAGACAAAGTATTTAACCACATCTGTATCACCTTGTTAATAATGGCTTAAGTAAAAAGTTGGACTGTATGCCTCCTATTTGTAACAGTGGACCCAAGGGAGAGTAGATTGCCTGAGAGTGAGGAGAGGACAGGATGGTTGAGGACGGGCACAGGGTGGCTCCCAGGAGTCTTGGGAAACTGCTGCTGGTCGGTAATATTGCCTCAGGGAGAGATGACCTCACCGGGAGGTAGCTGAGTTGCGCACAGAGGAAAGTGTCGTCCCCAGGCTACACATTCATTTCCCCAAAACACAATGTGGAAGCAGAGGAGCCCTGGACTTCAGGAGACTGTGGGGCTTTGACACTAGTCATCAGTATGGACCAAAGATAGGAAATCTTACCTGCCAGTCCTATGAAATAGAGATTCTGATTCAGTTAGGTTGATTTTTTTAAAAAATATTTATTTTTGGCTGCGTTGGGTCTTTGTCGCTGCGCGTGGGCTTTCTCTAGTTGCGGAGAGTGGAGGCTACTCTTCGTTGCAGTGCGCGGGCTTCTCGTGGTGGCTTCTCTTGTTGTAGAGCATGGGCTCTAGGCGCGTGGGCTTTAGTAGTTGTGGCTTGCGGGCTCTAGAGCACAGGCTCGGTAGTTGTGGTGCACGGGCTTAGTTGCTCCACGGCATGTGGGATCTTCCCTGACCAGGGATCAAACCTGTGTCCCCTGCATTGGCAGGCAGATTCTTATCTACTACACCACCAGGGAAGCCCCAATTAGGTTAATTTTTTTTTTTTTTGCGGTACGCGGGCCTCTCAGTGTTGTGGCCTCTCCCGTTGTGGAGCACAGGCTCCGGACGCGCAGGCTCAGCGGCAATGGCTCACGGGCCTAGCTGCTCTGCGGCATGTGGGATCTTCCCGGACCGGGACACGAACCTATGTCCCCTGCATCGGCAGGCGGACTCTCAACCACTGTGCCACCAGGGAAGCCCAATTAGGTTGATTTCTAAAACATGACTTTTTTTTGTACACTAAAGTTTACTGCTGCAAATTTATATCAGTATGCTGAATCTGATTTCCCCGAATTTATAAATGTAATAACCTTTCTGCCAAATAGGCATATTAAGTCCCTAAAACACTGATTGGGTAACATTATTCTAAATCCCATGGGGTATCCTAAAACTATTTTTCAAACATTAATATGTTTCCAAAGAAACAGTTTTTCATGGACCCAAAGGATACCTCAGTTTGAAAAATACTGACTTCAAAGTCTTATTCTGTAAAAGGTCTTAAAATTGAAAATTCTTATCATAAAAGAGCTGTGTGTTTATAACTGGTAACAATTTTTTTAAATGTCTTGAAAATAAAAAGTACACCCTAGAAATTCTTGCACAAGTCATACTAGTGGGATTGGATCTGCAGTCACTATTATAATGATAGTTCCCTAAACTAGACACTAGTCATTTTACTTCCCAAATTGAGTTTGTTCATTATGTGATTTAAAACTGGATTTTTTTGTATTAAGTTGGGATGACAATGGCTCTGGAAATTATGTTCATGAGGACATACTTTGGGAATTGGGAGAGTTTGGCCTGGACAAGGGACATGATAGGGATACGTGATAGCCTTTGAACTATCTGAAAACTGCCATCAGGTGGAAGAAGAATTCACCTGTGCCCTCAAAAGACAGTTTGCACAAAAAGGGGATATTTCAGTCAAACAGTCTGCTAAGTATGATTTTCTAACAGAACTGTTCATAAATGGCTGCTTGGGAAGGAGTAAGCGTCTCATCACTTTTTTTTTCAAGCAGAGGCCAGAAAACATCTGTTAGAGATGATGACTAGGGGATTTCTCTTGCCTTTTCAATTAAGATTTTTTTTCCTTTTTATCCAGGTTATTCAGTATTACATCTTAGGTTTTCAGCAATTATAAATCACATTTAATGCTCCCCAAAGAATTGTCTTCTCTGGAAGATTACTGACGAAGCTTTTTGGAAGCTTTCAGACACTATAGTGTGTAATGCCTCCTAGAGGAGCTGAAGTTCAATTTCAGATTATCCTTGAACATGATGTAAATTTTGATCCTTACTCCTCATTATTACATTAATAGAGAACCATGTTTCCATCTGACAACATTACAAAAAAGACTAATATACTGTTCCTAATTCTCAACCTACTGTCATTAGGTTAGATTTCTAGGAAGTGAAATCTCTGAAACCATCTTTTAACTGGACCCTTCTATAGCATTTAAAGATGCTTGGTTTTAAGGATATAAATTAAGATTCTCATGGCATGTAGGAGTCCGATTAGTCCTACTTTTCATGATCCTTAGCAAGTTTAATTTAAAAACCTAATAAAATAATAACGGCAATGAACTGTGATGCCTGGGTGCCACACTGTGCCAGGGACTGTTCTAAACCTTTTACACTTATTAACCTAATCCTTGAACAACCGAGTAGGAAACCGAGGCACAGAAAGGTTTCTAATTCACCTGTATCACACAGCTGTGTGGTAGAGCTGGTATAGAAATCTGTGTGGTCGGTTCTGGAGCTCATGCTCTTAGCCATTATGTTCTAGTGCCTCTCAAGGTTTGGGGGAAGGCGTGACTGTTTCAGAACACCATGGGTCAGCACTCACACCATTTTTGGCAAGTGGTCATTCAGGATTCACTGGAGCAGTTCCATTATATATTGGGTTCTTCTACCATTGAAATCGAATCCTCCATTTGTACTCTGTATTATATTCCCTTCTGTCCTTCAAGTCTTGCTCTTCTAAGCGTTTTGTTTGTTTGATTGGTTTTGTTTTTTTTTGTTTTTTTCTGTTTTCAATCTTCAACATTCTTTAGAGTTGAAGAATGAAAGAGTACTGCCACTATTTTTTTTTCCAGCATAATACTGGACTCTCCACCAGCATTTAAATGTCAAATCATCCCTGCCCGTCCTAAACAACAAAATCCTCCCTTCTGTCTGTGACCCTCTCTCATACCCTTCTTGAGTTGCCGCCATTCTGCCCCCCATTTCTCAAGCTATTCCAATCTAGCATTTAAGCTCGTTGACCCAGTAAAACTGCTCTCACCAGTTCCCCATGACCTTTTTACTAATTTCAACATGTTTTAGTCTTCTTAGCTTGCCTTTGGGAAGCCTGCAACTTGGCTGCCCACCCTCCCTGCCACCCCTCTTTTCCCTTGGCTTTGTGACATCCTCTCACCAGGTTTTCCTTCTTACTTCTCTGGCCCTTCCTCCTCAGTCTCTTCAGGTTTCTGTTTCACTCTGTCAAGGATTTGCTGTGCTCTCACTACAGTATTGCCCTGTTTTTTTCATCCATTTGTGTAGCTTTTTTTCCCCTCTTTATGTAGGTGGCTTGCAAATTTCCAGCCCAGAGTTCTCTCCTGAGCCTCAGACCCCATATATTTAGGTGCTATAGTTGATCTCACTTGCATAGCTTACAAGGGACCTCAGCATGTACAGATGTGAACTACTGCCCCTTACCCCTTACACACAGAGAGACACACATATGCACAATCTGCTTCAACTCCTCTGTTTCCTTTCTTAGGGAATGGTCTCAATGTCTACCTAGCTGCCCAAAGCAGAAATCATTTTCAGACACTTCCTTTTCCCTCACTAACTCCAATTCCTCCCTGTCCCCCTCTGTCAGGTACCCTTATTTTAGTTCAGGCCACCACATGTATCCTCAATGGACTACTCTGAGAGCCGCCTAAATGGGCTCTCTGCTTCTAGTTCTGCCACCTTACACCCCCGAAGTGATCTTCCTAGAGTGTGATATTTTCACTCTTGCTGAAGTCACTGAATGTCTCCAGTTTGCCTTTAGGCTTAAGTCCAAACTCCCCCTTGACTAGGACTCACTCAGTTTTATCTTTTGCCACTTTTTTTCTCCTTAGTAAGTTCCAGTCAACTTTAAACTTAAAATCCTTTGAGTTTATTGAAAGGGTAATATATGCCCTCTCTCACTCTGGGCCTTCATGCATATTTTTCCCTCTTCTGGAATATTTACCAATACTCCCAATGACCCGGCTAATGTCTACTAAATCTTCCAGGTCCCAGCTTCAGTGTAACTACTGTGAAATCTTTACTGACTACACCCTGCCCCCTAGCTAGACTAGGTCAGATATCCCTAGTATATATGCTACATATATATTTGCATATCAGGAATACATATACATACAATATATATATAGCATGTCATGACATTTATGAAACTTCAATTGTAGAGATGGCAGGGATTTGGTTTGTGCTGCTTACTGTTGTCTGTCTCCCCAGTAGAGGGCATAGTGCCTGGCACATAGCAGGTGTGAAATAAATATTTGTTAAGTGAGAACATACTGCCTCTTTGAACAGCACATTCTTTGAGCACCTAATTACTTAGGTTCTTCTTTCAGTTGAGCAGCACCTTGTCACTTCTATTTATTGGTTCTATTTCTGTACCCTTGGGAACACACAGGGCAGTCATTAGACTATCCTTTTATTTTTTTTAAAGTTGTACCCCACTTATAGTTATTATGAAATATTGGCTATATTCCCTGTGTTGTACAGTATATCCTTGTAGTTTATTTTATATGTAGTAGTTTGTACCTGTTAATGCCCTACCCCTACCTTGCTCTCCTCCCATTCCCTTTACCCACTGGTAACCACTAGTTCTCTATATCTGTGAGTCTTTCTTTTTTGTTATATTTACTAGCTTGTTTTAATTTTTAGATTCTACATGTAAGTGATAACATACAGTGTTTATCTTCTCTGACTTACTTCACTAAGCATAATATCTTCCAAGTCCATCTATGTTGTTGCAAACGGCAAAATTTCGTTTTCTTTTTATTGCTGAGTAGTATTTCATCGTATATGTATTCCACATCTTTATCTATTCATCTGTTGATGGACACTTAGGTTGCTTCCTTATCTTGGCTGTTGTAAATAAGGCTGCTGTGTACATTGGGGTGCATGTATCTTTTCAACTTAGTGTTTTTGTTTTTTCCAGATATGTACCCAGGAGTGGAATTGCTGGGTCATATGGTAGTTCTATTTTTAGTTTTAGTTTTCCACATTGGCTGCACCAATGTACATTCCCACCAGCAGTGTACAAGGGTTCCCTTTTCTTCACATCCTCGCCAACATTTGTTGTGCCCTTTTCGATGCTAGCCATTCTTTTTTTTTTTTAATCTTTATTGGAGTATAATTGCTTCACAATACTGTGCTATTTTCTGTTGCACAACAAAGCAAATCAGCCATATGCATACATATGTCCCCATATCCCCTCCCTCTTGAGCCTCCCTCCCATCCTCCCTATCCCACCCCTCTAGGTCATCACAAAGCACCGAGCCGATCTCCCTATGCTATGCTGCTGCTTCCCACCACCTAACTGTTTTACATTTGGTAGTGTATATATGTCGATGCTACTCTCACTTCGCCCAAGCTTCCCCCTCCCACCCCATGTCCTCAATTCAATCTCTATGTCTGCCTCTTTATTCCTGCCCGGCAACTAGGCTCATCAGTACCATTTTTTTTTAAATTCCATATATATGTGTTAGCACATGGTATTTGTTTTTCTCTGACTTACTTCACTCTGTATGACAGACTCTAGGTCCATCCACCTCACTACAAATAACTCAATTTCGTTCCTTTTTATGGCTAATATTCCACTGTATATATGTGCCACACCTTCTTTATGCATTCATCTGTTGATGGACACGTAGGTTGCTTCCATGTCCTGGCTATTGTAAATAGTGCTTCAATGAACATTGTGGTACATGACTCTTTTTGAATTATGGTTTTTTCAGGGTATACGCCTGGTAGTGGGATTACTGGGTCGTATGGTAGCTCTATTTTTATTTTTTTAAGGAACCTCCATACTGTTCTCCATAGTGGCTGTATCAGTTTACATTCCCACCAACAGTGCAAGAGGGTTCCCTTTTCTCCACACCCTCTCTCCAGTATTTACTATTTGTAGATTTTTTGATAATGGCTATTCTTACTGGTGTGAGGTGATACCTCATTGTAGTTTTGATTTGCATTTCTCTAATAGTGATGTTGAGCACCTTTTCATGTGTCTTTGGCCATCTGTATATCTTCCTTGGTGAAATGTCTATTTAGGTCTTCCACCCACTTTTTTTTTTTTTTAACATCTTTATTGGAGTATAATTGCTTTACAATGGTATGTTAGTTTCAGCTTCACAACAAAATGAATCAGTTATATATATACATATATTCCCATATCTCTTCCCGCTTGCGTCTCCCTCCCTCCCACCCTCCCTATCCCACCCCTCCAGGCGGTCACAAAGCACCGAGCTGATCTCCCTGTGCTATGCGGCTGCTTCCCACTAGCTATCTACCTTACGTTTGGTAGTGTATATATGTCCATGCCTCTTTATCGCTTTGTCACCGTTTACCCTTCCCCCTCCCCATAGTCTCAAGTCCATTCTCTAGTAAGTCTGTGTCTTTATTGCTGTTTCACCCTTAGGTTTTTCATGACATTTTTTTTTTAAAAATTCCATATATATGTGTTAGCATACGGTGTTTGTCTCTCTCTTTCTGACTTACTTCACTCTGTATGACAGACTCTAGGTCTATCCACCTCATTACAAATAGCTCAATTTCGTCTCTTTTTATGGCTGAGTAATATTCCATTGTATATATGTGCCACATCTTCTTTATCCATTCATCCGATGATGGACACTTAGGTTGCTTCCATGTCCTGGCTATTGTAAATAGAGCTGCAATGAACATTTTGGTACATGACTCTTTTTGAATTATGGTTTTCTCAGGGTATATGCCCAGTAGTGGGATTGCTGGGTCATATGGTAGTTCTATTTGTAGCTTTTTAAGGAACCTCCATACTGTTCTCCACAGTGGCTGTATCAATTTACATTCCCACCAACAGTGTAAGAGGGTTCCCTTTTCTCCACACCCTCTCCAGCATTTATTGTTTCTAGATTTTTTGATGATGGCCATTCTGACTGCTTCCACCCACTTTTTAACTGGATTGTTTGTTTTATTGATATTGAACTGCATGAGCGGTTTGTATATTTTGGAGATTAATCCTTTGTCTGTTGTTTCATTGGCAAATATTTTCTCCCATTCTGAGGGTTGTTTTTTTGTCTTGTTTATGAGGCTAGCCACTTAACAGGTGTGATATCTCATTGTGGTTTTGATTTGCATTTCTCTGACGATTAATGATGTTGAACGTCTTTTCATGTGCCTGTTGGCCATCTGTATGTCTTGGAAAAATGTCTATTCAGGTCTTCTGCCCATTTTTTTAGTTTTTTTAAAAAATTTATTTATTTATTTTTGGTTGCATTGGGTCTTTGTTGCTCTGCAGAGGCTTTCTCTAGTTGTGGCGAGTGGGGGCTACTCTTTGTTGAGGTGTGCAGGCGTCTTATCGTGCTGGCTTGTTGTGGAGCACAGGCTTAGGCACGTGGGCTTCAGTAGTTGTGACACTCGGGCTCAGTAGTTGTGGCTCACGGGCTCTAGAGTGCAGGCTCAGTAGTTGTGGCGCATGGGCTTAGTTGCTCCGTGGCATGTGGGATCTTCCCAGACCAGGGGTTGAACCTGTGTCTTCTGCATTGGCAGGTGGATTTGTAACCACTGTACCACCAGGGAAGTCCTGGGTTGTTTGTTTTTTTGATGTTGTATGAGCTGTTTATACATTTTGTATGTTAATCCCTTATCGGTTATATCATTTGCAAACATTTTCTGCCGTTCAGTAGTTGTCTTTTCGTTTTGTTTATGGTTTCCTTTGCTGTGCAAAAGCTTTTACATTTAATTAGGTCCCATTTGTGTTTTTGCTTTTATTTCCTTTACTTCAGGAGACAGATACAAAAATGTATTGCTACAGTTTATGTCAAAAAGCATTCTGCCTATGTTTTCTTCTAGGAGATTTATGGTTTCTGGTCTTACATTTAGCTGTGTAATACATTTTGAGTTTATTTTTGTATATGGTGTTAAAGAATGTTCTCATTTCATACTTTTACATGTAACTGTCTTGTTTTCTCAGCATTATTGAAGAGATCGTCTTTTCCCCATTGTGTATTTTTGCCTACTTTGTCATAGATTAATTGCATAAGTGTGTGGGTTTATTTCTGGGCTGCTTTGTTCCATTGCTATGTATCTGTTTTTGTGCCAGTACTGTACTGTTTTGACTACTGTAGCTTTGTAGTATAGTCTGAAGTCAGGGACCATAATTCCTCCAGTTCTTTTCTTCTTTCTCAAGATTGTTTGGGCTCTTTGGAGTCTTTTGTGTTTCCATACAAATTTTAAAATTATTTGCTCTACTTCTGTGAAAAATGCCCTTGGTATTTTGATAGGGATTGCACTGAACCTGTAGATTGCCCCAGGTAGTGTAGTCATTTTAACAATATTAATTCTTCCAACCCATGCACACAGTATATCTTTCCATCTGTTTGTGTTGTCCTTAATTTCTTTCGTCAGTGTCTTATAGATTTCCAAGTACATGTCTTAGGTAGGTTTATTCCTAGGTATTTTATTCTTTTTGATGCGATTGTAAATGGTATTATTTCCTTAATTTCTCTTTCTGTTTGTTGTTATTAGTATATAGAAATGCAACAGATTTCTCTGTATTAATTTTGTACCCTCCAACTTTACTGAATTCATTGATGAGCTCTAGTAGTTTTTTGGTGACATCTTTAGGATTTTCTTCCTATAGTGTGATATCTGCAAACAGTGACAATTTTACTGCTTCCTTTCCAATTTGGATTTCTTTTATTTCTTTTTCTTGTCTGATTGATGTGGCTATGACTTCCAACACTGTTGAATGAAAGTGGTAAGAGTGGGCACACAAGAGTTCCTGATATTAGAGGAAATGCTTTCAGCTTTTTATCGTTGAGTATGATGTTAGCTGCGAGCTTGTCATATATGGCATTTATTTTGTTGAGGTATGTTCCCTCTTTGCCCACTTTCTGGAGAGTTTTTATCATAAATGGATGTTGAATTTCGTCTAAAGCTTTTTCTGCATCTGTTGAGATGATCACGTGGTTTTTATTCTTCAGTTCGTTAATGTGGAGTATCACACTGATTGATTTGTGGATATTGAAAAATCTTTGTATCCTTGGAATAAATCCCACTTGATCATGGTATATTATCCTTTTAATTTATTGTTGGATTTGGTTCGCCAATATTTTGTTGAGGATTTTTGCATCTATGTTCATCAGTGACATTGGCCTGTAATTTCCTTTTTTTGATATTTTCATCTGGTTTTGGTATCAGGGTGATGCTGGCCTCATAGAGTAAATTTGGAAGTGTTCCTTCCTCTGCAACTTTTTGGAATAGTTTTAGAAGGATAGGCGTTAACTCTTATCTGAACCTTTGGTAGAATTCACCTGAGAAGTCATTTGGTCCTGAACTTTTCTTTGTTAGGAGTTGTTTTTGTTTTTTTGTTTTTTTTTAATATTACTGATTCAATTTCATTACTGGTAATTGGTCTGTTCATGTTTTCTGTTTCTTCCTAGTTCAGCCTTGGGAGACTGTACTTTTTTAGGAATTTGTCCATTTCTTCTAAGTTGTCCATTGTATTGGCATATAGTTGTCCTTAGTAATCTCTTATGATCCTATGTATTTCTGTGGTGTTGGTTGTAACTAATTTTGTGTTTGATTTTATTGATTTGGGCCCTCTTTTTTCTTGATGAGTCTGAGAAAGAAATTTCAATTGTTTTACCTTTTCCTAGCCCAGGTCTGGGTCACAAGGTGACTGACTGCAGAACCCCGGGGGCCCTGTGGCTAATGCTGGCTCACTGGTGGGTGGAGTCAGGGTCCAGGAGACCCCGTGCATTTGCCCACCCACTGGTCGGTAAAGCCAGCTCCTGGGGCTAGTGCTGGCCTACTGGAGGGCAGAAACAGGTCCTGGAGTCTCGATGCAGGGCCCAGGTGTCCCAGAGCTGGTGTCAGATGGCTGGGGGTTGGGGCTGGTTCCTGACACAGTTGGGTGTGGGGTCTGGGGGATCCTGGAGCTTCTGTTAGCTTGGTAGTGGGTGGGCCAGGTATGTAGAGCTGCGGTTTTCTTTTGGCTGGTGTCTGCCCTCTGGTGGATAGGGCTGGGTCCTGGGGTCTCTGGCTGGAGAGCCCTGGGCTGTCCCAGGGCTATTGCCTGTGGTCTGCTGTGTAGGGCTGGGCCCTGAGCCCTGTGGTGGCAGGGCTTTGCACAGAGGGTCTTCAATCAGCCTGTCTCCCTGTGGGTGGGCCTGTGTTCCCATGCAGTTAGTTACTTGACCTGAGGCACCCACAGGCTGTTGAGTGGGGCAGGGCTGGGTCCTGAGGCTGATAAGCTAGAGGGATGGTTCCAAAATGGCACTTGCCAGCACCAGTGTCCACCTGGTAGAACAAGCTCCCCAAAATGACTGCCACCCGTGTCTGTGTCTCCAGGGGAGCTGCAGATGCCTCCTGCCTCTCTGGGAGACTTTTCAAGATCAGCAAGTAGGCCTAACCCAGGCTCCTATCAAATTACGGCTTCTGCCCTGGGTCCCGGAGCAGGTGAGGTTTTGTGTGCACTCCTCTTAGAGAGTGGAGTTACTATTTCCTCAGCCCTCTGGGACTCCTGAAAGTAAGCCCCACTGGCCTTCAAAGTCAAATGCTCTGGGGGCTCATCTTCCCAGTCCAGGACTCCTGGGCTGGGGAGCCCAACATGGGGCTCAGACCTCTCACTCCTTTGGGAGAAACTCTGCAATTGTAATTATTCTCCCATTTGTGGTTGCCCACCTGGAGTTATGAGACTTGTTTGTATCATGACTCCGCCCCTCCTACCCATCTCCCTGTGGTTCCTTTTTATCTTTAGTTGTATATCTTTTCTGGTAGGTTCTGTTTTTTTGCATCAATGGTTGTTCTGCAAATAGTGTTTTTGTTGTGCATGTGAGAGGTGGTGAGTTCAGGATCTTTCTATTCTGCCATCTTGGCTGATCTGATTCATTAGACTGTCCTCAAGTGAATTAAGGAATGTGGTCTGGGCTTCTGTTTCACACATTGTATGGTGCCTAGAACTGAACACTCACCTCAGAGTGGAGTGGGATCATCGCTCTACTTACTTGACAGGCAGTCCTTGTAAAAAAGTAGCTTGGGATCATATATGCTCTCATCCTACTGAACGTTCATGTTGACAAACCTACATTTCTTTTTTTTTTATATAAATTTATTTTTATTTTTGGCTGCATTGGGCCTTGGTTGCTGCGCGTGGGTTTTTCTCTAGTTGTGGTGAGTGGGGGCTACTCTTCAGTGCAGTGTGTGAGCTTCTCATTGCGGTGGCTTCTCGTTGCGGAGCACGGGCTCTAGGCGTATGGGCTTCAGTAGTTGTGGCTTGCGGGCTCAGTAGTTGTGGCACGTGGGCTGTAGAGTGCAGGCTCAGTAGTTGTGGTGCACGGGCATAGTTGCTCCGTGGCATGTGGGATCTTCCCAGACCAAGGCTCGAACCCGTGTCCCCTGCATTGGCAGATGGGTTCTTAACCACTGGGCCACCAGGGAAGCCCCACATATTGGAGAACTTTTAAATTGCCTTTCTCAAGTACACTGTCTCTGACATTGCTTATATTTATTTATTTACCTAATTCTCCTCAACTCCCCCCCAAAATATTTAGTTTTTAGTGATCCATCCAAACAGCGTTTTCCAAGACGCTTTAACTACTACCCTTATTTCTTTTTAAAATCTCAAAATACCTAAATAATGAATTCTGTCTGCTGAGTAAGAGCATATGAAGTGATTTATTGAACTGGTTAAGATCCATTATATACAGGTAGAAACCGTCAAAATTGTACAGGGAACCATTAAGAATATTGATAAAGACAGTTTTACAGATAAAACGACAACTGGAAAATAGTTTTAACATACATAACATATAATTATGAAAAAAATATAGAACACAAATTGTTCTATCAAATAGATTCCAAGGTTATTTAAAAGTCTGCTATGCAAACTTTAAGTTGAAAAATGTGTTCAATGGGGTTACATGGTTTTAAAAAAATTAAGCATAATGTAAAAATTAAGTTGTTTTTTTCCTCACTGCAAATGGGAGAGGAACCAAAACTTTTTACTCCAAATCTATACATTTTGAAAAATAATTTATATGTCTAGCACAAAGAAAGAAAATTGAGAATGTTTACAGTTCTGTAAACTATGCCTTTCAAGAAATGCAAACTGCATCAGTTTTAACAGTTAAAAATTGTGCAATCAGAAATAGACTGTTCCCTTTAAGGTACAATTGTACCTTCATTGGCTTTATACCTGAGCACCAAAGCTGTAGTTCTAAATGCCGTCTTGGAAAGCTATTCTGAAAATGAGTAAGAAATCAAAACTAGCCTGTTATTGTCAGGAGAATTAGGCACCAAGAAGGAGATTATCTCCTTAGAAATGCAGTATTAACAATAGAGAAGTTTCAATTAATTAAGCAGCTGACAGATCTCCTTGTGAACACAGCAAAGGAAATCCACATAGGATGATCCTCCATAAAGTCCTTTGTCTTCTACCAGGAACTGTCGGAAAACCATTTCTGGCTGTTCTCGCTGCTTTACTATCGTGAGCTAGGAAAAAAAACAAGTTAGCTGGTTATAAACATTTTCTGAATGTGGCTAAATTTTGTATCCTTCAATTTCACCAAAATTACATAATGTCCACTGTCTGTGAGGCCTTGGAGGATGATAGGAAAGTGCCTATTATCCAGAGTGGAGAGAGGCAATAACCCCAAAACCAAAAAAAACAAGACATACAATTAATTATAAGTGGCAGCAATGAAACATAAGCCGAGTGCTACGGGAAAGACTTCACAATGTAGTGACTGTACCGAACCTTAAAGGACAGGGTGGGATTTCCTTAAGGAGGTGGGGGCCGAGCTAGCATTCCATGCGGGGACCACATACAAAAGACACAGTCCTGCCTGGTATGTAAACTAGCCCACACTTCTGAAAGGCAATGGGAGGTAATGCCTTTGGGTTTTTGTAGGGAATGTGATCCAGTGAAGGTGTTTAAGAACAACTGGTTATGGTGCCTAGAATGCACTGGGGAGATGAGGGAAACCAGACAGGAAGCAGTCGGAAGCATCTAGGTGGGAGATGATCAGGATCTGAATTAGGCAGTGTAGGTGCAAAGGAAGTGGATGAAAGAGAAAATGTAAAGTTCTTCAACCACTAAAATTAATAAATTAATTCTTCAAAAATATTCAAAACAATTTTTACACTGATTACATGTGGAAATGATATTTTGGATATACCAGGTTAATAAAATCCATGATCAAAATGGATTTTTTACATTTGAATTGTGGCTACTACCAAGTATAGAATTGCATGTGCAGCTTACATTATTGGACGGTGCTGCTCTAGAGGAAGAGGCACGTGGAGAAGAAACCCAGAAGAGGGTAGTCCGTCATGAATACTCTGAGCCCTTCTACTTACTGACTGCCTCCTTACTCACTCCTGTTTCAGGAATTCAGAGCAGATGATCAGAACGAATTTGATATCTGTTGAGCCATAAGCGTGGTTAATGGAGCCACACATGCAAATCACTGTCTCCACCTGCCTCCTGTATAATTCAGAAGAGCCAGGACATCATCTTACTTCCTTTCACGTGCGGAATCACCCAAAGGGCCTGCAGCTACTAGCTTCACGCCAGCTGCAGCGAGGAAGGTTTGTTACATATTGGCTGGGAGGGCCCAGCCCTCCCTACTGCTGCTTTATATAGGCTTTTTTTTTTTTTAATCAAGTAGAATAATGTTGTCAACATGGCTTGCTTTTTTTCCTTTGTGTTATTTTGGCCAGGGCCTTAGGCTGATAAACTCTGAACCAACCCTGAACTAATAATAATATTATAACAACTGCTGCTACCGTTACAAGCCAGCTAATTCCATGTGGATATGGACACGTGTGATGTCTTGGCCTGTCAGTGCCAAGCCCTGGGAGCTGACACTGGAACAGCTGTGTGGATAGTCATATTCCACTCTGACATGGGGAAAGAAACGAACCCCTTCATGGAAACATCTCCAAAGGAGTTTAAGATGTGCATCCTGGTGAGCCTGAAACCAAGGCAATTTTCTCTTTTCTTGTGTTTTCTCCACCTTTCACCAGGTAACACTAAGACCTCTGCCATTGTCCATTACCAGCAACAGCAATGTGGGTCCAGCCTCATTGTGGGTCCAAAACCTCAACATTTTGGTTTTCATGTGGTACTCACTGTAAAACCTTCTCTGATGAATGCATCTGGCCATCATGTGAAGTGGGAAATAGAATGGGGAATGAATTTCGGCCTTGGGGGAAACTCAAATAAGGTAAAGTAATTAATATCCTGCTCTACCATTTGAGTCTCTACAAAGTTGGACCACCCAGCACTTGTTGGTGGAAGGTCTCAGGGAATTGCATTTATAGAAGTGTGAGATATGCTGTCTTGACATGCTAGTAGTCTTCTCCTCAAGGGGATTTTCAGATGATACCCTGAAAATGTCAAGGATATTACAAACAACAGATAAGTCTGCCACTGGTACATAAAAAAATCTGATTAAGTATTCAAGCTAAAATTATTTTATTACACAATTGCTTATATTTTATTTACATATCATATTTGGAGCTTACCCCAGATATTTTAATAACCAAAGCTGACATGACCTTGATAAGGGGTTACTGGAGCAGGTGGGAGAAAGCAGAGGAGAGGAAAGGGTTTTTTTTCCCCCTGGAAGGAGGGGCTACTGAGCACAAGGATGATCCCCATGTTTAGTTTGGCCTCTTCTCTGCAAATGGGGTCAACTGTGGAGATGCAGTTGCTGCTGCTGGGACAAAGGTGGATCATCCTTGCTGTGCATTCTGAGTACCAGCGGTCTTCAATTTGTGTTTCATAGGACCCTAAGATTTCATTACATGTCTCCAGGGTGTTCAGAGAGTGAAGAACATGTTTATTTTGAACCTTCTCTGCCATCTCTAGGTCCTGTCCTAAAACTGAACCCAAGTAGTGATGTAAAAACAGTTCTGGAAAGGTTGTCCTTTCCAGAGATTATAAAGCTCTATATTAGTTCAAATTTCCTAAGTTCTACCCAAAGTTGATGTTTGCATGCGTGAGTATCAATGGTAAAGAATGTTGACGTAAACTGATATCACATTTATGTTTCAGGGGAAAAATAGCCCCATAATATCCTGGCTCCTATAGAGGCCTGCCTTCAGGTGAGTGTCCTATACCTCTGCAGGAAGTAGTACAGTAATAGACCACTGTCATCTGTACATTCCAAACTCCAGGAAATTCTAATATTGAGCTTGAGAAGGAACACAGAGGCGAGTACATGGGATTTAGCGACAAGGCATAATTTTCCTGAGATACAGACATTTTAAACTCTTCCTCAAACTCAAAAAGGAGTCCTTAGAAGGACTAGAATAGCAAAACTTTTCAGAGATAATAAATCAAAAATTGTAAAATCCAAATATAACAAATGTTCTAAGTAATTTTAAGCACTGATGGAAAAATCATTTCAAAGCCTATTAATATTATCAATTGTTTCTAAGTTAATACTTAGTAAGATGACCCATGGTTAACCCATGGTGATAGCTGTTTATTTTTATATGTTTGTGATTGACAGGTAGATATACTTAGAGGTTAATGTGAGTTTTCTATCAAAAAATCATGTTATAAAAATATAGGACATGCATTTTAAAAGTTTGTAAGGAAATTTTTTTAAAAAGACTTGAAAAAGGAAAAAAATAAAATATCATTCTTACCTTCATTGAATATGGCCGCTTTTGTTGGATAATACCCATTATCATTCTGAGTGTTTGTGAGTATGGGTTTCCCAGCTCAGGCAATAATGTCTAAATTTAAGAAATTCAAGTTTAAGTTTCAGTACAATTACTGACATTTAGATAGAAGCAGAATGAGATTACTAGAATGTTAAAGTTAAAAAACATCTTTCTAAACCATATACTGAACTCTTGGCTTAGTTCATTTACCTAAAAACCAAAAATATGAAAAAATGTACTAAAAATTATTCATATGTATCAGCATGCATTTCCACCAATGAACTCTCTTTTGAAAATAAAAATCCTTCCCTGGAACTTGACACATGTATATCACTGAAATGACACAAAGGGTGTTATGTTTTTTTTACAAAGGATGTCTTTAATCCCTTTGCAAGATGGATATTTCAAGGCTATGTTGTGTGAGAAAAGGACACACTTTATTCCTTCAGCGGATCAGTTGCAGGACCCTGAGGCATTACCCCATTTGGAAAATGCTATCCAAATACCACTGTTCCAACATTAAAATAAACCACCAAATGTGATTTCTCAAAGGGAATGTGGCCTCTTAGATTTCCCTGAAATCTGGTTCATGGTGAACAAAAGATAACACCCAGCTGCATGTGGCCCCTGGGCGATGTGAAAGATCTGGACTTAGAGTTCCTCCATTAAGACAGTAAAATGCTAATGCTTACTTCTAAGCAAGAAGACACCAAGAGCTAATAGATCATCTTTGAGTTAGCCATTGAAAAAGTGAATTAGAACATTTTACCACAAAGTCACAAGTCTCAGGAAAAGATCATGGCCAATATTTTTCATAGGAGTTGTTTAAAAAAAAAAAAAAGCAGGAAATTCATTACTTATATTCACATTCCACTCCCTCTGTGTATTCTTTGACATTAAGACTATTAAGATCTTTTTATTTAAAAAAAAACACATAAGTATACTTCATATGTATGTCTCAAAGTGCCAACTGCCTCTAAAAAGAAAGCAACTAAGGATTTGTATATTACTACAAAACAAAGAAAAAATATACTTACTATATCTGTGTTGACATGTGCAAAAGATGGCACGTTAAATATTCCTTGGATGAGTTCTGGTGGGCTACTTACTCCCAACCATAAGAACATGTTCACACCATTAGCCAATAGGAATATTCCTTCTTCTGAAAGACGGCTCTCAGAGCAACGAATAGCAGCAGGTAATGTTGTACTCTTGACATCTAATGTGTGCTATGCAGGCAAAGGCAAGAGTTAGAAACTCCCTTTCTTCCCTTCCTTCCTTCCTCTCTTTTCCCCTCCCTCCCTTCCTCCTTTCTTCCCTTCCTTCCAGTACATATTTAATGAGTTCCTACTCTCTACTAGTCCTATCTACTACTATCCTACTAGTCATTAGACAATAATCCCTGCCTTGTACAGCTAACCATTTTCTGGAGGGAAGAAGAGACAACAAATAATCTAAGTTAAATATATAGAAATTTAGGTGGTGTTAAGAGTTATGAAGAAAAGAAGCAGGAAAGTGGGATAGGGCACGTCCATGGTGGCAGTGTTACAGTTTTAAATAGGGGAGCCCAGGAAGGCTTGTTGAAAAGATAACTTTTGAGTAAAGACCTGAGGGCATGAGTGGAGGGCCATGGGGATATCTGGGGAAAAGCATTCAGATGGAGGGAACAGCTGGTGCAGAGGTCCTGAGGCAAGAGCTTATCTGTGATGTTCAAGGATCAGCAAGGAGGCCAGTGTGGCTGGAGTGGAGTGAGAAAGGGGAGAGTAATAAGATGAGTCAGACAGAAGGGAGGGCAGAGTAGCACAGGCAGCACTGGGCCAGGGCAGTAAGAACTTTGGCTTTTACTGAAATGCGAAATCCTGGAGTGTTCTGAGTAGCGGAGGGACGTGAACTGACAATTATTTTAACAGGATCACTCTAACTTCTGTGCCAAAAACAGACTGGAGGGGCAAGCAAGGAGACTTGTTAGGAGGGATTGCCGTGGTCCACAGGAGAGGTGATTATGCTTGAGTCTGGGTGGTGACACATGGGGGTGAAAAGTGGTCAGCCTCTGGATAATCTTGGAAAGGAGAGCTGACATGTTTGCTGATGGATGAGATGGGGTGGATGAGGAAGAAAGCAGCCATGGGTGACTGCAGGACGCTGGTCCTGAAGAACTGGAAGGAGGGAGGGGTGATAAATGGAGATGGGGAAGACTGCAGGAGAAGCAGGCGTGGGAGGCCCAGTCAGGACTCAGTTTAAGATGCCCGTTAACACGCTCACGGAGAGATGCTCGGGAGGCTACAGGCACAGACACGCCCACGGTTCAGGGCAGCGGTACTGCTGGAGATAGGAACTTGGGAACCATCAGTATAGAAATGTTGCTGAGAGCATAGGTAAGACCCCCCCCAAGGGATTAAGTGTAGATAGACAGGAGAAGCTTCCCTGGACTGAGCTCTGGGGTACTTGAACAGGGAAAACAGGGTAAACTAGCAAAGGAAGCAGGAGAGAAACTGGGACAAACCAAGTAAAGAGGGTGTTTCCAGAGGGAGAAAACTGTGTCAGATGCTGTGGACAAGTCAGAAAAGAGGAGGACTGCCCACTGGATTTAGCAAGGCGATTTTAGTGGAGTGGTGATGTTCATGTCCCTAAGAGTTCTAGTTTCTCTGGCACATAGTTGATAATCCGATTTTATATGAAAATCAATTGTTAACAGTTTACATCTAACATTCATATTGATTGAAAGGATCAATAGCTTTTTATTTCCAACTTAATTTAACTCTCCAATTGCACTGAGAGCCTGGGTATGAGTTTGGATACAGGAGTTAGAAATAAGCCATCAGCCTTCCCCCCTTTATCCCTCAATTATAACTTGTTAGGTCTCAGGGGAAGGAGTCTAGTCAGAGAGTACAAGGGCATTCACGACATCAAGGATTACCTTTAAATAAGTAGAATACATTGCCAAGTAAACTCTCTGAGGACAAGGACAGTTCCTTCCGTGTACAGTGTAGGTAGCCTCAAATATATGTTGATTTGTAAACCCCTGATAGCATTTGCTTAAGACTAATCATAGCCATTCTGATTAAATGTGGTGACTTAGACATTCATATACTGTCAAAAAACAGATAACGTGTGCACGTGAAATCCCGTATACACACGTATCAGTTGCCTTTCATGCCGTAAGGCTGGATTTCTTCAACAACTTGTTGACTCACTTTTCAACCTGCCTATTCAACTGAAGATTACCAATTTGGGAATGAGGAAGGAAAAGCAGTCATCGGAAGGATTCCGTGAAGAACTCCTCAGGTCCGCCCACCACCCACACGGACCCTGAGCACAGGTTGAAGCGCATGCGCAGCTCGCCCAGAGCCCCGGCTCTCAGGCCCACACTACGCGTTGTGAAGCCATACGTGACTCGTAAGTTTCTTGTTAAGAACGAAATATTTCAGACATAACATATGGGAAAAGGCAAAATATGATTCCCTTCCAGACTCCTCTAGGAAATGCACCAGCGCAGTGTGCTTACTATTGGCCGAAGCTGTGGGTAGAAGAAAAGCTGAGAGTCGGCCACACCCATGGTCATGACCAGCTGCCTCTGGTAGGCCCGCTCATCCGTTGAGATCTCTGGTCTGCTGAGCAGCACACAGTTTTTTAACAAACAGTTCATGTACACTGGCAGTACTTTCATGGAATCTGGTAAAATAAGCTGGAAGAGAGAGACATTAATTTCAGATGCTTGGTCTTTACCGAAAATCAACACCTGCAGCACTTTACCTGTAAAATAGAAAGGTTTGCTGTTGAGATTGTGGAGAGGATTAAATGGTAACCCACGTAAAGCACCTAGAGACACTGGCACAGAGTAGATACTGAGAGCGCGGCAGGTGGTTTTATTTTCTCTAGTGCTCTAGCAGCTTGGTGTAGTGCTTATCAGCACAACTCACGGCCGGCAGTGCCATCCCAGCGCTGCCTCTCATCTGCTGTGTGACACTGAGCAAATTCCTTACCCTCTCTTTCCCCCGGTTTTCTCTTCTAAAAAAGGAATAATAGCCCCTCTACTTCATGATCATGGGGTTTTACGAGGATTAAATTATTTCTAATTTGTGAAGCACTTACAATAGTGCCGAACAGATAGTATCATATACATGTTTATTAAATAAAATGAAATAAACAAGTTATTTCCTAATCTGTATCACCAGCTTCTACCTCTTGAGTTCAAGAACAGCATTTCCAACTGTCCACGAGATATCTCTTCCTCTCTGCTCTTCATGCATCTGTTAGTCATAGACTCATCAGACATTGAATGAGTGCCACCACGTCACAGGTTCTATCAAAGTATCAAGGATCTACAGAGGAATGAGGCATAGTCCACATGCAAGATGTCTAATGTCTACTGGGGATGATATACATATAAAAGATAAACCATAATAAGGAAATTGCAATACCATATGTAGAAAATAAAACAGGAAGTGCTTCATGAATTTATTAGCTGCGTAACTACTGTATGCTAACGAAAACTCAAACTCCTACAATTCCACAAACGTACAAACATGTTCTTCCTGTTATGGTTCCTATTTTAGATACTAGAACTACCAGATGAACCCTAATTTCACTTTTTCTTTACCTTCAATTAGTACATGAATTCTTTCTATTCTACATTTATAATCCACCTGTACCTTCCTCTCCATCCTCTCTTTGGCTCATGTGACCTCATTCTGACTTCATTCTAACCACCTCAAAGTACATACCATAAAGTGACGCTCCAAATAATAACACAATTAAACAGTTCTAGAAACACAACCTGATGGGTAAAAAAACTACAAATAATTTGTAATTTGTAAAATTACAAGTAATTTGCCTGTGTGTTTAACCTTCTTCCCAACTCAATTTTATAAATATGGCTAAGAATCAAGATCGAATGATCTGAGTGTCACTTCCTTCCATTTAACAGTAGGTCAATGGACAACGAAATATCCAAAAAAAAAAAGTATATATAGGAGATAATGATAATCTGCAAATAGAAATATCTGGTCTATAAATTCATGATTTCTTTTTAGCTTTCTATCTTAATGATGAAAAAGAATATATACTTTTCAGAATCCATACCAAAAAGGAAATTTTCCTCAGGGCTCTGTAAGGATTTATTCCTCAACTTAAATCCCTTTATCACAGGTCTCTTCTCATGATCTATTAAGTAAGGAATGTGTAAACAGAACTTACTTCACTGGTTCAGGAAAACATATTTCAGAACAATCCTACTTTGTAGTTAGTTTTCCCTCTCAACTTTTATCTCCTTTCAAAGAACCAAAGACAGTTAAATAAATTTATGTTTCCTCATATGAGGAAAAGCTCTTCCTGTAATTTGCTCTCTAGCATAAATTTTCTTTTTTTAGGTTGAGGAATAATCACTGTTCAACATTATATTAGTTTCAGGTATATATCGTGATAATTCATGTTTGTATATACTGTGAAATAGTGACCACAATAAATCTAGTTAATATCATCACCGTACAAAATTACAGAATCTTTTCTTGTAATGAGAACTGTTGACACCTGCTCTCTTAGCAACTATCAAATATGCAGTTCAGTGTTATTATCTACAGTCCCCATGCTGTACATTACTTCCCCAGGACTTATTTATGTTATAACTGGAAGTCTGTACCTTTTGAGCCCCTTCAACCATTTTGCCCACCCCCCACCCCCCAGGCCTCTGGCAATCACCATTCTGATCTCAGTATCTATGAGCTTGGTTTCTGTTTGTTTTTTAGATTCTACATACAAATGAGATCATATGGTATTTGTCTTTCTCTGACTTCTTTCACTTGTTTAGCGTAAAGTATTTTTATTTGACAACTATGGTACTGGAATATGTTTTCAGCCAAGGAAAATTAGGATTAAAAAAAAAAAGAAAAAAATATTATCCAAAGGTATAGGACAGATCCTGGTCATATTCCAGAGCCACGTGGCTCCAATACTATTTTGGGGCTAATTACCAGTTAGGCATCTTAGATGTTATGGATTAAGAATGTTCTTAGATTCCCATAGAGAAGCATATATGTACAGTTTTTTTGATATCGTCTTGCAGTTCACTGGTTGCTGCTCATTAATCAGGTCATATTAAGACAGTTTAGAAATTTGTTGTCCTGAAAACCACAAAGAGGCCCATGATGACACTATCAGGACTAAAAAATCTGACTAGAGGAGACTGGATTATAGAGGGCCGGGGGAAGAGAACAGAGGAGGTAAGAAGGAAATTTTATTATAAAGAAGAAAAATGGAGTTAGAGTGAAAGAAAACAGAGAGACAGTCTTAGTGTTTTTGAGGTGGGGAAGAAAATGTGGCAACAGGTCGGCAATTAAAACCTTTCCCCACCTCCTTGATCCTCTCCATAAATAATGAAATTATTCTCAGGGAGAAAAAGTGTGAGTGAGGAAGGAGTGGAAATTCATGAATCCACAGTTTAATTGAATTTGGAGAATCCTCCGCTTTGGGTTTTGAAGTAACAGATGTGGTAATGAAAAAAACGATTACTTTGCAGTTAAGTTCATGTGACTTGCCTTTTAAAGTCAGTGTACTCCCATATGATGTAATATATTTAAGTTCAGAACAGTAAGTTGTTAGATTTAATGAAAAAGAATCTACATTGCTTATGTAAACTTAAAAATTTGTTTTAATGTTGTTTTTAATTATATGTCTTAACCCAGCATCTATCCTGTGACCCCCCCCCCAAGGTGGGTGTCTCCTTAAATTTTACACCTTAAGCACCTCTTCTGCATCAACCTAGTCCTGGCCCTGGCAATTCAGTAAAAGCATATCTCCTGAGGTCCAGTATCATATAATCCAAGTATATAGGTCCTTAACAGTCTTGCTTTGATCAAGGAAACTGGGCTCTATAGTAAAACAGTGGAATTCCTTTACGAATTTCTCCATGGAAATTATTTCTTGCAAGTGAACTATGGAAAACCACCAAATTTGAAGTTACATTCTCTGAGGAGAACCTTAAGTCCAGCCATTCTGTTTTTAAATAATGGTATATTTTAATATATTATCGTTATTAACAGTTTTATAATCTCTACATTTGCCCCACTCCATGATGGATAATCCTAGGTTAAAGGTACACTTGAAATGTGCTAATGGAGAAAGAAAAATCTCCAAAAGAACAGGAATAATCTTTATCCATTTTTTCAGGAAAAAAATTGTCATCATAATGTTGTTACTCCAGAAACAATTCAACTGCAAACAGATGATCTAGTAGTAGAGTCAAATCTTTTAACTTTAAACCAGCAGCAACCGACCAGTTTCATTTCTTCCCTTAATAGGCAACAGATCTTTGACTTAAGGTCTCTGAATCCAGTTGTTTTAACATTAGCAAATAAACTTCCTGAGAGGACACTAACTGTACCTGTTCTTCTTCAACAATCCCTCCGAAGTATGAGACACTCCAGAGACAGAGTATGGAAACACTCCATGTTTCCAGAGCTCCAAAACAAGTAGTAAAACTGGGGAGTAAAGTGGTCTTGGTTGGACTATATCCAGGTGCACCTGGGGGGCTTTGTATAAAGTAAACACGTGTGCTCTGAAACAGGACTGATACTGGAATTTACTGGAGTGGCAAGTCCTCTGAATAATAAAGAGAACTGACTTACACAGATTTAAGAGTTGCTTTTGTGATTATCAACAGGAGATGAAAGAATGGATGGCTCCTCTAATCTCTCCGGACAGCACAGAAAGGAATTTTTGTGAGAAGTCCAAGCTAATAACTATGTTTGTTTTAATTTCCTTCTTTACCCAGATTATGAATTTGGCCCCCAGATGTATCTGCACTATCGCTGCTGCTGAAGGGTTGCTTTGGGTGGGGTTTCAGATGTCACTGTCCACAAGGAATTAACCAGAAAGTTTTCCCATCTGTTGCTTACTGCCTTCTCTTTAATCCAAATTCTATACTCAGATATTCAATACATAACTATGAAAAATGGCATCTAGCTTTGATAGGGAAGAATATGAAAAAGAAAACAGATGCAAAAATAAATGTGGACAAGAGGTTCTTCCTTTTCTTTTTGCTTTTTTTTGTGTTTTGTTTTCACAAGAGAGGTTTATTTAAAGGATCTTCTAAAATTTCAAATTACTAGATGAGAGAGACAATTTTTTCAAAACTCTTCATACCTATTATTAACTTTTAAATACAAAGAACTCCAAAATTTATCAATTTTATTTGTTTATAAAAGAGGGGCTTCCCTGGTGGCGCAGTGGTTGAGAGTCCGCCTGCCGATGCAGGGCACACGGGTTCGTGCCCCAGTCTGGGAAGATCCCACATGCCGCGGAGCGGCTGGGCCCGTGAGCCATGGCCGCTGAGCCTGCGCGTCGGAGCCTGTGCTCCACAACGGGAGAGGCCACAACAGTGAGAGGCCCGCGTACCACAAAAAAAATAAAAGATATATATATATAAATGAATCATTACTGCCATTAGTTCATGTCAACTTTGATTGTTAATAAATGTCCAAAAAGTATTTAAGCACCGACATTTCATAACTCTATATCCATCTTCATCCATGCAAAAGATAACCCCATTTATATTGACATTTCTTACATATAACATGCTTTTGTTTATAATGTAGTGACCCTCAACACGTTTTTGGGTTCATGCATCTTGTAAAGCCACTAAGCATTTTAATGTTGCTATAAATAAACCATAGTCCCCCAAAAATGGCACTGTCAATCTTGGTTGTATGGTTTACTATACAGCATCTAAGTGCCTGAAACATCATAAGCCTTTACTAGCAGAACGCTGAATGAACAAGTAGGTGTTTGTAACACTTCAGCACCTGAGAACAGCAGGTAACTTACCTGGCTGGCTGCAGACGGACTAGCACAATTCTTCCGGTAACAGGCCAACACGTGGGCGGTCTGATTAACCAGAATTTCCCTGATGACCTTCAAGGGCTGGTGTAGAACTGCTTTAAAAGCTACTTGCACAAAACAGTGAAAAGGGCATCAAAGGTTTAGCTCAGAAATTGATCCCTTCAAATAATAATAAAAAAAATTGCTCTTCAGACCACTCAGCAAGGGATAACAGCATTTAAAAATGTTCACGCCATGTGTTAATGCTCTCCTCTTGACTAATTATAATTTAGCAAATGAAGAACAATAGCCTACCTACAACAATAGGCAGGTAATTGGTCCAGAATTTTCCTCAGAATATTAGAAACAGAACTCTGCACACACACAGAAAAGAAAGACCAGTTTACTATCTTCTGATGTTCTGAATTCTTATAGGCTGGATTGCTCTTTCTTCTAAACCTTAGTGTAGCATTTCAATTGGGGTTTGGAGCAGGGAGGGGAGAAGCAGCCAGAAAACTCCACCTCAGGCCCCTACCACTTCCTAATTATCTTGGTATGGATAAGCAAATTCAGTCTCACATGAGGGACCATCTTCTATTATCCTCATGTCCCAGAGGGCACACTCATACCATAATGAGTCTAAGTTATCACCTTCCTCAATTTCAACTCAGTCCCCCTGGGAAAGAAACTTTAAACAAAACTGGATAGCACGGCCTGACTCACTGCTGTCCTTATTAGTCTAGAGTTAGAAATGCTGATTATTCTCCTTCACCCTTAGCTTTTACAAATTCTGAATTTACCCACCGAAAGTCTGCACTACCGCAGGACCTGTCAGCTACTAACTCGATTAACCAACGAGGCCTGCCTGCATTACGAGCAAGGTATACTGCACCCCAGAATTAGCAAAGTGTTACCTGACTTGGCAAAGAAGTTGATAAGGGCATCAGTCTCGCAGCTCTTATAGAGATCAGCCAGCTGGGAGCTGCAGTTCAAGCCCAGATTGTGAATCCGAAGTCTTCTCTGCCCGCTGACAGTCGTGTAAAGCACGGCACACTGCAGAGGCAACATGGAGGGCACATGTTTTTCTGGTTAACATATTCACCCAAGCTAGCCTGACCTTATTTACATTTACAGAACAGTGTGTACGGCCAAAAGACCTCTAAACTTTCCTACAGGATTTTTTCTATTATTGCTAAAGACTGAACAACAACACATAAGGGAGGAATAATGACCAGTCATACACTGGGTTCTCATGTAGCATTTCACTGGTTTAAACTTAATGGGGCTGTTCACATGCAAATAACTGTGTGCATTTCCACAACTAGTCTACATTTCGTAGCTCAGATTTTATTACCAGGGATCCAGGTCCAGAAATAATACCTTCATGTTCTCATAGTCCTCCTCAAGGCTCACTTCGATTAAAAATGGACAACTAGCTTTGGTGAGGTACTTAGGTTTTATACTAATAATATATGCATACATTTCAAAAATGCAAACAAGTAACCATTTCCCCAAATAGGTGTGATTTTAAAATAAACAGAGTTTTTCCTCAACTTGATGCCAGTCTCTCTCCTTTCTTTGAGGTTGATGCTCGTGTCTGAAAACTATGACCATTAGAATTTCTCCTGTTTTAATTCAAAGTCTCCATGGCTTCTAGTTAATCTTATTTGCTACAAAGCCAAATCCTATCGTTACTTGCTTCTGTTATGATAACACGTCTCAGCAATGGTGTCCCGCACACGGCATTCAGGAATGCAGCAAACCAGTGAGTGAGTGGGTACTGATGCCTGTCATTCTGACCTCAAGTCTGCGGGGCTCTCATGCAAAGACATACATAATGGTTACTTCACATAAATAGCATATATGAATCAGTATGGAGAATACACCACAGAGTGCTCTAATCTAGTGACTTTTGCCTTTGGAGAAATGGAGTTGAATTTCTTTATGGAGAGACTAACACAGTTGATGGCCCTGGAGTCTCCCCCACTGATCACTGTCAGTAACAAACTACAAAGCAAAAGATGGGAAGACATTTTAGATCACCTGGATTAAGGCTCCACTGTCTTCACTGAGTTTGTCATCATGCTTGAACTCCACAGTCACTGCCTTGTCACAGTCAATGGCTGCCATCTCTACATCGGTGGTGTTGTTCATATAGATGCCACCAAAGAAGTCAGTGGCTCTGAAACCTAAGGATGAGGGAAAAGGGAAATTTTGCTTCTCCTTATTTTACTGTTACTTTCTTTGTTGGCCTGTTAATGAGTTTGAAGAGGAAACAATTACACAACAGAGACCTGAAAAATAATAAAAACGAGAAGTACCTGTGCTGGTACGAACCCTCATAATAGCATCAAATCCTATTTTCTTCTCAATATCATTTCTGAGGTCATTCAAAAATTGTTGGCTGTCCAAGTGCACCTAAAAAATAAAGTATGATCACGCCCACCAGGTGGCGGCAAAATACTTAAAATAACAATTCTTTTTTAAACAAATCTTGATTAAAACCTACTTTATCCAGAAATCTCAGAAAGGGTTCTGAAAGCTTTTTCAGTGTCATTTCATTTATACTCTTTGGTCTTATCAAATCCCTCATCTAGTTCCTAATATAAATATGTAGCTAGGCAATGAAAAATAACTGCTTTCATCAAAATACAACTAGATGATGAACACTGTCATTTATGTTGGGGGAACACTCGTTCCCCCTCCATGTTTCCCTCTGGAGGTACATAACTTAGAGGTGCCCCCCAACCTCTTCTCCTCAGGGGAGGACAGGTGACTTATCCAATTTCTAAGCTTGGGAAAAGGAACTGGGCAGGCGTAGCTCGGCCTCTTCCACATCTTCTTTCTGGGGAAGCAGCCTGCCTGCAGGAAGCACACCCTTCCTGGACCTCAGTACAGCAGCAGGAGGCAGGAGTCCGCAGGAGACGCTTTTGTCTGTGCCGCCTCGTGCCTCGGTGTAAAGTTTGTCTCACTGAGGGGAAAGCGCTAGCAAGCCCACTTGCCCACAGACCTAGGTCCGTTCCAGGGCTGGCGTTCTGATCGTCTCTTGACTCTGTCTCTCAGTTCAGGCTTGGAGGGGGCGGGGGGAGTATCATGAACTGACCCGCCCCATATCATAACACTTTAAAACAAATATGTAGTCACTTTTAAAAACAGTACCTTAAATATATTTAATATAAAATACCAAGATTTTATATTAAATATATTTCCCAACATGGAAGCTTAACATTGACATTCAACTCTGAGGCTGAATGAGTCAATCTGTGGCCATACCTTAGGGAGCAGGCAAGCAATTCCTAACCATCTGTCCATCCTTTTCCATCGGACCTAGAATTTACATGTGTCGGCTGCCCACAAGGGGGCACAGCTTTCTCACAAATCTATGCACCAAAAGTAAACCAGCAGTGGAAAACCGAGGCAAACAAATTGCTGGCCTTTACCTGGAAATTGTTGTACTTGTAGAGGGTTCCTCCCGTGAGCTGAGGCACAAGACCCAAGGAGGCCACGTCCACGTACTGACTGGGGAAGAGGAAGAGCGTCACGCAGCAGCCGTGAGCCACGCAGTCCTTGGCTAGAGGGTCGTAGACATTTGTCTGGGGCTGGAAAAGGATCTGAAGAAAAAGATACACAAAGGGAAAAAAGAAAACCACGTAATGTTTCTGGTTTCTGTTTTTAATTTCTATTGAATTCTCACTGAAGTTTTTTTTTTTTTTTTTTTTTTTGCGGTACACGGGCCTCTCTCTCACTGTTGTGGCCTCTCGCGTTGCGGAGCACAAGCTCCGGACGCGCAGGCTCAGCGGCCATGGCTCACGGGCCCAGCCGCTCCGCGGCATGTGGGATCTTCCCGGACCGGGGCACGAACCCGTGTCCCCTGCATCGGCAGGCGGACTCTCAACCACTGCGCCACCAGGGAAGCCCCTCACTGAAGTTTTTTCAATGAATTTTTTTTCCCAGTTAAGTGCAGAAGAAGAAGTGAGCCGTGATAGTCATCAGTGCAGAGGCCATGTGTCGAGCACCCTGTGCGCCAGGCGTGTGCTGTGTTTAATACACGTATGTGCGCAATGTTATCTGATCCTCCGACAGCTCTAAGGAAGCTGATGTTTAGTCCTCCCTTTGACAGACCGAGATGAGGCAACTTGGTTGGTGTCACGTGGCCGCGGCTGGATGCTTACCTCACGGTTTATCCTTTCCCCCGACTTGTCCCCACGGCTACACTGCCAGAGAGGGTCTGAGCAAAGCATATTTTGAGCCCCAGGCACGTCTACTTCACGCCTCGGGAGTGCTGTCATACGGGACCGTCCACTACATTCGCCCTCTACCTTTATCTTCTTTCTGCATTTCCCCCCATTTCTTCCATTCCCCTAATAGTCTTATTACTCAGTCTCTTACACAGATTATACATGAAAAAAGTTTGAGACCTTATCTTATTTCAGACATCAGTTTTTCTAGGAATATACAATTTTCTAAATTATTTACAATTCAAAATTTTACTACAAAATACAATGTCCTGGATTTATACATTACATGTAGCTTCTCCCCCTTTCCTATACAAAGCACACACTCCCTCTCCCTTTATTCCATCTTAAGAACTGACATATGGACTTCAAAGGGCAACTGTTTATAAATACCTTCTCTTTGTCCGTATTAATCAGTTTTTTGTCATCTCTGTTTTTGAGCTTTCCTGGTGCTTCCGCAGTTGGCAAGGAGGAATGGAAGATGAACAGCTTCCCGGGACAGTCAGCTGCCTGGGGGGAAAAAAAAAAGAGTCTTGGGTGGGAAGTTTTATTTTAAGGGACTCAGGAAAGTAAAATATAAGTACTTTCTATGAGCCAAGCACTGTATACATCTCATTAATACTCACAGTAACCTTGTGTCTTCTATAGATTGGAAAACTGAGGCTCAGGGAGGCTAAGTGATTTGCCTAAAGTCACACAAGTTATAAACGAAGGGGCCAATTTGTTTTTTTTTTTTTGGGCCACACTGTGCGGCTTTGCAGGATCTTAGTTCCCTGATCAGGGATCGCACCCGGGCCCACAGCAGTGAAAGCACCAGGTCCTAACCACTGGACCACCAGGAAATTCCCCAAAGAGTCAATGTATAAATGTAGGTCTCTATACCATGATGCTTTAAACACCTATTAAAATGATGTGTCCAGGTAAAAATACTTTCTCATTTAGCCAACAGTAGTCTTTCAGGACGAGGTAAATCCCCTGATGATAGGATTCCCAGGATCATGATGTAATACAAGCTCTTCTTTGAAATCATTAGTAAACAGATTAAACCGGGAGGGGTACTTCAAGGAAGAATGCACAAGAATGCAGCGGTGGTGTGGCAACAGCAGACACAAGGAATCAGCTATCAGGCAAGATGACACAAGGAAAAAATGCGGGATCAACATCACACTATCTGTAGTCCCTGGGAAGCAACAACAAGCCCAGGGAGCTCCATGAAAGTCAAATCAGCATTAAAAATATTTAAAATCTTATTTAGGGAGCTAAGAAGTAACGTACAAGAAACATTTACTGAAATTAAATGATTCAGTATATTGCTCCTCTCCCATCTTGCCTCTCTCCAAACCATCCAGGCACACTGTTGCCTTGAAATAATTTCAAGGCAACTGTTCTGATCACATAGGTGACTTTTCTCCTCAAGACTCCTGAAGGCTTTCCATGACAGGATAAAGTCCACATTCCTTTATTTGGGTGGGAGCAGGAAGGCCGGGAAACAGTGAGATGTGTTGCTACCAACGTTCCTTCGCTGTGTGCGGCTCTGCACCAGACCCTTCGCGCACATCTCTTAGGTAATACTCACAACCTGGTGACAAAGGTAGTATTGTCTGCATGTTAAGGATAGGAAAACTGAGGCCCATCCAATCTGGCGAGGTCACACAGCCTGTGAACAACAGTTTTGAGGCCCTTTGGAGTTTAGTCTGAATCTGTCTTTCCAGTCTAATCTCGCCCCTGACCATCCCCTGCACTGGAAGTTGCAGCCACACAACCTTCTTGCTTTCCTGGAACACACCACGTGCTTTACACACCTCCGTATTTGTTCCCTCTGCCTAGAATCCATCTTTCCTTTTCCTTGGCCTGGAGCTGTTGTTTGCACACTTGTGTGCCTGGGTCAGCTGCAAGATGTGAAGTCATTTGCTACTAATAATAAGGTACTTGGGTTTGTGAATAAGTTCCTTAAAAAACAAATGAAGAGAATTCAAGGCTAGCCCTGTCTTAATGTGTCTCACCGAGTGACACTGTGATATGCTTTGTGGAGTGGGTCCCAGCTGACACCCTGGGGAGGGTGTGTAACCCATGCCCCATCTTGTCTTTGCTGTGTGGCCAGTAGTGAGCAGTGACTTTATTGTTGCCCAAGTCTTTTACCGCAAATTACTGATACATAACAGCATTAATAAGAAGGAAGGCAAGGCTGAATGAAGAGCACGGACAGTTACGGACCCTCCATGTGTATACACACCACATAGGAGAAAGATGTTTTCAACACTTTGGCCAACAAAGACAGTAGTTCCAATGACCAAATCCAAGTAAAAGTTCCAGTAATATTGATAATAACACGTTAAATATTTTGCAATTCTATGACTAAATTTTTTTCATTTCTATCACTTTTATAAAAGTACTTTTAATTTTAATCCAAGTAGCAGAAAAGGTATAAAACTTTTCTTAAAAGTCTATCTTTTCCCTGACTTTTCATGCCTCGCCTGCCCAATTCCCCTAAAGAATTCATTGTCAAAAATTCTTCTATCGGGCTTCCCTGGTGGCGCAGTGGTTGAGAGTCCGCCTGCCGATGCAGGGGACACGGGTTCGTGTCCCGGTCTGGGAAGATCCCACATGCCGCGGAGCGGCTGGGCCTGTGAGCCATGGCCGCTGAGCCTGAGCGTCCAGAGCCTGTGCTTCGCAACGGGAGAGGCCACAACAGTGAGAGGCCCGCGTACCGCAAAAAAATAAAAAATAAAAAATTCTTCTATCATCTACATCTTCTGTACTCACAGACGCACTGTAACTTTATACCACAGTAGTTAAAAGCATGGGTCCTAGTTCCTAACTGCATGGGTTAGAATCCCAGCCATTTTATCAGCTAAGTGACACTGGGCAAAATATTTAACTTCTCTAAGCCTCAGCTACCTAATTATATGATGCAGGAAAAACAGTAACTACAAAATATTGTTGAGAGAATTCAATGACCCAGGACATGGTGTTAATCATAATTACACATACATGATTGCCTAGTTAATATTACCTATGGAGTAAAACTCTGAAGGAAAAAAAAAAAGTACAATATTGAAAAAAATAAAGAAGCCATATTTATCTTTTTTCCTTATATAATGGCTATTAATTTCAGATTTATTATTTCATTAATCACATCCTTATAAAATCTTTTATGAGTAGCAATAAAAGAAAGAGCTCCTATGGCATTATATGCTTTATAATCCCTACAAAATTTATGTTTTTACCAAAATCTGATTGTGCCCACATAAGTGCATCATGTAGGGTTAGACGAATGACATGTCATTCTTATTATGGTGGAAACAGGTTGAGAAAGGCTGGCCTGGAGAACCCATTGTTCGAAATTCAGCTCCGATATCCTTTCCTCTGAGAGATGTGTTATTATCCCCCTCAGCAGAGCTGGTTGCCTCTACCTCTATGTCCCTACTCTGCTTTGTAAATAAGACTTTTCTAGAATTAATGACACTGTGTTACAACTTTAGGTATTCTACTGTCTTCCATGGATCACAGGCTCCATGAAAAAGGAAGGACCTTGATTTTTCTACAGTGTATTTCTCCAAGGCCCCTGCCCAGGGTCTGGTACCTTTCGCTCTATAGACGCTCCATACATTTTTGTGGAAGGAATGTTGTGATCTTGAATCCAAATTTAAGCATATATTAAGACAACTGAAACATAAATTCCCCCCACCTAATGATATATTTGAAGCATAACCACTAAAGGCCATTTCCCTCCAACATTTTGCCAAACTCTATTTATCTAGTTTTATGGGGGAAGTAAGAGCTAACTCAGAAAACTGTTCTGAGGCCAACTTAAAAGACAATGCCAGAAATTCACATATAGTTGAGTTATGAGTGTCAGATTTTGAAAGAGATGCAGATTTTGGAAGACTATATGGAAAAAAAAGACACTAAGAGTACAAGAGGCTGTGGACACGGAAGCATGTACAACAGAAAATAAGGAATGGAAACCTTTAGTTGGATAGTTCAAGGGATTTTGAGAAAGTATGCATCAGAAGTTACCAAACAGTCCCTCTTTATCTTTGTGACAAATTAGCACATGTTTCATGTTAGTTTTTGTCTACTCTCTTCCTTTGCTTCAAAAAGTTTATTACAACTAATTATATATAGATTTTACTTGGCATCTAGCTGATAGAAAGTAGAGCTATAATTCAAATGGGGGAGTCCAGTTCTAAAATGTCTCCACTTGGACACAAATAAGAAACATTGCACTCTGATGCTCTCTCAGTTTCTCCTCCCCTCCACAGAGAATGAGACTCTCAGCTCCGGCCTCTCGTGCAGAACACCCTGAGCTCCTCGGCTGACTTGCTGCGGTCCCGGACTTCCCAAAGTTACTCTTTGCTCTCCCCCCCCACCCCCTTTATTTTTGGGAACATAAGCAATGAACATCACACATGGTATTACAGAGTTACATCTCTTCTACACTATGAGCAACTTAGAAGCAGGGACAGTAGCCCTCACATTGTCTTAACAAAACACAGGCATTTAATCAATCTTTGTTGATTGAAAGAATAAGTGAATGAATGATGTGGTCTCTTCAGTATTTAGATATTACCCTGCAAATTCTCAAAAATGTTAGCTCTTACCTAATAATGACTTCAGGCAAGAATTTTAGTACCCTGTATATGTTATACAAATTTAAGTCTTAGCCACACGGGACCTGAAAAGATGATGAGATGATGTGACGGTCACAGGCAGCTAAGCTATCATACACACATCAGACATTTACACACATCAGACATTTACACACACACACACACTTTTATCTTATTTGGAATTTTTTTTCCTTCATCCAAACCTGATAAAGTTGCTACGAGGGAGAAAGTATCAAATTGTACTACAGCAGTGTCTGCTCTTATACAACGAATTATAATCACCCCGAATCTTCTTGGAAGATGCAGAAGAAACCTTTTTCATTAAGGTTATTTATGGCAATGGTCTATTTATACAAAAAAGTTTTGAGGAAACAGATGATTAAAGGTACATATATAATAGAAATGCTAAGGCAAATGTAAAGAACTGGAAATCACTAAGAAGGTCAGGGAAAAGAAATCGTTATATTAGAATATCTACCCTAAGTAGTATCTTAGTAGTTAAAGCTGAAAGAAGCATTATGCGTTAGACTGCTTATAGCAACCAACTCTAGGAAACCAGCTAGCGAATCTTTCTACATGTAAAGAGATTGAATCATGCAATAAGGTCTCCAGTTAATGTTCTACACAAGAAAGAACTTTCTTCATAGTGTTCTTTCTTAATTTAACCATTAATTAACAGCTTAGGGCAAGACATTAAATCAGAGTTAAACACAAGCGTTCTTAGTGCAAGTGTAATGTGAAGTTGTACCAGTCAGGTATGCAATTTTCTCGTGAGTTAACTTAATGTAAGGATATTCCAAGAGATGGCAGAATGAATAACAATTCTTTATGCTGGTGGTTCCCAAATATGGATAATCAGCAGAGCAAGCTGGGGAGCTAATGAATCAGGCAGGATCTCTGGAAGTAGGGCCAGAGATCTGCATTTGAAAAAAGCACCCGCCCTTTAATACGTGACTCCACGACTTGGGGCATGCCTGCCTTCCCGGTCTTCTGCAGCCGTGGAGTCTGTGTGAAGACGGGCTGGGAGAGCGATCTGCCAGCAGGCACAGGGCAGTAAGCACCACTAACATTATGTCCAACAGTGTCATTTGATAAAGGTAGCTTCTTATCTTCATATAAAGACAGTTCTTGGGGCTTCCCTGGTGGCGCAGTGGTTAAGAATCCGCCTGCCAATGCAGGAGACACGGGTTTGAGCCCTGGTCTGGGAAGATCCCACATGCCACGGAGCAACTAAGCCCGTGTGCCACAACTACTGAGCCTGCGCTCTAGAGCCCGCGAGCCACAACTACTGAACACGTGTAACACAACTACTGAAGCCCGCGCGCCTAGAGCCCGTGCTCCACAACAAGAGAAGGCACCGCAATGAGAAGCCTGCACACTGCAATGAAGAGTAGCCCCCGCTATCCGCAACTAGAGAAAGCCCGCGCGCGGCAACAAGGGCCCAACGCAGCCAAAAATAAATAAAATAAATTTATAAAAGAAAAAAAGCTATAAAAAAGTTCTTTACCTTCTCTAAAGGGGAGTTCATTCTACTTTGTAAGAATAATGCTACTTATTTACTTTGGTATTTGTAAAGTTATTCTGATTATATTTAGATATTAGTTTCTTCTCATCTTTAAACTTCAGTGTAAAAGTACATGCTACTCTAACATTAAAAATTGAAAGTATAACAAAAAATAACATGCAAAAGACATGAAAGTAGATTGACTGAAATGCACTGGCCTCTGGCAAACGACAGGCAGCTGAGAACACTGACAGCGCAGTTATCATGGTACTGAGCAACCTCGAAGAACATCATGCTTAATAAGAACACAGTGGTTTTCAGTCATGTGTCATAATATCACATTTTAGATACGTGGAATGCGTGTACACAAGGTGCTTTATATATTTTTTCTTTCAAGGCGGCTATGCAGCCTCTAGACCTCTTGTGGACTGCCAGTGTGGAACCCACTGTGACAAGACAGTATTTGCTCCCTTTTAGAAACGATATATTCGTTTGAGCTGGGATTCTGGATGCGTGTTTTAATGAAGCCTGTATATTCTTTCATGGATGAAGCTTCCTGTGTGTGTGTGTGTGTGCGCACGCACGCATGTGCCTATCTGTCTTCTTTAAAATTTATTTACTAGCAACTAAAGAAGAGCCATGCCGCACTCTTCTTTCCACTCTACTGTCTTAACTAATGATTTACTGGCTTATGAATATCCACTCATCTTTCAGGCATAAGCACGTGAATACAATGTTACTCCCAGTACTAACTTCTCAGAGTAGAAAGACTTGTAGCATCATATATAACTTATCACGTATCAGGAAATTTACGTATGAATTTCTAGACACCTTAATGGAGGAGAGAACAACAACAGTTGCAAAACTGTTTCAAATTGAAACAGAAGATATTAGTCTTTAGCAATGTGGAATAAAATAGAAATTCCCAAGTCTTTCTGTAGTCCAAACAAGGATCACTGCTGGCTTCCACGGGATGAAACTTAACATCTCCAAATCGCTTTCTGATGTAAAATTTATCTTGAATTTTATGTTAAATTAACTTGTATTGAGGCTTTTTGAGGGATATCTACGAGTCTTTGATCCCATAAGTGAATACTCTGAAGACCAAAGAACCCAGGCAAGAATCACTATGCTGGATCCAGACTATCATGTTTGGTCACAAAATTTATGTGTAAGTATTTCACAAACTTAATTCTGCAGGGTTGTTGTTGCTGTTTGTTATTACTGCTAGCCATTTTATCTTAAAAAATAATTCAAATGTAACTTTAATAATAAAATTTAAAAATCAATTTTAGGAACTAGCTGTCTGGGCCAAAGTGGTTTGACTCTTGTGCTAAGGTAATAATGATTAAGAGTAAGCACTTTCCAACCATTTTGCCTTCCTCAGATTAATGTCTTTATTACTATGAAAACGACCAGAGTCCCTTGGGCTCAGCTTCCCAACCAGATAGTCAGCCAACCCCACTCTGCTTCTGGCATTCAGCAAGGCCCCAGGCAGCATTCACTTCTGTCACTGAATGTGACGACCTTGCCCTTGCATGTTTGAAAACCCCAAGGAAGGAGAGAGATGGAGATTTTTCTTTTCATATCTGGTAGTTCAGATATTGTTGAAATAATTTAAAAATAGATCATATAAAGTTCACATAAAAGCCAAAAGGAGGAGCTAAACTGGAAACCCCGACAAAATCAGTTGTTCAGATGCTAACAGTGCTGGAATGTAAACGCTGGGAGCAAGCTGTGGTTTGGGCCGTTTCCTCCTGAGATTTGTAGGGAAGTTTGAACAGCCTCCAGCAACCTGCGTGTTTTAATGAAGGCTGTATCATCTTTCATGGATGAAAATTCCTCTGTGTGTGTGTGTGTGTGTGTGTGTGTGTGTTTTTAGAATTTATTTACTAGCAACTAAAAGGGCCTTCTTCTCACCTTTAGTGCTTCCATGCCAGCCCGGATGACAGGAGCAAAGACGGTCTCATTTTCATTAGAGTCTGCAAACATCTCTGGAATCTGGTCCAATAAACTGCAAGAAATGAATGAGCAAAAGGTTTTAAATATTTAGCATATGTGTAATAAACATCAGGAAATAAATCACGAACACTTCAGGCCTAAGTACATATGGTGTTTTTTTTGCACTGAACACCTGTGGGTGACTTTCAGAGGTGATTCCTCAAGGAATGATATCCTGGCATGATTTGGCACCAAAATTCATGATGTGGTTGGAACATTTACAAAATCACACTCTTTACAGATTTTTTTTCTACTTACTACATTTCTGATCTCTTAGACTATAGATTATGGAACAGTGGCTGTATCATCACCAAGTACTCTCATGCGCACTCAGGAAATAACTCCCTTGCATTGCCTTCCAGCAAAGAGAAGGGACTGGTAGGGCTGAGTATGTGTACTAAAAAAATTCCTCCTTTTAGATACCAGTCTGCAATGAAAAGAGACAGAACTAACACAAATAATAGAGTTTTATAATCCATGTGTTAAAACCCCCTTGCTAATGACAAAACAAAATATGTGTGATTGAATCAAAACATTAAAAAAGAGAAAGACAAATTATCATATGATATCACTTGCATGTGGAATCTAAAAAAACAGTACAAATGAATCTATTTACAAAACAAAAATAGTCACAGATGTAGAAAACAAACTTATGGTTACCAAGGGGGGAAAGAGGTGGGGAGGGGTAACTCGGAGATATACACACTACTATGTATAAAACAGATAGCTAATAAGGACCTACTGCATAGCCCAGGGACCTCTACTCAGTGCTCTGTAATGACCTACATGGGAACAGAATCTAAAAAAGAGTGGATACAGGGATATGTACAACTGATTCCCTCTGCTGTACGGCAGAAACTAACACACCATTGTAAACCAACTCTACTCCAATAAAGATTAATTTTAAAAAAACAGACAACTGATTAGGATCTAAATTATAAAGCACTCGATACTTACTTGTGAATCACAGATTGGGATTCTTGATAGCTGACAAGGAAGCCATCCAACAGAGGAACAAAGACCTCGCTGACGTCGGTCACCACCATCATCTGGGGCCGTGCCAAAGTGCTCTTTACGTTAAAGAAATGGAGGACTTTGTTGTACGTGATGAAACCGACTCGAAGTGAGGAAGTCTCTTCCTGATCTTCCCTGTGAGAGAGGAAAAAAGGGTTTGACGTTCTTCCATGAAGTCCTGAGAGAGTGGCTTCTATGAGAAATTCAGTAAGAACACATTCTATAAAATATGCAGAAGACATGTGTAAAGGTTTGGTCTTAATTATCGTTTACAGGATATAGATAATACTGAGTCACAGTTAGGGGATGGGAGATACTACAAAACTAACTTGATTTAAAAAAAAATTCTCAAAAATCTAGGTAGAAAACCAAATAGATACTATGAAAACATGTGCTGATATTTTCTACTATATTTATTCTAACCATAGGAATTACAAGGTGCTTTTTTTTTCCCCCCACAAACAAGCTAGGATTATTAGTCTTTAGAAACAAAGCTCTCAGAAGTCACCAGAAGGTCAGAGTAACAAATGGCATATCTGAAGCAAGAGAAAGGCATATTCAGATTACAAACAGGACAGCTATTTTTATCAAGGACTTGCTCCTCCTGTGTGATTTTTTTTTACGCATTCTCAAGACTCTCAATAGAAAATGGGCTAGATTTTAAAAGCTATATACCATATAAACATATAGTATAAATACTAAAATAAATCATATATACGAATTGACAATGTAATTCTTATTAGGTAACGATTTGTGATGTTCATGGCTAGAGAATAAAAGCAATAAAATCTCCAAAACTGTAACAAAACGTAAAAAAAAATTTTTTTTTTTAGTAAAATTTTTTTTGAGGAGTTCCAGGACAAGGCCTTAATCTTCCTGAAAGGAGTACAAAGGCATGAATATTGCTGTTAAAGTCTATACTGAGTATATTCAGAGTTGAGTGGTCTAGACTTGTTTTTATTCTGTCTCTCCTCCCCCTCCCTCCTTCCACACCCCCTCCTAAAAAAACATACCTCGACACCACTGATATTCTTACTCATTTTCAGCAGTGGATATAACATAGTGCTCAGCGGCTACATGAAAGCCATTTTCTTTGACCCTTAGACATCGGTAAAACTTATTTTGCTTTGGGGACAACTTTTGTAAAAAAGAACCTAGTTTGCTCAGTTTCTACATTTTGCACATAGCCAAAAGAGTTACTTGAGTACAAGAGAAAGGACAATGGAAGTGTCTGAAGTTCCCACCGAAGACTTCCCAATTTCCTTGATGTTTCAGCAGAGTACAGGCTGACAAACTATTCACTTTAAACTCTGTTCTATTTCTTCTCTACTTACTTTGCTAACTGAGGACATTTGCTCTTCATTGTGGCCTTGATAAATGGCCGGGCAGTTTAAATAGATCCTCATAATCCCAAAAGCACTTGGTAAATGTTTACATTTTGGACTCTTGCAAAATTTTTAGAAATGGGAATCCTTATCCTTTGTAGCTACACATACACAGACTTGACACACACACACACACACACACACACACACACACACACACACACACACCCCCTCCACAATCTAAACTGTATGACTTTACGCAACCAACGACTATACCATATTGTATCCGTGTTCCCCTCCCCCTCCCTATTTATTAGAATTTTACTCTTCAAGGCCAAGCACAAATCCTTCTGTGAAGCCTCCCCTGATGCTACCAACCAGAAGTTATTTCCTCTTCCTAAATTTCTACAACTCATTCACATTTGGCTCTTGGTAGAAAGTGCCTTTTAGTTAACATTTCAGGAATCCCTGACAATAAACCAATAAAGGGCAGGGCTCAAGGCTTACACTCTCTGCTCCTGGAGGGTCAAGCACAACGTGGAGAAGAATAGAGGTCTCGTTGAGAATGACTGTCATGATGTGGGACACTGTCTGAGAGGGCAAGTTAGAACCCAAACTGATAAATTGATTTGTCTGTATCCCTTCTCAGCTCCCATGGAGTGATGTTGCCTTGGTAGTTTAAAATCAGCCCAGCTGGAAGTATTTATACCACAGGAATGAGCAAACACTACAAATCAAGGCTTTATTTATTTGAGAGCCAGTTTTCCAGCACACCACTGGTTAAGCTCCTATTTCCCAGTAAACCTTTTACGACATAGGGTGAAAAATGTCCAGCAAATCATGAAGGGGATTTATTCCTTGTAATAGTTAATTTGGAGTCAACCAAGGCAACAAACACAAAAGAAAAATTAAAGAGAAGAATCTGGATTGCTATTCCCCATTGGATTTCGACATTTTTAGTGATGGGAAAAGAGTATCCTGGGATTCATAGGGTTCACTTAAAATCTAATTAACATTTTTTATAAACATCTAATCAGGACATCTCACATTATTACAAAATAGTAGTAGTGTTTCCATTGGAACAACTCTTTTTAAATTTGAGAAACAAAGAACTATCCTAAAATGTTCTTTTTCAACGGTATAGCTGCCCTGTTACATCATATCCACGAGAAAACAAAACCTCAGTCTCTCCTTCATTTGATTCTACACAAATTTTGTAAAGTTATATAAGGGATATCTTAATAAAGAACATGTTTTGTTCCATTTTTCAATGACCCCTTCCCTCAACAGTTGCCCCTATTAATGGAATGAATCTGACAGAGCAACACTGAAGATATTAGTAACTGGAAGAACCAGAATATTCCAAAATCAAGCATTTTGAACATCTTAGCTACAGCAGCATTAAAAACAAACAACCAGGGCTTCCCTGGTGGCGCAGTGGTTGAGAGTCCGCCTGCTGATGCAGGGGACGCAGGTTCGTGCCCCGGTCCGGGAAGATCCCACATGCTGCCGAGCGGCTGGGCCCGTGAGCCATGGCCGCTGAGCCTGCGCGTCCGGAGCCTGTGCTCCGCAACGGGAGAGGCCACAACAGTGAGAGGCCTGTGTACCGCAAAAAAAAAACAAAAAAAAAACAAACCACCAGAAAAAAGTCTGAGAGTTTGATCTGAGTAACGAGTGAAGCACTTCAAATCTTTTCTTTCCTGTTCCAGAGAAGTCAGACAGAAAAGTCTGGCAACCTGGCAATATCAAAGATGCAAATTCAAAGTTAAAGAGTAGGAATGGGCTTTCCCTTTTCAAAAGATTAGCTGAGAGATGAACATACCTTAGATATTAATCAAGACTTATATACTATGCTTTAAAAACACTGCTTTAGTTCACAGAAGTAAATCAAATTGATGGCAATCTTACCATCGAAAATATAAAGTTATACATACACGCAGCCCAAAATAAATTTCAGGGGAGAAAAGAGAAAACAGATTTATTTTAAAAGATAAAGAAAGAGAAGGTATTTTGGCTTGAATAAAAACTTTCAAGAGAGTTACTTGAAAAGTGGAGGGGAACAGCCAGCAGTATTCTCCCCCCTGCTCGCCATCTCTTGCCAAAGCCACACTTCTGCTCCAATGGGATATAAAGGTCATGATGACACCTAACAGTGTGATTTCATAACTTGCATCAATAGGTTACAAGCTTCATATCACCAGTGTGTTGAAAAGAAACAAGGGGTTGGTGAAGTGACTATGAAAATAGGTTATGAGAAACTAATTTGAACCAGTTTGAAAAGAGAGAGAGAGAGAGAGAGAGAGAGAGAGAGAGAGGAGAGAGAGACAGAGAGACAGAGAGAGAGAGAGAGAGACCACTTCCAGAAATTAGAGTAGTTTGCTTTCATACAACTCAAGTTCAAAATTCAGATGTAGTGTTAAAGCAGCCCTGGGGGAGGTCTGTGATCAAATATGCCATTTTAGGCAGAAAGTCCATACTTGTCAAGTGTCCCTGAGAATGAGGTCACAGAAACTATAGTCACAATAGTCGGCAGGCATCAGAGGCCTTTCTTTTGCCCCATCTTCAACTTGCTCCCAGCTCATTCTTCATTGCAGAATTCAGTTTGAAATCACCTCAATGTTTTTTAAACATCCCCACTGCTTTTCCAAACCATCCTTGAGAATATTATGATTTCAGCTTCATGGATACAAACAAAACTACTCCTGGGAGGTCCAGAGTTCGCTCAACTGAGCCTCACAGGCAACCCAAGCACCCGCCACATGTGGAACAAATACAGAGGAGTGGGCACCCGAGGACCTGGGGAGACCTAGGGGCTGCGGACAACTCGCCCCTCAAAGCATCCCCGTTCAGAACAGAGGTTGCTTATGTTCAGAACATAGGGAGGGGTGGAAGATGCTAAGACTGGTGCAGACACTAGGTTTCAGACAGACAATCTTTTCTAACCTCTTTTATCTTCTTAAGCATGTCATCTTCTCATAAAGGAAAGCTTTCTCCCTGCTCACAAGTCTCCTTACTAGAAGCTAGTTCCCAGCCTAAACAACTAGTTTATACACGATAAAACATAGTCATGTTTTCTAATATACCTTTCCACCTTTCCTTTTATGCGCTGCCCCCTGCAACAGCAGGACAAATGATGTACCCTGTGCCCTTAAGTTACAGGACATAGAGGCAGGAAAGCTGCAGAGGGGTTAGACAGGGTACTATAAGGGCAAAAAAGGAATTTGGCCAAAAAGCCACGGGGCCTGCCATGAGACAACAGTTCAGTTTCCTGGCATCCCTTAGAACTCTCTACCACGCCCAGCAACCTACCCGTTTCTGCTGGAAAATCAATGTTTTTGAAAAGTGAATAACAGACTTCCAAGGCCTTTTCCACCACACTGCTGGGATTCTCCTTATAATCTAGAATGGATTTTTTGAACGTTGTTTACCGTGGCATTATTTCTTATCAGTTGTGTTTCTTTTGCTTTGTACAAAAGATCACTCTGATTTTTTAAGGTCTGATGCTGTTTATAATTGTTTATAAATTATAAACGATTATCCGATGTCCCCATTAGCAAAAGAGAGCACGGGCCATTCAGCACTTGTTTTCTGGCCAATATACTAATTCAGCAATACTGTATGAGTTACAAAAAGAATGGCAGTTCCCTTACTTCGGAAGTTTTTCCAGCACAGTCTTCAGTTCTTCACATATGAGCTTCACAAGTCCATTCTTAATGTTACTATAAGAAACATCAATCATGAAGATAAAGGCTGGTGGGTTGGGAGGCTTATTCTTCTACAAGAAAGCAAACAAGTCACACACATATAATTATAATGTACAAACATTTCATAATCAAATTAAAACCCCCAGAAACTCTTTAAGGTCATCAGACATCTCATTTAATATAACATGCGTGGAATTAAGTCATTTTCTGGAACAGTCTCTGATGCTATAAAAAAGATAAAAGCTGTTTATTTTCCAGGCTATGACCTGCGTCCCACTATTGAATTAGACAGGATTATGACAGCTAGCAGAGAAAGGCTCAGAAGACCTTATTACCACAATTCCCCAAAGGTGAGTACAGTCTTGTGGCGACCTCGCTTACAACACTCTGCCTTAGGGGAAGAAATATGTCTGGAACCCTGGCAAACTGTGGCCCAAAACAGTACAAAACTATAATTAGTGTTTGTTTTTGAAACTGAAGTAAAGCTTCGTTAACTTGATATCACCATTTTCAACTCTCTTCCTTTATAAGCTCTTCAAAGATACGAAATTAAATACTAAAATATAATTGTATACTTAAAAAATTGTGCTGTATTATTAAATATGTACCTGTTCCTTACATATTTATGGTAAAAAAAAATTGAATACTGGGCCTTTTCTCTGTTTAAAACAATCACTATAACATAAAGCAGCTGCTACATAAATGTTTTGTAGCTTTTGGTCCCTTTACTGGCTGGTGTTCAAACAGCTCTTAGGAAGCAATTCTTCAGTTGGATCTTACAAAATATTTAGAAAATAAAACCACAGGCAAACAACTTTAGTGACTCACACTAGAGGGTAAAGAATTAAGGCTAATCTTTGTGATAAATGAAAAAAATGCTCTAGATTCAATTTTAATTGTTACAATTATAAAATTAGATGACACTATCTCCAAATTAAGTTACTAATTCATCCTATGTCCACTATAGGGCTAGATGTAACGTTCCTCTAATAAAAGTCTTTCATTTGAAAAAAGGAAAAAAATTGTAGGACTTGAAAATTATCAACCTGAAAACTCCATTGCTTTGCCACATCCAAAATCAGACCAACAAAGAAATGTAGGAACTCTGTTGCTGTCTACATGAGCAATGATTTTTTAAAATTTATTTATTTATTTATTCAATTTTGGCTGTGTTGGGTCTTTGTTGCTGCGCGTGGCCTTTCTCTAGTTGCGGCCAGTGCAGGCTACTCTTCGTTGTGGTGCGTGGGCTTCTCATTGTGGTGGCTTCTCTTGTTGCAGAGCACGGGCCCTAGGTGCGCGGGTTCAGTATTTGTGGCTCGCGGGCTCTAGAGCGCAGGCTCAGTAGTTGTGGCGCAGGGGCTTAGTTGCTCCATGGCATGTGGGATCTTCCCGGACCAGGGCTTGAACCTGTGTCCCCTGCACTGGCAGGCGGATTCTTAACCACTGCACCACCAGGGAAGTCCCATGAGCAATGATTTTTATTGCAAACCATTCCTGATTCCCACCTAATCTAATTCATAACAGAAACTTATGCTGATTTACATAGAATGAAAATAACAATCGTTTCCACTAATTAAACCAAAACCTGTGACCAATCCAAATGTGGCTTACCATTCTCACATTCTCTCCCAAGTTCAGCATCACCAGTTCCCCACTGAATATTTCTGATATCTCCAACCTACACGTTTCTACAGAATGCTTCACCGTAACTTGTTTTCTACGTATGCAAAACTAATACATCACTCCTCTATAAATGACGTTCTCTTCCAATATCTCTATCCATAACATCACTACACGTCAACCCAAAGGCTTGAAAACACGGAATTAGATTTGACTATTCCTTTTCTTTCCATCACCAAGTCCCATTGATTTATTCTTTCAAAATGCTTCTTTCACATGTTTTACCCCATCCCCACTCTTAACCACCCGGAAGTCTGTCATCCTGCGCCTAGACAACTGTACTGGCTTCATCCCTGGCTGCCTTAATCGATCACTCTACCCATTCAATCCAGCTGGCTTTGTCCAGTCAACCTTAGCATGTATGAACTCTATAACCTGGTTTACCGTAACATCTTGAAGCTCACAGATCTCCTGGCTGCAAACTACAGTGATCTGAAAGAAAACCCGGCTCTCATCCTCAATCTCTCTTATCTCTGCAATTTTCGGCCTGGCAGACCCCTTTCCCTTTTTCAGCGGCCGAGGCACCGTGGTGTCATTTCCTCTCCCACTTTTCTGACTGCTGCTTCTGTTTTTCATTTTGTTATCTTTCTCCAAAGGATACTCTCTTCTCTTTCCTTACCACATGCTCCATCACAGAATCTCATTTGCTCATTTTTAACCAGCACCTCTCTGTAGGCGACCCCTCAGATTCTCTCCACATGGTCTGTCTTCTGAGCTCCCGACCAGCATTCCAATCAACCACAGCACACCTCCACAGCAAGGTCCCGCCAGCACCTTACACTCAAAATCTTAGAAGTGAAGACAACATTTCTCCCACTATGCTGGCCCTTTCTACAAGGAACTTACAGAAAATATGATCCTCCAGAATGCTCTGGGCTTGACGCCTCATCTCCTCTGTGGAATTGTTCATCCCCCTTGCTATCCACACCTAGTTAATTGTGAAGCCCTCAGCGGCTCCTTCTTGCTCCAGTACCCAAATTCAGACCCTCATTTTCATCCATTTTAAAAACTATTTTCAACTGTGGTAAAATACACAGAATATAATTCACCATCTTAACCATTTTTAAGTGTGCAGTTCAGTGGTTTCAAGTACATTTACGTTGTTGCGCAACTGTAACCACCATCCATTTCTCGAACTCTTTCTATCCTGCGGAAACGGAAACTTTGTACCCTTTAAACAATCATTTACCATTTCCCCCCCTCTCCAGCCCTGGGAACCATCTTTCTACATTTCTACTTTCTGTCTCTATGAATTGGACTACTCTAGGTACTTCATAAAAGTAAAATCATACAGTATTTGTCGTTTATGTGATTGGCTTATTTCTCTTAGCATCACATCCTGAACATTCATCCGTGTTGTGGCATATGTCAGAATTTCCTTCCTTTTTAAGGCTTGATAATATTGCATGGTATGTATAGTTCACATTTTGTTTATCCATTCATCCATCGATGGATATTTGGGTTGCTTCTACCTTTTGGCTATTGTGACTAATGCTATTATGAACATGGGTGTGAAAATATCTCTTTGAGACTCTCTTTTCAATTATTTTGAGTATATACCCAGAAGGAGAATTGCTGGATCATTTGGAAATTCAGTTTTTAATTTTTTGAGGAATTGTTATATTACCCTCATTTTCTCTTGTTTCGACTACTACATTAACTTTTTTTTAACATCTTTATTGGAGTATAATTGCTTTACAATGGCGTGTTAGTTTCTGCTTTATAACAAAGTGAATCAGCTATACATATACATATGTTCCCATATCTCTTCCCTCTTGCGTCTTGCTCCCTCCCACCCTCCCTATTCCCACCCCTCTAGATGGTCACAAAGCACCAAGCTGATCTCCCTGTGCTATGCGGCTGCTTCCCACTAGCTATCTATTTTACGTTTGGTAGTGTATATATGTCCATGCCACTCTCTCACTTTGTCCCACCTTACCCTTCCCCCTCCCCATATCCTCAAGTCCATTCTCTAGTAGGTCTGTGTCTTTATTCCTGTCTTACCCCTAGGTTCTTCATGACATTTTAATTTTTTTCTTAGATTCTATATATATGTGTTAGCATATGGTATTTGTCTTTCTCTTTCTGACTTACTTCACTCTGTATGACAGACTCTAGGTCCATCCACCTCACTACAAATAACTCAATTTCATTTCTTTTTATGGCTGAGTAATATTCCATTGTATGTATGTGCCACATCTTCTTTATCCATTCATCTGATGATGGACACTTAGGTTATTTCCATCTCCTGGCTATTGTACATAGAGCTGCAATGAACATTTTGGTACATGACTCTTTTTGAAATTTGGTTTTCTCAGGGTATATGCCCAGTAGTGGGATTGCTGGGTCGTATGGTAGTTCTATTTTTAGTTTTTTAAGGAATCTCCATACTGTTCTCCATAGTGGCTGTACCAATTCACATTCCCACCAGCAGTGCAAGAGTTTTCCCTTTTCTCCACACCCTCTCCAGCATTTATTGTTTCTAGATTTTTTGATGATGCCCATTCTGACCAGTGTGAGATGATATCTCATTGTAGTTTTGATTTGCATTTCTCTAATGATTAATGATGTTGAGCATTCTTTCATGTGTTTGTTGGCAGTCTGTATATCTTCTTTGGAGAAATGTCTATTTAGGTCTTCTGCCCATTTTTGGATTGGGTTTTTGTTTTTTTGTTATTGAGCTGCATGAGCTGCTTGTAAATTTTGGAGATTAATAACTTCTAATACCTACCTCCCTACCTCCAATCTCCCTCCTCTCATTATACAGACTGCTATCAGAATAAACTATCCAAGGCACAAGATAGATCCCAAGGCTACTGCCTCTGAGGACAGGAAGTTTACTGAGTCCCCAGAGCCAAGCACAGAGCATGGCTCAAGAGAGTGCTCAATACTGTTAGATGAGTGAATGAATGTGTAGACGGATGGATGGATTAATAGAAACAACTCCCACTTTGCCTTTAATTGTCCTCAAGGCCTACTGAATTAGTACAATCCTTCAATGGCCTGGCATTTGAGACTTCCCATAATACTTATTTAGCAAACACGTATAAAAGCCTAAGAGATCAAAGCTCTGATGCCAAGCCTAGTGGAAAATAAAAGGATAGTCTGTGTCTCAAAACAATTTCCCAGCTTTACTTCCTATTATGCCCCAATACACATTCCTCCAACTAATTTAAGTGTTTGCCATTTTCAAAACATTTTCTATCCAGAGGTCCCAATCTAGTGGGCGTGGGCCAAGAAAAGTATTTCCTTGGCTGGAAAAGTATTTCATTTGGCATAGTGTTTTAAAAAATATTTGAATTTGAATGTGCTTTGGGGGAAGGGGGAATATACGCTCCAACTATCCTAGTCTCTATACTAGGTCCCCATCACTCATCTACAAAGCCCCCCATAGCCCCTGAAGAAATTGGAGTAAGTTGCAAATACCTCTGAGAAACTGCTTCTGCTTACCATTTAGTTTCCACTTCTCTGCTCATGGTTTAACCAACTCAAATGTCACTTACTCTTAGAGCCCTTCCCTGATTCACCAAATCATAAATTATTGCTCATCTGTTTTCTTATGGCACTCTGACTATTCTATTCTTACAGCATTTACCGTATTATTTATATCATAATTATATACTTTAATTATCAGGTCTATGCACGCTAAGGACTTTGAGATCAGGTTCATATTCTTGCTAATCTTATTATCACCCACAAACACAGCCAAAGTGCCTTGGACATGCTAGGTATATAATAAATGTCAAAGTGAACTAAAATTAAGTGGAGAAACTACATTTTTATTTAGGAAAAAAAAAAAGCAGGCTGGCTTGGAATGAGATTTTACCTTTCAGGTACACTTTATATGTAGATAGATATATTCTGTAAACTTCTAAGAGAAAAACTGTCAGTTATTAGACAGAGCTGGGTCTTTTTTTCCAGGGGAACTCCATGGTGATTTTGTAAATACATGCCTACATATCCATAGTGATAGAGAAATAGGGGTTCTGTGGTCATTTTCTGTATGTATGGCCTGAGGTTGGTACTTAACCTCTCTGAGCCTCAGTTTCCCCACATCATGGTGATACTCACCACATGAGGTCACTGTGAGAACTAAATGATAGAATACATAGAAAGCACTTAGCACAGAGCATCACACATAGTGAATGTTCAATGAATGTTAATTCTATTATCTAAAATTGGCATTATCTAAAATGAACAGGAAAAATGTTATTTTGTAATTCTCCTTTAAGTTTGTATGGTATTAAAAAATACACATACCAATTATATAAGCTCTTATTCATCACCCAAATCCCTAAGGCAATTCATGATTATTCTTCCTTTACATTTTAAGGTATAATTAAATTTGAAGATATTAAGAGTTCTTTTATTATGAACCTTATTTGGAATAATAAAAGGAAGATTAACCTCACAAAAAACTCTTCAAAATGTACAGTTTTTATTTGGTTCCTTGCCTGCTCTGTGAGCTTTCCCATCAATTAGACATCTGGAACATTTCCAGATAAAAGAGTTTGAAGATACTGAGACTTTTGTTCCCAGAAATAGATTTGACTCCTTGCCTAAGTTTCTGCTAAGAAAAGCATAAAATCAAGATAATATAGCCTTTTTGGCAGAGAACTGGAAAGTCAGAGCATAGTTAGATTTACACTACGGTTGCAAAGATGAGTGAATAAATTTTCCATCACTAGATACAATGGCTTTATTACATTTAATTAGAACTTCAAATGTTTACGTTCTGCCTGATCATTCTCCTTCAGTCAACAACAGTAAAGGACAAATAAACTGTCCAAAAGTAACTGGTATTTTAGGACTTTTTTTTTGTTGTTTTGTTTTTTTCTGTGCCTGAAATAAATCATTTGCACCAAAAATGTTCTTATGTTTCCCAAAATATGTTCAAATGTTACAGTTAAAACTAATAAAGTGTTAATTCTTCATTAATAACTAGTTGAAAAACTCATACAAAATACTAAAATAAATGCAAAATGTATGTTAATTGGAAAACATTTTAAAATCCACTCAGTTGAAAAAACTTCTAGTTAGGAATAATGTTCTTTGTAATTTCTATTCAATACAACATGGACTGGTCCCCTAGCAAATATCTAGGAAAGAAATTTGTGGTCAGAGGCTATTTTCTGAGGACTGGGCACTAGGAGGCATTCATTTGTGGAAAAGGAAGTAAGTCAGAATGACTCTGTTTCTTCAAGTCTACACAGGTACTTCAGATACAAGCTGAAATCTGAACCAATACTCACGAAGATATTTTCAAATCACTGAAGAATTTGAAAGATATTCAAGATATCCATAATGATGTCACTATCACTATGACGCTGGAGAAGGGAAACAGCCAGCCCTGGGAATAGCGACCCACCTGCAAATTCATTCACTCATTCACTCGCTCATTCATTCATTCATTCATTCATCCACATGCATTGATCAACTGCCTACGCTGTGGCAGGCACTATGATAGATGCTGTAAAGACAGCTAGGACAAGATTCTTGTCCCCAGGGATATCAGAATCTAGGAAGAGGGAAAATATAGGAAGATTTAAATTCTATGGAGATAACTGCTAAAACAGACATATGGACCAAATTATATGGGAAAAAAAATCAAAAGATTTAGTAAATAACAACCACGATGAAGTCAGAGAAAGGTGTGTGCACATTCACACACACTCACATAAAACAAAATTTCAGCCAGGGATTAGAGAATAAGTAGGAGTTTGCTAGGTGGGGTATGTATAGATGTAACAGGAGGATGGAAAGGTAGTTGGGTCAAAAGAGCATCTTAGATAAAAGCATGGAGTTGTACAGGGGAGTGATGTGTTCAGAGTACATGAGCCAGAATTTTCTACAACTGAAGACGTAGCTAAGGTGGTAGCTAACGGTCTTATAAAGAAACTTAAATTTTTGAATTTAATTTTTTAGATTAAGGTAGTGGGGGGAGTCTCATGGTTACATTTTAAAGCAAGGAAACCAGAGGCCAGGATCCCAGGCTGCTGAAACAGTCTCAGGGAGACTCTGAGAGCCTAAATCACTGCAATGACAGCTGGAGTGGAGAAGGAGCTACAGAAACACGTCAATAGTCTTACTGACCGTATCAGCTGAGCTTCTGCCTTGGAAGGGAAATTTTTCTGAGATGATTGACAAAACAAATAAGGCAGAGGCACTATATGAAACTGCTGCATTAAGAACCTAGCGGAGGGACTTCCCTGGCAATCCGGTGGTTAAGACTTCGCCTTCCGATGCACGGGGTGTGGGTTCAATCCCTGGTCGGGGAGTTACGATCCCACGTGTCTCGCATCCAAAAAAACCAAAAAACATAAAACAGAAGCAATACTGTAACAAATTCAATAAAGACTTTAAAAATGGTCCACATCAAGGGACTTCCCTGGTGGCACAGTGGTTGGGAATCTGCCTGCCAATGCAGGGGAAACGGGTTCAAGCCCTGGTCCAGGAAGATCCCACATGCCATGGAGCAACTAAGCCCGTGCGCCACAACTACTGAGCCTGCGCTCTAGGGCCCGTGAGCCACAACTACTGAGCCTGCGCTCTAGGGCCGTGGGCCACAACTACTGAGCCTGTGCTCTACGGCCCGTGGGCCACAACTACTGAGCTACGCTCTAGGGCCTGTGGGCCACAACTACTGAGCCTGCGCTCTAGGGCCCGTGGGCCACAACTACTGAAGCCCGTGCTCCTAGAGCCCATGCTCCACAACAAGAGAAGCCACTGCAACGAGAAGCCCGCACACCGCAACGAAGAGTAGCCCCCGCTCACTGCAACTAGAGAAAGCCCGTGCACAGGAACGAAGACCCAACGCAACCAAAAATAAATGAACGAATAAATTTATTTTATAAAAAAATGGTCCACATCAAAAAAAACTTAAAAAAAGAAAGAAAGAAAGAAAAAGAACCTAGCATCATATTCTATCTGAAAGGGACATACAAATGAAATTATCACTATTATATATATACTTTTTGGCTGTGTTGGGTCTTCATTGCTGTGCACGGGCTTTCTCTAGCTGCGGTGAGCAGGAGCTACTCTTCGTTGCAGTGTGTGGGTTTCTCACTGCAGTGGCTTCTCTTGCTGCGAAGCATGGGCTCTAGGTGCACAGGCTTCAGTAGTTGTGGCACGTGGACTCAGTAGTTGCAGCACATGGGCCCTAGCGCACATGGGCTTCCACAGTTGCAGCTCGCGGGCTCTAGAGCGCAGGCTCAGTAGTTGTGGTGCACAAGCTCAGCTGCTCCACGGCATGTGGGATCTTCCTAGACCAGGGCTCGTACCCATGTCCCTTCCGTTGGCAGGTGTACTCCCAACCACTGCACCACCAGGGAAGTCCCTATTTTTTTCTTTCTGCCACCACTTTTTAGTTTTTAAAGATGATCACGGCAGTGGATGGTCTACCTATTTAATCACGTTAACAGCCTAGGAGGATTGATCTGTGTCTTAAGACATTTCTACATCCCCGTGGCACCACCCGAATGCTTTGTCTGTGAATCAAAGGTCAGTTCATGACATATAAAAGTAATTCACTTGTATCTGACATCCATATATAAACACTTGAAGTCCTGGGAACACTTACTCTGCAGTAATCCAAAGTAGCAACATACTCATATGATCCTAGAGATAGCTCTGGCTTCTCATAGTGGTCCAGTCTTCTTCCGATGTGGTCCAGATGTTGGAAATAGAATGGTGGAACTAATAAAAACAAAATAGGAAAGGAAATCTTTTATTTTTACAACACAGACAATTTAGTAAGTTCTCAAAATTTATTATGGGAAGAAAGGAGATAGTATGAGAAAAAAAATATTTTAGTATATTCTAAATATCCACTATTAAAAAGCATGTCTTAGAAAGAATAAGGGTTTTCTAAAATATCTTCTTGACCCTTCTGCAAATTATTGATGACAAAGAATCATTAATGACTTGGATCGTTACAGAGAAATAGTGGATAAAAGTACTGGCGTTTTAAAATTGTCACAACCAAAATTTAATTGTCCCTATTTAATTACCTCTTTTAAAAGGAATTTTGACTTTTCTATTTAACAATAAGCAGGTAATTGGTCCAGAATTTTCCTCAGAATATTAGAAACAGAAGTCTACACACACAGAGAAAAGAAAGATGGTTTACTATCTTCTTATTTGGACCATATTATTAACAATAATGTTTATTATCCTTTAATTAAGAGATGTCTTCAGCCATGGGTAGTTTGCATGGTAATCCTTAATGTTTGGGCTTCAGAGTGGAAAGGATTACTGTATTTGGGAAAGAATACGCCACTAAGATCTCAGCTGAGGAACTCTTAATTTGATTCAAATGTCTAAGAAGGTTAGTTCTGGCAAAGCGCTGGAAGTCATCCAATAGCATAGGAACACTTATGAGTCACACACCAAACACTTGGACAAATATGGCCTGGTATCCCTGTGAAAATGAACTCCTGTTGCCTTGAGATTAATACAGCTGGCTGTTAAACCACTGACAATAGAAGTATTTAGAATAAGCAGTAATGCTCTGGTTTTAAGTGTTTCGTAAAGAACAACATTTTCATTTGAAAACCACAGAAGTAATGACCTGTTTTAAAACCAATAACTCAGTATTCTTTATTTTCAGTTGTGAACTAACACATGGGTTATAATAGGACTGTTTTCTTAGTTTTGCCTTAAGAAAATAATCACCAAGGCTTGATTTTTTTCTATTTTCTTACCATATCATGGCCATTTCTTTTTAAACAAGTTTTATGAGATTCATATGTACATACAGATCTCTGAATTAGGAAAATTCAATGTCTTGAAAAGATTATGGACGTGGGACACTGATAGTCTTGGCTGAGCTAAGAAAGCTATGGGGGCCTTAAACTGCTACTTTATTACATTTAGATGCGATGAAGGATGCTGCACTGGCTGTTCTAGGATGTATGGGTGGTACTTTCTACAGTTCCTATAATTTATTTTCACACATCTGCATGTAAGATGTGAAAAAATTTCCCCTTAAAATCAATTAATTTCAGGGGGAATCAAATCAATCAAATCAAATCAATTAATTTTAGCATTTAATATTATCGGCCATGTTTTATAAACCAGAATTCGTCCCCCCCGTAAATCGTGCACAGCCACACGATACTCGTCTTCCAGCCTGTCTTTTGGCCTCACGTGCTTCCCACTGTGTAATCTCTGGATGCTTTGAAGGGAAACAGAGCGGAGCCCTGTGACCAAGCCCGGTGGGTTCTTTCTAACTCCAACAAACCTCTGTCTCCTTTAAACCTAAATGAAGAATGCAGGCATCTGTGTCAATCTAAGGGAGTCTGGCTTTCTTGCAGGAACTAATATTGGAGAAAATGAACATGGCAGCTTCCTAGGCGTGGATATCAAGGGAGGGGAATTTACTGTGTAGAAATACAGGAACTCTGTGTGGTTTTTCTCTACTAGGAAGTGGCGGGGCCCTTTAAGGTTCTGAGCTGACACTTTGGGCGTTAAGCCAGAGGGTCACCCCAAATTGAAGATCCTAGATGCTCTAAGTGGATAGATGCTGGACAAATTTCTGATCACCTTGCTAAGAAGGTTGAAGGCTCGAGTGAAGACAGTGGAAATCTGGTGACCTTGGTGGAGGCATTTATCAAAATGCTTCAGGAGAGGCCTCTGCCGTCTCGTGACTTTTTTCCTCCACAACTAAAGCCCCGGGAAGTGCACGGTCACAGGGTTCCTGAAATCCAGGTCCCAAGATTGTATGACAGCCAAGGATTTGGTTGTAGATTTCATCCAGGATGAGAGATGGAATAAGATCTTCCTTAGAAAGAAAAGTAAGGGTGGAGAACGAACAAGGTCTGGTCTCACTAGTGTATCCAATTTGCACTGAGTAGGTGCCACAGGTGGAGCAAGGAAACAGACCTCCCAGGAGGACCATGACCCAGTCTTTGAGATGAGGCTGGGAACCCATGAATCCACCCCACAGCAAGGCATTTTTAAAGGTCTTTGTGAGTAAGCCTCCCCATGTCAGTCTCTGGCACTGGGAGTTGGGCAAAGCCATGGACTGTGATAAGGGGGCGGGTAAACAAGGAGACCAGCATTGCTCTCCCACCAGAGCACACACAGGAACCAAGGGGCCGAGAACGCCGTGACACTGGCAGAAAACTGCCTGAGCTCCCTTTTCATCAAGGAGCAGCCAGCAGCCACAGGCTCCTGGGCAGAGTGCTGTACGTTCCTCAGATCTAGTGCCCTGGAGGGAAGGATGTCTACAAAGATAAGATACAGAGGAAAACACGTAAAAGACTCATGCTCTCATAATCATCATGTGTTTCTAGAAAAACTCTATAAATGTAAATGAATATGGGAATGTTCTCAGCCTGAGAATGTGCTTCATTTCACACCAAAGAATTAAAAAGAGAGACATGTTATAAATATAATGAATGTAAACACTTTTGGCAAGCTTGCAGTTTTTTTCAACATCTGTGAATTCATACCAGGATGAAATTGAAAATACAGTGAATCTGGGAAAGCCCTTCATAATAAAGTTTTTTTTCTTTTTTAAACAATCTGACATTCATATTGGAGGAAAAAATCTATATATGTGTTAAAGCCCTTAGCTATACCTGAGCTTTTCCTAAATACTGATGAACTTATTCAAGAATAATTCGGAGGAATGGTGAAAGATGGAACAATCTCTCAAGTTTATCATCTGTAAACGTAGATAAAAGACAGTTCTGTGTAATTTCCCTGAAGGGAAGCCAACCAGAACACCCTCAGCTTAGGACATCATATCCAAGCCCCTCCTACTCTCATATAAATGCGTGAGTCCCACAGGGAAGTTGCTATGTTTCTTATAAAACTCAAAAATAGGGAAGTCACTTAATTTCTCAATTCCTTTCCACAAAGCCTCAGTTGGAGGCAAAATGAAATTTTACCTCTTATGTTTACAGAAGATAAACCTCAGAGATTGTTCCTTGTCTCATCATTCCTTTGAGTTATTCTTGAGGGTGTTTAGGAAAAGCTCAGGTCTAACTAAGAGCCTTAACAGACATATATTTTTTTCCTAAGCTAAGAAGTATAATATGTTCCGTTTACTACAGAACTTTCCCTGAGGGCACGTGCTGGCGCCACCTACCGTCATTCACGCAGTTGCAAAATCCACACTGGTACCTCCTTCCTCCTTCAATGAACTGCATGAATGGGCACATGTAGGCTTTGCACCTGTTGCATCTGACTGGTCCAGTCTCCCCATGATTTACCAAGTAGAGGGGCGTCTACAGGAAGCAAGCACAAGTAAGAGACATGTGGGTACAGGATTTCTAGGTTATTCTAAATAACCAAGGTTATTTCAGAAGTCCTACGTATTAATTGTAATTTGAAAACTCTGGACTCATTAAGGAACTCAACTCTTAGTGTTCACCCGGGGAGTAAGGTTGCCTCTCTTGGTACCTTGTGGAACTCAAGGCACTACCCAAACAAAAATTAATTTAAATGTACATGTAATTAATAAGCATATGTGTACATTTATGTATATGTGTATTTACCCACGTGTGTGAAGACAGAGGAAAAAATACCGTGATGGTAGTAACAGTTAATAAAGCTTATGTTGGAAACGTCCCGCACACCGTGTATCACATATTTTGCTAAGTTTGTTCATTAAGTATAAACAAAGAAGGAGGAACTGGGTCTGATTTTAAAAGCTCTGGTTTAAAAGAAAAAAAAAAACAGAGCAGGACTTCCTTGGTGGTCCAGCAGTTAAAACTCTGTGCTTCCACTGCAGGGGGCGTGGGTTTGATCCCTGGTCAGGGAACTAAGATCCCACATGTCAAAAAGAGCACCCAAAATATTTATAAATAAATAAACAAACAAATAAAAGCTCTAGTTTGCATAGTGGTATGCCACTTAGCTAATTCCATCACAGTATATAAAATGTTTCTTCAAAAATGCAACTCTCTGAAGAAATATGCAATAATGTTCACTTATTTAGGCAAGGAGGCTGATTCTGCCTTTTCTGTTTCTTTAATCCCAGGACAAAACGCCTCATGAAGTACTTTCAATGTGGCTGGTCATGCTTTGCCAGAACAAGAAAATAAATATTTCAATTGCTTCTTCCTCACAAACATGCATAGAAACACATCTTTTTACAGCTTGAAAGTGAAAAAACTCAGCATTAGAAGTCTGCCTTGTTCCTCAACACTTCCAGCTTTCAGAATAAAACCACACAGATTCTTTTTGCTTTTATAAGTCTCCTTAAAGATAACATTTCTGGAAAAGCTTGACAATTACAGGGTTTGGCACATCAACCAAGTTTTTCTTTAAAGAAAAAAATGTAAATAAAGCAGACTGCTGTTTCATGGAGACTTGAAGAGCAGGAGGAAGGTGTCGATGAAGTGGGGTCATAAGGCCATTTTCTGCCATTTTCTTGGGGGGAAAAAAAAGAAATAAGAGAGAGAGATCTACTGTCTGTCGCTGCCCAGACGTTCAGTGTGAAAACTAATCCACTGCTGAGGTTTCAGAAATGAGTTGTGAGATCTCAAGAGTAGGAAAACATAGATAGTAGAATACATAAAAGAATCAGGAAAAGGATAAAAAAAAATACATTCAGAATCACTCCCTCTGCACTGCCCTCTCCCCCATCTCTTGCCTCAAGGAAGCCAGAAGATGGATTGGACTTTCTTATTTCTGGTCTCTTCTGATCGGTACGCATGGCGTAGCTCTGGTGTCCCATGGACAGGGTTGTGACAGGATTAAATGAGGAAGCCATGTGCAGGACAGACTACTAAGCCTGGCATAACTAACTGTTGTTACCACATCTGTGCTGAACAGCCTTTCCTCCAAACCACTCAGCTCAGGAGAGAGTGTGTATTTAATAGGACAGTTATAGTCTGATAAGTGTGAGATAGGCTTGAGTTTCTAAAGGCATTTATTTATATAAACTTTCAAATTAGCTACCTTGTTACTGCAAAAAATGATCTAGAAGACAGGGAATCTACCTTGCTGGAGCTTTTGATAGTATCTGATGGTTTCAAAAGTTGACAGGTACAGCAGATTTTAAAGCCATTCTAGGAGTTTGATTTAAATACACATATATATTCAAATATTGACATACACAATACTTTCTTAATATAAATTTTTTGTTTGAAAAGCATAAAGTGATGAATGTGTATCTTCTTCAACTGGTAATAATAAGAAATAACCTGAGGGGACAAAAGGGAAGCAAACAAAGATATTGGTACCGACAAGAGATTCTTAGGACAGTGAACAGAGAATCAGAATAAGAAGTGAAAGACAACAAAAAATGTAACAATAAGGTAGCTTCTTCTGGGTCAGAAATCCAGTCATCGGTCATGACTTTGGTTGCTGCTCTGTTCTTCAGCTTCAACCTCGCAGCTGAGGAGACGATTTCAAGAGAGTTAAACTAGGGTTAAAGCCTGCAATGTGCATAAACTCCAGCCAAGTTTACTTCTCTCATCCTTTTATTTTCAAAGAGTTCAAAGGCTATAATTAATTCCCTGAGGCACTTTAGAAACAAAATCTGATGCAATTATTTGCTAGACAAAGCAGAGGTAATGGAAGGAAAATTAACCTTATTTTTACTGAGATGATTTACTGAAAGGCAGGCCCAGCCTAAAATGACTGTGAAATTGTCGGCAGCTACCACCTAAGCATTCCAGTCCTGGCAGATTCAAACTTGCAGAACTGGAAATGAATGTCTAGTAACAAACTGGAGTCGAGTAATGACTGTATCGAGGCTGTGAAATACGCCTGCATTTTTTCTATTTTCACTCTTCTGGAAACTGGATGATGGATAGGTAAGGAAGGTCCTCAGACAATGGAGGTGACAGTAAAGAATGTTAAAAGCTTTTTAACTGTTTGCATTTTCTTTTTGGGCAACAGGACGAGGGTTTCCAAATTACACTGTCTTGTTTCATCTCTCTTAGGCTATCCTGAAGACCATCAGAGATTTTTCTTTGCTCTCTCCAGATGTCTGCTTATCTGCTCTACAGTAGCGTGCATGAGTTCATAAATAGCTAATCTCACTTTTCTTCTGAGTTCAACTTCAGTGTATATACGGCTTTAAAAAAAAAAATCACATTACTTTCCAAAAAGTTGCCTACGTTTTTTTTTCTTCTTACCAAGGGCATTATATTATACTTACCTCAGAGCTATTTTCAGACTTTGCAATTTTGTTTATAAGTGTGTTTTAATCTTTTGGCCTCTGGTATATTCCTGCCTGCTCTTTCTTTTCTGTTCTTCTCTTAAATGGAAAAAGTAAAAGGATGGAGAGCCTTGCTCTAAAACCTTCATCTGCCTATTCTTGGCTCTGGTCCTGTGTGGCATGAGTTTATATAACATGTAAGTGATGGGGATGCTGGGGAAAGAAGAGGGAGGAGAATAATATTTGAATCTTTGGCTTGTATTTTTGGACTACCAGGGTTATGCCAAATACTTTATTGGTAGTAGTTTTAATTAAGATGCTTTGATTGAATAAAATGTATCTCTCTTTTGTGCATAGGTAACACCATGGTCGATTCTGGAGAACAAGAAAGAATATAATTCATTGAGAAATTAGGTTCAGTGGTAAAACTTTTGGTTATTATTCCGTGTAAAAGGAGTAGATAACAAAATGTATCAATCAACAACTCCTCGGCATTACTAATACAATTTTTAAAGTTTTCCTGTATTTACATATTACCAGTTGTCTGAGTATTACTGCCATTCTCTTTAACATCTGTGCATTCGGTGCTGGGTATGCTGTGTGCCTTGGTGGGGCATACAGTCCAGCGGGATAGAAAGACAAACAAACAAGCCGGCAAACATGCAATTAAAAGAGCAAGGCCAGAGTAGAAAGAATACTTGCGAAATCATCATTAATAAAAAGTACCGCTAAACCATTCACAGATTGTAATCCAAAACAAACAAAGACATGAAGCACAACCTAGAAAGATCCAACATGAATAATTCTGGCAAAGTTTAGAGCCTCTGTATTTTTGTTTTGGCATCTCTATAACTAAGAAAAGTCTGAATACCCAAGTCTTGCTGAATAGTCTTTGTCCTAGCAAAGTGATGAATAACAGAAGGCAGCTAAATATTACAAGCTGATGATCCCAAATCTGGAAAGCTGAAGAAAATATGAAAGTGTTCTTATAGCATAGATCCACTAGGTGGCACTGTACAACTAAAAATTATAATTTCCTCAGTAGGTAATAAAATACTCAAGATAATTATGCTACATTCATTTTATGTAACTATAATAACATTGACCTGACTGACATCAGTTATTACCATCACAAAATGAAGAAACGTATACTTTTCTTGAAAAATCCTCTGAAAATGTTTAAAAAATATTGTGGGTGAAACAAAACGTGATTAAACATGAAATACAGGCTATTTTAAGCATGAATGACATAGAAATTACAGAGTGTGCCAAATTAACTGAAGATAATAGCCAAGAAAAACTTATTTTAAAAGTTTCTAATCCTCTTCCAACTTTTCCTTGTCTACATGGAGGAAAACGGACACAGTGATGGGACAGGCAGCCCCGAGCACAGCAGGTACAGTAGGCCGCTGACAGCAGCCTGGGAGGCGAGGAAGCCAGCGCTCCTGCTGCCAGCGCCCAGCCCCCGCTCTCTGCGTTCGCACTCGAGGTGCAAAATAACAAAGCAAAGACAAGGAGGCTTGCATCATGGTGCTCAGCAATGCACTGTAATGGAGAAATGATTTTCTTCCTGTTGGAACATCAAATCACAGGCAACAGTGTGGCTGAGGGGAGAGACGAGACAGAGTGGCCAAATCGGAGATTTCAGGAACACCCTGGCTTGGGAAGGTATTCCTGCCTATCTCCAGGATATTCCTGGGTGAAAACCGTCCCCCTCTCCTCTTTCTTCTTCCATTGCTCCACTGTTCACCTCATTTTTTCAGGACAAGCGTTCACCTAAGTTCTAACGCACGCACACACATGCTCACACTTTAACCACCTACTTTCCCCTGTCTTCTAACACTTGTTTACTGATTTTGAAAATATACACATTTCCCATTTTCAATGTATACTTCTCTTCCTTTTTTTCCTCTCCTTCTATTTCCTGCGTTAGACGTCTCCAGGAAAGTAATCAGTGTCCTGGGATTATATAGTTGTTCCCACATGACCAATATTCTACTTTACTAAGTGCCTGACGGAAATATCTCAGCTAAATAATTCCTAGTAATGGGAGAGACATTTTTGCCTACGGTGGTTCCTAAATCAGATCAGAAGATTTACAGCAAGAAGACCTGCCAAAATGTGACACGGTCCTCCAGCTCGATCAAGGATCGTATTCAACATCAGATTATACTCCCCAATAAATGTGATCTTTACAATGGTCAGCAGAGGTTTTGTGTCAAATGTGATTCCGGCACACAGCTACTTCTTTGGGACTGGAGTGCATCTTATTTTTTGGATCTGTCTCAAGAGAGGTCAGTTGGTAATTTGGATTAATCAGGGGGTATAAGTAGAAGCATGAAAATGGTATGTGAAAAGATAATCCAGAACCTGTGACAAACAACTACCCTCTAAAAATGTTAAACATTCAGACTGTTAGGCACGCTGGAGGACAAGCAGAGTCAGATTCCCAGAGGATTATGCCCAGCAGCGAAAATGAAAAGAGAGTCTGTATCAACTGCACTTATTAAAGATATTTCCATAGGAAAGAGAAATGAGAAGCAGCTTGTGTGTGTTTTCTATTTTTGGCTTCACCATATATGACATTCAGGCAGCCTACATGGGCAGAAAAAGTACAGGACAGTAGGCTGCTTATTGTACACACGTTTTCTCAACAGCAGTTCTATTTTGTTGGACTCTTTAAAATAACAAGTATGGCATGAAAGAATAATATTTTCTGAATGCCTTTTAAAAATCATGTTATGCAACCTTTAAAAAGAAACCGAGCCTGATAATAAAATACTCAATGTACTGTAATAATTATGAAAATTATTTAGACTCTTAAAAAATGTTTTCAGTTGGCCCTAAAACTTGGCATTTTCATATTTCCAGAAAATTAACCTCTTGCTAGTTTCGGTATTTGTGGCACTTGAGAGATTATTTTCAACTTTTTCCTCTTCAACAATGCTGTTAAATCTATTTACTTTTATTTTTTTTTTAAGTCTTTATTGAATTTGTTACAGTACTGCTTCTGTTTTTATGTTTTGGCTTTTTGGCTGTGAGGTATGTGGGATCTTGGCTCCCCAATCAGGAATCGAACCTGTACCCCCTGCATTGGAAGGTGAAGTCCTAACCACTGGACTGCCAAGGAAATCCCTGTTAAGTCTATTTATTCTTGTTATAACTATATCTCGAGCTTATATTGGATTTGAACATGTCTTTTATTTGGAAATTGGTCTTTTTTGGTTTGGGGGGGTGTTTTTATTTTTTTTGTTTTGGTCTATCCAACATTGAAAAATCCTGGAAAACGTTACTGATTCAAATTTATAATATATGAAAGATCATAACTGTCATCTGTATGATTTATATTCAATAGTTTTAAATGCTTTCATGTATATAAAATCTAATCGTGACGTTGAGATGCTAACAACCCTGGCAGTGGGAATTGTCATCCATGCTGTTCAGAAGGGAATGGACATGTGAGGGGCAGTGACTCGTCCAATAAACTGCAGAGCTATAGCTTGAATCCCCATTCATTTTCTGTGTGAAACATTCAGAAACAGCTTGCAGCTCGCTTCTGTAGAAAAAGCACATAGTTTCAGAGAAAGCTGCCATCACACACGGTCTGTGACTTGAACCAAGCCCTTGGTGGTCCCTGGTACCCATGAAGTGTCTCCTGCCATTTCTCTCTCTCTTTCTCTACAGGAGCTATTTTATATCTTTTAAACTCCATTTTATCCTTCGAATAAGCTTTCCTCCCACCGCCCTTAACAGGTAACTTTGCCGCATTGCTCTTAAGGAAAAACAAAAAACCTCAGAGAGGAACTCCCTTGACTTTTCCCCACGGATTTACCAGCACCTACCTAAGGTCTTCCTTTCTCCCTCCTGTTACAACAGAAGGGGTATCCCTCCCTCCTCCTGACTTGTTGCCAGTGACCTTGTCTAAACTGGGACCAAGTCTCAATCTGGCCCCTCAGGGCTGGCTTAGGCATTTCAGCTGTGTGTTACCATAGGACCTTGTGCCCAACAGCACTCACCACAATGCTTTACTTTTCAGCATCACCGCTAAATTCTCAGACCCATGCCTCACAGGTCTACCGTTTGTTTTATCGCGTGTCTCCTGTGGCACAATACCTGAGAGGGTGGGCAGTGATAGTTTTTGAATGAACGAACAGAATATCCACCAGGTACCCACAAATATACCACCATGACTCAGGGGCAGTTCATGATAGGTGCTAAGCAAAAGGCACAGACAAAAGAAGAAATCACTTGTGGTGGGGGGGGCAGGGCTGGGCACGGGGGAGTGGTCAATAAAGCATTCTTTCAAGGCGGGTAGTTACTCAGAGATACACTTCCACTGACTGACAGAGAGGGAAGAGTGAGAACAGCACAACTCGGGAAGAAAAGCCTGAGCTTGGCGTCTGTTGGTGAGTAGCATGCAAGTAGCCTAGTCCAGCTAAGAAGGAAGATAAAGAGGAAGGATGGAGTGATTTTGTGGAGAGTTGTCAAAGCCAGGTCGAGTAGTATGTCCTCACTGGCCAGGTTTCTCTCTCTCTCTCTCATCTCAAATCAGTTGTTGCTGCACAGTAATAATTCTGACAGAACATAGTTAAGAGATTTCACGGTTCACAAAACAAAAATCATGTCTTTGGAAGAATGGTTGGTATAGGTTTTGAAACCTGCCTGTCAATTAGTAAATTCTATCATATGTTTTACAATTACCATGAGGGAATCTTTAGAATTTCTGTTTGCTTCATCATCCCCTGTATTTTATTCAACTCCTAAAAACTTTTAAACATAAACTCAAAAGATGTTTGAATATTAGATCTAATTTTTAAGGTAAATTTCTAACTATTAAAAAATTCATTCCTCAACAGCTTAGGTAAACCTCAGGTTCACCACTGATCCCCAGGGCCTGTATTTCAGAGTATATGCTCAATAAATATTTACTGAATACATGATAAGAAAAGGAGGGAGGAAGGGAGGGGAAAAGGAAAAACTTAAGTCTGAATGAAAACAAAAAAAATGAAGGAAGAAGGAAAATACAGAAGTCACGTTTGGACATGAGGATATTTGCCAATTCTTTTATCACAGAAGATTAGGTGTGGGTGTGAAAAACCTTAGTATGTTAAATAAGTTCATCCCAACAAATAACTATACTGGGAGACTCTTCTCTTGCAATGGCCAATAGCATCTTAAAGCAAACACAGCTGTGACCTTTCTCCCCAGGCCCTCTAATGCCAGGGGGACTTTTTAGTGGGAAGGTCAAATTGGACTATATGCTGAAGTCTATGAAAGGGCTGCTCCTCGTGACGGGGCATCCAGAGTTTCGAAAGGGAAAATAAATACCAGTGCAGTTCGGAGAGCACCATAATACCAGTTTTCCTGAATGGAAGTCATAGTTCATGACTAAATTATAAACCGTGAGAAATGATTCTTAACCAAAAACTGCTCTGTTTGGATTGGGTTATGCTGATGCAGTCTTTCAAGTTACGGGTATATTTGCAAAGATCAGCCTCATTTTTCTTCCTGGAACACATGTTGGCAATTTGAGTAAGACATTCCCTCTCAAGGAGCTATGATATTCAGGAATTCTATAGCTGAGAGACATTTTCCCACATTTCTTTTAAACTTTGACCTATTACAGTTTATCTTTGGTCCCTAAGGAAGAATTACATTTTGTTGTCTAATGATAGACCACTTGCAGAAGCCATGTTTAATTGCTTCAACTGCTATAAGAACGCACAATGTTCCGCAGATGATGAAAATATATTGTAGACTTAAAAACTATGAATCAAGTTTGTTTCTTCCATAACAAAATGATTGGCAGTTTTTTGTTCCTCAAAGGAAAGTTGTAAAATACTCCACTTTAAAGATGAAAGCGTTAAAAATAATAAGCCCAGAGGCAAACTTCCTTTGTCTCTCTGACAGAATTACAAGTCAGACAACGTCTTCCCTCCATTTATCTCACTTCTTTACAGCCATGAAAACACCTTCAAAATGTTCCCCCCTATGCATGAGTCAAGTCTACTATTTAAATGACACCCTCTCAATCAAGCATACCTGTCTAACCTATTCAATCAGAAACCTGCACTCTATCCCCTCCCACGGGCAGTTCTCATCCCACAATCTGCTCTACTTTTTCCCTCCTCCATTTGTTCAATAATTTTCTTATTATCAGGTTCATTGTCTTGCCTCTTTCTGTTAAAATGTGAGCTCGATGAGGGCAGAGGTCTTTGTCTGTTTTGTTCACTGACATATCCCAGGACCAAGAAGAGTACCTGGCACATACTGGGTAAAGAGTAAATGTTTGTTGAATTCAATACCTGTTGAATAGCATAGAAAGAAATAAACCCACGCACCTACGGTCAATTGATCTACGACAAAGGAGGCAAGAATATACAATGGAGAAAAGACAGTCTCTTCAATAAGTGGTGCTGAGAAAACTGGACAGATACAGGGAAAAGAATGAAATTAGAACATTCTCTAACACCATATACACAAATAAACTAAAAATGGATGAGAAACTTAAATGTAAAACCTGATACTATAAAACTCCTAGAGAAAAACACAGGCAGAACACTCTTTGACATAAATCGCAGCAGTATCTTTTTGGATCCGTCTCCTAGAGTAATGGAAATAAAAACAAAAATAAACAAATGGGACCTAATTAAACATAAAAGCTTTTGCACAGCAAAGGAAACCATAAAGAAAACAAAAAGACAACATGCAGGATGGGAGAAAACATTTGCAAATGATATGACCGACAAGGGATTAATTTCCAAAATATATAAAGAGCTCATACAGCTCAATATCAAAAAACCCAAACAACCCAATCAAAAAATGGGCAGAAGATCTAAATAGAGATTTCTCCAAAGAAGACACACATGAAAAGATGCTCAACATCACTAATTATTAGAGAAATGTAAATCAAAACTACAATGTAATATCACCTCACACCAGTCAGAATGGCCATCATCAAGAAGTCTACACATTATAAATGCTGGAGAGGGTGTGGAGAGAAGGGAACCCTCCTACACTGTTGGTGGGAATTCAAGTTGGTACAGCGACTATGGAGAACAGTATGGAGGTTCCTTAAAAAACTAAAAATAGGGCTACCGTATGATCCTGCATTCCCACTCCTGGGCACATATCTGGACAAAACTCTAATTCGAAAAAATACTTGCACCCCAATGTTCACAGCAGCACTATTTACAATAGCCAAGACATGGAAGCAACCTAAATGTCCACCAACAGATGAATGGATAAAGAAGATGTGGTATATTTATACAATGGAATATTACTCAGCCATAAAAAAGAATGAAATAATGTCATTTGCATTATAAATATGAGCTAATAAATTTTCTATCCTTTTCCATTATTTCATGGACTGTCATATTAAGTGAAGTAAGCCAGACACAGAAAGACAGATATCATATGATACCCCTTATATGTGAAATCTAGGGGGAAAATGACACAATAAACTTATATACAAAACAGAAATAGAGCCATAGACATAGAAAAGAAACATGTTTACCAAGGGGAAAAGGGGGGGGAGGGATAAATTAGGAGTTTGGGACTAACATACATACACTACTATATATAAAACAGATAACCAATAAGGACCTACTGTTTAGCACAAGGAACTATACTCAATATTTTGTAATAACCTGTAAGGGAAAGGAATCTGAAAAATATATATATATATATATGTGTGTATGTATAACTGAATCACTTTGCTGTACACTTCAAATTAACACTACGTTGTAAATCAACTATACTTCAATAAAAAAAGAAAAAAAAATCTTGTTGAAATAAAGTAAATTAGTAATCCTTCATAAAAATGGACACTGCTCATCATATCACAAAACAATGTATTATTGCCCAGATTATATTGTACAAAACAATTGAAAAATTCCTAAAAAATCATGTGACTATAAAACTGATTCTGTAAATAAGGATATCAGAAAAGTCAAATTACTATTTCCCTTTTAAGAGTTGACACCTACAGAAGCTACACATTTATCCAAGCTTTTTATATGAATTGCTTTTAGAGTGGGAAAAAAATACAGGACTCTAAGACTCATGCAGTCCAATGTGCTATCAAGGTCACCATCCCTGGTGGACAGCCCCATGCACTGGCCAGGCCACTTCCAATTAATGCAGCAAATCATCTTTTGTGAGTTAATTTGATCTGGGCAAATAGACCAAAGACATTGGGAGGTAAGACTTGAAAACAGGGTTTTAAAAAAAGTTGAGAAGAAATTTTTAATTTAAAAAATGTGTGTGACCAATTTGAAAGCATCTAGAGAAATAAACACATTTATATATTTATTATATATCAATAATGAGCTGGAAGGAGAGGAAAGATGACTTTTTAATTTATCAAATAAATAATAAAAATTGATAAATATGAGCTAATATATTTTCTATCCTTTTTCTACAGGAAAAGGAGAAATGCAGACAAAACTGATGTTTGAAGTACTTATATAAAAGAGTTTTTCAAAACTTTTTAAACTGTGGAGGAGAAGAGAGTATGGAATATAGTAAACAAAAAGAAACTTAAATCTCATGCTCATGTTAAAGACTATGATATACATCAATTTACCTTGGTAGTTCAGTTCTGGATTAAGAAGAGTGAACTTGGGACTTCCCTGGTGGCGCAGTGGTTAAGAATCTACCTGCCAATGCAGGGGACACGGGTTTGAGCCCTGGTCCGGGAAGATCCCACATGCCGCGGAGCAACTAAGCCCGTACACCACAACTACTGAGCCTGTGCTCTAGAACCCATGAGCCACAACTACTGAGCCCACGTGCTGCAACTACTGAAGCCTGCGCGCCTAGAGCCTGTGCTCCGCAACAAGAGAAGCCACTGCAGTGAGAAGCCCATGCACTTCAACGAAGAGTAGTCCCCGTTCGCTGCAACTAGAGAAAGCCCACACGCAGCAACGAAGGCCCAACACAGCCAAAATTTAATTATTTTTTTAAAAAGAGTGAACTTTGTGGTGGATGAGTTCCATGATATCTACATACACTAGAGTTCATCATTATGGCTCTTCTGTTTTACCTGTATTTTGCAGATATATTGTTCAAGAAAGTCAAAGATGCTCTTATTTTCCCAAATAATAACATTTTAAAGATTTTAATCCTTTTTTTAAAACATGTCCATATATCCTCCCCCCCTCTCATAAATACACACACACACACACACACACACACACACAGAGTACATCTTCACTTTATAGTGAGATGATATGGAAAGAAACAAATACTGGGCGGGAGAATAAAGTGAAACCTAAGCTAAACGTACGAAGAATTTTACTGTCCAGGAAATTCTTTAAGCAACTATTATCCTAGTCAGCACAACTTGGCTCCTGGATTGTCAGTTCCTTTTTTTTTTTTTTTTTGCGGTACGCGGGCCTCTCACTGTTGTGGCCTCTCCCATTGCGGAGCACAGGCTCGGCTCCGGATGCGCAGGCTCAGTGGCCATGGCTCATGGGCCCAGCCACTCCGCGGCATGTGGGATCCTCCCGGACCGGGGCACGAACCCATGTCCCCTGCATCAGCAGGCGGACTCTCAACCACTGCGCCACCAGGGAAGCCCTGTCAGTTCCTTTTTAAATTACCTTGGAACTTGTTCAGTAGCAAATGCAGCATTTTTACATAACGTACATGCTCAATAAGTGTTTCAGCATAGATCTCTATGTGAAAATCTCATCAAATTACTTGGCCTCAAAAGTCTAATTTACTTCCAAATACAAATGATATTGTGGAATGAAACTATCATGTTAAATATTGATTTAACACAAAGGTTTTCCAGGAACTGTTTTAGGTCTTGGGAATAAAATAGTGAGGAAAAATTACAGGTGGTCCTTACCCTCATAGAACCTAGTGGGAGAAAGACAGGAATCAAATACACAAATACAAAATTGCAAACGGTGATACATAGTATTAGGAGAGCTCCAGGGAGTATAATGTGGGGTATCCTGGAAAGCTATCCGGAGGAGGTGACCTTGAACTGAAATCTAAAAGGTGAATAGTAAGTAACTAGGCTAAAAGGACAGGACAGTGTGTGGGAGATGGAGAGAAAATTATTCCAGCAAATGTCCATGAAGCACCTTATGAAAAAACAAAAGCTACAGAAATGTTTATATAACGGTGGGTGTTTATCATTTGAATAGTAAAAATAGAAAATAGTGATGTAATGTCAAATGACAGAGACCATGCAACATTTTTTGAAAAACGTAAATGAGTAGCTCTTTCCCTTTTATATGAATATAAACTGTGGCATCCACATCAGTTTCCTCCTTCTTCTTATGTAAGACATGTAGCTAGAATCACTGAAGGGGTATGATAATATCTCTCTTAGATGTATACACTTCTGGTAAATTTAAATTACTGTAGTTTTCATACTTCTCTTCCTTGCACATAGTAGAAACCCCAAATCAATGACTGTTGGATCAAATTAAATTTTCCTAACAGGAATTTACATGGTACAGAAAATAATCATAACTAATGATAAAGATATCATTTCTCATACCAGTTTATTTTATTTTTAAACAACTAAGAGTTAAGTGGTGTTATAATTTTATGAGAGAAATGAGGTTCAAAAAAGTTAAGTAAAAATTTTCAAGGTCATACTGCTAGAAGTGGTAGTCAATTTGTGCACCCAACTTCATTGACGCTCAAATTCCTGCCTGTACCACCTTACCCACACGACGTTCAATTCCTGACAAAGAACTGGTCCCCAAATCACTTGTGCATCAGAGAAACTTAGGTGCTATTTTCAAACATTTCATGAAACAATTTCAAATTACAGTTTGCATAGGGCTTTCTCTTCCTTCCACCCTTAAAAATATGACTTTATTAATTTTTTTAGCCTTTTATTCAGTGAGAACTTGTTGCTTAGGAAACTTTCAAATAAAAACCTTTAAAATTTTGACTTTCGTATACTTGAGCACTGAGGAGACACATCAACTGCAGAAATGTTAAGTTCCTGTATTACCTAAATATCCATAAAATGTGACTGAAGTTAGTAATAACGAAGCAGTGTAGAAACAGTGTACTTCACTGATTCTAAAATCTCATCAAAGCTTCCAACTCAACATGACACAATGCTAAGAAGTCATTGTTAGGAAGATATATTTCTCTTTTAGAAATGTTAAAATGTGAAGAAAATGTGAGAAAATGTGGGCCTTAGAATTGATGAAAATGATAGTGAGAGGCTCTAACATACTTCCTCTCCTGTGGTAGCTCCTCACAGATGCCCAGCATTCTACATCCAGGGAGCCTGGTCTTCTCGGCTCCTATGTGATGGATGCTGTATACTCAATTGCCAGGCAGTGAAGGTCATAAAACCCACACCTGGATTCACTGAAAGTTAAACCGAGGAAGAATGCTTTCTTTTTCATTCTTGTTTCTCCTGATGTTACTCTCCATTTAATTAAAAAAAATAAAACTAAAGAGTTACATGAATAATTCTGTGATTGAAAACATAAGCTTGGTATATTTAAACTTCTAAATTGTAACTTAAAATAGAATTCTAACAACCTTTGACCTGACAAATGTGACTCTCCCCGTATGTTTGCTATAACACCATTCTAAAAAGGGATTACATTCTGTTCTTCAGCTGCCTAGCTTTTTCATAGTACTTTTTCGTAGCACTATACAAACAGTGGCCAAAATCCTTAAGGGATAAGATTTAGTTTCTAAAGTAACTTTATACATTTTTTTTTTTTTTTTTTTTTTTTGCGGTATGCGGGCCTCTCACTGTTGTGGCCTCTCCCGCTGCGGAGCACAGGCTCCGGACGTGCAGGCTCAGCGGCCATGGCTCACGGGCCCAGCCGCTCTGCGGCATGTGGGATCTTCCCGGACTGGGGCACGAACCTGTGTCCCCTGCATCGGCAGGCGGACTCTCAACCACTGCGCCACCAGGGAAGCCCTATACGTTAAGTATTTTAAGTGTTATATTCGTAATTCTATTTCTACACGAGTATATTGATTTTATTTTTCCAAGTTTTTATATTAATACTTTTAAAATATTGCATTAAAGCAAACAATTTAAGACTACAATGCACATATTAAAAATAGATTCAGGTTTTTGAAGCTTTCATTTTAAAATAATTTAAGATATGTCTTCTTTAAGTTCTTCAAAGGACACAATATTATGCAGTAATCAGTTTCATTTCAGAGCATATTTATCACTAAAGCTAGCTAAATTGGGGCTATATATAAAAAATGCATAGTCTCACAATCTTCATGTGCTTTTTAAAGTGAATAATATACTACAGATTTCTTATACTAAAAGCATAATATAAATGAAACCCCTTTGGGTTGGGTTGTACAACATACTCACATATATTTCTAATAACACATAGGATGTGTGACAAATACATGGTAATCCACGCTGAAAGTCCAGTAAAGAGTGGAAAAGTAAAGCAGACACTAGCAGCCTTCTAGATTTATAGAACATCTGAGCCAGGCTTCTCCCTCTTGGGAATGGCGCCCAAGGTCACAATACAAGGCACAGCGGAGACCTACAGTCATTTCCTGGCTCTTGATCCAATAGGTGTTTCACCTATTGATTACTATCTATGGTGCTTTGGAGAAAGTAGTCAACTTTTATTGGTTTCTGAAATATCTTTATATGGTCAAAAATTCTTCCTACTTGTTTAGCTGTTCTGCTCTACAATGAAATATAACCTCTCTCATTAATGTGATAGAATATATCTATGATCTCTCAAATGATTTTTTTCTTTATCCACAGAGTCTGTCAGAAGCCTAAAATACCTAGAAATCAACCACTGTTTTGTAGTTTGATTTGTCTTTGTCTTTTAAATGTCATGTCTACCCAATCCTCAGAAGAATGCATTTACTCACCTAGAACCTCTACTGTATGCCCAGCCCACTGCCAGATTCTGGATGGTCTTTGCCTTCAGGGAGTACTAAGCAGCAGCTTGAAGTCAAAAGACTTCAGGAAAAGAGGTCTAAGATGCACATGTCAAGATAACTCACAAGCTTGCAGAAACAGGAGGCCCATTGCTAAAACAACTGCCAGCAAGAGAAAGGAATGCTATTTTATGTGTTTAACCAAATAAAACCTCGACAAGACAGATGTTGCTGAAAGAACTCGGAATTTGGAAACTCGAGTTCCGGCAGCATTACTTATTAGATGTGTGACTTTCATTGCCCCAGAACCTGTAGAACTTCTATACCTATAAAACTCGGATAACACCCATTTCACAAGCTATCTTCCTTTAAAAAAGTTGTTGACACACACACAAAATACTACAGTGAGGCAGAATTTTTTTCCTTTGATGCATTAAACAGCAGTGGAAACTCTGCCTAAACTCTGCCAACTCATGCCAGCAAGATTGGCTAGGTCAAGTGTATGACCAAGCAACGCTCTCTGCAGGTGACGGATGTGGACGTAATGTGTTGGTGTTTAGTTTATTCTCTTACAGTCTTTTCCCTTTTTGTTAACCTCATTTGTCAGTTCATTGACATCCATCCCTTTTTCTTTCCAATGGCATCTTCTTCATACCTACCGAATCTATCAGAATATGAATAATCATAAAGAAAAATAATTTAACCAGTATTTAATAACAGTACAAACTTCTTTATTCATTAAGTCATAACTAATGTAAAATTTCCCTGAACCTAAACTCCAAAGAATGAGATTATTTCCATTACAGCCTTTTTCACACTGTACAAAAATTAGCTCTGTCCCAGCAGATTTTCTATACGTTCTAGACAAGAATAACTGGTCTTGTTTTTCCCCATGTTCCTAAAGTCCAGCTCAGTTCCTATAAAGTAAGTAGGGGATTATAAATCAAGTGAAGTTTAAAGTCTTGGATAAAAATTTATCTGATTAAATTAATTCAATAAGGAAGGAAATTACTTTGACTGTTATATCTGTTTATAATCTAAAAAAAATACACAGATATTCCTGAATCTATTCACAGATGGAGTAAAAGCTTCTGCCATCTGGTTTATAGGTGAAATTATTTAATTTCATGTATAATTAGATGACGTATGTACTTGCCCAAAATCTAAAGATTTCCTATTTTGAAGAAAATGCAAAATTAAGTATAATCTTCAATCCTTTGTGCTGGAAATCTATACCATTTCTACCTCAGTCTTAAAATACGGCATCAAAAATAAAATCATGGGTTACTAAGCAAAAGAGCTTACAAGATAACCGATTACTTTTGCTGAATAAATACCTCATAGTTAAGTATATTAAATATGGCAATGGGTTTCATATAAAACACATACCAAAAAAAGTTAAAATTTATGGTAAGGAATATGAAATATTAAACAAAGATGACACAGATATGCCCTTGGAAATAGCATACATCTCCAAAGCAAACGCTCACAGGGAACATTCTGAGATGGTAACTGCCTGGGCTAGGTTTATTTTTATAGTCCGTTGCTAACACTATGACATGCTTTAATGGTTCTGTCAAACAACAGAACTGACTTAAAAAAAAAAACAACACAAAACTGTACTAAATAAATCCTTTTGATCAATGCCATATCAGGATATCTTTTTTTAAATTGCAGTATTGATGGTAATATTAGTCAGATAAGGAATAAAATCCTTATCTGGATTTTCCTTATAGGAAAGTTTTACTATACCTAAAAATAAGCAAGCCATTTATTCTAGAGGAAAATAAATTAAAATGCTACTCACAGGGAGAATAGCAGTATTCATGTAATTCATTTACCTTCAAGAAACATACTTTAAAACTTATTTCCCTGATTATAGGTTATAAATATCAAAAATCAGCATTTATTAGTGCTAACTGTTTAGCTTTGGGCTTGAACAATTAAATAAATGATAATGCCATTTATGGATATGTGGAAGTATGAACAGGCTTAGGGTGTAGAGATCAGAAATTCACTTTTGAGCATGTTAAGTTTGAGGGGTCTATGAGTTACCCAAGGAGAGATTTCAGAAAGGCATTTGGATATGTGAATGCGGGGTTACAGATATAGGGATGAATGAAGAAGGGAGCAACAGCATAGTGATTTAGAGTTAGGGACTCGGGTTCTGACTGCCTGGCTTGGAATCCTAGCTCTGTTACTTAGCAGCCGTTGGCCTTAATGAGTTATCTAACTCTGTGCCTGTTTCCTTATATCTAAAATGGAACAATAAATAGGTTTATGTGAGGATGAAATAAATAAACATACATTTAAAAACTTATAATCATGCTCAATGAGTACTCTATAAGTTTTGACTACTATTATTCTCTCTAGCTACTCTAGTAGCTGTTATAGATGATACTTAGTCCTTGGGGGGACAGGGAGTATGCTAGAGAAAAGAGGAGACTCCAAGCCCAAGCCTTAATGAACCCCAATATTAGATGTCAGGAAGACAACAAAGGGAACTCAAATGTTCCCTGCTTGTGAAGCAGGAAAAAATACACCAGAAAAGGTGTCATGGAAACACAAGAGGGGAAGCTGCCAAGAAGGCCCAGATGCTTGGTGACCCAGACTTTCATCCAGGCAGTGGCAGAGAGGAGCAGTGATGGTTCCCTAATGCTAGCGGCTCTCCACGTTCAGGTCCAGTTATACGCCCAAAGAGGGAGACAACTTTCTTGAGGGCACAACATTTAGGAACTTCTTCCTGGTGTTTTAGCATCCCTTTTACATTTCTTTTTTTTTCACCTTTAAGTCTATTTCAACAAATAAAAGGTAAAGTATTCTTTAAAATAGAGAATGTCTTCATTCAACCCAGGACACACTGCTATATAAGGAATAGCAATCCTTCTCAAATACAGTATATCCATTAAATAGCTTACAATTTTGTTCATTGATTTTACCTCAATTATATATATAATATATATAAATTAATTATATATAAATATTCATATGTAGAATACATAAATATATCTTTGAGTAATCCTGTTCTTGAAGGTCTAAGAAAAAAGGAAAGGCTTCTGTAGAGAGAGCCTGAATAGAGGAAATACGTTTACCTGGTCAGCACACAGGGTCTATAGCAACACGAAAAGACTAGAGTGTGTTATTTGCTTAAGCAGAGTTTCACCCTAAGTCAGATTCTGAAAATAAGCCATCACTCTAAACTCATCTACTTATTACTTTGGAAAGCACAGAAACTAAAATACAGCATAAGTTTCACTAAGGGAAAACCTTATGCTGGTGAGAAGGTGCTATTTGGTTAGATCAAACAACTTCAGAAAATAGAAAGCACACACATTCAGTGTGTGTATGGAATGTGTATATACGTTTAGGGGGAGGTTTGGACTAATGTTTGAAACCTTTTTTCAACCAAAAAACTAAATACAAGGTTTCATTTTCAGGAAACATTACTGAATAATTTCATTGTTAATATGAAATGGTGATAACAAGAGGGTGGTTACACATTCTGGTTTGGGGTCTGGAGAACGTTGAATTTTGTTCTGTTCCTTGCATGCATGAACCCAGGTCAGCTGTCTAGTGGGGAGGGGGCAGGGAGGAGAGGTTTTTTGCTAGCATGTAGTGAAAACTGCAAACTCATTGCCATGAGCAAGATGCACTCAAGCTAACCCTGCTGGGGAGCATACATCCCATATTGATAAACAATAAAGTTGCTGCCTAGATTTCTTTCAGGGTAGAACTGTCATCTTCTCCTGATTATGAAAATAACAGAAGATCACTGTAGAAAGATTCAGACAGTATGGGAATGAGTAAGACAGCGTGCACATCTGCTGCAATCCCATGTACATTATGTTAACATATTTCCTTCAATTTTAGGATTCATGTTCTTAAATTTTCACATTTCTGAACTCTGTAGGTAACTTAAAATTGACACCTACAGTTACAACAGTGTTTGTCTTACTAATATATCATACTACACAGCTGTTGCAAAGGATGAGGCCGCTCTGTAGGTAGCAACATGAATGAAGTGCCAGTCATATTAACTGAAAAAAGAACAGGGCCGAACAGTGTGTGTGCTACACTATCATTTATATATTTATTTTTTTTTAAGGATGGATATTGATATGCTGGTATATGCATATTTATTTCTAGGAGGAATCACAAAGAATGGGTAAAAACTGTCTGTAAGGGTGGGGAGTGGAGTAGAGGGGTAGGAATGGACCATTGTTTTTTTGTTTTTGCGGTACGCGGGCCTCTCACTGTTGTGGCCTCTCCCGTTGCAGAGCACAGGCTCTGGACGCGCAGGCTCAGCGGCCGTGGCTCACGGGCCCAGCCACTCCGCGGCATGTGGGATCTTCCCAGACCAGGGCACAAACCTGTGTCCCCTGCATCGGCAGGTGGACTCCCAACCACTGCGCCACCAGGGAAGCCCAGGAATGGACCTTTTTCATTGTATACCCTTTTCATCTTTTGAATGTTTATATTTTACTTATTTAAAAGTAACTGATTGGGACTTCCCTGGTGGTCCAGTGGGTAAGACTCCGTGCTCCCAATGCAGGGGGCCTCGTTTCAATCCCTGGTCCAGGGAACTAGATCCCACATGCTGCTGCAACTAAAAGATCCTGCAGGCTTAACTAAGACCCAGTGCAGCCAAAATAAATAAATAAATATTAAAAAAAAAAAAAGTAACTGATGCATTAAAAAGCAAAAAGTACTACATATTGTTATGGATACATGCATATGAAGTCAATATATAAAATCCACATGTAGGAAGGATTACACATCAAATTCATTAGTGTTTGTGTCTGGAGTGGGGGGGAAGAGAAGAATGGCCTGATTAGAGGAGACATCCTACGTAGCTATGAAGTTTTAATTCTCAGAAAATGATCTTAAGCAAATACGACAAAATATTAATATTTGTTAATGATGGTGGTATGTACGTGGGTGTGATACTATTCACTAGTACTTTAAATTTTGTTCAAAGGATCAAGATTAAAAAACAAAAATCTCTCATGGATACTACTACACAGCCATCAGAACTGCCAAAATTAAAAAGACAATACCAAAGGTTGGAGAGGATGCAGAGCAACTGGAACTCAGATACCATGTTGAAAGGACTGTAAAATCATATAACCACTTTGGAAAATGATCTGGCAGCTTCTTATAAAACTAAATAAACATGCACCCCATTAGCCAGCAATCTACTCACAGGTATTAATCCAGGAGAAATGAATACATATCCACAGGAAGACTTGTACTAGAATATTTATAGAAGCTGCTTTATTCACAAAAGCCAGAAAGTAGAAATAGCCCAGCTGTTCATCAGTAAAGGAGTAGATAAGCAAACTGGTATATCCACACAATGAAATACTGTTCAGCAATAAAAAAGGAACAAACCACTGAAACTGGCAACAACGTGATGGCTCCTTAAAACATGATGCTGGGTGAGAGAAACTTACACAAAAGAATTTGGACTCTGTAAGTCTATTTATGTGAAGACCTAGAACAGGCAAAACAAATCTATGGTGGGAAAAAAAAAATCAGAACAATGGTTGTCAGAGAAGGGAGGTTATGAGAAGGGCTGGGAGGCTGACTGAGGAAGGGGCATGAGATAACTTTCTAGGGTGATAGTGATGTGCCACATCTTGACAGGGGTTTGGATTACACATTACGCATTTGTCAAAACTCAGCAAAATGTTTAAGATATGTGCATTTTATTGTAAATGAATTTTGTCGCAAAAGGAAAAATAATATATAACCAAATATTAATCCCTGGCTAATGATATGCATGCTGCAGTATTTATGGGGAAGTATACTTATAACTGCAATTCATTTTGAAATGCATAAAAAAGACGGATTGATGGACAGATGGGTCAATGTGTGATAAAACAAGTGTAGTTAAATGTTAATGGCAGAATCTAGGTGGCAGGTATAGAGGCGTTCACTGTAAAATTCTTTTAAATTTTCTGTATGTTCAAACATTTTCATAATAAAATGTTGAAAAATACCTGGTTAAAATAGCTAGCTAGTATTCAAAATACATATATCTTATTTAGCATGGATCTCTTTGTCATTATATATTGGTCCACTTTATTAAGTATAGAGATTTTAAAGAGAAGTTTATGAGCATTACATTAAATTTCTGGGACCATCATAGAAGACACCATGTCTAAAATAAGTAAATACTGAATGTACTTCTTGATTTACAACTATGAGACCACACTGCATGTAAGACTGGATTTTAGGAATAGCCCAGTCTGTCTTCTATGCCCAGCTCTAACCCAGTTCACTATACTCTCAAAAAGAAGAGATGGCAGCATTCTGCAACACTCATAAAACGAGTAAGTGGACATCTCAAAGGCCACTGCCCATGTGGACACTGTCTCTCTACTCTTTCTTCCCTCCCTGAGGGGACACAAAGCAGGCCCCCGCCCCACCCCAGGCCACTTTACCCCCCATCCCGGCTGGCGTGACTGGCCCAAGAAAGGGTACAAATCTATTCTTAAGAGATGCTCTACCTCTTGCTCAGGTGCTTCTAGGTGTGCGTTAGATCAGCGACCTCAAAGGATCACTAAAGCCAAGCTGAGGTTTAAATTGGGAAGAGAATCTGAGGCTTCGGCCTTTTAGTGAGCGAAAGGAATCAAGAATTCAGTTCAGCCTAGCTTACTGGACCACTGTAAGGAAATTCCAGCCAGAAGTAAGGCTTTTCTTCACCTCCCATCTGACCAGCTCTGCTATAGTACCTTGTGTCTGTCTCCGTGTGCATGTGGGTATCCACCACTCAGGGGCATCAAAAGGAGAAATGGCAGCTGCATAGAGTAGATGCCCTGATCATAATATCCACTAACAGCATCCTAATATCAGAAATCTTAAATGTATACCACTTCTTGTCTTTTTTCCCCATTAACTATAAATTGGGCACATCTTCCCCAGTTGAAAGATACAGATTTATCTACCTCATGCTTTCTAATCATGCTGACTTTAAATAGGAGTTTATGAGCATCTTGGCCCAGTGATTATTAAAGCAGATGTAGTAGTAAGACCAAGGACCTTAGGCTCTATTATCTTCCTTTACCTGAGTACCTAGATACTGGGGCCCTGAACTAGGGCATAAGGGCCTCACAAGAGGTATGGGTGTTTGTCACTGTGTGATAGTCCATATTTCCCATATATGTGCATTGTTACACTAAGCCAAAAAGTGACCTAGCCCATCAGTGTTTGGAATACAGGATGCCAAAAAACATAGTTTGCCAGATTTTTGTTTTCTTAATGAAGTGAATGACTACATGTTTTTCACATTATATATACTCCAGCTTTCTGTTTACAATACAGAATAATGCATAGGGAAATAATGATGAAAGAAAAATTCTGGAATTGATAAATTACTGAATTTTTTTTTTATCACTTACCTCGTTTGAGGGAATCGTGGCAAAGGGTTTGATGATGGCAGCTAATGGAATCTGAGCTTGCTTGGCCATATCTGACGTGCATGGGAAACAGTATGTTGTGCAACGGATGTATCGAGGACTTGCATTACCTGAAATATTCAAGGATGCATACTTAAAATCGGCTTAGAAAAAAAATCTGCCCTATAATATTTAAATATTTATAAAGGTACCTCTAGGACTTCCCTGGTGGCACAGTGGTTAAGAATGTCAATGCAGGGGACACAGGTTCAAGCCCTGGTCTGGGAAGATCCCACATGCTGCGGAGTGACTACACCTGTGTGCCACAACTACTGAACCTGAGCTCTACAGCCTGCGAACCACAACTACTGAGCCTGCGAGCCACAACTACTGAGCTCGTGTGCCACAACTACTGAAGCCTGTGCTCCATGACAAGAGAAGCCACCACAATGAAAAATGCACACCGCAATGAAGAGTAGCCCCCGCTCGCCGCAACTAGAGAAAGCCCGTGTGCAGCAATGAAGACCCAACGCAGCCAAAAATAAATAAATAAATAAAATTTATTAAAAAAATAAAGTACTTCTAGACAATGCATTGTCTTCTTTGTAAAACTTCTTCATGATTTCTACAAAAAAGGTAGTATTGTCTAACTTTACAATCCATAGTCTAAGCACACTGTAGTTTCTTGTAAAATAAAACACTCTGCATTCTACTGCAAAAATATAAGAGATTTTAAACTTATTATTATTTTTCAGAAGCCGGGTATTAATATAGACGCTCAGAGACTTGAGAGGTGTTTAGATTCAATGGGAGAAATAAAGCAAAGGTACAAAACATAAGAATAAAATTTCTTCTTCATCCTCTTCTATCAATACATCTGCTATGGGAAAGGTAAGTATTTGTATGCCATTTCACATCAGCAAGTTATACTTTGTCAAATATGATTCCATTTGACTATGTTTTTTTTTTCTAAACTTGAAATTCAATTTAGAAATGAAAATTCTAAATAATAGAAATATGGGCTTCCCTGGTGGCGCAGTGGTTGAGAGTCCGCCTGCTGATGCAGGGGACACGGGTTCGTGCCCCGGTCCGGGAAGATCCCATGTGCCGCAGAGTGGCTGGGCCCGTGAGCCATGGCCGCTGAGCCTGCGCGTCCGGAGCCTGTGCTCCAAAACAGGAGAGGCCACAACAGTGAGAGGCCCGTGTACCGCAAAAAATAAATAAATAAATAAAATAAATAATAGAAATATTATATTTTAAACACCCTAATCTATTTACAAAACACATTAGGTTTCCTGACCAAATATTTTTTTCAAGACATACATGAGAATTAAAACTCTATCCATGACATGAAGAATATTTTTAAACCACCAGAATAACTTATCTAAAATAAATTTTGAGTTAAATTATAATATATTTTGGCAAAAGAACATCAGATATTTACTGAGTGTCTACTAAGTTTTAGACTAGGTGCTTCCTTGCAGAGCTTATGTTCTTGCAGAGGACACAGACAGTAAGTATTAAACTCAATAAATGAGTAAATTATATAGGCCCTTAGAAGATGATAAATGCTATGAAGAAAGCATTTCTGGTTAAGGGGTGTCACAGTGGGAAGCAGGCCGCAATGTTAAATAGTTAGAGTTGGTCTTCATCACAAGGCAACATTTGAGCAAAGACTCCAAGGTGGCAAGGGATTTACCTGGCAGGTATCTGGGGCAAGGGCGTGCCTGGCCTGGTAGAGGAATGTCAGGAGCCTGACAGTGGGGTAAGTGGGGCACAGCAGCCGTTGAGGAGTCAGAGAAGTCACAGAAGCCAGATTAGCTAGATGCTTGATACCATTTTTCAACCCTCTGGCTTGTACTCTGAATGAAATGGGGAGACACTGCCAAGCTTTGAGCAGAAAAGTGTTGTGATCGGACTTAGGTTGACTCTACCTGTGGTTTTCAGGATGGACTGTAATAGGGAGGAGAACCAGGAAGACCAGTTTGGAGGCTGTGCAGTAACAAGGTGAGAAACAGGGTGGCGGCGGGAACCAGCCTGATAGCAGCAGATTCTGGACATATTTTGAAGGTACAGTGGCTTACTTGTTGATGGGCATGATGTATGAGGTGTGAAGATGGGGGCTATGACAGAAGGACAGGGTTAGGGATGACTCCAAAGTTTTTGGCCTGAGGAATCAGAAGCACGAAGTTGCCACCAACAGAAAAGAGAAAGGCTGCAGGAAGGGGACGGGTTTTTTTTTTTTTTTTTTTTAAACAGATGTGTGGGTGGAGATCAGGAATCTGGGTTTGGACATGTCCATTTGGGAAATCTATTAAGCAATCAAACAGTGATGCTGAGTAAACAATTAGATACATGAGTCTTGGTGTTGGGCTGAAAGCTGAGCTGGAGATACACATTTGGGAGTTCTTAGCATATAGATGGTATTTGAAACCACAAAACTAGATTAAAACCACCCAGGGAATCACGGTGGCCAGAGAAGAGAAGACGACCGAGGACTGAGCCCTTGGTCCTCTTAACATAAAGAAGCCAGAGGAAAAGGAGAAATCAGCTAAAGGGCTGAGAAGGGAAAAAACAAGGGAGTCTGGGTGTGCTGGAGGTGAAGTGAAGAAAGTACATCAAGGAAACGGCAGAAGCATCTGTGCCAGGCGGGGCCTCCAGATCAACATGACCGCTGGATTTATCAACGTGGAGGGTGGTGGAGACCCGGAAGACAGAATTGGTGGAATGGGGGAGTGAGGAGTGGGGGTGCGGTAGGGGGGCTGCCTAGAGTGAGTTTAAGAGAGAAAGGCAGGCAAGGAATTGGCAATAGTCCTTTCAAGTTTTATCGTGGAGGGGAGCAAAGAAAAGAGGGGTAGCTGGTAAAAGAAGTGGATCAAGAGAACATTTTTATTTTTTTAAGATAGGAGAAGATTTTTTAAAAGACGGGAATACTTGTGTAAAAGCGGAAATATTGATGACATAAGAATAAAGAAGGGAAACTTATGATAGCAATACACTTGAGTAGTGCACAGCAGGAGAGGCTGGCTTACAACCAGAGCACATTTATGGCCAAATCAGGAAGGCAGAGCCTGAGGACACATTACAACAGGGGGTTGATGTGATGGTGAGAACTCTCTTCTGATTGTGCACTTTTCTCAGAAAGGAGGAAGTAAGAGCAGCTGAAAGAAAGGATGGGAGGTTACCGGTTTCAGAAGGGATTGTGAAACAGTTACTAAGGAGAGTGGAAAAGTGAAAGGACTTGGGAAGGACAATGTGCTGGGAAGTTCATGGTCCTGAGTTTAAACAGACCGTGCAGTGTGGCTGTGAGCCTTTCTCTGGCCATGTTTCACTGCACAGGTGGGTCCAGAAAGAGGGGAAGGCTGGACCTAAGAAAGCTGAGTTTCTTTTCATCTTCAATCTATTATTGCCACATTTACATTTTGGGGGGGACCAGCTAGAAATATGGATCTTTACATAAAATATTCTGATTTTTATATAATGGCAACTAATTCAAATAGAAACAAATTATTCTGTATGATTAATTAACATGACTGTAGGCTGAATCCAGTTCGGGGGCTCTGCTGCCGAGGGTCTGAGAAAAGGGAGAAATGTGGTACTAACAAAAAGGATAATAATAATAACGATAATTGCCAGTGGGTTAGGCATTATTCTAAGACTGTTATATGTAAATTCACTTTCATCTCACAGTCGCCTATGAGGTTGATACCCTATGACCCGATTTTACAGAGGAGAAAACTGAGACACTGTGAGGTTAAGGGGCTTAACTTAATCAAAGGGTTAGTAAATGGCAAAAGTGGTATTAGAACCTATCACAATTCTCTACAACATCCCAGATAAGTTGGGTCCAGGTCTTGAATCCTGGATGAGGAGTTAAGACCAATCCTGTTTGCCCAGGGGCAATGATGGGACATTTTTTAGCAATATGATCAAATAAATACCTGAAGAAAATTAATCTATTCAGAATGTACTAGATAGCTTCTGGGAGCAGGAAAAAAGATCAGAGACAGGTAGATGGGTCCATTGCTGTAAGAATCCAGGTGAATACTAACACAGGGTAAAACAAGAGTTTTGGCAACCGGAATAGAAGAAGAAATATTGGGCTGGCCAAAAAGTTCGTTCAGGTTTTTCTATAAGATGTTACAGAAAAACCCGAAGGAACTTTTTGGCCAATCCAATATTAGGTAGTAAATGTAAATATGCTTGAACTCTTATTATTGTATATTTCATATAACTTAGATAAAATCTTCCTCATTATCATCATCACACAAAGTTACACATAGTGGGAAATAAGAATTTTTGAATACTTTATATTTTTTCATTGTACTCAATTTTCACTACTCAACATTTCCAATAATATATTGAAATTATTTGTTATCTTTAAAACACTTATCTTTTACAGTGAAATATGCATATGAATGAGCTCGTGAAGGTGACCAAACAAACTTGTTACAAGAAGACAATGCACACAAAGAATAAAATTTTTAAAAAGCAATGAAGAATTTGTTTTTTAAGCCAGTATACAGAAGTGGGGCGTGAAAGGTAAGGTAATAGTAGATAATTTAGCAACCTTGGTAATTAAGAGCCAAAATTCCTAATATGCTTAATAAAGAAACTTATGGAATAATCTGACTAAAAACATTCAATAAGTTATTCCTTCAACAAATATTTATGAAGCCAATCCCCATGCTAGAAGCTTAGAGATAGGACAGAATGAAGCTTCTGGCTTCAAGGTCTGGTAGAAGAGAATAATAATAAAACAGATAATTACAACATGGCTGGTAAGTATCACAGAAGAGCAAATCAATTATGAAGTGGCCCAAGGGAGGCAATGAGTCTGCCACGTGGATCAGAGTTGACTACACAAAGGATGCAGTGCTTGAACAGGGTCTTGTAGGATGGGCAGAAGCACAGAAACAAAGGACAAGTTGAGTCTTAAATTAGATCCTGCAGCCAAAGGCAAAGGAGTAATATTCTTGAAGTAGGTGTTTCTCTTCACTGGCTTTGCCACTAATCAGCTGTGTGGCCCTGGGCGAATCACTTAACCTCTCTGGGCCTTAGTGCCCTCACGTCTGTAAAGTGAGAGAGCACACTAAACGAAGTCCAAGGCTCCTTCTGTTTCTATACTTTATTTATATCTGTGAATTTCTGTGTGTGTCTGAGATCCTTGGGCTACATCCTAAAAAGTCTACTAATGCCCAGAAATAAACCCACATACCTAGGGTCAATTAATCTACGACAAAGGAGGCCAGAATATACAATGGAGAAAAGACAGTCTCTTCAATAAGTGGTGCTGGGAAAACTGAACAGCTACATGTAAAAGAATGAAATTGGAACATTCTCTAACACCATACACACAAAAAAACCTCAAAATGGGTTAAAGACCTAAATGTAAGACCGAATACTATAAATCTCCTAGAGGGAAACATAGGCAGAACACTCTTTGACAAATTGCAGCAATATCTTTTTCAATCCGTCTCCTAGAGTAATGTAAATAAAAACAAAAATAAACAAATGGGAGCTAATTAAACTTAAAAGCTTTTGCACAGCAAAGGAAACCATCAACAAGATGAAAAGACAACCTACAGAATGGGAGAAAATATATTTGCAAATGATGTTACCAACAAGGGATTAATCTCCAAAATATACAAACAGCTCATGCAGTTCAATATCAAAAACAAACAAACAAACGATCCGATCAAAAAAACGGGCAGAAGATCTCAATGGAGATTTCTCCAAAGACCTACAGATAGCCAAAAGGTACATGAAAAGATGCTTAACATCCCTAGTTATTAGAGAAATGCAAGTCAAAACTACAGTGAGGTATCATCTCACACCAGTCAGAATGGCCATCATCAAAAAGTCTACAAATAATAAATGCTGGAGAGGGTGTGGAGAGAAGGGAAACCCTCCTGTGTCGGTGGGAATGTAAATTGGCGCAGCCACTATGGAGAACAGTATGGAGGTTCCTCAAAAAACTAAAAATAGAGCTACCATATGATCCTGCAATTCCACTCCAGGGGATATATCTGGAGAAAACCATAATTTGAAAAGATACGTGCACCCCAGTGTTCACTGCAGCACTATTTACAATAGCCAAGACATGGAAGCAACCTAAATGTCCATCAACAGATGAATGGGTAAAGATGTGGTATAGTTATACAATGGAATATTACTCAGAATGAAATAATGCCATTTGCAGCAACATGGATGTACCTAGAGATTATCATACTAAGTGAAGTAAGCCAAAGACAAATATCATGTGATATATGATATCGCTTACATGTGGAATCTAAAAAAAAAAAAAAAGACAGGAATGAACTTATTTCCAAAACAGAAAGAGACTCACACAGACATAGAAAAGAAACTTACGGTTACCAAAGGGGAAAGGAGGGTGGGGGAGGGATAAATTAGGAGGTTGGGATTAACATATACACACTACTGTGTATAAAATAGATAATCAGCAACGACCTACTGCATAGCACAGGGAACTCTGCTCAATATTTTGTAATAACCTATAAAGAAAAAGAATCTGAAAAAGAATCTATATAAAACTGAATCATTCTGCTGTACATTTGAAACTAACATGATATTGTAAATCAACTATACTTCAATTAAAAAAAATTTTTTTAAAGCCTACTAATAAGTATTAACAAATAACCCAGGCTAAAGGAAGGGTTTTTACAGCAAATGGGATGTGACTGGGCCAACTTCGGGGCTCCCTCCATAGCAGGCAAGTCTTTCTTTTTGCCAAAGGCTGGGCTGCAGGCTATAGAGAGAAGATAATGATGTGGACCCTGCCATCCTAGTCTTTCCTTCTCTTTCTGCTTCTTCCTCATACTCTTTCCCTACATGTACCATATGACCCAGCAGTTCCACTCCTAGGTATACACCCAAGAGAACTGAAAGCAGGAACTCAAAGAGATACCTGTACACCAATGTTCATAGCTATGGCTATTCACTGTAGTCAAAAGATGGAAACAACCCAAATGTCCTTCAAAAGATAAATGGATAAACAAAATGCAGCATATACATAGAAGTGAATATCGTTCAGCCCTAAAAAGGAATGAAATTCTGATACATGCTACAACATGGATGAACTTTGAAAATATTATGCTAAGTGAAATAAGCCAGACACAGAAGGACAAATATTGTATGAATCCACTTATGTGAGGCACCTAGACCAGGCCAATTCATAGAGACAGAAAGTAGAATATGAGACACCAGGGGCTGGTGGAGTGGAGGAGTGGGCAGTGATTGTTTATTGAGTACTGAGTGTCAGTGCAGGTTGGTGAAAACCTTCTGGAAATGGATCATCATGATGGTGCACAACGCTGTGAATGTAACTAATGTCACTGAATTGTACACTTAAAAATTATTAACATGGCAAATTTTATTTTAGGTGTATTTAACCACAATAATAAAATCACCTCTACATTCAAAAATAAAACAGAAAACAAAAAACTCTGCACATGGTGCTCCTTAACACGTACACCCTCTCCCACTGCCAAACCTTAGCACATCCACTCTGCGGCCGGGCAACCTTTTCCTCTCCCGACGTCTCTACTTTCGTTCTGGTTTACACCTGCTCACTTGAGACTCAGCTTAGTTGTCCCCACTCTAGCAGGACAGGCTGGGTTAGTTACCTGACATATAAGTTCCCACAGCAATATTCCTTTTATCCTGCTATTATAACAGTTTAATTAATACTAAGTTATCTCTTTTTCCCTGCCAGATTGTACACCCATTTAAGGACAGAACCGTGACTTTTATTTCTGAATAGAGGCAGTACGTGAGTGGTTAAGAGCATGGGCTCTAGCATCAGAATGCTGGGGTTCAAATTCTAGCTTTGCTTCCCATTAGCTGCGTATCAAGTTACCTAAGCATTCTGCACCTCCGTTTCACATTCTGTAAAATGAGAATGATATTAATGCTTATCTCATTAAGTTACAGGGGGGATTAAGCCACATAAAGTGTTTAGAAGACCATCTTAATGCATAGCAAGCACTTAACCAATATTAACCACGTTGGTAATAGGTACTGAATAAATACTTGCTGAATAAGTGAATGAATGAATGAACAAGTACGATCCTGCTCCTAAGTAACTCATAGGCTCGTGGGAAAGACAGACCCAAAGCACAGTAAAATTTAATGGAACAAGAGCTATGAAAGAAGTGAATACAAAGCACTGTGGGGGAAGAAACTGTAGGAGATTTCGAAGAAAAAATTAAATTGAGTTTAGAAGAACTAAGAATTTCCCAACTAGAAAGGTGAGACTTATATATACCAAATACAGTTATTCAATAGATATTTGTTGGGCAACCATTATATTCTAGATACCAGGTGAATTTCTAGGGGTACAACAGTGAACAAAAAACAGTCCCCGGTCCGTCGCAGAGAAAGCAGTACAAAGTGAGAATCAGAGACAGGAGGGGAAGGGGATGAGTTTGGTATGGCTCAGGCAGATGCGGAGGAAGAAACAGATGAGAGATGAGGCTGGTAAGGAATATTCTTTAGGTCTGCAAAGTGCCTCAAACTAAAATATTAAATAAATAAATAAATATTAAAAACACGAACATAACACTTACTATTAGGTTGAAATGAAATTGCCATTCTTGTAGGTCAACAATAATAGAAAAAAATCAGTAATTTCATATACCTCAACCTATTATATACCAGGTCCTAAGTGCTTAACAAATGTGAATTCATTTAAGTTTGGATGGATCCTGTAAGTAGTCAGGAACAAATTATTTTTAGAATAGAAAATGAAGTAATCTGAAGTGTGTTTTAATATTAATACCTATAACAGTAACATCATCTGTGACTTACATCAACCCCTTCTACATGTCGAGCCCCCATATACATATAAACATACATACGTGTGCACACACGCACACACGAGTCATCTCTAACCCGTACATTGCCCCTGCAGGGCAGGTCTTAGTCCTAACATCTTACAGAGGGCGACGCTGAGGTTCAGAGAGGTGGGATAAGCAGAGCTCAGGACACTAAGGAAGAGAGCCTGGATTTGCGTGCAGGCGTGTGAGGCTCCCAATCGGAGCGCTTTCTGCCTCACTGTGCTGCCTGCCCTATAAGGACAGTGCCGAAGGCAGCACAGAGGATGGACTGAAGGGAGGGGAGCCCCGTCTGGAAACTGGTGGCTTGACAACTTTGAGATGAGACAACACGATTGCCTGTATACCAATGTTATGTTTCCAGGATTGAGTATATGACCAATTAAAAGGGTTTATTCAGAATCTGAGATGCCACATCTCATCAGGCTATATTTTAACTTGCCATAAATAACAGAATAATATATTCCCAGAAAGATCAAACCTGCACGAGGCTTGACAGATATATGAAACTGATAGCAGACACGGGACAGAGTCAGTAGAGACAGAGCTCAGCCTCTCCTCATCCCAGTTTAAAAGTAGGAAACCAGAACCCCAAATGTTAAGGGACCTGCTGAAAAAAATGTCATTGGGACTAGAACCAGGTCTGCTGACTCAAGTACTCAATCCCCTACTGCTCTGCTCATGTCATAGTGCCAGGTTTCCACTGTAGTAAATAAATTAAACCACAGTAGGGCATGAACAATTTTAAACACATAAATTAAAATTTAAAATTTTCTTAAATTGATACATTGCACTGTACCTCACCAGAAGCTCTCTAGATTTTTACAAGCAGAGAATACAGTAGAACTCAGACGACAGTACCTTCTCTTTACTTGATTAATGGCAAATTAGTTCCTGTTAACCAGCTATAAAGGGGTTGCCCATCAGTGACAGCATTATTGAAGGGTATCAATGTATTTGCTTAAAAATTGTGAGAAATACTAAGACCTTAGTCAAAACCGTAACTGAAAAGAGATACCTTGGTCTTGTATCGTACAATCTGTAGTGACCAGGGGAGGGATCTGGCCTCTGGTGTTGGTGGTATAAACCTGTCCCCCTCTGGTGGCTCTGTCATTCTCGATCACCTGGATCTGATAAATAAGAGATCAAGAGCACGTTAAAGTAAGTTAAAACTTCCCAACCTTCCCCTCACACTATTCACACACGCACACACAAAGGCATTTTCTAAATCCTTTCAGCTCATTTCAGATCAAACTCTCGTTGAGAACCCACCATGTCTTCAGTCCCACTTTTGCTTACTTTCACAACTTTATGCCAGTAGCTTCCAAATTCTATTCTGTAATGCTCTTGAGCTCTGACCTGATCTTTTTTATTTTTATTCAATTTGTTTCTTGGGCCCATAGATAAGAGTTTTTTGGGAAAAGATTCTCATAGGATAAGAAACTGAAAATACCTTTTTTTTAAAAGAAAATACTTTTTTTTTTTGCGGTACGCGGGCCTCTCACTGCTGTGGCCTCTCCCGTTGCGGAGCACAGGCTCTGGACGCGCAGGCCCAGCGGCCACGGCTCACGGGCCCAGCCGCTCCGCAGCATGTGGGATCTTCCCGGACTGGGGCACGAACTCGTGTCCCCTGCATCGGCAGGCGGACTCTCAACCACTGCGCCACCAGGGAAGCCCAAAGAAAATATTTTTTGAAGTTAAAGAAAACTCTAAAAGGCTAAAAATAAATTCAGAAGAAATGATTTAAAATATATAAGCTGAAGAAGACTTTTCTCCTCAAATCCCTCTTGATGTTCAATTTGCCTTTCAAGTTTCCTCCACCACACCCCTGCTCCTTGAGACAAAAGAAACAAACAATATCGTGTTCCCATATGATTTTTGCCTATCATATAGAAATGAGAACAAAAGTCCCCTTTTTTTTTTTTGTTTTGGCTGTGCCGCACGGCACATGGGATCTTAGTTCCCCAACCAGGGATTGAACCCGCGCCCCCTGCATTGGAAGCTCAGAGTCTTAACCACTGGACCTCGAGGGAAGTCCCCTTAAGTTTTGTCCTTTAATTTGGAAACATCTTATATTTCTCTACTGAAACATTTATTGATGAAGACTATAGAGACAAAACATTGCCTTTCTGTTGTAACTGTCTAGGGATTAAAATAATGAGCAAAATCTAGGTGCATGGAGTTAAGAAGGAATTCTAATAATAAAGGGATCTTTCTCTTCCTCTTTATCTTCTCCCTGTCCTCACTTCTTTCTTTATAGGATAAAAGTGACAAGAGATAAGGGGGTTAAAAAAAAAAAAAAAAAGGAGGCAGTAAAAAGAGGGAAAAAAGGGGAGAAATGAGATGAGTGCCCAGACTGCAACACGTAGCCTTGGAGGATACGAAGTTTTTGTGGTCCTAAAGAAACTATTAATGTGAGGGGAGATCAAGATGGCAGAGTAGAAGGATGTGGAGCTCACCTCCTCCCACAAACACATCAAAAACACATCTACATGTGGAAGAATTCTCAGAGAACACCAGCTGAAAGCTGGCACAAGATCCAAGCTGCAAGAAGGATCCCCATGTAACCAGGTAGTACACAAGGGAATAAACAAAAAGGAAGGAGGAATCGGGATGAGACCTGTGCCCCTGGGAGGGAGCTGTGAAGGAGGAAAGGTTCTCTCACCCTGGGAACCTCCTTCCCCTGCTGGGAGGTCTGCCGGGACAGAGAGGGAGTTGGAGAGGCCTGGACTTTGCTCGGGAGGAGTGTGTAGGTTCTGGCTTGCTGGTAGGCAGCACAGAGAGGGACCAGCTCTGAGGGCTGCCATGCTGTCCCACTTCCTAGCCCGAGACATGTGCCTCCTGGTGTGCACAGTGGCTGGGTCTTGAAACATAAGCTCAGTGGACAGACCCAGGGAGGGGACTCAGTTTGGCTGCACAGAGGCAGCCCAGGGGGCCTGGAGTGTGGTCGGGGACGCCACTGTTGGTGTGCGCAAGACGGAGCACAGGTCCAACACACAAGCCCCATCAGCAGCATGCTCCTGGCAGGTCATGCCTCTGGTGGCAGTGGGCTTTGGCAGCAGGTACACGCCGGAGGTGGGGCTGACATCCCAGTCAATTATCAGTGCTCCCACAGTGGGGGAAGGTCCAGGGGGCACACCAGCAGTGGTGGACTTTGTGGGCAAGCACACCAAGTGGTGGGTGGCGTCACAGAATCCTCACAGAATTGCATGCCTGCAGCGGAAAGCCCCTGGGGAGGAATATACGGCGCCTCCTTTCCCAGCGGGAGCACTCCAGTCCCACCGATCTCACATCTCAGCTTAGAACTAGATCTAGGGGCTTCTACTACAACAACTGGGGAGCTGACCCTGCCCATCACAGGGCTGTGACAACCACACAGCAAAGAGGAGGCCCCACCCAACATCCAGTGCAGGCTCTGGTCACAACACCGAACACACCCCATATCAAGGGGACAACAGCCAGAACACTCTGAGGAAAGACGTGGCAGACATCCATACTAAAAACAGCCCTTACATCAAAAATACTGGACTCACACAGTCTACACAAGGACGCTCGCACATAAAAAAAGCCCTTCAAGACCACAGTAGATAACTGTTTCTCCTAAATTCACAGAGTCAGAGAAATTTAAGTAAAATGAAAAAGCAGAGGAACCACTCCCAATTAAAAGAACTGGAGAAACCCTCTGAAAGAATAAACAATGAAAAAGACAACTCCAGTCTACCACACCCCAAGTTCAAAAATGAGGTAATAAAAATGCTGAAGGAATTAAGAAAATTTATCTATAGAAATGCAGGTCACTGTAACAAGGAACTAGAAACTATAAAGAGGAACCAGTCAAAATTAGACAACTCAACTGCCAAGATAAATACCAAGCTAAAGGAAATGAATAGCAGACCAAATAATGCAGAAGAACAAATAAGTGATCTGGAAGATAAATAATAGAAATCACCCACTCAGAACAGCAGACAGGAAGACAAATGTAAAAAAAAAGAAAAAAAAGAAAAAAAATTAAAGGAACATACAAGATCTACTGGATAATACAAAGCATGCCAACACATATACAATAGGGGTTCCGGAAGGAGAAGAGAGAGAAAAGAGGATCAAAAACGTATTTGAAGAATTTATGGCTGAAAGCTTCCCAAACCTAAGAAGGAAACAGATATCCAGGTACAGGAAGTACAGAGGGTCCCAAACAAGATGAACTTAAATGGACCCACAATGAGACATAACATAATTAAAATGGCAAAAGTTAAAGATAAAGAGAGGATTCTAAAGGCAGCAAGAGAAAAACAAAGAGTCAGTACAAGGGAACCCCCCATAAGGTTATCAGCTGATTTCTCTGCAGAAATGTTGCAGGCCAGAAGGGAGTAGCATTATACATTCAAAGTCCTGAAAGGGAAAAACCTGCAACCTAGGATGCTCTACACAGGAAGATTATCCTTTAGAATAGAAGGAGAAACTAAGAATTTCTCAGATAAGCAAAAACTAAAAGAAGATAGCAATACTAAACCTAACCTAAAAGAAATATTGTAGGGTCTTCTCTAAGCAGAAAAGAAGCAAGAATCTATAGGAAAGGGAAAAACACAACAGGAGAGGCAAATATATAAAAAGATTGAAGATCACTTAAATAAGCCAGTAAGAAAATTTTTATAAAAGCAGTTATAACTATAATGAACAGCAAATAAAATAAACATGAAGATGTAAAATAGGACATCAAAATCACAAAATGTGGGGGAGGGGCATAAAAAATGTAGATATTTTAGAATGTATTTGAACTTATATGACTATGAGTCTAAAGAAGGTAGAAATAGTTATGGGTTAACATACTTGAAAAACAGGGTAACCACAAATCAAAAACATACAATAGATTCACAAAAAACAAAAAGGAGCTTAAACATAATACAAAAGAAAACCATCAAATCACAAAAGAAAAACAGAAGAAAGGAACAAAGAAGAACTACACAATAAACTGCAAAACAAGGTTTAAAATGGCAATAAATACATGCTTATCAATAATTACTTTAAATGTCAATGGACTAAATGCTCTGATCAAAAGACATAGAGTGGAAGACTGGATTAAAAAAAACCAAGAACCTATAATATGCTGCCTACAGGAGACCCACTTTAGGGTGAAAGACATACATAGATTGAAAGTGAGGAGATGGAAAAAGATATTTCATGCAAATGGAAATGACAAGAAAGCAAGGGTAGCAATACTCATATCAGACAAAATAGACTTTAAAGCAAAGGCCATAAAGAAGGACACTATATAATGATAAAAGGATCAATACAAGAAGAGGATATTACACTGGTTAACATATATGCACCCAATATAGGAGCACCTAAATACATAAAACAAATACTAACAGAGATAAAGGGAGAAACTGAGGGGAATACAATAACAGTAGGAGACTTTAACACTCCACTGACATCAATGGACAGATCTTCCAGAAAGAAAACCAATAAGGTAACAGAGATCCTAAATCACACAATAGAATAGTTGAACTTCATTGATATCTACAGGACACTACATCCAAAAAACCCAGAATGCACATTCTTTTCAAGCATGCATGGAACATTCTCTAGGACAGACCACATACTAGGACAAATTTAAGAAGACAGAAATTATTTCAAGCATTTTTTTCTGACCACAATGGTATGAAACTAGAAATCAATCACAGGAAGAAAAATGAGAAAAAAAATGATTACATGGAAACTAAACAATATGCTACTAAAAAAACCAATGGGTCAACAATAAAATCAAGGGGGGAATCAAAAAATACCTCGAGACAAACAACAATGAAAACACAACCATACAAAATCTATGGGATGCAGCAAAAGCAGTTCTAAGAGGAAAGTTCATAGCAATACAAGCCTTTCTCAAAAAACAAGAAAAATCTCAAACAACTTAAACTACCAATTAAAAGAATCAGAAAAAGAACAAAACCCAAAGTGAGCAGAAGGAAGGAAAGAATAAAGATCAAAGAGGAAATAAATAAACTAGAGATCCAAAAAAGAAGAAAAAAAAAATCAATAAAACCAGAGCTCGCTTTTTGAAAGGACAAACAAAATTGACAAACCTCTAGCCAGGCTCACCAAGAAGAAAAATAAATAAATTTAAAAAATAAACAAAAAATGAAAGAGGAAAAATAACAACCGATACCACAGAAATACGAAAAATCATAAGAAAATACTATGAAGTTATATGTGAACAAATTGGACAACCTAGAAGAAATGGACAAATATCGAGAAACATACCACCTGCCAAAACTGAGTCAAGTAGAAATAGATAATATGAACAGACCAATCACTAGAAGTGAAATAAAATCTGTAACTTTTAAAAAAACTCCCTGCAAACAAAACTCCAGGAATGGATGGCTTCACTGGGGAATTCTACCAAACATACAAAGAACTTACACCTATCCTTCTCAAACTCTTCCAAAAGACTGAAGAGGAAGGAACACTCCCAAAGTCATTCTATGAAGCCATCATCACCCTGATACCAAAACCAGACAGACACTACAAAAAAAGAAAATTACAGGCTAATATCTTTGATGAATATAGATGCGAAAATCCTCAACAAAATATTAGCAAACTGAATCCAGCACATAATAAGGATTATGCACCATGATCAAGTTGGATTCATTCAGGGTCAAAAGGATGGTTCAAAATATGCAAATCAATCAGATAGACCATATCAACAAAAGACAAAAACCACATGGTCATCTCAACTGATGCAGAAAAAGCATTTGATAAATTCAACATCCATTCATGATAAAAACTTTCACCAAAGTGGGTACAGAGGGAACGTATCTCAACATAATAAAAGCCATTTATGACAAACCCATAGCCATTATAATACTCAACAGTGAAAAGCTGAAAGCCTTCCTGCTAAATTCTGAAAGAAGACATGGATGCCCTCTCTCATCACTTCTATTCAAATAGTACTGGAAGCCCTAGCCATAGCAATCAGACAGGAAAAAGAAGTAAAAGGTATCCAAATTAGAAGGACGAGGTAAAATTGTCATTATATGCAGATGACATGATACTCTATATAGAAAACCCTAAACACTCCACACCAACACTATGAGAACTAATAAATGAATTCAGGAAGGTAGCAGGATACAAGATTAATATACAGAAATCTGTTGCATTTCTTTATACTAATAATGAAATATCAGAAAGAGAAAGTAAAATGGAAAGATATCCCATCTCTTGGATTGGAAGAATTAATATTGTTAAAACGGACATACTACCCAAAACAATCTACAGATTTAATGTGATCCTATCAAATTACCTAAGACATTTTTCACAGAACTAGAACAAATAATCCTAAAATTTATATGGAACCACAAACAACCCAGAATTACCAAAGCAATCCTGAGGAAAAAGAACAAAGCTGGAGGCATAACCCTCCCAGACTTCGGCCAACACTACAAAGCTACTGTAATCAAAACAGTATGGTACTGGCACAAAACCAAACACAGCTCAATGGAACAGAGTAGAGAGGCCAGACATAAACCCACACACCCATGGTCAATTAATCTTCAACAAAGCAGGCAAGAATATACAATGGAAAACAGTCAGTCTCTTCAGAAAGTGGTGCTGAGAAAGGTGGATAGCCTCATGTAAATCAGTGAAGTAAGAACACTCCCTCACACCATATACAAAAATAAACTCAAAATGGTTTAAAGACTTAAATATAAGACATGACACCATAAAACTCCTAGAAGAGAACATAGGCAAAACATTCTCCAACATAAATCATAGCAATATTTTCTTAGATCAGTCTCACAAGGCAAAAGAAATAAAATAAAAAATTAACAAATGGGGTCTAATCAAACTTAAAAGCTTTTGCACAACAAAGGAAACCATAAACAAAACAAAAAGACAACCCACTGACTGGGAGAAAATGTTTGCCAACGATGAGACTGACAAGGGATTAATTTCCAAATTATACAAACAGCTCATACAGCTCAATATCAAAGAAAAAAACAACCCAATCAAAAAATGGGCAGAAGACCTAAATCGATATTTCTCCAAAGAAGACATACAGATGGCCAAAAGGCCCATGAAAAGATGCTCAACATCACTAATTATTAGAGAAATGCAAATCAAAACTACAGTGAGGTATCACTGGTCAGAATTACTATCATCAAAAAGTCTACAAATAATAAATGCAGGAGAGGGTGTGGAGAAAAAGGAACACTCCTACACTGTTGGTGGGAATATAATTGGTACAGCCACTATGGAAAACAGTATGGAGTTTCCTCAAAAAACAAAAATAGAGCTACCGCATGATCTAGTGATGCCACTCCTGAGTATATACCTGGAAAAGATGAAAACTAATTCAAAAAGATACATGCACCCCAACGTTCATAGCAGCACTATTTACAATAGCTAAGACTTGGAAGCAATCTAAGTGTCTATCAACAGATGAGTGGATAAAGAAGATGTGGTGCGTGTATACATACATACACACACACACACACACGTATATACACCATGGAATATTACTCAACCATAAAAAGAATGAAATATTGCCATTTGCAGCAATGTGAATGGACTTAGAGATTATCATACTAAGTAAGATAAAGACAAATACATGATATCACTTATATGTGGAATCTAAAAAATAATACAAATGAATTTATTTACAAAACAGGAACAGGGGCTTCCCTGGTGGCGCAGTGGTTGAGAGTCCGCCTGCCGATGCAGGGGACACGGGTTCGTGCCCCGGTCTGGGAAAATCCCACATGCTGCGGAGCGGCTGGGCCCGTGAGCCATGGCCGTTGAGCCTGCGTGTCCGGAGCCTGTGCTCCGCAACGGGAGAGGCCACAGCAGTGAGAGGCCCACGTACCGCAAAAAAAAAAAAAAAACCAGAAACAGACTCACAGACATAGAAAACAAATTTATGGTTACCAAAGGGGAAGGGGCAGGAGATAAACTAGGAGTTTGGGGTTAACATATACACACCACTATACCTAAAATTAATAAACAACAAGGATTTACTGTTGTGTTTATAGCACAGGGAACTATATTCAATACCTTATAATAACCTATAATGGGAAAGAATCTGAAAAAAATGTATGTATGTATAACTGAATCACTTCACTGTACATACACAATATTGTAAATCAACTGTATTTCGATTAAAAAAAAAGAAACTACTACTAATATAAAAACTGTCTTCCCCCAAGCTCTGAAACGTTACCTGCTCCATTTTCCCTTCCCATCTCATCCTAATCCAGGCCCCACCTGGCATTGATATCATTGGTTTTTACAGCATATCAGAGACAGATTTAGCCTGCTTTTAAATCCATGCATTTCTGTCTTTTTAATTTCATAGGATTTGAATTTTTATTAAATTAAGGATATAGAATATGCTCCAAACACAACTACTGTTAAGATACAAACGAGACTAAAAGCTACCATGGGCAGAGACAAGAAGCAAACAGAAAAATCAAAACACTGTAATTATACTCTACATTTCAACCACAAGGTTCATGTGGTTCATTCAAAACTGGAGTAGTTTACATTTACTGTCATCATTTCAACCAATGAAGTGTCAAATACGAAAGCGAGGTAAAAGTCATAATAATGTATATATTGAACATAGATAGCTCTCAGTCTTCAGATAGACTCTACCTCTAAAAAGTTTATTTTAAATTAGCCATTTGCAACTCACAAAGCACTGCCTCCAAAGAAACAATGTCATTGGTAGTAATTACATTTCTAAATTAATTCACATCTTGGCTAGAATACTACAAAGAGAGTGAGAAATATAACAAACAGTTCTAGTAATTTCTAAAAATACAGGGTTTTTTTTGGTGGTTGTTTTTTTTTTTTTTTTTACCTCAAATCCATATTCTCGGAAAACAGCTTAGAGATAAAACACAGAAATTTCAATAGAGATTGTGACTGTGTCTCAGTTCTTAAAGGGTTTCAAATTTGGTGACAGTGACTCCTGATAATGCCAATGCTACTTCAAAATGTATAGATTTCTTTTTCCGCCACTAGAATTACTTTCACACATATCTGCTATGAACAGAGTATTCTAGTTTCACAAAATAGAATCAGGAAAGAGAAAAAAAGAAAGTGATTCTCTTGAGATAAATGAACAAAAAGGATAAGGGAGAGACAAGATAATAAGATGCATGTACACATCTAAGGCAGGCTGCCTAAAGCAGAATTATTTGCACTTGGGCACAGTGAGAGAAAGAGGAGAACAGGAAGATCTCAACTGCTGAATAATCCTCCTGCTGATACAAAGAGTGAGGAAGAGTTTGATGGTGATACCAGTGTCCTCACTTCCAAAATATGGCTAAGACCACCATCCAAAAGAGTTGTAGTGAGCACTTAGCTCAGGGCTGGAAGGCAACAGGAGTTTGGTAAACATGATTTCACATCTTTCTTTCCAGAAGGAAGAATTAATTTAGTTAGCAAAAGCATCCTACTCTGGTATTAAGAATATAAAAACAGGCTCCATCTGGTATTGCTATTTTATTACTTTTAAGATAAAAATAATATTGGACTGACTTATATGTGCATATTTTAAGGGTCTTGAATAAATCACATCGCATACTGCTTATTGCTTTTGTTGTTAACATTCATTCATTGAACAAATATGTGAGCACATACTCTGTACCAGGCCCTGTTCTATGTGTTAGGGGCACAGCAGTGAACAATGCCAAATCCTTGACCTCTTGGAGCTGACATTCTAGTATGGAAGACAGGCGATATATAAATGTGTAAATAAGATACATCCTATGTCAGGTAATAAGTGCTGTGGATATGAAGTGATATGGATGGGGTGCCAGTGAGATGGGGGATGAGCAATGAGGACGTGAAGGAAATGCAGGATTGAGCCATGCCCTGTATGTATGTAGGGGAGGAGAATCTAGGCACAGGAAACTGCAAGTGCAAAGGCCTTGAGGCAGGAGTACGCTTGGCGTGGCTGAGGCATAACAAGGAGGCTGGTGTGACGCAAAGCAAAGTGATGGAGAAGAGTGGTAAGAGACCAGGTCAGAGTGGCGTGCGTGCGTGTGTGTGGGTGTGGGTGCGTGCGTGCGTGTGTGTGTGGCGGGGGTGGGCGGTGTCAGGGGTGGCAAATACGGTAGGGTCTTGCAGGCCTTTGTAAGAACTTTGGTTTCTAACTAGAGGAGTATTGGAGGGTTTGTTATGAGCCGTGACATCATCTGACTTAGAATGTGAAAGGATCACCCTGGCTGCTGTGCAGACTAGAATAGCAGGGAGACCAGTTAGGATGCTCTTATGATAATCCAGGTGGGTACAGATGGTAGAGGCTTGGACCAGGATGAGCACAAAAGGCAGAAGCAATGGAATTAGCTAAAGGACTAAATGTGAGAAAGAGAGAATCAAGGATGACTCCAAGTTTTTTGGCCAGAGGACCTGGAAGAATGGGGTTTTAATCTAGATTTCAAGGAAAAGGTCTTGACTAGGAGTATCTACATTCTCATTTAAAGCCATGAGAATGAGTCATCGAAAGCGGTACTTCTCGGGCCACGTTTTGGGGTTTTTTTGTTATTGTGTTTTGTTTTTTTTTAATTTATTTTTTGGCCGTGCTGTGTGGCTTGTGGGATGATAGTTCCCTGACCAGGGATTGAACCCGGCCCCTCAGCAGTGACAGTGTGGAGTCCTAACTACTGGACCATCAGGGAAATCCCTAAAGTGGTACTTCTCAAACCTTAGGGTGCCTAAGAAACATCTGAAGAGCTTGTTAAAACAGGTTCCAGGGCCCCATTCCTAGAGATTCTGATTCAGGTCTGGGGTGGAGCCTGAGAACATGCATTTCTATTAAGCTCCAAGTCAATGTTTTTTTTGTTTTGCTTTGTTTTTAATTTTTTATTGAAGTATAGTAGATTTACAATGTTGTATTAGTTTCTGGTGTACAGTAAATTGATTCAGTTATACATATATATATATTCTTTTTTATATTCTTTTCCATTATGGTTTATTACAGGATATTGAATATAGGTCCCTGTGCTATACAGTAGGACCTTGTTGTTTATCTATTTTATATATATTAGTTTGTATCTGCTAATCCCAAACTCCTAATTTATCTCCCCCATCCCGTTTCCTCTTTGGTAACCATAAACTTGTTTTCTATGTCTGTGAGTCTATTTCTGTTTCATAAATAAGTTCATTTGTATCATATTTTAGATTCCACATATAAGTAATATCATATGGTATTTGTCTTTGTCTGACTTACTTCACTTAGTATGATAATCTCTAGGTCCATCCATATTGCTGCAAATGGCATTATTTTATGCTTTCTATGGCTGAGTAGTATTCCATTGTATATATGTACCACATCTTCCTTATCTAGTCATCTGCTGATGGACATTTTGGTTGCTCCAGCCAATATTCATGTGCCGTCCTAGGAGCACACTTCGAGTAGAGCTGACTAGAGAGTAAATGTCGATGGAGAAGGGGACGGGTCCAAAGACTCTGGGACACTTTTAACACGAGGAGGTTGCAAAGACAAGGTGAAACAAACAAAGGAGACAGGAAAGAGCCACCAGTGAAATAAGCAGAGATGTAAAGGAGTGGGTGGTGTTGCCATTACTCTTAAGATAAAATAATATTGGACTGATTTGTATGTGTGTATTTTAAGGGTCTTGGATGAATGATACAATATACTGCTCATTGCTTTTGTTGTTAACGTTCATTCGTTCAACAAATATGAGTGCATACTATGTACTGGGCACTGTTCTATGTGCTGGGGACACGGTAACCCCACTGAAAAGGTGTTTCAAGGAGGATGGAATGAACAGATGTGTCAAATCTGTTGCTGACAGGTCAAGACAGAGGAGATCTGAGAATTGGCCACAAGATTTGGAAATGGGAGGTCACTGGAGACCTGAAGAAGCATAGTATTAGTAGGGTTGTAGTGATAAGATCTAAACTGGAACAGGTTCAGGAGGGAATAGGAGATGAACCAAGACAGTGGGTAAAGGCAACCCTTCTAGAGATTTCTTGCTGTAAAAGAGAGCCACAAAATAGGGAGGAAACTGGATAGATATGGGGAAGGGACAAAGGAGGCTTCTTTCATTAACAATAAGAGGTATTTCGGGAGGTTTATATTCTGATGAGAATGATCTAGACAGAGAAAAACTTAAGTTTATCTTCAAATAAGTAAAGATAATGCAGCAGAGAGGGGATGTGATGGTTAATTTTATGTGTCAACTTGGCTAGGCCATGGTACCCAGTTTCAAATACCAGTCTAGATCTTGCTGTGAAGGTATTTTTTAAAATGCGATTAACATTTAATCAGTAGACCTTGAGTGAAGCAGAGTACCCTCCACAGCGTGGGTAGGCCTCTTGTGACCTGTTGAAGGATTATGAGAAAAATACCGAGGTCTCCCTGAGGAAGAGGGAATTCTGCTTCAGATGCCTTCAGAGTCAAGCTGCAACATCAGCTCCTCCCGTGTCTCCAGAGCCCTGGCCAACCCGGCAGATTTTGGCCTTGCCAGTCTCCAACAACTGAGCAAACCAATTCTTTAAAATAAATTTCTTTCCATATATAGACATATATCCTATTGGTTCTGTTTTTTGGAGAACTCTAATACAGGGGACATTTTCTGAAGGGCTGCTCTTGAAAGGCCGTAGAGGTGGATTCTAGGGCACAAGTGGAGGTGATGGCCTTGGTCAGGAGTATGGACAAGCTTATCCACACTAACAGGAGGAAGAGGGATAAATGAGCACAGATGCAGCGAGATGTGGAAATGAAACATGCAGAGGTCCTCTTTGGATTTCTTCTATTTTCTAAGTGTAATAAGGAGCAGGTTATCATTAAAGAGTCAGAAAAGGAAAAGGTAGTGTTAGGAGTTTCAAGAGAGAAGAAATGATAGTCATCCAGGAAAATGGGAGGGTCAGCGGAGTTGGGTGATGGTCTCCAAACTTGCTACACGTTAGAATTAGCAGAGGAACTTTGAAAAACTCCAATGCCCAGTACAATTAAATTGAAATTTGGGGGGCTGGGAGCAAGGCATCAATAATTTTAAATGCTCTACCAGTTATTATTCTGTGCAGTCAGGTTTTAGAAACACACAACTAAAGGTTCACTTTAGTTTAGTGGTTATGAATTCAAAGTGAGACCAGTAAGCGTGGTGTGCATCTTTCTCAAGTTGCCTTCAGCATCTGGGGTGCAGGCACGGCGTAGGTGGAGAGTTGGTTTAACAACAAATGGGAATTTTCTAGGTGAATGCAGTGGAGGGAGGGGGCAAAGGAGTTCAGGGTAGAAGATGCAAGGGACAGATTTATAATCATGGATCACATAATATAAGCTGCAGAGGAGAAGTGCGAAGATGAAGGTGGCGTGAGTCAAGAAAAAGTGGTAGGCTGTAAATCCTGGTAGGTGAATTATTATTGAAGTTTGAGTCCTAAAGGGAATGAGCTGAAAAGATAGAAGGCAGTGGTTGGAGGATGGGATGCTTTCAACTGAGACTTTGAAGGTGTACAGTCACTGGTAACGATAGGAGTAAGTGGGGTAGATACAAAGAACGCTGGAAGAAAATAAGATCAAGAATTGAGAGGCCAGAGAAATGGAAGTTTCTACAGATGGATAGTAAAATTGCCAATAACTGTAACAGAAACAGTACTGGAGAGATTAACTAACAATGAACCAGGAGCTAGAAACACCAGAGAATGAAATGGAACGACCCAAAGGGTCTGTAGATGTTGTATACAAGCAGAGAAACAGGAAGTCAAAATGTAAATCATGTAAATACATGATACTTCTTCAACTGGAATAATCAAATAATATTAAACTAGAAAAGTAATGGCTGGTAACATGATCATCAATAAGGGCACTAAGAGTTATTAAAATTTAACTTCTGGGCTTCCCTGGTGGTGCAGTGGTTGAGAGTCCGCCTGCCGACGCAGGGGACACGGGTTCGTGCCCCGGTCCGGGAAGATCCCACATGCCGCGGAACAGCTGGGCCCGTGAGCCATGGCCGCTGAGACTGCGCGTCCGGAGCCTGTGCTCCGCAACGGGAGAGGCCACAACAGTGAGAGGCCCGCGTACCGCAAAAAAAAAAAAATTAATTTCTAACATAGCATCAGATACTTTATCACAAGTCTTCAAGTTTATATTTTAAAAAATATAGAATAAGTGGTAGAGTACAAAAACAGCCAAAATCCTCCACCCCTACCTATACCTATGCCATTTTTAAGGACCTTGTTGTTCCTCCCATGCAGAGGCAGGGTCTATTTTTCTGCCCCTTGACTCTGGGGTGGTCTTGGGACTTGCTTTGGATGAGAGAACACTGCAGACCACCCTCAGCAGGCCTTGCATATTCCTACTTTCCCTCTTGGATCTCTGGCACCGCCAAACCTACGCTATCCTGCTTGGTGACAGGACTCAATCATCCCCAGCTAACAGATGGGTAACAAATACCAAATGCATGAATGATACCATTTATAGTGGGCTGAATATACAGCCCCCCAAAAAGATACATCCATGTCCTAATCCCTGAAACCTGTGACTAACACTGCATATAGCAAAAGAATTGATTAAATTAAGGATCTTGAAAGATAGTGCTTATCCTAGATTATCTGGGTGGATGAAACTTATGAGAGGGGCACAGGGAGTTGTGAGGTCAACACCCAGAAGAAAAGACACAGAGAAGAGGGGGAGGTGATATGATAACAGAGGCAAAGATTGGAATGATGCGGCCACAAGCCAAGGAATGCCTGGAGCCACCAGACACTGGAAAGTCACCCAGGTTATGGTACTTGGATTATAGCAACCGCAGAAAACTCATAGACCATCCTAGACCATTTGGGCTCCAGTCAAGCCTCTAGTGGACCCCAGATGCACAAAGCAAGCCCAGCCAAAATCAGTCAAGCCCAGCCCAGAGGACCTACTGACTCATGAGCATAATAAACAGTGGTTGTAAACTACTAAGTTTGCTGGTGGTTTGTTACATGCAAAAGTTAGGCCGTATATATACATATATATATATATATATATATGAAATATAATACCTCTTAGTGCTCCTTAGTCTCTTTCTAACTTTTTCTACTCATGTTTATAGAACCACTTCAAAGATGCAAGTTAACTGTAGACAATTTCATTCTTATTCCAAAGGACTTTATATCCCTGCTCAAAGCCATAAGACTTGCAGTTTCTTCTGAGGGAAGTGTTTATATCCCTCCCCCATTGACATCAGACTTTGTTATATGACTTGTTTCAGCCAAGGGCATATGTGTGGTTGTGACATGTCCCACATCTGACTGGAAGCTTTAACAGCTATTGAACCTTCTCACCAGTTTTCCTCCTTTTCTCTCTTTGCCATGAGAATACATGTCCCCGATAAGGGGTACCCTTTCACCTTAGATTCTGGAGTGATAAGGGCATATGGAACAGAACCTAAATCCAAACTGCAACTACTGCAGTGTACATGTAACCTAAGTGATAAATAAATCTTTGTGGATGTAAGCCAAGTTGGGGACTGTTTGTTATGCAGATTAACCTAATAAAAGCCAACTGATACAGTTACTAAAAAGTAATTCTCCAAAGAAAATCACTTGGGTGGAGGAGAATTAAGTTACAGCTCTAATTTTATTTAAAAGTTTTTTTAAATATGCCAAATACTTTGTACTCCTCTGAGTATCCTGAAAAGGGTCCTTTAGTTTCTTAAAATAGCATTTTTATATAGACTATAGTCTTACTACTAATTACTCATTAAATATCAATACATACTGCCAATATATGTGAATATAAACATCAATAGATACTGCCAAGTTTACGTGATACCAAAAAAAAATCTGCACAGGCTGTTTCTCGCATGGAGACCTCTGGTATGCCATAACCCACCCTCACCACCCCCATACATACACAGAAGGAAGCAAGCCTTATCCATGTGATGGGTATTGTGCTTTGACAATAAAGGACAGGATAAATGCTAACAAACTGAAGAGTTTCTGAGAACAATGAATGAAGAATGGTTTTTTGTTAGGTAGACTGTGAGAGTGAAAAGAGCACTTACTGGGCTGGGGATAGAGTCAGGATCCAGCTTCTTCTGGGGCTGCGGTGGACCAGCCATCTGTGCAGGACCTCCGGGGAAGCCTCCTGGGTAGGAGAGCTGTGCACCTGCCATCTGGGGGCCATAGTTGGCTGCTTAGAAAAAATTTTAAAAAGAAATGATTATAATCCCCAAACCCAGATGTAGGGCTCATTGACAATACTATACTGTTCAGTCAAGCACCTTGCATTTTTCATATTAAATAAGGCAGGGAGTTAAACGTGAATATTTACAGTTCCCCTTTACTTTGCACTTGCCACACTATTCAAAAACAGTAAGTGATAGATGCCTAGTAACATAGGAACAAATCTGATGATTCCCAATTAAGGGTACCCCCAGGGGACCCAAGGCCTTCCTCTGAGCCCTGCCCACCTTACCCTGCTGCAGAGGATATCCAGGGCCCAGGGTCTGTCCTGGAAGAGGCGGGGGCTGGTACTGGGCGTTCGGAGGAGCAGGCCCGGGGAGCCCATCTTGTCTGTGCGTTGATGGAGGCAAGGGTGAGGCACCGGGGCCATTTAGTGCAGTGGGTGGTGGTGGGAGAACCTGAGATCCAGGCTGCAAGATGGATGGCTGCGGAGACCGTGAAGGACCCTGGAATGCTGCTGCTCCTGATGGAGGGCCAGGGGGGCCCTGGCTGGGGGGAGCCATGCCCGAACCTAGGCCAGAAAAAGACCAGTCCACCTAAATGCCACACTTCTCAACACTCTGACTTCTACCACGTATACAACAGGGACACTTCTTTTTCAGAATAAAGCAAGAAGGCACCCGTACAAGTCACATTTTTTTCCCCCAAAGATGAAATCATCATTCAGAAAGTGACACAAATGCTATTTGGAGTACTGCATACAAGTGGAGCAACACTTATAATGATAGTGAGAAAATTAGTAGGATAAATTTAAACTCAGTTGCATTCACTTTTCATGACACATGGCATTAATTCAGGAATTTTATCTGGTACAGAATACAAAAAAATCATACAGAAGAAAAAAATTTTTTTGCGTGACAAGCATTATTCACTCAAGTCAATAAATTATTTGCATCCTGTGCTTGACTTGATCGAATGGATTTTGGAAGTAGGTAGAAATAACCAAGGAGACGGGAATGGGCCACTAAAATTCTACCGAATTATACTGGAAATCATAAAACCAGATTATTTTTTCCTTTCTTTGATTATGTGAAACTGCACTGCTGCTGCTTTGGAGACTTAGCCATTTTGAAACCAGTAAAAAGAAATACTCTGAGGGTTTTTCCTACTGATACTTTTAAGAAACTAACTTTAAGTAATGAAAACATCTGTCATCAAGATAAATGGCTGACTATGCTGTTGTTCCAGAGAGAATTTCTATGGCTCTTATACAGCATTGCTATTGATGTTAATCTCGGTACTGTAACTGTCTTCTCTCCTAGTGTTCTCTTTTCTGTCCCACAGCATCTGAGCTTCCATTCTTCCCATCATCTAAATGCAGAATTAAAATGCACTGTGGGGCTTCCCTGGTGGCGCAGTGGTTAAGAATCTGCCTGCCAATGCAGGGTACACGGCTTCGAGCCCTGGTCCGGGAAGATCCCACATGCCACAGAGCAACTAAGCCCATGCGCCACAACTACTGAGCCTGCGCTCTAGAGTCCGCGAGCCACAACTACTGAGCCCACGTGCTGCAACTACTGAAGCCCGTGCGCCTAGAGCCCGTGCTCTGCAACAAGAGAAGCCACTGCAACGAGAAGCCCACGCACTGCAACGAAGAGTAGCCCCCGCTCGCCACAACAAGAGAAAGCCCACGCGCACAGCAACAAAGACCCAACACAGCCAAAATAAATAAATAAGTAAATTTATATTAAAAACAACAACAAAAAAAAAAGCACTGTGAAACAAACAGTACTATATTTTTGATTTGGGGGCCTCATAATAAACACAGGGTTAAACTATCCTCACATTTCTTAAAATAATTTCACTGGTCTAATGTTTATTTGTGAAGTCAGCATTTTTTGTTCTTTATTGATCTGGTGTTGAACATAAGGTATTCTGAGGGCCCTTCAATTATCTTGAAATAAATGGCAGCATGATTTGGAAAAAAATAATTATTGCCTTACATAATACAGATGATTTATATGAAAATGTCCAAATACTACTTCAATATGGTATGCCAGAGGTATGTCTATTTTGAACTTGAAGAAAACCTTTCTTAGTAAAAATACTCATGAGACAAGCCAGTCAATGAGCATGAATAATTAAATTGTTACCATAGCTGTTGACGTGCATAGCACTGAGCTGAGTGCCCAGCTGGGTGACAGATGAAGTGGACACCGGACTTGGGTAAGATGATTGTGTAGAGGGTGAGTATGGTGCATACGAGGGGGCCGCACTGTTGACAGGTGGAGGGCCAGGAAATCTGAGAGAAAAAAGGGGTGTTAATATCATATAGTCTCATATGCAAAATATCATATAGTCTCATATGCAAATGACATACAACAAATGTCAGTAACTTGTAAAATTAAATCAGCCCATCTAGTGGCACTAGGAAAATGACTGATATTATACACTAAATCTTTTATTTATTTATTGTTTAACTCTTTATTTTATATTGGAGTATAGCCGATTAACAATGTTGTGATAGTTTTAGGTGCACAGCAAAGGGACACAGCCATACATATATATGTATCCATTCTCCCCCAAACTCACCTCCCATCCAGGCTGCCACATAACATTGAGCAGAGGTCTCTGTGCTAAGCAGTAGGTCCTTGTTGGTTACCCATTTTAAATACAGCAGTTATACACTAAAGCTTTAATTAACCTCAATGTGAGCTCAAAATGAATCATATAGCATCATCCCATATCTATGCTTACATGCTAAACATATCAAGACACCTAGCCCAAAAAATTCTAACATAAACAAAGAACAAGTTTTGGAAATCAATTTGGGAAGTTGAGTCCATCACAGCCTAAACTATGCTAGGGCTAATGATCAATAGACCATAAGTCAAGAAAACTAAAATGCTTTGTGACTGTATCTTTATGATCACTTAGAAATGATTTTGAGAACTGTCTTAAAGATACGTTTTGTAGGGCTTCCCTGGTGGCGCAGTGGTTGAGCGTCTGCCTGCCGATGCAGGGGACACGGGTTTGTGCCCCAGTCCGGGAAGATCCCACATGCCGCGGAGCGGCTGGGCCCGTGAGCCATGACCGTTGAGCCTGCGCATCCGGAGCCTGTGCTCCGCTGCGGGAGAGGCCACAGCAGTGAGAGGCCCGCGTACCGCAAAAAAAAAAAAAAAAAAAAAAAAAAGATATGTTTTGTAAATCCACTGCATCATAAAAAGAAATCATTTCTTTTTCTCAAGAAATGATGCTTTTTGTCTTTTTCTTAAAACTCATGCATGGAGTTTCATAGATATATGAAACAACTGCACACAGGCAGAATGTACATTCTCTACAAGAATGTATTAGTGGCTGTAGTGTGAAGTATGGTTACAGGGCTTGGGCTAACCAGCAGTTAATGGGAGGAGGTGGTGGGTAGTGTTATTTAATCATTTGAAAAAAAAATTCCCCAAAACATGTTCAGAGATATTTCACAGATGTTAAAAATATTTTTAAAATATAACATTCTGTGAATCATTTTTTATAGAGATAGTACAGGTAGGATGAAATATGTTTCAAATGGAAGTTATGACAAGCACCCTCAAGTATTTTTTTTAACTTAACAAAAGGTTAAAGATTTAAAATACAGAATGAAAGAATGCACACCATTAGCTATTACTTTTTGACTCGAAAAAACCGACTCATCATTCATTGCATAATACATATCCTAGGAGTTAGGCGTCAGAAATTCACAAAATTTTTTTTTTCTGATCAACTAAGTCTTAAACAGATCTGGATTTTAAATGCAATATTATCAACTTAAAAGTAAAAAAGCAAAGGGTAACTTTTATTAAATATTTTTTTAATAAAAAGTATTTTAGGGCTTCCCTGGTGGCGCAGTGGTTGAGAGTCCGCCTGCCGCTGCAGGGGACAGGGGTTTGTGCCCCGGTCCAGGAAGATCCCACATGCCGCGGAGCGGCTGGGCCCGTGAGCCATGGCCGCTGAGCCTGCGCGTCCGGAGCCTGTGCTCCGCAAGGGGAGAGGCCACAACAGTGAGAGGCACGCGTACCACAAAAAAAAAAAATTTAAAAGAACTCTGACATACATATGAAAAAAGAGATTAACAAAACATATTAAACATACAGAGTGGTTTAATATTTTTCAATTTCATTACTTTACTAAATTAGTTTATCCAACACCACACAGCACGTGGGTGTCAGAGCTTAGATGAGAATCCAGGCCCCTGACCCTAGCCTGGAGAGCTGGTGTGTGAGCATGGACAAGCCACTTAGTTCTCTGTAGCTTTCAGCTTTCAATCCATAAAAATGGAACAATCCCTTTCCCTGCTGTAAATATAATGTGGTTAGAATTAACAATCATATAGATTTAAATATTTCTCATTGATTACTTCATTTAACATATTTCTGGGCTGAGAAACATTCAATTACATATTTTAATTAACTGTTTCATTGACTGTCAGAAGAGGGCAGATTCACCATCAAAAAGAACCAAAATGAACCATAAAGGATCATAACCAGAGGATTAACAAAACATGAAAAGTTAGCCTCAGTTTAACCCTAAACCTCTAGAGAGTTGACTCAGTCGTCTGTGGCCTGCTCAACCTCAAATACTTTTCATTTTCAAGTTTCATTTTCAAATTGCATAGGAAGTGAGCTGTATGCTGAAGTTTGTGAGAATTTGGAGATAAGGTACCAAATTTTTCAAGATTTGACTGATACAAAATCTAGATTGTTAAATACTTAGCCCATAGACTAGAGAAAAACAAAAGCTCTGCTCAATCATGTCATTGCTTTACACATACACACACAAATGGAAGAGAAAACAAGTATGTATTTCTCTTATTTTTCTTGTTTTCTCCTTTTCCATTGCAACCAATTTCTTATTAGATTCACCCTAATGATAGCTTCGATTTGGGAAGACGAGTCTCCTTCCAACCTTCCTTCCCACCCAATTTGCCATTTCTTGGTCAAAACAGAACACTTACAATTGACTTTTCCCCCTATAATTAAAAAAAGGAACTTTAGGTTATAGAATTTATTTAGGAGATTAATCCCACCCAGCAGTAACACTTTGTAGATAACTTTATTACCACTTACAAGTTTAAGACATTTATTCCGCTTTAGCCAACATCAAAAGACAAGTGATTAGGTATGATTTTTAAGTTTTAGGAAACATTACCTTTGAAGTAGCAACATTTAAAAATAAAACTTATAATTTTTAAATTTAAATCAACATAATGACTCTGAATTAATCACGTTTTTATTCGACAGTTTAGATATGGTAAAAATCAAAAGATTTCTATGATGGGTCCATGATGGGTCCTCTAAGTACAAATGACTCCCTGAAGTGCTATAACCACAGCCAGGTCACATGGGATCTATGCTCTCTGACAACCCCTGTTATCAGACTGGTGTGATTCACCTGCACAGTCACTGAGCCCTTTGTGCTTGCACTGAACTGTACACACAGAAATATGTCCCATGAGGCTAGGTAGCCTCACCATGGAGGCTTAGCCTGAATACTAGACTTTTCCATCTTTAAATCCCATTTCCAACCTTTAATTCACAGTTCAAGTTGAGGCAAGTGAACAGTGGAGGAGGAAGAGATGGGACAAAATCTGTCAATGCTTCCCTGGGAATCACAATAAGGCAGATTCCTAAACCGAGCTGAGGTGGGTAGCAACACTGAGCTAGTAGGAAGGGCAAGTAAGCGACCGTAGACTTTCCATAGCCAGTGGAAACAGTGCTGATAACTGCTAACATGCATTGTCTTTCATGGGCGCTGTGCACTGTGCAAGGTTTTTTGCATGGATTAGTGATCAAAATCCTCACCACCACACTATTATTGCTACAACTGTGATGAGGAAACCAAGGCACATAGAGGCAGAGTAACTTATCCAGCCCAAACTCCCTGAGCCAAGGGTATCAAACGTGCCCAGCCCTAGAGCCTCTGTTCATCACTGTGCCAGACGCTGTGCTGAGCTCACAATCACACAGCTTAGATCGGTCTGATGGCAACGTCTGTGATTTACCTACTTCTAAGCAACATAATTCAAGTGAAACAAGTAGAAATAACTGAAAAGATCAATCCAATCTAGGCTAATACCAGTGACTCAAATCTTTTCTTAACTTCAAAGTGGCTGTTCAATTTTTGCATTTCTTTTAAAAAAAAAATCTGACTTGCTTGGCAGTTCACAACAATGTACTTCTACAGATTTTCTCCTCCGTACTCTGGACTGAGAATTCTACTTCCTCATTTCACAAGTGAGGAAAATGAGGTCTAGAGGCCCAGGAACGTCACCAGCATTACAAGGCTAGTGAATTGCTTGAACCAGAGGCAGCGTCTTGGTTCAGGCTTTCTGCCCTCCCCTCGTGCCTCCCCACCATGCTATTGAGGCTAGAGACAGGAGGGGCAGGTCCTGAGTCAGGCCCTTTGACTTCGTGCTCCTTGTTCAAACCACGATCCCATGTAAACACAATTACTCAGTCTCACTCAGCCAGTGATTCCTACATCAACCTTCACTCTGCATCTCAGAGCTACCACGTCAATGGCAAATGTTATCACAACAGACAAGAGCCAGGGAATGTCAACCTCACAAATGCCCTGTCAGTGAATGAACTTGATGATTTAAAACACTCCAGAGGGAGTTCTCCCACTAGCAGGGACTACAGGCTCCTTCAGAGGGTAACGAAATGGCCTCCCCATCAGCAAGGGCCAGAACCCTCCAGAAGGGTTACTCCTCCACCAACCCCAACCTGGCAGCCTGACAACCTGAGAAAGGAACCTGGGAAATGAAGCCTCTGGGTGATCCTGGGAGAAATTCCAACGTAAACACTGTGTACAGCTTGGCACTGGGATTCTCACCAGCAACACCTCACAGGACAAACAACAATGGGATTCCAGCAGGGAAGGTGTGATGCGGACTCCCTTCCCAGGGCACAGTCCTGAGGGGTTGCATGGTCCCAGCATCGCCCACATCTCATACCTTGGCTTCTCCAGGCCTGCCTCCAACTTCTCCCTTCCTTAATTTATAAACACAGATGATTTATTCCCCGTGTTGTTTTTACTATCACCCTGCCTTTGAAGAGTCCCTCACTGGCATCCGTGTGCCTTCCACATCAAATCCACAGGCTTTACCACTGGCCTAACTTCTCTAAATGCTTTGTTTCCTGGCACTTTTCCAGTAGATCCTTTCGAGGATGTGGGCAGTATCAGGAGGTCAAAGTTTCAATCAACCAACATGCAAGTGTAGAAGGGACTTGTAAGATCATTTTAGTAGATTATACAAATGAGGGCTGGAATCTCGCTCACCTTTGAAGAGGAGGACCTTGGGCATGAGCTCCATTCTGCCCAAACTGATGGGGTCCATGAGGCGGATGGCCCTGAGGCAACATCCCCCCAGGGGCAGCAGCCCCCAAAGGCCCTGCTGGCTTCATCATACCTGCAAGGGAAGGACATGAGTTTAGAAGAGTATGAAAGTGCAAAGAGAGAGGACACAAAGATATTAGGTTAAAAATGCAAAATAGGAGGGGGAGGAGGAAAAACAGATTAGAACAAATTCTCCTTCACACTTGCTTTAACCATCTTGCTTACCAATGCCAGGCTGTGGCATCACTATTTGACCATCACAATGATAGAAGAGCAGAAATCCTTTTAACGCTAAACAGAAACTAAAATAGAAGAAATAAATCTTTGCATTTGGTAGAGAGGCAACTTGATGGAACACACTATCACACAAAGAATGCTAGAATACACAGTGAAAAATGTCCATTGGATATCAGAATACAAATCTGGAAAAAAAAAACAGTATGAGGCATCACAAAACATCCTAACTCTAATTATGGGGGGAAAAAGCCTCTGAAAATGCCTTTATTTGAGTTACAGCAGGAGGAACACGAACGGAGAATAGCATCTGTTTCTCCAATGAATCCAGAGCACAGCCTTCAGAGTTAATAATTTTTCCAGGATTCTCAAGAGTTGAGGGACTTCTCAAGTCATCATGGTCACTCATACAAAATACGGAATCAGGGCTTCCCTGGTGGCGCAGTGGTTGAGAGTCCACCTGCCGATGCAGGGGACACACGTTCGTGCCCCAGTCCGGGAAGATCCCACATGCCGCGGAGTGGCTGGGCCCGTGAGCCATGGCCGCTGAGCCTGCGCGTCCAGAGCCTGTGCTCCGCAACGGGAGAGGCCACAACAGTGAGAGGCCCATGTACCGAAAAACAAACAAACAAAAACAAAAAAAACAAAAAACCCCACAAAATACAGAATCACACGTGATTAAGAGATGCTCTTGGCAGTGCCATCATTTTAATTTATAAGCAGCTCTTCTCCAATAGAGATCTTTAAAGGTTTCTCTTTAAAACCATTCTCAGACATTTTTCTCTCCTTCTTCTAGAGAAATCATGGTAGAGGAGAAAAATCATTGAGCTTGGGTTAGAGCAGTTCGACACCCCATCTGGCCACTTACTAGCAGATGGATGGCTCTGGGAAAGAAGTTTATCTTTGTGGACCTCAGTTTTCCCTTACTGCAAAAGGAGAGGCTTAGACTAGATTACTTGCGACACCTCTTTCAGTCTTTTAAAAGGAAAAAAAAAAGAGAAAAAGTATATTTCTTCTATTTGCTCTACTTCCATCCTGCTTGTTTTTGCTCCAGGCCATTAAATTTACTTTTTTTTTTTAAATTTTTATTGGAGTATAGTTGGTTTACAATGTTGTGTTAGTTTCTGCTGTACAGCAGTGAATCTGTTACATATATACATATATCCACTCTTTTTTAGATTCTTTTCCCATATAGGCCATTGTAGAGTATTGAGTAGAGCTCCCTGTGCTATACAGTAGGTCCTTATTAGTTATCTGTTTTATATGTAGTAGCATGTATATGTCAATCCCAATCTCCCAATTTATCCCTCCCTCCCTTACCCCCTGGTAACCATAAGTTTGTTTTCTACCATTCAATTTACTTTTGACCCCATTTTCCTCTCTGGCACCACCACCAGTGACCTCTTGGCTGGCTTCTGTGCACTCCTCCATTTGACCTCATGATGGTATTTCATACTCAACATCTCCTTTCTGCTTTTATCTTCTTCTAGAAAGTTTATTCACTCAGACAGTAAGGGAAGTGACTGGATGACCTTGCAGTAGCCCCGAAAGAATTTCTTACATTGTCACACTGGGTTTGCCAAAAAGTTCGTTCGGTTAATGAATACGTTAATGAATATATTGTTCAATAAAGTTCTTGGTGAAACGAAAAATGTGCCTTTCATTTTTACTTAAAACCAAATGAACTTTTTGGCCAATTCTTTGGAGCGCATGCTCTCAGATGCCCAGGTAATGCAGGATGAAATATAACCAGTGAGGTGGCGGTATTCGTGAATAATATTATTGAAACTTTTACAAAGGTTTCTTTTCTTAAAACAGGATTCCTCAAACTTAAGAAAAATTTTATATTACTTTTACAGTCACAGTATATTTAGCCATTTTCCATATACCAAGAACAAAAATGACAAATATTACTCTTATTTTTACATAGAGTTTAAACCCCAAATCCAGCAAAGTTAGAAAAACATGAGACTTGCAGTCACACAGACTGGAGTTTGTATTCCTCCCCTACCATTAAACACCTGTGACCCTGACAAGATACGTTGTTCTTTCGAAACCTAAGCTTTTAACACTGTACCATGGCAATAATGTCCCCTGTCTCTGCGGATTGTTCTGAGAATTAAATGAGGCAATGGGTATAAAAGCATCCAGAACAATGCCCGATAAATCAAGGTAATCTCTCAAGAAATCTTAGTTTCTCTCCCTGGCCATATCCCTTGCCCTTTTTTTCAAGGATTTATATTCTAACAAGACATATATACCATAATTATATGCACACTAGTATTTTCATTTTTAAAACATTATTTTGGACAAAAGTAGAAAATCTACAATACTAGCACTAAAGCAGTAAACAATCACATGCACTACAAGAAACTAAAGATATTCTCGTTTCTTAAATAAGTAGGTAAACAGCAATTTCATCAACAACCCTCATATATATGTCTAGAAAATCAAAAAACTGTCCTCGGAGTTACTCATGTCATGTGTACATGAGATGCACATATTAACTTGTTTCTAAAAACAGAACCGAAACAAAACAAAACAAAGCACAGTTCTTACTCAAGCAGAAATGTCATACACCAATCTTACTAAAATGTTCTTCCCCTTTTATTTTTATTTTTTTAACTTTTTATTTTATATTGGAGTACAGTTGATTAACAATGCTGTGTTAGCTTCAGGTGTACAGCAAAGTGATTCAATTATACGTATACATGAATCTATTCTTTTTCAAATTCTTTTCCCATTTAGGTTGTTACATAATATTGAGCAGAGTTCCCTGTGCTATACAGTAGGTCCTCGTTGGTTATCTATTTTAAATATAGTAGTGTGTACATGTCAATCCCTTTTATTTTTGGAAATTAACTGTATAGCAATGATTCAAACTCATTCTTGTTCAACATACATTCAATGTGCCTCCGAGGCACTAAGAGCTCTTGGGGAAGAGATAACCATGTAAACAATTACAGTGCCCTGTGACGAGTGTTGTAATGTGCAGAGGGACTACCTAACTCTTCCTAGGGGAATCAAGAAAAGTTCAAAGAGGAAGGACTACTTGAGCTGAATCTTGAAGGACAGGCAGGAGTTATCTTAGTACAGAGACAGGATAGGGGATTCCAGGCAGAAGGCAAAGCTCAAGTAAAGACCTGAGACAGCGTGGTGTGATCAGGGACTGGCAAAAGGTGTGGTATGAACAGATGGTGGGGAAAGTGGCTGGAGCAGAGGTTGTCCAGGTTGGCTGGGGTCAGACTGCAAAGTCCTGGGTGCCATTTGGACTCTATACTCAGGGCAAAGGGAAGTCAGTATCACTGTTATCTGCAAAGTCATAGTCTTTGCCTGGCCACATCACTGGCATTTTCATAAGTGATCAGAGATAAAGAGAAATCAGGTTCTTTACAGAGCAGTATGAGAATTTTAATAGGAAAGCAAAACCATACCAAGAGAAAGATCTAACTATGCTTATGCTCAAAGAAAAATATCTAAAATCATAAACTGGTCTTTAATGCAGTGACAGATTTTATAGACCAGCTTATTCAATACCAATTCCAATTCCTTTCTGGCTTGCCTTTCTGTATGGTCCTGAGCTGGAAAGATGCAATCTCCATTTCCTAGACTCCCTTATAAACTGGGCTGCCATGTGCTCTAAATTCAGCAAAGCCAAACACCTTTGGGAGACCCTGGCCAGGGGGCAGAGATGGTGGCTCCAGGTTAGACAGGCAGTGGCTGCTGACGGAACAGCCCCATGTAGGGTGTGCACTCTATGGACCGCAGAGTCCCAAGCCTGGTTCTCTGACTCTCTAATATTCTCTTAGCTTCCTGATACCCTTTTACGAATCTCTTTCTGCTAGACTGGCTTCTGTTATTGGCAAAAGAACCCCGACCAAAACAACATCGCAGAAAAGCACATCTTGGATTTGGCCCTGGATCTGACAAACTAAAACCAAAATTAAAAACTATTTGTTAAAAAAAGTTTATCTAAAATAAACAAAGATAAACTCCCTATTATATGGGCAGAACTGTAATGACTACTGTTCCCGAGGCACTGTGCCTGGTGCTGTACCTACATAAGCTTACTATTTATCAGAAGCCTCACCACCCCCAGAGCCCCCAGCCTCAGTTCCAGGACATCAACAGTTCTTGCCCCTCAGCTTCCAGACCAGTGGTCCTCAACCAAGGGCGATGTTGCACCTGAAGGGACAACAGGCAATGTCTAGGGCTTTTGGTTGCCAGGGCTTGGGGCCGGGGGCTGGGGGAGGAGAGGGAGAACCGGTATCTAATACTAACGGGCAGAAGCCACGGACGCTGCTAAAGGCCCTACAATGCACAGCACAGCCTCCCACAACAAAGAACTAGCTGGCCCCAAATGTCACCAGTGCTGAGGACAAGAAACCTTGCTCCAGAAAGCAGTGTGCCCACTCTGATTCCTTCTCCACACTCTTCCTAATGTGGAGTGTAACTGAAAAATATACATGGGATCGTGACCCTTCCCAGCCTACAATGCTTCAGCAGCACCCCACGGCCCTTAGAATAAAGCCTAAATAAAGCCTTAGTGGCCCCACTTTCCACTTCAGGCACCTCTCACTGCTCACACTCTACACCTCAGCCATGGTAAACCTCTTGCAGGTCCTCAAAAGTGGCACCTCCCCAACCCCAGCAAGCTGCCTCCCTACCTGGCCAACTCTCACTCATCTTTCAGGTCTTTCCTTCCAGGAAGACTCCCTTCACCTGTAAGCCTTGGTTAGGTGCACCCACTGTGTGCTTCCAGCCCACCTCTACCTCCTCAAGATGGTGCTTCCCCCGCACTGTCATTGTCAATTTCCTTAATGCATGTCCTGCCAGACAAGTAAGTACTATAAGGACAGAGATTAGGTTCATTTTATTCATTGTCGTATCTCCACAAGTATTTTGCTCACTCAATAAATCTGTTATAGTTGTTATTATATAGCACTAGCATTACACAACAGGCACAAATGGCAATATGGTATCTAAGAAATTCAAACCAAGACTTAGCACTGGCCAGATCTACAGTAAAATAGATATTTCAAGGAACCACAGCTAAGTTGCCTGTGTCTGTCACACACACACACAAAATAACAAAAGGATCACCAAAAGGCTAGAAAAGAAGGCACGTGATGACCAAAGACTAAGAGATCTAAGGTCATTCAGCACAGAGAAATAGAGGCTAGGGTAATTTAGTGACCTCCTTAAATCATTAAACAAAGACACCATAATTTACAGAAAGGTACGTATACAGAGTCAGATAGCCTGGTATCCATCTGAGAATTGAATAAGGAGAAAGAGGTTTAAATTAAAGCATGAAGGATTTAATCCAACAAAGACAGTTTTTTTTTATTATTGGTAAACACCTGAGTGTTTTGCTGATGAATGCAGCAGCTGGTCATTCACTCATTCGTCGAACATACATTGAATGAAGACCTTCTCTGCTCAGGCACATCTATTATACACAGTATGGTAAATTGTAGTGAGGCTGCACAGGTGTTAGAGAACACAGGAGAAGAGGATTTACAAATAGCTTGATGAGAACAATGGTCAGAAATGCCTGCAAGCACCACACATGAACTGAGTCTGAAGGAGGAGTGTGAGGTACGCCCTGCTGGGAGGAAGAACATAGAGGCACAGGTTGGCTTTCTGGTGGTCCCGGAAAGGTCTGAAGCAAAAGAAAGTCAGAATTAGATTTGCAGGCTATAAGAGTCCCTCCAGCACAGGGCTGAATGTTTGGAGAAAGGCAGAGAGGGTTAAGAGACCATGTTAGTAATCCAGGTGAGAGGTGGATGGCTGGAACAAGAATAGTGACAACAGGATAAAAAGGAAATAGGTAGAAAAGACACTTACGATTACCCCAGAAGAATTTGGATTAGAGAAGGTAAAAGGAAGAGATTTTTTTTTAAACAGTGAAACTTTGTAATTTGGGTAGCTGAATGAATGATAGCTGCCGGGTGAGATACAGAATATCAGAAAAAAATAGGTTTTATAAAAAAAATACGGAATTATTTTGGACACGATGAGTTTGATATACTATGTAAACAGGTGGGCAATTGAAAATACAGATTTGGAGTTTAGGAGAGACATGTGAACTGGAGAAACAGATCTGAGAGACTAGTACTTTATATGGAACGATACGGTTAAGGGAAAAAAATCTACAGAGTGAGAGGAAAAGAGGGGTGGAGACAGAAGAAAGAAGGAAAAACAGCACTGCTTAAGGGTCATGTAGAGGGGTGGGAACTCCTTAGAAGATGTCCAGAAACCCACCAAGAAAAATAACAAAAGGATAGTGTCACTGAAACCAAAGGAGGAAAGAGTTTTGTACAAACAAGAGCAATAAACGGTGTCAAATTCAAAAGAGGACAGGAGAGCGTCTACTGCATTTGGTAATAGGAGGCCACCAACGACCCCGGTGGGAGAAGGGGAAGGGTGGATGGGGCCCAAGCTATGGAGCAGAGACCACACTGAGCCATGGAGGGGCTGCAAGGCAAGGATGGAGAGTGAGTGAGTGAAGTGAGTACTTGTTTAAGAAGATGGCTGTGAAGACAGGTAGGAAAAGTGAATAATACTGAATGTTATACTTAGGTGTGTATTGGAGTTTGTTGTTTGTTTTCTTGAGGGACCGGGGCATGAATCTTGGCTACACCACCAGCTCTGTGACCTTGGATAAATCATCGTATACCAGACATTCAGTTTTCTTAGCTGCAAAATAGGGCTAATAACGTCCTGAGTAGCACTGCATGAGGATTAAAGAAAATAATCCACGTAAATCTTTTAGGACCAGCTTTTGATACATGGAAAGCATGCAAAGAGAAATTTATAATTATCATTATATATAAATGCTGAGCGGGAATGAACCACCGGACAGAAAGAAACCAGAGAAAGATGGGTTAAATGGTTCCTACAGGATCCAGACCTAGAAATGTCATGGGGAGGACTGGTCCTGGACAAGAGGAGGATGCCTCATTTGGAGGTTTTTAAAAATTATGGGCAGACTAAGTCATCAGAGTGACTTCCCACAGGAAATTCACAGTCTCACAGCATCTTCTACAGCAAACTGTGCATGGCTGCTACCACCAAGCCTCCCTAGAGGCTTTCCTCACCCCTGGCTGACTCTGCACCCATACATGCTACTCAGACAGCCTGGATCCTACACACCTGAGTCAGTCTTAGTGAACCCCAAGAGACACTCATTGATTTATACACAGCCCATTTCCACCAAGGATTTGAACTGAATTCCTCAGAATTCCCTCAGAAGTCCCAAGAACTGTCTTACATAAATATTTTTCGGGAATCTAGGATCATCAGAACTGAAACAAGCTCGTATTAGCCTCACTTCTGACTGAAACTTGGTCCCTCAGAGCAGCCCCTTGATAACAGGAGGTGACTTCATCGTGTCAACTGCCATCAGAGCAATAGCAATCCCACTCCATTACTCCTTTTTCTCCCACCTCTGCTCCAAAGCCAAGATTCCCTGCTGGGTACCATATTTTAAGGCAACCAATATTATTCAATAATGATTTCAAAACAAGGCCATGTTTTTCTTGTTATTATCATCACTGAGTAATCTTCTGCATACAAATCTAATGCTATTTTTCCAATATCAACATATGTATATATTTAATATACATATATTTAGTATATATATATATAGTGTGTATATATATATATATATATATATACACATACATAATTTGTGGGGTTTTTTAGTGTTTACAATAACCTCACACCACTGATTAATAGCAAGAGCAAGTCTAACAGTAAAAACAAAACACTCAGCAAGTGTCTTTGTTTTCAAACAAACTCATTCTGGTCCATGCAATAACCAAACTAATGAGGTAGGCTTTTCCAAATAATCCTATAATCTCAAGCCATGACCATTCAACTCTTCCAAAGCTCTTTCAGAACATCTTATGTCTCTGAGGCTGAGATTCGATAATCACATATGGGTCAAAATAATGCACTTTACCTGGTGGAGAACCTGTGTGAGATGGGTCCCCATAGTGCCCATAATGCGGTGGAGAAAGGCCTATTCCAGGCTGGGACTGAGAATAAGGAGGTGTAGCCACATAGCCTTGTTGACTCATTATGAAAATATCATTCCAAGGAACAGTTCTATAAAAGAACCCTGCAACAGAAAAAAGAAATTGTTAACAAGAGGGTTTGAGTCACTTAACAATATTAAAAATATAAACACTGTTAATAAATGTTTTTGATGGTTTGAGGAAAGGTACAATTATCAGGTGCATGAGACAGCTTCATATCATACAATATATCATATCATTACCCCCTAAAAAGGCTCTAACCATAGCTCTGTGGAACTCAGCAACTCACTTCTATAGCCCAAGGCAAATTCTCAGGCATGAAATCCTGAATAACAGCTGCCAACCACTTTTTCATTGTAAGACTAAACTGTTTCACAGTCTCTCATAAACGTATCTACTATTTTGGTGCCTTTGGTTTCCACAGCCCCATTACAGCACAGAGCTTGTCACTGGCAATAATCACCTTGTCATTCAATCGACTGACCAGCAGAACTGCCAGTAGTCTGCAATCAGATGTTTTGACTTGTGTCAGTTTAGTGCTATCCTAATTAGTCATTTTAACCAGGCAGTTAAGATAAAGAGAAATCAAAAGTCCAACAAATATAGCAGAAGGTAAGGTGATAATGGACTGACTTTATGAGTCATATATTGATGAAGCCAGGTGGCAGCCTACAACTATTTGAGAGTTGTCAGTGGTTTCTCGGTCAAAGATGACAGACTTTCTTTCTGATTTAAATATCATACCTCTAAGAACATATGCACGTATATTTAAGAAACTAAGGAAAAAAGTCCAATTGCATATGTGTTTAGGCACATACACACACAACTTACAAATACAACAGATCTATCTTGATTCTACTCAGAACCCAAATATCAATTTGTTTTAAATTTGTCATTTTCTCCAAGTTTCATAAATAAGAGACATTTCATAGAACTATTCTTAAAAAAAATTTATAATAGAAAAAGCTCTGAATCCTGGCAAGAGAAGTGGGTTTACACTACAAATCTGCCAATACTTGGCTGTGTGACACGGAATAAGCTGAAGAACCTCTCTGGGCATCAGGTCCCTCTTACAAAATAAAGCTTCTAAAAGCCTCTCCAGATATAAAACAATGATTCTATGATTTCTCTCCAGTTTTTTCACCCAGCATAGGAATATTCTTCCTTTTGTTATTTTATGATGCTACCTTTTACGCTAAAAGTTCAGTGCAACCTGCTAAGGTCTGAAATCTATATTCAGGAAACTGCATTCTTCATTTGGTTTCGTTTTCATATTAAACTCTAAGACTCCAAAATTAAAGCAACGAAGTAAAAATATTATAAGATCACTTTCTTCTCCTTGGAAAGGGAGATCTAAAGAAAGGAGAGATAGGCCTGCTGGTCCACTGTGTTACTGACAATATATTTTCCCTCCTCCCACTTAGCGGAGAGAGACGTGGCAGCCTGAGCTTTGGTCAAGCTCATCCAACCAAGCGCATTTAGGAAGTCAGCAGGAACACACCTACGTAGCAGCCTGTTGCTGAGTGACAGAAAGGAAAGGCAGGGATGTTCACTCCAAAGAGCAGGAAGCAGTCGGATCCCTCTTAACTGGTCCTGGCAGGAATTTGCTTCCCCACGCAATCCAGTTTGCCACGTCAAACTTCCTCACACGGAGCCCCAAGTTACAGAAACCTGACTCAGCTTCAAGAGGCAACATGGCAGAAAGCCACTTGCCACGAGCACACCGAGGCTCAAAATCTGGGGAGCTTCAAGCCCAGGACAACCCCCAGTCCGCTGTCACTCGACCATTCCAGCCAAGATGGAATCTCCCCCTGGGCCAAGTTCGGATTTGGACAAATCAGTTTCACTATCAGGCTGTCCCGAAGCTTGAAGATACAGCTGCCAATATTACCATGAGAATTCACAACATTCCCTTCCTCCAAAGAAGGGGAAATTAAGTTGATACGGAGATCAGAAAACCACTGGCAGCGACGCTGGAATACCGTGGCTACTGAGGGCCGTAATCAGGGAGTTAGTTCCAGCATCCCCAGACACAAAGATGGGGGCGGGTAAAAAATGCCCACGCCCACCCACCCCACCCCCAATTATTAAACTGCACGAAGGGGCTAAAGGAGCAAAGTAGGAGGTCTCCTCCGCTGCCCTGCCACAGGTGAGCATCCAGCCTCTGCCCACCCCCGACCCCCGTCCGGGCACCGCACCCCACTCCAGCTGTGCCTGGGGAGGGTCCCGCCGGAGCGCAGCTAGGCTGGGCGAGGCATTACCTGGTCGGCTCCCGCACGCCGCCGGGCTTCCGAGAGCCTGCGCTCTGCTCCCAGTGCCGGTTGCCCCCGGTGACCCAGGTCCCGCGGCGGCCGCTTCTCCCGCCGTGCCTCGCCTCGGGCCGGTGTCCCCACAGGGTGGCTTCGCTCGCGGAGTTGCAGCTGGGCTGGGAACTGCCACGTCAAACACTCTCCCGGCTGCGCGCCCCCGGCGCCCGGGCTCTGACCAGCGGCCGCGCTCCAGCCGGCGCACGCGCACAAACGCCGGCAGGGCGGGGCCTGCGGCGGCGCCCGCCACCCAGCGCGGCACGCGTATTGGCCGCGCGTCCTCTCTTTTTTTTTGTCTTTTTGCCCCTTCCTGTCCGTCTTGTTTGCCTGTTCCTTTCCCTCCAACAGGTCAAAGATTTTAATGCTGTTGCTGAATCAGAGCAACATTTTCACCGTGCAGCCCCGTAGGAAGGAGGGAGTTTGTATTGAGGGTTCATTCATTCTTTCATTCAACAGGTTGCAGATTCGGCTGTTCATTCATTACATATTACTTGAGTAACTAGGATATTTCAGGCACTGCACTGCCGATACCGGAAGGTACACGCTTCCTGGATCTCGAAGAGATTACAGTCTAAAGGCGAATCTGGCACGTGTACACGGGCAACTTGATGACGTACTCGTGCGATGCACTAGAGAGGAAGGAACTCCCAAGGCAGCTGTCAGCGCGGCGCAAAAAGGGAGGAAAGGATGTCCCAGCTGAAAAGTATGGGAAGACGTGTCTTCACTGAAGCTAGGATTGCTAGATTTCTGTGTATTCCTTCAACGAATGTCTACATATTCGTTGTCTGTGAAGTAGGATGACTGATCCCACCCCAAAATAAGGATCGCTACATGTGTAAGCACCCAACGTTTAGCTCACTGTACTGTGAGAAACAGGTGAGAAAGAAAGGTGACCTATGTGGGACCTGGAACTTGACCTCTCTCTCTAGACTTAAAAATCAGGACCATCCGGCTGCTTTCTCACAACCCCCCACTGCTAAATAGAAAGACCTTCAGACAACCCGAGGTTTGGTGTCACTACCACTTTGTTCAAACTAAAACCAGACCAGTGTTTTGTTTTCAAAACACACTTTCTTCTGGGGTACAAGAAAGTGAAAGCTACTTGACAGATTCCTTTAGTGATGAAATGCCTAGGTATTAGTAAAAACTTACATGAGTATGATGCTTCTGCTGAAATGCTCCATGAGTTTTGCAGGCATTTTATGTTGTTCCAGGGTAGTGAAGACTAATGGTCCCTTTCCGCATGTTACTTTTGTAAGATGTTAAGCTGTGATGCCCTGCCCACGTCCAGTTCAACACTGGTCAGGTTTGAAAATCTGCAATGAAAATTTGGTTTTAAATTTGTTTCTTATATTCTCAATATGATGGAAATATTTGATAGAGTTTAGGAAGCTTTGCCTTGTTGAAGCAGTACAACTTGTAAGAGCAATTAAAAAAAATTTTCATATCACAGCCATGACACAATGTAGGAGAGAGTAGAGTCACTTGGAAATAGGAAGTGATGACTTCGTTAGCTTGTAGCTCCTGTAAAACCATTAAATTTGAATTAGTACATTTGTTCTCTCTCCTTACTCAGGGCACCAGGACAAACAACTTGTGGTTTCAGTTCTAAGACCGTTTTTAATTCCTTAATGTTTAAAGCTGGGAGGGATTTTAGAGAGATGGATATTCAACTCAATATTCAGTAAGGTCTGAGTTCAACCCAATCATTTTATAGTTTAATAAACTGAGGTTCAGGAAATTAAAATGACTTACTAGTCTTAGAGTCACTTGGAAGTCATGCCCTCTGATTCTAATTCCAAAGTTCTTTTCATCTCATATTTTTTTTCTTTTTGATATTACTCTGATTTGCTATTCTCTATTAACTGGTTCTGCCTTTTTCTCCTGTTACTGCTTTATATTCAAGCTTTCAAATAATTAAAATATTAATTAACCACACAATTCCACCAGTGATTGGAGTTACTAATCAGAAATCTCTTTTTCTGATGACATGGAATTCTGGTTTCAGTCCTGCTTCCCTTCTCGTGGCCCCCAGTACCCATCCCTTAAGTGACTAACTTCTTACCTTATTCCTGTGGTCGGGCCCCTGAACTTCATTAGACCTGAGGGTCAGCCTGGATTCCCAGCCCTCCTGGGTCTGACCTGAGCTCTTTCCACCTGCGGTCAGCTGCTGATATTCCATATGTAATTAACTTGGTCACCCTGGTAACCATATCCTAATTGAAAGGTGAGGTCACAGGGAATGCCCATGTGGTGGGGTTCTGTGTTCTTAGGGTCTTTCTGTTCTAACTTTAAAAGGAAAAGAAAGAAGAGAGTCAACTCTGCAAAGACTATACAGAAAGAAGGAATTTCCTGACAATACTCAGGGTTCTGTCTGATAGGTGGCCTTTGGAAAGTCAGAATTATGATGCTCTAAGCATTTATGTAACCTAAGAGGTTTCTAATTACAAAGCTACAGTTTGAAGCAGCTTTATATTTAAAAAAAAAACTGAAATGGCCAAGATTTGGACTATGTTACATACATGGAAGCACAGTAGATTAGGCCAAGTTAAGTGGGACTAGGGGAAAGGGTACATGGTAGGCTGAGTAGCAACCAATAACAGTAACAATATAGTTCAGGTGTTCTACAAGGTCCAACACCAAGGTGTTTCTGGAATTACTTTTTTACAAATAACAGCTTTATTGAGATATAATTAACAATCACCCATTTAAAGTATACAATCCAATGGTTTTTAGTATGTTCACAGAGTTGTATAGCCATCACCACAATCAATTTTAGAACATTTTCCTCCCTCCTCAATAAACTCTATCCATTGCTATAGTAACTCCCCTTTCCCCCCTACCTTCCTCATTCCACAGTCCTAGGCAACCACTGATTTACTTTCTGTCTATAGATTTGCTTATTATGTACATTTCACATAAATGGAATCATATAATACGTGGCCCATTGTGATGATCCTTTTACACGTTCATGTTGTAGTATGTATCAGTATTTCTCTCCTTTTTATTGCCAAATAATATTCCATTATGTGGATATAGCACATTTTATTTATCTACTCATCAGTTGATGGGCATTTAGGTTGCTTCACCCTTCTGGCTATTATGAATAATGCTGCCATGAACACTTATGTACAAGTTTTTGGATATATGTTTTCATTTCTCTCGGGAATTTAATTCCCAAATCAAATTAAAAATGTACTTAAAAAAAAAAAAACCAGACAGTCTGGCTCCAAAGGTTGTGCTCTTAGCAACTATGCAATATTGTCACTCTGTATGAAATTTTATTTTTAAAATAAAATATGCAATGTCAAACCACAAAAAAAAACAAATTAAAATTGAAATCAGTTGAGAATATAACTCACCAAAGCTGATTCAAGAAGAAACAGAAAAGAAGTTAAACACAGAGCTACCATATGACCCAGTACTTTCACTCCTAGGTAGAATTACTCTTTGAGTATCTCAGTATCTTGCTCTGAGTGTGCTACATCACTTATGGCTTTGGCCACAGAGTGGGCAGTATGACGTTGCACTGCCAAACCAGTTGACTCAGTTAAATCCTGACACTATCACTCACTACTAGCTATGTGAGTTTTATTTATGTAACAAGTATTTATTAAGCACCCACTATAATCTGGATACTATTCTAAGTGCCGTGGATACAAAGTCAGATGTGATACTGCTCTGGCTGTTAAAAGTTCATGGAATAGTATAGGGATGGGCAAACTACGAAACCTGGCCAACCTGCCTGTTTTTGTAAAGCCTGTGAGCTGAGAATGATTTTTACATTTTTAAGTGGTTGAAAAAAATCAAAAGAAGAATAATACTTTGTGACACATGCAAATTACATGAAATACAAATTTCAGTGTCCATAAATAAAGTTTTATTGGAACACAGCCATACTTTTCATTAACATACTCTGTGGTTGCTTTTGCACTGCAATGGCAGAGTTGAGTAGTTGTGACAGAGACCACAAAGCCCACAAAATCTGAAATATATACTACCTGGCCCTTTACAGAAAAAGCTTGCCAACCCCTGGTCTGGTGGGACCTACGATTCTAGTTCAGTGGATTAGCATTCAGTGAGAAGATCCAGGTTGCCACAGGAAAATGTAAGAAGGGACACTTAGCCCAGACTTGAAATGTGAGAGCTATCTCCCAGTAGAGGGAGTGTGTTCCCTGTCTAAACCTCAGTATCCTCATCTATAAAAGTGGGAGTAATAATAATAGTAACCTCAAAGATTGTTCTGGGTATTAAATGAGATAATGCAGATAAAGCACTTAGTACAGTGTTTGGCACATAATAAGTGCTCAATGATGTTTTGGTGCCATTGTCATAACCTTCATTATTAATAGCATATTTGTGACAATTGAATGTAAGTAGATAAAGTCTAAGGATGAAACCCCAGGGAACCCTACAATGGGTGCAGTTTCTAAGCTTACGAACCTTGGCTCACTTGTACGTGTCGGATACATTCTTCTCATTGTGATCATGAACATTAAAGGATATAAAATAAATGAAGTGCTATGGAATAAGGTGAAATAGAACAGGGTAAGGAGGATTGGGAATGCTGAGTTGGCAGTGGAGAGTATTAAATGGTGTAATTAAGTGATTATAGTATTACATAGGGTAGTTAGGGTAGGGTTCTGAGGGGGCCCTGGAGGCAGTTCACTCAGATCTCCTTTCAAGATAACTTGCTTCAAGGAATGTAAGGGACTGACAGCCTTCAGTTGTCATGCCTTTGGGCTTGCTAGGGCATTCATCCCAAAGCAAATGCCCTCTCAGCAGTTCCAGGCCAATGGCTGAGTATGGTGGAATACTAAAGTCACAGTATTTCTGTCCAACATGGGACTCCTCTGTAAGAAACCTTTCCTCTGGGGTTCCTATTGCCCTGGCCAAGACTTCCTCAGAGAGCTGCAGTGCAATTTGAGGCTCATCCTACCCAATCCTCCCACCTCCTCCACTGCTTTTCACAGGTGTCAGATCTGCATGCCTCCTGCCTCCTGTTCCCTCTTTTATATTCTTCACATGTGTTTTCCCCAATAACTCTCTTGTACATCTAATTCCACATTGGTGACTGCTTTTCAGGGGGCCTGAATTGATACAGCATCGCAAGGTGTGATCTGAGCAAAGCCTTGAAGGAGGTCATGGAGGCAGCCATGCAGATTACCTGGGGGCCTGGCATTCCATGCAGAAGGGAGAGCCTCCAGAGTCCCCATGTTAAGAAGGAGGGTGCCTGGCATGCTCCAGGAGGAGGAGACCAGCAAGGGAGGAGCTGAGGGAATGAGGGAAAATTGTAGGATAGAAGGGCAAAGTGGGGAAGGAGATGGTATACGATACTTTAGGCCATTTTAAAAGAGTTTGATTTTTATTCTGATTTTTTAAAGGGGTCATTTCAAGTTTTGAACTGAGGAATGGTAGGATCTGATTTGCTTTTCAATTTTTTTTTTTACTTATATGCGAGGCGGCATCTCTTCATAGAGAATCTGGTGTTGAGAAAACATTTATTTTACAAAGTCTCAGTGAGATTTTAGGCCTCAGAAATTTATCCTTCAATCATTTGGTTTCCCATAAGTTTTCTCGGTGCTGGCTAAGGTTTGAGGAGGAACAGCAAACGTAGCTTTAGGACCTACTATAAAAGTAGGAGGAAAACTTGAGTCATGAAGGCTGCATGGCCATAGTTCTGTATTCATAGCTCACCCCTTAGACCATATTCCTGGTGACTTGAAAGGTTTTCCAATTGATGAAGTAACTGAGATAAGACTTAGCGTTTTTCTTGCACTGACTTTCTTGATCTAAGCAAAAAAGTCAGAAGAACAGGCACTTAAGAGGTGAATGAAACCCAATTTTTATGTAACAAAGTGCTTATAAGGAAGGTACTCTCACCTTCATAATATTGAAAGCTTATTATGTGATATTCTATCACAATCTTGCTATTAAGATTGAATTGAGAAATGAAAAGCAGCTGATAATTCACTAAAATAGGAAGAAGTAGAAATGGTACTCACAACTTAATTGAAGTCAGTGCTTGAATATATGATCATTAACAAGAAGAAATGATTTTCCTTTGATTCCTTCCTTGAATCCACTTACTTGATTACCTAGAAAAATAATGCAATTCTATATTGTTAATTATAAATTAAAATATCAGAAATTTAGATTTTGGAATATTATATTTGTGACAGAGACTGCTAATTTTTCTGGGATACTATCCATTCTTCTGAGTTTCAGCTGGTGTGTGATTGATTACTCAGCCAAAGACAGCAGCCCTAGCCTTCTTTACAACTGGTTTTCATTCTGTGATGCACTGACCAGAGTGGAAATTATGTGTGCAACTTCTTTGTCTCATCTTTAGAGTTTCCATCCCAATTCTCTCACCTTCCTGGAAGCTGAGATGTAGACATGGTAGCGATCAAGGCAAATTAGCCATCTAGATGAGGACAATTCTCTAGGGGTGATGACAAGAAATAAAGATGAAAGGAACTCTGGTCCCTGGATATCTCCATGAAACTCATGTCTACCTCTGAGCTGTTATATGACAGAAAAATAAACTCTAGTTTGAGCCAGTGATTTTGGGTGGAGGAGGGACCTCTTACAACAAATAATTATATATTTTAAATTAGTATATTCAAAAAAAAGTAATATCTGTCAATTGTACATTGAATATACTAATTTAAAATATATAATTATACTAGTCAGAGTAAATCTGTCATAAACAACAGATCAGCATATATACTAGAATAACAAGGGTACTATGGATAAGACTGAATTAACCAAATACGAGAAAATGTAGAGACAGTTTGGTGATTCTATTGCTTTGATGGAGTCTAGCATTAAAACCATACCCTGATGGGTAAGGGTGGAGGTTTCTTTTGAAGAGAGCAGATGTTTCTATCATTAATCAAAATGGATAGTGTTTTATTGGCCAAGAACTAAGGTGATTTTCTGGACTGAGGAAGGAGAGGGTTCCCTCTCCTCTTCTCCTAGGTCTAAAAGTTCAGTCTAGACTTAGAGACACAGAGAAGTCTGCCACTATGCCAGTTGGGGAGTAGGTCTGGAGAGCTCATCCTGGCCACAAATGTCCTGTGTTGGTGGCAATAGTAAGAGCAGAAGCCCATTTCCTCTGGAGCACCCTGCAGCCTCTACAAGCACTTCTGAGTCCCATTCATCTCCACAAACAGGCATTGAGAGCAATTGTTTAGAGGTGAGTAGGGCAGGGTTCTTTCTCACTTTGGCTCTGATGAATTGGAAGACTTAATATTGTTAAGAAGTCAATTCTTCCCAAATTCATCTGTAGATTCTATGCAACCTGAATCAAAATCCCAGCAAGGGTTTTTTCTTGAGGAAATGACTAGCTATTCAAAAATTCATATGGAAATATGAAATACCTATATTAATGAAAACAACTTTGAGGGACTACCCTGGTGGCACAGTGGTTAGGAATCCGCCTGCCAGTATAGGGGACACAGGTTCGAGCCCTGGTCCAGGAAGATCCCATATGCCATGAAGCAACTAAGCCTGCGAGCCACAACTACTGAACCCACGTGCCACAACTACTGAAGCCCGTGCGCCTAGAGCCCATGCTCCGCAACAAGAGAAACCACCGCAATGAGAAGCCTGCACAAGAAGAGTAGCCCCTGCTCACTGCAACTAGAGAAAGCCCTCCCACAGCAGTGAAGACCCAACACAGCCATAAATAAATAAATAAATAAAATTTATTAAAAAAAAAATCAAAACAACTTTGAAAAAGAACAGAGTTGGGGAACTTATATCATCTGACTTTAGGACTTATTATAAAGCTACAATAATCAAATCAGTATGGTATTAGCAACAAAATAGACAAAAACATTAAGGAAACAGATTAGAGATTCTGGATATATTTATATAGAAATATATATATTTATATTCAATTGATTTTCAACAAAGTTAAAAAAGGAGAACAGGCTTTTCTTGTCATTCCAATAAATGGTACTGGAACAATTTGATATTCACATGCAAAAAAATGAACTTCAATCTGTACCTCCTACCTCGCATCATATTTAAAAATTAATTCAAGGGCTTCCCTGGTGGCGCAGTGGTTGAGAGTCCACCTGCCGATGCAGGGGACGTGGGTTTGTGCCCCGGTCTGGGAGGATCCCGCATGCCGTGGAGCAGCTGGGCCTGTGAGCCATGGCCACTGAGCCTGAGCGTCCGGAGCCTGTGCTCCGCAACGGGAGAGGCCACAGCAGTGAGAGGCCCGCGTACTGCAAAAAAAAAAAAAAAAAAAAAAATTAATTCAAAATGGAACATAGATCTTAATGAAAAACCTAAAACTTTAAAATCTAGATCACAAATACTTTTCTCCTGTTTTCTTCTAGAGACTTTAAAGTTCCAAGAACAAAAACACATGTCTGTACACAAATGTTCATAACAGCATTATTTGTAAAGCCTCAAAGCTGAAATTAACCCAAATTTCTAGGAACAGGTGAATAGGTATACAAATTGTGGTATATCCATACAGTAAAATACTCAACAATAAAGAGGAATGAACTACATGCAACAAATGAATGAATCTCAAAATAATTATGTTGAGTGAAAAAAGCCAAACAAAAAGGAGAACAGAAGATTCCATTTTCATAAATTTCCAAAAAATGAAAACTAATGCATAGTGACAGAAAGTAGATCAGTAGTTGCTAGAAATGGGGAGGGGGCAGAGTGGGGGATTATAGAGGGGCAATGGATACTTTTGAGGTTGATGGATATGTTCATTATCTTGATTGTGATGATGGTTTTACAGGTGTGTGTGTGTGTGGTGTGCGTGTCTGTGTATCTCAAAGTGTGTATCTAATTATGTAGAGTTTACTGTATTTTAATTACATAATTTTAATTGAATTTATTGTTTTTCTACAGGCTTGATATTTTTGTGAGATTAAGATTTTCCAACCCAGACCATACTCAGTTGATTGCTTTGCCTTTGAGCCCTTCAATAAGTTAGTATAGATTTTTTTGGTTTCTGTTTTTCGTTTTTTTTAAAATATTGGTCCTGTATTTTTCTTTTTAGCTTAATCCTTTATTGCTATCTGTTTTATGTGTGTTTGCTTTTTCTCATTTCTGTGTCTGTTTATTGACAGTAAGGGAAAGAAAAGCTATTGATTTTTAAATATATATGTCATCAAATTCTCTTTTTTATTACTTTAAAACTGATATTTTTAGGTGTACAACTACATCATCAGCTCTCTATATTTTTTATACCAGTGGTTTTACAAATTATTTCATTTAACATTTTTTATTGCTCTCATTGAAACTTCCAAAATAATGTTGATTAATAAATGATGGTGGGCTTCCCTGGTGGCACAGTGCTTAAGAATCTGCCTGCCAATGCAGGGGACACGGGTTCGAGCCCTGGTCTGGGAAGATCCCACATGTCGTGGAGCAACTAAGCCCATGCACCAGAGCTACTAAGCCTGCGCTCTAGAGCCCATGAGCCACAACTACTGAAGCCCGCGCACATAGAGCCTATGCTCCTCAACGAGAGAAGCCACCGCAGTGAGAAGCCCGCGCACTGCAGAGTAGCCCCTGCTTGCCGCAACTAGAGAAAGCCCACGTGCAGCAACTAAGACCCAACGCAGCCAAAAATAAAATAAATAAAATACATAAATTTAAAAAAAAACAAAAAACGATGGTGAATATTTCTGTTTGCGCTCTTAAAGGAAATGGCTTTAGCACATGTATTCAAATGATGTTTTAGGTAAAAGTGATAAACATCACAAATACAGAAACACCTGTTCTGGTTTGCTTTCCTTTAGTATAAAGGTTGCAAAGCGAAAATAATATTTTCCAGAATTCCTTGCATTGAGGATTTTTTTCGTTCTTTGATATTTTCTATATTTTTCAAATGTTCTACAATGAACACATAACTTAACCCAAGTACACATAGCTGGTAAGTGGTCAAGCCAAATAAATATACACAAGTATATCCGTCAAAACACTGTCCCAATGAGCATGGTTGCTTCTCATTGGATTTATTATTGTATTGTAATTGCATTATTTGTTATCTAAATTTTATTTGCATTATCTATCTCACTTGGAAGATTGAATAAGAACAGCCCAGCATACATGTTGGCACTTGTCTTTTGGTGATCTCACCTATGTATTCTTTGCCTTTGCTGCTTTTAGCCCTGTTCACTTGTAACAAATTCTACTTGTTGCTATGATGTGATCCTTTTCGTTCTTACTTTGTTACAAAGCAAGCTACTCATTTGTTGAGGAGGGGCAATTTCAATATTTCAGAAGCTGATTTTGTCCCTCTCTGCTCTTACACTTCAGGTGTGCCTCTACCAGATGTTAATGTGCTATACGAATGTGCCTCTCTACTTAACCCAGATTTCATAGGATAATCAAATGTCAGAGTTGGAAGAAGGCTTAAAAATCATTCTAGTCTGGGCTTCCCTGGTGGCACAGTGGTTGAGACTCTGCCTGCCAATGCAGGGGACACGGGTTCGAGCCCTGGTCTGGGAAGATCCCACATGCCGCGGAGCTATTAGGCCCGTGAGCCACAACTACTGAGCCCACGCGTCTGGAGCCTGTGCTCCGCAACAAGAGAGGCTGCGACAGTGAGAGGCCCGCGCACCGCGATTAAAGTGGCCCCTGCTCGCAGCAACTAGAGAAAGCCCTCGCACAGAAACGAAGACCCAACACAGCCAAAAAAAAAAAAAAAGCCTATTTTAAGAGTTAAGCAAATTTGAATTATAACTGCATTTCAAAAGAATTTTTTTTTTTTTTTTTTTTTTGCTGTATGCGGGCCTCTCACTGTTGTGGCTTCTCCCGTTGCAGAGCATAGGCTCCGGACGCACAGGCTCAGTAGCCATGGCTCACGGGCCCAGCCGCTCCGCAGCATGTGGGATCTTCCCGGACCGGGGCACGAACCCGTGTCCCCTGCATCAGCAGGCGGACTCTCAACCACTGCGCCACCAGGGAAGCCCCAAGAGAATACTTTGAAGCAAAATTTTATAAAAGAATTCTCTCTCTCTCTCTCTCTCTCTCTCTCTCTCTATATATATGTATATATATATGTATATATAAACATATATATATATACACACACACACATTAAAATGTGTAACAAATAGAGAGGGGGAGGGGAGAAGGGAGGGGAGGGGAAGGGAAGTCATCCATTTATGGCTCACTTTAACCCAACACTGTACACAGTGCTTGAGTTCCTGGGAATTTGGCTCTTACCTTCTGTCTTTCTAGGTTCCACACCTTCTTACCCTGGATTGCACTGACAGTTTCCGAGCCGTCCAAGGGAAGATACAAATCTGTTTTTGTAGCACAATGCTTTAACTCTAAAAGCCAATTCTTCTGCCTCCAAATTTCAGCTTTAAGATCTCATCTTTACAGAAAGCAGGTGCAAAGTGTCACTGAGTGGGAAGCAGAAAGTGGGAAATCAAAACCTTCTCCTTAGATAGGATGACCTTCCATGTACTCTCTTGGAGAGGAGGAACCGCCTCCTCTTTCCTATTTCTGAGGTTGAACTTTCTGTCCTGTTTAAACGTATCACTAATGTATCTACTGTTTCTACTATGGTTTTAAACCATTTATTGCCCCACTAAATTAACCATACAGTTTACAATGAAACAAAATCTTTTAAATGGTAATATAAATGAGGGAAAATCTGATTTGTTAGATCTCACCACTCTGTCATAAAACTTTGGCTTCACTAAATCTTGACAGTCTCATTATCTACATAAAGAACCCTAATTTCTACATTCTATATTCTCTCCACAAATGTTGGCTAATTTCTCAGATGGTTTTCACATAACCTTTTCTTTTTTCTAATTCGTCACTGCCTTGCTTCCTTATTTCTTGCCTCTCTCTATTAAGCCCTTTTAAAAGAACCAGCTCCCTCCTCCCATGCATCAGGTACTTACAAGGCCCTGAAAAACATCGCTGCAATTACAGACCGATGAAAAAAATCTCTTATCACTGAATCACCTGAGTTAGCAAATGAGTGGCACTTTCCGGTCTTTATAATCACTGTTCCTGCTCTTTGCATGAGTGTGATAGACTGAAGTCTAGGCTCCTATGTAAATGTGTGACCCGTCGTTTCTATAACTGGGATAATATCTTCCTCATGTAATTAGGCATAAAAGCTTTGAACATTTTGCATTTCCTTGGTATATCTCCATCCAAATTTGTTTTTTTTAAGATAAGACAACAGGCCTCAAATGGGGTCACTCATACTAAGCCCCACGTCACCAAACCAAGACTTAATTACAGTTTGGGCTCTCCCAGAAATGGAATCTCACACCAGTTTGGGCTCTCCCAGAAATGGAATCTCACACCAGTCAATCGGGAGTTGCCTGATCAGCAGTAGTGAGGTAATCTGCCTGATAGACCCATGCTGCCTGATAGACCCGTGCCATCCCCTAAAGGAAAATAACCTTGCAGTAACCAATTTGCTTTTTGCCTGATAAAACTTCCTTGTTCCCACTCCCTTCTACCTATAAAAGCCTTTCATTTTGTGCAGCTGCTCAGAGCTTCTTTCTATCTGCTGGATTGGATGCTCACTGATTTGGGGGACTTGAGCTCAGTAATGAAGCAAGTCTCTGGCAGGCATATCTGTACCTCTGATATCACTTGAATTCAGGGGATGGCAAATACAGCTATGATGTTGCTGCTTAAGAATTTTAATCCTTTTTAAAATGAGCTGTGAATAACCAGCTATATTAATATTAAAGACTAGAAATATGACTCAGTTTGAGGAAAAAACCTCTCAAAACAAAATACCTCTGTGATATAAAAGAATGTCAAGTCTATCAAAAATTAAATTTGCAAAATATTCAAGGAATTCCAGAAATATAAAATTATTTGTGAAAAAAAGTTTTGAAAGGACATAATACACACATGGCTATTGGACATGTGTTTTGTAAACCTTGGCTCTTTTTTTTGCCAGTTTATATGTAGAAATATTAGAAGAAATATGGATTTGGGTACTTTCTGCTAGATATTTAAATTTTCTTTGCTTTTTATTTAAAACAAGATGAACCCTTGCAAAATGCTTTATTCAGTATTTTGTGCTGTGAAGAGGGGAAATCAATTAAGAACAGCTTCAGAAACAGATTTCACATGCTAATAATCACTTTAAATGTTATTATTAAAAGAGGAAAATAAATACGTTACTTAAGCCAATGTGAAGAGAAAAATTCTTAGAGGAAATGTATCTCTAGAATAATGATGAAAGGTGAATTGGTATCCTTTGTTGATGGGGCAGAAAAAGACATACCTGGATGAGAAAACACCTGAACAAGGTCATGGAAAAGTAAAACAACCTGGAGTCATTTTGAGAACTACAAGTTCTTTAATATGGCAGAATCAAGAAATAGGTTTGCTATGGGCTGTGGAGGGTACCTGCCAAGCATTAAGGATGGAGAAGTAATCAAGGGCCAGGTAATGGATGACATTTTATGTTCCACCAAGGTGTTAGGGAATCCTTGGAGGGGGGCGGGCATCAAAGGGTTTCAAGACAGGGAAACATGATTAGATTTGTTGCTTTTGTACTATTGGATTTAGTAGCAATAAGGAGGATAAAATGGAAGGTTGTGAGACTAGTGGCAGAAAAGAACTAAGAAAATACCATAATAGTACAGAAAAGAAAAACAAGGAAGAGTGGTGATGGAAGGGGATGAAATTGAAAGAAGATAGGGGAGGAAGGTGAGAGTGAAGATTAAAGTGACTCTGCTGTTTTTGACCTGAGTTATTTCTGAATATGGGGGGATGCCAAGAAAGGGGATATAGGAGGGGGAGTGGCTTCTGGGAAAACATTTATTCCATTTTTGGTTTGTTGCTTTCAAGATGTCCAGAACATATAATTCTAGAGCTCAGGAAGGAATGTGAGATAAACATCTGGGATTCAGCAGCCAAGAAGTGAAGTTCCAGTCTTGAAGATGGACATGATTGTTGAGGGAGACATATAGAGTGAGAAGACAGATCCAAAGACAAAACTGTTGGAAGCATCAAGATTTATGGAGTGGGAGAGAAAGAAAAGCCAGAAAGGGAGAGGGAGAGGGAGAGTTAACAAGAGAAGCAGGAGAGAATGGTGCCTTCCTTATATTTCAGCCAACTGAACTCATTACTCATTATTTCCTGAGAATAACAGATGCTTTCCTGTTTCTAAGCCTTTACGTATGACTTTTCATCCTTTCAAAAAGAGTTCCTCTTAAAGTCCTACTTTTCAGAGTCTAAAGTGGAATACCAGGTCTTCTGAGAAAACTTTCCGTATCTTTTCTGCCATAATCTCTCTTTCCCCTGTTTTCCCTGTAGCACCAGTGTCATGAAATTAGACACAGTTGTATTATTTAAGGCAATCTTTATATATTAATTCCTTTCAAAATAGCAATAAGGCCGTTACATGTCAGTGTAAATAATATTTTAATGAAAAAATATATTTTCTAAAACAGAACAATTTAGTGAGAAAAGTAGCATTGTTTTACATTTTTGCAAACCTCTTTAATGCCTGGTTTACTAGAAGACAGCTGGATTATCATAACCATTTTTGTATTAAATCTGTTGTGATTAGCTGTTTGGCTGAAGGACAGAAAGAAAGTTCAGCCTTATAGCGATAGGTAGTTGGAAAAAGAAGGACGTATTTAATAGCCTTTTCAGAAAACTGTGGATATTCTTTCTTTTTTGGATATACACCAAAACTTAACAAGGGGTTGTTTCTTAAAGGTTAGTTTGTAATGTGAACTCTGAAACCATATCAATAAAATGTTCAGACTGTTGTATTAAAATCCATTTGTCTATCTTGCAATTTGGATGGCCATTTTTGTAACATTGCTTACACATCAGTCATTTGGAAAGTATTGATCCACTGAGTTATGCAAGTCCTTGAAATGTTGACACTTTTCACTATCACATTTGTTCATATTACTATCATATTATGAATCGCATCAGAAAAGCCTTTCGATATTGGGAAACTGTCAAACTCACAGTGGTGGATACAAGTTTTCCAAATTTTCGTTTTTACTCAAAAGCTCAAGTTTAATCATTGGAAACAAATACTGTGTTATTTTCTTCAATGCAAGAGTCTTACATCATTAATTTTTAAGAAAATGTCATACTATTCTACTCTGAATATGAATCCTTTGTATATATGCCTTATCCTTCCTAAGGGTAAGAGGAAAGAATTGGCTCAATTCCTATTTGTATTTTCCTTTCAGCTTATAGCTAAAGTTCATGGGCTTAGTAGGTCCTCAACAAATATTTGTGGATTTGAATTGAATTTATTTCCACTGTGAATTTAAACTACTTTAGGGTTTTCATATGCCCCAGTATGCCTGAGACAATCCCCATTTATGCCTATTCCCTTGTACCATCCACTTTAGGATTTTTTTTCCTGATTTAAACAAGTAGTGTTAAGTGTTGTATTAAAATAAGCAAAGATCAATTTGATGGGCCTTTATTCTGTACTTGCAACTTCTGCTGTAGTCTCATCTAGAAGTATGAGGCTAATATGCAGGGAAAAGAATTCTCAGTTTAGGACATATAAAGAGAGTTGCCTGGTTAGAGAGAATATCTTTCTATTCCAGAACCTTTCTAAATATATATATTATATATATATATATATGTATTATATATAAACTATACATATATAAAATAACAACTGCTGTTCAGGATAGCATGTGGAGTCTTAATTGATAAAATGATGTGCCCTTGGATTCAGGCGACTAGGAACAGTTAAATCCTTCTGGTCTTGAGGGTGGAGGAAGAAGTATTCAACACAGTTGCCCCTGCAATCTATTTGGTGTTCTAGCCAATTATGCCATGGCCCATGCTACAGATTTCATGATGTAACAAGCTGCCAGGCTGCTAATCAGCAGGGTCATTAGGAAATGTGGGTAATTACAGATTAGTTGTCCACGAAATATATTCAGGAAATGGAGGCTGGTTACCATACTGTGTACCGAGAGTGGTCTGAGTGCTCTTGTTACAGCAGTTTTGTCAGTATCCCATGGTAAAAATCTTTAAAATTTTCTTATTTTGTTATCCATGCCTTTATAAAAATTGCAGTCAACTCTTTTGACAGTAATAGGCTGAAAGCCAAGAGTGTTTCATGAAAAATTAAGTACTGAGTTTCTGTTTCTCAAAAAAGCTAATGTTGAAGGTGTAACTTTCAAAATTTTTAAATTCCCCATCCAACAATGGGGCCATAATTGCTGAGCATGTGAAAACTGAAAGTATCCACTTCAAAAGTTAATGTTATTTTAAGATGATTGTTCCTGGAGATCATGATTTAACATGTGCAGCTGCAGAAGGTGTATTTACATGTCACTCTGCAGCAGGACTTTCCATTTGGATCAAATGATTTTACTTCTACATTTCGCTCATTTTAGATTCCCAGTTTTCTTATGATTGTACAAAAAGTGAAGTGATAGCTGTTATTTTATTAGTTCTAACAGGATGCTAACGTCACAGATAGTTAAATGATGAGACTCTTACAACAACATATCAGGTGCTACAAATAAAAGCCAGCCAATTAAAAATGGTTCAAGATTTTTTCCCATACAAATCATGGAATCAAAGTAAAACTATTTAAAGTTCATTCTGTTTAGATAAAGCATCTCACACTATTGTTAAAAACATTATAAATTTAGTTTAAAAGTTCAACATTGATATAAAATTATTGGCTTATTTCAGTAATAAAATGAACACAAATTTTGATGGACAACTTTGTAAAAACATGGTAAAAGCAATGTTCCACTAAATTAATATATATACATTGAAGAAATGTGCTTATCGTATTGGTTGTGGTACATACAAAATTCATAATTGCATCCTAAAAGAGCTGTGATGATCTAACAATTGAAATAGAAGCTATAGTTGTTAAATTTTATAAATATTTTGTATGTACATGCAGTTAGTTACTAAACTGTATACTTCTTTCTTTTTTTACAAATTTGATGTTGAAATAAAAAAATAATTCAGATTCAGTGTGGAAGTAGATGCTTTCTCTCTTTGCTACATGTTATCAAATTTTAGAAATGCTTGAGCCCTTAAGGAAGTTCTTTGTAAATCAATCTAAGTGCAATACAATATATTCAACTTACTTGTAAGTACTGAAATAATGAAAGTCCAAATAGTGCAAGATTTGATTTTGAAATTAGATAATAGATCTTTGGGATATCTTGAATGTCCTTTGTGTTCCCACTTTTGTTGGAAAAAATTCTCTGTGCCAAAATAGAATAAAACTCAAATGAATTTAAATTTGGCAAAACATTCAAAAGAATCATAGAGAGAGATAATTTGATAAATTTCATCTAATAAAACATTTATTGAATAAATATACTCTGAGTGGAGGCAAAAAGAGAGTACTTGTGAAAATATTTTGGCTGAAATATTACTATATTTCAATATAATGCAATTAAAATGGAAAATATTCTCAATTTAGCATTATTATTGATCTGACCAGGTACCTCAGTAACTGTAGAGAGTATTTTCATGATTAAAAATAGTATGGGAGGGCTTCCCTGGTGGCGCAGTGGTTGAGAGTCTGCCTGCCGATGCAGGGGACACGGGTTCGTGCCTCGTTCTGGGAAGATCCCACATGCCGCGGAGCGGCTGGGCCCGTGAGCCATGGCCGCTGAGCCTGCGCGTCCGGAGCCTGTGCTCCGCAACGGGAGAGGCCACAACAGTGAGAAGCCCAAGTACCTCAAAAAAAAAAAAAAAAATAGTATGGTTGAAATAGAAGAAATCAACTGAAGATATTAACAGTTTCATATATATTAACAATAAAACACCATTTTAAAGATTGCAAGTAATTTTGTAACAAACATACAAAATAATAAGACCATAGGAAAATACCAGTGACATGATATTAGAGAAATATGACTAAGAAACTGATACATGAAGACATAATGAGGATAATTCTGTACGTATCATTTTTACTATCTATATTTATCTTCTTTAAGTGCAGATATAACACATACCATAAAATTCACCTATCTTAAGGCTTAATGATTTTTTACATGTGTATATAAGTGTGCAAACACCATTCGGATCAAGAGAAGAACATTCCAGCACCACACACACCCTGACGCCTCCTCCCAGTTGATTTAGCCCCAAATAAGTTACTACTCTTCTGACCTCTGTAACCAAAAAAATTACTTTTGACTCCTTTTGAACTTCATATAAATGAATATTACAATATGCATTCTTTTTTAAAAAAATATTTATTTATTTATTTTTTGGCTGTGTTGGGTCTTTGTTGCTGCTCACAGCCTTTCTCTAGTTGTGGCGACGGGGGCTACTCTTTTGTGGTGTGTGGGCTTCTCATTGCGGTGGCTTCTCTTGTTGCTGAGCACGGACCCTAGGCGGGGTGGACTTCAGTAACTGCCGTGTGTGGGCTCAGTAGTTGTGGCGTGCGGGCTCTACAGTGCGTGGGCTTTCAGTAGTTGTGGCTCGTGGGCTCTAGAGCACAGGCTCAGTAGTTGTGGTGCATGGGCTTTGTTGCTCTGTGGCATGTGGGATCTTCCCAGACCAGGGCTTGAACCCGTGTCCCCTGCATTGGCAGGTGGATTCTTTTTTTTTTTTTTCCATTTATTTATTTATTTTTGGCTGTGCTGGGTCTTCTTTTCTGTGCGTGGGCTTTCTCTAGTTGCGGCGAGCGGGGGCCACTCTTCATCGTGGTGCGCGGGCCTCTCACTGCCGCGGCCTCTCCCGTTGCGGAACACAAGCTCCAGACGCACAGGCTCAGTAGCCGTGGCTCACGGGCCCAGCCGCTCCACAGCATGTGGGATCTTCCCGGACCGGGGCACGAACCCGTGTCCCCTGCATTGGCAGGCAGACTCTCAACCACTGCGCCACCAGGGAAGCCCTGGCAGGTGGATTCTTAACCACTGCACCACCAGGGAAGTCCCACAATATGCATTCTTTTATCTCTAACCTCTTTCAACATTGTAAAACTCATCCATGCTTTGGGGTATTACAGAGGTTTATTCCTTTTTGTTGTTGTATAGTATTCTATTATATGAATATACCACTTTTAAGTTATCCATTGCACTATTAGTGAACATTTGGTTTATTACCAGTTTGGGGCCATTATGAGTAATACTCCTATGGGCATTTTTGGTATATATATATACACTTGGCAGGCACACATAGGTAATCATCTTTCTTGAGTACATACCTAGAAGTGGATATCACTGTGTCATAGAGTTTGGGATGTTTAGCTCTAGTAGATATTGCTAAACAGTTTTCCGAACTATCACTAACACTATCACCAGCAACATTTGAGTTCCAGTTCCTTTACATCCTTGCCAACAGTTCGTATTTTCAGTCCTTTTAATTATAGCCATTTTAATGGGTGTTGTTGGTATTTTATTACTGTTTTAATTTGCATTTCACTGTTATTAATAATATTGAACATCTTTTTATATATTTATTGGTGATTTAGATACCTTTTTTTGTGGAGTGCCTATTCAAATCTTTTGCTCATTTAAAAAATTTTGGGCTAAGTGTCTCTTTCCTATTGTTTTATATGAGTTATTTCTTTATTTTGGACACAAGTCCTTTGGGAGATATATGTATTTCAAATATGCTCTTCCAATTTGTGGCTTCCTGTTTACTCTATTCATGATGGCTTTTGATAAAATAAAGGTTCTTAATTTTAATAAAGGTAAATTCATCGTATTTTATTCTATGATTAGTGAACTGTATGTTCTATTTGGAAATCTATGCTTTTCTCAAGGCTATAAAGGTATTCCGTGTTTTCTTCTTGAAAATTCATTATCTGACTTTTCACATTAAGGTATGGAATGTTTCTATATACTTATTTCTCACAGTTCTGGAGTCTGGGAATTCCACAATCAGGGCACAAGGCACCAGTGAGGTTCCAATTCCCAGGTTCTTGGCAGAAGGGACAAAGGGAACTCTGGAGCCTCTTTTATAAGGGCACTAATCCCATTAATGAGGGCTCCACCCTCATGACCTAATCACCTCCCAAAGGTCCCATCTCCAAATACCATCATATTGGGGATTAGGTTTCAACATATTAATTTCTGAGAGATACAAATATTCAGTCTATTAATTCAGCCTATTAATCCATCTTAAATTTTTATGTAAGCTAGGAGTCATATTTAATTTTTTCCAGTATTGTATCTCTTTTTTCTGGCATCCTTTTATTAAAAAGACTATCATTTATTTTACTGAATTGCTGTAGTGACTTTGCCATAAATCAAATGATTTTATATGCATGAATCTGTTTCTGAATTCCTTACTTTGTTATACTGGTCTGTTTGCTTGTCATTGAACCAACACCATTCTGTTATAATTTCTGTTGTTTCATGGCAAACCTTGATATCTTTATGTTCCTCCAATCTCTTTGTTTCTCTTCAAGATGCCTTGGCTATATTAGGTAATTTGCATTTTCATATAAATTTTAGAATGCGCTTTTCAATTGGCACACACAAAAAAGTCTGAGATTTTGAATTGTTTGTAAACCACTCTGGGGGAGAATTGACATTTTTACTACCATGAATCTTCTGATCATAAACATAGAATATCCTTCCATTTATTTAGGTCTTTATAATCACATTAGCAATATTCTGTACTTTTCAGCACAGAGGTTTTGCACATCATTTTTAAAAAATTTTTTTTATATTTTTGTGGTACATGGGCCTCTCACTGTTGTGGCCTCTCCCGTTGAGGAGCACAGTCTCCAGGCGTGCAGGCTCAGTAGCCATGGCTCATGGGCCCAGCCACTCCATGGCATGTGGGATCTTCCCGGACCAGGACATGAACCCGTGTACCCTGCATCAGCAGGTGGACTCTCAACCACTGCACCACCAGGGAAACTTTGCACATCATTTTTTAGATTTATTCTTAGGAGTTTTATTTTTCAGTGTCATTTATAATGCTATTTAAAATTTATTTTCATTTTCTAATTATTCCTAGTATATAGAATACAATTGAGTTTTGGATATTGATATTGTTTCCAGTAGCTGTGTTTATTAATTCTAATAGTACATTCTTTTAGACTTTTTACATACATACATACATACATAATCATGTCATCTGCAAATGACAACTTTACTTTTTTCCCTAAGAAAGTATTTTACTTTTTACTCTTTGTTATATCTTTTGTTTCTTTTATTTGTCTTGCCTTATAGCATTGACTAGTACCTCCAGTACAATGTAGAATAGAAGTAGTTATAGTGGTCATATTTATCTTAATCCTAACTGAAGAGGCAAATGTTTAAAATTAACCATTAAGTAAAATGTAGTTGTCAATTTTTAAAAAAGATATTCTTGCTGAAATAAGACAGTTCCCTTACATTTCCAGTTTGCTAAGAGGTTTGGGTTTTTTGTTTTGTTTTGTTTTTCCTTGATCATACTTTTTCTGCATCTATTGAGATAACTATATGTTCTTTTCCTTTATTCTGTTAATGTAATGAGTTACACTGAGTTTTAAATGTTAAATCAATCTTGCATTTCTGGAATAAACTCTGTTTGGTCTTGATGTACTACCCTTTTTATATGTCCTTTATTAGATTTGCTCATATCTCACACAGGACTTTTGCGTCTCTGCTCATGACAGATATTTACCTGTAATTTTCTGTTCTTGTAATTATTACACTTAAGTCATCTTTAAATGTTCAGATTAAAAATTTTTAAATTTAAAAAATTTCCTTTAATGTATGTAGTTTTTTCCCAGAAAGACTTATATTTTTAAATAATTTTGAATAAAACAATTTTTGGACAATAAATATTTCACGAATATATTAAAATAAATATAAATGATTTAATTTTTATCACTTTTACTATTTTTTTCTCTTTCAAAAGTATCACAATTTGATGATAAATTTTTATGGTCCCCTATTAATTGGCAAGGTTGAGTCTTCCTTGCCCTTAGGCTCTCAGATTTTTTTTTGCCTGTTGAAGAAATTATTTCCTGTTGAAGCATGACCCTTTGAACTTTTCCTGAAACCTCAACATCTCCTATCCTTTCCCTGCTCTGAGCCTTAGCTCTTGCTATTACCCGCAACTGGAGTACCCTCTGAACTCCAGCAGTCTTTGCCTTTTGGCATTTTCCTCTTCCCTACATTCCAAATTAAATGGTCTCTTCTTCCTTCATTCCAAAAATATGAGATTTACTTCTCCTCTGAATAGATAATATTAATAATCACTTGCACATATTACAATCACTACGTCAGGTACTATTTATTCTAAGTGCTTTTAATATATTAACTCATTTAATCTTCCTAACAACCTTATGAGGTAGATATTATTTTTATTAATCTTTTACAGATTAAAACAAAAAAACCCTGAGTTATAGAGAGGTTAAGTAACCTGCCAAAGATTATGCCATTAATAACTGGAAATCCACTTTTCCAATCTAAGTTGTTTGTTTGTTTCCAGACCCTGTCTCAGGCAAGAGCTGATAACAATTTTCCATTTCTACTGTCACTATGTAGTTTAGATCCCCTCATCTCTCACAGCTCTTTGTCAAGACCTGGCTAATTGTTATTAGTAGCAGAGGCATCAGGACGTACATTCTACCTCACACACTACTCCCAAAGTAACCTTCTAAAACACACATCTAAACAGCAACATCCAAAACATAACAAACCAAAATAACCACCAAAACCCCCCTGAATTTCTCATTTATTTGCTTAAGAATGTTTGTTAGCTCTTCACTGCTTTTAAGATAAAGTCCAAAATCTACCACAGCACCGAGGTCCTTTATATACTACAGTCAAGGCTTCCAGCATCAGCTCTAGCATTCCAACACTGCCCTGGCCCCAGCCTTTATTCTCTAGCCACACCTCTCCATTAGTAGTATTGACCCAAATCAAACAGACTGCCAGACATTTCTCCAGCAAAGATGGGTTTACTCAGGATCAGTAGAGAACTGTCATGTAGCGTCTGCAACCATGCTGAGCCATGTGCAAGTTCCCACGGAGCAAGGCAAGAACACTTTTATAGAGGGGAAAAGGAAGTTGGGCAGGCTACAGGAAACAAAGAGTCCAGTGGCTTTTCATTGGCTGAGCCCTTGCCAGGAAAGGAGTCTGTCTTCTTCCTGTTGGGCTCTGCTATTGTCACAGGGCATGAGAGCTCCCCCTTCTAGTCTCTTGACTATTTAATTGAGGTTTCTGGGGGGTTTTGTTTTGTTTTGTTTTGTTTACAGTAGTTCTTAAACTTACATGCTTACTTTTGTCTCCATGTCCTTGTTAGTGTCTCTGTGCATCTGTATTATCCTTCAGCTTTCCTCCCTCTCTCCTTTTTTCCTTCTCTTCCTCCCTGCTTCCCTCCTTACCTATCTCCTTACCTACTTCTACTTCTCTTTCTCTTCTCTCTCTCTCTTCTTCTGTCTACAAACTCCACCTGAAATATCATTTCTTCTTTTGGCAGTGCTCCATAAGCACTCCTTTCATCACCACCCCCAGCATAATTCTTTTATTCACCACTGAGATACCAAAAAGTAGTGAATCTACCTCCATTCCAGCACATATCATACAGTATATTGTGATTTGCATTTATACCTGGTCCCACAACTAGCTAGTGAGTTCTTTGTGGGTAGGGACTATATGTTACCCACCTTTATTCCTTAGCACTTAGCACTTTGTACAAGGCACATCATAGGAACTCAACAAATGTCCTGTGAAATGAATGATTTATTTATTCGATCACATAATGGGGTTGAACACATTGATGGCTCTCGATAAATATTTTTTGAAGCAAGTAGGCTTGTATCTTCTAGTTCCTTGGAGTTAGCAAATATCTGGTTCTGAGATGCCTATAGGTTTATCAGGGAGGATTGTAAAACCTACCACAGGACAATCAAGTCCTCCTCATTAGCAAAGCTTCATACTAAGCCACTCTTTATATTGAGATGAATAGAAATCACTCCAGATCACTGAGAATTTCAAATGCATATATACTAAAAAACAGTTTCCTCCTGTTCTATTCTTAGTGTGAAGAAGAGGATGAATAGAGTCTTCAATTACATAGAAATAATGGACATCCACCTTTAATTTTTATTCTATGTGGGGTTTTAAATAAAGGATATGAATTTGCTTTGTTTTTAAAAACAATCTACAAAAATTCTTTATTCAACAAATTTATTCTTTATAGCTATAACCAAAAACTATAGGCTTTTATTTTTATAATTAAAAAATCTTGGCTTCAAAATAAATTAATAAATATATAACTAAGCAATTTATATTATTATATTAAACTTGGGGCAATCTTTGAAGAACGTGTTATTCCCCCACCCTTTTCCAAACATTAAAGGGACAAAATACAGACAAGCATTTCTTCTTTGAGTTTCTACATTAAAGGCACTGGGTAATTTACCAAAGCAGTGCAAAAAAACACCAAACGTGAGAAAATTCATTTCAAGGAATTATTAGTAGTGCAAAAGTAACAGCCATACAGAGCAACCCAATTCCCCAGGAAACTTCATAAATAGTAACCTTATTAAGCTGAGGGCATGATAAATTGTGATAGGTGTGCATATTATATAATATATTATAATATATAATATTATATATATAATATATAATATATAATATTATATAATATATTATATATATTATATAATAAATTATTATATATAAATTATAAATTATTATATATATTATATAATAAATAAATAAATGATAACTCCAAGGCCAGCCAAGACATGATAAGTTAATAGCAGATTGGATGGTATTTGACAGTAGAAAGCTTTTGATGGAGAAAGTTCTGGATTTTTCAGTAAAGAACTACACAGAGCATATGGTTCACTGAAACAGGATAGATTTTGTTTTAATCAAATGTTTTAACTAATCTGTGAAATCGCTAAAATTTTACATTTCTTCACAGATCAACATAACATGAAAATTAGTTAAAAGAAAATCACTGAATTTCAGTGTAACGTTTAAGCTTGTTTTTAATTTCCAGTTGAGTAGAATGCTTTCATACTAACAGAGTCATACAGATTTTTCTAGAACCACTTATTTGAATAACATTGATCATTATATCATAACTAAGATAACTTTAGAGTATTTTTATTTATTATAAGTAAAGTGAGTGGCTTTTTGCGTGGGTTTTTGGCTACCTTGACATATAAAAGTAATTTGGGGAGAAACAGTGATTCAATAAAATTTCAAGAATCAAGAAGTGGTGGTGATTTCTTATTTAGCTTATATTTCTCTTGCTTTCCTTAGAATTTGCACCTCCACATAATTGAAAACCACAGGGCTTCCTGACCATTAAATCCTCAGGGTCAGGCTGGCTTTCCTTGCTTTCATTTCTTCCCTGCTGCACAGGCCCATGGGCTGTAGCCTTCTTCACCATCCTTTTTAACAGTGTTAGCATCTTCTCTGGTGCTTGCTGGCCTTTTGATAATCCTAGCTACATGATGAGAAGGCTATATATAGTCTCTCCAGCTCCCACTTCCTTGCTGCCCTGAAATCAAGCATAGTAGATGCTTCCCATTTCAGAATTTTACTGTTATTCATTATGGGATAGAATCTTGATAAAAATGATCAAAGAAAATTACAAAATTTAAAAAAACTTATAACATTTTTGGAAAAGACTTTATTTTTTAATCAGTTTTAAGTTCGCAGCAAAATTGAGAGGAAGATACAGAGATTTCCCATATAACGCCTTCCCTCACCCTTATAACATTTTAATGCCTTTTGTTCCCTCACAGTTCCCCCTATGGCTAGAAGCCCTAGAAACGGAGGATTCCTACCTGCTCTTTATGTTGAGAGCAGATTTCATGTGTTCCTAACTTTCCTGTTTCTAGGCCCAAAGATCCCTTTCTTTGTAAAGGCTTGCCTTCCCTCCATAGGCCTGAAGATGCAAAATGAAAAGTGTAAGTCAGTGTTAGGGTACCTGTCTCAGCACCTTCCAGTCTTGACTCAATGGCCTTCTCAATGGCCTCCTAACTCAAGATAGAACACATTCCCCTATGATGTTACCACACCTAGAAGCTTTCTTCGAATAATCATGATTACTGGGGGTCTTGGGATAATATAAAAATAAATAAGCCTGAATGAGTAAAGCTTCAATTTTATTAATGCATAATGCCTACCGTATCATGAGGCAAAGGTTATGGATGTCCTTAGTTTAGCCCAAAAGTACTCATTTCATCAAGGTTTATGTATAAGTCACTGAAACCCCCTCCCTCATTCAACCTTTCAAACTTCTTCCAGTTTTAGTTCCCCCTTCCACCCCACCATAACCACTGGCACCCCATAACAATGGGATGGAATGGAAGCCTTATTTGGAGGCATGATGGAAGGGTGAGTTAAACTTTGGGAGCCAGATCTTTCCTCGTAATTAATATCAGTACACTAAATGAACACCAAAATCCCATATACCATTCATGTCAGCTAGGGGAAAAGTAAACTCAAAATGTTCTAGGATAAAAGAGTGTTACGTTACTCTCCTGTTGAATAAATAAGATGATAGCTATAATTATGGCTATTCTATGTATTACTGGCTCTATTATTAAACAACTGAAAAGGCAAGTAAGAACACCAAAGCATCATGGAGATGGCAACTGAAAGAAGCAGCTCTCCCCAATACCCTTCATAGGTTTGGGGCAAATAAAAGGAAGAAGTTGGAATTTATTAAAACATGGAAGTTTGAAAGGGGACCCGTGGGCCTGGGCCAGCTCTCTAAGGAGGGGTTGCTGCTCGGCTGGTGGTGGTATCATGAGACTGGTTCTGCAAAGTGTCAGAATAGCCACAGAGTGGAATCAAGGTCAGCTATTAGAAGAAACTGCTACAGGAACTGGAAACAATCCAGTGGAAGCAAGTCCCTTCTCTCTGCTCTGGCCTTGCGGTCTCTGTCCAGCGCCCTCTATTGGCAGACCTTATGAGGAGCCGCTGGCAAAGCAGAAACGCAGTTTGAGCCCCAGCTTGAGCATCACAGAGCTGCTGTAGAAGGGTGGATTTGAAGTTGAGAGGCACAGTATGATAACTGCCATACTGCACACAGATCCTTGTGGGATATGTGTAGTGGGTGGGATAGTGAAGGGATCAAAAAAATGATGATAGAAGGAGAATCAGGTTAGTAGGTATCAGAGGAGGACACAGGAGATTTTTAACAGTAAGTATTATGGCTAAAGGAAGACCATTGGTTTTACAGTTGAGATTTGGCTAGGAAGGCATTTGCAGAGAGTCATTGAAACAGATGTTAGATTATAATAAAGTGGACACAGTCATGTTGACTACTCTTTCAATAATTTTGGCTGCAAAAGGAAGGAGAGGAATAGGGAATAACCTAAAAAGATAGCAGGGTTAAGAAAACGTGAATTTGAGGGGGAGGGGGGAAGGAGAACTGATAAGGCATTTCCTTGAAAAAGAGGAAATACTTTCTTAAAGATGGAAAAGAATGAGTGAAGTTATAGAAAAAAATATGTGGAGAGGAAGGAAGTAGACACAGCATTTGTAGGATGATTTTAACTAAATCATTAAGGTAATTGATGAGGTGCTTTTCTGAGGATGAATATGGCTGTGCTGGGATGGGGACCTGAGGGAATGAAGATGATTCAGAGCACTTCATGTGTGGAATTTAATGGGGGCAGGAAAATTCCATACATCAGATTGAAAGAATCTAACAAAATGATTCCTAGAAAATGTCTGAACCAAACCAGGAATAAGAATTATATACACTCTGGGGTGTGTGTGTGTGTGTGTGTGTGTGTGTGTGTGTGTGTGTGTGTGTGTAAGATTCTAAGCCTCCAATTTCTGTAGTCCAGGGTTTTACAGCTGGGGTACTGTTGACATTTTGGGCCAGATAATTTTTCGCTGGGGACGGAGGGCTGTCCTGTGCATTGTAGGGTGTTTAGCTGCATCCTGGCCTCTACTCACTAGATGCCAGTAGCAAACCATCTTCTCACCCACATTATGACAATCAAAAGTGTTCCCCAACATTGTCAACTGCCCCTCAGAAGCAAAATTGCCCTTGGCTGAGAATCACTGCATGTTTAAATTTTCTTAGATTTATCTAAAACCATAAACTGAATTCAGTCATTTTCTTTCAAATGACTAAAGGCAATGAAAGATGGTGCTGTAATTGCATTGTTCTGCATCATTTAAGTCAAATGGCATTGTTGGTTAAAGACTAATGCCAAAGAGTATAATTTTAAGAGTATAGACCCAATTCCTGGCTGTACCTATTAGTTCCATTTTTGTTCAGTCACAGACTTCCCCTTTCAATACCTATGTTGCAAAAAAATGTATTATTTTTCACAAGGAGACTAGGACAAAGTGAATAAATGCATCGGTACAAATCAGTCATTCATACAGATCAAAAACAGTGTATTTATTAAAGATGGTCATTTACTGCATCTTTCTGTTAATACAGTTCCTCATGTATCTTTTTACATTACACATGTTTACATTACATGTGTACTCTTTGAAATTCATTTGAAGAATGTAATAATTTATATTTGATATATATGTTTGATAATGTATAATTTGATAATAAGAATGCCTTCTATTTAATTTCTTTCAAAAGCAGATAACCCTTGAAATAGCTACATTTTCCTCCCCCTTCTTTCACAAGCAAAAACGAGGTAGAGGTAATTCGTATAATCATATGTCACAAATGTTCTCATACACCAAAGAAAGGAAATTATTTACTAGTTCAAAGTTGTTGAGATTAGTTGTCCTTGGACTAAAATAATATTTGTGTATGCTGTCTACCAAATACAGTTGCCCGTATGCTTCCACTTCAAAATCTTATAATTCTTATTAATGATTTGTTCTGCTAATATTTAATGATGAACATCATTAGTCAGATGTTATCCCGAACTCATTTTGCATCTTGGATATTAATGTGTATGTATTTGTCTTTCCATTACTTCTTGGCAAAAGCATGTTTACCATACTATAAATCTTATCAGTCTTTGAACAAAAGTTACTTAAAACTCTGAAACTGTGTTATTTTGTGATTTTGAGTTGCCACTGTACCTGGGTAGTATCTGTTATTTATTTGCTTGTCTCCTGAGGGTACTGGTAATGCTTAATGATTTACATCCCGGGGTTTCCTTAACCAAAACAATTTTGTAAGGAGACTAAAGGGTTTGTTTTTCAAATGAATGGTTATACTAACTAGAAATCATGGCTCTGCTTTACTGGGCTTAAAACAAAGTATCTCGCATCACTCTAACATCTGGATTTCATTTATTGCTAAGGCAGAATAAAATTGGTTTGAAAAGAGTGAAGTGAAATCAGTTTTAATGATAATGATCATTATCTGATTTTTTTTTGACTGAAAATTTCCCTCCAAGTCAGGTTCTGTCATGTTTAACTTTGAGTGTGTACCTCATAGGAATAAAAGTTAGAGCAACCCAATCTATTCCTCTTCTACCTCTGACTTAAAAAACTACTTACCTAATGAAAAATGGAGTAAGAGACATAATCTTCCTTGATATTTTGGTGCAATGGTTCTGTTGGATTTCATATATATATATATATATATATATATATACACACTTGTATACACAAGGAATGTGTATATACCCAAGTATATATATATATATATATATATACTGGCTTTAATTGCCTGCACTTGTTAAAACATTTTATTCCACCAAAAATATAATACACTTGGTCTAGATTTTATAGCTTTTCAAACTGATTATCTAAATTCGGGTGATTCTTTAATTTTTAAAATGCATTTACAAATGGGATACATCAGAAACAATGTGTCTGAAGTATCTCATGCGTGCATTAAATTTTCCTATAGTGACAACATAACATTACATTTTAAAATTGTCAACCTGTGCAAATCTTCATGCCTGTTTATGTATGCCTTTCAAAAAACTTTTCTTACATTTTGTTGAAATTCTATAGCTATCTGGCAGAACAGCTGTCTTGCTCAAACATTACTTCAATGTTTTGATTTTTAAAAAACCTACCTCTTTTTTTTTTTTTTTTTTTTTTGCGGTATGCGGGCCTCTCACTGCTGTGGCCTCTCCCGTTGTGGAGCACAGGCTCCGGACGCGCAGGCTCAGCGGCCATGGCTCACGGGCCCAGCGGCTCCGCGGCACGTGGGATCTTCCCGGACCGGGGCACGAACCCGTTTCCCCTGCGTCGGCAGGCGGACTCTCAACCACTGCGCCACCAGAGAAGCCCAAAAAACCTACCTCTTAATTAAAGATGTAAAGAAAGATTTTTTTCAAAGACATTTAGAAGAAGTGTTTCACATATGATAGCTCTATTCCCAATAATCCTAAACGTTACTACTATCAGCACTAAAAAGGAAGAAAAAGATAGTAATGGGAAGAATAGAAATATGAAAAGAGAACTGGAAGTTATACTTTAAATGATAGACAAATTTCTCCTGGCAGTTGAAGCTCTTGGAGGCTGGCATAATTACCCAAGTTGGAAAGATGGAAAGTGGAAGGAAATACTACCCCTAGGGATACTTAAGGCCAGATTTGCCAAAGTGCTGGGAAACAAAATGCAGGAAAATCCCCTGAATATGTCGTCAGGGCAATGGCCTAAGTACCTCCAGATAACTTTCCCTGTTCACCATGGATGGGGTAAGAAGGCTCTGAGTCTGGTTTGCTCTCTCACTGATTCCAGTGTGACCTCAGGCAATTTGCTTCACCCGGCTGCCTCTTTCCCCTCTCCTCAGAGAATTTAGAAAATGACACTTGGTGGGACTTAATGTTTATAACCACTTCAAGATTTCAAAGAGAAAGTTATCAGAGATGGACAAAGTATAGTTCCTTGTCACTCTACATGATGGTAAATGAAAGTTGAAATCTGGAAATAAAGTCCAAACCAGGTTTAATATGTTAGTTTAAGTTTGCATTTACTGTGTTTCCATTTAATTCAATTTGATTCTATGCAATTTCATTCCATGTGTATTTATTAAGGAGCGACGATTACCTTCGGAAAACTCAAAATCCAGGGCCTGCAGAAATTGGTTCACTGGCCATCTTGGAAGGCAAAGGGGTTCCTCTACTTGAAGGACAGAAAAAGAATCTCCCAAATCCCTATGTGGTTCAGCAATTCTATTATATCCAGAGGTGAAGCTCAGTGGGAAAACTGGGAGACAGTACAGTCAACCCATTGGCAAACATTTTTGAGCTCCTAGTTGGTTGCAGAGGCTGTTCTAGATGCTGGGGAATTCAGACTGAAATTCAGTCCCTGGATGAAACTATGGAGGAAACCATGCTCTCTCAGGGCCTTATTTCACAGTTCCGGTAAAGGATATGATCCTATTTCTACTACTGTACTTCATGCTAAGAGAGTGAATGGGAAAGCATCCTGAGCCGAAAATGGATAGACCACTACTACTAACAATAACAACAAATATACAGCGAGCGCCTCCTGTGTTCCAGCACAGAGTTAAGCATCAATATACATCACAGTTCTTCAAAACAGCCTTTTCTTTTCCAAATACGAGGAACCTGAGGCTTAGAGAGCCATGGTAACCAGCTAGTGGGTGGCACAAGTGCGACACAAACCCAGGCCTGTCTTGATTCCAAAGAGTTATAAGGAGTAATGAAATCTGGTCAGCTGAACGTCTGCTCTCGTACTCAGTGGTGGCCCTTTTATTCTCTCTTTGCTCAGTTGTTGCTGCCTGTTCTGCAAATAATTAGCAATTTTGTATGAAATTCCTCACTTTTGTGGGAAGTCCATTGCACTGACCTACAATGAAAAGCTATTTCCTTCCAAAGACTCTGAGCTAAGGCATCTGCGTTGCCATCCAGAAAGGAACATCTTAGAGAGCAAAGGGAGGGGTTAAAGGAAAGATTTATTAAGCAGTTACTATGTGCCAGGCACTTGTTTAAAATTTGTTTGAAAAACAAGTGTTTAAAAACATGTCATTTTGGGACTTCCCTGGTGGTCCAGTGGTTAAGGCTCCATGCTTCCACTGCAGGGAGCATAAGTTCGATCCCTGGGAACTAAGGTCTTGCATGACATGTGGCATGGAAAAAAAAAAAAAAACTCATTTATTTCTCAGAGAAACTTCAAAAGAGGAGAATATCAAGGTTCAGAAAAGATAAACCATGCATCCAAGGCTGTGTAGAAAACAGTGGCAGAGCTGGGGTTTGAATTCACATTAAGCTCCTGCCTCTCCCCCGACCTGTGCTGCCTCTGAAAAAAGTATACTTACAGTATCTTGCTTGGTCAAATATTCTTATGATTTAAATAAAGCAGTGAGGGACTTCCCTGGTGGCGCAGTGGTTAAGAATCCGCCTGCCAACGCAGGGGACACGTGTTCAAGCCCTGGTCCGGGAAGATCCCACATGCTGCGGAGCAACTAAGCCCGTGCACCACAACTACTGAAGCCTGCGCGCCTAGAGCCCATGCTCCACAACAGGAGAAGACACCTCAATGAGAAGCCCATGCACTGCAATGAAGAGTAGCCCCAACTAGAGAAAGCCCACGTGCAGCAACGAAGACCCAACACAGCCAAAATAAACAAATAAATAAATAAACAAACAGTGAAAACCACCACTACTGCAACAGCACAGAATAGATCTCTGCTCAAATATCACCTCCTCAAGATAAAAAGCTTCCCCTGAAGTAGCCAACCTCCCAACCCTACCCCTACAGCTTTATTTTTCTTCGTTGCACTTACCACCTTCTGACGAAGCCCAGGGTTATTTGTCTTTATCGTCTGTCCTTCTTACTGGAATATGAGTGTCTAGAGGGTATGCATCTCATCTGACTTGTTAATTTCCATATCCATCATGCCTAGAACAGTGCCATCATGCCTAGAAATAAATAATAAACATTTATTAAATAAATGCATGAAAGCAGGTTTTTGAAGGCAGGGTAGATAGCAAACCTGCAACAGGTTGAAAGCACAATGTGGTTTAGTCTTGAAAAGATCACCTTGGTGCAACAAATGCAGTGATTTGAATTAAATTTTTTTTTCATAGGTTAAAAGTGATTCCCAACTTAAGAAATCACTACTCGTTATCTAAAATTTGGCTCAATATAAGGCTTCACTCAAGAACCCCATCAGCATTATTTATTTTATTAGGCATTTTTAATAGTACTTTATAGACATTTTGTCATTGTAAATGGAAATGTATTTACTTTAAATATTATTACCTTCCAGAAGCCTAAGGGCAAAGCAGACATTTTAATTTATCTTGCAAAGCTATGAAGTTAGAGAGAGGGTGGAAAGATTGATGAAAAATGAAAAGATCGGGCTTCCCTGGTGGCGCAGTTGTTGAGAGTCCGCCTGCCGATGCAGGGGACACGGGTTCGTGCCCCGGTCTGGGAGGATCCCACATGCCGCGGAGCGGCTGGTCCCGTGAGCCATGGCCGCTGGGCCTGCCTGTCCGGAGCTTGTGCTCCACAACGGGAGAGGCCACAGAAGTGAGGGGCCCACGTACCGCCAAAAAAAAAAAAAAAAGAAAAGAAAAGATCAGAAGAGAGACAACTAAATTACAAAAATAAAAATGTGTTAGTTTTATCTATGAACGCCCCCCCACAAATTACCTGATAACTACTACAGACATCTCAAAATCCAGATAAATAACAATATTTTTATTAACTGTTTGATACACCTGTTTTTCCCTACATTATTTAGTTGAGTTCTCTTTGATTTCCTCAAAGACAAAGTTATATGACAATAACTTTGTAATTTTTTTTCCATTAACCTCTAGCATAGTTAATTAATGCTAGTTTTTATTATTGATAATTGGCTTGCACACCACATGGTTTATTATTGATAATTGACTTGCACTGTAACATGGTTGCAGGTTTGTGCCCAGAAACGTAGGAATTCTGATAAATTCTATTTTTCATGGTAGCCAAAAAAAGCATGGTGCATTTATAATTATATGCGCTGCATCATCTAGCATGTTCCTGAAAGGGGAAAGCTTCACATTTGACTAGGCATCAATAAGAAACTAATTCTTCACTGGCAATTTTTATATTTAGCTACTGAAAAAGTTTCCACAGACTAATTTGTGGTGCTGTACATGCCAACCTATGTTTCTCCTTTACTACCAAATACAGTGTCAGCACCCTAAAATGGGTTGGTGTTATGGTAAGACCTCTGACCCTGCCCTTCAGTGTTTCCACACCAGGCATATCGGCACAACACATGGGGGGAGTGTGCCTGGGAGCTGTTCATTCCTATGCTGGCGCAGCTGGCAATAACTTGACATGAATGTGACTGAGAACCACATAAATATAGTCCACCGAAACCAAGCTGAACCAATCCCCAACTCATCTTCCCTTGAGCTGGATTTCAATAATGCTCCACCACCACTTGGAGGGGAAGTCGGAGTGAAAAAAGACAACAATCTTAACCAAATTCAGTTCAAGTATTTTACTCTGGCAAATTTTACAAAGGCATGTGAACATGTGAACACATTGCTGGTGTTCCTTCCGGGGCCTTGGAAGGGAGGGTCCTGAGCTTCTGCTTCATTAACTTCATGACAGATTCTCCTGTAATGGGTTCACATGCACTACACTTGCTAACCTCCATCTCTTTCTTTGCACTGACAAGGCATAGTTTTGCTCTCCCTCCCACTCTTCCTGTCTTTCAAATACCTGTCTCCTTATCATTCGTGTCTCAGCTCAGAGAAGCTTTTTCTGATCTCCTATGTGTATCATTCCCCTCACTCTGCCATGTTACCCTGTTCCTCTCTCTTTTTAGCTCTCATTTCTCTCTGAAGCTATTTTGTTTACTTATTTACTGTCTGGCTTCTCCAGGAAAATATGGGCTCCAAGAGAGCAGGAATTTTGCCTGGAATGCTTACAGCTACACCACCTGAACCTAGAATGAGCATCTGGCACTCATTCATTCAAATGACTTTTGAATGAATGAATGAACTATATGCTTAAAAGCGCATAAATTAGCTTAAGAATATAATTTGCTCAAGAATATAATTTTACCATTTTAATCAAGTTACTCCACCTCTAGTCCCCCATTTCACTGTGCTGGCTGAAAGCCAATCTCAGGTATGGTTAGGGCTCCTTCCTCCCTGGGGTTTACAAAGGTGTTAGAATTCAACAGAGGAGCAGGTCATCAGTCATTGCCCTCACTGGTCACTGAACTGTCCATGGTCTTCGCCAGCAGTCAGGTCCTAACTGCAGCTTCAGTGACATGCATGTGGCTGAGGAAGGCTGACAAGGATCGGGGGAGCCCTGCTTTTGGTGTTTGGCCTCCCTCTAAAGACCCTGCAGCCCTTTCCCCCGAGGCCTTGCCATTCTTTCCCTGACAGCAGCATGGTGGTCTACCGACCACTAGTCCCTCCTAGTCAGAACTAAGCCCCTCCCTTGCTTTTCTCAAAGGCATTGCTCTGGGACACCTTGCAAAATCATTTCATGGTGTTTAGACCTTATGAAACTGAGAATCACGGTTACCACCTTCTGTTTCTGCTCAGAAAAATCCTTGAGTTAAGGAAATTGTAAGGGTCTGACTACTTTCTTGGAATAGGAAGAAAGTGGGAAATCTGAAGAACAAACAAAATTATCAAAATCTCAAAAGTGATCTCGTCACCTCCATTTTATATATTCTTGTATATTGGAAAGGAAACTAACCGGCAGTTTGGCTGACTGTATGCTGTGGCTCTCTGTTATGGGCTAAATTTTATCCCCCCAAATTCATGCATTGGAGTCCTACACACCAGTATCTCAGAATGTGACTGTATTTGGAGATAGGGGCTTTACAGGTAATTCGGCCTAATGAGGTCATTGGGGTGGTCTTCATCCAATGCTTGCCATCCTTATAAGAAGGGGAGATTAAGAGACAGACAGGTACAGAGAGAAGGCCATGTAAAGACACTTGGAGAAGACAGCCATCTACAAGTCAAGGGGACAGGCCTCAGAAGGCTCTGCTGACACCTTGATCTCAGACTTCTAGCCTCCAAAGTTGTGGGAAAATAAATTTCTGTTCTTGAAGCCATCCAGTCTGTGGTACTTTGTAATGGAGGCCTAGCAAACTGATAGACTCCCTGATGCTGCAAGGTTGGGCAAGGCAGCCACTCTGGGGGCTGTGTAATAGTAGGAGTTGTTAGTGTGCATTCTTTAGCTCTGCAAGCCGCCGTGATGGAACTTTAAATCACCAGCAGTAGCAACAGTGCTGGTTTCTCCCCAAACCACATTCAGCCTCAAAGCAAGAGCGGGCACGTAGATGCACAGGGAAAATGCTTTCAGCAGGGCCTGGGGGTGTCTTCTTTCACACGGCTCCTTATCGCCTTCACTGGAATGCCGCAGAGCCCAACACCACCTGCTCGCATGGCATTTCACTCATGTGCATTCCAGGAAACAACACAAATACTCGAGTGGCAGCAGGCCCTAGCGGGGTCAGCAGATGATGAATTAGTGATTCTCCAATAGTCAGAGTTGCGTAACTGTCAAATATGAGTTCACAAATATTTATCCATTATATCGATTATCTGTATATTTATTTTTTAACACAGAATGAAGTTCTGATATCTGTAACTAATTCCAACCAGCATGTTGCCTCTTGCTGTCTTTGTCTGGGATATTCATTTCTTCTCGTATACACGATCTTATGTCTAATTGTTGTCAGTCATTTTTTGCAGGGAGAAAAATAAGACAATAAAAAAAATGCATTGTTTCAAAGCTCCAAATTTTAACACTGATTTTGGAGGGTATAATTTAGTGATCGTTCCAAATTATGATTGTACCTATGGAAAAATGGTTTTGTTTGTTTAAAAATATAAAAGCTATCAGGAAAATCTCATCTTTGATAATTCATTGACATTACCTTATGTTTTTCCTTAAATTATCTTTAGTTTTTCTGATGTTTCAGATAATCCAGTACTATCTGAAATGCAAAAAAATGAAATATTTATTAGCAAAAACATAAAGTAGCAAAATGTTATAGTCAGCAGACATCATGAGTCATAGCATTGTATTTCATTCCTTGACATTAGAGACAAATGCCCTCCAGTGTTTTGGAAAAATCTAAAACTATTTTTTCTAATATGTTGATTTAACTCCCTCTTCATTGTCCTAAAGTACACACACACATGAACACACAGGCACATACATACATACACACCACTTTTATAAAGTATGCTTTTTGAAAATGAAACTTTTAATATGTATTTATCCTACAAGGACTTTAATCCATGTGGTTTCATTTGGTGATTCATTCAAATTTAACTCACATAAATATATTAGCTAATGTTGCAAGAGGCCTGCTACATTTTTTTAAAGTCCTTTTAATAAGCACCAAGTTTTGGTGTCCCAAAAGGAAAGAAAACTTAAACTTGGTTTCAACACTGAAATCATGGTACATTTTTTTCAGTTTTGGTCATTCTAAATTTCACATAATTTTAAAATAATGTTGTGAGATAATAAAAAATATATATTAGTCTTTGCTTCCAGTTCCTGACACAGAGCTCCTAAAACGCTTGTAATTTCCTGGGTGATAGGAGTGCCTTTGTTCTAATGAGGTGACTCTGGGTGAGCTCCTGGATGGCTCCTGAGTGAGGGCTGGTCACCAGAAAGACCAAGCCATGATTAGAAGCTTGGAATTCTCAGCCACACCCCACATTCTCTTGAGAAGGGAGAAGAGCTGAAAATGGAGTTAATGATTGATCATGTCTATGTGATGAACCCTCCATAAAATTCCAAAAGGATGGGGCTCGGAGAGCTTCTGGGTTGGTGAACACATAGAGGTGCTGGGAGAGTGGTGCCCTTGGACAGGCCGTGAGAGCGTCATACCCCTTCCCACACACCTTCTCTTCCCTACCCGTCTCTTCCCTCTGAATGTTCATCTGTATTCTTTATCATATCCTTTAATAAACTGATAAATGTAAGTAAGCACTTCCCTGAGTTCTGTGAGCTGCTCTGGCAAATTAATCCACCCAAGGAGGGGAGTCTTTGGAACCTCTGATCTATAGTCAGTTGGTCAAAAGCACAAGTGATACCCTAGGATTGCAGCTGGTGTCTGCAGGGTGTGTGAGTGGGGGGTGGGGGGGGGAGGCAGTCTTGTGGGACTGGGCCCTTATCTCCTGGTAGATAGTGTCAGGATTTAGTTGAATTCTTGGACACCCTGCTGGCATCCTGAGATTTGCTTGATCCCCCTCCCCACAGACCCACACTGGAATTGTGATCAGGAACCAAAAGAAATGTTTCTTCTTTTTGCTGTGATGCTTTATTTTTCTCCAAAATTTAATATATTACTATGTTATTCATACTGAAGAGTAACATCTAGGTTTTTTAATAATTAGAAAGAGCCCATAGACATTAGCTCAAAATGGAAAGTAATGATATTTTTGAGTGAAAAACTGAATTCGAAAAATAAAAAAGAGGCACGAGCTAGGCATGGGTGGCCAATGTGAAATTATTGCAGGATAAGTAATTCCTAATGGAATATTTTTGCTTCATAATATGCCTTGACAGTTCATGTTAGGCTCAGAAATCTTAATGTGGTGTCAAAATTGGGAAAGATAGTATAAATATTATTAGCTGAATGAAAAATGAAATGAATGAACGAATGAATGAATGGTAGCGTAAAACAGAGCATCTGATATAGTGTTAAATCATTTAAATGGCACAGAACTAGAGTTAGTCTAAGAAGATCATTTTCAAAACCACTTAAGTCACAGTTTTTTCCCTTAAGAAAATATTTATTTTTCTCTTGACGTGATTCTTAAATCCCAAATAAAATAAAGAGCAGGCTTATGTGCTTTTTGACCAGGGCTCTGGTTCCATTTCTCTACTAGTGTCTAAGTTTCACCCCACTGGGTCTGGGATTTAATTGCATCCTCTTTGCAAGCTACTAAGTTACCCTGTTACTGTTTCATGGATGCTGAAAGCAGATGTGAGACTCTTGGGTAGAGACAAAGAGCTTTATTACTCAGGGTGCAGCAAGTAGCATGAACATCAGCGTGTTTACACTGGTTACCCTTGCCTCAGACTCCACAGGGTTGACATGATATGACCCAGATGCATGCTACACACACAGTGGGTTTGCATAACAGCTAAGGAATGCTAAAGTTAATGAGTCCATTGCTTTCATTTTGTTTTTGGCTAACAATCAGCTAACAAACTTGCTCCTTGTCCCAGGTTGAGAAATTACCACATTTCTCAATATTGCTTGATGCAAACACAACCCTGAGAAATAGCTCAGGAAAAGAAGCATTAGGATCTTGAATTCTGACACCCCTAGAAAGACATATAGGAGCCTAGACACCCATGGAGGACTCTCCCACTACCACCTTGTGGCGGTTTCATCCTTACACTGGCTTCCCCCACTGCTATCAATATCCATGGGGGGAGGATATTGCCCCTGACAGCTACCTGGAAAAGTCTTGCGCTTCCCTGTGGCTGGAACTTATACAAATTAATCACTGGAACCAGAGGAATGTCCTTGACTTAGGCCTAGGTTTGTACCCATTCCTGAACTAATCTCTGTGTTACGGAGGAAAAATTACTCTGATTACTTAGATCATCCATGCTGCTGGGGTGGGAAGATCAATTTTACCTACTTAATAGCTACCAATGGGGCTTCCCTGGTGGCACAGTGGTTAAGAATCCGCCTGCCAATGCAAGGGACACGGGTTCAAGCCCTGGTCCAGGAAGATCCCACATGCCGCGGAACAACTAAGCCCGTGCGCCACAACTACTGAGCCTGCGCTCTAGAGCCTGCAAGCCACAACTACTGAAGCCCGCGCGCCTAGAGCCCATGCTCCGCAACAAGAAAAGCCACCGCAATGAGAAGCCCGTGCACCACAACCAAGAGTAGCCCCCGCTCACCGCAACTAGAGAAAGCTGGCGCGCAGCAACAAAGACCCAATGCAGCCAAAAATTAAAAAAAAAAAGCTACCAATGGGGAAGAGGCAAAATGTGAGGAGGCAACAATTACCTACCTCACATGGTCTCTAAGTCGTATAATTCAAAACTTTTGCTCTATTTCAGGTTTTTCCAAGTCAAATGAAGTGGAGAGAAAGAAAACTCTTTGGCTCTCTTTTCTATGCCTTTATTCTGGGAAATCCTATCTATTTTTTCATTGTACCCATATTAATGGATCATCAGTTAAGGGTCAAGAACTGTATTAGGGGCTTCCCTGGTGGCGCAGTGGTTGAGAGTCTGCCTGCCAATGCAGGGGACACGGGTTCGAGCCCTGGCCTGGGAAGATCCCACATGCCGCGGAGCAACTAGGCCCGTGAGCCACAACTACCGAGCCTGCGCATCTGGAGCCTGTGCTCCGCAACAAGAGAGGCCACGATAGTGAGAGGCCCGCGCACCGCGATGAAGAGTGGTCCCCGCTTGCCGCAGCTAGAGAAAGCCCTCGCACAGAAACGAAGACCCAACACAGCCAAAAAAAAAAATTAATTAATTTAAAAAAAAAAAGAACTGTATTAGACTTGGGGATACAATTCTCAAAAAGTCAGAAATGACCCCTAAACTCACAGGCAAATAATCTAGTGAAGGATTCATTTTAAGAGACCATTAGGATGAGAGGGAAAAATACAGAGTGACGGTAGCACACAGAAGGAGCGCCTCACCTGGACATTGAGTGGGAAGGTTAGGAAAAGCTTCCTGGAGAATATGATTACTAAATCCGAAGCCAGAAGGATGAGCAGGAATTATCAGGTGAACTGTGTGTGGGCGAGGACTAGATAGCTTGGAAGAATGCCTTTGCAGATGGAAAAACAAAGCAAGTTAGAGAAACTAAATGTAGTTCTGTTTGTCTGAATCATAAAATTCAAGGTGAGAGATGAGGTGGGAGAAGTGAGGAGTGGGAGGGAGAAAATGTTATCTATGTAAAGGAGCTTTGACTTTTCTGAGAAACCTTGAAGCCTTTCAACAGAGAGAAAACAAGGTAGATACTGCATTTCAGGCATTTTACACTGGCTATTAGAGTGAAAAGTGAATTGAGGGTAGAAACGAGGCTGGGACAGAGAGATTAGTTAGGAGACTGTTGCAATCCAGCACAGAGATAGAAGTAATCATACCAGTGAAAATGGGATGAAGGGGCAAATTTGCCATCTATTTAGAAGTTGGATCCATAGGTCTTAATAAGTAATTGGAAGCATGAGATGAGCATAAGGAAAAACATAAGGCCTGGAGATAGGATAGCAATAAGAACAGATTTTTTTTTTTTTGGTTTAAAATGGCACATTAACATTTCTGCCCCAAAGGGGGAGGCACTTTTCCTTTTTTAAAAAAATAAATTATTTTATTTTAGTTTTGGCTGCGTTGGGTCTTTGTTGCTGGCACGGGCTTTCTCTAGTTTCGGTGAGTGGGGGCTACTCTTCATTGCAGTGCTAGGGCTTCTCACTGCAGTGGCTTCTCTTGTTTTGGATCACGGGCTCCAGGCGTGCGGGCTCCAGTAGTTGTGGTGCACAGGCCCAGCTGTTCCGTGGCACGTGGGATCCCTCTGAACCAGGGTTCGAACCCATGTCCCCTGCGTTGGCAGGTGGATTCCTAACCACTGCGCCACCAGGGAAGCCCTGAACAGATATTTTTAATTCAGACAGCAAAGGTTCAGATCCTGACTCTACACTTAGCATCCAAGCCTGAGTTAATTACCAGCAAAAGGGAGACACTGATAACTACCTAGCATGGCTGCTTTGAGGATAGATATACAAAGAAATATTTTAAAATACTATATGGCAAGTTCCTAACAGAATAAATCTCTAATAAAGTATGGCAATATATCAGTTCCTCTTTCACTGTCTGAAAGAACTGGTTGGATGGAGAAGCTATTCATTGAGTGCAGCAGTCAGGAGCGTGCTGGCTGCAAGTAACAATAAACTAGACCTACAGCAGTTTAAAGAAGTATGGGTTATTTTTCTTGCACAATAAGAGAACTGGAGGTGGATAGCTATTGGCATTAATTCAGTCGGAAACTGGAGTCTTTGCTGTTATTCTTGGTTTTACCTCATGGTCACAATATGGCTGCCCCAGTTCTAGTCTCCAGTGTCACATTTACATTTAAGTCAGGGTTGAAGGGAACCATGCATAAGAGAAAGGTAATGGGTTAGTCCATTTTCCTGAGATGGGGAACATAGGAGGAGAAGACAGAAGTTTGGGAAGAAATAATGAACTTGATTTTGAATATATTGAGTTTTAGGTGTCTTGATATATTCACATAGAAAGAGGTATAATGGGCAGTTAGATATACTGGCCTGGAGTTAACGAAAGATGTCTGGGATTGAAGGGGGAAGTTAAATTCTGTGGGGTGAATGAGAGAACACGTAGAAAGGGTCTACAGTGAGAAAAGGTGAGGTCCAGGACACAGCCCTGGCACAGAACACCAACATTTAATGGATGAGTAGAGGCCAAAAACTGCCAAAGGCAAGAGTGGTTGGACAGGCAGGAGCAGAGCCAAGAGCATGCTGTGTCCTGGAAGCCTAAGAGAGAAAACAATTAAGGAGGACGTGGTCAATAATATTAAGGGCTACACAAAAGCAAGAAGGTCATAAGTGACCTTGCTGAGAGCTTTTCCTTTTGTGGGGACAGAAGCTAGACTGGAGTGGGTGAGAAGTGGAAGGGACAGGAGAAAGCAGAACGAGCAAATGTAAAAAGTTCTTTTCTTTTTCTTTTGTTCTCAGAGTTCATATTTTAGGATGTCACTTGTAAAATTCTTTTTTTCAAAGAAAGATTTTTGGTAACGTCAATTCACCTCTCTGAAGAGAAGAAAACTTGGGATGAGAATCTGGTCTTCATGGCCTTCTAAAGGTCTCTTCAGGAGCCACCCGTCTCTGATTACATGGTCTTTCTTACCCCAGTGATGAGGCACAAATAAAATCAAGGACACATCTGGGTTCTGGGAGCAGGGCTGTGTAAATGTTCCTTGTATGACGCTTCCTAGTACTGAAACAGGCAGAGTCTGGAGGTCACTTGTCTGGTGCCACATGTAACACAAACTAACTTTCCCAGGCTCTTCTTTATTTAGTGTGTTTTTATGTGGATGAATGTCATGGAAAATAAAAGTATTATGGGAAAATAAAAATGTTCCATTTGTGCAATTTTGGGTAGGTCATATTCAGATTTAAAACGTTAAACTATTTTGGGCCACATATAAAATCAACTTTTATATTGGACCACCCAGACTCAGAACACTAGATGAAAGACTAAAAAGAAGAAACTTGTTGGTGACATCGTATTCAGTTGGCTGACTATTCAGGTTTAAGAAGTTTCCTTCCTGTTGAAGAAGGAAGAAAATGAAACACTTATTTAAATTTAAAATACTCCAAACCAGGCAATAGATGTAGTTATAAGAATGTAGCTTCCAGGGGGAAATAGTCTCTCCCTCTCTCTTTCTATCTGTCTCTCTTCTCCTTCTTCTGAACTATATAAGCACCAGTTCAGAAAAGCACTTTTCAGAGTACAAGGTTTTTGTCTTTTAAAAATGAATGTTTCGCTTTCTTTTATTTCCTGCAGATTACTTCTGCAGGCTACAGACAGCAAAAGCTAAGAAAAATAATAATTTAACCCACTTAAACTTCTTTTTGTCTGTTTCAATCATCAATGTGGTAATTCTCAAAACATTTATTTGAGAGAATCTAATCCTCTAGTAGTTCACTTCTCAGAGCTCATGTTTTAGGATGTCACTTGCGGCTTGGAGATTAAAACCTTCATCTGTCCTCTACTATTTATAGAATTATTCAATGAAAGTTTTCCTATTATCCTTTCTTTTAAGGGTTGGGTTCTCTCGTTAGAGCTAGAGAACTTTTGTTCCCCTCCCCGCCCCGCATCTTGCCCCAAATGGGGGACATTCTCCTCTGTGTGAGGCTCTTTCCGTTCCTGAAGGTGGGCTGAGCAAAGGAGCGTGACGCAAGAGTGGGCTGTGCGCTTGATGCCTCCAGCGCCTCTGCCGCCTTGTGAAGGATCCCATTAGCAGCGCAAATTCGAAGCGGCGGCCGGGGCAGCAGCGGCTGCTACGGCGGAGGCTCTGCGCGCCTCAGTCCTGCCTCCCTAGCGGGAGCCCGAAGCTCACGGCTTAGCCTCAACCGCACCCAGGCTTCGTCTGTCTTTTCAAGCTCTTCATGTTACCCAGCTAAAAGAAGAAAATGGGCACCGGGGATTTTATCTGCATTTCCATGACCGGAGGGGCGCCCTGGGGGTTCAGACTGCAAGGTGGCAAGGAGCAGCAGCAGCCCTTACAAGTTGCTAAGGTAGGACCATCGAGGATGGGTTATCACGGTTCTGGGCTGGGAAGGAAGGAATGAAAGCAACCTGTTGATGGTTTTTCAAGTTCTGATCCAGTAGTCTCTATATTAGTTTGATTTTGATGCTGACATTGAATCTTTCTAGGGTGTGGGTTTTTTTGTTTTGTTTTTACCAAAGAAACTTTGGAGAGTAACATATAGCACATATGTAATTAATCAGCCATTAATGGGGAAGAAAGCGTGCCATATTTTATTAGCTGAACAAAAGCCTACGTAATTAGCTTCTTCTCCGGCATCCAGCAAGACGCTTGGGGACGTTTCTTCTAGGCAATATTAGAATCTGCAGTTGTTATTGTTTCATGTCACTTTCCTTGGCTCTGGCTGAGGAGAAGTGCTCAGCTCAGCATAACCAATTGGCTTGGCTTTTTTGGGGCCTCATAAAGTATTGGTAATGACATTTATTATACAGCATTTATGAGAAGCCCAATTTGGGGCAATAATTTTTAAAAAATATGATGAAGATGCCATAAAATCTATTTGAAAGAATACTCTTTTAAGGATTTGGCTAATAAATGCAAAAATCCAAGTACTCTGTTCTATCATGTGCATTCGTCTGGTTAGGTGCTCAAAATAAAATTCAAAGACACTGGAAATATATTTTAAGTACTTAGAGGTAACTTTGAAATGCATCTAATAATGATTTAAAATATTTTAGATGTTTGTGTTTCCATTAGATTGCTTTTTTTTCTTAGCTCAATATGCTTACCAGTTTGCTTGAGGGGATCTGACATTGTCTAATTGTGATTCAGCTAAAACAAATGTTTAAATACATGAAAATAAGCAGACTTTCACCTGATTGTAATACTAAATTGAAGTACTATAGGAAAGAACATGTTTGATTAATTTCCTGTTTTATACTTACATTAAAAATGTATCTAGATCCTTATGAAATATATGGACCACAGGCCTTTGTAGTTATTCTTCTTTCCCTTTGGCTTTTTTTTTTCCTTAATGTTCACTGTGAAAAAAGGAGTTTCTTTGAAATTTTCTGCACCCAGGCTTCCATAGGAAAATCCTTTCATAATGCGATGGTGGAATCCTGCCACCTAGTGAAAATTTCAAACATCAGGAATGAAGCATGAAACGGGAGAAAGCAGAAATTTTTAGAACTGAAAAGTTCCTCAGAGATTCCCACTTCAACCCGCTAATTTTAGATGAGGAAAGAACCCTGAGAGGTTAAGTAACTTGCCTCCGGTCTTTGGTCTTCGGCTTGGAACTGGCAGAGTGATTAAAGGGTACGGAAAGGTGGTTGGTTTCACTGTGTTTCTTTAGGAGTGAATGGCAGCCAACATCAGACAAAATATTAATGTCTAATTCAGCGTATACAGAATTCATGAGACTGAAGTGGATTTGTCCCGGGTCTAGAATAGCCGTCGGCTGGCTCCCATTACTGAGATTTGGGTCCTAATTCCAGCTCTGATCTAACTTGCAGCCGGGCCTGAGACAGATCACCCTTCCTGATTCATCTGATGTGTGTGTCTTTGTGTGTGTGTGTGCAGAGGGAGAGAGAGACAAAGATTTTGAGTGGGGTGGGAAAAGGAGAGAAGTACGGTGGAAACTGGACTCTACCATTAGTGAGGTTCTATGTTGCTCGAGTTTTCTACAGCCCTATTAGTGTACAGTTTTAGAATCATTTGCCTACCAGTTAAAATGTGGGGACAGGAGTGGCTAGAAGCTGTGATTCCTGGTGGCTCTTTCATAGCCAGACCTACAGAATAGAATGGGTTCTCCCGACTTCTTGATGTGCTTATTTCAAAGTGGAACCACTGTGTGATTTTTTTGAAGAACTGAAGCAAATTGCTAGTGAAGGGTGTTTTGGAGGTGCTCCTCTGCTGATAGCATCTCTATTACCAGGATTCAAAGAGGCTATTAGTCTGTATGAGGATCAAGAAATTTAGTCCTGCTCTCCCCCCATCTCTCCTAAAATACCCAGGAAATATATTTTTGGTTTTAAAAAGATCATTATATTAAAGCATCGGGATGTTTGCTTTAATTTTTTAGTTTGTGTTGCTATAAAGTTACTGATTTTAAAATATTATGAAAGCACCTGGATGTTTGCCTTAATTATAGTATGTGTGTGTGTGTGTGTGTGTGTGTGTGTGTGTGTGTGTAAAAGAGAGAGAGGGATAGAGAGAGAGAGAGAGACAATAATCTATAGTTTTTTGCCACATGTAAAAGTGACCAGAGAGCCTTCTGAAGAAGGTATAATTTCTAAATTTCTTTGGCAATGCCCACTTTTCTTGGTCTGGTTTTATATTTAATTAAAACTTATTATATTTAATTTCTTATTACTAGCATTATTTGTTCCCAAAAACCCTTGGAACAAAGTGCTTGTCAATTTCTACGTTATCAAGGCCATGGCCTCACTGGAATCACTGTTCTTCACTCAAAACATTAAGTCAACTCAATTCTACTAAAGGTCTCTCATTGAGATCAAGGTGAAGTGTATGTTGCTTGGCATAGGTTTTCTTCTTTTCCAAGGACTGGTTAAAACTTATTAGAGCCAAGTTACCTCCAAGTAGGAGGATGAAGAGAAAAGAGACAGAAAGGCTGAGTAGGGGATGGTTGCTGGCAAACAAAATGCTCACAGTTTTGAAGAACATGCAAAAGAATAGTTTGGAAACTGAAGAGATTATTTTCAAAAAAAAGAAATTTTCACACAGTGCTTAAATCATGCCCCTTAAAATGGGTGTGCTACAAAGCTGCTCTTTAGATAACAACAAATTTTTGGCTCGTTGTAAATATCTAGTGTTTAGATTTTCAATAATTCTATATAGAATGAAAATCTAGCAAGCTGAAATAGCAAAAGAAAAACTAGTCTAATATTTTTAGAAAAAGAAAAAAAGTAATTCTAATATTATTAAGAATGATCAGAATTTAATAGCTTTATAATTCCCAGTAAATATCCTTCTAGTGACATGTTTAGTCATTTTTGAAAGATATTCAAATGTTTTTAGTATTTGGCTCGCTGGCTGAACTGTAGGTGAACCCCATCTTTTAAAGATCACTAACAGAAATATTAATAATAAAAATTTTCATTGACATTGAAGCTCAAGGCCATAAAATTCTGCTTTGTTTTTAAGATAAATTGAATTTCTAAAAGGCCCTAAATAATCAATAACATTGCCCTATTTTTTAAATGTTTATATATCTTTTAGTTTCTGTTCTAAATATATGTGGTGAGAAGCAAACATTTCTAATACAGAGTCATAAAACAGTACTCTTGCAAGGTATATTTCCAAGACATCATCCACAGAAACAAATTTATTCAGACATAATTACAACATAAAACCCCATTGTGTCTGTGCAGATGTCCTTATGAAAAGTATGTTAGCACTTTTATTTTACAAAACTCTCTTATTTGGAACATCTACTTACATGGCTATGTCCCTGGACATACTCTTGGAAAATCACTTTGGAAAATCTCCACATAAAGAAATGGGGAGAAATTTTTGTTTTGCAAACAAATCTTATGAATGATTCAGAAATAACTCACATTTTGAGAATCATGAACAAAAAATGTTTAGACTGTTTATTCTTTACATGTTTTAATGGTTAGAAATGGGGAACTTCCCTGGTGGTGCAGTGGTTAAGAATCCGCCTGCAAATACAGGGTACACGGGTTCGAGCCCTGGTCCGGGAAGATCCCACATGCCGCGGAGTAACTAAGCCCGTCGCGCCACAACTAGTGAGCCTGCGCTCTAGAGCCCGTGAGCCACAACTACTTTAGCCTGCGTTCCTAGAGCCCGTGCTCGGCAACAAGATAAGCCACCACAATGAGAAGTCCAGGCACTGCAGCGAAGAGTAGCCCCCCTAGCCACAACTAGAGAAAGCCCGCACACTAGCAACGAAGACTGAATGCAGCCAAAAATAAAAAAATAAATCTATTTAAAATAAAGAAATGGAAGCTTTCTTCAAAAGTATAGACCACTATGGTACTTATTAAAATGAATTTTAATCCAGTTTCAAATAACTTTATTAAAATTTAGATGACAAATTACAATCATCCATTTTATGAGGCAAGGTGGATTTAATGATTCTCATCTATTATTGTATATCCTCTCTTTAAACATTTGAATAAAAGTATTTAGGCAAAGCACATTCAAATACATAATTCATATCCCTTAGTGACATCAGTGAGGTATCTAAAATGTTTCAGATAGAATAATTCAAGAAACATAGCTATTTCTAAAGGGAAAATAGGGAAGATTTTGATGTTTAAATATGTATATTTCAGGATAAATGCTCCTTACTACAAATGGAAACCTAGGAACATCTTTATTAGTAAATATGACTGATCACTTAATATTTATTGATTTTTTGAGCACTTTTTAGAAATTCTAAAAATAGCTATGCTTATAGAAATCCGTGCACACTAGCTAAATCTATTAAGCAGATGTTACATAAAATTTTTATTTTAGAATTGCATGTTTTAAGACAGATCATTTGTTGAAGGACAATGAGATAAAATAATGACTATGACTATGCATGAACCTTGCCATTATCTAGACATAGTCCATATGTAGCTCGCATTTATCAGGCCCTTGTCATATGCCAGGAAATGTTCCAGGTGCATCCCTGGTAGGATGTCTTCCTTGTCAGTGCAGTTGCTGGCCTGCCTAGTGCCTATGTGAACAGTGGGATGGGGGTAGGGAGAGGAAGGTGGGGGGACTAAAACTGGAGAAGGATGCAGGAGGGAAAAGGAGAGAGAAAAAGAGAAACAGAGAGAGAATGAATAGGAACCTGTCCATTTAGTAAGGCAAGGATCCTTGCATTTCCCATGGATGAACGAATATCACAGAAAGTCATTGGCAGGACTTGAGCCATCTTGCTTGGCCTACCCAGAAAGGCCAAGCTCTTAGCCAGGGGCTGGCAGGAACAAGCTGGCATTGGGGGCTTGGAAGGGCTAGAGAAGTGCTGGACAGGAGCCCTATTTCCTGTGTTAGGGAACTATGCAGGGCAAAGCCCTCCAGGGCTCCTAGAAGGAACCACACAAGTGTCCCTGCATTTGGACACCAGCTGCAGAGAGGACAGTGATGGCCACTCAACATTAACCAGAGAAGCACAAAAACCAAGAAAGAGAGAAATGCCACCTCATTCAGTTATGAATAAATAGATCTACCTTCCCCCTCCTTCTCCAGCCTTCCTTCCTGCCTTCAACCTGGGAGGAGTGGGTGGGAGGCTGGTAAAGAGCAGACAGCACTTTCCTCCTCTTGCCAAGCCCTGGAGCCACAAGCCAGCCACCGTGCTTAGGGAGAGAGATTAGAGTTAGGTGTTAGATCAAGCTGTAATCGGACTAGACCGTTTTAATAACCAAAAGCCACCAGAAATGCATGGGATCTCACCAAAGTATTATTAAGGGAGGGATTTGGTTTTATAATAGTAGTCAAAAGCAGTTACTGGAAGAAATAAAATAGTTTCACATTTATAACAGAATGATAGGCACTCCTCAAAAACATCAGTTCCATCATACAGGTTCATATTATCAATCACACATACTTGATGTGTGTTAGATTGAAAACTTATCACCAACTCATATGACTTCCATTGATCATGTTGAAGCTATTGTTTCCAGGTAGAATGCATGAAAATCTGACTTTGAGCTTAATGAAATGTAAACTACTTCTTTTTCCTTTTCTTCTTCTTTTGTTGAATGTGAATCAGTACTTTATAACCTGGGATGCATTTCGTTATTAGGCAGATGCATACCTTTGGTTAAGTCTAAAGAGGTGTTTCTTGAACACCTATTTCTTGAACACCTATTAGAGGCTAGAACTCTCAAGTTAGAAGTACTCTGAACTTTTATTGGGTATTAAACTTTTATTGGGTATAAAGGTGATTGGCTTTTTTTAAAAATAAATTCATACTGCAAATTCCAAAAGTCAGTATGTAATATCATTGGGACATACACATTATACCTAACTGGATAATATTTGCATATTTTTCATGGTAATGGTTTTAAAAGACAGGTCAGCTTCCAAAATAATTTAGCTCCCTCTGTTAGTTAATGTATTCAGGAATATAAGCTAATTTATATATTTAGCTACAAATACTTCATTTGTTTATCCTACAATCGTCTTAGTGGGTTAACATATATTATCTCCTTTGATACTGGTGGTGTAGACAAAGTTTTATTATGCTCAGTTTATAGATAAAAAAACTGATTATGAAAAAAATTATTTGAAAAAAATCTTATATAAAACAGCCTTAAGTCAAATATGATTCTTTCCCTCTAGCAGGGGCATCATATCACTCTGCATCATCCTGGATAAGAGAACAGGATATCATTTAGTAATGCTGAACATTGCAGTGACTTCGATACAGAATTGTATCAGAATGTCACCAATCTAAGATTTGATCTTTAAAAGCATTTGTAATGATTTCTTCTTTTAATGGGCCTGAGGGCCCATTAGGGGTTTTTATAATCTTCCTGTAACGATTACAGGAAACGCATCTCTGAGCTAACGTGCAATGAGAGACAAGACTGGAAAGGGAACTGGTTTACTTGTAAATAAACCTGAAAAATATATGGACTCCAAAATGTTTATTGTGTCTGTTCTAACAGATTCATGATGAAACTAAATGCCATGAGGTTTTTGTAAAAGGAAACGGAGAATTCCTGCATCGGCTTCATTAAATAATCTGAAAGAGTAAACAACTTCATGAAGTTAAAAGCTCATCTGAGAAACAGATATAACATTTGCTCTTTGGGGAATATTTCATTGTTTGACCACCTCAGTGAGAACATATTTACAGTATTGAATTATCTTAGGCACTTAATTTTTCTGAATTATTTACCATTCTTTTCTTATTATTAAAAAGCAGAAATGGCCGCATTCTCAACAAACTGTTATCTTCAAAGTCTTTGTGAAATCCATTGGCATGTGGCAGATCATCAGCGATAGTAGATATAGTTTTGTGTTATGACGGTCTGGATGTAGTTTTCCTTAACTTGTGTATAAATCTGGTGTGTTTCAGATAAAGTACTAAAAAATGTGGTGGATTTACTCTTTGAAACATTATAAATGAAAGATTGTGTCACTTGATTATGTAACAAATAGTTCTCCTATCCATTGGTTTTTGGTTTTTTATAATCTTACTCACCCAAGACTAGCTTTTCCACTTTTCTTTGGAAGCAGTGTGGGTACTGCACTGATAAAACAATGTAGTGGATGACTTTTCCTGAACAGAACTATGTGTTTGTGTTCTATCTGATCCTACTTAGGCAATACTCCTTCCTTTATCAAAACTTACCTGGCTTGGATTTCACCGTTTTAGGACACAGATTATTTTTTCCAGAAAAAATCTATAATAATGTTCAGAGTATCATTTTCCTCCCAACATCTTATTGCCTTCTGGAGATAATTTTAAGAAACTCATATTAATGTTTACTGGGTGCTGGACAATTCTTTGATCACCTTTTAAATATAATGGAGAACCCTGTGAGGTTACCCCCATTTAAGATCCCCATTACAGAGGCAGAAAGTGGTTAAGTGACTTCCTTGGGTCACACAGGTAGGTAGGGGCAGACCTGGGCTTCACCCAGTTTGACTCTGGGGTTTGTCTTCTAAGCTCCTACACACATTTTGGGGTTTAGTGTAGTTTGAACAGCCAGTTAAGAAGGGAAGAAAGACCTCAACAGACCATGGTGGAAAGATTTTTGTAGTCCCATAAACTACACCTACTTCTTCTGTTCTGACTTTAAGTATATTTTCACTAATTTAAATTAGTGTCAGATCACTATTTGAAACTTTTGTTTCTGGAACAAATAATTTAGGAAATGAAATAGAAACAGACTAGAAACTTTCATAATTCTGTCTTCTGAAGGATAGATTTAAAAATTTTTTTCTAATCAGATTTCCCATGTCTTCTTAACAAATATGACATGCTACTTTATTATTATTATTATTTGTTTTTGTCTTTGGCTGTGTCTGCAGATTACGGGATCTTAGTTCCCTGACCAGGGATTGAACCCAGGCCACGGTAGTGAAAGTGCCAAGTCCCAACCACTGGACCACCAGGGAATTCCATGCTACTTTATTTTTTATTTATTTATTTTGAATTTTATGAATTTTTTTATACAGCTGGTGCTTATTAGTTATCCATTTTATATATATTAGTGTATATATGCATGCTACTTTATTTTTGAAGCAAAAATTTTCTAGCAGTAGGACCATGTTTCAGAATTTTACCATGTAGCTTAAGACACATTAAAGGGGTATGAAACCAACGCACTGAGGTGGAAACTGGCGGTACTGAATTTACCTTCTCAGTAGCTCACTCACTTCCTGCTCGGTGTGTCTACTCCCACTCCTTCAGCTCAGGCCTTCACTGGCTGTCTCTTCGATAACTACCTTGGCCTTTTAACTGTCTCCCTGCTTTGGGTTTCACATTCCTCAGGTTCATGATACAGAGAGCTGCCAGAGAGATTGTTCTAAATCACCTGTTATACCACTTCTAAAAATACTTCAAAGTCTCCCCATCGTATCATCAAAATAACCATAACATTAAAAAAAATCTCTGTACAGTTAAGTGCTTTATGTATCATATCATTCACAGTAGGCTTAACTATCCTTTTTTTCACAGATGGGAAAACTGAGCCTTAGAGAAGTTAGGTGAATAACTAAGGTTGTAGAGCAGGTCCAGGCAGGCCTAGGACAGAGGCCAGTTGGACACCAAAGTGCATGCTCTGAACGACCCCCTGCACTCCCGATATCACATGCTTTATAGATTCCAGTATATATTAAATGTGAGTTTTTATTCAATTAACCATATTGATGACATCCTGCAGCACTTTTGCACTTTTGTCTTCCATTTATTTTGCTTCTCTCTTCAACGTAACTTTCCTACAAATAATGTACTGAATGAATTTTATGTGAGGCACTTCATAACCTACCCTAGAATCTTTTCTTTGTTAATCCCTGTTAAGGCGGCTACTTCATCAGTGGTTTTATTTACATTTTTCCCATAAAACATTGATTTTTTTTTAAATTAAAGAATTCGTTTATTTTGAGAACTTATCTCCAGTATTTTTCTGTATCGGCTCTCCAAACGAGTAGTTCTTCATCTATTTCAGTGTTGAAATAGAATCAAGAAAATACTGTAGGCTGGGATATACCAGAAACATATGTTCTTTTATTTAACTTTACAGCAAAACTCCTCCAACATGTAGGTTGGTTTAATATTATTTCTACCAATTTCCCGGTTTTTCTTTACATCTTCAACAATATTTGCTGATAAAAAATATATCTCGGTTTGTTGCCATATTGTATTATTTTAACCATTTAAAAATGCATCCATGAGACGCTTTCTAAACATTATCATTTGGTTTAATTCTGTAATGCTTTAAATCGAGTATTGCCTGACTTCAACCACTGTTAAAAAAAAAACAAATCTGGAAGTTTTTCATGCTCTGGATGCTTGGTTATGAAATATCTTAGTCCTGACTACTTCATACTAACACTAGCTGGTATCATAGAGCACAATAAGGCAAAAGTTCCTCTCTGACAACAGTGGATATAAATCCGTATTCCAAATAGTGTTCTTGGTAATTTTGAATATTTTACCAACCTGTCACATATGATTAAACAGTAATGGTGTTTAATCTCGCTACATGGCTGATGAAGAGTTTCTGAAGGAATACATATCTTTTTCTCTTGTGCCTGAAATGTAGATGTTATCTTTAATCAATAGCTGCCTTTCAGGAATATTTTAAACTTGTGTCATTTTGTGAGGGTTAAAACTAGATAATAACATGGAAATTCATTTAATCAAGCACCGTAAAACATAATATATTGCAAGACAATGAACATATGAGGAAGCCTCTTTCCCCTCTGCCGTGTTAGGAGCCCCTGTCCCCTGTTCGGTGGCGTCACCTCAAGTACTGTATGAAACTCATAACTATCTGGACCAGACTGGACCAGGGTACTGGTGTCAATCCATATATGAAAGTGGATTAAACATTAGTTAGAGCTCCTTCTCATTTTTTAGTTGAAAATAAAAGTCCATGGGAGTTCCAGTTGGCTTGGCAGATAATGGGGGAAGTCTTCCAGGCATAGGGCACTACAAGTACAAGAGCCCTGGGACAGAAGCATGCTTGGCACATTCAAGGAACTGTGAAGACGCCAGGGTAGCTGGCACACACTTCCATGAGAAATTGCTATAAGAAGTCCAGTCTTTCACAGTGATAAATATGAAAAACTCTCTCCTGGGAACCCTGACCATGCCGTTATGTTCCCATCATTAGATGATTAACATACTGGTCCTAGAGAATGACTTTGAGCTGTTTTCTTCATAGTTCCTTTTCATCCCTTTCAGTTTTTCATAATGTAACAGCCTACTGGCCGGTCTTTAGGACACTTTATTTAAATGAATTATTACTACCGCTTCTTGTGTAGATGTTTGGTTAAAAATTCTATTAACCTTTCCTCTTCCTCTGACATTGATTCTCCCAGTGAGAGAAGAAGAATTTAAGGAGTGTCAAATAGAATTTGATACATAGATCCTGTTTATTTTGACTTCAGTGTCAGACCTAGAGCAAAGAATTTTATTATATTTTCTAGTTTGTCTTAATTTCATTTCTCCTTCAAAAAAGAGATGATCTTATTTAGATATTATTTGGAAACTGACCCATTGAAAGGATACGAGCATTTTAATGCTGGCTACCACTTACCGTGTAGGTTTAAACACATTTTTCTGAGCCTCAGTTTCCTTATCTGTAAAATAGCATACTATGTAATGGAATTGCTGTTTTTATAGATAAAAAAATGTCACCAGTTTTACAGGTGAGGAATCTGAGATCCAAGGAATCAGTTAATAATATGTCTTGTGATACTTTTAAGTTATACATTTTACAAGGCCAAATAAAATGATTGTCCCGCTTAAAAATAGTACAGATTTTTTTTCTATTGGAGTATAGTTGATTTACAGTATTGTGTTGATTTCTGCTGAGTACAGATTTTTAAAAGGAAAATACCTCAAGCCATGAAGAATTATTTGCCTATATTTATGTTGAGCTCTGTTTAGAGCAAGTAAACTCTGACTCTTTCAATCATATTAGTCTCTGGGCTTCAGTTCTCTCATTTATAAAATGGGGATAGTGTCAGCACCTAGCTCCAAGGATTGTTCTCAGGGTTAGAAATTGAGCATGCAAATTACTTAACACACAGGAAACATTCAAGGGTTTTTAAAAATTACTGCTATCACATTTGTGGTTATTCTAATTTTATTTAACCAACCTTTATAAAATTGAAGGGTTATCTGCTGTCTTCCTTGCAATGCCTTTTGAGATCCGGATCTCAGTATCGTAAGAAGGGCTTCTGCAGTCCTCAGGATCTCTCCCTGTGAGATGGCATGTAATGGTTTCAGAATGTGGCCTTATGTTCACTCAGTAAGCCATCACCCTTTCATTGGAAACAGCATATGGAAATCATCACAAAGAGAAGGAATCATTTCAAGTGCTTTGAAAATATAAAAGAAAAATAAATTGTCCCTGGTAAGTAAATATAGGATGCTGATCTCTGAATAGTCAGGAAAACTCTGTGCCAGGGCCTTTGGGGAAGGCTAATGAGCATTTCAGTCCCTCCCCCCAACCCCCCACTCTTGTCTTCTAAATTAGAAGTTGTTACTATATAAGGCTGCTTTTTCTAAGTAAATGATAGTAGTTAAACTCTGTGTATTTTTAGCTTTTCAAACAGCGGAAAGTTATTTTCATCAGTCAAGATCAAGCTAAAATGAAAAAGTTTGTGAAAGGCTTAGGCCTTGGGAGTCAGGTACTACCGTAGCAGTCACCTTTATTTTTATTTCTTTCATGAAAAACATAACATTTTCCATTGGATGGTGCTCAGCATGACGGATATTAGATTGAATTGTGTAAATATTACATTACATGTATGGCCTGCTGCAGGGAGTCAAAACGCAGTGACCCATTTTCAGGTCTCCAATCTTTTGGCCGCCTGCCTGCCAGATGGGGAAATGTTGATCAGAACAATTTCATCCTGAGGCAGAGCTGCAATCTGGGAGAGAAAGCTCATCGCTGTCTGCTTCTTCTGTGCCAAAATGACCATGTAGCTTCGTGTTGAGTGAGTTACCAAGGGTTTCCTTCAGCTGCAGGCGCAGGACTGAGAGTAGACACAAATTCAATTAAGGATCCCATTATGATGTCTTCCATTCTGTTTTTTATTACCCTCAACTTCTCTTACCCTCTGTTTCTTTTTCTTATTTGAGAAGGAAAATTCCTTCTTCTCTGTCTTCACTGCCCCCATTCTCTTAATTCTCATTCTTTATCTATAAAGAATCTCTATTCTTTTTATGCCTCTCTTTCCCCCTATAGCTTCCTAAGCAAGACACCTAATCTGTTGTTGCCTTATCTGCAGAAGAAAAAAGGAATGATATCATGCACGTGTGTGTGTGTGTGTGTGTGTGTGAGAGAGAGAGAGAGAGAGAGAGAAAGTTCTGCATACATCTCTCTTTCTTAATTGATTTTCATGGAAAGATAAAAACATGCTGGATTTTTTGATTCAGAGCTGAGATGAACAAGTATGGAGAATTACTTTCCAGGAGTGTGTTTCCACAGTCCAGGCCTTCTCTCATAGAAACTCTTTTTCAAGGTTTTTAAGGCCCTTTGCCTCCTATCGCTGTCTCTGGTCTGAGCAGCTTGCTTCTTCCGGGGAGGCTGTTCTCATTTTCTCCTGAACTTGACATGTTAATTCTTCTCCCAGGTCTCTATGACTTTGCCCATGATCTTTTCTGCAATGGAATGTTTATATTTATTTCTCCCAGGCACATAGTAGGTATGCAATGAAGACTATTATTTTTTTAATTGACTGATTAATAATGATTCTCCTTTTTAATTTAGTAAGGGATAAAATTGCATTCAGTTGAAAGCAAGTACACATTGTTTGAGGAAGTTCATAAATTTTATCAGAAGCTTGAAGGATAAATGTTTTGAATGATAAGAATAAATGAGTGGTTCAGAATCTGTATCAAAGGCAAGTAGGAGCCAGAACATGCTTCTGCCACAGGATTAAAGAAGAGGGTAAAGGGCAGGGAGAAGGGGACTGGGATGGCACAGCATGAAACAAGGGCATTCTTCCTTTAGAAGTACTCACACTGTGGTCAAACCACGGCTCTTACTCAGGCCCCAGGCTCCTGGAGCTAGGGTAGCAAAGAGTGACTTCAGACCACAGTATGCCTTCCTATTTTGTACTTAGCAAACAAATATTATTGTTTTGATAGAGCTAAAGGCTATGATAAAGAAGCTTGTTTCTCATTGGTATTTCTAGTTTAAAAATTAGCATTTTCCACACTTATATTGTCACCTTACTCTTTGAAAGCAGGAGCCTAGCTCTTGGCATCTTCTAAAACAGTGCTCTTCAAGGTGAATGACATACACATATGTGTAACTAGGTACTGAAGCCATATTCTTATTAAAAGGTTGTTGAATAAATGAATGAGTAAACGTATATCTTTTATTCTTTTGTGTGAGAATGGCAACTACTGAAAAGCCTGATTATGCTGAAGCTTTATCTGATGTTTTTTTAATGAGCAATTTGTTTAGAGGGTAATTAGAAGAGTGATATATATGCTTTATATGTGTGTGTGTTCCTATTTTTATTAAATATTATGTAGTTACCAGATGCCAATTCAAGAGGTTCAGTGAAAAGACCATTGATTGGACTGGAAATCAGGAGGCGTGAATTTTAGGCATTGGTCTAACTTGACTTTACTCTGTGACCTTAACTAAAATTGTCTGACTCAATTTCTCTATTTATAAAAGGAAAGATTTAGAATATGTAATTTTAAGGTTCCTTTTAGCTAGGGTCTATTTTAAATCAAGAAGATAAAAGATGAGGGACTTCCCTGGTGGCGCAATGGTTAAGAATCCGCCTGCCAACGCTGGCGACACAGGTTCGATCCCTGGTCCAGGAAGATCCCACATGCTGCGGAGCAGCTAAGTCCATGTGCCACAACTACTGAGCCTGCGCTCTAGAGCCCACGAGCCACAACTACTGAAGCCTGCACGCCTAGAGCCCGTGCTCCGCGACAAGAGAAGCCACCGCAATGAGAAGCCTGTTCACTGCAATGAAGAGTAGCCCCCACTCTCTGCAACTAGAGAAAGCCTGCATGCAGCAACGAAGACCCAATGCAGCCAAAAATAAATAAATAAAATTTTTTTTTAAAAAGGTAAAAGATGAAAGAAAACACCCATGAATGGTCATATTTTCTCTGTTAACTTGAAAAATAAAGCAGTATTTTCTGGAAGGGCATTTCTTTATACAGCATTTTTATCGGACTTTAATTCTCATTTCTCCAAACCATAATTTGCAGGACGTATATGTAATAAATAAATAAATAAATGAGTAAAACAAAAACTCTCAAAATGGTATCAATTTAATGTGCTTTTTGGCTAGATTTTACTTTTTTAATGCTTAAAATTGTAGTGCAGTGAATTACTACTGAATTCAGCATTTTCTGATTTTTTTTTTTGGTAAATGCTTTATTCTTTCCTTATTATTTTTCTAAATAAAGAGGTAGTTCCCTAGCATACACAAATGTGATCAACATGTTTTTAAAATATCATTAAGAATTCATGGATTTAAATACAATTGATGTTTTTATAAATCTAACTTATTTACTCAAACTCTGGATCTGACATGATTTACAGACTTTAAGCTTTGTTTTCCTTACCCTACTTAGAAACCCCAGAGAGACGGTGGATAGAGATTATCTCATAGATTAAAACCACTCATTCTGACCTACCTGTTCACTTATACAACAAATTTTAATTTGACGGAGAAGAGGGAATGTGCTTGATATTCTTCATCTATTCTTTAAACGCCTCTCATTTGTGTAAAATGTGTCAAAGAGAAAAAGAGATAGTCCTTGGTAAACTTGCACTGGATTAGTTTAGTTCCACATCTTGAAGTGCAGTATTTTGAATCAAATCATGGTTCTTCCTCACAAATGGATTAAAGCCTATCTTTTAAAAAATAGCTAGAACTGAAAATGGCTTTTATTTTTGGATTATAAAAAATGACACACTGTCATTGTAAAAAAATTCAATTACAGAAAAGGATAAAAATAAAATACATACCATCCAGAAATAACACGTTATTAACATTTTGGTGAATGAATCCTCAGTCCCCTCTCTGCACACACAGCAACTTACAGTCATACTTACATTCAACTCCATGTAAAAAGAATGGAACTAAATGTGCTTTCTTATTAAACACACAACATGAGCATCTTTCTGTGTCAATGAATCCTGATTTACATCATCTCTTTAATGACTGCATAGAATTACATTGTATGGATTGACCATAATTTATATAATCCATTCCCTATTAAACATATAAGTTATTTATAATTTTTCACCATTACAAATAGTGTTCATATGAATACTTTTGTATATATAAAATATATCTGTGCGCTTATCTGATCATTCCTATAGAATTAATCCCTAAAAGTAGTCTGAGAGTATGCTATATTTTTTTAGTGAAAATGAAGAGTATCTGAATTAATTTCAGGCCAACTGTTATATGCAAAGAGATATTTTCTTATCATGTACATGTCACTCATTATTATGCTAGTCAGTATAATTCTCTTTGGCTGATAAAATAAGTAAATGTCAAGATCACATAATCTAGGTAACATACTTTCATTCTGAAACATTTAAAAATATTGATAGTGATTTGTAACTTTTAAAAATGTCTTGAAAGAAAAATTTTTGAGAGAAAAAAATTCCCACATGTTCCAGTTCCATTAAATTTCCAGATTGTTTCAAGATAAAAATTTTGTATAAAGATGATCAGTGTCTTCAAAGTAAGGGACAAGGAGGTATTAATGCCTAGGGAATCAGGGTTTGCAGCTTTCCATGGAATTATCAAGATGGTATAGTCAGATAAATCAGAATTTTAAAAACTTATCTTAAAGAAATAATTAAACTCTGATATCTCTCTTTTGAAAGACATGTGAAAATAGGTTGTATACATGATAAAGCCACATACAAAAGTATTGTTATAAATATCATTGTAGTATTGTTTTCTTAGAGTCACAGGGTCGGTTTCAAGAGGAGCCTTCCTTTTAGGAAACACATCATTGAAATTTAGGTCTTAGAATTCTTTTTTTTTCTGGTTTTAATTTATTAAAAGTATTGCAAAACCTGTATTTAGTTTTTATTATAGTTTATATAATTTTGTTTTAATATAATTAAAAGTCCCTAACTTGTCTGATACATAATATAAAAGATCATACCTACAGAATATGAAGCATGAAGGAATGACAACCTCTGGTTTACTGTTCAGTTCGCTGGTGCTGCAGAAGGGGTCTTAGACAGACCCAGCAGCCTGGCCTGGAGCAGGGCCCCAGGAGGAATGACTCTGTGCTGAGATGTGAGCGCATTGCTCATATGTACTCTCAGACATCCTATAGGCATCAACAAAAAGTACTGGTGATTGTAAATTTGCCCTTAGAGAAGCAGAATATGAAAGATAAAGCTCCTTGTGTTGAAATACCCAAAGGATGGAAACTTACACACCTGGAGACCATCTATTCCATGTGCGTGGCCCTTAGTTTAATTTTGTGGAGGCAATGGGGCTGGTCCTGAGTGAGCCCAAGAGAAAAACATGTCCATGGGATGTCATGACATAGAGTAGGTGACATGTTTGGGTGTGTGGGAGAGGGAAGAGCCTGTGGGAAATGGAGGTGCCTTTTCCCCAGCCTTGCTGGGGTGTGGGCGGGGGGACAACCTTTTACTCCAGTAGAGGGAGAGTATGTTGCAGCAGTAGGAACTGTCTCCTGCGAAACTAAGGGTATTAGCTGTGTCAGCGTCCTAGTGACAATGTGTGACACAGTGCTGTGGAAAGGTGTGCTCTGGCCCTTCCTTCTCATACATAGGAGGGGGTGGCAAGGACTGGAGACATTGCAGTTTAACCCCTTGAAGATTTTACAGGTCTCCAGCTTTGTACACAGGAACCTCAACACTCCTAGAAGAGAGGCAGCTTTGTCTTGGAGACTTCTGGAAAGAGTGGTTGATGGGGCAGACATGGGTGGATTATGGACCACACCCATCCTCGGGAAGGCTGCCACATAAGGATGTGAGTGAACTTGTCCCTGAGTATGCAGGAGGAGATAGCAAACTTCTAATTATTAGTGTCCCTGGGGGCATTGTGATTATACGTATATCTATGTGATTTCCAGAGAGCACAGCCTGGGTGCTTATCTCTGACTCTTTCTAGAAGTTGATATCCGTATACCAAAAGCTATCTGTAAACTACAAATGAGATGACTCAGCAGTTGCACAATGGCATTTCCTGGTCACTCACAGCATGCTCCTGGTCTCTCCCATTTGTGGAAGACAGAGGACGTGAACATGATTCCCCACCCCCCATTTTTTGGTTTTCCATTTCCAGAGCCTGTGTTCTGCAGTGACCCCCAAATCATTAATCTAGCTGAAATGCTGAACGTTCTCAGGTTCCTTCTGTGTTGCTGCTTTTCATCTAGAGTCTGTCTTTGCATCAACCCATGCTGCTGTTTTTCACTGTTGTTTTAGCTCTAAAGTTTGCTGCAGGTGCAGAGAGAAACCCTGACTTTGTAGACCCAAACGGTTCCTTTGAACCAGTTCTTCCTTATGATAGGATGGCCTTATGGCAAATGATGCTGTGGAGAATGCAGATGCCATCACTCAACTTGGCTTTTCCTTTTCTGTGCTGAGACTTTGTTCTTCTTTCTGTCCCTTAATTTGCTTTTGACCTTGCTGAACATGCCTCTGCTCATATCTGAAAGAGGAGTGTTGCACTGGGGATTTCCGTTTTCACAACACTCAAAATCACTTAATCTTCATGAGCACAAATGCTTAGATATTACTTGTTTAATTTTGTGAATGTGTTTATGGGAAATAATGGTGTTTCTAAGTACTGCCAGTTTCTGCTAATTGATAGGATAGACAGGGGAAACTGCTTCACTGACCTCCAAAAAAAAAAAAGAGAGAGAGAAGAATGCTTTTAGGGACCAGGGCTTTAGAAGATTTTGACTACCTCTAAGCATTTCATAGAAAAGCAATATTGTTTAAAAGCTTAGCTTGTGGGTGGATGTGTGTGGGAGGAGGTAGGGGAACCGAGTTCAATAGGTCATTTTAAGCTAGGTTAGAGGAACACAGCACAAGAACACATCTTTCGTTCTTATCTTACCCAGCCATTTTTTTCCTAACAATCCTTCAAAGTTTAGTTCAGTCCAGTTGTTTTCATGAATCTCTCCCCAAACAAAATATGAGTACTTTAGTCTCTAAAACTGTCAATGCCATGTATTGTCAATGCCCAAGCATTTGGTGCTTAATCATATACTGCTAATGTATTTGATGTTTCATAAATGTGTGTTTTTGACAAAGAAAATGCTAAGCTCCTTAAAGGCAGGGAGTATATTTTGCATTTCTTTTATCTGATGGTTTCTTGCACACAAGAGACCCTCAGTAAATACCCAGGAGATCTATTCTGGATTTTCCTATGCATTGTCTGTCCTTTAGTCCCTTTACTACTGAGTACCCCCTTTACTGTAATATGGATGAAGGAAAGATAAGAAAGTATTTTGGTTTTAGAAAAATCTAAAGGATACGAGGATGGAATTTTGAGGCAAATTTATTTTCGAATTATATGGATTTCAGTTCATTTTTTGCTATCCTTGGTTCTATTATCATGGATAATTGGGAAATGCCTGTGTTATACTTGCATGAAATATCTTGGGTATCTATTATTATGAATCAGTTGCATAGTCCTTGTTTGCTTCTCTCTTATAAACTTCAGATGTATGTCTGAGATGAATTCAGTCTTTGTTTTCCCGCCTTCACCACTTGTTTTTCTGTTGAATCTAGTCACCTTTCAAGTAGCTGGAGTGGAAATATCAATATGTTCTCTGGTGCCTGATCCTTTGTTCTTTCTGTTATTGTTTTATTTTCTTTGTGCATTCATGAAAGTGTCTTGGCGCGTTCCTATGATAACATTAAAAACTCTACACGCTTTATCTATAGTTTCCATGAAATTCTGTCAGAATCAAAGGAAAACTCTTTGCCTGAGAAGTCATAATGAGGTCTTGCCTTGTCACCATCATGGAAGGGGTTAAGAGTTGACTAACATTTGGAAGCTCTTTAGGTCATTAATTCTAGGAGTTGAGATGAGACATGTACTAAAAATCATTGTGTTTACAGGTCCCATTTCCATCCAGAGACCTTTTTTCTCTCTTTATAATAGATCTATATACAATGAGAACACAGGCTTAATTTATAAAGAGAAATTTCTCTTGGGGCAGACATGAATTAACAGGTTAAATCAATTGACAGGCTTAAGTCTAGGTGCAAAATAGGATTGACTGCAGAATGGCAACAACTGCGAAGTATGGAAACTATTAATGGGATCATAAAACCTTAGAGTTGAAAGAGACATCTCAGTTGATACAACTGGCCCCTAGATGGAGGACTTCTTTTTACAACACCACAACATTACAATAGATAAGCAACCAGCCTTTTGAAAAATAGTTTTTGTCTTGGGACTCAATAAAATCTAAAGAATTCATCGTTGGTCACCATTACTCAAAGAGAAAGTTTCTTTATATTTAGGTGAAATCTTCCGACTTGTAGCTTCTACTCATTGACCCAAACTCTGCCTTCAGTGAAATATAGAACAAGTTTACTCCTTCTTCCTATGACAGCTGTTCAAATAAAGACTTCTAGAAATGGCAATCATTCTTTCCCTGTAACTTATCCTTCTAATGGAACACATCTACTTTGGAGCCCTAGCTGTACCAGTAAATGCAAATTTCTGCATTTAATTTAAAAAATCAGTTTTATAAGGTGATGAGTGATACCAGCTAGATAGTAGTTCAGAAAAATAAGACTTTAGGGTTTTAGTTGGCCAAGTTCACTATTAATAAACACTGAGATTCGGCACTTATAAAATAATCTCAGACAGCATTAATAAGGAAAATGTCCAGCTAAACACACAGTTATTATTTATGTTTATAGCTTCGACTTCACTGTAAGAATTTTTTTCATGTAATTTTCCAAACCATTAGGGGAGTTATTTCAGGGTAAAATCAACTACACTTCCAAGATTTATGGATTCCATCTAATTTTTAGCATTGGCTTCTGATGCTCATTTTAATTCAGTAGGCGTATTCACCACTTGCTTTGTAAAAAGTACCATTCCAATGTGTTTTTTCCCAATACCACCAAGCATTTCTCCAATCTCAGCAGACACTGAGTGTCCTACAAATTTAACTCAATTCTGATGCTATCTACTTGAGATAGCATCAGATCCCACAGGTTAAGGGCTCAGTCCCATAAGACTGCCCTTTCTTCAGATACCAATTGCAAATCCAAATTGTTACCTGTGCTTCTGACTTACTGGTTATAAACTGGGGACTCCCAAGACCCTCTCCTTCTCCTTGGTTCTGTTAACTTGCTAGAGTAGCTCACAGAACTTGCAGCAACATTTAATTACACTTACCAGTTTATTATTAAAGATATTGTAAAGGATACACATGAACAGCCAGATGAAGAGGTACACAGGGCAAGGTCAAGAAGAGTCCTGAGTGCAGAAAATTCTGTCCCTGTGGAACTAGGGTACACCACCTTTCCAGCAAGTGATGTGTCCACCAACCTTGAAGTTCATCAAATCTTGTTGTTCAAGAATTTTTATAGAGCTTAATCTGCAGCACCCGCTTCCCTTCCCAGAGGTCAATGGGTGGGGCTGAGACTTCCAGCCCCTAATCACTTGGTCTTTCTGGTGACCAGCCCCATCCTGAGACTATCTAGGGGTCCCACTCTCAATCACCTCATTAGATAAACTCAGGTGTGCTCAAAAAGCCTCTTTGTGAATAATAAAAGACACTCATCACTCAGGAAATTCCAAGGGTTTAGGAGTTTTGTGTCAGGTACTAGGGACAAAGACCAAATATATTTCTTATTATACCACAAATATGCTAGATTCTGGGGTAAATGAGACATTGTCTTCGCTCTTAAGAAAGTTAAACTTCCATGGACGAGGCAGATTTATAACTATTAAGAAGGTGACAAGGTTTTAAAGAGATGAATATATAATGGATTATGAAACAAAATCATGAATAAATTAATTCTGCATAGTAGCATCAAGAAGCAATACAGAGGAATCACCATTCAAACTGGACCCTGAACTGGACTATTCATTCCAGGCCTAGGGAACACATTCAACACGGACACAAGAGCATGCAAGAGCATGGCATGATCAATGAACGGCAAGCAGCTGTAGAGACTAGTATCTTCTGAGAAATTGTTCAGTTCTGATGCTATAATGACCTCTTTTGTGAGTACTGGATAAATCTCAGTGAATTATGTATAAAACAGAATTCGGTCAGATACTACCCAAAATGACCCTCTTTGACGTTTGGGTCTTTTTTTTTTTTTATTGTTTTGTTCTTTGTGCACGCATAAAAGCTCATTGGCATGTTCCTATGATGACATTCGAAACTGTACACTTGTTTTCTACAGTTTGCATGAAGTCTTTGTGTCAGACTCAAAGGAAAACGCTTTGTGAGAAAGGCTATAATGAAGATCTTGCCACCTCACCATCAGGGAAAGAGTTAAAAGATACCAAATTTTAGACTCTCTTGAGTTTATTAACTGAGAAATTGAGAAAAACCAGGGATTAAAAGCCACTGTTTTCTTCCTTTCAAATGCATCATCTTATTTGTAAGAAACTCTTTCTCTCAAATTCTCATTAAACATTTTCGAACAGGGGACTGGCACAATCTGGTGCACGCTTAGAAAGATAGTAATATGGAGATGGACTGAAGTGTGGCGCTTGGAGGATGGAGAACAATTAGGAGGTGGTTATAATACTCCCAACGACAAATAATGAGACTCTAGATTAGGCTAAGGGCACTGGGGCTGAAAAAGAAAGAAATACAAACAAATTAGAAAGATATAGATGTGGATGGCAAGAACAGGGGAAGAATGGACTGTAGTTTGGAGGTTTTACCTTGGAAGACAAAGGGATGGATATAGCATTTATTGAAAGATTTCACAGGAGGATGAGGAGCAATTATGGGGAAAAGAAAATAAATTTAATTCTAAATAAACTGAATTTGGACATCCAGAAGGAGCTATGTAATGAAGAGTTAAGAGCATGGGTCTGGGCTCAGGAGAGTTACCAGTACTAGAGATTATCTGGGGAAATAGCTGAGATACATGAAGCAAGAAGCAAAGAGACCAGAGGACAGAATCTTGGGGAAGACCAGTTTATAAAGTATGGACAGAGAAAAAGGAGCCAATGAAAGAAGTTAAAAGAGGTCACAAGAGAGATAGAAAGAGCATAAGCATTTCTGATAAGTTAAGAAAGGAGAGTATTTTAAGGAACGGGTTATCAGTGACAAATATTTCATGGTTCAAGGAAAAGGATGATAAGACCATACATTGACACACAGGAGGATTTGGGTGATCGTTTCTTAATAGAACGGTAGGGCTGAAAGCCACATAGTAGTGGCTGGGAAGTGAATGGGAATTAGAGGAGGGCAAGTGGAGATACAAGTATAGACAATTATATTTAAAGTTTGGCAGTGAAAGAAAGATAGCAAATAGGATGTGACTGGTGAGAAAACAGAAAGACTGAAGATGGCAACTACTTGAGGGAAAAGATGGTCCGGGAAAGTGTTTTTTAGGATATTGGAAGGAGAAAGAGAGAGAAAGACAAAGTATCAATAGTTACTCTTATAGCAAAATCAGAGTTGTTAGGGAAGGATTAAATCCATTGGACTTAGTGCTAAATATGTTGATATTTTATGTTTTACTTTGATATTTGGAAGTATTCTTTACATAATGAAAAATATTAGATGTAAAAATGTCCTTCAAAAGAACAGAAAAGCAAACAAATAAGGTCATTATTTGTTCTAAAAAACAATGCCTTCCAAAATGTTTGAGCCAGACTGTGAATTTTTATTTACTTAAAAATTTTTTTTTTACTTTGGACAACAGGAGCACAGAATTGGAATAATTATAATCCTTAGTTCACAGCACATTTTTAAGCTATTTTTAATAATATTATAAGCACATGTGACCTCAACTTCCTAACCAAAAACTAAAAAAATAACCTACATCTAACATTATGGACCCCCATCTCCCACCATATCATTCTGCCTCTCTTGACAGAATGATATGGTGGGATGTAAGCATCATTCTGAATTCTGTATTCATCATTACTTGCCTTTCTGTTTTTTTTTTCTTTTTGCGGTACGCGGGCCTCTCACCGTTGTGCCCTCTCCCGTTGCGGAGCACAGGCTCTGGACGCGCAGGCTCAGGGGCCATGGCTCACGGGCCCAGCCGCTCCGCGGCATGTGGGATCTTCCCAGACCAGGGCCCGAACCCATGTCCCCTGCATCGGCAGGCGGACTCTCAACCACTGCGCCACCAGGGAAGCCCCCTTGCCTTTCTTTTTATATAGTTTTATTGGCTATGTATGCATTCTTAAGAAGTAGATATTTAAATTTTAGTTGTTTTTAACTTTATAAAAAGGGCATCCTGCTGTATGTAGTCTTTGGAGACTGTTTTTCTCACTTAAGATATTATCACTAGGTTATATCCATATGGCTGCAACTTGTTCATTTGTTTTGTTGGATGTATAGTATTCCACCATGTGAACATCTCACAGTTTACTTATCATTTTCTTGTCAAGGGGCATGTGGGCTGCTCCAGGTTTTTGCTGTTTTGAGCAATGCTACTGGAACATGTCTCCTGCTGCAAGAGGGCAAGGGTTTCTTTTAGCTATAAACCCAGGAGTGGAATTGCTGGGTCATAGATTTGTAAATGATCAGGTTTAGGAGAAAAAACTCTTTTTCAAATTGATGCATGATTTTACAATTCCACCCGCAATGCCTAAGGTACCCTGTGCCTCTACATCTTCTCCAACACTTGATCTGACTTTTAAATTTTTGCCATTCTTCTAAGTATAAAATGTTATCTCTTTGTGGTCTTGATTTGTATTTCTCTGACCACCAGGTAATTTGAATATCTCTTCATTTGTTTATTGGCTGTATGTGTTTTTTCTTCTGTGAATTGCCTATTCATATCTTTAGAATACTTTTAGGTTATTTGTGTTCTTCATATTGATTGGTACAAGTGTTTTACCTATTCTTCATATTAAACCCTGTCAGTTGATTAAAAGTAACTTGGTTAAAAACAAGTCCCTCCCCCCTCAGATTCATAGAATTCAACGATTGCAATTCTCTGACTGAATAATGGCATTAGGGTGTTGTGACAATATCCGGGAATCAAGTTTTTAATTTTTGAATTCTTCAGCTATAGCTTTGTTGTTTGGATAAGAGAAGTAGGAAAGAATTTAGTCAAAAACAAAACTTGGTTTTATACTATGTAGATATATGTACATACATGTATATGATGTGTATTTCTTATTATATATGACTTCCAGGTAGCAACACTAAAAATATTTCAATCTGTAAAAATGGATTTGTGTTACTGGATAAACATCAATCCCTTGTGCTTTACTTTAAAAGAAGAATTTGATTATGCCAGGAGTCATTTTTCTAGTTCAGTCCAAGACACTGACAAAAAGACTAGTGGCAGGCATATTTTGGTATAATGTAAGGAGAATAAAACAGTTGTAAAATATTTGGAAAAATAGCTAAATATCAAGCCTCCCAATACTAAAATTTTATATTCTTTCACTTTTCAAAATCAGAGAATGAGCAGAGTTAGAGAGAAGTAAAAACTGAAGTGATAGTTTTCCCATCAAATTGTAGAGTTAGGCAGAGAGGGGTTGTTAATTGAACAGTGCCTGCTGCGTGGCCCTACGTTTTACAATCTTTCCCATTCAGCTTTCTATACAAATGCTTTGCAATACAAATTTCATGTTTTATAAGGTTCCTAGAAACTCCAAGTTCTCTTCTTTTTTTACTTTTAAAAACAAATTTCTTTAACAGAGTAGCCAAAATATAATTCCAAACTGCGACCAGATGTTGTAATGCTTGCAGAGAAAGAAATGTCCTTTTATTTTTACCATTTCACATGTGCCCAGGTGCACATGTTTATGTAATGTGTTTATGTATAATAGATTTTGACATAGGAGAAACATTAAATAAACCTACAGACGTATTTTCCACATGGCTCATCCAATAGACCTGTATTTTATAGTATTCTCTTTTTTGGTTGTTGAGAATATGTTCCAATAGAAACGGACAGAGGTTTATCTCTAGAAACAGGTTTGATTTCCTTAAAAGGCAGTTGTTTCTTTTTTCCTTCGCTTCTCTGGAGAATTGGCTACAAACTGGGAATAGTTATCCTATGACTCACTCACAGGGTTTGCACTACAGCATATAGAGTTCAGATAAAATTATAATGAAACAGACTCTAATTAGACTGTGTGAAACAAGAGAGTAAGTTTTAAAAGGAAATTTTATAGATTGCATTTTCCTAAATTTTTTTTTTTTTTTTTGGCTGCACCGTGCGCTTGCGGGATCTTAGTTCCCCGACCACAGATTGAACCTGGGCCCTCAGCAGTGAAAGCGTGGAGTCCTAACCACCGGACCGCCAGGGAATTCCTCCTTATTTTTAAAAAAGACTTAATCCAAACATCAGGATAAGATTTTCATTTGCCTTTTTAACTCAATATATCTAGTTTTTGTTTTTGCCAAAAGACATGACGTGTATCGTTATGTTAGGTGATTATTGAGTAAATTAGAAATTATTTAATTCTTGTTCAAGTGTGTCAGAGGTAATGCAATGACTATTTTAGATTCCCAAGTCCATCGAATTGCGTATAAAAAATATAATTGAATTCACGTTCAACGGTATAATTGAATGTGAACGTGTGGGGCAGGCTGAGGGTGGAGAGCCACAGACGAAACATAAAGCTGGGGAGTTAGGCCACATCATGGGGGGGCTTGTGGCATCTAAGAAGTCAGAATTTTCGAAAGGCTATGGGAATCCACTAAAAACATTTTACACGTTTAAGGAATAATATGATCAACCCCTGGAGTTAGGATTGGTTGGGTGAGGGACTTAAAGGCTGGGAGAGGACAGAGGATGAGGAGTAGAAAAGAGGAGATGAAGACCATTGATCAAAATAATTAGATTCTGTAGGGTTAGGTGGTTGAAGGGTTGCAAGACGTGGTGTAGGAGAAAGAAGAATCTGAGCTGACCTGGGTAACTGAGCAAATTTTAGTGTCATTCTTGGAGATAGTGACTATAGGAGAAGGAACACGTGTATGAGAAAGAAAACAAGTTTACTGTTGTGCATTTGAAGTGGGAGGTCCCTGGAGGCCATCCACAGTGCCTCGTTGGCAACTGTTCATAAGGCTCCAGAGCTCAGAAGAAAGGCAAGGATTTGGAACGCATCTGTGTGCAGCTGGTGGTTGAAGTCATTGGAGTGGGTGAGATCACCCATATCACGAAGAACAACTTTTGTTTAAGTGATCCAGCTTCACACATATTAGAGTAGATACAACAGTTCTTGGCACCTACAGTGGGCACACTACCAGGTACTTGTTCTCTCGTGGACCATGCATGGGCTCTAAGAATAAAATAACCCACCATGGAACAGAGGAAAGGCAATCATTTCCTATGCTTTCTCTCTCCTCACTGTAAGGTAATTTAACCATCAAGAAAACTCTTTGTAGTTTTGGTGTGATCTAATAAGAAATATATATTTCATACTCCAACTTTATTAAAATTGCATACTGGAACAATTTTGCTGAGGATGAAATAAATCTTAAATCAAATTAATATTTTCAAAATACACATATGAAACCATTTCTTTTTTGGACACCAATCTAATCATGGAATAACCAGGCAGTAGGTGGGCACACCGGCCAAATCAAGAATAATCTCCTCCGGCCAAGGAAGATTGTCAATAAAATCCACCTAAGTTCTTTACCTAGCCTTTAAATGTGGGTATGCTGTAGGGTTTCATGGTCAGCCCACGGCCTCTTGCTCTGCACACTATCCCTAGGAGATTATTTCCTTCTCGGAGGTTCTACTGCCCCTATTATGATAATGCTGTTCATGTCTCTGTCTCTAGCCCAGATCTTACCTTCAGATCTATCCTCTACGTAACTGCCAGCTGTTGTGATGTTGGCGAAACATATATTGGCCCATGCTACTTTCCTAATTAAAATCCTTCAGTGTTTCCTCATGGCTTTCAGACTAAAGCAAGTGCTCTTTAATTTTGGAAAAATGGATCCTTTACTGATGATGCTCTCTTTAGCCTTATCATTTTTTTAAACTATTTGAGCTTTAAACTTCAGTAACACCAATTGCTTATAGTTACTCTTCACATATATGCATATATGCATGTATACATACATTTATATTTATACTTTTTTTTTTTCCTTTTGGTCATCCGTCTTAACTCTTTTTTTTTTTTTTTTTTTTGCGGTATGTGGGCCTCTCACTGTTGTGGCCTCTCCCATTGCGGAGCACAGGCTCCGGACGCGCAGGCTCAGCGGCCATGGCTCACAGGCCCAGCCGCTCCGCGGCATGTGGGATCTTCCCGGACCGGGGCACACACCCGTGTCCCCTGCATCGGCAGGCGGACTCTCAACCACTGCGCCACCAGGGAAGCCCTGTCTTAACTCTTGCTTCTCCCTCAATATGTAATTCTCTTCCTCCTTCACCTGGCAAACTTCTGTCAGCTCCTCAGAAGGTGAGGTGTCTTGGCCCTGAATGAATTACCTCTATATTTTTATAATACTCTGCATATCATTGTCACTTAACACATTGTTTCATAATTACCTGTTCATATGGCTGTTTCCTTCACTACCCTGGGAGCACCCGGAGGGTAGGGACTGTATCCTATTCATCCTTGCATCCTTAGTGTCTAGCATACGCTCATAGAATGGTTAAATAAATGAGGAAGGAGTGAAGGTCAAAGGGAAACTCACATGGAAAACATGTTTTTGTACTTCAGTTTAATTTTTTAGCCACTTAGTAATTCCAGTTAACCACACGGAAAATTTGTTACTGTTAAATTCTTTTTGTTACCAGTCCTAATCAGATATTATCTGAAGTGGACATACCTCTGCATAATGTACAGGGCTGTTTCCTTCCCTCAAGAACTCCTTCAGTTTTAGAGAAAAAAATAGATTGGTTTTCTGCTCCAAGATCCGCAGGTGGATGATCCGTTCTGCAAGGAAAAATATGCCATTTTGGTGGTGCTCCTTACTTTATCCTTCTAAAGAATTCCCTGAGGAAACTCCAACTGTCTACTTTCTAGCCTGATGGGATGGTCAAATAGGTGTTGCTCTTAACTCTTTTCTACCTACATATTCATAGGACCTATATATTTTCTACCTACATATTCATTTGGGACCTACATGTTCACACAAAGAGACACATACCATATTTGTTTATAAAACCGAAGAGGGTTAACAGCCTTTTCCAGTACATTAACTTCTGGCATTTTCTGATTTCTGTTAGTTGTGAATATAAGGCCGCTTTTGTAATAGGATAGAGAGACATAGTGTTGTCTTACTTTTTTTTTTTTTTTTTTGCGGTACGCGGGCCTCTCACTGTTGTGGCCTCTCCCGTTGCGGAGCACAGGCTCCGGACGCGCAGGCTCAGTGGCCATGGCTCACGGGCCTAGCCGCTCCGCGGCATGTGGGATCTTCCCGGACCGGGGCACGAACCCGCATCCCCTGCATCGGCAGGCGGACTCTCAACCACTGCGCCACCAGGGAAGCCCATTGTCTTACATTTTAAACTCCAAGGAAAAGTGTCCTATAAGAATCACTTTATACCTAGGGATTTCAGACAGCTAATAGGCTCAGGCTGTCAAGAAGAAATAAGATCTTTTTACTGGAAGTATCATCTATATAGTATAATTTCACCATATTTGGACTAGCTGGCCCTATCTATGCATATATTTTTAATTATACATATGTGCTAAAATACAAAGTAAATCTTGTAAATAAAACAATACATGTCATGGATATATAATAAAGGAACTGCAGTATCCAGGTTCCTTGCATATATCTGGGGGGAAAATGTCTCAGCCATACACACAGCATGGTGGCAACCTGGGAAAATTGGCGTTTTAGCTAAATTTCACACGTAGTATATAATGTAAAACCCCAAATATTGAACTTTAAGTTTGCCTCCTAGCTCTAAATACAAACAAGATGGTTAATTGACCTGTGTCATCCCTCCTAGAATACAGAGGCTGGCTGTTGAGTGTAGCTGAGGACATGCCTGCAGACTGCAGACCCACTGGAGAGGATACTGGCTCTTAACATCAGTGTAACCTGTGTGTTCTATAACGTAGCTCCTTTCCTTAGCTTCCTGAACCTCTCCTTATGAAAAATTCCTTGCATGAGGAAAGGACAGATAGCTCAATAGGCTACACTAAACACACACACACAAACAAACACAAAACAAACCACAAAACAAAAACCACTGGAGTTCATGTGGCAACAAGTTTTTCAAGAAAGTTTTAAGGGGATTGTTACTCTAAGTTTCAATTAATGCTGATCTCAGATGGAATAATTTGCACTTCTATGTAATTTGTGTTTCAGTACACATGTGGTTGACAGGAGCTGACTAAATACATCAGATTTTATATATCTGTCAGTAAATCACAGCTTTTAAATGTGAAAGGCAGTACCTGGCAGCTTTGTGTGGGTGTGTAGCATTCCCAAGTGGATATATATTGAAAACAATCTCTTCTGTCATGGGTATACCCTTACTCCAGGACTGTACAGGTCTGCAGGAAATCTTTGCCCATTTTTAATTTTCAGAGCATGGGGATCTAGAATTAGCAGAAGAGAGTCTTGTGGCGTGATTGCAAATGATAGAAATTTTTAATTTGGCATTGCCTTTTAGGTGTTATCTTTTGGGATGGAACAAAGCCATGAGCATTCTGAGTTAATTCATTAGTAATAATAACATGGATCTTAAGAGGGTAGAAATATTTCCCCAAACATGCACCTAATGCACTGGCAACATAGAAGCCAAAAGGGGATTCAGAGCAAAAAAGGCCAGGATTTTGCTCAATGTTGGATGGGTTGTGCCTGCTGGCATTTCCTCTCCTGCCCCTGGGCATTCACGCCCACCTTCTTAGCCACTTGACAGGGTCATCTGCGCTGGTCCCAAGATGTATGACACACCATTTCTGTGTGAAGGGCTGAAGAATCTCCAAAGAGATATAGAGAAATTTTCTTTCAGATTATGTCTTCTCTGGCCAGGTGAATAAAGCTCAGTTCTTAGAAAGTGACAGTCTGTCCTGCTGGCATCTCCACTGTTTTAAAGGGCGGTTTTCCTTTAGGCCACTCTCGAGGCAATCAAGCAGCTTCTCTCCAGTCTTGTTTCTGTCAGTCTGTCAGTTGCAAAAGCCCCAATATTGTGCATTGAAGTTGAGTAGCCAACATATTACTGGAATTTTGAAAACTATTCTGCAAATTGCCGTCCTAGGCACATAAAACCTAATACACAGTCTTTGTAGCTGTAGTAATCCAATAACCGATTTTTTCTTAGAGTAAGAGTGATTCTCCTTTTCCTTCCATGGCATATGCTCCCAGCTGCACTGGTAATTTCATTGCATGATGAGATGTACCACTTTGCTAGAATTTCTGTTTACAGTCTAATTAATTTTGTGGAGGACACCAAAGTTTCAAGAATGTGGTCATTTCAGTGCCATGGTAACTAAACAAATGTGTGGTTAGGGAAGCATCAGGATGGAAAATATTGCTGACATAGCAAGAGAACCCAAGGAAATACAGTTTCATTACCTGGACTTACTAGCATGTGACGCATCAGATATGATTTGCCACCTAGACTCACCAGCCAGTAATATGCCAACCTCGAATCACACGGCTATTGGCCTTAAAAGCCCAGCCTACTTGGAAATAATGCACTGATTTTTTTCCATCCCCAAAGCCCACTCCATTTATTGCATTTTTTTGCTAGTCATAGTTCATTGTCATCACCTAAATATCAGGAGCTCCACCTTTAATATAGACCCCAGGTGTCAGGGCTTATGATCCATGTCATTCTTCCTTATCCTTTAAGGCTGTTCTGTGAGGACAAAAGCCTAAATATCTTGAACTCCATAACTTTCCCTGAGCAACATTTATTACCTTCAGGCTCATTAAAGTCTAACCCTAATAGAGCTCCTGAATGCAGCTGTATTTAATTATTATTAACATCACTTAATAAACATGTTAATAACATTAAACATCAGTTTAATTCTGTCTCCAGTATATTCAGAGGAAAAGGAGGTGGGAACTGTCTTAAGGATAAGTAAGAGTTCTCCATGAACTTAGGGGTGCAATATGTGATTATAACTCTCTGCCTGCTGAGTTTGGGTTACAATTATAGATATGGAGTTGGTACCCTGAAAACTCAGTGTGACAGTTTCCCAACTTTGATGCCTCAGAACCCCAAGACATTTTATTTATTTATTTGTTTGTTTGTTTATTTATTTATTAAGACATTTTAAAAAGGTCTAAAAACTTCTGAGATTTTGTTTATTGAGGTATAGTTGATGTAAAATATCATATAAGTTTCAGGGGTTCAAAATAGTTTCACAATTTTTAAAGGTTATATTCTATTTGTAGTTATTATAAAATACTGGCTGTATTTCCTGTGTTGTGCTATATATCCTTGTAGTTTATTTATTTTATACATAGTAGCTTGTATCTCTTAATCCCTTACCCCCGTCTTGCTAGGTACCAGGAAAACCAAGATCAGTCGGACACAGACCCTGCCTCCAGAATGTGCAGTGTCACAGGGGAGAGGGTAGGAGCTTTTCTCGAGGAGAAATGCACTTGGAGCAGATGGAACAATATTTGAACCGGCAAGGAGGCATGGCATGGTGTATGTCTGAGGAACTACAAGCACATCCGTGAATGGAGAACAGAGCTGGGGATTATAGGAGGTAACTGGAAAGGTGGGCAGGGCCAGATTAGGAAGACCTTGTAAGCCCCGATAGAGATCTTAGGTTTTGTCCTGTCAGTGTGTGATAGGGAGCAACAGTGAAAATTCTTTCCATAATCCTTGAGGCCTGCAGGAGAGGAGAAAACCTTCTGCTGTTTTATACATATCTGGAGCTGCTAGGAAGCTGTTGCAACTGTGGAATATGGTGAGGATGTGAATTGTGCAGCTGCAGCGGGTTGAGGAGAATAGGATGTGGTTAAGAAATGTTCGTGGGGCTTCCCTGGTGGCGCAGTGGTTGAGAGTCCGCCTGCCGATGCAGGGGACGTGGGTTCGTGCCCTGGTCCGGGAAGATCCCACATGCCGCGGAGCGGCTGGGCCCGCGAGCCGTGGCCGCTGAGCCTGCGCGTCCGGAGCCTGTGCTCCGCAACGGGAGAGGCCACAACAGTGAGAGGCCCGCGTACCGTAAAAAAAAAAAAAAAAAAAAAAAAAAAAAAAATCAAAAAAAAAAAAGAAATGTTCGTGTCATGCAGTGGAAAGGTCTGCATGACCCATTGGAGATAGGGGGGAAGAATAATAAGGGTGACTAAAGGACTACTTCTTCTGCCTTGATTAAATGGCGCCAACACCTACTCAAAAGGGAACACAGCACCCCCTGGAGATGTGCAGTGCAAACCTGTACAAAATCACACAGTGCACAGTAACCCTGAGAGCCAGGCTGCAGTTTGGTCTATGAACTTTCTAGCAGCCAAAGCACAGAGAAAAATACAGTCAGTTACAAGAGTCACATTATTCAAAGGTGTAATGCAACAAAGACTGTAAGATGCTATAAGTTATAAAATGTAATAAAGGAGATTATTACTATGATAGTCAAACGTGCCTTTCACTAGAGGAGCCAGGGTGCTGTCCTCCAGCTCTCCTAAGTCTGCCAAAGCCCAGCAGCGCGGGGGCGGTCTGCTTCCCCAGGGCTTCTGTCCATAAAGAGTGAGAATGCGCTCCCCTCCCCACCTCAGCAAGTGGACGCAGAAGCAGCAGGGACTCACCCTCTGTTAGCCCCTGCCTAGACCATCCCTGTCCGTAGATTGACACCTCTTTCTTAGAGGCATACTTCTGGAGTCACCATCTATTTCATTCTCCTCCTGGAGTCGTCTTCTTTCCCCTTCAGCAAAAACCAAAACCTCCTCTTAGTCCTAGCTCGCTAGCTTGTCCAACATGCACAGCCTAGCCTGGAGCCTAGCAGGTGTGGAGCAGAGGAGATGAGATTCCTGCCACAGATATTTTCTGCATTCAAAAAAAATCAAAATTTGACATTATTCAGATATTTACTCTTATTTTTCTAACTCATAGTGGCTCTTGGATTCTCTTTAATTTTACAGACAAGACATAAAATGTTGCAATCAGAAGAGACCCTAAAATTACCCTGGCCAATCCTGTACTCTTACAGATGAGGAAATTGAGGCGCAGAAAAGTAAAATGAATTGTTCAAAGCTATGCAACTGGGTAGTGTCTGAGCAGAACCTAGATTCAAGTGCCCTGACTCTCAGATAAGTATTTCTCCATTACCATGTTGCTTCCCAGAGCTTTCTTGAAATTGCACGAGAGAGACAGAGGTAGAGGGAGTGAGAAAGATAGAAGGAGAGAGAGGGAAAGAGAAAGAGTGTCGTTTATGTTTGAAAACATTAGCCCTCTGTGCTGGAAAAGTAGAATTGTCAAAAAAAAATAACTTTTACATTTTATACATTCTAGTAGTATAGCTGCAAGATAGTACTATATTATGTCTCTATGAATGTAGAGACTTGTATCTGCTTTATGATACGTACTGGTGGCCATGCTGACCCAGCGTTGCTTTCAAGGATGTTATTCTAGAGCTTGTTTTTTCCTAAAAACGACCGAGGAGTTACAATCATGACAGAACTTTGGAAAATGATGGATGTTTAATGTTCCATAGATGACAGAGAGTTTGCAAAGGCTGTTGCTGGTATTGGTATCTAGTAGTTGCCTTAGTTTTACATATATACTCTATGGATATCATTTAAATTTTTGGAAAATTTAGCTGTGCCATCTATCTTGAAAAAAAGCATCCTACTTATTTGTGTTGTGCTGATATTCTACAGAAATTGGTCAGGAAATTATACTGATCTAGAAATATTCAACTACTTCTCCCCCATTTTTAATTTTATAATGCTCTGTGTTGGGTTGATTACAGAAGAGAAGAAAGTATTCTGTTATTAAAATAGCATTTGTGTTTGGACCTCATCCTGGGAGGAGGAGGGTGTGTGCTGGGTGCTCGGGCTCTGTAGAGGCCGGGCTGCCAGGCTCCTACGACAGGAGGTTTGCTAGGCAACCAGAACGAGCTTTCAAACCAGCCTGGATATTCCTGCCTGGCCTGCTGCCATCCTCCAAGAAGGCAAGTAGGTGCAGTAAATTAGAACTGAACCATAATTGTTGATGTGTTACCCTGTAAGAAGTGTTGATGTTTTATGGCAAGAGGTTTGTTCAGAACTAATCTGTCCATGTAGGGGTTTATTTGCTAATTGGTCAGGATCAAAACTTATAAAAAGCATTTGGAAAACAGTCATCTGTGATTATACTGCAGGAAAAAAACCTTATGATGAATCAGAATTGTTGATGTTTGAGAAAGCTTGTCAACCTGCATATAAACTTGTGTGGGAAGAAATACAATTAAAATATGTCCTTCTATAGTAAATGAAAAAAAGCTTCTCCCAACAAGAAAAAACCAGATGGCATAGGTCTTATTAGGTCATAACTGATACTTTGAGACTTGAAAATCCAGACTAGGTCCAAAGACATCCAAATGTGCGCAGTGACATTTCTTTAGAAAGATTAGACATTACTCAGAAAGTTTTAGGTCATCCCCACATAGATACAAAAGGATGTTTTTTTCTTTAATCTTTCTTTCGTTTGTTCTTTTATTTTATAAATGTCTGGTGAAGAGGATTAGCCTAATCACCCTGGGATACTGTGAGGCAGTTTTCTTACGTTGTATTTTTGTATTTATATACTTATACATAAATACCTACATAGTAAAATGTAAACCAACTTTGAAAACCCTGGGTAATGAACTATTTCTTGTTCATGAACTAAACATTCCACAAATATGTGCTCTTGTCCTACACTGTATTTGCCTGATTATATAGCACTGCTAATGTTGTAATAAAAACACTTGTTTAATTAACAGTTTTCCATAGAAGATTGTAAGCTCTGAGGAAGGAATCATGTCTATCTTATTCACTGCTTCTTTGCCAGCACTTAAGAAAGATCCTGATCCCTGGCCATATAAAGAAAAAAAAGTGAAAGGTAGAGATAAAGAGAAAGGAAAGAAGGAAGGGAGGAAGAATAGAAAGAATGAAAGAGGAGGAAAGAGGGAAGGATGGATGGGAAGAGAAAGGAGAGAGGAAGGGAAAGAAGAGAAAAAGAGAGAGCAGAAGCAAAAAGTAAACCGGACATATATACAATGGAATATTACTCAGCCATAAAAAGAAACGAAATTGAGTTATTTGTAGTGAGATGGATGGACCTAGAGTCTGTCATACAGAGTGAAGTAAGTCGGAAAAAGAAAAACAAATACCATATGCTAACACATATATATGGAATCTAAAAAAAAGGAAAATTGTTCTGAAGAACCTAGGGGCAGGACAGGAATAAAGACGAAGACGTAGAGAATGGACTTGAGGACACGGGGAGGGGGAAGGGTAAGCTGGGACAAAGTGAGAGAGTGGCATGGACATATATACACTACCAAAGGTAAAATAGATAGCTAGTGGGAAGCAGCTGCATAGCACAGGGAGATTAGCTTGGTGCTTTGTGACCACCTAGAGGGGTGGGATAGGGAGGGTGAGAGGGAGACACAAGAGGGAGGGGATATAGGGATATATGTGTATGTATAGCTGATTCACTTTGTTATAAAGCAGAAACTAACACACCACTGTAAAGCAATTATACTCCAATAAAGATGTTTAAAAAAATAAATAAAGCCGGTTGATTAAGTTCTGGGGATACAATGTACATACAGTATGGTGACTATAGCTAACAGTACTGTATCACATATTTGAAAGTTGCCACAAAAGTGGATCTTAAAAGTTCTCATCACAAGAGAAATAACTTTGTAACTTTGTGAGGTGATGAATATTAACTCAACTTATTGTGGTGATCATTTCACAATATATACATATGTCAAGTCATAGTGTTGTACACCTAAAACCAGTACAATGTTATATGTCAATTATATCTCAAAAAAACTGGCAGAAAAAAAAGAATAGATGCATACAGAAAAACAAAGCCAGTTGAATGCTACTTTTTATTTGCCATAAGAATATAAACTGGCCAATGCTTTGGACCTTTTTAAAATTTAGATTAATGCTTTTAGATTTTCATGAGTAACTGAGTCGTTTACATCTTTAAATTTGTATCAGCATAAAGAGTTCAGAATGTCCTTTTAGAAAATCAAATGCCTCTCAAAGCTCTAAAATCAAGGGATTTCTTATCTGGCTTTGGCTAATAATGCAGGAAAAAAAAGAAATATATTTAGTTATATTTTCCCAGTAGTGAAGAGCTGGATTTTATTTTATTTTTTTTAAAGAAGATGTTGGGGGTAGGAGTTTATTAATTAATTAATTTATTTTTGCTGTGTTGGGTCTTCGTTTCTGTGCGAGGGCCTTCTCTAGTTGTGGCAAGTGAGGGCCACTCTTCATCGCGGTGCGAGGGCCTCTCACTATCGCGGCCTCTCTTGTTGCGGAGCACAGGCTCCAGACGCGCAGGTTCACTAGCTGTTGGCCTAGTTGCTCCGCAACATGTGGGATCTTCCTGGACCAGAGCTCAAACTGTGTCCCCTACATTGGCAGGCGGATTCTTAATCGCTGCACCACCAGGGAAGTCCCTGTGCACTTTTAAAATATAAATGTATAGTGATTATCATAACTAATAAATTGATCTGGCTTAAGTCAGATTCCATTCATTAGAACCCTCAATCGATTTATCATGGATGTGTATATTTTGTTTCTGATTTATTTATTTTCTTCATTCTGCTTATAGAAGAAAAAGTCAAAGGACTAAGAAGGCAAATGGATGGTATTAATTTAGTAAACAAAAATTACCTCTTCAATGTTATACTGTTGGAATAGATATTTATGATGGTAATCCTTTAGATTAACTTTCATAATAATGACTCTGTAGGACTGCAACTAAGAATTTAGAGAGAGGGACTTCCCTGGCAATCCAGTGGTTAAGACTCTGTGCTCCCACTGCAGGGGGTGTGGGTTTCCTTGGTCGGGGAACTAAGATCCTGCGTAACGCGTGGTGTGACCAGAAAAAAAAAAATAGAATTTAGAGAGAACCTATTATGTATATAATATTGTATTAGGCACTCAGAAACAATAAAGATGGGAGATGTATGTGATAACAATAATTAAACATTTATTAAGCATTTATCATTAACTAAGTGCAATACTAAAGCATTATCTGCATTACCTCATTTAATTCACACAGAAGTCCTATGAGGAAGATAATATGAATTTTTGCCCCCATTTTACACATCTAGAAACTACCAGAGAAAGCAAGTAAAACATCACATAGGTAATTTAACACAAATTTGATCCTGAGCTTTTCATCAGTTGTACTAGTCATCATATTTTAGTACTTTCTTATCTTCCCCATTGTTTCCTTCCTACCCCTACTCTTAAACTGTGTTGTGCATACTTCCATTAAAGCATTTATGTATGGTATGGGAATAATTTGCAGGTTTTAAAAAAAGTTTTCCCTTTCTTATTGGAACACAAGCTCCTTGAAGTCATGGTACAGACTTTTTCATATTTGTAGCACGGTGCCTGTCATCTACTAGGAATTCAATAAATATTTGCTGAATAAATGAGTGGGTGTATCTGGGTCTATCATCTTTGTTAGATTATGACTGCCTTGAGGATAGGGAAATATCTGACTTGTGAATTCTTTACCCATGGTGATGACTCAAATTAATATTTTCTGAGTTGGATTAAGAGTTAAAATGAGTGCTATATTCAATAAACATTTTATTATTATAAAGAATATTAAATTATAGCTATTAAGTCACGTTACCTAAGATATGAGAATACCATCACATCTTATGCAAATGTTCAAAAGGATGGATATCATACCTTATAGGGTCTTCCAATTTTAAAAGAACATTGTTGGATTATTACAATAAGTCTGAGAAATTAGGGATTCGTTAAGTCAGGAAATTGACTATCGGAAAGTTTGTGATTTGTCCGTATTCACAGAGCTTTCAGTAGCACAGCTGGGATGAGAACATAGGTCTTCTGACTATTAGTTTGGGTCCTTGCTATGATATTAAACTATTACACAGCTGACGTTTCAATGTATGAGAACTTTTAACTCCTCAAGTATTAGGTCATTAGGTTATTTTTGTTTTTAATATTTATTGAACACTTACAAAATGGTGGGCTCCTTTGTGAAAAATTGTATACATCTGTGCCATACTCCCAAGAAGCTTGACTCTCCCTAGAAAGAAGAAAAAAAGCAATCCTATATTGAAATGAATTGATATCACTTATTTTCTCTATAATCTAAACCATATGAAGAATCCAAGTCTGCTGCATAGATCAGAAATAGCTGGGAGTAAGTGAGGCATACGAAATTATGTGAGCAAATCAGTGGGATCCCAGAGTCTCAGAAACTACTAGTTCCACACCCAGTCCATTATTACCCACCTGTATACCGTGGATCTTTTTCCATTCCTTTGGCTCACTGAATCAAGAGCTCTTTGGTTGGGATTGCCAACAAAGGCCTCAGGCTTTTATGGAATGCCTACTGTAGGGCCAACCTTATACATAATTTAAAAATCAGCAAATATTTGTTTATTTCCTGGGTGAAAACTCCTTACTACATCAGTCATTAATTTGAATTCTGCAAATAACAGGTTTTTGGGTTTTTTTCTGAATTAAACACTTGTGACTGCTCAAAATTTCAGCATGTTTTTTAAACTACTCTGTCCCTATTACCCATTTTGGAAGGTGTGAGCCTAGCACAGTGAAGCATGAGCAGTGTACCAGCTGCTAGAAACCTTTTGACTTCGTGGCTATCCACAGCCTTGTAATCTCTTTCCTCAGCAGGTATCTTCTTCTGAACAAAACCATATAGTTTCCAAAGAGACTTCTAAGAATATGCTTTCAACTGTTTATAAGAGTCTTCACTTCAAAGATCCCATGATGTTCGAAAATAGATGACAGTGTTTTCGCTGACCTACCTGTATTCTGAGATAGAGGCAGCACTGACCCCACAAAGAATAAGGCAGCACTTAGTGTGGGATTCAAAGGAAGATTCTAGGTTAGGAAAAGAAATGCTCTGAAAAGCTTCCTGTCCCTGCCTTCGGAAATATAACAGAGTTTTGAGCTTGTATCTGACTGGTTGTTGTTAATAAAATAAGAAATTTTATCCTATGAAAGCAAGCATCTTGAAGCAATTGATCTTCTGCCAGTTATAAAATGGAAACTTTAGCCAACAAATAGCTAGATTTCATGCACTATCGATATTCAATTACTTTTTCCTGGCTCAATAGAACCCTTCATGGGAACTGAGCACAGACCCTATCTAGGATTAGTGCTTGCCATGAAATGGTGTTTTTCGTGTCAACATTAAGTTGCAATATGAGAACACCTGTGTAAGAATTTGCTTTCTGCAATTTAAAACCTGAAATGTTAAATAACCATTGTTAATGAGAGTAATACACAGGCAGGCCCTTGGTAGTTCATTGGCATTATCATTGGAACAAATATCTATCTTTCTCGAGTGTCCCTTACAAATTTTCCAAGGATAGTGTTGTGGGATCTCTGCATCATTTCTCACATCTCTGTGTTTGGCTGTAGGAGTCTTGTCCATGAGTGATGTATAATATGCTCCACCCTGAAAATCTGCAATTTTATTTTTAAACCAGCACTTGCTAAATCTAAGAGGAACACTGAGTAAAAGAACATAAAAATAATTTTCAAGGGAAAGAGACAAGTGAAAAACACTTCTTTATCTCAACACTGAAAAGGAAAATAAATTTTGGAGTTTTTTGGAATTCTTTGAATTCAAACTAAAGGGAAAGCTTGTCTTCCTTTACCAATATGCTGGCAAAACAATATTTTTTATACGTTTCCAGAGTTGGAATCTATCAAGTTCAATAGAAGAGGAACAAGGTAGAACCTTTAAGCAGTGTTATTTAGGGTAGTGCATCATGGACTTTTTATTGTGATGCCACACATTGGACATGAAAATATTTCTATTGCATTTTGGGTGAACAGACAACGTTGCTCCTGGCCAGAGGCTTCTGATATGGGGTCTTGATCTACCTGGGCCCTGTACAGCTGCCCTGAGGACTGAAGGAAAAAATCAGTAACTCAACACATTAATGGGCCACAAACCAGCAGCTGGGAAGCAAGGTTGATTGATGCTAATATCTGGCTTTGGTGCATGTCTGTGGTTTCAATTTTCATTTTTCAATTTACATATAGGCACAGGAGTAAATGATGATAAAACCTGAACCCCAATGAGGATGACTTGTTGATGTGGATCAAAAACCAAATTCTATAGAATCAAAATATGAAAGGTTGGAAAACAGCATGCAAAACCGTTTAAGGTCCTTACAGTTCTAAGTGTTGAGAAGTTATCAAAACTTTAAGCAAATCAAGAAATTAGTTAAGCATTTATTATCATCAATTCACAAGGTCATTAACCCCGCAGGATGTCTAAATTGATTGTAACTACTTTTTTTCATTGACAGTAGCCCTGCAAGGAGGAAGAAGGATTAAGTTTAGGCAAATAGGTTAAAAAATTTTCGGGGGCTTCCCTGGTGGCGCAGTGCTTAAGAATCCGCCTGGCAATGCAGGGGACATGGGTTCAAGCCCTGGTCTGGGAAGATCCCACATGCCACGGAGCAACTAAGCCCATGTGCCACAACTACTGAGCCTGTGTGCCTAGAGCCCGTGGTCCACAACAAGAGAAGCCACCACAATGAGAAGCCCGTGCACCGCAACGAAGAGTAGCCCCCACTCGCCACAACTAGAGAAAGCCGGTGCACAGCAACGAAGACCCAACGCAACGAAAAATAAAAAATAAATTAAAAGAAAAAAGTTTTCTGTAAAACTGCTTTAGATCTGTTTTAAATCTTTAGTAAATTTTTAGTTGCCGTGTTGTTTAACATGGTTTGTTCTGAAAGAGATACAGATTTTGAAGCCAGATTTTGACAAAAATTGAGTTTATGTGATTCAGACATTAGTATTAAGAGATCTCGGGACTTCCCTGGTGGCACAGTGGATAAGACTCCGCGCTCCCAATGCAGGGGGCCCAGGTTTGACCCCTGGTTAGGGAACTAGATCCCACATGCCTGCCGCACCTAAGAGTTCACATGCCACAACTAAGGAGCCCGCCTGCCGCAACTAAGACCTGGTGCAACAACAACAACAACAACAACAACAAAAACCCACAGAGATCTCTTGGTTGTTCAGTGGATCCCTGGATGCAAAATACAGCTGGTCTCTTTTTCACTTTCTGAGAATGGATGACTTTACACATATTTGGATAAGAATCAGAGTTAGGAATCATTTGTTTGCATGTGTAGAAAACACAGTCAAACTGCTTAAACCAAAAAGAAACTTCATTGGCTCATATAATTGAAAAGTCCACTGGGAGAAGCAGCTTCAGGCATGGCTTGATCTGCTGGTGTCCACAGCCTGACCAGCTTCAGGTTCTTCTCCCTTCAGTTCTTTGCTTGGTTTCTTTGTTAACTTCATTCTAGGCAAGACCTCCCCTTGTGGTCCTAAGATGACGACCAGTTATTGCAGAGACTCCATGCTTCCTATCCATAGCTGATAGGAATAAAGCATATTTGTCCCAGAATTCCCAAGAAATCAGACTGGATTAAGTCACACGCTCACCCCTGACCCAATCACTGTGGCCAGAGAAGTGGAATGCACTAATTACTTAGCATAGCTTCAAATTCCTCCCTCGTAATCCCCAATGTGATGCCAATGAACTACCTAAATCACCAAATGGGAATTTGTGACTGTTAGAATGGTGAAAATGGAGGCTGAAGACATAATCAGTTACATGAAGAATCTTAGAAATAGAAGGAGACTTTAGAATCTTTAACCAAACTTTCTGATCTAGCCAAATAACCAATTTAGCCAAACAAACTGACCAAACTTCACAAAACATTAATGCAAAAAATAGTCACTTAGTCTCTGCAGGTACCACTTGTGACAGTGAGCCACCATAGCCTGTGTGACTTTTGAACAGTTCTACTGGGAAAGGCCTTCTTTACATTGAGCATATATTTGCTTCCCTTTCCTTTGTGCTTTATCCATTGAACCCTGTTTTACCGCTGTGGCGACAAAGAGTAGATTAAATTCTTCTTTCATATTACAGGCTTTCTAGTATATATTAAAGTAGTTAAAATAGTCATCCTTAGTCTCTCTTTTCTAGGCTCAACATCCCACATTCTCTCATCTGTTATTGACATTGAAGGAGTTAAAACACCCTCGCTCTTTTGGCTTCTCTTCTTTGTATGAATTCTGGCTAGTCAATTCCATACTCAGACACACAGTTCCATACACTGACATAGAGACTCCCCATGTGGCCATTGGGAAGTGGTTTATTGCATATGTATAAAGATACTGAGGAAAAGAAGAATAAATCTTGTAGAGAGTCACTTTAATAGCAGTCTGTAGAATCAGTCTCAGAACTGATTACCTAAACTGAAATATCCACAGCCAGAATGTGAGCAAAAAGTATGTTTTGGAACATGATTTCTCTAATCTCTAACCATTAATATTGGGCTTAATTACTTATTTTGTTGTTGTAGGCTTGACTTTTAATTATTTTAATGTTATGAATTATTAGTATTTTAACAAATAAGTGCCTAGTAATAGATAGTATTTATTAATATATATTGATTTTGTGATTTACTTTATATATATATATATATTTATATTTATATAAAATAGTATATGTATAATATATACTATTTTGTTTTCAAAGATAATTCTTTTTATTTTCCCATAAAAATGAATGAGAAAGTATTACATCAACATACTTGGTCAGATTCTATTTGTCATTTGAACTGTGAGTTCTGTCCTAACTGTAAATGTTCTCCAGCAGGGTAACAACTTCCCAGGATCTACAACTTGACACATTTGTAAGGGAAATTGGAGAGACGATCCCCCAGCTGTTCCTTAGGGGCAGGCAGCTTTCTCCCACCTCTTTGTCCATCTCTCACACCCGGAAACACTGAGGAAATTTAGTTACACTTACAACCTAATACCACTAACCAATACTGTTAAGTCCGTGATCTCCCTCTCTTCTCCCTTTCAGGAAATATTTGCCCTGGTATTAACTCTGAAAAGGGCTGGTCCCCATCAGACACAGGAGAAGTAGAAAGGAGTTGAACATTGAGCTAAGGAAAGGCTCTGATGAGGTTTCTGGAACTCCTCCCTCTTCAACCAATCCACCACCAGGTCTTGTAAATCTACTTCTACCTACACCCCAAGCACATTGTCTTTCTTCCAGCTTCACTGCCACCACTAGTTCAAGCATCATCATCAGCTACTTGGGACTCCTGCAATGTTCTCCAAACTTCTCTCTTCCCATCCTCCAGTCCATTTTCCAAGCAGCAGACAGAGGACTTTCAACTGCAAATAGGATCATTCTTCTTTTTACTCAAAACTCTTCAATTTTCACCACACCCAGGATGAATACAAAATTCCTCACATGGTCTGCAAGGCCTGCCTACATGTCCAAGCCTATCTCCCTCCATTCTCTCAGTTACTACATTTCAGATATACTCTTTTTCTTTTCGTTTTGTTAGTGGAATCAGCTCTTTTTCACCTTGGGGTCTTTCCCTATGTTCCCTCTGCTGCTTGGAGCATCCCCATCTCTTTGCCTGGCTAATTCCTACTAACCATTACCTCTCAGCCCAAGGATCATTTACTCTCCATTCTTCCCAGATAGCCTAATTTTGGACCCCATTTTGTATTCTGTAAAAGCGTTCTCTACTTTTCTTTCAGAGCACCTATATGTGTCTAGTGGTCCACCCTTACCCTTGGTTTCGCTTTCCTCAGTTTCCATTACCAGTGGCCAACCTTGGTCTGAAAATATTAAATGGAAAATTCCATAACTAAGCAATTCATAAGTTTTAAATTGCACACCACTCTGAGTAGCATGATGAAATCTCACGCCGTCCCAATCCATCCTCCTGCCCCCTATCCCCATCCCCAACCACTGACATCCTCTGCTCCTGACACGTGACCATCGACATCGTCATGGCTCCATGACCCAGGATCACCTGAAGCAGATGACCCTCCTTCTGAGGTACTGTTGGAAGACAAATAGTAGCCTAACACTATGACACAGTGCCTACGTCACTCACCTCACTTCCTCTCATCACGCAGGCATTTTATCATCTCATGTCATCACAAGAAGACAGGTGAATACAGCACAATAAGATATTTAGAGAGAGACCACATTCACATAACTTCTATTACACTATAATTGTTCTGCCTTATTGTGAGTTATTATTATTAATCTCTTACTGTGCCTAATTTATATATTAAACCTTATCATAGGTAAGTATGTATAGGAAAAAACATAGTACCTATAGGGCTCAGTACTATCTATGGTTTCAGGTGTCTACTGGGAGTCTTGGAATGTACCCCCCTTGAATAAGAGGGGGGGCTCTCTGTACCATTTGAGTGTTTGAAGTCCACCTTGACCAGTAGACCAGAGACTGCAGGAGGAGTGGGTTGGCTCACTACTGGATCTCCAGGGTGTGGTCAGACTGACAGGGTTTGAATCCTTGTACCCTCACTTGGCAGCTGTGGGGCTTTGAATACTCAGTCTCAGTTTCTCCAATAGAAAAAATAATATTTTATTACAGGATAACCTTTTTTGTAGGGTAGTTGCAAGGATCAAATCATAAAATGTAAAGTATTAAATGGAGTGCCTGGCACATAACAGGTGTTCAATTTATATTGGTTATTAGTATATTATCATTGCTTTTAGGATATGTTTACTTATCGAAGGTAAAACTGTATCTGTTTCTTGAATAATTCTAAATAGTCTCTAGAAAAGTTATTGTTATCGAAGTTAGAACAGCACTTTAAAAACGTGTTTTTCACTGATAGCCTCACTGCGTTTCTCCCTAAAAGTTTTTTTTAATTGTCAAATATTTCAATGTAGCCAAGCTAATAGTTTAATCTCTGCTTCAGAGGCTGTCTTAGAATATGTTGCATTTATTGATTTGTTATATATGTACATATATATATATGTGTGTGTATGTATGTGTATATATATATATATATATATATATATATACACACACACTTACTTTCAGATGCTTTGAAAAATAATCCACCATTACTTTTTATCTTTTCCCCTGATATTTGAGTTAAATGTATTTTAAACACAGGACAAACTGGCTGAGCCTCTTGACAAAGACATTTTGTTTTTATAAACTTCAACTTTGAAGAATAAGGATATCTTTTCCTTTTTCCTCTCTGTCTGGAAGGAAAGGAAAAAGGGATTTTTTTCCTTTTTGATGGGATTTCCACGAGGGGAGCTTTTTATACCTTTAGCAGGGTCTATACAGTGAAAATACTGCTCTGTGTAAAAGGATTATGACAGCGTACAGATTTTTCACTGTCAAGCACCCTTGGGTCAATGTTTATTTGAAATGAGCTACAGCATTTAAAATAGCCCTGAAGAAGCTGCATACTCTCCTTGACAACAACAACAAAGTTTGTATATTAACAGTTGGCTTAACAGTGTCTGGCATAGAGAAATAAAGACGAAAATATACTTCGGCCCTGTAATATTTATAGCATTGCCAGTTTAACCATTGTGCCCTATTTAGGAATATTTTTTGAGTGAGCTTTATATTAATGCCTGAGAACACAGTCATAAATTGGTGGCAGGGAAGCTCATGCAGCAGAATACATGTTTGTGCTGTGCCATGGAGGACGGAGAGGGAACTCACACTGTAAAAATCCCCCTTAATTCTTATACCCACTGACATAGAGGACATTGATAACAATGGGGTTGCCGCTTGGAAATGCTGTGTCATGCTTTACATGCTTTTGTAAGAAACATCGTCTTTATGAGTTTATAAATGAGAAAGGCAAAGATTCCATTTTGTCATTCTGAGTAATGCATTTCCACATATGGCAGCGACTTGTTTATATGGCTTTCCCACTGTTAGAGAGTGAGCTACTCCAGATAATGCACATATTCCAGATATCTGGAAGCTCAGCTAAGAGGCATCATCACTTTACACTTTGAATCTTTCTAACTTTCATATAATCTTTGCTCTAAAAGCTAAGAACTAAAAATAATTGCCATTGTACAATAAATCTGTTAGAAGTTTACATATCCTCTCTTGATTTACTTAATAGAGTCATGCCTGTTGCAACAGCCTCGTTGGAGACTCCATGTTCTCACGTGAGCATCAGTTTCCAAATTGCATTGTGTTAAAATTTGTGAACACGTTGGCATTTATACCAAAGAATGCTAGACTGCCACGTACAAAGCCTTTTTAGTTTCTCCTCTTTCACTTTTTAGCTTTCGGTGCCCTGTCAGCGTGTGTGAGTGTATCTCTAGTTCCATCGCCACTCCCTTGTTTGTTTCTAATTGCCTGTGGATTAGAAAACATTATTAGAATTATTTCCAAAATAATAGTAAATTGGCTTTAAGTGATTATTGAAAAAACTGTCCTATGACTCAAGCATGAGAGCTTACATTTTTTCATTTATTCAACAAATGTAAGTTGAATGCCTCCTCTGTGCATGTTATTGGACTGAGGGAAGCTTCTGTTCATTCCCAGTCACCAGCTTCATTCAGGACACTATCAGTCTTTTCCTATATTGCTTCAAAACTACTATCTGGTCTCTGCCCGCACAAAGCAGCTAGAAGGATTAAACAGAGTAAATCCTGTTACTTACCTGATGTAAATACTTAAGATTTCTGGTTGCCTTCCAGATGAACACTCTGAGTGAATCTGCACTTCTACTCTCATTGCAACTTGGTCACACCTGGCCATTTATATATTCTTTTCTCCCTGCATGAAATGTATTCCCCATGTATTCACCTTACTAATTCTGTCCTTCCTCAGGGAAGCTTTTCTGGTCCCCTTGACTAGAATAAGGTAACCTTTGTATGCGCCAATCTCAATGACTATAGCTGTAGGATTTAAATCTTTAGAGATGACTGAGCGACAACATAGAGAGGTTAATGCCTTTGAAAGAAGATCTTTATTCCTTACACTTTCAGAGAGGAGGGGACGTATTGTGCCATGCAGGGCCACATGGGGAAGCACCAGTGTCAATCAGGATGTAGAAAGGAATGAGGGGAAAGCATAGGGCACAGTCTTTATTGTGTTTTCCATGGGAAGGCAAAGCAGGGCGGGAAAACAGTTTAGGGTTGGCTAGTTTGAATAATTCCAGCAGGCTTTGGGGCATAAGGGCGGTCCTAGTTGTCTGGCACCTGGACCTGCATTGATTTAGGGCACGGGAAGTATTGGCTTGGTGGGTGAGAGTTAGATAACAAAGATGGTTGGGGGTATAGAGTCAGGATTGGTTTATTTGCATATGAAAGGAGTGCCCTCAGGCATGTTGTTTAGCATTTTAGGAATTAAATAGCTCTGGGAGGGGCAATGTCTCTCCAGCCAGAAATCCTCCCCGCTCCACCAAGATGTCAAAATATCATAAAATATAGACAATAAAAAACATGATTAATACACTACCCTGTCACCTACTGTGGGATGGTACATATCTTACTGTGTTGCTTACATCTCCCAAACTTGCTAAATTGTAGGCTTCTTGAGAGCAGAGATCTTGTCTGTCTTGTTCACTACTGTAGCCCCATTGCCCAGGGTAGTGTCTCTTGCTTGGCAGATGCTCAGTAAATATTAGTGGAATGAAAAAAAAAATGAATGGACACCTTTCTATCTGGCATATGTGGTTAGTGTTTCACCTGGAAAGCATAGCATTTTTTTCCAGATACAGATTTTGTTATACCAATCAACTAAGTAAGAAATATTTTTATTTGGTTTAAATGTGAGGGTCTTACTTCTGTCATAACTCTTATTTCACTTGTCACTGTTCATTTATTGTCCATACTTCTGGAGCTCCAAGAGGTTGGGTTCCTTGTTCCCCACATGTAGGAAACCCCAGCATTTAGCAGTGTCTCCATTAAAATCACTCAATTGTGCTTCAGCAATTAAAAGTATTTTACTTCCTACATTGTTGTTTTCACATAGAAAATCCATTAAATGCTCTGAAGCAGAAAATAAATAAATAAATGTGAGGCTTGTTTTTTTTTCCTTTCCAGCTCAGTAAAGTTTAATTTGGCTCCGCATAATGCGTATGATTTACAACTCTATAAAGAGACCAACACATCTCTCTGCTCCTTGCGTTAGCCAGTGGTTCTTTACCAGGGGCAATTTTGCCCTGTGGGGGGACATTCCGCAATGTCTGGAGACATTTTTGGTTCTCACAGCTGGCATCTAGCTGGTAGAGTCCAGGGATGTTGCTATATATCCTATAATACACAGAACAGTCCCCTGCAACAGACAGTTATCCAATCTAAAATGTCAATAGTGCTGACATTGAAAAACCTTCTGTTAGAGGGTGATGTGTTTGACCGGTTTATCTAAAAACACCTCACACATCCAACCATGTTCCCTGACTTCTCCACGAAGCAATACAAGCTAAGTAGCTGATATCTTAGAGGTAAAGACAGCAGGCCTGAGGGGAAAAGTAATTTTTAGAGGAGGACACATGGCAAGCTGCAAGAGAGGGGTTCAGTATTTCAGCAGACACCATGAAAGGAAATCTAAGTGGATTGATACATAGCATGGTGACACTGAGGTCTGGGCTTAAAATGAACACTGAAATTATAGGCTTTTTAACTGAGAGTTAAAAGGTATGACTTTAAGTTAACATAAGTCATGTGGGGGGAAAGGAACAATCATATAGAGCTTGTAATTCCAAAATTGCTCTCTTTAAAACTGGAGTTGTCTTCTTAAGCTTAACATGCTGCCATTGATCAAAGCAATGCTGTCACATCTTTTTGGGATGGTCTTCAGGGCTTGTGTCATGCTCTTTTGAATAACATAAGAAGTTGCAAGCATTGCCCTTTTAGGCAGGAATTTGCTTTGGGGGGAAAAATATCAAGTTATTTGGACCTATATATGATGAATAAGGAAAATCATCCTTGCTCCTAATACCATGTTCATAAAAATTGAGGACAGGCTATAAACTATATGAATCTGACTTTAAAGGCAATTCTAAAAAGGAGTTTTAGAAATGTCTTGAGCTAAGTCATTGTCATTGGAGTATAAGCTCTCAGGATGACCATTTTCAGGAGAAATGCTCATATTGAGGTATGAGTGTTAGCAAAACATTACTTGATATTCATATTGATTTCAGTGCCACAAATATATGTGGAAATAATGCCAGGTTTGCACACAACCAAATTTCTGTCAGCATGAGAATGTTTAGGACAGGTCTTATAGTGTTTTTTATATGTAAAAGTTTAAATTTTTTCTTTTCCCCAGTTTTATTGAGATATATTTGACATATATAATTGTATTCATTTAAAGTGTACAAGATAATGATTTGATATATGTGTATATTGCAAATGATCGCAGTAAGTTTAGTTAACATCCATCACCTCACATAGTTACAACTCTTTTTCCTTGTGATGAGAACTTTTAAGATCTACTCTTCTAGCACTTTTAAATATACAATATGGGGACTTCCCTGGTGGCACAGTGGTTAAGAATCTGCCTGCCAATGCAGGGGACTCGGGTTCGAGCCCTGGTCTGGGAAGATCCCACATGCCGTGGAGCAACTAAGCCCGTGAGCCACAGCTACTGAGCCTGTGCTCTAGAGCCCACGTGCCATAACTACTGAGCCTGCGTGCCACAACTACTGAAGTCTGCGTGCCTAGAGCCCATGCTCTGCAACAAGAGAAGCCACCGCAATGAGAAGACCGTGCACTGCAACAAAGAGTAGCCCCTGCTCGCCGCAACTAGAGAAAGCCCACGTGCATCAACGAAGACCCAACGCAGCCAAAAATAAAATAAAATAAAATACTAATAAATAATAAATAAATAAATAAATAATTTAAATATATATATATATATATATATATATATACACAATATGGTGTTGTTAACTATAGTCACCATACTGTACATTACATCCCCAGAACTTATTAATCTTATAACTGAAAGTTTGTACTTCAGTACACATCATCCATTTTCTGCACCCAACCCCCCACCTCTAACAACCACCAATCTGTTCTCTGTTAAATTTTTAAGTTGTGATACCACACATACTTCAAAATCTGGGGATTTCTACTTTAGGCAAGGAGGTATTTAAGCTTTTTCCTCAGATGTCAACTTTACTTTGGCCACATAGACCTAATTTAGGATGGCTTTTCAACATCAAATCAAGTGCGAATCTAGTGTACTTGAGATAAGTTAGTGTTATAGAAGAAGAATTGATAAAACTACAAGTCTACTCCTAGTAGAGTAGCAATGCATCACAGTTTGCCAGGGAGAGACCTGATTTTAAAATGGGAAGTCCTGCTTCCTGGGAAACCCCTTAGTCCTAGGCAAATCGAGATGGTTACCAAATTCCCAGTCACTTAGCTAACTCCTCTGTTCTTTTTGGACTATCTACAGTGAAAACAAAACAGTGCCTTCCCATAATAAATAAAGGAAAAGGACATACCCCTATTGGGAGTAGCATAGCAACTCAAGTCAAACAGCAACATATGTTAGCTGAAAGTAGGCTGAGCTAATGGCTAACTTTTATGCTGATTCAAACTGAAGTCAGAAGTTCTGTTTCATGGCAATGCTGCAGGCCATGTTTTACCAGCCAATAACAAGAACAAGAGCAATAACAAAAAATAAAATAAATTTTACGTTTCAACCATCATGCTTATCATATTTGTTTTGGTTTTTAGGAGAGCTACTTTGACAACTAATGTCCTTGGGCAAGGAAATAATAGGTTACTTAGTTCTTCAATGGCTTTGTACAGTGGATCTAGCAATTATATACAATGCTTAAAAAATGAATTATGGTGGAGTTTAGCTGAAAGTTAACATTAAAAATATACATCATTGAGGGGGCATTTAGGGTTATGCAGATAGGAAAGCAGATGTTGTGGCAGTGAAGCACTGGGGTCCGGAAGAGCTGTGTTGGCATCCTGCCTTAACTGGTGTACGACTTTGAACTAGTTGTTGGCCTCTCTAAACCTCAGTTCCTTCATGAAACAAACAGGCACAATTATGGTACTTATCTCCTGGAACTGCTGTTTATTAAATGATAATGAATGTACAATACTTAATACTGTGCCCAGCATGTAGTAAGCATGAAATAAATGTAAACCATTATCATATGCACCTGCCAAAAGTTTCTGTAATAGTATATTCCGACTGTATTTAAGAGTCATGTTATTTCTTTAATTTCTTATTTCCTATCCATTACTCTTTGTAGAAGGATCTTGTTCAAGAAATATACAAAGAACACAAAGAATTCTGATAAAAGATGTTTTGCTATGTATCATTCTAGGTTCCAAAGATCAATATAGTGTTACTCTAAGAGAATATTGATAGGAAAAAATCACCCATGACACAAAACCCTCGGCTGTCCCAAATCAGGATAAGTTAAAGAAAGAAAAAAAGAAATTCTAAAAACTAAAACCAAACAATTAGAAGAAAAAAAAAGAGTCAGTAAGTATTAGATCCAGATTTGAACTACTAGTGTATCGTGCAAGCAACTTTATGTATACCTTAGGCGAGAGCCATTGAGACATCTTACTTGGGACAAGAAAGCAAGGTGTGTATTAAGATAAAGATGTTAGAAACCAAGTAATAACAACCCAAGATAGTTGCTACACAGGTTTTAAAAAGGAAGATAACGTGCCCCAAATTGTCCTGTATAATTATCTCCAAAGTTCCATAACATGATGACTTCAAAACTAGTGTGTTACATATATGTAATTGAAATAGTCAACAATTTGTCCCTCAAAAGTTTGTCTTACGGCTGTTTTGAAAGCAGATATTGACTGAATAGTTTAATACTGTTTAAAACCATTATCAGGAAAATACCTGGAAAAAGCAAGATATGACTTTGAAGGTTTAGAAAGAAAGGTAAGACATGAGGCAAAACCAGCACTTTCTTGCCAAATGAGGGCTCAAGATGTGCTGTTTGGTGAGCTCCAGTGCTATTTGGAATACAGCTGACAGATGATTAGGAGAGGTCACTGACTATCTCATTTTTTCTGTGACCCAGTTTTAGAAATCTGCCACCCAGAAAGAAGAGAACAGCTCTCAAAGGATTCCACACTCTGGCAATCAGACCCCGGGTTAGCCTCTGCTTTCCTACGTGAGCCTCCACATCATCTGCTCACTCTCTGTTGCATTCTAACCGTAAATTTAAGGCAGTAACTGGTTATTCTTTTTATGTTCTTTAAACTTTATTTGAATGGGTACAGTGCATTTTCTGTCTTCATTAATATTGTTGGAGACTGTAAAATCCTGAAAAGTTACACTAAGGTATGTTAGTCTCCTTATAATTTCCTCTAACATTTCAAATTCATCATAAAATAATTGAGCATGTTCTCTTTGCTAAATGTCTTATGTAAAGTGCTGAGAGAGTGCCATGGGTATTTTAAGAATGAAATCAATAAAAGGTTTTCTATTTTTCTGTAAAAATCAGTATGGTTAGAAGAAATACATTTAGGCTAGGACTTTTGGGTCAAGCACTTAGAGTTGACCAATTTTTTACTGAATTGATTAGTTGTCTTACTCCTGTGAAGTTACAGCTAACATTTTTAACCACTCTTCTTAATCTCTCTGTTCTATCAAGATGAGGTTTTTTTTTTTGCTGGTGTTTCAGGTTTTATAACAGATCACATTTTTACTTGGCTTCAAATCAGTTTAATTCATCTTTAGGCAGACTGACTGAATTCTATGAACTTCAGAGTCTCTGGTGATAAACTTCTCTGTCATCTCTGTATTATCTCTTTTACAGCCAGATGGGGAAAATGGTTTACATCAGGCACAATGTATATTTGAACAATAAGGTCACAAGCAGAGATGTATTATCTTTTATGGGCAGTGAGACATGTAACGTGTTACAGCCTTCCCCTTTAAGCTACATAGCAAATGGGACACAGCACTTTGTTTTTATGCCTGGATTCCCATACGATATTATTTTCTAAGCATGCTCATGTTAACAACCTGAGCCTATTTAAAGCAGCATTTCCTCTTAAAGTGTAGAGGAGGAGGATGACCTTCATTCCAGTCCTCTTAAGTTTGATTAAAGCCACCCGAAATAAGTTTATTGCCTCAAACGCTACTCTTATCCTCTGTGTCTTAGGTTCTCTTCCTCTCTCTGTATGGGAGGAATCAGCATTCTATTAAAAGGCTTGGCCCAGAAGGAGGAATCATCACACTTCTGATTTTGGATCTATTCCCTTGTTAAAAGACAATTTTGAACTATGTGGAAAAGTAAAACAATTTAAGGGAATGGAACAGTTTAATTCTAGCATGTGGAATATGTTTTAAGTTCTGGTAGGAAGTGCTTCCATAGCACATATTTTTTTTTTAAAGAAGGACAGTGTAGCTTAGGAATTGGCATGATTTAAATAATAATGAGAGACAACATATAATTGTCACCATAACCTAACTTGCTTTTTCTTTAATGTCACCCTAGTTTTGGGGATCTGATTACGTTTGGCATTTCCAGCAAAACATAAATAATTTTAAATGTCTATAATAGTCCAAAAGAATACTTCTTTGGCTAATTAACTCTGGAAGCAAAAGAAAAAAAATAAACAACAAACAACAGAAAAAAACCTCTTCTTTTCCCTCTGTAGAATTGTTTAAAGAGAGGTTCAAAGTGTTTGGTTTAGAGCTCTGTTTCACTTAATATTTCCAACGGTGGTTTATGAAAGATGGAATTCTTGAAGTTCATTAATGGCACTAATATGGTCCAGGTTGTTAAGATCTTGATTCATAGGAACAAAATTAAGAACAAATTAATCAAATACAGGATAAAAATCAGCAGTAGGATTAAAAAGCAAATTTTCTTAAGGAAGAAAAGTAGCAGCTGGGACATACGATGCTCAGGAACCATGCTTTACCATGGCTGAGTGGTTCTCAAACTCAAGAGTGGATCACGGTAATAACCTGGGGGCTTGTTAAACCAAAGATCACTGTCTCCCACTCCACACATTTCTGATTCAGTAGGTCTGGGGTAAGGTCCAATAATTTGCATTTCTAGTAAGTTCTAAGGTCCAGGAACCACAGTTTGAGAACTACGATTCTACCAAAACAGGCTCTCCTGCGGTCACAGTGTAAACTGAGCACTCTCCTGCCCCGGGTAACGTCCCTCTGCTGCCCCAAAATGAAAAGGGGGGATTTTCTCCTTTAAATACCACATTCCCGGAATCATGATCATTGCTCACTTTCCCTACCACATTTGTTCCCTAATTGTACATAGGACATTCATATAAATATACAAGTTTTTATTACAGTGTGAAAGAATTGATGTATTATATGTCAATTTACAATGAAGGTAAATTACAAACACACCATGTCATGTTACTTGGTTAACTTGTCACAGGCTTAAAGTATTGAATAAGCACTTAGACTTGCTTCTCTCTGGTTAGCAGTAAAGGATCTTTCTAGATCTAACCCACTGGAGAGTTTTAAAATAACAAAGTCTGGGTCCCATTCCAGATGAATTACATAAAAATCTCAGAAGGGGGACCTGGTAATTAAATCCCTTTCAGGTAGTTCTAGTGAGTAGCCAGGGTTAAGAACCATTGGTAACTCTAACCATGTATTCTCACTGGTTATCAGTGAAGTGAGATCACCCCCATGGGGGTAAAAATTAGTTCTCTAGGGGCAAAAAAATACCTTAGCTGTTATACTGGTTTGTGGGCCTCCAGAGGACCACAGCACGTACACATGTGTGTAGTATATCTGTAGCATTAGCATTTCATGGGTTGGGGACAATCAGGAAAAAAGACTCCCTTAGAAAATGATCATGAAAAAAGGTTGAGAAATACTACCCTAACCCTGGTAGACTGCTGTTAGTTTTCAATACTTCAACTTCCCTCTAAAATGGAACACAAATCTTTTTGGGTGCTCTTATAGATATTGGTAGGGAAAAATAGCATTTAAAAATTCTACTGGGCTTCCCTGGTGGCGCAGTGGTTGAGAGTCTGCCTGCCGAGGCAGGGGATGCGGGTTCGTGCCCCGGTCCGGGAAGATCCCACATGCCGTGGAGCGGCTGGGCCCGTGAGCCATGGCCGCTGAGCCTGCGCGTCCGGAGCCTGTGCTCCGCTACGGGAGAGGCCACAGCAGTGAGAGGCCCGCGTACCGGAAAAAAAAAAAAAAAAAAAAAAAAATTCTACTACATGTTGATCACCTAGCTAGGTGCTTTTACATATAGTATCGAGTAATGCTATCCTGCATTTTTCCTCTAGAATGTACATAAAAATTATAATTAGTTTTGTTTCATTCTGGCTTCATAATATTTATATTGAAAATAACTCCTGTCTTCATGAAGCTTACAGAAAAATTCCATTTGAATCTGTAAGGCAACCAGGTGGCTTCAAATTGCTTTCACTCTAAACCACTATCAAATGCATGTAATGAAGTTCAGAAAACAACATTCCATTAAAAGAAATCACAATAGAAAACAACCTCCATATCCTTGTCTCAATAGTATATTATTTATCTAAAGAATCATAGAAAATTATTATTTCATTAATTTACGGTAATACGGCTTTACAGTATAACTTAAGACTTGAATATATAGTATATTTGTAGTATAACTTTGCTACAAAAAGGCAAGTATATTAAAATATATATATGGTTGCATGTATTCTTTTGCTATTTGCAAGGGTATGGATTTGTTTTAAATATACTCAGGATCTTGTTTATATTCAGATATGGTAAGGCCAAAAGATCGGGAGATAATTGCCATTGAAAAGATACAGTTGGTCCTTGAACAAAGTGGGAGTTAGGGGCTCCAACCCTCCTTGCATTTGGAAATCACGCATAACTTATACTCAGCCCTCTGTATCCACGGTTCCTCATCCTTGGATTCAACCAACCATGGATCCTGGAGTATTGTTGTATTTACTGTTGGAAAGAATTCTCATATATGTGAACCCACACAGTGCTGTTGAAGGGTCAACTGTAGTTTGTCACTCACAGTTCCCAAGGGGAGGGGACATGCCATACCATGAAGGGCCACATGGGGAACAACCGGGGTTGGTAAGGAGGAGGGGCGAGAGGGAGACCTTGGGCAAAGCCTTTACGGTGCTTTCCAGGGAGGGAGTGGGCAAGGCCAGGTGAGCAGGTTTAGGATTGGATAGTCTGGATGATCTTGGAGGGCTCTGGATTATCAAGGTGGCCCCTCGCTGTCTGGTACCTGGTCCTGAGCTGATTAGGGCAGAGGAGTGCTGCCTCCTGGAGCGCTGAACAGAGGAGGCAGGTGGGGGTGTGCGCTCAGAATCGGTTGCTCTGCATCAACATTGTGCTCAAAGGCAAAGCACGTTGTTCACTCTCTAGGAATTAGCTAACTTGGGAGAGGCAGTCCCTCTCTAGTCCGTGAGGTCCCCGATGTTAGAGTATCAAGAATATAGAAGATAAGAAGATACAGTTAATGTAGTTAAATATAGTTAATACAGGGTTGTGTCCCAGAAAGTCAGAACCATAAACTAAATCAGCTGTGGAAAAGGAGAAAGATATTCAAGTGTGCAAATAATGTAACCAGGCACTCTGAAGGTCCATTTCTACACAAGTACGTAGAAAGTTTTACCCAAGTATAAAGTTATTCAAGGCTTCATGCTATTGCATAGATAAATCTAGAAAAATCACTAGTCCTAAACAGTGAGATATGTTGGGAGGGAGCTGGGGGAGGGAGGAGTTGACTGACATTATGGCCTAATTAATTCTGTCCCCTGTCTTCTTTCTCTATGTACTTGGTTTGTGTAGAGACAGAATATAAGGACGGAAGTTCAGAGCAGACACTTTCTGTTACCAGACAGGACCAGTACATAAAGAGATAGCAAGTTTGTTGCGGCGCAAGTGTGAAAATATATAGCTTCCAAATAGGACCAGGAGTTTTATTACTGCTGTTATGTGATTTTTACTGTTCAACAAAAAGAAGGCAACATTGTATCCTGAAAAGAAACTAAAGTGTACAGTAAAGTGGGCCAGGGCTGGAATTCTAACTCAGCTGTTTACTGTGTAATCTTGGGCTATATATGTTACTTCTCCAAACATAAGTCTTTTCATCATAAAATGCAAATTATATCTAGTCTTGAGATTGGAAACAATTAAGAAGCAAAACATAGGAAACAGATGAAGATTTAAATATAAAAACTTTTAAAAACTAAATTAAACTGAATTTGAGGATGTAGTCAAGAGATTGGAAACAATTAAGAAGCAAAACATAGGAAACAGATGAAGATTTAAATATAAAAACTTTTAAAAACTAAATTAAGGGCTTCCCTGGTGGCGCAGTGGTTGAGAGTCTGCCTGCCAATGCAGGGGACACGGGTTCATGCCCCGGTCCAGGAAGATCCCACCTGCCGCGGAGTGGCTGGGCCCATGAGCCATGGCCGCTAAGCCTGCACATCCGGAGCCTGTGCTCCGCAACGGGAGAGGCCACAACAGTGAGAGGCCCGCGTACCGCAAAAAAAAACCCAAAAAAACCAAAAAAAAACTAAACTAAATTAAGCTGAATTTGAGGATGTGGCCAGGGTGGATAGACATAATGAGCTTTTTTTTTTTTTTTTCGGCCGTGCCTTGCGGCTTGTGGGATCTTGGTTGCCTGACCAGGGATTGAACCAGGGCCCTGGCAGTGAAAGTGCAGAGCAGTCCTAACCACTGGACCGCCAGGGAATTCCCAGCCACTCTTCTAAACTTATCACATGATCTAGCTGAGAACAGATCCTGGGTAAGGTGTCTCCTGAGCTGGGAAGAGCAAGAGGAGGTGTGACTTGAGCTGGGCTTGCCCAGTCCCTGCTCCCAGTCTCAACCATCAGGCAAGGCCCTCTTCCTCCTCCTCCAAGAGTGAGTGAAGAGTGGTAAAGAGGAGACAATAGGTCCCCACCTCCCCACCCTGGAAAAATTAGAAGTGGGGGCGGAAATCTCCCTATACCACTTTGAAGATGATTATGAAGATAGACTACAGATAAGATATGCAAGATGCCTAACCAGAGCAATAGGCATTTTCAGTAGAGATAAATTCACCAAGACTTCATTTATCACATATAGCTTATTCCTTCTTCTGGTATTGAATTTAGTGAAATAGCTCTCTTTTTTTCTCTTATATAATATTCAACACTAAACTTTTTATTTATGAGAAAAGGGGATATTCTGTCTGAATCCGAGTTACTTGTAATTATGTATTCTGAATTAACTCATTGATTTTACATATAATTCTCAAATTCCATTCCAGTAAGAGTGTAGATTGGTAAAAAAAAAAAAATGCCAGAAATAATGTAATAGCAATCTGTAAACACAAGTATTAAATCTTACTATTCAGTTGTTTTGTTGGTATTTTAGTTGATCACATTGAATGGTAGGTATTTAATTCATCTTTCCAGATAGAACAATTAGGCACCTTCTCATCATTACACATACAAGTCAACAAAGGAGAATTTGGTAGTTTTCAACAATGATACTAACATATACTATTTATGAAGTGTTTTATAAAGTTTCAGGCACTGTGCCAGGTGCTTTATAAAGCTTTATTTCTAGTCCTACAACAACCCCGGAAGGAATTATTATTATGCCAATTTTATAGAAGAGAAAACTGAAGTTCAGAGACGTTGAGTAATTTTCAAAGTTGTAGATACAGATTGAAACTAGCAAAGTCAGAATTCTAACGCAGAACCCTGCCAAGCGTACATTTTTTCCTTTAAATAAGTCCTTCTGCCTCCCCCCACCCCAAGAACCTAAGGTGAAAAGAAAGAAAACAAGGTTGTAGTTCCATTAGCATAACTAATAAGTGACCTTGGCACTTCATTTAACGGAAGTTTTGTAATAAGGGGTAGGAAGACAACCCTTTTTTAACCCTCACATATGAGTTTAAACACATGATTCATTTTGAGCTAAAATGTTTAGCTGATTCATCCGAACTATGTTGAGAGTTCAGAGAAAATGATAAAAGTTCTCCTGCATTTATTATAATTTGAAGCTTTTAATGGGCACACCATTGTTTCTAAAGTTCACCAATACCCTGTACTTCTCCTTTCATAGGATTCATCACATTGGGACAGGATAGGTGCTCATTATTCATTGATTATTTGAATGCACTAATTAATGACTAAAGGCATAGGGGTCTCAGAAGTGGTGTTAGAGGGTATTAACTTCAGGCCAGAACAGGAGAGATTCTGCAGGACCCAACCTTTCTCCAACTATAGCCATTCCTTTTGAAAATCAAAAATTGCTCATAATTGTGCACACCATGAAGCTTTGAACACTTTGTGCCATGTATAATACCTATTGTTGTATTTTCATAATTTTCATGTGTAACTGCAGAACCACCCTGCTTATTATAGACTCCTAGGAATTAATATAGACTGCCAAAGATCACCAAAGTGAAGACCATAAGCCAGCGTGAAATTGAGTATTGATGAGCTCCATGGAGAATCAGAGGTACTGATCTCTCTTGGTCCTCTCCAGTGAATTTTTCTCCAACAAAACTGAACTCCTCTGGGCTTGGTGAAGAATGCATTAGAATGCAGAAAGGTGGAGCAGATCCTGTGTCCCCTTCACCCCTCCCAGAAGGCCAGGATTCCTGCTCAGGTCCTTGTCCATCTCCCCTCTCCTGACACATGGCCCATATCTGTCTACATGGTGTCTATAGCTCTCTCCTCAGATTCTGCCTGTAACTTCTCCTTAGCATCACCAATTATGTATGCTCTTCTCATATAGGTTTTACTGTGTTATGTTATAAAATCACGTTTTTATTTCAGTGTTTTAAAAGATTTAAGTACATAAATTTTCATGTAATCATATTTTACCATCTGTACACATCTTTAAAACAAAAGAAGGTGTTTTAAAAAAAGGCAATTTGGCTACAGATGTGCCTTAAATGTCTTCATCATTTAAGTGGTTTTTTTTTTTTCCCCATTTCTCTCTCTCTCTCTTGTTTTTAACTTCAGGAAGATTATTCATGGGGAAAGTCCTAGATCCTATTTCCAAACCGAACACAAATTGTAATACAAAGCATCCTTTTATATAGACTCATCATTGCCATTTAGGGAATATTTATGTCTCAAATGGGAAAGGATGTTCAACTAAAAATGGGTATTTCTATTCTGGTCAAAGTCTTAACTGAAATTAAGTCCGCTGCCCATCTCTCTGTCTTAGAAGAACACTCATGTTAAGTCAGGAAAAGAATGAGAAGCTGAAGGAACTCTAGGCATAATTCAGGCACAAAACTGAGCTAGAGAGAAACATATATATATTCTTGAAATCGATGGTATTTCCACACTCCCCAAATTAACTGGTTAGTTGATTAACTATTTTTTCAGATATATAGATATAGATGTTGATATAGATATAATATGTGTGTGTGTAGATAGATAGATATGTTTATCTAGCTAGCTAGCTAGCTATACGTGGGGAAATATATAAGGAAGAATAATAGCTAACACTTACAAAGTACTTATTATGTGCTGGGCACTGTCTAAGCATCTTACACATATTAACTCATTGAATCCCCATGATAAGTCTATGAGGGGAGTATAATATTATCCACAGTTTTACAGATGAGAAAACTAAGGTGTAATAAAATACACTGCCTAAGATCACATAGATAGTAAGTGATGATTTGAGCCCAGACAGTCTTGCTCTAGACTTCATACGCTTTACCACCATGCCAAACTGCTTCTGTCGTCAGAGAAGGTACAACATAATGGGAAATTTAAATGTTCACATGTGAGAAGCTAAATGATAACTCAGTTCCACAATATGAAATGTCCCACAATAGTGTGTCTTAGGTGGCGCATGGGCTCTGAGGCCATGAGAGCTGCAGATTTAGAGAATGTTTCCCTTGCCTATTTTACTCTGGACTGAAGTAACCAGGAGAAGCTTTTTAGGAAGAGAAGAATTGAGGAATTGGGCCTTTTTAACTGGAAGAATTGGATGAGAGAACAGAAGGCATTCTAGGTGAGAGGAAGGGCTTGAGCCAATATTCAGAGATCAAAATGAACAAAGCATTACTATAAGGGAGGAACAGGAAGACCAGCCTAACCAAAGCAACAGGTTCAAGTAGAGAAAAACAGATGTGTTTCCAAAGGTTGCTTAAATCCAGATGTTACAAGGATGTGACTCTCAGGCAAAGAATTTGGACTTCATTTCATAGATAAAGCAGAGCTGTCTTAAGAGGTCAAGTGCAAGAGTGGGAAAGTAAAAAAAGTATTTGGGGAATACAAATTTGGCAACCATGTGCAAGAATAGAAGGGATAAGAAAAAGGAAACAGGGCCTTACTCAGAAGTTTGTGCATTTTTCAAGATGAGGGCCTGGAATTCAATAGATATATTTTGAATAAATAAAAAAGAAGGCATAATACATTCTAGAACTATTACTAAGGAAATAGGAGGAATTGTATGAACTGTTCTGGAAACCTAAGGGAAATCATCAAAGATTATTTCAAAGGTTTTTAACCTGGGAAACACAGAGTAAGATGGAATCCAGATGAAAAGTAGATACAAACTGGAAATGAGGAGAGAGATTAGGGGTTTGAAGACAGATTCAGAAGCCATCTCCATAGATGGGGACTGATTTTGAAGAGAGGCTAGGGGACTGATATGACCGGAGGTAATGTCCATGTATGAGGAATACGAAGCGGAAGAAAAGCTCTTGAAGGAAACTGAGACGATGCAGTTATTAAAGTAGAGGCTGTGGAGAATCAGGATGGTATAAGCTTTATGGAAGCCGAGGAAGGAAGTGGTTTCAAGAAGTAAATTGTGGCCAACAGCTCTAAGAGTTGCAGAGAGGAGGAAGAGACATGAGAACACAGAAAAAGTTACTGGACCAGCACACTCACATTACACAATGTAGATATAAGTAGTCACAACTTCATTCTTTTAGCTTGTAATTACCGTAATTTTGTCAACATCACCATTACTCCTGCCAGCGCGTTTCCCGCCGCCGGGGTCAGGGGTCGGGGTTCGGGTCGCGGGGCGGAGGGAAGAGCGGGCGGGAGGGAGGCGCCGACGCCAGACGCGGAGGCAGGAGCTGTGACCGGCCGCCGGGAGGCCGCGACCACGGAGCTCGCCGAGCCGCTGCTGCCGCGCTCATGGCGGCTGCCAAGGACACCCACGAGGAGCACGACACGTCCACCGAGAATGCCGACGAGTCCAACCATGACCCCCAGTTTGAGCCCATAGTTTCTCTTCCTGAGCAAGAAATTAAAACGCTGGAAGAAGATGAAGAGGAGCTTTTTCAAATGCGGGCCAAGCTGTTCCGGCTCGCTTCGGAGAACGACCTCCCGGAGGGGAAGGAGCTGGGTACAAGGCATGTCAAGCTGCTGAAGCACGAGGAGAAGGGGACCATCCGCTTCCTCATGCGCAGGGACGAGACCCTCCAGCCCTGCGCCAACCACTGCATCACGCCGGTGGTGGAGCTGGAGCCGAACGCGGGCAGTGACCGCACCTGGGTCTGGACTACCCACGCCGACTTCGCCGGCCAGCGCCCCAAGCAGGAGCTGCCGGCCATCCGCTTCCTTAACGCCGAGAACGCACAGAAATTCGAAGTTTGAAGAATGCAGGAAAGAGATTGAAGAGAGAGAAAAGAAAGGAACAGGCAAAAATGACAGTGTCGAGAAAGTAGCCGAGAAGCTAGAAGCTCTTTCGGTGAAGGAGGGCAGGGAGCCCGAGGACGAGACCAAAGTGGCGGCTGAAGAGGAGCAATGAGTCGGCTCCCGTTGTGTCCTTTCTCCCTGTCTTTTCCCTTTTTCTTTTTTTAAATTTTGCCCTGCCCTCTTCTTTTTGGTTTGTTTTTATTCTGTTTTGTTTTTACAAGGGACTTTATATAAAGTACTGGCCTCCAATATTCAGGTTGTTTTTTTCTAAGTTTTTGCCCTAATGAAAACGACTTCAGAAAATCCGTTACCCAGTCGTGAGAATGTACTGTGCTAACTTTCTTTTCCATAGTGGAAACATTTATCTGTAGTCATCAAAATAGCAAATAAACAAAACATTTGTTGAACCTGAAAAAAAAATATTCCTTATTGGGTAAATCAGTCCCTACTTAGACACCCAGTCAATCAATAATGCTTATTGAGCACTCATAATAAAACAACAAGGGAGGAAGCTTGGTGGGACAGATGGAAGCAAGTGTAACTCAACAGTAAAATAAAATGGTTTCTAAGCCATAGAGCTTGGGTGATTTTATTCCTTTTCTTTAGTTACATGGAGAATAGATGCAGGAAGATAACATGGTGATAAAAAGCTTATGAACTCACTCACAATTGGTCCAAAGAGTGTCCTGGCAAAGGTCTTTGAAACTGGGATCTTTATTTGGAAAAACCATTCCCCACAAACACAGGAGGCACCTCCCAAGGGAAGTTCCCTGTGATCTTCCATGTCAGGGACCTAGTGGATGCTGCTGACTTGAAAGGCTCTTGAGAATTAGTGAAGAGAATAGGTAGGCTGGGGTCCATCAATACACCCACCCATGCAATTGGGGGCCATGTTTCATATCTCTCTGGTCTTCATTCTGTGTGACCTAGTATGTAAGAGAATGTGCCTGGGAATTGGATCTGGATTCAAACCCCAGCTCCTCCGTTTATCAGAATTGTGGTTTGGAAAGCCATTTAATCCCTCTGGACTTTATTTTTGTCATCTGTGAAGATGGAAGTAATAACTCTATATCAAAGATTATTGTTAAATGCTCTGTTCATGTGACACTAAATACATGGTAGCTACTCTAATTACTATCTGAGGAGGTCTGATGCAAACAATGGTGATTATCCTAGTTGATTACGAGGACTGAGTAGTGTCAGAAAAATCTCAATCCTGATTCCCATTACTGCATGATAAAATGACTTGCAACTTTAAACTTTTTCAAAGCACTTTCGTATCTGCTAATACATGTTATCCTTACAACAAACCTTCGAATGTGTGTGTGTTCGTTATTGCTCCTATTTTGTAGATGGAGAAAGAGGGCCTCAGAAGGGGACAAGGACTTATTTCAGTCACAAAAGGGGAAGGTCACAGAGTCTGCACTGGAACCCAGGGCTGCTCACTCCTGTCAGAGCCTGATGGGAAAAGCCAAGAATCTGCTGCCACTTTTCTTGCCAAAATACCCCTCCACTTATGTAGTGAACACAATGCAGAGATGAGTTAATTCTCTAGTCACATCAAAGAGCTGCTTGTTGAACTTTGGACTTTTGGCAAGTCGTGCATCATTTCTTAGCTTCAGCAATTCCTTGACACTTTTCCTGCTTTAACTTTTATTTTTCAAGGCACTTTTCAATTTACTCTGTTGTGTTCTCGAATAGTAGGCATTGTTTTCATCCTTTCTGCATCTCAAAAAAATGTGGTTTGTTTATGTTTCCATTAGTTGACATTACCATCCAAATGCTTATTCAGATCAGAATATTGGTTTGGATATATGTGGTGCATGTATGGTAGTGGGGGTGGTGGGAGGTGATCTCAAAGATGTTCAGACACGTCATATTACTTTAAATCCTCCGATTTTAAGGATAAAGTGCACTTGTCTTCAACTTCGTACACCAAGTTAATTGACTGGTCCATTACTTAGTAGATTTTGTACTTGATTGGGAGGTGTAAGGCCCTAGACAAGCAGAACTCAGCCTTATATAGTTTTGTTTACCCCTTAGGACCCTGTGGCAGGTAGGAGTGAGGGTGGGAGATGGAGGAGAGGGTCAAAAGTACAAGACTGCAAGTACTGAATCCATCTCCAGTGGAGGGGATGAGGATCCTGAATAGCTCCGCCCTACAACTTGTCCACAGTTGTGTGAGCCCAGAGAAACTATAGAGAATTCTTCAAGCCTCCTCTTGCAGTCTTCAATCATCTCAGGAAACAGACTGCTTCAGTCATCGTTTTCCTTCTAGAAGGAAGATGACTAGAAGAAAAGTTGAAACTTTCCCTCAAATTGCTCCCCCTAGAGTTTTTGAGAGGTAGGACCTAGAGAACCTTGCCATCCAGTAAGAGAGCCACACCTGGGGGTGCGGGGGAAGGACTAGTGTTCCTGCATTCTGATGCCATACATTCATTTTACTCTGATTTAAAATGTATTTCTCCAAGTTACCAATTTTTACACTGTAAGACAGATGACATTTTGATCCTGCATGATATATTTCTATTCAAAGGGTTTTAGGATATATTTGTTCATTAGTATGTAAAGCTGAGAAGTATTGACTCTAAAGTTACTGGTAGGGCTTCCCTGGTGGCTCAGTGGTTAAGAATCTGCCTGCCAATGCAGGGAACACGGGTTCAAGCCCTGGTCCGGGAAGATCCCACATGCTGCGGAGCAACTAAGCCCGTGAGCCATAATTACTGAGCCCGAGTGTCACAACTACTGAAGCTTGCGCACCTAGAGCCTGTGCTCCACAACAAGAGAAGCCACTGCAATGAGAAGCCTGAGCACTGCAGTGAAAAGTAGCCCCTGCTCACCACAACTAGAGAAAGCCCACGTGCAGCAACGAAGACCCAACACACAGCCAAAAATAAAATAAATAAATTTATAAAAAAATTTAAAATAAAATAAAATAAAATAAAGTTACTGGTAACACTGAATCTATTATTTTTATGAAAAGACAATGAATATATTTTCCCCCGGAGTGAAGATATATTTTCCGTTACCATATCAGGGCATCAGAGGAAAGCAGTTTCCTTGAATCATTACTCTCCGTCCCTTTCACTTCACTGACTAATCACAGAGATTTGAATCCTAAATTTAACTTTGGAAGTTTGCTACAAGTTTCAAAGAATTTGCTAAATAGGTTTCAAATGTTAGTCCTTTGTGCCTTGGGAATAAAGAATTAAAAGAAGAGTGATGGTTACTTTTATAGTAAAAACTTGGCACAAAATAAAACGTTTTTTTTTTCTTTCTCTTTTTTCCATGTGCTCACCTAAAGCAATAAACGTGTGGATGATTACCTCTGAGTTTTTCCAACAAGCTCAAGGAAGTTTAATGGCCTGAACAATGTGCTTTTTAAGAAGATCACTGTAAACATTCATTTCAATTCAAGGAGTATCTTTCAAAATTATTCTGGGACAAATATGGTGCAAAGAAACATGAGAGAGAGAAAAGAAACAGGAACCCCAGGCTCTCGCTCTAGTCGTCTGTGGCCCCTGCACTGTCTGGCTGTTCTTTCCTAGCTCTTCATCCTCTACTAACTTCTGTGTGTTGGAGTCTCCAAGGCGCTGTCATTGGAGTGCCAGCCTTGGAGCAAGCCTTTTGTCTTCTCTATCTGTACTCTCTCCCTAGGTGTAGTGGGTTGAGTGGTGGCCCCAAAGAGATATGTCACCATCCTAATTCCCAGAATTTGTGAGGGTTACCTGATTTTGGAAAAGGGATCTTTGCAGAGGTAATTAAATTAAGGAATTTGAGATGAAGAGATCATCCTGTATTATTCAGGTGGGCCCTAAATCCAATGACAAATGTCCTCATAAGAGAAACACAGGGGAGATTTGGCAGACAGAAGAGGAGGCATTGTGACCAAAGAGGTAGAGCTTGGAGAGGTGTGGCCAAAAGGCCGCAGTCAAGGATTGCTGACAGCCACCGGAAGCTAGAAAAAGTGAGGAATGGATTCTCCCCTAGAGTCTCCAGAGGGAGTACAGCCCCTACAGACACCTTGATTTTGGACTTCTGGCCTCCAGACTGTGAAAGAATACATTTTTGTTGTGTTAAGCCACCAGTGTGTACTCAGTTCGTTATATCATCCACAGGAAGTTAATACACTAGGGAATCTCATCTAGTTCTCATCTTCAAATTCGATCTATAAATTTAAATCTCCAATCCTGACTCTCCTCTAGGTGCCACACTCATGTATCTAACTGCCTGCTTCACATCTGCACTTGGATACCTAATAGACATCTCAAACTTAGTATGGCCAACAGAATTCTTGATTTCTATCTCCTGCACCCACCACTCTGTTTCCTAGTCTTCCCTGTCAATAAATGGCACTACCATCTCAGGCTTAAGGCTTAGGTCCAACTACTTCATGGCTCCAGCAAAGAACCTAAGCATCATGCTTGATTCTTTTCTTCCTTTCAACCCCCTCTACCTAATTCCCAGATGAATCCTCTTGGCTACCATTTCAGTCCATTGTGTCTGACCTAAGCTTATATTGTAGCTTTCTGATTTCTTCCCTGCCTCTACTCTTGTCTCTTTCCACAAAAGCCAGTGTAAACGTCCTACAGTGCAACTCATTTCTTATCACTCTCTACCTAAGATGTTCTAATAGCTTCCCACTGCAATTAGGATAACATCCAAATTTCTTATCTTGGCCTACAGCAGTGGTTCTCAACTGGAGACTATTTCACCTTCACAATGCCAAAGACATTTGGCACTTTCTGGAGACATGTTTTGGTTGCTACTACTGGGGAGAGCCTACTGGAGTCTAGTGGGTAGAGCCCAGGAATGCTGCTAAACACCTTGCACTACACAAAACAGGGTCCAAAAAGAAAGAATTATCTGGTCTCAAATGTCAATAGTGCCAAGGTTGAAAAACCATGCCCTACAGAGTCCACATGAGTTGATACCTGCCTTTTACTGCCTCATTTCCTTTTACTTTTCCTCAAATATGCTAAGCTTGTCCACATCTCAGAGCCTTTGAATATACTCTCCCTTTGGATTGCAACATACTTTTCCTAGTATGTTGCATCCCATCTTTGCATTTCTGTATCTTTGTTATCCAGGTGTAAATTCTAATACTACCTCCTCAGAGAGGCACCACCCATCTAAAGCAGCCTCCACCCCATCCTATCCCTGCTCTGTCGCATTAGCCTGTTTTTACCCTCTATATTGCTCTTATTGGTACTTTATTTTATATTTTTATGAGTTTATCATTGGCTTCTTCCCTCTAAAATTGCAAAGTCCTTTAGGGTCTTTCATGTTCACTGCTGTTTGCCTGCATCTAGAGCAGCACCTGGCACAGAGTAAGTGCTTAATAAATATTCATCAAATCACTGACACGCAAATGTAAAGCAATAGAGGATAATTAAGTAACCCATAAAATGTTTGGTCCCAAAATTGATGCAGTGAATCACCAGGAAGGCAGGCTTATTTCTAATCCCTTGTCAATTTCTAGTATATGGCTCTTTGGATGTTACCTTCATTTAAGTCTTAACTCCACTGACAGAATAAGAAGCTAGGGCCTTGTTTGTAGAAAAGATGTAATTTTACTTTTGAATCTATTGTTTTGAAGACAGAGCAGGCTTTCATGTAGTGGATGACTGGCAACCAGTTGTTAATGTGGTTGTAGATTTGAAGAATCCACGTAGAAGCAATGGCTGAATCCCTGAGAGCAGAGAAGCCCACTGAGGGATTGCTTTCAGAGAGAAAAGCCAAAAATTTGCCCTGAGAGAACCTACTGTTAGGAATAGAGGAGAAAGAAGAGTCAGCAAAGGAAACAGAGAAAACCTGATTAGAAAAGTAATAGGAAAACAAAAGAAAAAGTTTCTGAAGCCCCAATCACGGAGTGATAGAAGACAGTCAATTTATAAAGGAAGCATTGATAATGCATTTTTGGAACTTTTATGCCTTTGGGTTGGGGGTACATGTTCCTTCCATTAATCAGTGAACAGCTAAAAATTTTCTGGCAATGCAAAAATAAACTTAGCTATAAAGTACCTACAGAGAAGGTAATGAAAATATTCAGTTCTTACTTAAAAAAAAAAAACCTTAACCTTGCTATGAACTTTCCATAATTGTAAAGGGTTTCAGGATAATCCTCGGGCCCCTAATTTTTCTATTATCTATTTTACTTATTATGAAAAAACTTTTATCATTTCTAATAGAGCCTAAGTGTTGGAAATAGAAGTCATTTTTTCCCCTTTCATCCTGTGTTAAGTGGTTGAGAAATCAGCTAGGGAGATTGGCAAAATTAAGAACTGGCAGAAACTTCCATCTGCCCCAAACTGATCCACTCATGTTTCCATGTTTGGAAATGGTTTTTTGTTGGCAGGTCGTATCTTTGGAGAATGACAGGCACTTTTCTCCCTACTACCCTACTAGCCATGATCCTGGGCTTGAGGAATGCAAACTGTCTGTAATGTCCAAAAGCTGAGGGCAAATTAAACTGAGGGCCAAGTGAAATTACGGGTGCAGCCATTGGGTGAGAACTTACTCCGTTGCAGATACACATTACTGAGCTTGCCTTGTGGTGGTGTATTTTGTCCCATCATATGAAAAGAGAAATGAAAGAGAGGACATGTATGAAAGTAGGGTAGAGAATGAGAGTTAAACATGTCTGAGGATGAATTAAATTATTACATTTGAGATGCTAAGAAGAAATAGAGAGGGGATGGGATTGCAGATCACAGAAACCCAAGTCTGACAGGACAAGCACAGTTAATCTTAGGTGGGTCAGAGGATGGCAGTTCAGACAGAGGGACTCAATGACAATGGCTGTGAAGCTCTCCACCATCCATTCTGGCTGCTGGAGTGAAAAGGGAAACCGAAAATGTGGTTTATTTCCATCATCTCTCCCTCTAGCTCCCACACCTCAGTACTCAAGCAATACCTTTTGGCCAGAATTGAGATATGAGCTCTCTAGGGAGGAAGAAAAGGCAGTCTCCCTCCCCCTGGCAGTTTCTGGGTGGAGTCAACAGCTAGCAGAGGCTTGAATTCATTTCTCTTCCCCAGAGGCTGGGCCTCTAGAGCACAGCTCCCTCCTTACCCAGCAGATCCCAAGGGAGGAACTTCTCTGCAGTCTCACATGGAGAAGGGAAGCCAGGGTATGACTGTAAGTTCTGGTCATGAAGCTGTGGGATTTGGGATTGGACCCCAGGGCTGCTGCTAGGTCATATGGAACATTTATGAAAAACTAAAAAAAAAAAATGCCACTTCTTCTGGGATGATGCAATCCAAATCTGGGGTACAAGACTTGGAAAATGAAAGATCCCCTAAACTGTTCCTCTTGGGCAGGGTGCAAACTGAACAAATGGTGACCCAGTCTGTCCCGGGTTGTATAGATTCTATAAATTCAAAAGGTTGAATAAATTGATGAGATTCTTATAGGACCTGAATCCACTGATGTACTACTTGAAGAGTAGGTCCTTCCTCACAAGGCTCTAAATGATTAGCTAATAACATGGGAGTGTTTAAGGAACTGTACCTCACAATGCGTACATCTTTTCCCTCCTTCTTATCCAGTTACTTTAAAATAAGAGTAACAATGGTTAGCTTTTACTGAGCACACTTGACAGGTTCCAGACACTGCACTAAGTCATTTACAGAGATTAAGTCAATGAATTCTTAGAATAACCCTGTAACCTAGGTGGGTATTATTATTCCCATTTAATGTTTCAGAAAACAGAGGCTTAGGTGGTTGAACTAGTAAGTGGTTTTTAACCTGGAGCCCATTTTAACTCCCACTCTATGCTGCTATTCCCTTTTCTTTCCCTCCCTCCCTTCTTTTTCTCCTTTCTCTCTGTCTCTCTCTGTCTCTGTCTCTCTCATGTTAATAAGGTATTCATTGAACTTCCTGATAACTCTACAATTGACCTTTTAGCTCTGACATGCCCAGACACTGGGCTTTCCAAACAAATAGCTTCCCTTTGTTGTTTGGGGTTTGCCTCAGAGCCAGAATTTTGAAAATCCTGGCTTCAGGTTTCCACACCTAATCCTTGCCAGGCGGTAATACATTTCAGCACACAAACAAGAAAACAAAGCTCCACTTGGTCCTTGGCCTGAGGCTCTGTGGCTTTTCTGGCCAACCAACCAAAAGCACAATGGGAAACCCCCATCCATGGTCACTTCTAGATAACCATTTGCCATCTGCGGAAAATGAAAATAGAATAGTACCTGGTAGTTTCTATACAAAGAGGTTCCATGTTTTTCCCCCATGCTTCTGGCACAGCTCTGGATAATTCCCTTAGATATTAGCCATCTCCTCAAGAAATCATAAGATATACAGCATCTTAAGTAAAATTTATAACACCAGAGCTCTATGGTGGTACTCCCTTTGACTTTGTTTGAAAAACCTTATATTTTACAAAAAATGTAGTGTCTACTTAAAACATGGACCTATTGGGGCTTCCCTGGTGGCGCAGTGGTTGAGAGTCTGCCTGCCGATGCAGGGGACACGGGTTCGTGCCCCGGTCCGGGAAGATCCCACATGCCGCGGAGCGGCTGGGCCCGTGAGCCATGGCCGCTGAGCCTGCGCGTCCGTAGCCTGTGCTCCGCAACGGGAGAGGCCACAACAGTGAGAGGCCCGCATACTGCAAAAAAAAAAAAAAACAAAAACCAAAAAACAAACCATGGACCTATCCATGCACCTTTAACCTTTGTTAGAGAATGTGATGTAATGAAGATACAGAGCTAATCCATAAAATGTCTAATTTTTGTGAAAAATGTGTAACATCCAATATATTAACATCCAAATAAGATAACCTAATGTTCTTGGTTATTGGTTTCCAAAGACTGTAGAACATTTCCTTCTTTGGCCTTGGAGAAATTTGCTCTGGGATTTCAGCCTAGCCCTTGACTTGCTGAAAGACTACAGACTTAGAACAAAGCAAGCTGGCTAAGAACAAAGCAACTAGTGAAAATGAAAGTAAGAGGTCTCTAAGGCTTAGCGTGTGTGTTTTTTTTTTTTAACATCTTTATTGGAGTATAATTGCTTTACAATGGTGTGTTAGTTTCTGCTTTATAACAAAGTGAATCAGCTATACATATACATATATCCCCATATCTCTTCCCTCTTGTGTCTCCCTCCCTCCCACCCTCCCTTTCCCACCCCTCTAGGTGGTCACAAAGCACCAAGCTAATCTCCCTGTGCTATGCAGCTGCTTCCCACTAGCTATCTATTTTACATTTGGTAGTGTATATATGTCCATGCCACTCTCTCACTTTGTCCCAGCTTACCCTTCCCCCTCCCCGTGTCCTCAAGTCCATTCTCTAGTAGGTCTGCATCTTTATTCCCGTCTTGCCCCTAGGCTCTTCATGACCATTGTTTTTAGATTCCATATATGTGTTAGCATGCGGTATTTGTTTTTCTCTTTCTGACTTCACTCTGTATGACAGACTCCAGGTCCATCCACCTCATTACAAATAACTCAATTTCGTTTCTTTTTATGGCTAAGTAATATTCCATTGTATATATGTGCCACATCTTCTTTATCCATTCATCTGTGGATGGACACTTAGGTTGCTTCTATGTCCTGGCTAAAGAATGAAATTAGAACACTCCCTAACACCATACACAAAAATAAACTCAAAATGCATTAAAGACCTAAATGTAAGGCCAGACACTATCAAACTCTCAGAGGAAACTATAGGCAAAACACTCTATGACATAAATCACAGCAAGGTTCTTTTTGACCCACATCCTAGGGAAATGGAAATAAAAACAAAAATAAACAAATGGGACCCAATGAAACATAAAAGATTTTGCACAGTAAAGGAAACCATAAACAAGATGAGAAGACAACACTCAGAATTGGAGAAAATATTTGCAAATGAAGGAACTGACAAAGATTAATCTCCAAAATTTACAAGTAGCTCAATATCAAAAAAAACAAATAACCCAATCCAAAAATGGGCAGAAGACCTAAATAGACATTTCTCCAAAGAAGATATACAGATTGCCAACAAACACATGAAAGAATGCTCAACATCATTAATATTAGAGAAATGCAAATCAAAACTACAATGAGATATCATCTCACACCAGTCAGAATGGCCACCATCAAAAAATCTACAAACAGTAAATGCTGGAGAGGGTGTGGAGAAAAGGGAACCCTCTTGCACTGTTGGTGGGAATGTAAATTGATACAGCCACTGTGGAGAACAGTATGGAGGTCCCTTAAAAAACTAAAAATAGAACTACCATACGACCCAGCAATCCCACTACTGGGCATATACCCTGAGAAACCATAATTCAAAAAGAGTCATGTACCACAATGTTCATTGCAGCATGTGTTCTTTAAAGAAGGAAGAAATTGCTGCGGGGGTCAGAAGAAAGTCATTGGCGGCCCTTGAACTTACTAATGCTAGTCAGACCTCCTGTTCCAGATAGATCAACAAAGTCCAGAAATGCAATGTCTCAGTGTGACTGTTACAGCAGTGTCCTGGCTTCGCTGAGATGTCTTCTCTCCCAGAGGTCATTTTACTATTGGTCATTTAACTGTTTCCCCTGATGCTGACATTCCTAAATTAGTAGGGAAAATGAACGACAGATGTTCCAGATTGAAGCCCAGGCTTTGGAAGGTCACAACTAAGAAAGCATCGATAGCCAATTCTGGTCTCATTTAGTAACATCTCTAATCATGATACAGTGCTGGAGGATGCCAAGAAGGAAAGGGGACCAGATTTATGTGAGTTTGCTGAGGTTGAAAGAGCAATGTCTTCTACCTAGTCTTGGGGTTGAGGTTAGGGAGTGACAGGGTACTACTTTCGAAGATCGCGAAATATATATATTGATTTGCCATAGGTAGAGAAAAATTTAAAGCTTCAAATATGTGACATTACTGGGTTTATTTTCTCCCCACCTCTTGAAAAGAAACTTTTGCAGAGACAAGATCGAGTGATTTTGAACACTACTGCATTTCCAAGTTAGATTCCTAGACCTTTGTGGCAAAATAAAAAACTGTACGGGCTTCCCTAGTGGCACAGTGGTTAAGAATCTGCCTGCCAATGCAGGGGACACGGGTTCGATCCCTGGTCCGGGAAGATCCCACCTGCTGTGGAGCAGCTAAGCCCATGCGCCACAACTACTGAAGCCCGCGTGCCTAGAGCCCATGCTCCGGAACAAGAGAAGCCACCACAATGAGAAGCACGCACACCGCAACAAAGAGTAGCCCCCCGCTCGCCGCAACTAGAGAAAGCCCACACGCAGCAACGAAGACCCAATGCATAGTACTTCCCTGGCGGTCCAGTGGTTAAGACTCTGCACTTCCAATGCAGGGGGTGTGGGTTCGATCCCTGGTCAGGGAGCCAAACAAACAAACAAGCAAACAAGCAAGACCCAACTCAGCCAAAAATAAATAAATAAATGAATTAAAAAAAAAAACTGTAGAATGAGAGGAATGAGGAGACTGCTGTTCTGATTATAGCTTAGCTTCTATCCAGTTGAGAGAATCCAGTAAACTTTCCAGGTCAGTTAAAAAGAGGGGCTTGGCTAATTAGTTGACCTCAAGGGCCCTTGCACCTCTTAAATTCATTGCTAATATAAACACAGCACTCTGTCTCTGATAGGTTACCACATTTAGTATCTCTTAACACTACACAGGTAAATTTTAGACCAAGGTCCCAATGTAGTATTGTCTTCATTTTTCTGTTATATTAAGATGAACTGTAAGTCCTTGAATTACTATATAGATATCTCATTGTACTTTGTAAACGTTCTGTATGGCTCCAAAAATGCATCTGAGACCAAAAAAAAATGTATTGTCTTTCAAACCACTTACACGTGTAGTGTTTAAAATGGAAAATGCAGTTGTATGGAAATACATCTCTCTCCAGATTGTAATAAAAGGTTTATGTGATCAATTAACAGTGCGTTTACTGCCCTCTGCTGCCCTAAGCAGAACACTGGCTTTGGAAAGTCCAGTCTTACATCTGACTGGGGAAGGCCAGATTTTCTTTTACGGTCATTATTTTTAATGCTTGCTGGCATATTCCAAATGTAACACTATCTGACTTAGAAAATCCCAACAATGAAGTAGCCCATGGCCTGAAACCAAATAAGCACTACGTTCTTGTGATTCAGATTTTTCTAAAGTCTTCTGGGGTTTTATTAAGTTCTGGGTGTTCTTTCTACAAGATCACTAATATGTGGAAGTACCTGTTTATTTAGAAGTTGATTACAGGGTGTTTTTTTTAAAAAAAAAAATCAGTTATCTTTTAAAACATGAAAAATTAGTAGAAATGGAAACAAAACTGATGAAAACCTTAGATGAAAACCTTCCTTCTTAAAAAGTAGAGTGAAACTTAATAGAATTGCTTTGTGGGAATGTTCTATTGTTTCCATTTAATATTGGGTGCTTACCATAAGAAAAAGATTGAGTGCTTTTATAGTTTCAATTATATTTTTGTCTACTTTTTTTTTTTTTTTTGCGGTAGGCGGGCCTCTCACTGCCGTGGCCTCTCCTGCTGCAGAGCACATGCTCCGGACGCGCAGGCCCAGCCGCGCTGCGGCACGCAGGACCCTCCCAGACCGGGGCACGAACCCGTGTCCCCCGCATCAGCAGGCGGACTCCCAACCACTGCGCCACCAGGGAAGCCCTCTTTGTCTACTTTTAATTAACAATATTAGGTGCCATTTCTGTTCATTCTTTAGGACTTCTATTTAATAATGATAGCAAAGGATAATAACTGACATTCGTGAGGCTTCCTGGAGAGGTACCTGTAAATTGTATTCATTACTCACCTAGCAGAAGCTTCTACCTGAAATCTATTTTACTCCTGAGTTATAAATTATCAACTGCTTTTATTCACTTAACAATTATATGTCAAATGCCTACCATGTACCAGGCACAGACTCTTGGATGAGTAAACTGAATTTCTAACCTAAGGTGCTCAACAATTTAGTGAGAGCAAAATGTAGATAAACAGATGTATTACTGAGAAATTTCCACAGATTGTGCTTCCGTTTGTGCCAATCTAGAGTTCTAGTAGTTTGATTATTTCATTTGATTATTTATTGATTATTTCAGGATCCGGGGCACTAGTGACTAATTCTGTCCTGTAGTATTCCTTAATACTCACTAAGAAAAACAGGAATAGGTTTTGCAGCTTTTTTTTTCTCCACTGTATACTTTTTAATAACTTGATACCTCCCTTGGACAAGATGCATGCGTGCATCTACCCTAACTCACCAATCACAAATGTGTTTGTAAATAATAAAAAGATAAGTATACTTCCAAATGCAGATAACCTTATTTTGCTGTTATAAGTTGAGAGGAGTTGTAATAGAAAACCGACCATGCTATATCCAATTACTGCCAAAACAGAGAGCTATGGATCCAACATTCCAGAACCAAGGTGAGTGACTTTGGTAAATGATTCTGACATTTAACTGGCTAGGAGTCAATAAACCTATTTAGCAAGTTAGTTTATTTGGTTACCAAGAGTGTGTTTTGAAAACACAAGGAATACTCAAGGGGCTTTGCTTGAATCCTCAAATGCCTTATAAGGAATACTCGGGAAGTTATTGCTCAGTGTTAAATGCTTTGATAAAGCTTTCCATTTTGTTATGGTTAAGGTAGGCATGTAGTTATATTTGCTTCAAAGGGGTTCCAGGATTAAGTTGAGGAGATCATACTGTAAGATGTGCAGTGGGGGGCCTTTGCTGCCTTTCCATATATATGAGCTCTGAATGAAAACCCTAAACTTCTTAAGAATCTTAGCCAAGCCCAGCCTGTCTCCACTGGCCACCTCCATCTTCCAATGTGGAAGCAGAGTGGCCTTCTATTTGGGCAACTTCTTTCAGTTTCCTGCATCCTACAGCCAACATGGTTCTTCAGCTAGCTGCATCACAGGAACATGGCAGGAAGTGTAACATTTAACTACTGTCCATTGGCACTTACCAAAAATTTGGTTGATGCAAACCAGTCTAAACTAAGGAATATTTAAGAACAAGTTCCGTAAAATTTAATTTTTTTTATACAAATAAACATTGTGAAATTTTAGGGGGCAATAATGAATCATCCCCTTCTCTCCCTTTTAATTTCGGAACCAATTAAGAAACAGACCAGAGTTAGACAGATGGAGCCAAAAAAAGAAAAAGAAAAATCAGCTTTATTATTGGTAAAGTTGGCCTGGAGAACATGGTTTGATCTATGACCACATCGGGCTTTCTACAGGTTCCCTTCATCTTGGAAGCATTTGCAAGTGCAAAGAAAACTGTTCTACCTAGAAGAGTTATAGGTGCTCTATACCTCCTTGCAATAAATGAATGAATGAAGCAGTCAATCAAAAGTTACTTCTGCTTTCCTCAGAGGAACATCAAAATAAATTCCACAGTACATGGAATCTTTTCATTTGTTTTGACCCTTGATGACCCTTTGCCTCTTCGGACTTGCCGGCTATTAGCATGACACCCTCAGAGGTGGCAGAAAGCTGGAGTGGCTTTCAGACTGAGCACTTCTGGTGCCAGTAAGAGGTCCCTTCAGCACCTTTTCCTCTTCCTCCTCTCCCTTCATCTTAAAATACAACATGTTATTTTCTGGTGGGAAGGTAGATATATTTGATTTCTGAGATTGGTTCAGTGCCTTAGACCAGCTGTTTTGGCTCAAGTATGATTAATTTAAACACCAGCTCCTGTTTAGTAACTTACTCTAATCAATCAACAGGTATTTATTATGTGCCTTTTAAGCAGAAAACAAAGAAAAATGCAAAACAAACCTATGACTCTTAAGAACATGGAGCCAGATCCAGCTGACGGTTATGTTATGCCAGTGTTTTCAAGACAGCAGAGGACCGAAATGCCTATCTCAAGAGTTCTAGCCTTAGAGTAGCCCTCACACAGTCCACCTTCCTTTTAGGTTTTAACTTTAAATAATCAGTTTTACTCACAATAAAGGTGGACAGGACAATGTGACTTGGACCTGAGACTAAAATAGCACTTCCTTTTAGGGAACTAACATTTATTAAGTTAGGCTAAAATAGCACTTCCTATAGGGAATTAAGATTTATTAAATTAAAGTTAATTGGCCTCTGGTGATGGGCCTCCTGACTCACCCGTTCACAGACAAGAAAGCTGGCAAGAAGATCAGAAGCCTAGCTGACCCTACCTGGGGAAAGTTTGCTTACTTCCTGGATCTTGAAGCACAGGTGAACCCACTGCCCATGAGCACAGCCCGTCCAAACCAGTAAGAGAAAAGATTGGCTGTCACTTACTTTTCAATTCAATGACCGGAGTCCTTGGAAAAATCATGGCTCGGTGGCTTTCAGGCTCTTCACCAATCACATTAGCTCGTCTTCCCAGGAGAAAAGTGACAGGAGACATCCAGAAGTGTTATATTGTCCCATCTGTGAGAGGAATGGAATTTCTCTCTTTTGAAAAAGAATGAAAAGGGAAATAAAATTCTCCCTAACACCAAAGTTTTCTACAGGGGTAGACCTCACAGGGCAGTCCCAGCGACCGTCATAAGTTGTTTAGGTTTAGGTTGTCCTGAACACAACTGCAGGCTTTCCTGTAGAACTCTAATCTCTGCAGAAATTCTGATGTAAGAACTATCTTAACTTCTGATTGAGACCCTCATCAGAACATAAAAGAAGACAGAATAATATTTACCATACATAAAGAAAGAGATTTGAGCCTACAAGCAGAATCTGATCTCCTCATTTTTCCCACTTGGGAAAGTAAAACATTTTAAATATATGTTTTCTTCCCTCCCCTCCTCCCAAAATTCAGGAGCTAATTTGCCTGAAGTAACCCATAACGAAGCCTAGCAAATCTGTCTCTTGTGTTTGATTCCAATTCCTTTCCATCACTGTAGCATTCTTCTCCTCGGATTGTTGTCTGGTTTAAAGAGGTATCATAGTTGAAAATGTTTCGCCCATTGCCTAACATTTTAAGTCACATTATCTCTGGGTTTGGATACTGGCTCTCTCATATACTAGCTCTGTGACCTTGGAGAAGCCACTACAATCTCTCTGAGGCTGAGTTTATTTTTCATCACAGGGCAAGTGCTTATTAATTTTAGTGCCTTTCCTTTGAATGTTAGAAATGAATTAGATATCGTAGAATTAGAAATATATATTTTGTAGGCTGGCTATCCCTGCCAGCCTCCTGCTTTGTCTTCCCATCCACACCACTTTTCTGCAGGCAGCACATGCAGTGGAAAATATTTGAACTTTTGAATGAAATCGTCATGGGTTTGAATTTCTGTTCTGCCGTTCATTAGCTGTGTGACTATGGGTAAATCATCCGAAAGGTCTCATTTGTTTACTGTGCTAAAAAATGTTATCACAATGAGAAGAGAGACCTATATTCAGACTCATATCTGAAAGAAGAGAATTATAGTACATCAACTATCAGACTTTTTTCTGCATTTTAGAAAGTAGCTTATATATTAGAGAAGTTTCATGTCTTTAATGATTCATTCACTTGTCAGGCATACCTGTGCACTGTTCGTGCAAACGCACACACTACACTCACACAGAGGTCAGCTTCCTTCCAGGGTGGTGCCGACTTCTTTGGAAAAGGCACAGCTTGGTGCCAGTGACAACTGGCAATTTCTGTTACTGTGATGAGTGAGGATGGGTTAATCCCTATGCCTGTCAGGTTTGGCCAACCACCAACAAATTTCCCTTCATCAAATGTAAGTATGTGTCCTGCCAAGTACTTTCCACTTACTTTTTAAGCTTCATGTTTTTTCATTGGAAACTTAATGCATGTGTGCTGAGTTATTTGCTGAACTCAGAATATTACTGGGCAAATGCCAGTCTGTATCCAAAAAATTCCCTCCTCACAAAAGAACCCATGGTAAATATCCACATTCTTCCTTCCTTCTTTTCTTTTATTTTTTTAAACAAAATTTTTAATTTTAATTAGGATCAGAACTAAAAGAAGCCTAGTTTGGTCCTGAAGTTACATAAAAGTTATATTGATTACACCCATCACTAGTCTCTGAATATACAAGCTAAAAGAATCACACCAAAATAAGCAATCTGCCATCACTCAGACAAAATATAAGTTCTGTATTGACCTATTTTCAGATTCCTCTTTCTTCACAGAAAGAGAAATCAGGTATTAAGGCTCCCATTTTATAGCTGAGGACATTGTCTTAACTATAAAATCAACAACTTGCTTATCTTGGTCACCTGATCTACATTGTGGAAAGGAAATTTGAGAATGAGAGTTAAACACAGCTGAGAGTTAAACTCAGATAATTATTACATTTGATCTAGAAAAGAGGCATTTTGCAATATCTTCAGTGGGAGAATACATTTTAGCACCCAAAGGGAATTGTAGCAGCAGCCTGTGTGCAGCTTTGCTCAGTGGGATGAGATGGGAGATGCTCACAAAGGCGCTCTATCATCAGGTTTCTCATGCACTAGAGATGCCATATTTAGGCACAGAGGTGGACTTTTTTAGAGCCACGTTGTATAACAGATTCTCTCGTTATGAATATTCAGTCCATCCATAACTCCCTTGCCCATCCTTGGCCACTGGCCCAGCCCCAGAAGATTGTGTAAAACAACGGACCTCTTGCCAGATTAGGCTTGAATTCCCTTACAGTTCCCTCATCCATATTTATGACTTCTACTCCCACATCTATCCCAAACTGATATGTTTAGCCCTGATCCTCTCATTTGCCTTCTAGTCTCACTTCAACAATTCACCTGATTTCAACACATTCCTCTGCTTGAATACTTGCTAACAACGTACTCAAATATAATCAGTGTTATTACTGAAACATCTTGGAAAGAGAGCTGGGGTTTTAGGCTCCTTTCCCCAATATATTGATTCCCCTTCCTAGATTTATTTGCTTCTACCAATGATGCCACCATAATTACGAATTTGCAGTCATTATTGATTTCTGCCTCTCTATAAATCCAGTCTTTCACTGAGTCTATAGTTTTTGCTTCACGTGTGTCTCTTATCTCCTTCCTATGGGTTATAATAGATAAACTCCAATTCAGGCTCTCATCCCTTCATGTTTGCACAAGTTTAATGGTTTCTCAGTTTCTCTATCTTCACTCTTTTCTTCTCCAGTCCATCCTGCTCTAGTAATAATTTCTCATCACTACTGGGTTATATCCAAGTGTCTCATCCTGGATTTAAAATTGTTTTTGTTTTCGCGGTACGCGAGCCTCTCACCTATGTGGCCTCTCCCGACGCGGAGCACAGGCTCCGGACGCGCAGGCTCAGCGGCCATGGCTCACGGGCCCAGCCGCTCCGCGGCGTGCGGGATCTTCCCCTCCGCGGCACGAACCCGAGTCCCCTGCATCGGCAGGCGGACCCTCAACCACTGCGCCGCCAGGGAAGCCCTAAAATTGTTTTTAATGTGGTTCCACCTCACTAAACCACCTTTACTTTCAACGACCTGTCACACATACCCTCCCACCCTTGTTAGGTCAAGCTCTGCACCTCTTAAGAACACACTATGCTTTTTCCCACCACTGTTCTGCCATACTTACATTATGAGTCACACATAGCCCAGCTACAGGGCTAAAGGAGCTGGACAAAGACCTGCACAAGGAATGATAAATAATTTGGGAGGTAGATTCCCAAATCTATCTAGACAAGTGTAACAAGTAGAATAGAGTTTGGGAAATATATGGGAACATAAAATTGGGGGTAGTCTGGGCAAGCAGTTCTTTTCAGAAAGAGCCAAACTTCAAGAGTGGAAATGGACTAGTATATGGATGACAGAGACAAAGGATCCAAGACAGCCATTCCGAGAAACCTAGGTATACAGGCAGCACCTGGTGGTAGTAGAGTCCACGCATTCAGGTGAAATGGGATTTCCATCCTGGGAAGAGGAGGTATGACAGGGGCAAGAAAAGTCTCCCATTGTAGAAGAGTTGGTTTTCATGTAATTTATCGAGGGCAGGGTAAGTCACAAAGAGTAAGACAAGCAGGAATATAGTTACAGGATGGTTCTCTAGAACAAGGCAGAAACTTGTCAAAATGGGGTCACACAATCAAAGCTGATCAGCATCAGTAACAGAGTCCACTGCCCCCAAAAATCCAGGGCTAAGAATATGTGTTCCAGAGCCTGAGACGGAATCTACCATAGTAAAAAACTTTGGATTTGAATTTCATTCTCCTGCCATCGTGCTCAAGTTCCTTAACTTTTGTGAGGCTTGATTTCTTTATATATAAAAGTGGGGAAAATTATAAATATTTTACAGATTTGGTATGATGATTAAATAAGTGCCTTCGATGGTATCTATTGTTTAATAATAGGCTCGCTGTCCTCTGTCAGAGCTTCTGAAATCACCCCTGCCCAAGAAAAGGACTGACTCTACTGGTTGAGGTGGTGCTAAGCCCGTGGGTGGGGTGTAGCCATTCCACAGATGGCAGAGAAGATTCCAGAGGCAAGAAATCAGGCAAGGCCGGATGCTGGGATGCCTTCCTTCCCCTCTCCTCTTCCCCCCTCCCCCCATCTCTACCAATCCTGAACATGACTCATTATCAACACAACCCCACATCTTCTGAGAAGCCAATACTGTCCTAGGGATTTCTCTGTTCTTTTAGCCCCTTTTGAACAGGCATCTTACTATACTTAACCATGTATAGTACTACAGTCCCAGTTTTGACTTCTTTCAAGTAATGCCTAAGGTTCATAGCATTGACATTTGCAATCTTGCAAAGGCATAACTTCCATTCAAGAGTTCTGCAAAGCTGGCTTGAGGTAGTGGGTCACTAGCCAAGTGAGTGAATCCAGAAAATCAGCCCCCATTGTAGTCCAACATACTTTAGATGATATCAAGTTGTTGCTACATGAATATTTTATGGGGGAGTTATATGCTATTATGGAATTTGAGGATTGGGAATTTTCGAAATTCTCTGGATGAATTCCTTGATAACATCAATGGCCCACAATATAATTTATTGTTTTTTAGTTTCCTCTTGTTCTTTAGCCAGATTTGCTCAGCTAATGCCAAGCCTCTCTATGAATGAGCCGAATTTGTTCTTTCTCTTGGTTCTCCCAAAATTTAGCCCAAAGTTGCCTTCATAATGAGCATTCAACCTGCAGTTGTTGAATTGATTCAATGACTACAACTTGTTACCATTTTAATTTTTGTAATTCTAGATAGTCATTTTCTTCAATTGCCTAGTTACATCTGACTTAAACTATGACATTTTCCCTAGCATGAGAAAAAGGGAAGTAAAATACAAAAGAATTGGGCCTACTACTCATTTTTTTTTTTTTAAACAAGAAAAGCACTACAAACCATTTGCAGGGAAATTTTGGCTACACATCATTCTTGTCACCAGTTGGCTTATGAATAATCAGGGTAATTTACATTACCTTCTTCTGTTTACAGACTGTATATCTGTCTTCCAATGGATTTTCCACTTGTTCTAATGACTTGCTGAAATGGAAAAATACTCAACCTCCTTTACAAAGTAATGATTATCAGTACCCAACCACATCTCCCTGCTTCCAGATTAGTATTTTCGCTTTCATTTTTAAAGAATGTTCTTTTGGGCTTCCCTGGTGGCGCAGTGGTTGAGAGTCCGCCTGCCGATGCAGGGGACACGGGTTCGCGCCCCAGTCCGGGAAGATCCCACATGCCGCGGAGCGGCTGGGCCCGTGAGCCATGGCCGCTGAGCCTGCGCGTCCGGAGCCTGTGCTCCGCAACGGAAGAGGCCACAGCAGTGAGAGGCCCGTGTACCGCAAAAAAAAAAAAAAAAAAAAAAAAAAAAAAGAATGTTCTTTTACTATGGAAAATGACACCAGGACTTTCTGGCTAATTATGGGTACAAATATAACACATGAATTACTCCTGACATCACACACACACACACACACACACACACACATTTAGCCCATCCGTTGAAAAGCGGCTATAACGTTTTTATGTGTAGGATTCTAACCTTTTCTATTTTGTCCAACTTATTGTTTTACCCTGTGCAGTGGCCTTGGATTGAATTCCAGTTTTTCACTAATACTCCCCGCCCCACACACATTCACACACCATTTCCAGTGCCATCACTCTAGCTCAAACCTTCATCATTTTACACCTGGACTACCTTGATAGTCTTCCAGAGGCAATTTTGGATTGGTCACTTTTCCTTTTAAATCATTCTGTACGTTGCTTCTGTGCTTGCAGCCGTATAACCCTGCTCCTGCCCTCAGTGCAAATACAAAGGCCTCTACAATATAAATCCAACGTCCTGCCCAGACTTGTCTTCTATTCCGCCTCATCCCTTCCCCCTTCCACCCCCTGCAATACACACCCTCTGCCTGCCTAGCTGTCCCTTGAATGTTGGCTGTGCTTTCTCACTGGCATAGCTTTGTTCCTGCCATTCCCACCTGCCACGTTCTCTCTTCCCACCTCTACCTAAATTTTATTTACACTTCAAGGCCTGTACCGAAAGTTTACTCCATAAACCCTTTCCTGAACAAATTACCTAAAGTCCCACCCTTAACCCTATATCATAAGCACATATTACTACGCTATGTGTCTAGTAGTCACTATTTACTGCCTTATTTTGTAGTTGTTTACTCTCAGTAAATATTTGTTCACCAGATGAATATTCTCTAACTATATTATATTTTCAGCACAATAATGGGATACACCAATAGAGAAATCTATTGGGGGGCATACAAATCGGAGCTCAGAAATTCATGGAACTATGGACTGCAGTTTGAACAATTTCATAAAGTATAATCTCTCAGTAAATATGATTACAGATGGCGATATGAAAACACCACATGGAAAATAAATTTTTTCTGCATTCACTCAGCATACTTGAACCAGAACAGTGGCTATTTCATAATTCTGAGTCCCTTGGTCCGATACTTAATCTGTATCCCATATTATCACTCATCCACACTTGTACGATCTCAACTTAAACACTACAGAGGGAAAAAAACTCTTGGTGGTTGAGAAATAAAGTTGTACACATTTTATATTATATCCTGTGTTTAAATGAACTTAAAGGGAAAGCTTCCTGGATGAAAACAAATAATATTAATTTTATTAATGATGGCTCCTACTAGTAATGATACATATGTACAGTGTATTAAAATCTTTTTCTGTTTTCTGGAAAATTTTCAACTCTTTTTTTTTTTTTTTTTTTTTTTTTTGAGGTACATGGGCCTCTCACTGCTGTGGCCTCTCCCGCTGCGGAGCACAGGCTCCGGACGCGCAGGCCCAGCGCCATGGCTCACGGGCCCAGCCGCCCCGCTGTATGTGGGATCTTCCCGGACCGGGGCAGGAACCCGTGTCCCCTGCATCGGCAGGCGGACTCCCAACCACTGCGCCACCAGGGAAGCCCTTTCAACTCTTTTTAGTGTATTTTTCCTTTGGGGACCCATTCAGGGCTTATACCTTCCTGAGAAAAAAGTTGTTATATCTTATATATAATATATATATTAATATATCTTCTTCCTTAAAAAGTTGTTATTCTGCCTATGCTCCTTCGTATTTTTTCCAGACCATTCTTTAACCATGATCTTCCATCTTCTGGCTGGTTTTCCTGATAGAGTATAACCACACTTACGCACATACCCACACTCCTAAAACTATCTGGTGTTTGCTTAGTGAGTTCTACCTAGTTTCTTCCCTGGCCTATGTCCCCCAGGAGCTGTGGGACTGCAGTGATTCACACTCCTTCCTTCTTCACCCCTCTTCCAGCACACACACAAGCCATCATCCCAGAATCAGATGGGACTCATTTTATAGGAAAGTGTTTGGACTTAGAGCCATATGTGATTTCATTTAAGATTAAAAAGAAGAAAAAGAACTCCACCAGTAAGTGTCACCGTCACCATTCAGAGTACCTGTCCCAATCACAGTATAATGTAGCTGGAAAGGAAAGGTGTATAGACCATCTGATCCAGTGGTTTTCAAATTTAGATCTATAAAATGGATCAAAGTGGGCTTGCTATGCTTAAAAAGGGAAGGAAGAAAGGACTCTGTGTCCTGGCAGTAGCCTGTGAAGCACAGCCTCCCCACAGAGCAGTCTATAAACCACTAATCTGAGCTAAATGTCACAGTCTGCAGATGAGGAAACTGAGCCCAGAAATTTCGGTTAAGTGACTCTCTCATGGTCATATAACCAGTGTATGGCAGAGCTGATTCTAGATCCCAAGTTACTAAGCAAAGTGTTCTTTCCCGGGCTTTCCCACAGCACCAGAAAACTGCTAAATCAAGGGCTCATTTCTACTCATTGGACTAGCCCAATTCACCTCTGTGCCCAGCCCAAAAGCGGTGTACGAGAACTAGTGTTTTCCTAGCCGAAAATCTTTCATTATTGAAGGATTTTCACGATTAACCGAAATCACCCAAAATATCAGAACAATGTGGCAAAACACAAGGGACAGCACTGCCTGCATTTTTAGTTGGCCCACCTGTTCCAGGATGGGCTCTCTAGCTAAGTAGCCAACAGCTTCATAACCGACCTGCCTCATAAACCCAGCCCAGAACACCCAGCACACCCTGAGTCTGCTCATCCCCTTGAGGGTGGTCTCCTCTTTTCCCCATCAACAAGCTGGGAAGCTAAGCATAGGCATTAGCAGGCCTTGGTGGTGGCCAATTAGAGCAGAGTCCCAACAGAGCTACCATTATAGGCCCTCCACATTGGTACCCTCCTCCACAAGCCATCTTTGTGATTAATGTAATCACCATAATTGCTGGCCTCCTTTTTGAGTCTTGGCCACATGGGGAAGAGATGAATATTTTCCCTGAACGCATTCTTTCCAAAGGACTGTATGTCCTTAGTAGTGGAACATGATGTCATGAGTTCTGATGAGGGGAGTGCCCTACAGAAGCTGAAGATTGGCCCCAAAGGCCTAAGGGAGCCAGTTCAACTCGTATCCCACAGCTGCATCCCTGTGGCCACACACGTGCAGCCAGTTACTCTATAATTAACAAAAACAAGCCTGTGACTATTGCTATTGTACTTTTTACTTTATACCTTTTGAGGGAATATTGGGAAATAAAATCTTCCTTTTCCCTCATGCTCCTCAGACTTGGCACATAATAATTTTTGTTGTTGTTGTTGTTTTTCTCCTGGTCAGGAGTTAACGCTTCAGTCAGACAGGTCTGATTGGAAACCTGGTTTCCATCCAGAAAAAAATAGTTGGTCATTCCCAACCTAGACCATTTGAGGGCAGCATAGCCTTAAGAGTGTGTGTTTTGACCGGCTAATATGCAGCCTTAAGGAGGGAATAGGCAGTGTGGGTTTCACATACACACTACTGCTACTGGAATTCAGGAAATAAACCGTGAACAATGAGAAAACACTCCCTGGGAGTCATCTCAAATTTCAGGATGAACGAATAGATGCCTAACTTTAAATGTACTTACATAATTTTCTTATATAACATAATCGCTTGAGGCAGGCACAATATAAACCATTGGAGGTGAGATTTAAAACTGGAGTGCTATCAAAAAAAAAAGAAAAAAGCTAAAAACAAAAATAGCTAAAGTAAAATATATTAACCTGGGAAAAAAATCAGATATGTTTGCAGGCCCTTATGCTCCTCTTGGGGGACACATAGTACTTCACAACTAACATGTCCCTATTATAACCTCTTTTAACCTAAGCAGAAATGCTGCCTCTCTGCATTTCTTCCATATTTCGGGAGTAAATCCAGGATGGGCAAGTGAAGATAAAGGGAGGAGGCTTAGGAGGAAAGGGAGGAGAAGGAAGAAGGCATTGCACGCTGTCCTTGGAGAATCACCGGTAATGAATTCTAGGGAAAAGTCTACATTGACCCAAATCACAGGGAGGCGCACTGACTCCACTCATCTCCCACCCCTCCCCAGTAAACTGTACATACCTTTTGGTAGTTTTCACAGGATGTTAATAAGAAAATTGCAATTGATCAGCCTAGTGTGATAGTGATGTTTAAGTTCTCTCTCCAAATATCACTGTATAAGTTACCTAAATAACGGAGACCAATGGCTGTCTCCCAGAAAGTCATCTGGAAGGAATTCTACGTTCCTACCTCTGCTTTTCTTTATAGGCTACAGAAAGAACATGATAGTTCTTGAACACATTTCCCAGATTATTCAAAGAGACCAAACTTACTTTCAGCACAGCTCTTTAGAGGTTGTGATGGTGGGGAAGCAAACCTCCAAAAGCAAACTCAGTCTCTCTCAAGCATGGAGGCAAGCTCAGCTACTTTGCTGAGAGGGCCAAGGTGACATGGCGTGCATGAACTCCTTGGTTTTCCTCCCTTCGTTTCAATTTTTCCCCTTCGATCTCTTACAGGATCTTGTTCCATCAAATATCTTCCCAACTCCACCCTTTTCTCTTCAACCTTTTCTGCTACACTTGCGGAGAAAGTCCTTTATCTGCCTTATTCCCTTTTCCAGGTCCTTTCCTCTCTCCCTCCATTCACAGTAGATTTCTTGAGAGGAAGTTCTCCCCAGGGCCTCCGTACCTTTGTGTTCCTTCACTCGCTCCCTTAATATGATTCTGCCCTCACCACTCTTCAGCAGTTACCCTTTAAAGCTCATCAGTAATCTGCTCATCACCAGGTGGTCCACTGATTTCTTTTCAGCGGTTTCTCCTTACTGCATCACATCCCTATTACCACGGCTTGGTATTGACCAGAAATCCTCCCACCCCTCCCCCTTTGAAATTCTTTCTCCCCCTAGATTCAATAACACATGTCCTCACTCTCTGACCATTTCTCCTCAGTCTCTGTTGACCCCACTTCTTCTACAGCCCCCTTAAATGTGGGAATTTTTCAGTACTCAGTAGCCCCTTAATCTTCCTCTATCGAGCTCATCCAATCCCACAGCTTTAACTACCACCTCTTTGCCCTTGACTTCCCAGTATATATTTCTCTTCCAAGCTATGTATCAGTAGTTCACCTTCTAATGGGATATTTGTCATTTCTCAAACAAAAATTTCCAAAATAGACCTCATCTTTCCCACACAGCCTCCTCATCTCCCTGTCACAAAATAACTTCCCCTCCCTACCATTCCTCAAGTCTCAAGACAAAATTTCATTTTCGACTCCTACTGTGCCATTTGTAAACTGATTGGACATTGGGAGTAAAGGATGATGAAATATCCTTTTAGAGTCTCCTTTATATTTACAGTAACTGTACTCTACTTCAAGCCTTCATTTCATCACCTGGACTTTTGCAATGTGAAACTGGTGTCTCTGTCATTAACCTTTCTCTTCTCCATTACTATCCAACCAGTATTGGGCCATAAGCTATTTTCCCAAACAGTCCTCTCCATACAAAAGAAATAGGTAGCATTAGTGGCTTCCAGAACAAATGGCTGAGGGACAAGGGTGGAAGGAAGGGAAATTTTACATTTATGTACTATCTTGTTTCTTTAACATTCTGTGCTCCATGGATATACTAGCTACTAAGAATACTATTTAGGGCTTCCCTGGTGGCGCAGTGGTTGGGAGTCCGCCTGCCGATACAGGGGACACGGGTTCGTGCCGCGGTCCGGGAGGATCCCACATGCCGCGGAGCAGCTGGGCCTGTGAGCCATAGCCGCTGAGCCTGTGCTCCGCAATGGGAGAGGCCACAGCAGTAAGAGGCCCACGTACCGCAAAAAAAAACCCAAAAAACTGTTTAATGGATGAACAACAAGATCCTACTGTATAGCACAGGGAGCTATATTCAATATCCTATGATAAACCATAATGGAAAAGAATATAAAAAAGAATGTATGGGTTTCCCTGGTGGCGCAGTGGTTGAGAGTCCGCCTGCCGATGCAGGGGACACAGGTTCGTGCCCCGGTCCGGGAGGATCCCACATGCCACGGAGCGGCTGGGCCCGTGAGCCATGGCCACTGAGCCTGCGCGTCTGGAGCCTGTGCTCCGCAACGCGAGAGGCCACAGCAGCGAGAGGCCCGCGTACCGCAAAAAAAAAAAAAAAAAAAAGAATGTGTATATATTTGTATAACTGAATCACTTTGCTGTACAGCAGAAATTAACACATTATAAATCAACTAAACTTCAATAAAAAAAGAATACTGTTTAAGTTAAACACTGTGTTACCCCTAAAATTAAAAAAAAGAAACATCCATTTCAGTTCATCTTCTCAAAATCCTGCATACATTGCCTTTAGGACAAAAATCAAACTTTGGCCTATTGTTCAAAGCTCTCTGAGGTATGGTCACAGCCCACCCTTCTAGCCTTCTCTTCTACTCTGCTTCTGTCTCCGCTCTTAACACACTCCACAGGCCAGGCACATGCCATCAATCTGGATCAATCGTCTCTGCCTTTGTTTAAACATTTCCTTCTGCTTGAGGTGCTTTTCTTCATACCAGATGCAGTCCTACCTTCCTTCCAGCTACACCTCAGATGGCACTGCTCCCAAAGTGCTTTCTTAAATCCCAGCATTTAGAAGGACTCCTCATCTGCAGGTTTCCTAGCCTAAGCACTTGATTCTATCGAAGTCAGCCTGGTTTTGAAGTTATCTGTGCACGTGACTATTCTTAATGCTGTTCAATGCTTTTCACATGATGGGTTCTCAGAAAATGTTTTCTGAATGTCATTGGCCCTTGATACACCAAGAAATCCAAAATTAGAATTGCTTGGATATGAGATCCAATGGCATCTTCATGTCATTACTGGTGCTTGGCATTGTCATTAAGAAGTACAAAGCTTGATGGGTCCCCTTTAGGTCAGTGCTTCTCCAATTGTGGTCCTAGACCACCTGCTACAGGAATACCTGGAGTGCTTGCTAAAATGCAGATTTCTGGGCTCCAATTGAGATTGGTCCAGAATCTCTGGGGGTAGGGCTTGGCAATCTGTAATTAAAGCAAGCATCCCAGGACTTCCCTGGTGGTCCGGTGGGTAAGACTCCACACTCCCAATGCATCAGGCCTGGGTTCAATCCCTGGTTGGGAAACTAGATCCCGCATGCGTGCCACAACTAAGAAGTCCCCACGCCGCAACTAAAGATCCCACACACAGCAACTAAAGATCCCGCGTGCCATAACGAAGACCCGGCGCAACCAAAGTAAATAGATAAATATTAAAAAAAAAAAAACCAGAAAGCAAGCATCTCAAGGTGATCCTCACATACACTCAAGTTTGAGAGCCTCTGCTCTAATCGGATAGAGCAGGGTTTGGGGGAAGGTTTTTAGAGGAGAGAATCCCTGTGATTTCTTCCCTGAGATTTTCAAGCTGATCCTGCTTGTCTGCTCAACATTCCTCAGCTTCTGCCAGTCCTTCAACCCTGCTGCCCAGCCTGCTCCATGTGCCTGGCTGTGCCTCGTGCTCCTGGAACAGGACTCGCCCTCTGTCTCTCCTTTCAGGACATTGACAGCAGAGCTGTCAAGCTGATTCCCTGTAGTAGTTGGCACTGGCACCTCTTGACTGGAGAGCGGTGCCTCAGATTTCGACAATAATCTCATCTTTTTCCAGGTTTGAGAGGTGGCAGTAGGCATATGTGGCCATTTCCACTGTCTTCAGTCTACAAGTGGGCTAGAGTTAGAACTAGGCTGAACCACTGTGGGTGGCAGGGAGCACAGTCCTTTACTGAGAGGGATTTCGGCCAGTAACTCTACCTCCACATCGTCCCACACTCTATTTCAGGCTGACGGTTGTACACGCTCTTCCTTTTTCCATCTCATCTAGCCATTAAATAAATGCCCTGGCAGGATCAGAGGAACCAGGAAACGGAATGTTATTCAGTGCTATTGACATTGCCCCTTAAAGCTTCCAACAACTTCCCCTATCAACATCTCCGAAAGGGCCAAAAACTTCCAGTGGGTTGCTGTTGCCCATTCATGTGTATTGCACATGTGATCTATGTCTCTCTGAATAAAACCACCACGGTTTTGCTGAATTATGCCAAGACAAAGTCTTCTTTAGATATCTCATTATCCGTATCATTGTTTTAGGTGAAATTCCAAATAAATAATCTCTAATGAGTTAATTACAGATATCCAGATGGACAAGTGTAAAAGTTAATTGACTGGATCGAGTTCACAGAACAAGTTAATAAAGGTAGAACAGATGAAGAACTAAGGTCTAATAATTTTCTTCTAGGACTATAATAAAATTTATTTTCTCTCGGAACACAGAGCAACCCACCCAAATAACATCAAGGAAAAATCTAAAATATGCTTTTCATTCTTTAGACTTTCCCTTTGATTCAAAGAAATGTTGCTTTAGTTATTTCTAGTTTTACTTTCTTCAGTTATTAAAATATCTAATATGTACCAGAATTTCTGCTTTTAGACTCTTTTCTCCACTTAATACTGATACATCTAAGAGTAGACAAAGAATTAGATGGCTGTTTAAATATACTAGCAGTGCTATTGCTATGTTCCATTTTTATTTTTAAAATAGTCATTTTTATAGTCACTTATTCCATCTCTAATGGAATACCTAGCGTTCACCGCTAGGTATTTACCCATCTCTAGGTGTTTTACATGCTTTTCTATATTCACAAAAACCTATATGGGATATATTATCATCATGACTCTACAGAAAAGGAAAATGACTCAGAAAAGTTATGTAATATGTGAAGTTACTATCTCAGTGCCTGATGTGTAACAATTTCTCAATAAATATTAGCTAAAATTATCATTATTTTCCCCACGTTCATACAAGCTACTAAATGGGGGAATCTGAGTTCAAACTCAAGTAAAACAGAGCACTTTTGCTACTATGCACACACTGCCTCAATTTTCAGACTCAATTTCATGAGCAAAAAGCTATTTTCATACTGTTTATTTGAACAGCTAGAGCAAATACTGTGTACATTTTATTCATCTGTCAATATCTCTAACATTAATTTATGTACTTGTGCACCTGTGTGTCTTCATTCTGTTTTGTTTTTGTTTTTAGCTTTTCATATTGTATACTGTCATGTTTTTAAGGGCACCTTTAGACCAAGAAGGATGCTTATTTTCCCGGGAGATGTGAGGAAGGTGTTAACAGAGAGGCACATAAACGTGAAATGAAACAGCCCTGTGCTAGGGAAGAGCAGGGAACTTCCCTAAAAGCCGAGGCTCTTAGCACAGCCTTATACAGCAGGTTGGGTGACACCTCTTTCTAAAATTAGGAATTGCTTGGACTCTGCAAGGTGGGACATTTAGATTCTGTTTTATTTCTAACTGACGTTTTGGAGAGTGCATTCAGTATTTCTTTTCGGAAAGCTCCAAGGATTGTTTCTCTATTTATGAGTTATTCTGAAGAAAATGTGTAAGAATTTGGACTTCTGCTTGTAGATAATAAATGACCATAGCTTTCATTTGGGGAGAGGGAAGGAATTCAATTTATAGTAAAATGAAGAGTTCCAGATCCAGACCTCCCAGCCCCTTTCCCTGCAGGAACAGATGTTAGAGCTACAGCAGCCTCCCGTTTGGCTCTGCCCAAGCACCCTTCAGACTTCCCTGCAAAGGTCAATGACTGAGGAGCTTCAAAAGGCAATGTGCACTTCTTTCTTACTCTCCTTTCTCTTCTCTTTTTAATTCTTCCTCCTAAAGTCTAGTAACTTTGGTCTTAAAGGTCTCCATATTTTGACAGAAGGCTCAACTTTGATTAAAATTTCTCTCAACTGGTTAAAAGTGATTAAAGGTCACTCAACTGGTGTGGGTGATGAGCAGCAGGTGTGGCAGTTCCCTTCCTTGATTCAAAAAAAAAAAAGAATAAGGTGGTCACACCAAAACACCAAAAGGAGTCACTGAATTAGGCCAGAACCAAGCTTTGGAAATGCATTCTAATTCCTGGAACCAGTGATCTTACTTGCATAATTTTATGTTTACACACGAGGTAGCTGATTTGGAAAGACATCTTAGCTTGGTCTAGGCTGAGTCTCAAGCTGTGTTAGCCTGGTGCTCTTGCCAGAAGACTCTGATTACATTTGAAAGCATCAGGCCCTGGGTCATGATTATGCCTGTGAGACCCTGTGCCCAGCCTGGGGAGGAGATTGTCGGCTTCTTGGGGAGTGAATAGCATGTGCAGAGCTTTTTGGAGTGCAATGGGGAATAGCTAAGGCTTTGGCAAGCTTCAGACTGACAGCCAGGGCCTCAAACTGTGACTCAAATCGGCCTATTACTCTAAACTGGTTTGTACCATTCATTCTCTCATTGTTTTATGTATGATCATACCTCCCTAGTAAGCCTGAAAGCATCTGAAGACAGAGCGCATGCTATTTTTGATTTCCCAAAAGAATCTGCCAGAGTCATGGGCTCACCTTATTGACTGACTGACAGCCCCTTGGTAGCAGTGACTTCAGCTGCAAATAAAGAAAAATAGGTTATGTTCCAAGTAATAAAGGAGTGTGTCATGTAGTCATGCCTCTGTGGTGTTACACTGATCACTAAGATAGAAATACCCCATGAGGCAGAAGTATGTCAAATACACTCAGTATTCAGGAATCTTGTGGCAGAGACAGAAGAAACAAGTGGTTGGATTAAGGGTCAGAGACTTGGTGGAGGAGGCCCAACTTGTGTTTAGGCAGGGACCTGGGCACAAGCTCTCCAGAGAGTGTGTGGTCAATACAGGCAGTCTCTGAGAGCAAGCCTAGAGGGCTGGAGGCCACAAAGTCCTCTTTCCATCAGTAGACAGACCCACAGTCATTCGTTCATATATTCTTTAATTCTGATCTTAAATATGGTATGGCAGGTGCCATGCTCAATGCTGTGAATATACAGATGTATATGCATGGTCTCTGCTTCCAGTGGTGGGACAAACCTGTAAACAGATAAATTACGATATCAAGCTGAGAACTGTATGGCAGCATGATCTAATGAAAAGGGGTTTTGCAAAAGAGGGAAGCCGACCTACCTTTGGATACAGGCTTTGCCACCTGTTATGGATTGTGTGACTTGGATTTTTTGAGCCTGTTCCTTCATCTGTAAATCTGGAAAACAATACTATCTCCTAGACTTCTTGAAAGAATGAAAGGAGAAGCATATATAATAACAACTGCCACAGTACCTACGATAGACCCTCAGAAAATGTTTGATCCCTTGCTCTGTGATAGTAGAATGTACAATATTGTGGAGGCTTAGAGGCAAGAACCAATAGCTGCCTGAGAAAGGGAGGGGAGACTCTACCTAGGAATTAACGTTCTTCTTGATCTTGAAGAATAAGTAAGTCCCTTGTTCAATCACTTATTTACCACATATTTGCAGAGCATGATTATGTGCCAAGTATGGTGCCAGACACTGGGGGCACAATGAAGAACAAAACAGATGTGATCCTGGACCTCATAGAGTTTATTTGCCAGAGGGAGAGACAGGCCAAAACCAAACAAATGGACACACTAAGTATGAGCAGGGTAGCTGAGATAGGGAATTGTGACTCTCAAATGTATTCAGAGTCTTCTGGCAAGAGCACCAGGCTAACACAGCCTGGGACTCAGCCCGGACCAGGCTAAGACGTCTTTGCAAATCAGCTACCTTGTGTATAAGCATAAAATTAGGCAGGTAAGATCACTGGTTCCATGGCTTCAAATTCTGTTCCCAAAGCCCAGTTCTGACCTAATTCAGTGACTCCTTTTGGTGTGACCACCTTACTCATTTTTTTTTTTAAATTAAGAAAGGGAACTGCAAGACCTGCTGCTCATCATCTACAGCAGGTGAGTGATGTTCTAGAGAAGTTTTAATCAAAGTTGAGCCTTTTGTCAAAGTTTGGAGACCCTTAAGACTGAAGTGACTGGACTTTGGGAGAGAGAATAAAAAAGAGAAGAGAGAGGAGTGAGAATGAAGAGCGAGAAGGAGACAGATACATGTTGCCACTGAGGCTCCTCAGTCATTGACCTTTGCAGAGAAGTCTGAAGGGTGCTTGGGCAGAGCCAAATGGGAGGCTCCTGTAGCTCTAACATCTGTGCTTGCAGGGAAAGGGGCTGGCAGGATGTCGGTCCTGATATTAGCCAACAACAAAGGATGAGAAGGAGCAAGCCATACAAAGAGTGAAGGGAAGAACATTCTAGGCAGAAATGGCATGTACATTTGTGCTGAAGCAGGGACGAGCTTGGCTGAGCAAGGAAAGAATAGAGTAAAAAAGGGAGAAGATAGCATTTAATGAAGTTCAACAAAAAAGAATTCAGGGGAGTTCACTCCAGATTGGGTAGCGTGTGTGAAGGTGTAGAGTCTCACAAGAGTCTGGTGTGTCCTAAGAATTGGGAGAACTTCAGTGTGACCACACTCTAGACTGGAGGAAGGAGTGGGGTGAGGGAGAAGCATGGCAGGAGATGGTGCCAGGGGATGGGGGTCAGACTGAGGGGGTCTTGCTTGTATGATAAGTGAAGACGTTTAGATTGGACTTGCTATTAGCTCTTGGGTTTGGAACTCCGGCCTGGCTCAGCAGCTCCTGCCCAAACTCCCAAGCCTGTCTTTAAGCCCTCCCACTTACAGTGCTTTCTTAACCGCCCTCCAGTTTTTGGATCCTGACTCCTCTGCATGGTTTCAGCTTCTCTTTCTACTCAGATCTGAGGCATCTTCTGTTGTTATCTAGAGGCTCTACTCTGGCTCTGACCATAGAGAAAGCATCCTCCACTCTGAACCCTGGGCAAGTGGTCAGGCAAAGCTAGGCTTACTTTCTTAAGATAACTACTAAAACCAAGCAGAGTAGATTTGAGAATTAATGGGAAGCCAGCGTTAGTCCTTGAATAGTAAAGCGACATGAGAGAAATATTTATTAATCCATTTGACACTGGTTTGCAGAATTAATTAAAGAAGGAAGAGACTGAAGGCAGGAAGCCAAATGTGTAGTGTGTGGGGATGGGACGGGGTAGGAGTATGGGTGTGGGTGTGTGTGTTCTTTTTAAAAGGAAAAAGTCCTTTACAGGGTAGAAATGAAATAGTAAACACAACAGAGTGTGTAGGGTTGGCCATTGTAGAGAAACATAATTTTAGTGGATGAAATTTATCTGGAAACTTTTTGCTTCACACAGATTTACCTCACTTTATGAGGTCTGTTTGATTTCACTTGGTTTAAAATTCAGAGGAAAAACGTAGTCCATTTGATCAGATTGTCAAGTGAAGCTTGTTAACATGTCTGCGTGAATTTCTGACATCTTCGAACAACTCACCACTCAGCTCTTGGATCCATCCACTTGCTGAATACTTGTATGTAAGCCAGCAAGCTCCCTCCCCCCCTCCATTTACTCTTCAAACACAGTTCTCTCAGCAGACACATCTCTTGGCCAACAGACTCCCATGACAAAGGCTTCCTCCTATACCCAAACAGCAGCTTCGTCAGGTGTCTCTAGGTGTCTGTTGAGAACTTATTTAACTGCTTCTAGGGGGTCTTTTCTTCTTCCCCACATTTTTCCTCCATATATATATATATATATATATATATGGTTTTTGCATTTGAAATATTATTCTGAATTTTCTAAATTGTAAAGGATTCTCAAATGAATGTTCACTTGTATTCGATGGGCTGAAAATCTATTCTATCAGCAAGTTTGATTCCTGGACTATAGTGATGGAGGCATGGAGTGAGTTCATGCTTTACCTAGTCTTACCCAGCAAGTTGGGAGACACATGGTCTAAAGCCTGACTGGCTGATCTCCAGTCCCACATATTGTCCCTGAGCTAATTAATGTTCCCTTTTATTGCTGTTGAACATTTGGTTCTTCTAGGAGGCCTCTGGGTCAGTCACTGTCACCATATTAGGCAACCTTCTGACAAACTCTTTTATACCTACAAAGAATCTAAGTATGGCCTCCTTAGACCACTGGGCCCTGATGGTGATGTTTGAACTGCTCAGGGGATGAAGCAGATGGCCAAAAATATACCAATTTTAGCAGAAAACACTTACATCAGCGACAGCTGGAGCGCCACGAAATCTATAAACGCACTTGTTACTCATCTGCTGTGCCTGTTGGGCAAGCCAGGTATGTGGCCCACTTGAACATCTTGTAGTGGAGAGGTTTCCTAGTCGGGCCTCTGGACGGAACCTGAGATGAGAAGAATCACATGAGCTCGGCCTTCAGAGCATTAAACTGTGTTATTGGCTTAGCCCTGGTTTGAAAGAGGAGACCCATCACCTAAATGGAATGTAGAGAGTTGAGGGATTGGAGAGTTGAGCCAATCCATGGGATTGGTTGGATCAATATGAGCACTGTTGATTCAAAATGTGAACTGGGGGATCATGAGAGTTGGGTGCTAATTGGCTGCTAAAGTTTTCTTTAAAACTCTTCAAGAGGTTCTGTGCCCAGCAGCTCATCAGCTAGAAAAAAAATCAGTGTTTTGTAAGAGGCAAAGCTAATTACAGTGCTAACTAAGAGCACATGACTGTAGGCTTGGCAGGAAATAGCATGTAATTAACATGAATGTGTTAGAAATCTAAAGTTAAAAATGCCAGAGATTATGGAGCAAGATGTCCTTTGTTTATGGTTATGGCTATTTAATTTAGTTAATTTTGTCTTTTGTTTTCTTATCCAAATGCCTGCCCATACAAGAATGAGATTATCTGGATGGGAGATGTGATAAACCTAAACCCTATGATTAAATTGTCTGGGGTTTTAACCAAACAACCATAGATCCCTATATGCTAAATAATTTATATTGATTATTTTTATCACTAACTAATAAAAGTGCACACAAACAAAGGTGTTCTCATGATGTATTCAGTCTGTTCTTCTAGGTTTCTTGAGGGTTAAGAGCAAGATTTTTACTTCCAATGCAATTCTTCATAGGATCTAATTGCCATGAACACTCAGCAGTGCTGTCTCATGATGTAAATGCCCATGATTGTCTTAGCTTATTGTTGCAGGATGATCCCAGCCTTTAGCTCTCATCTGTGCAGTTCTTTAAATACATGTCTTTGTAATGAATCAAAGTCATTTTTTTTTTTCAACAGACAGAACTCACACCAGATCCCATGTTAGGTATCTGAAGGGAAATGTATATCCCAACTTGGAGCTCTACATTAAGCTCCAAGCCCAATGTATGTAATAATAAGAGCAGCTACTATTTACTATTTGTTGTATACCTATTGCTGTGATGAACATTTTATATATATTATGTCAGTAATTCCTCTCAGCATGGGATACGCATATCATTCCCATTTTACAGATGAGAAAACCAATGATTAATACACTTGCTCAAAGTCACACAATTAGTGAAGGAGGAGTTATTTGGACCCAGACTTGTCTGATTCCATAGGCCCTGCTTTGAGAGTGGCTGTGCAATGTGTTATTGTAACCTTTGCCCCTGAAGCCACACTGCCTGGGTTTAAATCTTTGCTCGTCACTTGATATCTGATAACAATGAGGCCTGGGCCAAGTGACTCTCTGTACCCCAGTTTTCTCATTTGGGGGACAGTGGTAGTACCCATCTTGTAGCGCTGTTCTGAAGATTAAATGTGTGTTTTTTTTTTAAATTTATTTTTGGCTGTGTTGGGTCTTCATTGCTTTGTGCGGGATTTCTCTAGTTTATTGCGTAGAGAGGGGGATACTCTTTGTTGCAGTGCACAGGCTTCTCATTGTGTTGGCTTCTGTTGTTGTGGAGCATGGGCTCTAGGCACACAGGCTTCAGTAGTTGTGACGCACGGGCTTAGTTGCTCCACGGCATGTGGGATCTTCCCGGCCAGGGCTCAAACCTGTGTCCCCTGCACTGGCAGGTGGATTCTTAACCACTGTGCCACCAGGGAAGTCCCTAAATGTGTTTGTGTACAAAAAGCTCTTAGAAGAGTGTTTAAAACATAGAAGCATTATATAGTGTAGTCTGTAGGCATTATTATACCCACTAGGCACAATGTCCTGCACACACCTCAGATTCATAAGTCCCAAACAAATCCATCATCTTATTTTCCCTAACTTGCTTCCTTGACTTGGCGGATGGCATTGTCATCCAGCAAGATTTTCCAAACTAGAAAACTTTATATTCAACTAGTGTTTCATTGTTGACATAAATCAGTCCCTAATTTCTGTCAAATTCATCTTATAAGTATATCATAAATGTATCCTGTCCTTCCTGTCACTGCCTCATCATGTATTGTCTGAACCTGTGCTGTCCAATATGGTAGCCAATAGCCACGTGTGGTTATTGAACACTTGAATTGTGGCTAGTTTGAATTGAGATGCACTATAAATATAAAATACACACCAGAGTGCAAAGACTTAGGATGAAAAGAGGATGTGAACTATGTCATTAATAATTTTTTATATTGATTACATGTTGAAAGGATATTTTTTATATATTGGAATAAATATATATTAAAATTTATTTCACTGTTTCTTTTTAACATGGGCACTAGAAAATTTAAAGTTACACATGTGGTCTACATTTGTGTTTCATATTATATTTCTATTGGCCAGCACTGGTCTGGACTTTTCCGAATGCCTTCTTACTTTATCCATTATCTATCTATCTATCTATCTGTCTACCTACCTACCTATTATTAAAAGGCAATCTGAGGCATATTGAAAATTTTAAGAGCTTGTCTGAGCATTTGTAGATTCCAGTTGGGCAGTGCCAAACCAGAAGTGGTTAGAGGCACTCTCTCCAGCAGGAGCCAGGGGAAAGACAAATAGAGAAGGTGCAGAAGCAAAGTAAGGTAATTATTGATTGGCTGTAACTTAAAGCCTAACTGGCTATTTGTGACTGCTTGTCCTTAGCATTTTGATTTTGTAGCCTTGAGGCTTAGGTTTTGGTTTGCTTAGGTTGGTGACCATGGCATTAGGGCCACCTCAGTCTAATGGCCTCCTTGTTTAATTAATTTAACACTACCTATCTATTCCTCTATTTATCCATCTAATCTTGTTATTTTCTGTCTTACCTCTCTTTGTTCCCTTGTCCACGTGGGTACAAAAGACATATTTTTAAACACAAATCTGATCCAGTCTTTTTTGTAATAAAAAGCCTTTGCTAGCTTCTGTCATCTGCAATGGAAAGTCCATACTCCATCTGGGGAATACATGAACATTTCATCCTCTCTCTGCCTATCCAGCCTTAGATCTCGGATCTCGAGTGACTCACTCCCTTGCACTTCACACTTTTACAGTACTGAGCTGTGTTCTGATTCTCAAGTCATTTCACACTTTTTTTGCCTTTGCATATGTTTTCCCCTTTGTTTTGAATACTTTTTCCCTTTCTGATCTTTTGGGTGAAATTTTGTTTATTTTCCACAATCCAATTCGGACATCGCCTCCTCTAGGGAGGCTTCCCAGCATCGTTCATCTCTTCCTCTTTTGTAATACTTCAGTTCCTTATACACACTTTCATTATTACTTTGCCACATGTATAACTTGTTTTTCTGTCTGTTACCCCTACTCATGAGTATATAGAGGACATGACTGTATCTTATTCATTTCTATACTGATACTAAAAAATAGCAATTGAATAAACAAAACAAAACAATACCTGCCTTCAAGGAGATACACTCTCTTACAGTAAAGTAAATATTATACCAGGCATAAGATATGCCCTAAGAGAGAGGGATCAAAGTCTATCAGTGGGTCAGAGAAGATATCAATGAACTCTAACTGAAATTTGAAAGAAGATATAATGAGGTAGGGAAAGTTTGACTGACAGACTGACAAAAGGTCTCCGGAAGGTGGTCTGATCTTTGTAAATCTCACATAGTCCAGGGCCTGACCCTCAATTATCCAAAATCTAAAACAGTCTTGTCATTGTTCAAGCAGTAACCCAGTCTGGGGATACTGATTCATGCTCTTAAACACCAAGAAGACGGATGGTAAGCTAGAATTCTGATTTCTTCCTTTAGAAAGAGGTAAAAACACATTGACAAGGAGCCTGAATACTTGCATCTTCTGTTTAGTGCTGTATCTTCCCTTAAAAACCACATTATTGGGCTTCCCTGGTGGCGCAGTGGTTGAGAGTCCGCCTGCCGATGCAGGGGACACGGGTTTGTGTCCCGGTCCGGGAAGATCCCACATGCCGCGGAGCGGCTGGGCCCGTGAGCCATGGCCGCTGAGCCTGCGCGTCCGGAGCCTGTGCTCCGCAACGGGAGAGGCCACAACAGTGTGAGGCCCGCGTACCGCAAAAACAAACAAACAAACAAACAAAACATTATTATTTCAAGCTGGCTTTGTGTGTGGAATCAGAGCAAAGAGTGTGAGTTGAAAGATGCAACTGTGGGTGCCTGCTGCACTCACCTCCACAACTGCATGCACCTGGTATTGTGCAGCTCAAGCCCTTCATCTGGATACCTTCTCCTCTGGGCAGTACTTCGTTGGGCACCATTTGCCTCCTACCCTTGTCTAATTTCTATTTCTGAACAGCCCATTCAGAAAGATATGCTCTTTCTTTCCATATGCTTATTCCTTCCATTAGGCTGCTCTGGTCTGTTTTCAGTCCATTTATCTAAAGTAACTTTGAAAATTCCTATTCTCATCTGTTGCTGATGATCTTAGAGTTCTCTCTCAGAGGCAGCCCCCTTTCCCTTATTCCCAGGATCTTAGATGTCCCAGATTCCTGCCACTATGCATTTCGCTTTGGGGGAGGAGGGAAAGAATTTAGGCAGAAGAGGAAAGCTTCCTGGAAGAGATAGTATTAGGATTGTGAGAGAGGGTGGGGTGGGGTGGAGGTGTTGGCATGAAGCTATAAAAGCACACGATTCTGCTTATTAGATTTTGGAGTCATCTAGGATTTGGTCAACTGCCCATGCTTGCTAAACACATTTTTCAGAAAGTATATATCAGCTAATTGGGGGAAATTACAAGGCCCTGAACTTGGCCTTAAATATATATAGGTTTTTTTGGGTTTTTTTTTGCAGTACGTGGGCCTCTCACTGCTGTGGCCTCTCCCGTTGCGGAGCACAGGCTCCGGACACACAGGCCCAGCGGCCATGGCTCACGGGCCTAGCCGCTCCGCTGCATGTGGGATCTTCCCGGACCGGGGCACGAACCCGCATCCCCTGCATCGGCAGGCAGACTCTCAACCACTGCGCCACCAGGGAAGCCCATATATAGATTTTTTTTTTCCATATATAGATTTTTAATACCCACACCTCACTAGTTTGGTCATATTCTAAACTTTGCTGCCTTTGTGCTGTTCAAAAGTATGCATTTAGCAGGGTGCTCACAGATGAAGCATTCACTATTTGTATTGTTAGGACTGCTAAGTAGTGAAGGGCATTTTAAAGGCATAACATGCCTTTTTGGTGATCCGACAAAAGAAAATTATGTTATCTTGTATATTTTATATATTATCCTATCTGTTTGGAGATGAGAAAATTATTCAAGAAAACACAGAAATTCAAATCCTTGCTTCTTAGTAGCCAGAGGACTTTAGTAAACAAAAGTTTAAGCAAACGATCAAGCTTATATGTCTATGAACTGCTATCCTGTTTTAAATATCTTAATGTTTTAGTGCCTGCTTCAAAATTTACATCTTACAGAGAAAGCAACTTGGGAATTGCAGTCAGGATCCTTAAGGTCTGCATTAGTCCCAGCTGTGTCACTGGCTGTGTAACCTTGACCAGCGATCTTAACCACTTTGGTCTCAATTATTCTCTGTGTAAAAAGCAGAGGATAGGCTGTGTTAAATTTCTTCAATCTCTCACTACTCTGGGAGTCTGTGAAATATTATTCCAATAAATGGGTAAAATCCTGAGATTTTAACTTTTTGTTTCCTCCCTTCCTCCCTCTCTCCTTCCTTCATTTCTTTCCTTCTAACTTGTAGCAGAGTGTGAGGAAGACAGATTCTGGCTGAATGATAAGTTCAGTGAGATGCTGGCCACTTCCTGACAATGTGATCCTGGGCAAGCCACTTACTCTCTCAGAGACTTAGTTTCTTCTGCAAAATAGACTTAATAGTCCTTGCCTCTCGGGGTTGTTGTGAGGGTTAGAAATAGTGTATGTATGGCAAATGGTTTAGCTGTGGTTATTGTTCTTACTAATTTACATGTCCGGATAGTAAGGAGATTAAACAAGTTTCCTGTTTGGGGGAAGACACAATTTAGAAGTGGAGATAATGTGTTTTCTAATAATTAAAATAAAAGTTAAATAGTGCCAGAAGATAAATTCAAAGTCTTTTTTTGGCGGTATGCTGGCCTCTCACTGTTGTGGCCTCTCCTGTTGCGGAGCACAGGCTCCGGACGCGCAGGCTCAGCGGCCATGGCTCACGGGCCCAGCCGCTCCGCGGCATGTGGGATCTTCCCGGACGGGGGCACGAAGCCGTGTCCCCTGCATTGGCAGGCGGACTCTCAACCACTGCGCCACCAGGGAAGCCCCCAAAGTCATTTTTACTGAGTTCATAGACTGCAGATACTCCTGCCTGGAAGGTAAAGTGGGGTGATCAGGGGGAGGGCTCCATGAAGGAAGAGCAGCCATTTGGTCTGGGTTCTGAAGGAAAAATCAGATTTGAAAACAAGATGGACATTCTGGGAAACACAAGGTAGATTCTAAACACAGAGAAGAATTTCCTTCTAATCTACTACTATCTTCAAGCTTTTGCACTGTTGCCTGGTATTTTTAAAAGGTTTTGAAGTAGAGATATTAAATTCCACCATGTTCTGGCCTAAGAAGTTATTTTTCCTTCGAAGGATCTGGCAAGGGAAAAGTTAAAGAGCTTCGGAGAATGGCCTATTAACAGAAAGGAGCTCCAGAATCTGGGTCCACCTGGAGGAAAAGCCAGTCTCCTTTAATAAGCAAATGGGAGAGCACAGCCACAATGTGACGAGAGCCATCCATTATCACTCCATCAATCTTTCCTTCCAGGTAGCAAGGTTTAGTGACTTAATGAAGTGATAAGGAGCAAGAAACTGACACATACAGAGGCTAAGTCTAGAAGTAGGGGATGTCAGAGGTCATTCTCATTTTAATCTTTCTTTGCTTTTAATGTCAAAGACCTTGCTCAAAGGTGAGAACCCCAGAGTTAGGATTAATACCGAGTTATCTCCACTCTCCTTTTGGCATGTCTGAGAAAAGGAAGACTTCTTGATGACTGTCATATAAAATAGGAGACTGCAGAAGACACACACACACACACACACACACATAATGAAACCCCCAGGGATGGCCAACCTTAATAAAATAGCACGAGCTCATAGCTGCTCACATTACACAAGGTTCCCTTCTCGGCCCTGCAGTGTGGTGCTGAAATGCTGTTTAAAAATTTTTGCTGCTGCCTTCATACCATGGCCATATTTTGAAGCCTATGACTTCATCACTGTCTGAGTTGCCAGGGCTAGATGCCAGGAGAAAGGGGAAGGGAGGAGGAAAGGAGGGAGAGGAAGCAAAAGTTCAGCAAGTTGAACTTATTAAAACATTTAATTCCGCCTTTAGAATTCAATTATATCATTTGCACAGAGGGTCTGTGTCTTGTTCTTTTTCCCTTCTCCCCTCCCTCCCTCCCTTCCTTCTCTCTCAATGCTGCTGAGACATAAATCTAGAAAATCTCTAAGCACCAAAACTCTGAAGTCATTCACTGGGGCACAAGTCTCTTAGGTCTAAGGTTTGAAATGAGTGGAATGAAGTGGAATTTTCTTGAGCTCTCCATTGTAGAATATTTTTCCACACTGGTTTTCTTTCTACCCTCACACTTTCCTCTCAAGAGGTCAAAGGTCACTCCCATTTCACAACCACCATTTTTTCTCCTTGACTTTGTGCCCTATAGGGGGTGTCATTAATGTGTATCTAATGTGATGCATGTCCCTTGAAATTGTGCACCATCCTGCCCCTTCCATGTACAGCTAAAGGAAGAATGGATCAATTGACAGGAAAAAAAAAAAGAAAAGGAAAAAGAAAATCCACTTCACCTCAAAATCTTAGAACACAGTCTTTTATAGATAAAACACAAGCACATTTATATATACTCATGTTTTGTTACTGGTTGGTAGATTAAGGACAGATACCGAAATAAAAACAGCTCTTTAGTATTTTCCTTAGCTAGATACTCATTTTTCACTGAAGAATTAGGCAAGTGGCTAATCTTTCATGTCCATAAATCCCACGGATTATTTAATATTCTACAGTGGAATTTTGAGTAAATCAAGACAACTTTTATTTACACAAAGTGTAGATTCACAGGTTACTTGAATCCAGTATACCTTAGAACCAGAATATTAAAAATACAAAAATTTGGAAAAAAGCCATGATGCCTTTTTAAATTTAGTTTTTAATCTTTATCAAAGTTACATGCACCTAGTTTAAAGAGTCAAATATCTTTAAAGGATGTGATGAAAAACCATCAATTCTAGATTTCCCAAAGGCAACATTTTTACCTTTGGTTGTTTTCCTTCTTATTTATAAAATACACACTTATTGTGCTGTTTCTTTATTTTTTTAGTTGTAAACATTATCCTTTTGCTCACCACTATGGAAAATGAAGATCATAGCTCTGTTATCCCTACCTACTCCCTGCCTCAAGCTCACATAATTCCCTTTGCCCCTGCTCCATCCTCACGATATAACTGTATCATATTTTGATTGAATCAATATCCAGTGCTTATATTATGAAGTTAAGCCATATAGTATGCTATGAGTACTTTTTCCTTTCTTTCACAACTTTTTTCTCCTTAGAATTAACAGCCGTCATTTCTTTTCAGTTTTCTAAGTATTTATCATTAATTCACCCCCAAACTCTCTGCATCTAAGTAATCCTCCTGATATTTTCAAATGTATTAGGAACTCTATTAATATTGTCTGTTTTGGAGACATCCCTCCTACAGTCTTCTGATCTGTTCTAATTTGGAATGGTAGCTGTCTTTGCCAGGTATACACCTAATTCCTGGAATCTCCCTTAATCATACTGGAGATTCCCTTTCCTTTCTCTTGAGTCAATTCCCTATTTCCTAGACGCCATATCTCCCTTTTTCTTCTTTTTCTTCCTCATTTTCATGGCATTCTTCTTCCAATTGCTTCCTAAGAAAAGGTGATGAGAGCTAAGTTTTTTGAGATCTAGTATTTTTGATATTATCTTTATTCTATCCTCAAACTTGATTGATAATTTATCTAGGTATAACATCTAGGCTGGAAATATTTTTCTCAGAATTGTGAAGGTATTAGTCTGTATTTTAGTTTCCAGTGTTGTTGTGAAGTCCAAAGCAATTCTGATTTTTTTGATCCCTTGTATGTAACTTTTTCTCTTGGAAACATAAGATTTTCTTGTGAAATTTCAAATGATGTGCCTTGGTTTGGGCATATTTTCATCTGTTGCATGGGTCCTTTCAGTCTAGAAAACTTGTACTTCAATAATGGGAAATTTTCTTGAATTACTTATTTGATGATTTCTTTCATTGTTGTTTTCTCATTCTGAAATTTCTATTATTTATACATTGGACTATTAGTATCCATTGTGTAACTTAGCTTTTTTCTTCTATTTTCATCTCTTCGTCTTGCTATTTAAACCTGCTAGGTTCTAGGACCCTCTAGAAAATTTCTTCAACATTATCTTACAAATTCTCTACTAAACTATTCATTTCTGCTGAGATATTTTTAATTGCCAAGAGTCTTTCTCATTCTTTTCTGTACCATCTTGTTTCTGTTTCATGAATTTCATATCACTCTGGAGATATTAGTGATAAGTTTTTTGATGTTTTCCTCTCCCAGCATAATTTCCATGTTTGCTTTTTGCTTGTTTTGGTCTCTTTTATAATAGAGGCTTTCCCTTAGATTAGAAGACCAATTTCTTGCTACCTGCTTACTGTAGGTGAGCAGGTGGGGCCGTTTCTTGGTGAAGCTCTAATATCTAATTAACAGGCTAATCAGAATCTCCTAATCTCCTTCTAGAAGGGTATAAAGTCCAGCTGCCAGAGTTCTGGGAGCCTGGATGGGAGCGTGGCTGGGGGCGGGGTTTGTCTTAAGATCTAGAAGTTAGGGACTTCCCTGGTGGCGCAGTGGTAAAGAATCTGCGTGCCAATGCAGGGAACACGGGTTGAGCCCTTTTCCGGGAAGATCCCACATGCCGTGGAGCAACTAAGCCCGTGCACCACAACTACTGAGCCTGTGCTCTAGAGCCCGCGAGCCTAAACTACTGAGCCCTTGTGCCGCAACTACTGAAGCCTGTGGGCCTAGAGCCCGTGCTCCACAATAGGAGAAGTCACCGTGATGAGAAGCCTGCACACTGCAATGAAGAGTAGCCCCCGCTCGCCGCAACTAGAGAAAGCCTGCACACAGCAATGAAGACCCAGCGCAGCCAAAAAAAAAAAGAAGATCTAGAAGTTAATCTTTCACATAAGCCTCTATTTTCCCTATGGTACACCCACCCTCAGCTGTGCCTGCTGTCCTGCAGGGTGAATAAAGGACATTTGCTTGACTTGGGGAATAGGAAAATGGTATTGGGAGGTTCTCATGTCTTTTTTTTAAACTAGCTTTGCTGTTTTCATCCCTACCCTCATCCTTACTTCAAGAGGGAACTGTTTCCACAAATTCCTGAGTCTTTAGGGAATTCTACCGAGCAAATTATGTTGCTTCTTGGCTTTCTCCATTTCTGACTTAGGAGTCAGTGTTCCCAGGTCTGCCAGTTTGTAGATCTATTAAAAATTACTTTTCTTTATAACCAAGGCAAGTTTTAAAATAGAAAATAAATATCTACCTTTGGAAAACAATATGTGCAGATAACATTGCTGAGAATAACCAAATAATTGTTTTGAAATAACATTAACACCAAGCTAGTCTAGGAACACATATCCAGTTGGAGCATTCAGCAAATATAACTATTATGTTCTACAAAGAGAATAAATTGTTTGATAGCAAAAAAAAAAAAAAAAAGCATTGGCCCACTGTCTATCTATGGAGGGAATCTGGGTTGACTGAGCTTTTAGCCAGAGTCTCTGGGGCACCAGAAAGGCAAAGATGTCGTCTTCCCTAGCAAGAAGAAGATCTGAGCTGAGGGGAAGGGGAAGCAGCAACCCACTCAGGCCACACTCACCCTGACACTATCAGCAGTAAACAATACAAAACTTAAAGTTAAGGGCTTCCCTCGTGGCGCAGTGTTTGGGAGTCCGCCTGTCAATGCAGGGGACACAGATTCGAGCCCTGGTCTGGGAAGATCCCACATGCCATGGAGCAACTAAGCCCGAGCACCACAACTACTGAGTCTGTGCTCCTGAGCCCATGAGCCACAACTACTGAAGCCCGCGCGCCTAGAGCCCATGCTCCGCAACCAGAGAAGCCACCGCAATGAGAAGCCCGCACACAGCAACGAACAGTAGCCCCCGCTCTCTGTAACTGGAGAAAGCCCGCACGCAGCACCAAAGACCCAATGCAGCCAAAAATAAATAAATTAAAAAACAAAAAACAACTTCTTAAAGTTAAGACTGAACATGAAGGTGTGAAAGTTGATGTCCTAACCATTGCCTTTTTTTATACTTTACAATATATGAAGACAAAAGATTCTGATGAAGAAGTTGTTCAAGATGGAATCAGAGTGTTCATCGAAAAGGTAGCACAATGAATACTCTTAGGAGCAGAAGTGGACTACATAGGTCTTTTACTAGAATACAAATTATCCAGTAAATTTGTGTGCAATGATGCAAGTATCACAGAAATTTCTGGCTGTGAAGAAAGTTTTAATATCTGAAATTCCAGGACTATTTCTTTGGCTGTAAGCTCTAGGAATGCTCATGGAAGCCTTAGGATATACTTAGAGAGATCATATGACTGCCCAGTTCTTAGGCAGTTTTACAAGGAAAATAAAGGAATGTGTTTTGGGAAAAAACATGACCATCTCACAATCTGACATACTTATTCTATCAAAAAATGTCAATATCAAAAGAGAAACTAATAAATTAAAGACCTACTGAACATCACTAATATCTGTATATAAAACAATAAATTGAATTTTAGGTAATCCCCCCAAAACAAGATTGTTGTTTATTTTTTAATTTTCTTTATAATACTTGTAATATTTTATTTTGTAACAGATACATCTGCTCCATTATGTTAATAGCTTTTCCATTTAGCTATGAGAGCTAGGGTAATCTGCTGTAGCCAGCGTATTACAACACACAGACACTGTTTCCCTAATTACCATTTGTCTTTCAATCTACATTTATTATCTACCAGGCTTTCCTTTACTGTATGCTTATAACAATTTTTGTGGCCACCTACATTAGTTCATATTTCTTCTGGTCTCCTTGATATCTTGCCTTGTTGCTTCACCATTTTAATGTTTTTTAATTGCATTTGTGGGCTTCTAAGGCTAATAGACATCACATTAGGAAGTGCATTTGGCTTTTTGTACCAGGTAGAAAGATGTCATGTCTACTGTCAAGCGGCTCATAGACATTTCTCTTCACACACACACACACACACACACACACACACACACACACACACACACACGAAAAAAGAGATAAGGAGGACCCAGAAAATTCCTAATACAAACCAAAAACCCAAAGGTATATGAGAAGGCACACGCCTATTTTATTGGGTTGGCCAAAAGGTTCGTTCAGTTCTTTCCATAAGATGGCTCTACTAGTGCTTAGTTGTCTTAATTTATTCAAAACAATTTTGTTAGACTGTATTGTGACAGCTGTCATATCAGGGTGCATTTAAAAAAAAAACATCAAAATTGGCGAATTTCTGTGTAGCCATTTTAATATTGAAGATGGAAGAAAAAAAGCAACATTTTCGGCATATTATGCTTTATTATATGAAGAAAGGTAAAAACGCAACAAAAGACTTGTGCAGTGTACGGAGAAGGTGCTGAGACTGATCGAATGTGTCAAAAGTAGTTTGCGAAGTTTCACGCTGGAGATTTCTCGCTGGACGATGCTCCACGGTCAGGTAGACCAGTTGAAGTTGACAGCAATCAAATCAAGATATTGAGAACAGTCAATGTTATATCATGCGAGAGATAGCCGACATACTCAAAATATCCAATCAAACACTGAAAATCATTTGCACCAGCTTGGTTATGTTCATCGCTTTGATGTTTAGCTTCCACATAAGTTAAGCGAAAAAAACCTTCTTGACCATATTTCCGCATGTGATTCTCTACTTAAACGTAACAAAAACGTTCCATTTTTAAAACAAATTGTGATGGGTGATGAAAAGTGGGTGCTGTACAATAATGTGGAATGGAAGAGATTGTGGGGCAAGCAAAATGAACCACCACCAACCACACCAAATGCCGATCTTCATCCAAAGAAGGTGATGTTGTGTATATTGTGGGATTGCAAGAGAGTCCTTTATTATGAACTCCTTCCGGAAAACCAAATGATTAATTCCAACAAGTACTGCTCCCAATTAGACCAACTGAAAGCAGCACTCGACAAAAAGCATCTGGAATTAGTCAACAGAAAACGCATGCTCTTCCATCAGGATACCGCAAGACCGCATGTTTCTTTGATGACTAGGCAAGAACTGTTACAGCTTGGCTGGGATGTTCTGATTCATCCGCCATATTAACCAGACACTGCACCTTCGGATTTCCATTTATTTCAGTCTTTACAAAATTCTCTTAATGGAAAAAATTTCAATTCCCTGGAAGACTGTAAAAGGCACCTGGAACAGTTCTTTGTTCAAAAAGATAAATTTTGGGAAGATGGAATTATGAAGTTGCCTGAAAAATGGGAGAAGGTAGTGGAACAAAACAGTGAATATATTGTTCAATAAAGCTCTGCGAAAATGAAAAATGTGTCTTTTATTTTACTTAAAAACAGAAGGAACTTTTTGGCCAATCCAATACTAGTAACTTTTTTTTTTTCCACACACACACAGTATTTTATTTTTACAAGAGATAAATAAACTAACACCAAGCATTGTAAATGGATGACAATAAAAGCAACAATGATTGCATTCACCAAACACGAAACATACTCATACTACGTCATAATATTGACATTCAGTCCAGTAATCCTCCACTGTAACAGCTCCTTTACTTTGCAGGGAAAATTGATTTGTATATTTTTTGCCTGAGTCCTTGTGGGATTTTTTTTTTAATTCAAACAGAAAGCCACAAAAATTATAATCATCCTCATCAGTTCACTCAGTCCCATGTAATTAATTTTTTTAATCTTGAGCTTTTGTTAGCACTTTTATGAATTCATCAGTTTTCCATTGGAGTTCTGAAAATGACTATTCATTCAGTTCAGCAGTATAGTCAGTTACCAGAAACCTGTACTTGTCAGAGTCTTTTCCATGAATTCCTTGAAGATGAAACCCTTTTTGGGTTTTTTTTTTTTTTTTTTTTGCGATACGCGGGCCTCTCACTGTTGTGGCCTCTCCCGTTGCGGAGCACAGGCTCCGGACGCGCAGGCTCAGCGGCCATGGCTCACGGGCCCAGCCACTCCGCGGCATGTGGGATCTTCCCGGACCGGGGTACGAACCCGTGTCCCCTGCATCGGCAGGCGGACTCTCAACCACTGCGCCACCAGGGAAGCCCGATGAAACCCTTTTATAAGAACATATTTGCAAAAGCATCAGAGTACACCCAGAACTGTATGTAAATGACAAAAGATTTAAAAGTGACCATGGTTAAAGATTTGATGAAAGTTCATAATAATGCAATTGACAAGGAAATTTAGTTATTTCTGAGATATACATTTTAAAGTAATAATTAGAATTATGACTTATAACATTATATCAGAACATATAAGAATTTTAGAAATTTCATGTAATGTCTGAAACATTTATATTAACATATTTCCATACAAATAACCCAAAGAACGTTTAGTATTAGTTTTTGTTTGTTTGTTTGTTTTATACTGCATGTTCTTATTAGTTATCCATTTTATACACATCAGTGTTTACATGTCAATCCCAATAGCCCAATTCATCCCACCCCTCACCCCCCAACTGCTGCTTTCCCCCCTTTGTGTCCAAACATTTGTTCTCTACATCTGTGTCTCAACTTCTGCCCTGCATACCGGCTCATCAGTACCATTTTTCTAGGTTCCACATATATGTGTTAATATACAATATTTGTTTTCCTCTTTCTGACTTACTTCACTCTGTACAGTCTCTAGATTCATCCACGTCTCTACAAATGACCCAATTTCATTCCTTCTTATGGCTGAGTAATATTCCATTGTATATATGTGCCACATCTTCTTTATCCATTCGTCTGTCGATGGACATTTAGGTTGCTTCCATGACCTGGCTATTGTAAATAGTGCTGCAATGAACATTGGGGTGCATGTGTCTTTTTGAATTATGGGTATATGCCCAGTAGTGGAATTGCTGAGTCATATGGTAATTCTATTTTTAGTTTTTTGAGGAATCTCCATACTGTTCTCCATAGTGGCTGTATCAATTTACATTCCCACCAACAGTGCAAGAGGGTTCCCTTTTCTCCACACCCTCTCCAGCATTTGTTGTTTGTAGATTTTCTGATGATGCCCATTCTAACTGGTGTGAGGTGATATCTCATTGTAGTTTTCATTTGCATTTCTCTGATAATTAGAGATGTTGAGCACCTTTTCATTTGCTTCTTGGCCATCTGTATGTCTTCTTTGGAGAAATGTCTAGTTAGGTCTTCTGCCCATTTTTGGATTGGGTTGTTTGTTATTTTGATATTGAGCTGCATGAGCTGTTTATCTATTTTGGAGATTAATCCTTTGCCCGTTGATTCGTTTGCAAATATTTTCTCCCATTCTGAGGGTTGTCTTTTTGTCTTGTTTGTAGTTTCCTTTGCTTTGCAAAAGCTTTTGTTTCATTAGGTCCCATTTGTTTATTTTTGTTTTTATTTCCATTTCTCTAGGAGGTGAATCAGAAAAGATCTTGCTGTGATTTATGTCAAAGAGTGTTCTTCCTATGTTTTCCTCTAAGAGTTTTATAGTGTCCAGTCTTACATTTAGGTCTCTAATCCATTTTGAGTTTATTTTTGTATGTGGTGTTAGGGAGTGTTCTAATTTCATTCTTTTACATGTAGCTGTTCAGTTTTCCCAGCACCACTTATTGAAGAGACTGTCTTTTCTCCATTGTATATCCTTGCCTCCTTTGTCATAGATTAGTTGACCATATGTGTGTGGGTTTATCTCTGGGCTTTCTATCCTGTTCCATTGATCTATATTTCTGTTTTTGTGCCAGCACCATGTTGTCTTGATTACTGTAGCTTTGTAGTACAGTCTGAAGTAAGTGAGTCTGATTCCTCCAGCTCCGTTTTTTGCCCTCAAGACTGCTTTGGCTATTCGGGGTCTTTTGTGTCTCCATACAGATTTTAAGATTTTTTGTTCTAGTTCCATAAAAAATGCCATTGGTAACTTGATAGGGATTGCATTGACTCTGTAGATTGCTTTGGATAGTATAGTCATTTTCACAATATTGATTCTTCCAATCCAAGAACATTGTATATATCTCCATCTGTTGGTATCATCTTTAATTTCTTTCATCAGTGTCTTATAGTTTTCTGCATACAGATCTTTTGTCTCCCTAGGTAGGTTTATTCCTAGGTATTTTATTCTTTTTGTTGCAATGGTAAATGGGAGTGTTTTCTTAATTTCTCTTTCAGATTTTTCATCATTAGTGTATAGGAATGCAAGAGATTTCTGTGCATTCATTTTGTATCCTGCAACTTTACCAAATTCATTGATTAGGTCTAGTAGTTTTCTGGTGCCATCTTAGGATTCTCTATGTATAGAGAATGTCATCTTCAAACACTGACAGTTTTACTTCTTCTTTTACAATTTTTCTTCTACAATTTTTTCTTCTACAATTACTACTTTTTCTTCTCTGATTGCCATGGCTAGGACTTCCAAAACTATGTTGAGGAACCTCCATACTGTTCTCCATAGAGGCTGTATCAATTTACATTCCCCAAACTTCCAAAACTATGTCGGACTTCCAAAACTATGTTGAATAATAGTGGCGAGAGTGGACATTCTTGTCTTGTTCCTGATCTTAGAGGAAATGCTTTCAGTTTTTCACCATTGAGAATGATGTTTGTTGTGGGTTTGTCATATATGGCCTTTATTATGTTGACGTAGGTTCCCTCTATGCCCACTTTCTGGAGGGTTTTTATCATAAATGGGTGTTGAATTTCGTCAAAAGCTTTTTCTGCATCTATTGAGATGATCATATGCTTTTTATTCTTCATTTTGTTAATATGGTATATCACATTGATTGATTTGTGTATATTGAAGAATCCTTGCATCCCTGGGATAAATCCCATTTGATCATAGTGTATGATCCTTTTAATGTGTTGTTAGATTCTGTTTGCTAGTATTTTGTTGAGGATTTTTGCATCTATATTCATCAGTGATATTGGTCTGTAATTTTCTTTTTTTGTAGTATCTTTGTCTGGTTTTGGTATCAGGGTGATGATGGGCTCATAGAATGCATTTGGGAGTATTCCTTCCTCTGCAATTTCTTGGAAGAGTTTGAGAAGGATGGGTGTTAGCTCTTCTCTTAATATTTGACTAAAATTCACCAGTGAAGTCTTCTGGTCCTGGACTTTTGTTCGTTGGAAGAATTTAATCACAGTTTCAATTTCATTACTTGTGATTTGTCTCTTCATATTTTCTATATCCTCCTGGTTCAGTCTTGGAAGGTTATAGCTTTCTAAGAATTTGTCCATTTCTTCCATGTTGTCCATTTTATTGGCATAGAGTTGCCTGTAGTAGTCTCTTAGGATGCTTTGTCTTTCTGTGGTGTCCATTGTAACTTCTCCTTTTTCATTTCTAATTTTATTGATTTGAATCCTCTCCTTCTTTTTCTTGGTGAGTCTGGCTAATGGTGTATCAATTTTGTTTATCTTCTCCAAGGACTGGCTTTTAGTTCTATTGATCTTTGCTATTGGTTTCTTTGTTTCTATTTCATTTATTTCTGCTCTGATCTTTATGATTTCTTTCCCTCTGCTAACTTTGGGCTTTGTTTTTCTTTCTCTAGTTCCTTTAGGTGTAAGATTAGATTGTTTGAGATTTTTCTTGTTTCTTGAGGTAGGTTTGTATTGCTATAAACTTCCCTCTTAGAACTGCTTTTGCTGCATCCCATAGATTTTGGATCATAGTGTTTCCATTGTCATTTGTCTCTAGGTAGTTTCTGATTTCCTCTTTGATATCTTCAGTGATCTCTTGGTTATTTAGTAACGTATTGTTTAGCCTCCATGTGTTTGTGTTTTTTACAGTGTATGTATGGGTTTTGTTTTTGTATCCATTCAGCAAGCCTGTAGCTTTTGGTTGGAGCATTTAACCCACTCATGTTTAAGGTAATTATCAATATGTATGTTCCTATTACCATTTTCTTAATTGTTTTGGGTTTGTTTTTGTAGGTCCTTTTCTTCTCTTGTGTTAGAGAAGTTCCTTTAGCATTTGTTGTAGAGCTGGTTTGGTGGTGCTGAATTCTCTCAGCTTTTGCTGTCTGTAAAGCTTTTGATTTCTCCATCGAATCTGAATGAGATCCTTGCTGGGTAGAGTAATCTTGGTTGTAGGTTATTCCCTTTCATCACTTTAAATATGTCATGTCACCCCCTTCTGGCTTGTAGAGTTTCTGCTGAGAAATCAGCTGTTAACCTTATGGGAGTTCCCTTTTATGTTATTTGTTGTTTTTCCCTTGCTGCTTTCAATAATTTTTCTTTGTCTTAATTTTTGCCAATTTGATTACTATGTGTCTCGGTGTGTTTCTCCTTGGGTTTATCCCATATGGGACTTTGCTCTTCCTGGACTTGGGTGGCTCTTTCCTTTCCCATGTTAGGGAAGTTTTCAACTATAATCTCTTCAAATATTTTCTCGGGTCCTTTCTGTCTCTCTTCTCCTTCTGGGACCCCTATAATGCGAATGTTTTCGCATTTAATGTTGTCCCAGAGGTCTCTTAGGCTGTCTTCATTTCTTTTCATTCTTTTTTCTTTATTCTGTTCCACAGCAGTGAATTCCACCATTCTGTCTTCCAGGTCACTTATCTGTTCTTCTGCCTCTGTTATTCTGCTATTGATTCCTTCTAGTGTAGTTTTCATTTCCGCTATTGTATTGTACATCTCTGTTTGTTTGTTCTTTAATTCTTCTAGGTCTTTGTTAAACATTTCTTGCATCTTCTTTTTTTTTTTTTTTACAGCTTTATTGGAGTATAATTGCTTCACAATGATGTGTTAGTTTCTGCTCTTGCATCTTCTTGATCTTTGCTTCCATTCTTTTTCTGAGGTCCTGGATCATCTTCACTATCATTATTCTGAATTCTTTTTCTGGAAGGTTGCCTGTCTCCGCTTCATTTAGTTGTTTTTCTGGGGTTTTATCCTGTTCCTTCATCTGGTACATCCTTTTCATCTTGTCTATCTTTCTGTGAATGTGGTTTTTGTTCCACAGGCTACAGGAATGTAGTTCTTGCTTCTGCTGTCTGCCCTCTGGTGGATCTAATAACGTTTTTTAAAATGGAGGGCATGGGGCGAAAAGGGTCATAGTAAAATGTTAAAAAACTGAAAGTAATACCGTTTTATCTGAGCGGTTGGTTTTTTTTTTTTTTTTGAGGTTGGCTTTTAAATTATTGAACAACAGAGACTGAATAAAGAACTTAGATTTATATTTAAGCCCTATATGACACAAGCCAGAATCTAGATTTCATAATATGGTCATCATTTTCTTAGCAAATAATTACAGTCTTCGGAATCAAATCCACAATTCAGTTTGAACTCTATAAAGCACAGCACAGTATTGTACTCATCACCAGTGTCAGGCTCCCTGTGGCCTGGGTCTTCTTCATGTTTCTATCTTAGTCTTAATGCAGGAGTGTCAATTCATATTTCCTCCAATTATATTTTCCTATTTTAATATGGATTTCAATTTTTTTTTTTTGCGGTATGCAGGCCTCTCACTGTTGTGGCCTCTCCTGTTGTGGAGCACAGGCTCTGGATACGCAGGCTCAGTGGCCATGGCTCACGGGCCCAGCCGCTCCACGGCATGTGGAATCCTCCCGGATTGAGGCACAAACCCGTGTCCCCTGCATCGGCAGGCGGACTCTCAACCACTGCGCCACCAGAGAAGCCCTCAATTTTTTAAACACTGATTTTGGGGAACAGACAGAACATCTGGCTTATATACTTATATGCTAATAACATCGTCTTATACTTTTGCTGTGTATATTTTGTTTCAAGGACTATAGACATGTCAAATATAAGTGTGTTAATAAAGGAATCTGTGAGAATGGATCTTAAATGTAGGCTCAAGCATAAGATACCTCTTTTCACACCATTGTAAATGACAAGTAGATTGAGTCCATCAACTATAATTGTAGTCCATGGAGAATTTATAAGAGACATCATTATGAGAGAAACAGAAAGATGTGGGGGGGTAGAGATTGGCAGGGAGAAGGAGGAGGGGAAGGGGAGGAGAGGATAGAGGAAAGGGAGAGAGGGGAGAGGAAGGACGGACAAATAAATGAAAGAAATTGGTGGCTAAATTCTGCAGCAGATAATGCAACAGCTTTCCACTTCTGAGAGCTTTGCTCAGGAACTCTGCCATAAAAATCTTCATATGTTTTAGAGTACAGTACCTTGCATATACTACATGCTTAATACATAATTTGTTGTTGGATGAAATCAATCCTCATGGGTTTAGTGCCCCTCTCACTCTGGATCTTGATGATTCTCTGTGGTTATCAAGGCATGTCATATAACCAGCCTTTTAAGATTTAGGTTCAATTGCCAAGTTCTTCCTGGTCTCCGGAGTTAGCCTGGGGAAGGCAAGCCCAGAGCAGTACCCACTCCTGGAGACAGTACTTGGTGAATGGTTGAATGCCTTCAAAACGGAGGCTTTTTATTTCTCTCTAAAGCAAACTCTGAATGAAAGCGAGTCTTAACAAATACAAATGTGATCAAACAGTAACAGAGATGTTGTGTTACTATGAAAGATAGTGCCAAACCATTTCATTTGAAAAAAGTAGTGATTTGATATTTTCATTCAAATCCAAATTGTTTCATGGGAAGTGGAGGAGACAATATTGCTTAAATTTTCTTTTACAAACAATTTGTAAAAGTAGTAAAGTCCTTGTCTGAAGAAATTAATACGGTTTATTTTTTCCTTTAAAAGTATAATTTATAGAGGATGTTGTGTAGTGTGCTTGAGTTATACCAAGTGCTTTTATACTGAACTTCAACTCATTAAAATACTTAAATATATTTATCTGCCATTTGACTATTCCATTTCCTTCAAATATTAGAAGATGCTGTATTATGCTCAACTAATTTAATTAATGTGGAGATCATTTTTCCTTTAAAACAAGGCTTGATAATGCCATTTCTTTGCTTCAGGTTTACGTAATAATAGAGAAGAAATGAAAATTTCATCATATTTAGTTTCAAATGAAAATCAAGAACAAATGGGAATTCCTTGTCTTCAGCATGTTAAATTTTATGACCAGCTAGAGAATAAAAGTTATATTGAGAGTTGAAGTAAATCAAAGTTTGAATGTGTTGTTATATTTGCATTATACATTTAGCACAAGTACTGTCAAATGGTACTTGGAGTTTTTATATGGCTGCAGGCTACATAGAGTAGTTTTGAAGAGCTAGTTAGTTGCCTGCATGATCTGCTTAGGGATAAAATGTGGATTATAATTTTCCCCATAGGCGGCCTTTAGCAGCATTCTAGCTTATATTATGTTCACCACTTCTAATCCAGAAAGTCTTGACTTTGGATCATGTTTGTTTTCAGAACCATAAAAATTATATAGTTAAAATAAAAGAATGTGCAAAAAAAAACCACTTAATGATCATAATGTTCACCACTTCTAATCCAGAAAGTCTTGACTTTGGATCATGTTTGTTTTCAGAACCATAAAAATTATATAGTTAAAATAAAAGAATGTGCAAAAAAAAACCACTTAATGATCATAAACTCATCTTCTAGTCTCCTTGAAAAGTATGGTTATTTGAAGCTCAAAAGAGTTAATAACATAATCACTTGGAAGAAAGTCATTCAATGAAGATCTGCCTTTTCGTCTCACACACAGACAGACAGACACACACACACACACACACAGAAAAAAATGGTTGGCCCCTAATGTATTTCCCCAAAGTATTCTATAGAAAATAACACCAGGTTGTGTCAAAGAACAGGCCTCAGGGTTCCCTGGGAAGTTTGTTAAAAATGCAGATACAAAAAAAAAAAAAAAATGCAGATACATAGGTCCCAGCCCCCAAGATTTGGTTTTTGTGGAAGAAAAGGGAATAAAAACTGGATTTCTGCATTTTGAAAGTCCTCTCCATAGAGTCTGATGTTCCCAAAGGTTATAAACCACTGTCCTAGAAGGCCATCACTGGTTGACAAGCCTTTGGAACAGCACAGTCTTGAACCCTAATGTGTATATGAATCACCAGGGGATCTTAAAATGCAGACTGTGGTTCGTCTGGGTTGGGGGCTAGAATTCTGGGGTTCTAACATGTCCCCAGGTGGTTCCAATGCTGCTTGAATAGCAAAGATGGGATTTTCCTAGCCATTTTGTAGGTGAGCTAACAGGCATTTGTTTTGAAGTGCTCTACAAGAAACTGCAGTATTATTAGGAGGCAGCATTGCATTGTGAAAAGATAGTTCATCCAACAAGCATTGACTGAGAATTTGCTGCATGCTAGGTTCTTAGGCCTTTGTGTTTCTGACTCCCCTTGACCTTTTCTTGTGAGGCTAATATTTATGTGTCCTTTAGAAAATCTTCCCTCGTCCAGTAATCCTTGGCTGTGACGCTGCAGTGTGCTCCCCCTGCATATTGCATTAACTTTAATCATAGCAGTTGTCACATTGGGTTACACTTATCTACTTTCTTATCTATCTTAGAATATAAAGCTCTTGAGGGCAATACTCATGATTGTACTTCAGACCTCAGAACTCTGTCCATGAAAGACAATCAGTGAATATGTAGGATTATTACTTAACTAATTAATTAAATAAGGTAACATAAGCAAAGCCTCAAGCTCCAACTCTATTTCCTTTGTAAATTCAACACTGACCTCCAGCCAGGTAAAAAGTGAGAGTAGCTGAGGTTTCTCGCCTGCCTCTGGAAGGCTCTCCTTGGCTGGCTCTGACCCAGAATTTTTTGGCAAGGTGATGACATTCATGCAGGCTCTCCTTAATCAGAAATAAATAGGAAAATAATTGGTCAATCCCAGCAAGGAGCACGACTGGTTTTAAAATGCATCAACAGAACACTTACATGGACACAGAGGACACTTGGCATGACCCTGATTTCCCTTCCTGAAGTACAGGATTTGGCAATCCACTTCCATAGCCTACCCAGTTCACATGGAGCTTCCAAGGCAGACAGAGCACATAGGAACTGCAACAGCACCTATGGTAGTGCCTCAGCTCCAGCGCCTCACACTGCTTCTGCTCATGTGCTTATCTCCATAAAGTGCAACCAAACCCACATAAAGTTTTATGTTTTACTGGTTGCCTGTGACCTTACCTCTTATGGGGCCAGGGGACTGATGGTGAAACGGAGTGATTCACAGGAGCAGCTGCAGAGCTGCTTATTGAGTCATGGTGTGGCCATCCCCTTTGCTGGGGAAAACTCAGTTATCTCTGATGTACAGTATTCGATAGGACCAATTCTCTTCCACAAATACACTGGGAATTTCCCATTAATCACATGATATTTTTGTAGTAATCTTAAACCTAAAAGAGACTACAAAGAAAGAATACATAGAAAATAGTGTTTAGCTCATATTTATTGCACGCCTATATTCGCAATACATACATTGGGTTATAAAAGATACAAAGATCTTTGTATTGCAGTCACAGCTCTCAATGAATTTCAACCAGCCAGTAGTTTGGAAACTGAATGGAAGTTATTTTTGACAGGAATAAAGATGCAGACTTAGAGAATGGACTTGAGGACACAGGGAGTGGGAAGGGTAAGCTGGGACGAAGTGAGAGAGTGGCATGGACATATATACACTACCAAATGTAAAATAGATAGCTAGTGGGAAGCAGCCGCATAGCACAGGGAGATCAGCTCGGTGCTTTTTGACCACCTAGAGGGGTGGGATAGGGAGGGTGGGAGGGAGACGCAAGAGGGAGGGGATATGGGGATATATGTATATGTATAGCTGATTCACTTTGTTATAAAGCAGAAACTAACACACCACTGTAAAGCAATTATACTCCAGTAAAGATGTTAAAAAAAAAAAAAGCACCCTTGACACTCCAGCCCAATTAAGATTTTATTCTCCCCTTTGTTCTCCTCTCTTCTGAGAATGTACTTGGAATCTGGGCTGAAACTGCTTGCTTCTTTTCCTCAGATCACCAGAGTGATGTTTTATCTGAATTCATGGTTGTGCCATGCTCTCTTAGCACATGCTTTTAAAAGGTATCACTTCCTGGCTTCTGTCAGCCTTTCTTCCCTAGGCTGGACCTTACTCTTGTTTGTCTCTGAATTGCCTTTGATGAAATTTCCTCTTCTCAAACTCAGATACCCAAGAGGGCAAAGATGCATATCACGCATCCCTGTCCCTTTAGATGAGTAGTTCTCAAAGTGTAGCCTGTAGACCTCTAGGGGTCTCTTAGATGCTTTCAGGGGATCTGTGATATCTAAATGATTTTCATAATGGTACTAAGACATTGTTTGTCTTTTTCACTCTGTTGACATTTGCACTGATGGTGTAAAAGCAAAGGTGGATGACACCTTAGCATTTGAGGCAGTGACACCTACCTGTACTAGAAGTCGTTGTATTCATCACTGTCACCATTTGACTTAAGAAACAAGATGCTGGTTTCATGTAAGAATGTCCTTGGTAAAGCCGTAAAAGTTTGCATTTTATTAAATCTTGAGCACACATCTTTTTAATATTCTGCATGACAAAATGAGGATACATGTAAAGCACTCTGAATATTTGTGTTGAGGAAGCACGTGCATAATTTTTTGAATTGCAAACTCAACTAGTCATTTTTTTCATGGAACATCATTTTTACCTAAAGAATGACTGACAGACAAACTATGGTTATTTAGACTTGGGTATTCAGTAGACACCTTCTGGAAAATGAGCCAAGTGAGCCTGTCACTTCAAGGAAAACAACTGACAGTATTCGAGCTTTCAAGGGAAAATTAGAAAGTTGCACCTGCCACCGTGAATTTGACAGCTTCCCAATACTTAAAGACTTCTCTGTTGAGATCACTGATGAGCTTAAGAGGTGTGATTTTGTATACTGTATGATTAAATGTGTCAACGTTTGGAAGATCTGTATAACTCAGTGAACCAATATTTTCTATGACTAGTGCGTGATGTAACAGAATCATGATGGACTAAAGATCTATCCAAAGTGTAAAACAGGGGCTTCGCTGGTGGCGCAGTGGTTGAGAGTACGCCTGCCGATGCAGGGGACACGGGTTCGTGCCTCATTCTGGGAAGATCCTACATGCCGGGGAGCGGCTGGGCCCGTGAGCCATGGCCACTGAGCCTGCGCATCCGGAGCCTGGGCTCCGCAACGGGAGAGGTCACAGCAGTGAGAGGCCCGCGTACCGCAAAGTACAAAACAGACTAAAGAATTTTAATATAATGAAGTATGAAAAGTTCATTGCTATGGTTTCAGATTCCACATTGCAGTTTGAGAAATTGCCACTTACTCAATTTGATGTAGTATCAAGGAATATCCAAAATTATCTGAAAAGGCTATTAAAATACCCTTCCCTTTTCTGTTTATCTATGTGAAGCTAGATCTTCTTCATACACTTCAATCAACACAATGTAACACAACAGAATGAATGCAGAAGCACGCATGAGAATTCAGCTGTCTTCTATTAAGCTCAGACATTAAAGTGATTTACAGAAATAGAAAACTATGTCACTATTCTCATGAAATTATCTTAGTGTTAGAAAACATGATTATTTTTCATAAAACATTTGTGTTAACATACTGTTATTTTATTTTTAAATTAATAAACAAAAGATTTAAATATCTTTTTATTTCTAACATGGTGAATACCAATAGATAGAACCCACAAGAACAAAATATTTTTTAAGTACTCAGTTATTTTTGAGAGTGTAAATGGGTCCTAAGACCAAAACGTTTGAGAATTGCTGCTTTAGGTCACACACTTTTATATACTAATGATTGACTGAAGTTCCAGTTAACTAAAACTTTGGAGGAGGTTATTTAAATTGGCCCTTCCCTGAAAGAGCATAGTCCTTGATTAACATTCCCGGCCCCTGCACGAGCATATCTAGAGGTAGGGAAAAACAGATACATTTTTCTGGGTACATGAGACATATTCAGTGTCTGAAATGAAACAATTTCAGTAAAAACACCAACACAAGCAAAGTATTAAGGACCTCAGATTATGAATTCTAATCCAGTTCCTTCACTTTATTAATATGACAATGCCTCAGGCCTAGTTTTACCTTTAAATTAAAAAACTTCTATTTTAGCTGTTTGGAATGGTACTCTTTCTAAGAGATGTCACATGTGTTTTTGCATCTAATTAGGCTACTAAGGTGATTTAAATATTTTAAATGAATTGCGATCATTATTATTAATGCCCATTATTTTACTCAAATACAGCAGAGCCACTAAGTCCCATTGAGCATGTGAAAGTTTTTTACACTTTCATTAAATGTATTCTGAGTCCTTTTTTTTTTTTTTTTAAGATTTTCATGTGTTTTTAAATGTTGCCTTTTGCTTCCTTGCTTTGGTGGTGTGTGAACTGTGACATCTTTATACAGCGTGCATGTTTGTCTCCCCATTTCTAGTTTTCTGTAAACTAAACAAAATGCTTATCAGAATTGTTTAAAATTGAGCAAATAGACTGAAAAATGATCCCAGACACTTACAGTGATGTGTAGAAGTTTTAGTGAACTTTTTTATTGTATTTTGACCACTCAAAAGGCTGTTGAGCTTACTTAGTTTTTTAGATAACTAAATTCCTAATAGATGAGGTACTGCAGCATAATAATCATTTAGTTAACTGTTGGGCGTGCAGTTAATAAATATGAACAGAGACTTGAGAAACCCAAACAGCGAGTTCTAGTTCTGCTCTCTTTTCTGAGTCATCCTGATTATACTGACTACTTATTTATCTAATCTTTTAGGTTTTACATGTGCTTTTTCAATGAGGTCTTTAAAAGTTTTAAAAAAATATTCTGTATAAATATTTATAAAAAGAATCTGCCTATAGTTCAAAGCCTCTGTGCAATCTTTCACAATTTAATCCAACAAAAAAGCAGACAGCGGCATGTCCTACCTAAGGCTCTGGTCCATCAGTGTTTTTCTGAAAGAGCTGGGATGTTTACATTCTTAGGGAGAAAAGAAGAGCAGAGAATACCATTCCATATTTGTACTTGTTGGTTTTCTAGCATCATGGTGGCTGCTTTATAACAGCTCATAGCAGTTATATTGCAGCATCGTTTCTGCCTGTGGAATCACATTGGTATGCAGATTCTTAAGTATGCAGCCCCATGGATTAGGGCCCTCATTCCTGTTAAAGAGAGTTATTTACTTCAGGAATCTTTCCAAAGTTGCTACCAGGAATGCTTTTTACTTTTTTGGTGACTTGGTCCCTAAGGATAAAGACAATCATCCAAAAGGAAAACTTTTTGCCCAGTATCTGGACCTATATTACTGACCAGAACAGAAAAGTTCATAATCTTCAAAACTCAATATGAGAAACAGGTTATTGAGTTTGAATTGAGGAATTGAGTATAGAATAACTGAAAAATCCTAGTGTCTACTTGTATTTGCATCCATGACCCAACTTGAATATACATTTTAAGAATTATTTTCACTAGTTTTAGACAATTTGTATAATTGAATTTCTTATTCAATTCTTCTTATACTTATCAATGCTTTAATGGAGAAAAGCCTCGCTTCATTTTAGGAATTATCTACTCTCCTTTTAGAACATTTGTCTGAACAACAGTGCATATTAATAATCATTTTACTTTATTCCCTCTAAGTTCTTCACAAAGCTTTTATTTCTCTCATATTAACTTCCTAGTACGTACTCTACAGTGGTTTTTCTGAACTTCATTGTCCTCAAGTTTTAATCCCCTTCTGCCTTTCCTCCTGTATTCTTAGCAGATGGTGACCTCGTACAATTTATCTGGTGTTAGTTCCTGCATTTTCCTGCATTGTCTCTCCTGTCTGTCTTGAGATATCAGCATCTGTGTCCATCTTTTTTTCTTTTCTGTATCTGAGAAATAGTTGCTGTTTTAGCTCTTGTCCTTTTTTACCTTCTATGTTTGCCCTTGATTCTATCTTTCTGTATCAGTTCAGGGTTCATTTGCAGGAAATAGAAAACTCTCTAGTTAATTTAGGGAGAAAAGGAATATAAGAAGTACTTACAGAATTGTTGAAAGACCTGGAAAGGCAGGCTTTAGGCAGGGCCTCCAGAAATGACTTCAAACAACACTGTAGAACCGGCTACCCAAGGGATTGGCAACATTTTGCCACAATCAGGAAGCTAAAGGGGTCAGGAAGCTATTGGGCTGGCCCAGTGCTAGGTCTAGGATTACACACTTTAGCTGTGATCTGGGATTAAGAAACTGCCAGCAGAACTGCTGTAGCCAGAGGAGAATCATCTCCCAGATCTGCACCAGCAAGATGGATGCCTCACAGTGTAATGCCTCTCTCCATTTAATTCAATTTCAAGTGCAAGTTTCTCGCAGGTACACCTGCTTGTTGAAATTAAATCACACCCAGAACCCTAGCTGAAGGAGAGTCTGGGAAATGTTATTTTATCTTCTCAGCTTCTGTTGCACGCAAGGCACATTCAAAGGGGCTTGGGACAAAAGTCGAGCAATCCATTCAACTCTTTGCCACAGTTTTCTCCGACTTTTTATTTACTCAGTTACTGGTTATATTTCTTGTTTATTTTCCCCATAGTCTAGATATGTCCTCAAGTATTTTTTTTCCATTTTGCTGTTTGAATTTCTGCACTGAATTCCAAGATGCTTTTTGCTTCCTACTATTAAGATTTTTCTTGGTTTATTATTATTTTTATTCCATTGTGTTCTGGTCCTTGTTTTCTTTTGCCTTGTCATTCAGAAACTGTTACATTGCTATTTGCTATTGATTTCCAAAAATATTGTACCACTGTGAACGTGAATTCCCAACAACTTGTAAACTCAGTTTTGTTATTAGGAAACCCCCCTTCAAGGGCTGAGGTTGGAGTTCAGAATTTGGAAAGCAAGCCCATTAAAAGTAGGATTATTTACGTATTTCTAAAACTTTAGCCATCATCATTGCTCTTGCTGTACCTTCCAGTGACCATTCTGACCATTTCACTGGACAGCTGATAAACACAGACTTATCTAAGTCTTTGGTTTAAGAGCCAGTTGGGGTGAGGGAATGCTTATTAAATTTTGTCTTAGAAGTATGAGGGAAGTTTTGCCAAAGGCCTGAAGTGGAAAACTGAGGAAGGGCTGGGGCTTCAGAAAGAGCTACTAGATCATAGACTATTTTCCAGCTTCCATCAAAATGTTTTTACTTGTCTGAGATCATGTATTTCATCCTGTCTTAGTTATCTCCAGGTCCCAAGACTTTATTTTATGGATTAAGAATAGCCCTGCATAAGATAGGTTAATTTATGCTATCTTCTCTTTCTCTTTCATGTATTTTAATACATATAGTAGTGGAATTTAAAGAGGAGACTGTCTTGGTTCTACCACTTACTCTGACATCTTCCAAGAGGACTTGTCAGTGAACTGTATGTGAAAATGCAGCCCATGAGACAAGATTTAGGTTCGCTAACAGGAATCTGACACACTTGATATGTCATATACACAATACAAAGTAGTTTAAGTACAAGGTTCTGTGAGAACTCAAACCTGGTACTTGCTTTCTAGTCAGTTCTGGAAGACGTGGACATGAATCAATAATAAGTTAATAGAAATGGAGCTTTTTTCATTTTACCAGGGAATTATTTATCATAAAAGTAAATGAGCGTAGCTGACATTCTTCTCAGATTTAGTTTATGAAATGAAATAATGTTGTTAAATTTCCTAAATAAGGCTTGACTTTACATTTTCACTTGGTTGCAGTAAAATAAATCTTTCCTGACATGGATCAAGGGCTGTAAACAATAAAACACAGTATTTGGTAAATATCTACATTACCAATATCTCTCTTAGTTTTGTGCTCTGATTAAATTGAGAGACACTGAAAGGGAATACAGGATTTATGGATAGAAACTCACTCATCTGACTAATGTATTAGGTGTGGAATGAGGTCTCTAAGGGAATGTTTTCAAAGAAAGGGAGTTATATTACATGCTCACATAGGTATGTTGTTTCAAATCACAGTTTGCAAAACACAGTTTTACTCAATTTTGAATTTGTAACATATTGGGTCATAAAATTGACAATTAAAAATTAAAGATTGAAAAATCTTTAAAGAATATTACATATATATAACTCTTAAAATAATAAAAGAGGAAGAAGAAGAAGGAAAACAAAATAAAAAAACCCTGTCCTTCCCAACATTGGTTTATGGACTGACCAGGCAAGTTTCTATCACTTCTTCCTAGTCTCTCCCATTTCCTCCCTGACTTTACTCACTGCAGGTCAATTGTTATTGCACTCCTCTCTCTCTTCACTGTAGGGCTCATGGTAGAGAATTTAGACTATCGACTAGGTAGGCAGTATGTGTAATGGTTAAAACACAAGCCCTGGAGTCAAAATCCCTGTGTTCAAGTTCTGGTCCTAGCTGTGTGATTTTAGGCAAAGTACCTAACTTTTCTGAGTCTCTGTTTTCCGATCCATAAAAATGAGAGTAATGACAGCACATCTGAACACATACAAGTAGAAGTACATTTATACTTCTCATTAATGTTTTATAGGGATAAATGGTTTAAGGATGTAAAGGGCTTGGTATAGTAAGTGCTCAATAAAAACAAGCCACTAATATTTAAATATTTGTATTATTACTTCTGCTGGGAAACAATAAATAGGCTTGTCTTCTCTTCCATATTTCAGTTATGAAATGTGTACTCACTGAGGAAAAGGCAGATAAAACATTGTTTATCTTAGATTATGATGAGATAATGCCAAGCATATGGATAAAAACTGAAAATAAATCCAGATATTTTCAAACATCTTATAGACAAAGTACTAACATTTTACAGTTTTTCTTTTTACTTGGCATGTTCTTTTTGTTTGTGTGTGTGTGTGTGTGTGTGTGTGTGTGTGTAGGATGTCAATGCATTCTTATTCATTAGTCCCTTCTTGAGCACTTCTATGAGCTGTATGTGCATCATGGAACTTAACACATATTATTTCTAATCCTTATTAACCATCTAGAGAGATCAAATTTATTAGTTCTATTTTACACTTTAGAAAACTAGAGCTTAAGGATGTAATGTAACTCATCTAAGTTCAGAGAGTTAGCAAGCCTTGGAGCCACACAATTGAATCCTATGTCTTCTTTCATCAGAGTTGGTGTTCTTTTCCACTAGGACACATATTTTATGAATCTAGGACTAATGGCCTGAGGAGAAGACTGGTTGATAATTTCACTGATAGAGATTCAGCATTATAAATAGTAATGATTTTTACATGCAAACTTACTCTTTTTACTGACAATGTATTTCATTTTAACAAGTAAGAATGTTTTCAGGGAATAGAATTTTTACTCAGATACATAATAATACACAATTATACAAATTATAAAAATACATAATTATACACAATATAAGGTAAAGATCTTTTGTATCCTAATAAATGTTTATTCTTCATAATACACCTATGAACAGAACCATATTGGTGAAGTTGGTGATTGCAAGGGATATGTTTGGGCATAATTGACTTGGCATATAACCTTTGTTTAGTTTAGTCCTATTAAAAAATGGAGAAAGAGTAGTCCTTTAGAAAAGTCTCTGCAGCAAGGAAAGTATCACCACATTTAACATGGTTCTTGAGGGAAAAAATATTTCCTGCTGTTCAGACAAATGTAAAAGGTCAGCTAAACACAATCACAGCAGTTGATTCCAAATGTTGACCTCAGAATGTACGCTCTGAAGGAATGCTAATGGCTCCTACCATAGTGCTTTTGCTGATTTGGATACCACTAAAAGCTCCACTTGACAAGCATAATGATGAACTGCACTTTTCCCATCAAGCAACACATGTTTAGATGATAGGCAGCTCTATTAAGTTGTGGATTTGTTTTTTTCCAAGGACCAATTTTTCATCTTGCTCTGCAAACCCATGAAGCTGCTCAAAACTCACACAACTTATTGCTGATAAACGGAACCCCAGCTTCAGGATTGGGCCTGGTGGGGGCCGGGGTACAGGGTATAATGACGCATCTGTTTTATCAACATAAAACCCCTTTGGTTCTCAAAAGGATGAATTTTCTGTTTGTACTCTAGTACATCTGACTCCACTGGATGAATGGTTTTATGCTTCAGAAACATGCTTTATTATCCACCTAATCTTATTTTATTTAAAAAAATTAAATAAATTTAAATGAAATGTGAATAACTCTATTCCTAATTTAAATGTTCATTGTTGAGCATTGTTTTATTCTTGACTTATTAACAACTCTCTCATGATTCTTTATTTTAATAATTTCATGCAAGACAACAAAAAAATATATTTGGCAGTCAATAGACAAATATTTTTCAAAACTGGGTGAAATTCTCTTTCTCATTGCTTTTGTTGCTTCCTTATAGCCTTGGAAATATTGAGTTCATTTAATTTTTGCAATAAATTAGTGTATTCTTTCAAAACAAAAGGAATTAGTATTAAAAGGATAGACCCTCCCAGAACAAAACTAACTGAATCACTTCAAATTTCAATAGCATCATTGCTTTGGCACTTAAAGATATGCTTCTGCTTCCAAGAGTATCATTTAAAATATAAATGCACTTGGAGATATAAACTTTAAACCTGTTTCAGTCAGCATATTAATTATCATTTAAGACCTTAGCAAGAATTTGTGGGCATCTGTTAGAGATAAATTGAAATACATTTTATGCCAAATCAGAAATGAACCTGGCTATGAAAACATTCTTCAAGAAGCACTGCTTACCTGGTTTTGGCCTCTTTGGACTCAGAATCTTAATTTTAATAGTCAAACAGGGATTCCCCTTGGTAGAAAATGTATATAAGATTATCTTAAAGTATTCTTAAATTTGAGATTGTATGATCATGATACATGGTTCATTGAGAACTATTAAATTCACGTTATAAAATGAAATCTAAACACATTAGTATCATTTAGGGTCCTAGCAGGAAATAGGTGGCCTGTTCAAAGGAGTAATTAAAGATAATGTAATGCAGGGACTAAAGGCAGGCTCAAGTGAACCAACAAATGATAATGAAGCACCCAGAGATCAAGAGCAGGAAGCTATTATTACCCTTAGGCCTGAAGATGCAAAGAGATGGTGTGTGTTATTGGAATATAACAAGAGTTAAGGCATGGTAGAGGGACAGACGGACAAGAGCTCTAACTGTCTAGATCAAGGAGCAAAGCCATTGCCAAATCCTGGCCCAGCAGGTCTTGCAGGGAGAACACCTCCCTGACCTCTCATTTCCCTTGCTCTTTGATCTCTTACTGGGGCTTCCCGTTGACCAAATCCAACCAGGAGTTGGCAGGCAAGGGAACTTGGTCACTGCAGTCTCTACAGGCCAATCCTCCCACTGCCATAAAGAGGTGCCAGGAAGGGTAGAGAATGGGCCTGGAAGGGCAGATGGATAATAACCAGCACAGCATTTTACCATAATCATAATTATACAGAATGTAAATCTCCAGGAATAACTGAATGTTATTCTTCACTAAGGACTGGTGGGAGCTCTGTTGCTATTCTACTCCTCTGAATTTCTCTTCTTCCAGGATCTGAAGGTTCTCTTCTAGGTTTTTAGTCATTTCTTGTCCCACTGAATCTGTGCTGGAATATGATGCAATCCTTATAGCAGGGCTGTTTCTGTTTTTTTGCAAAATAATCCCTTTTTTTTCTTTCTTTTTTGCTAAAGTTTGCTTATTATCAAGTCCTGAATAGTTGATTTCAATGAAGGATTTCTCCCTCTGACGTAATTCTTAATATCCTGCTGCCTAATTTCCCCATTTTACTGGGATGGCTTTCGTCAATTCATTGAGCTGTACAGCTATCTCCTTAAATTGATTGTCCTGCCCTACATGTCCTTCTTACATTTGGTGTTCCATCCACCCTGGCAATGAGAAGGGCTTTTAAATTTTATTTTAATGGGAGAAGCCACTTTCTTATTGGATCAAGCTTCACAGTGTGAAATAATTATTTTTAACGTATAATCAGTTTAAACATCTGTCTTCCTCCATTCTTCACTATTCTTTACTTCTGTTTTTCGAGTTCCTTCACCATAGATTTGATTTCCTTTTTTTCTGTTTACTTAAAATGCTATGAATTAAATGTTGACATTATGGTGTATAATAAATTGTGTGTAACGGGTGGAAAGTGTTTAAGATGGTCTTATAGGTTAACAGGTAAATTAAAACTCAGGGCTGCTTTTACAGTCTGAAGATCTATTTACCTCTCCCAAGTAGAAATTTCTCAGAGATAGTGGCGCGTTTTTTTATGTTATATAATTCTAACTGTTGCCTCCTTTTTCACCCCACTCAGATCCGAAGCCAGAGCAAAGCCTCCGGGTCTGGGCTCTGTGAGGGGGATGAAGTGGTTTCTATCAATGGCAGTCCTTGTGCAGACCTCACCCACCCAGAAGTCGTCAAGCTCATGGAGAGCATAACAGACTCTCTCCAAATGCTCGTCAAAAGGTAAGAAGATTCGTTGGAATGTATATTTTCTCCCGAAGCTACATGGGAAAGCTATAGCTCCTACTACCATATAAATTGTTATTTATGGGGAAATAAGGGTGCTCCGTAGGTCAGTATAGTTAAACAGAAAAATCATAGTGTTTGAAAAATGGCAATTCTAATCAACTGAATTTTCTGGTTAATTGAGAATTAACTTGAAGATTTTGTTTCAAGAACTCTGTTGAAAATCTTAGGTATTTTAGACTACTTCCTTAGGAAGCTCAGTATATTGAATATAATACTTCTAGGTCAAGATGTTTTGGTGGGTCAGGATCACTAAATTAAAATTCCTAGATTCCTAGATTAATTTAAAATGTTTAAATGTCACAATGTTATACTGTATAATATTTATTTGAATAGAAAGAGGATGCCTAGGAGAAGGAAAAGAACCAAGAAACCCTTAAAAGCAGTCCAATTTCTGTTTGCCAGAAAAACCAGTATTTGGATATGGGCAAAAGCTGATGGTTAGTTTTTGGACTATCAATGCAAATCACTTGTCAATTTGATCTCTCCAAATTACCCTCCTCACCTAATTGCTTAAAAATACAGAAGTAAACTTTAAACATAAAAACAAAAGAAAACAATGAGGGTAATCACAAAAAACTATAGCATCAACATTTTTACCATGTGCAAATGGTAGTATAGTCCACATTAACTTTGCAAACGAGGCCCTGACCATGGCATTATAATGAATCCACAAAGGAACACTCTGGCTTCCTAGAGAGCAGCCTTCAGAAAGACAAGAGAAGGACTTTTCACACAGAATTTCAAAACCTTCTAGGTTTTGCCTTAACTCTGCAGAAAGACTACGTATAGCATTACCCCTCTGATAATCATTCAATATGATTCCATTTCTATACAAATGTGAACTCACTTTGGCCAAAATTTTGTGAAAATAAAAGAAATCTACCATTTGTCTCAGAATCTCCCATCTAAATATTTACCCTTCAAGCTCAGTGTTTAAGCCCCTGGGATCCTACTTATTTATAAAGCTGCCATTTGCTTTTAAAAGGGATCTAACAGTAATGTTGCCAAGTGTAGTCACAGGGTTGGCCATTATTATGCATCAATCTCTGAGGTATCTGAAGTGTTCAATCACATCCAAAATGGGAGAAAAACCTTTTCTAACTTATTCCCTTGTAGTGTCTTTGCTGATTTAATGAGGCCAGTCTCTTCAGAACACACTTGTAGTCTGAGACATCCCCTACTAGTTTTTGTTTTGATTATGATTGACTACCATTGGGAAAGTCCTTGATGGTTTAAAGTTGAGTCTTAGGTACCTATTTACTTTCAGAAATAAATAGACTCATTCTCTGCTACTTTTAAGAACTGGAATCATGATTATTATTATTTTTCCCTTTAAAAAATAAATAAATAACTGACGAGATTCAAAATGGAATCTCAAATTAAAATCAGCCCAAAGGTAATCATCATCATCATCATCATCACCACCACCACCACCACTACCAATCTGGGTAACTGAACATTGTTTCCTGGAATTAAATATTTCTCTCACTCATGTAACTGTTGTCTATCCCTAGAGGACAAGCGATTTACTTTTCCTGGACTATTGCCCAGAGATAGCTGGGTCAGACTACCTTAAAAAAATCCTCCTTTAACATTGTCTCTATTACGGTAAATTTCATTTAAATGATTATATATATATACCCATATAATTATGACACATAAATTGTGGAATTGAGTACCTATGTGCCCTGAATGGAAATGAGCATGTTAAGGTATAAAGCTTTAACCTCTAGTTCTTTTATGATTTTTATTCATGTACAGCTATCCATTTTACCTTGGCTACCAATAAATGTTAACATTTTTCTGACCCATTTGCCTGTATTACAGTGTGTAAGGCTGGAACGAATTCAAACTTTTCTCTTCTCAGCTTCATAACTGATTGCTAACATAATTCAAAGTGATTTAATCTACTTCCATCTCAAGGCCTTCCTAAATTAAAACTCTCTGGCCTTTTGGTACCCTCAAATTCAGTTGCATACAGTGTATTCATCATTTCCTATAAAAGGAAGATCTAATTTGCTTTCAACATGTTTAAAAAATACTATATTATAATTTTTTTTTGGTATTACCAGGAAGCTTTACAGATTATTTGCATAGAGAAAGCTGCATTTCATTTGACTGTTAGTTTGTGTTTTGTTTATTTTTGTTTTGCTAAATGCAGTCAAAAGCAAAGTTAGGAGTAATTATTTTGAATATTAGTCTTAAATTTTACTACAACATAAATTCAAAGGTAAATTCCCTTGAGTAGAATAGAAGTAGGGGCTCACTCCCTTCAATTGATGACCTTGCATTAGTTAGGGTACATTTTGTGGGAAGAAGAAAGGGGCCAAGATAGCGCTGCTGCTTCTTTAAAAAACTTACAAATGTAAGAAATGAAGGCATCTCCTACAGCTGTTCTGTGAATGATGCTTCTCTTCTAAAAGCAGCTAGAGTTTAAATTAGAGTTTTAGCAAGAAGTTGTTTAACCCTTAACTGACACTGCTTCTTGCAAACCCAAATTTGCAAAACTATCTGGGAATGGTAAAGGTCAAAATCAAAGGACTGTGGTGAACAGCTGTGGGCTCCTTAGCTGAGAGATTAAGGAACAGTTTGACTTCAGAGATCCTATAAGGAAAATGCTCCAAGAGAGCAAGTTCAAGTAGAGAAGGGGAGACATCTCAGATTATAAATACTCCATGACTCAATGATTCATTGCCGCATGGAAAGGATTTCTCTTTACACAAGAGTACTGGGCTGGGGTCCACTTATTACAAAACACATGCTCATTGGAGCTTAAAAAAACAGCTTCTATTTCATTCCTTTCAAGAAAGCACAGCCTCTAAAAGAATTACTTGAGTTATCTGTATATTAATATTGCTCTGAAGCTGCTGAATATGTTTATGAGACTTTATAATGTCCAGACCTAAACTTAGTCAATAAGACATTAAAATGCTTTGTCATATTATAACAAGCATGGTTATTTGAAAACACCCCAATAATTATAGATTAAGGGCATCCATGTAGCTATAACTTGTGCTTTGAAAAAAATAAAAGCTGAATTTAGGATGGATTTCCGTTTCATAACCTTTTGTGAGCATTTTTGCTTTGCTTTAAAAGACAAGTTTATTTGGAAGATCTTTAAATAATAATATAAACATGTTGCCAATTTCTGTTTTCAAATATGTTGCAGTTGACATTTAAGAGGAAATATTTTTATTGTATCCTGTATTAGACATCATAAAAGTGTCAGGAAGTTCTTTGGCAGGTGTAACACACTCTGATTTAACTGTCTGGACTGATTTTTCTGTGTGCAGACCATCCAGTGGAATAAGTGAGACTTTGAACTCTGAAACTGAAAACAAAAACCACGAGCGTCTCATCCATGAAGGGTACGTGGAAAGTACCACCCTACAGATTCGACCAGCCACAAAGAGCCAGTACAGGGAGTTCTACATTGCCCAGGTCAAGAGTGGAGCTCCCCTAGCTGAGGACCAAGCAAGTGGTGCTGGTTTTTCTGGGAGCATAAAAGAAGAAACAGGCCTGGCTCCTCACACGTATGACTCTAAAAGTGGACGCTTACCAGAAGAGGTTATCTTAAGGGAGAAGGCAGAAGCGGGGCGGCCAGGCACTGTGGTTGAGCTACAACTGTCCCTTTCACAAGAGAGACACAAGCGCACTAGTGCCCCTGTAGTGGCTCTCCTGGGAACTGAAAAATCTAAGCCTCCTGACCAAGATCCTAATTTACAGCATGACGGGATCGTCCACATAAATTCTGTCCCCACTAATGAGAAAGGGGAGCCTTGTCTGAGGTCCAGCAAGATAATCCAGATCTCCAGTGGCCAAGAGTTGAGAGTGATCCAGGGAAGTGAAGCAGGAGACACCGGGCTGCCCCGAGTGGAAGTGATCTTCGACTGCTCTGATAGGCAGAAGACGGAAGGGAGCAGGCTTCAGGCAGGAAAGGGGTGTGTGGATTCTCCAGTGGAAGGAGGGCAGTCAGAAGCACCTCCTTCTCTGGTATCCTTTGCAGTCTCATCAGAAGGCACAGAGCAGGGAGAAGATCCACGCTCAGAAAGGGATCACAGCAGACCTCACAAGCACAGAGCACGCCACGCACGTAAGTCCTGCCCTGGGGGCCACTGCTGGGCTGTTGGAAGGGGCTTGGGAGATAGGGTATTTTGCTCCTGCTTTGCCTGCGTGAATTTCTTTTTCTTTTTTCTGGTAAGATTTTCTTACGTCTCTCATTGGCTTTTTTTTTTTAATTTATTAATGCACAAAATAACAAACATGAAATTGTGGAAAATACCAATTTCTGAACTGGAAGTAATAAGTTTGAACTTTGTAGTAGATTTAAATGTTTTTAATGCATTTTGTTTTATTCCCAAAGACACAGGAGCTGTTAAAGAAAATAATACTGTTAATGTGCCTTTTTGATTTGTCTCAGAATATTGTGATATTTCATGTTAAAATAGCATCTGAGGGTATCTGAAGTCATGTGGATGCTGAGTTTAACTGTCAAAAACTGTTGAGTCTGCTGCTGAGAGGTGTCTTTAAAATACAGTCTCCACCACTGATATTAAAAGCAGATCCTCGTTTTGAAAAAAAATCATTGTGCAGCATGATGATGCTTGCAGAAGTGAGTTTGACGGACAAGGACATGTGGAATACTAAGCAGTTACATGATCCTCTCCGTTTTGTAAGTCTTCACTAGACCGCAAAGCGTTTCATCTACCTTCTAGACACAAAAGTCAATCCCCAGGGCCATGTGGAGGCATTTAAATGTCCCCCAACACAAAATATATTTTAAAGTCAAGGTTTTTTACAGTGTTTTGTTTTACCCAGGGGAGCGATTACAGATTGGAGAATGAAGATAAGAATGGCAGTTAGGTTTTATGATTTTTGCTATTTTCTTTCATGTGCTTTTTAGAAACAAATTTGGAATTTCATTTGAAGAGGTAAAAACTGACTGTCAAAGGCACTTGAATGTATGAATGATACACAAAAGTAATGATCTTGGTTATTCAAAGTATATTAAGTCTCCTAACTATTGTTATTCCTTTTAAAGCGTATTTTTAGCATAACCATTTGTAGTTGAATTGGCAAGTGATGTTAATCATTCTTTATACTTTAAGCATCTGTATGCATCTTCACATTTATAGCATATTAAACAAGTGCATTAAGGCAGCACTCACACATATTTTACATGTTGGCAGTGAAGTTAGCAACAACTGTGACTGTCAATTTAATAGTAAGTTGTATAACACTAGTCAAAAAAGGAATTACATTTAGGAATGACCACACTTTTTACTATATTCTCTAAATAAAATTTGATTACCAGTGAATATCTGTAATTTTGTTATAAAACTATTCTGATTCTATTTTATTTTTGAAAAAGTAACCATTAAGTCTGATTTTTTCCAGTGAAAAATAGAGCTGATTTCCAATTAAAAAAATATTCAGAAAGATTTTCTGAAATTTCCATTTAACTATTTTGAGGAACTCAAAAATTATTTGTGAACCATGCTCATTTATCATGGAACACATGATTATAATTAGCTGGTACTATAAATTAATTTGCCACCAATTTATTTTTTATAACCATAATAATAAAATTAAAAATTGAAATATAGCTTTTTGTTATTTTAAAACTGTCAAGTTCTCATTTTACATGACTTAATTTCCGCATCAGTTTTCACCCACAGTTATAAGAGTCACTAGTAATATAATTTAAAAATTTCCCCAAGATTTACACTTATTCTTGCTGCAACTAAAGTAGTATTATATTTCCAAGATGGTAATAATTTACAAACAAATTTATCTAGACAACTTTGTAGCTAAAATTTCTTAAATGTATTCACAATAATCTTGTATTCTGAATTATTATTAATTATTGATTCGGTACCTTCAATTATTATTCATTCAGTTTTTTGACTTTATATTAATTTAGCAGCTGTGAATGCAAAGACTTTGGGAGAATGACAAAGTAAAAAAAAAGAAACAGAAAACTTAAATATTTAAACTTATTACATTGAAACATTTAGGTAAACAATATTTTCTTGTTTCCCCCTCCCACTTTTTAAAAATGCTTGGAAATGTTTTATATCAACATTTTATTTTTTAAATATGGAAATGCAAGGTATGTCCTAACTTGTTTTCAGAAAATATTATGTCCTTAAATTCTTTCCTTTGTAATTTTAATTACATCCGACTAACTGACATTTATTTTCCAGTGTTTATTGTTAAAGTGTAAGGAGCCATACAGAAACAAATTATGAAACATATATTCTAACCAACATATATAAAATGTATTTACAGGAAAAAATGAAATGGCATATTATATATATACAAATTATATCTGTATTATACCATCATGTATATCATTACAGAAGTATATATTTTGAAAGAAATAAGAAAGAGAAATGAGTTGGATTGTTTCAAAATTCAGTACCCAACTGTAAACATGTTTTTTCTGCATTCATTTTCCCCCAGGAGAGTTGATTTCTGGGTTGCCATGGAGTCTTCCTTGAACTCGCCAACTCAGTATAATTTTTGTATTTTCCCTAGGGCTCAGGAGGAGTGAAAGCCAATCAGAAAAGCAGGTGAAAGAAGCAAAATCTAAATGCAAAAGCATTGCGCTCCTTCTGACAGATGCCCCCAACCCCAACTCCAAGGGGGTGTTGATGTTTAAGAAGCGCCGTCGGAGGGCCAGGAAATACACCCTAGTCAGTTACGGTACTGGTGAACTTGATCGAGAGGCAGAGGAGGAGGAGGAAGAAGGCGACAAAGAGGATACATGTGAAGTAGCATTTCTGGGTGCAAGCGAATCCGAGGTGGAGGAAGAGTTGTTGTCTGACACTGACGACAACACACAAGTTGTGAACTTTGACTGGGATTCTGGACTAGTGGACATTGAAAAGAAACTGAGCAGAGGGGACAAGATGGAGATGTTGCCAGACACCACAGGCAAGGGGGCCCTCATGTTTGCTAAGAGGAGGGAGAGAATGGATCAGATCACAGCCCAAAAAGAGGAGGAGAGGGTGAGTGGAATGCCAAGCAGAGAACCAGATGCTGCCCAGATGGATGGCCTGAGAACCATGATATCTTACCAAAGGAAGGATGAAGAATCGGTGAGAGTGCAGAGATCTGCGAGCAAAAGCTACATCGAGGTGAGCCGTGGCCTTGGCCATGTGCCCCAACAGAATGGCTTCACTGGCTTGTCCGAGACAGCAGAGGCTCAGAGGATGATCCCTATGAATAGAACGGCCAAACCCTTCCCGGGGTCCGTGAACCAGCCAGCAACCCCCTTCTCTCCAACGCGAAACATGACCAGTCCCATTGCTGACTTTCCTGCGCCTCCACCTTATTCTGCAGTCACACCCCCACCTGAAACCTTTTCCAGAGCAGTGTCAAGTCCGACAGCTGGCCCAGCACAGCTCCCTCCGTGGCCCCAGCCTGGCCCATGGTCCCAGCCAGCCTTTTACGATTCATCTGAACAAATAGCTTCCCGGGATGAAAGGATCGCGGTGCCAGCAAAAAGAACAGGAATATTGCAGGAGGCCAAAAGGAGAAGCACGACAAAACCCATGTTCACTTTTAAAGAGCCCAGAGTAAGCCCAAATCCTGAACTCTTGTCACTTCTTCAAAATTCGGAAGGCAAAAAGGGCACTGGGGCAGGAGGAGATTCCGGACCAGAAGAAGACTACCTCAGTTTAGGAGCAGAGGCTTGTAATTTCATGCAAAGCCCCACTGCAAAACAAAAGACCCCACCTCCTGTCGCTCCAAAGCCTTCTGTCAAGTCCTCATCCTCCCAACCAGTAACTCCAGTTTCTCCAGTCTGGTCGCCAGGAGTGGCTCCAGCCCAACCTCCTGCCTTCCCCACATCCAACCCATCACATGGCACCGTTGTTTCCTCCATCAAAATAGCGCAGCCTTCTTACCCTACTGCCCGGCCTGCTAGTGCTCTGAGCCTGGCTGGTCCCTTCAAAGGACCACAAGCATCGGTAGCCAGTCTGAACTACACTCCCAAACCATCAGCTCCCACACCAACGGTAAACACTGCTCATACTGGCGCAATGGGACCATCCAATGAGCTTCCAGGAATGAGTGGGAAAGGAGCCCAGCTCTTTGCTAAAAGGCAGTCGAGGATGAAAAAGTACGTGGTAGATTCAGACACCGTGCAGGCCCATGCTGCCCGTGCTCAGTCTCCCACTCCATCTCTCCCGGCCGGCTGGAAGTACTCCTCCAATGTCCGAGCACCTCCTCCTGTGGCCTACAATCCCATCCACTCCCCCTCCTACCCACTGGCTGCTGTCAAGTCCCAGCCATCAGCCCCACAGGCCTCCAAAACAAGCAAGAAAAAGGGCAAGAAACCCCTTAATGCTTTGGATGTCATGAAGCACCAACCTTATCAGTTAAATGCATCCTTGTTTACTTTCCAACCTCCAGATGCAAAGGATGGCCTCCCTGCAAAGTCATCAGTCAAGGTCAGTTCACTGCCAGCCATGAAGCAAGCTATTCCTCCTCGGCCAGTGAATGCTGGCTCGCCCACTAATGTGCAGGCCTCGTCTGTGTACTCAGTGCCAGCCTATAGCTCTCAGCCTTCCTTCTTTGCTGAGGCCACCTCACCAGTAAGCGCCTCCCCAGTGCCCGTGGCCATTCCCACCTCTCCAAAGCAAGAATCAGCCTCGACATCTTACTTTGTGGCACCAAGGCCGAAGTTCTCAGCAAAGAAAAGTGGTGTCACAGTTCAGGTGTGGAAACCATCTGTTGCGGAAGAGTAATCTTGTAGCTGAAGCTGAGTGTCCACTTTGCTTGAAACGAATTGTTTGCAGTGTTACTTGAGTCCCTGAGAATGCCTAGCAAGTCCTCAACTTAATTTAATTTCAGATGTCACCTCCCAATCTGGGTCCAAGGAGAATATTTTTAATGAGTCAAAAATCTAACTCAGATTGACTTAAAACATATTTATCTTCTTTGCACACTTAAAAAGTCTGGGAGCACCCCTAAATAGACATGGGCCATTATATTAAGTAAGCAGATCCTTAGGGTTTATGCTTTAGCCACAAAAAAACAGTGATCAGTGTTATCAACATTAGGACACAGTCTTTATGTAACATAACAGCTGTGTTCCTACAGTGAAAAGGTTCAAATGTAGTGAAAACATAGCATGTATTGACTGACATTTCCTTTTTAAGTAGTGCTTTATCTCTATTACTAGTATTAAAGGATAAGAAATTTATCGAGGACAGGGATCAGCTCTGGTCTGTCAACCTCAGCCACCTGTTTGATGTTGCAGAGAAGGTACCTTGGGGACTGTTGGAATGTACATAGTTTAGTAAGGTAGGTAAGAAAGAGGGGATTAATAATTACAGAGTACTTATTATGTACTAGGCTCCTTGCCAGATGTTTTACATATATTAGCTCATTTCAGAAGACTTCTTTAAAGTAAACTGGATGGGTAAGAAGGATAATTATCCTTAGAGATTGATTCCCGTCCTCTCTCCCCAGTTACCTAAGAAATTGAGTACATCTCCAATTGCCCATGAAGGCATAAGTTTGTTTTCCTCGCTGAGGCAAGTGGTAGAGTACAGTAAAATGGAGTAACATATAAAAAGGTGAGCAGGCTGCAGCTAAAGGTACATATGGCTATTGTTTTCCTTTGGGAAATCACATGATTGGGCATGAAGGGTTACTGATTCCAGGGGCTGATTGTGAAGCACAAGTAATCCCATGTGTGTGGAGGCCGTAGGGTGAGAACTCACAATTATTAGCATCATTTCTGAGTGACGTCACAGATTTTTTTTTCTTGTGTTTGTTTTGCTTTCTGACGACTGCTTCTCCCACTGTTCCTTGCAATTCTATTCCTGCACCTTCACTTTATTATTTATATTTGATGGACCAGGAGGATTCAGACAAGGTTACCTTTAAATTTGGATTGGTCACATGCCATGCCATCATCCAGCTGGCTCTGAAGTTAATAATGTTACTGACAGTAAACCTGAAGAACTTTCTCATATCTATTTTAAGTCCAAGTCCGACCAACCATGGAAAATATTCAACATGAATTAATGTAGAGAACCACAAAGCAATTTTTTTTTTTTGCGGTACGCAGGCCTCTCAATGTTGCGGCCTCTCCCGTTGCGGAGCACAGGCTCTGGATGCGCAGGCTCAGCGGCCATGGCTCACGGGCCCAGCCGCTCCGCGGCATGTGGGATCATCCCGGACCGGGGCACAAACCCGTGTCCCCTTCATCGGCAGGCGGACTCTCAGCCACTGCGCCACCAGGGAAGCCCCACAAAGCATTTTTGACAGCTCCAAGGAAAACCATCTACTCGATACAAGAGATATGTCTAGAGACCTCTCATAAAAGCTTGCCTGGTGTGAGGGTACATGGTACCATTTTAATCCTCTGAAAATATCTGTATTCCTGTTCTTTTTCTGCTGTCACTGTCAATCTGCTATATTTTCACTACCCTATTAAAATATTACTTTCTTCTTTAATCTGTTCAATGTATTAAAAAAAAAATACTTCCCTGTATGAGCTGTTCTGACCTAAGTCATTTCTCTGATATTTCTCTTATATTGCTTCCCAAACATCTGAATTTCTTTTCTGTGAACATTTCCATTTTTCTGTACATTGTAAAACTGCAAGCTGTAGGTATTTGTATGACATAACACAGAGGAGAATTAAGTCAGCTACAGAACAATGGGGCTTATTCTTCTGCTTTTTCTCTGGAAAATCCTCCATTGCTTTTGGTGGCAATTTATGTAGAGGTTAGAACCACAGGATGTAGCTTGGCCTCTTATTTGACTTTTTGGGAAATCAATTAGGAAGATTCATACAGGATAAAGGAAAAAGCAATCTATCCATTATATAAGGCTATTGTTTGTATTACTTGTTCTTTGCAAAGGAAGTCTGTTGAATGCTGTGCGTTTTGCATTCTTTTCTAATAGAACAACCAAAAAAGGCATCTTAAGGTGAGGCAGGAAAGGAGATCATTTTTGTAACTTTGCATTCTTAACATAGCATTTAAAGAATGGCATGAATTAGAGGGAAGAAAATGGAACACAAAGTAGTCAATTTGAGATCACTGGTTCAACAGTAGCCTAGAATGGTAATGACCCACAAGTATTTACAGTTGTCCAGTGGTTTGTGGTATATAGGAATGAGAAGTGTTTGGGGTCCATTTCCTGTTGGACAGGTGGCCATCTTATCAGAGCCACTGTTTGGAGCTGATGACTAAAGACACAACTAACATGACTGAGACGTCATGGGGTTCCCAAAAAGCTTCTAAGAAGCATGTCAGGCATGCACTAAAAGCATCCACAGCTTCGACTGGGAGCTGGTAGCACAGATCTCATCTGGAACCATACAGTCCCAAATTGTGGAAAAGGCATGGGAATCCTCCAAAATTGTATCCACAGCAGAGTCTAACCTCACCCTGAGAGATGGGGGCTGGGAGGGAGAAGGACTGAGCTAGCTCCCTGGAGAAGAAGGGATTTATTTGCCTCTTCTCCCCAGCCGGGGAGCCCCGTGGGAGCTTGCAAGCAGAATAAGCTGGGTGTACCACATTTCAGGTTGGAGTTCTGGAAATGATGTCAGTGCAGCAGGTGGGAGACTTAGGACTCATGACCTCAGCTTCCCTCCCACTGGGCACCCTTTGAATTCGGGGTGTTGGCTTTGTTGTGGTGGCAGATATTCGGATTGGTTGCTTGGCTAGTTTGAGGGTATGGGGAGGCAGTTTTTGTTTAGTTTAGGACCTTGCCTTTATCTTTGTCCTTTGTTAGCTTAATTTCTAGGTACAGCACCCCACCCATGAAGTCCAGTTGTTATCGTCAACACAATAGCAATGATCATTTACTGAGTGCTTGCGTTATGATAGGTGCCTTATATACATTATCCTAAGGAATCCACTGCATGGTTAACAGGCATTGGAATATAAAATAAAATGTAATCACAGTCACTCACTTACTGCAGGACCTTATGCAAATTTCTTTCCACCAGTGTCCCCTTAGTGATGTCTCAAACCTCTCTTCCTGGAATGTTGTGCCATAGTGAATGTGAACAACACTAGATATACTAGGAAGAAAGGTGCTATGTAAATGTAAGTATACATATTCCTCTCAGTCTTATAGGAGGGCAGATTGAATCACAGAACTGGTAAGATTGAGAATCTGAGCACTGCCGCTTTGATCTTAGAACAGTTACAGTCTTATTTCTAACATTTCAATAATAAACACATCCTGCTTTGAGAGAGGAAAATCACACTGTTTCTGCATTTTGACTATTCATTGATAGTATAATGCATACATTTTTAGGAATATGTTTTATAAGACACATTGGGGCTGTCATTCTGGAACATGTAAAATTTTGTACTTCAAAATATATCTAGCACGATTGTTAATGATTACATGTACCTCATTTAATCTTCAAAAGAAGCAACTCATTTTAACCACAGGAAAACTGACTGAGTTACAGTAGTTCTTGAGAGTAAGCCAGGATTCTTTAACTCTTCTAGATAGTGCTGACCCCTTTCAAAAAGTGGGTTTCATAGGGCAACTGAGTATTATCACACAGTTGAATTCTAGCCTGGCCACAAGAGTTGCATCTGAGATGTCAAGAACAAATGATCTGCATTTAAAGGGAGTGGACTAAGTGATGTGGGGCCATTGTTTTGTTTACAGTTACTAGCTTAAAAAATTTTGAAGGCTCTTTGCTGCTGACAGGCATATCAAACACTCAGAATGCAGCACTTTCACAGACGTTTCTTGAGAGCACAAGACACATGGCTGTTAGTGTCTGAGTTTGGATTTAATCTTTCAAACAGAAGTCCCTTGCTGTGTATCATTTCATCCAGTTACAAATTTGAGAACCTGCAAGCACCCAAATTCAAAGAGTGAATTCCTGAAATCCATTGCTATTTTATGAGTCATCACTGGCCTGGCAGGAAGGGTATTTGAAGTCATGGTCATCAAAAAGAAGTGATTGTTTTCTGAAAAGCTAAACGCTTAAAATGCTTCCAGAGGGAAGCAGTGGGCTGTGTTCTCATTCCCTCCTAAAATCACAGTTGTTGAGTTTGTTTTAAAAATTGTTAAAAGTTCATGAGAAAAATATGTAAATTCTAAGAGCCAACATTATATTCCCAGAAGCACTGACCCTTGCTGGTCTCATGTCCCCTTATCACTGGACTCTGGGGGACACAAAGACTCGTGTAACACTTCAGTGCCGCTGAGTTTGTCAACAAGTATTCTGGGAAAAAGCAGAAATGAATTCTTCTCTAGACTTCCCACCAGGATTGGCCAAAGGCCATAAAGCAAGCTAGTAAATTCCCACAGGACCCAAACACCAGGCAAAATTGCTAAAAGAGGCCAGTCTGAGTTTAAAAAAAGGAAAAAAATTACAGGCCATCCTGTGGAGCATCAGACCAATGAAAACCAGGAGCCCCCAAATCAGACTATTCTTTCCTTGATGTTATCAGGTACAGCCAATTTCTTAAATTAAAAAAAAAAAATTTAATGTTTCTATGGTATGTATATTTGTACACTAAATTACCATTTGGCACTTGGAAATCATAGACCTTACTACTCAGAAGCAATTGAGTGAAGAGAAATTTAATTTTAAAATATCAAATCCTGTCAGATTCCTGATTTTATCAGAACTATGCCAGCTAATAAAGTATTTCTCAAGTACAAAAAAAAGTTAGACTTCTACAGGGTCCTATAGTTTAAATAATTGTTTGTTATTGATACACAGAATTTCTTAAATTTTCATTTTTTGGTTCTAAATGTAAAGTTCCTCATGTGTATCTCTGTTTATACCTCATTCTTGACACGTTTATCTAAATTATGTGTGTGTTATGACTGGTAAGATATACATTCAGGGTCCTAATAAAAATAATCACAAGGACCTACTTTCCAGCCTACCCTTCTTCCTCTACCTGATAATAATAATAGTATTTAAAATAATAACATTCCAATATACCATGGAGGAATCCTGCTTTCACAGCCCCTACTTCTTGAGCTCCTTGATAATTATTAATGGTTGTTCATGGAAAACAAACAAACAAACATAGACTTGCAATTAGCTCTAAGTTGAAAAGAAATGCACATTTTAGGTATAAACTGAGAAATTTTTTCTTCTTGCAAGTAAATATCAAAAAGCAAAAGTGTTTTTCTTTGTTCTTCAGGAGACATTTTAGAAGTCAGGGAGGCTCTTTGGTATCTTTATTTAGTGGAATGATCTGTTTTCAAGACCACCCAAAGGCCCTGAGTCAAGATTACGATCTCAGTTAGGATGACATGGGTGGGGATGGAAGCTGTGGCAGCCATTTAAACAAGCTCATGAGGTCTAAGGAAAAGACAGAAGGTAGGGTGGGGGGGGTTGATGTATTAAGTTTCTACTAAAAGCCAGGAACAATGTTAATACTTTACATAAATTATAACAATAACTAACGCTAACTGAGCACAAACTCTGGGCCCTGAATTGTGCCAAGTATCTTCATAGATTCTTTTTTTTTTTAAATGGATATATAATTGACATATAACATCACATTAGTTTCAGGTGTACAATAATGATTTGATACTAGTATATACTGCAAATTGATCATCACAATAGATCTAATTAACATCACACATAGTTACAAATTTCTTTTTCTTGTGATAAGAACTTTTAAGATCTACTCTCTTAGCAACTTTCAAATATACAATACAGTATTGTTAACTATAGTCACCATGCTGTACATTACATCCCCAGAACTTATTTCTGATAACCTCAAGTTTGTACCTTTAACCACCTTCACCCATTTTGCCCACCCACACCTCCACCCCTCTGGCAACCACCATAGATTATCTTTTTTAATCAGTAGTCCTTATGAGATAGGTACCATCATAATCCTCAGTGTATAGATTATAGATGGGATTCTGAGGCACAAAGAGGCTGAATATCTTGCCCAAGATCACATAGCGTTAAGTAGTGGATCCTGGATTTGGTCTGGACCTACACCCTTAACCAATTACACTGTGGTCTCATTTACTCCTCAGAATTACCCTGAACATGAAGGTATTATTATTATTTCCATTTCGTAGACAAGGTATCTGAAGCCCAGAGAGGCTAACCAACTTGTCTGGCAATCACTAAGCTTATAAAGTAATGGGCTGGGGTTGGACTTACATACTTATCTGACATCCAAGTCCAGGCTCTCCCTTCAGTACCACAAGATTTCCATAGTCTCATTAGACCCCAGAATCCCACTCCCTGAGACCTGTTAATTATGTGTTCAGCAAACCATCCACCAAAAGCCTACTCTACATATGCTTAATGGATGGCTTTGACCACTTGAGAGACATTAGAAAGGACCCTACTATCATAAGATTGCTCATAAAATCAGATGCTATGATAATATGTTGGAAGTGAAAACCAGTCTCTGAAAAATAAGCATCTGTTTTATAAGTAGAAATGATGGATTTGACAGTGATTTTGTATGAGTTCCCAAAATTCTTTCACTTATATCAGGGTGAAAAGGTGATATTCATGGGCTGGGAGCAGTGAGGAATGTCATTAAAAAAAAATAAAGCAAAATCAAAGGCTCTACATAAAAGGAAGTACTCCCCTTGGCTTCATGCCTTTCCCACTAAAAGTAATTCAGGGAACTTGCTTATCATAGTGAATCAGCACCCAGCTTGGTTTGCTACTAAACCAATAATAACTTGAGACATTTCAACAGGAATAAGTCTACACAGAATAATGCTGAGAGAATCACAGTTTTCAGTGTTTCAAAATATATCAAAAAAGTAGTCGTCACTGGAATCTTAGAGTTCCATGAAGTGTCTCCTGGCTGAGCTAGCATTCATCCTGGATATGGATGAGGCAGCAAACCCCTCCTGCTGCAATGTCCTCAATGGAAGGTTTCTCAACAGGTATTTCTGTTGAAAAGTTCCCAGAGAGGACATTTTTATACCTTATGTTTTTTCCAGTAGTTTTTTGTTTTGTTCTGTTTGCTTTAAACTATGTCTCATTGTCATTTTGGAAACATCTCCTAAAGAACTACTGTAATGGATTCTAAATGTGGGTATGAACATTCTCGTCACTAACTTCAAGGAGAGAAGATGTGAACTTCTGAGTTAATTGTAAAAAACCCTCATTATATTTGCAGATCTTTACTGCCTTAATTTAAAACCATAGATCCACTAATACAGTGATAATTACGAGGACTTACTATATGCTAGGTGCCATTCTAAAGACAACAAATTTTAACTTTTTTAGTCATCACAAAATGACTAGTGTATGAAGAAGGTACTATTATCATTCTACTTTACAGATGAGAAAATACAGTAAAGAAAAGTTAAGAAACTTGTCTAAAGTGATGAGGCTAAGACTCAAGACCCAACAGTCAGACTCCAGAGCTATTCTCTAATCACAAGGCTACATTACCTCACTTGATCACAAGACAAAGGTCACATATGAAAGGAATTGCCCATCAGAGGTGATGAGCTATACCTGTCTCAGGAATAACTCAAAAGTTACTTTATACCTTCCAAATCAAAGAAAGAAATGTTGAAAAAACTTCTTAGAGTTTGGTAGACCCAAATAATAGACACTTGTGAACAGGTACAAGGGGAGGGAGAAAGGTGTCGTTTTTATTTCTACCAGCCTATTTGCTTATAACTCAAATGGTAGGGGAAAGTCTAACATTTTGCTAGTTCCATTGAGTGAATACCCATGATGTGTTTGACTAAATTCCTCAAACACCCACTTCAAGCCATCATATATTACTACAGCTGTGCTAATTTACACCAGGTAAATTAAGGAAAAAAAGAATAGTGATGAGAAATTCCTCAAATTTTAGTAACAATAATGCAGAAAAATGTTCCTGCAAATATTTAAATTAAAAAATAAATAAATTAAAGCAATGATTTGATTTAGGGGAAGCATAAGGTAACCATTTTTTAAATGAAATTCACCAATGATTACGTGAGATAATGCACATAAACACCAAGTATACAGAGACAATATTTTGTAGTGGGTAAGCGTGTGGACTTGGGCCAAAATGCCTGTAGCTGAATCCCAGGCTGCCTCTTGCTTGTTGGGAGACATTAGGCAAACGATTCAGCCTCTCTGTGTCTCAGTACCCTCTGCTATGTAATGGAGAAAATAATAGGTGTACCTCACGATTTGTGAAGATTAAACAAACCAATATGTGCAATGGGTATAAAACAGTGCCTGGTGCATAGAAAGCATTCAACATATGTTAGCTTTTAATATTCTTATAAAGGGTACTCAATAAACAATAGCTACTATTTCATAAACTACCAAGGAGGGAAACACACACAATGATTTAAAAAGTTCTTTTGTTTTCTCTGTTAATATGAATCCCAGTTTAAGGGATCTAAGAGAACTAAAATAGAAAAAGCGGCAGCAGTGTCTGTATAAATCTCATATTGACATGAAGAATAATATATCCCCAGGAGTCTTTTACTGAGACATCTTTGTTTCTTCTCTACTGTTTTCTTTTTACTGAAGTTTTATTTTTCTATATTCCTCTGTATTCAGCCTATTGGTTAATTTTTTTCTCTTTTGTCTTCATCTATTGTACTAGCATTGTTGTAGTGGTATACAAAGATGAGACCAGGATTCAAAAAGACTGGTACAGTATTTTTTTAAAAAGAAACTTAATATCAGCTTTGAGACTCACTATAAAGGGACTGTGATAAATTCAAAGTACCAATATCAAAGAAAATAAGTGTGGTGTATTTAGCAATATAGAGAGAATTCTTAGGGGAAATGCTTGTAAATGAAATATATTCTCAAAATAGAATAGCTGGTATCCTGAGCAAGGTTCTAGTAGGACAGTTGAAGCTTAACTAGGCCTATCACACAGAAAGTGGAACAGTTGGCAACCCAATCCCCGAAGCTACCCCAATTCAGGCCTGCAACAGTTGGGGCTCTGAGAGAACCTGGCTGGCCTCTGACGATGCAGCAGGCAGCTGTTCTTATCCCTCCTCCTCAACACTGTCCCAGGATGAAGGGTCAGCAACCTGGTCTTTTTAGAGTAATTGATCCCCTTGCCTGAGAAGCGTGATCAGTTTCCAAAACCAGAAAGAGTGAAACCTCGGTCTGAACAGAGCAAACTCCCAGCTCACAGCGCAAGTGATGAAAAACAATTCTCAGAAGCTGAATGACTGATGTAGGGAGGAACTTAAAATTCCAGCTGCCTTTCAAACACAGGGAATTTTTGTGGGTTTTCTGGTACTTCTAGAATTCTTCTGAGTCAGAAGCAGAAGTTAGGATGATCTTGAAGAGAGAAAAATCACAACAAGATGAGATTCTGAAAAATTCATCTCAATCTAAAATTGCTTTAGTTTCAAATACAGTTAAATTGACTTAGTTAAGTTTTCCTTTTGTGGCGTTTAATTACACTTTTTCTTAAAAAGTAAAAAACAACTAGGTTTCTTTCTTACATGGCATTAGTTCTTTTTTCTGCTAGCATATCTCAGTTTGATAAAGAAGTATTCACAAAACCATCCTCTAGAGCTAAAAATCACTAAGGAATTGGCTGGACTGATATAAATAAAATGATAACTTAAAGTATCATACCAACCCTTTCACAGTTGGAAGTTTCTTTCTTGTTTTAATCACACTCAGAATTTATTGATGGTCTGGCCCACTGGACTACTTGTTAATGCTTATCAGATGGTGCCACTTATAATCCTTCATATAAACTCAATATGGGCTAAATAGATTTTGAATTCTACATTATGAAATGTCCAGCAAAATGTCACAATTCATTTCAGGTGGTATTATTGAAATTAAGAGCAAAACAAAATATATCTCTTAGAACTTTTAATTTTAGTTTTTCACTTCAGTTCACCAACTATTTCCTTTATATACAGTGTTTTAGTGTGAGCAAACTATTGCCTTCACAGTATTATTATTATTTTTTTGACTTCACAGTATTCTAATATGCAGTTTTCCAACTTTTGTTCCCAGGGAAAAATTAAGATTCCCCTCGCCCCAGGGAAATTATGATTTTAGTAGCCCCTGGATGGGGCCCAGGAATTTGTTTTTGTAACATATACCCCAGGTGATTCTGATGGTAATGGGCTGTGAACCTCACTTTGAAAACCAGTTTTCTGACACACAAAACACTGAAATCAACTTTATTCTTTAAAACCCATCAATAGTTTTCTAGTTCATTCAGTCCGGGACAGCCAGACTTGTAAACGGCACCTGCTTTCAAATGCTCTTGATGCCTTGTCTGAAGGGAGCAGCCCTGAAGTGCTGATCTTGACAGCTTTATTCTAAAAGCCCAGGAGGTGGCAGCAAACTCTCTTCCCGCTCAGAGAGTGCTTCACAGGCAACCATTCTAAAGTGTGTTGCAAATAATTTGCTTTGAACAGTCTTTTAAATTTGTTTTTTAAATAGAAGAATAAAGAGGGCCTTGAGATGTGATTTTATCTAACCCCCTGCTTCTAATCAAGTCTGAGAATAAATATTTCTAGGAATAGAATGATACAATTTTATCATCTAGAGAAGCGACTGTACAAAGTTCCCTGGCTGATTTTTCTTATCTCTGGGCAAAGGGATTGTATGACTTCCCTTGGCCGTAGGGCAGTAGAGTCTCTTATCTCCAATCAAAAATGTTCTTACTAATAACTGAAATCTCTCTGGCAGTAATCAAAACATTCTTATTTTGGGATCTAGACTAAAGGAGAATTTTGAAGCACTTTGAATGCTAATTAGCTTTTTAAAATGGAAACAAGTATGATTGTAAAATCTCCAAAACTAAAAAGAAGTTCGTGTGCTTTATGGATCACAGGGAAAGATCCCAATATTTTTGTTTAACCTTAACATTAAGACAATCAGATTGTGTGCTGGATTGACAAAATGCAGTCAGTCAAGAGGCTGCTTAAACATTAGAAGAGTGAACAGAACAAAGGGACAGGTAGGCCCACTGAGTAGCAGCTTTGATCCTAACAGGAGTATTGTTTTCAGGCCTTTGACGCACTAAAGTTTATTTCTAAAACAAAAAGGATGGTGATGTGTCTGGAAGTTCTGTAACATGAGATATATGCTTGTACATTTACCAGTGGGAGGAGAAAAGACTAAAAAGGAGGTAGGAGAGCTGGATATTTGAGGAATTTTGGTATGGATGAGAGAGTAAAGGTCTCCATTGTGAAAAAGAAAAACAGGACTAGTGAATGGAAGTTACAAGACAGTAAATTTCAGTTTAACTTAAGAAAACTTCAAAAACTTGTGGGGAAGGAATGGAGAAGGAACTAACTAACATATGTGTTAGACATATAAAATGTGTTAAGGGTCTTAATCCATGTATTTAATTTTCACAATGACCTTATTTGGTGGAAATTATCCTCATTTTTTTTAATTGATAAGGAAATTGAAGCTCAGAGAGCTTAAGAAAATTGCCCAAAGTCACCCAGCCAGTAAGGTGGCAGACTCACCAGCTGAATCCAAGTCTATCTGTTTTCATAGCCTGTGCTTTTTCCATTGCAATGCCTATCAGGGGTGTTATAAAAGGAACTCCTATACCTCATGGAAGCTTGATTGCAGGATCTCTAAAATGCCTTCCACCTCTAAGATTTTATAATTCTCTATATAAATAGCTCCTTAAAAACATTTGGGTTTTAAGTGTTGTGAGTATTTTGATGCAGTTCAATGCTTTTTAAAAACCAAGGTCAGTTTAAAACCCGACAAGACAAAATTTGTTTGTTCCTTACCACTTTAATTCCAGAATATTTGAAGAAAAAATCTTAAAGACATCATTTTTCTAATGAGACAAAAAGCAGAGCTTAGGCGGTTAGAGAATAATTTTTCTTTCCTTGAAGCCCTGACCAGAAGATTTGCTTTGGTTCCAGTGTCTGTAAAGTGTGACTATAATTCCTCCTGTCTATTCTCGACACACGCAGATACTTCCTGAGAATGGAGAGCATTCTGAAATTCAGAGACACCTCTAGTCCTAGGGCAGCCATTAGGCACACTGGAGTAAAGTAAGAAAAGGGCTTGCAATTCTGTAGAGCAGAACTTCTGCTATTCTTTGCTTATCATTTCACCTGAATCACTAGCTCTCCATCCTTTGCTCTTAAAATGAACATTTTCCATTTTATGAAATTACGTCAAACATATTATGCATTCATACAAAAAGCAATTTTTTACAAAGAACCATTTAGTATTTACCTTCTTTGCTTTCACTATTCAATCTCTGTTTTGTTGTCTTTTTTTTTTTTTTCCAAACTTCTGTGATATTCTACCTACCACTGTCAACCACGGGCAAAGTGAAAATCCTGTTTTGTGAATGGTGCATAGATGTTTAATTATCAGTGTATCATGGGGATTGCATTGCATTGTCAGACTTCATTTTGTCTCATCTAGACTTCATTTTTTTTGCAAAAAATGTACTGGTCTAGACAACTAGTTGTAACATCAGAGTTGGATTTCATCTGGGACTATCTGACCCACAGTGAGAAATTGTAAGAATTGCTCCCCCTACCCACACCTCCTTCAGGCTCTATAAATGAAGGAATTGGGAGATAAATTTCCTCCCAGCTAAAACAAACAAAAGCTCTAGCCTAGGTCACTAGCATATGTGATTCCAGGTGGTCAATCATCGCTGACCTATTTATTATATTTTAAAAGGGACTTATCCTCATTAGATTTACCAATATTGAAAGACGCAAGAATAAGGACAAGAATGGAATGGGAAAACAACCATCAACTGGAAAAACTGAATATCACTATCAGAAGGTGTCTCATAATATTTACAAAACAGATCAAAACAGATTTGAGAGGAACTTTTTGACTGGTATAAGTAAGGAATCTTTTTACAAACAGATAAGCTCTGGACATTTTTTTTCCATCCCTTCCCCAGCATTTTTCTTTTCTTTAATGGATAGTTGCTTGAGAACTTCAAACATACATCTTACTGAAGGATCTCTTCTTTTCTCTCAATCTCAAATGTATATTTATGATGGCCTAAACATGTTAATACTTCCAGAAGAATTTACCTTTTATATTAGGCTAAGACTGTACAACCAAAGTGGCTTAGAGGGTTGATGAAGTGTTAGTTAGTTCATAAGGCTTTTGTTAATTCGTCTATGCATTTGTATGAATCAATACTGAAAGTGAAACAATTGTTTAGCAAGCGGATAGTCAATAGCTACCTAACATCATATCAAAATGAAGGTGAACTTGGTAACGAGGAGTGGTCAGGGAAATAATAAGGAATGAGATCTTTTGAATAAATGAGTGGCCCACATAGAAAAATTTGCTGTAGTATTAATATGCAATATTATGTCTAGATAATTACATACTGCCATTTTATAAGTGCATTAAGAAAGCTATGCCAATAGGAAAAGCTGTAATAACTAATGTCAAGGGAAAAATTAAATATTTGCTCTCTAGGGGTTCCCTGGTGGCGCATAATTGAGAGTCCGCCTGCCGATGCAGGGGACACGGGTTCGTGCCCTGGTCCGGGAAGATCCCACATGCAGCAGAGCAGCTAGGCCCGTGAGCCATGGCCGCTGAGCCTGCGCGTCCAGAGCCTGTGCTCCGCAATGGGAGAGGCCACAACAGTGAGAGGCCTGCGTACAGCAAAAAAAAAAAAAAAAAAAAAATTTGCTCTCTAATTTTGCAAGTTTGATAAGTAGACAAGCATCCTAATACCTTATGAGACATCCCCTTGAACCATTAATGGAACTACATTTATACCTGGGATTAGTATCTTCAAGTAAAGTAAATGCTTCCTAATTTTGAAGAAATGTACCTGGGGCACTTCTGATAAAAGATGTTTCCATATTTCCCATTTGCATTTGAAAAGCACACCATCAGGACTATCACTGTACACTCTGCTTTAATCTATTTTATCCCTTAGTGGTCTTTTTTTTTTAGTTGTTTATTTTTGGATAGTTTTGGGTCTTCGTTGCCGTGCATGGGCTTTCTCTAGTTGCGGCGAGTGGGGGCCACTCTGTTGCGGTGCGCGGGCTTCTCATTGCGGTGGCTTCTCCTGTTGCAGAGCACGTGCTCTAGGGCACGTGGGCTTCAGTAGTTGTGATGCGCAGACTCAGTAGTTGTGGCTCGTGGGCTCTAGAGTGCAGGATCAGTAGTTGTGGCGCACGGGCTTAGTTGCTCCATGGAATGTGGGATCTTCCTGGACTAGGGCTTGAACCTTTGTCCCCTGAATTGGCAGGCGGATTCTTAACCACTGCGTCACCAGGGAAGCCCCCCTTAGTGGTCTTTTATCTCTTCATTTGAAAAACCACCATTCACTTGAAACTCCCACTTACTTTATGGCATTCTTGTGTCTCTAAAATGAACTGACATATATGAAATTATTGTGTAAATTCCCTTAAACAAGAAAGTTATCATTAAATAAAATGTACCATTTGTTCCAGAGAGATATGGTAAGGCAATTAAGCAAAATTTTTATCTACTCTGCACTTAAGAAAACAAGTTGGTGATTTCCCAGATGAAGAGTTATATTTTTATTATTCCTAATTTTAAACATCACTCTGGAGCCGTGTTTTTGACAAAGGAAACATAAATATGATTTGGCACTAAATCTTAAACTTCTGTACCATTTTTTTTTTTTTTTTTTAGATTCCTATATATGCGTTAGCGTATGGTATTTGTTTTTCTCTCTGGCAGGAATAAAGATGTAGACATAGAGAATGGACTTGAAGACACGGGGTGGGAGGGGGAAGCTGGGGCGAGTTGAGAGTAGCATCAACATATATACACTACCACATGTAAAATAGATAGCTAGTGGGAAGCAGCAGTATAGCACAGGGAGATCAGCTCGGTGCTCTGCAATGACCTAGAGGGGTGGGATAGGGAGGATGGGAGGGAGGCTAAAGAGGGAGGGGATATGGGGACATATGTATGCATATGGCTGATTCACTTTATTGTACAACAGAAACTAACACAGTATAAATATTGAAAAAAAACCTTAAACTTTCCAAGAACAGTAGGTTAAACATTTTCCCCAAGGCCCAGGATATGAATCAAAGGATCTATTTAATAAGCTTAAAAACGTAATGGATAGAAGAACAGTTACAAAGATCAAGTACGTTGTTTTCTTCATGCTGTATCCTCTGCATCCTTATGAAATAATGTCACGTGTTGTGTAGTTGTTGATGTGTCTGTCACTACCATTAACCAGCTTGGATTTCCTGTTTTTTAAAAATGTTATAAGGAATTGTAACAGTAGGATTGCCTAAAAAGCTGCCAGTAGGAAATTTGGAGAATGTTATCATGCAGAGGGCCCGAGCAAGGTTGTTCTATAGCACCCACACATATCTTAAGAATTGTTCTTAATACCTTAACTGATAAAATTTTCCTCTGAGAAAGCCATTCTAGTTGGGAAATGAGTTTGCTTAAGGGATATTAGCTCCACTTCAAATAGCAGGCACATAAGCTATAAAAAATATCTCTTATCCCTACTTTCCTTCTAGGGACAAATGCACATTCATGGTAACTTTTCTTTTTGTGAATGAGGGAGGGAGGAGATGGTTGCCTGGATTTGTTTCAGGAAAGAAGGTGTTTAGAATATTATGGACAGCTAAAGCTATATTCACATAGTTAAACCATTTAAAATGTTTTTTTTAATTAATTTATTTTATTTTTGGCTGCGTTGGGTCCCCGCTGCTGTGCACGGGCCCCCTCCAGCTGCAGCGAGTGGGGGCCGCTCCCCGCTGTGGTGCACGGGCCTCTCACTGCGGTGGCCCCTCCTGCTGCAGAGCACTGGCTCCAGGTGCGCGGGCCCCAGCTGTGGCCTGCGGGCTCAGTTGCTCCGCGGCATGTGGGATCCTCCCGGACCAGGTCTCGAACCCGTGTCCCCCGCATTGGCATGCGGCTCCCAACCACTGCACCACTAGGGAAACCCTTAAATGGGTTTTATAATTTATCATAAACATAATTCTAATTAGGGATATAGTATAAGTATTAATTTTATACTAATACACATGACTCTCTTTTATGAAGTGCTTTCTATATGCCAGGCACTGATAATTTTTCTCTACAAAAACCTTCCACAAGGTCAAAAATTCACTTATTTCATACAGGATCAGCATCCTTTATTTATTGTGAAATTCTCTATAGAAATTGATGAGAGCTGAACTTTTGCTATTATTCATTCTTTTCAATAGTGAGAAATCTATATAACTTTTACTGTTTAAATCTTCTGAGGAGAGAAAACTTCTTTTCAGAAAATATTTTGAAATGTGTTTAAAAGATTTTATTTTTATGTTCAAACCAAATTAGACTTTTACAAAAATGCACTTAAGTAAGGCTTTTTCCCAAGAATTATAAAAAATTAAAATGGCAATGCCAGCTACTTAAATATAATACAGTCTATATTAATAGGAGTATTTTCACAGATTATAATTTTGAGAGTGACATACTTCTTTTCTGAGGATAGAGGAAAATGAGAGGGTAAAAATTGCTGCTGCAGTAATTCTTTTCCACTAACATATATAATGCCTTAAAACACATTACTCAGATAAAATTTTATTATCTATGGCCTTAATTCTTCAGTTTCCCTTTACAAAAATGAGCTGTGTAACTTCAGGTAAATCACCTAATTTCTATGCCTCAGTTTCCTTATTTGCAGAAATTGGGGATTATATATTTGCAGAAATTGGGGATTGTTGGGGGCATTAAATGAGTTAATAGACAAAATGCTTAAAACTGTGACTAGTACATAGTAAAAATTCTGTACACTTTAGTTATTGTTATCATTGCTTCTAAGATGAAAGGGACCACAGAAGTATAAGTGTAGACTCCTGCCTAACATCAGTCTTCATGACCTTAAATTAATGTGGTTATTTTTATTCTTCTATAACAGAAGGTTAAAAAAGATCCAGAAGTCTATACTTTGGCCCACCCAGAGCTAGCAGAGAGATGAGGTCAGTGGCGATGTTTCTGGCCAGCCCTGCTGCCGGCGTTCTGGTGGGAGGGAGTCAATGGCTGGCACAGCAATATCTGAGGCGTGCAGTGCTAATGCCACTTCAAAGGCAGCTCCCTCCTATTTTTATCCTAGGGCAGGAGCCTGCCTATGCAGTTGCCTCTTGAACAAAAGGTTCTGCCAGGTCTCTGACACCTTTTAAGGCCTCACAGACTCTTCTCACAATAACAAGAATAATCTGTTGTGCTACGTGGCATTTGATTTATAAACACAATCTCTACTCTACCCATAATCTTGAAACAGTAGCCAGCATTCTTACCATTTTACAACCAAGGAAAGTAAGGCTGGGAGAGGTTGAATCATATGGGTAAAAAGAGGCAAAGGCAGGACTCCCAGGTCAATGTGATGTCCAAATTCACATTCTTTCCAATATAACATGCTGGCTTCTATTGTCAGTTATAACTCTTAGCCTCTCTCACAAAGGGATTGCCTTCAAACCTAAAATAAAAATTTTTTAAAGTTTATTGTTTTAGAACCAAAAATTTAATCTGATAGTTAATCTAAGATGAATTAAGATAAATGGTTAATGGCAAAGCCAAGATGAGAAGCTCTAGCTACAAGACATTATCTCTTATTTTGATGTCTAAGTATGTTTATTGCATTCATGGAACTATTTAAGCAATGTATGGTTACTTGGCTACTTTTCTATTCAATAGTACAACTTATTAGTCCTGGTTATCTGCACTATTCTTGGTAAGCAGAATAATATTGCTGATTTTGGTTTAAAAAAATGGACACTTCCATTTTTTAGATAAGAGACAGCTACAACAGAATTTCCCAAAACTCCACTTCTTCCACCAGGAAGATTTAAGGTTCACTTGAGAAGGCAGGGAATATGTGATAGAGACTGTCTTATTAAGAGACTAGAACAAAAATGACCTTAAAATTCTACTATCCCCCTGACTACTTAATTGTATCTAAATTACATCAAGGGAGCATTTGTCCTATACTTAAGGATCTCTAGGTAATGGAATTCTATATCCCTATGGAGAACTTCCTTCCAATGTTGACCTGCTTCCATTGTCAGAAAAATTGTAATCGAAAACTCTTTAGAGCTGGAATTGCCCCAAGAGATCAGATAGTAGAAACTGCCATTTCCTACACCTGCTTGCAATCTCACGATAAGTGGTAAATTAGCTTTCAGCTTTCTCTTCTCCAACTCTAACCCATCCCAATTTCCATTATCTTTTTCTTCTTTGGTCTTTATTTTTAAATCTTACAAGTAGATTTTGGGCTGTCTTTAGGATTCATGAATCATTTTTCTAAGATTTTTCTCATTTGGGGAAGCAAAGCAGTTTAAAACCCTTACACTTCCACTGACCTAAATGCAAATCATTTATTTGAAGCATGTTACAATCTTTTACCTGTTTAGAAAATCTGATTTTTCATAAACATTGATTAATCCTATCTGTCTTGTCAAACATGTCTTGATGTGCATATTGGTGTGCATGTATTGGGGGTGGTGGGATGGGTCTATTTGTGTGAGTTCCTCATCACATGTAAATGACATGTGAGAAGGGCTACATCTTGGGACAGGACCAAAAAGTTTGGTGAAGATAACTGAACTTCCTGATTACGGCAGTCTGATAAAGAAATTATTATTCATTCATTTCACAAATACTTACTAAACATCTACTTGGCAGGCACCATTCTAGGTCAAGGGATGTCTTAATGAATAAAACAATAACCCCTACTTTATTTTTTTAAATTTAATTTTATTTTTTTATACAGCAGGTTCTTATTAGTCATCAATTTTATACACATCAGTGTATACAGGTCAATCCCAATCTCCCAATTCATCCTTGGTGTCCATATGTTTGTTCTCTACATCTGTCTCAATTTCTGCCCTGCAAACCGGTTCATCTGTACCATTTTTCTAGGTTCCACATATATGCGTTAATATACGATATTTGTTTTTCTCTTTCTGACTTACTTCACTCTGTATGAGTCTCTAGATTCATCCACATCTCTACAAATGACCCAATTTTGTTCCTTTATATGGCTGAGTAATATTCCATTGTATATATGTACCACATCTTCTTCATCCATTCATCTGTCAATGGGCATTTAGGTTGCTTCCATGACCTGGCTATTGTAAATAGTGCTGCAATGAATATTGGGGTGCATGTGTCTTTTAGAATTATGGTTTTCTCTGGGTATATGCCCAGTAGTGGGATTGCTGGGTCATATGGTAATTCTATTTTTAGTTTTTTGAGGAACCTCCATACTGTTCTCCATAGTGGCTGTATCAATTGACATTCCCACCAATAGTGCAAGAGGTCTCCCTTTTCTCCACACCCTCTCCAGCATTTGTTGTTTGTAGATTTCCTGATGATGCCCATTCTAACTGGTGTGAGGTGATACCTCATTGTAGTTTTGATTTGCATTTCTCTAATAATTAGTGATGTTGAGCAGCTTTTCATGTGCTTCTTGGCCATCTGTATGTCTTCTTTGGAGAAATGCCTATTTAGGTCTTCTGCCCATTGTTGGATTGGAATAACCCCTACTTTATTTTTATTTATTTATTTATTTATTTAACCCCTACTTTAGATAGAGCTAAATTTTAGTGGGGAGAAGCAGATAAACGAAATAATTAAATAAACATTTATTATGTTAGATAGGCATAAGCCTAAGGGGAGAAATAAAGCAGGGAAGAGGGATAGGGAATCTTGGGGTTGGGGGGAAGAGAGAGAGAGATTGAGAATAGCCAAATAGTGATCATAAGATACCTGAGTAAGGCCTGAAGGAAATGAAGTAGGATCACCCTAATATCTGGAGTACTGTGTTCCAGGCAGAGGATCAGCAAGTATAAAGGTCCTGAGGCATGAGGGTACCTGATCTGTTCAAAGGATAGCAAAGAGGCCAGCGTAGCTGGAGCAAAATGGTAGGGAGAGAACAGGAGGAGATGAAATCAGAGGTATAAGGAGGGGTGAAACCAGCAGATTTTGTAGGGCCTTGTGGGTCAGTGGAAGAACTTTGTTTCCTGTTGTGAAATGAGAAGCGATGACAGAGTTTTAAACAGAGGACTAAGTGACATAATCTGACTTAGGTTTCAACAGGATTCTCAATATGGCTGCCGTATTGAGGCTAGACTAAAGGAGCAAGGGTGAACTGGGGAAACTAATTAGGAGACTATAGCAATAATCCAGGCAAAAGAGTATGGTGGGTTAGCCCAGGATGGTACCAATGGAGATGGTAAGAAATAGTCAGATGCTGGATATATTTTAAAGCTGACAGTTCAGGTGTGGAGTGTAAGAGATGGGGAGGAGTCAACAATCACTCCAAATATTTTAACCTGAGCAAATGGAAAACTGGCAGATGCCTGGTGCTTTCTTCTATTCATGTGCCCTTTCATGGACCTCTGCTTTGTAGAAGTTCTAATCAGTGATTTATAAGTCAAAAGAAATGCCATTTATTCCTGTTGGCTTTTATTAGAATCTGCTTATGATAAAGTATATGTTTGTGATGAATATTTACTGATCATGTGTGTTTAGAGAGAAAGGAGTCGAAGGAGTTGAAATAACATTTGTCAGCTGGAGATTCTCTACTGTGTATGTGTAAGCAGGATTTCAGCCAAGAGAATTTTTTAGCTTATAAGGTTTATGGTATGAAACAGTTTAAACTTCAAAACGTATATCACATTTAACTTCTTTGGCTTCTAGGGCTATTTGCATTACTTTAGAATTCACTTCTTTGTCCTAGGTAAACCTCAGATGACCTTTCCTTATTTTAAATGTCAAGTGTTTCCTGGCAGCTAAATTGGTTACTGGACAGTTTCACAAGGAAGCTCACTAAGCTGCTTCATTAACAAGCTATGTGGATAAGTCAACATCTAACTGACATAAAAGATAGTTCATGTCAAGCGGAGAAAGGCCCCCCGCTCCTCTGAGCTTTTCAGCTGACCTGAATGCAGGGTGCCCGGTGTCTCATCTTCAGAGAGAGGGAGTACATCTCATGTGATGTATTCCCTACTCACTGGTGCCTACCTGTGCTTGTGACAAATGGCAAGATGCCAGTATCAATTAATCCAAAATTAAGATTTCAATGACCCTTGCCAAAATTTCTAACATCTCATTCCATTTAGTTTGCTTGGATTCAAATCTTTTTTTGAAAAGATATTTTTTCAAAACAATTGCATTCCAAGTACAGTGTCATATGTATTTGATTAAGAACCCTGATATGAGACTGCCTGAGTTCAACTCCCCCCACTCTAGCACTTTTTAGCTTTCTACCCTTGCGGAAGTTACTTACCCTCTTTAAGTGTCACTGTCCTCATCTGGAAAATAGGAATCTTAAAAGTGCCTACTTCATGGGGTTGTTATGAGGAATACATGAAATATTCCACGCAAAGCAATTAGCACCCGCCACTGGGCACACAGTAAGTGATCTACTAGTGTTGCCTATTGCTGAAGGCAGAAGCAGGAAAATGCTTCCTTTGTGTTTATCCTTTTGATGGGAATACATAACACTAGGTGATTCGTGAGTTCAGTGTGAATATTTGCAGCCTTTAATGCATGCATTTTATTGGATGAGCTAAAGAGTGACATGTACTCTCATGGATTCAACACTTAAATGGCACACTGGTCTAAATACACAGAGACTGTTGTTCTACGTGCAATATTAACTATGCCACCTGCCAGATGACATGGCCCCTCAGTCAGTTTGAATGATATCTTCATGGGTTTGCTTCTGGTGATTGTGTTTCTGGAAGTACATCTACTTAAGGAGATCAAGACATTACATCTGCATTAGTTTTATCTAACAAACTGGCGGAAAAAGGATGCAGAAAACCTGAGGGAGTGAACACCATAGATGTTATTTTCCCTTCGTTGGAAAAGTGAAGAAGAGCATGAGGTGGTGAAGGTGCTCCAAAAGAGCGGAAGCAGCCTGGAATATGTGAAGGAATGGCTGGAGAGGAGTATAAGTAGATGTACTTTATGTTATCAGGATCAATGGGGTAAAGTTATGGGAGGCAAAGTTTGGTTCAATATGTGGAAGATGTTCTCAACGATTAGAGCTTAAGCACTACCTGAGATGCCCTGGAAATGAGTGAGGCACCTTCTCTAGGGCAAGGCCTGGGTGCGGTATAAGGTTTCAACTTTTAAGACTATTTGAAGTTATTAGATAAATTTCTTGAAATTAATTAGTAGAAAAAAACACATTTCATTCTATTTTTAACCTATATTTCATTTTAAAAAGAAAAATGAGAAAGAACTATATGCTCTACTGAAAATGATAATGTTATATAACAGAATATTAAAGTGGAAATTTCCCCCAAGGCCCTCAAATATAAGAGATGCTGCACACTGAAGTGAGATTCCAGATTAAAACATAGACTTTACAAAGAAAATAGCAGACATGAGTGTCCCGGTGTGTTCACAGAATAGCAAACCACTTGCACAATTCTGGAACTCCTTAGGTCCAGGTTATTAAAGGGGGTCAGAGTCTGGTAAGGAGAGAGGATTTTGTGAGGAGGAATTCTGGAATGCTGCAGATCAAGTGTGTGTTTGGAGTAGGTGGAGTTGGGGGGCCCTACACTCTCACCTCCAGCCTTGTGAGAAAAGAGTTTCAAAGTGGCTTCTTAGGGAACTTGATCCGAGATGTCAGCATGCAGATGGATGGGAGGTCAGAGTGGGTGGGCTGCAGTCAGTCTGACTCCCTCCCAGGATATCTACAGGGTGAGAGATGGTGTGAAAAACTGTTTTGGCAAAGAACCAGGAAATCTGCTGCTGCACTCCCAAAGGCAAATGATGTGAGCATTCCCCATGGACCAGAGCAGTCCAGAAGTAAGGAAGAGCTGGATGGGGTCGTCTTGGGGCCTCTCCAAGGGTGCAAACAGAGCCTAGTAGCTACAACGGTAGGTAGACAGCTTTCTAGGGGGTGCAGATTGAGTTACAAGTTAACCCCTAGAACTGAGATGAATTGGCATGAACCGAGGACTGCAGATGAGCTATCTGATAGGAATAAGAATCTTCAAATATCCCTTGAAAGTTTTCTTCTCTGGGCCCCCCTGGCTCTGAGAGTGAAAAGCCAGAATATGATGTTACCAAATCAAGTAAAAATTTCTTTCTGCTCTTTTTTTCTCTATCCTGTCATTCTAACCCCAGGGGGCTGGAAGTCAGGGTTCGCAAGCTAGGAGAGGAAGAGGAAGAAAGCATGAAGAAGCCAACCACAGTGCCTTCCCTGAAGGAAGGTGATCCTCCTGAAATGGGCCGCAGTTGGGGAAGGAGAGGAGATTTAACTCTAAGAGGAGATTGGAGTTTGTTATTCCAGTGGCTGGAATATTCTATGTTGAAATCAAGTGGTTTGGGTAACTTAAGGTAATGATAGGACTAGTCCTAAAAGGAAGCAAAATGTCCCAGGACCTGCTAAGTTTCATAAGCAGCAGTGAAAAAATTTCTTTCATTAAAAAAACTTAAATAGTAGTAGGAGACAAAAAGAAATAAGAATTTTGATGACACATCATACATAATAATACACAAAAAAATAACCAATTTAACATACTGGTTACAGTTAAGTGCTCTCATATCAAAACTAAATTCTTTTGATAATAATACAACCCAAGATAGAAACTCCAACACAGAATCTAACCCATGTGTGGCTAGGATTCTACCATCAGACATCTAAACTCCAAAACAGAAGAAACACTTCTGTTATTTTCAGGTCCCTTTGGTCATTTCTGGCTCAGGATAGATCACATGGCTTCATTTAGCCAGCCAAGCAGAGAACAGCGTGAGCCTTGGGACAGAGATTGACAGAAGGAAATAGCACCAAAGAACAAAATGTGAAAATTGCTTTGGGGAAATACGTTAGAATTAGGGGTTTGGGTGCAGGCAGAGACTAGAGGCCTGAAATACTTTTGGCATGAACAGAAACAAAAATGTACCTAAAGAACTATTTATTTATACCACAGTTGCATCTCTAACCTAAGACAATTTGTAATTTTATTCTATTGTTAGCATTTAAAGGAGCATGAAGTCACATTTGGCAGTCTGAGGAGTATATAGAAGAGCAATTGTCATTTTGTTCATTGAGGTCATTGCACTCTTCCTTTACGACCTGCACTGCTGCTATATTTGGCGTATGTCTATTCTACATGAGACTTTTCTTAAAATCTTCAATGCTATTTTAAATTTCTCTTCAGAAAACTATGACTTACTCTTTCAACACTATACTTCAAAGTTTTACTCTTTCTCCCCACATTCAACTGATTAATGTTTTTTGCCTCAGCTGAAAAACAATCCCTGATGTCTTTGTTTTTAGAGTATCATTCAACAGTGTTTTGAACTTTTACATTTCTGTTAAGATTCCATTCTTCTGAAGATTTCCCAACTAAGTGGGTAGAACAAAGACCAGAAAATAAAGTTCTCTCTTTCATCCAGTGTTTTTCATGCCCTATCACTGAGGTGTATGCCTTCACATTGTACTTAATATTTCCAAATATACTGATAATTATTTATTTTTCCAGTTATTAGCCAGTGATGTTAGTTACCTGTATGCATATTCAGGAGCCTCTCCTATATTTCTATGGAGACCTGAGTCTTTTTGTTGCCATCCTTTACGTCTCTATTGTTTTAAAGACCAGACTAAAGCAGGTGCTGTATCTGATGGAAAACAGATATCATTGGAATGTGAAAAGCGTCCCAGGGACTCTATAGACCAATGTTGTTCTCTTTCTTCCAGAGATAAGGACAAAAGGGAGACATAGACACATACTGTGGGAGAGAAGAGCTAATTCCTCTTTATCATGCTGAATGTTAATACTTCTCACAGTGTACAAAACTGGCTATTGGTCCTGTCAAGATAGGTAAAGAGTCTCTTCTCTAAATTGACTTCTGATTGACTAACTCACAATTGCAGAGCTAAAAACTGTACTGGATTGTATGCTTCCTGAGGAGAGGGACTTTATCCGAAGCATCTTTGTATCTTTTGCTCATGGGAAAGTGCCTAGAAACATTAGGTATTCAATAAAATTTTTGTTAAATGAATAAATGAATGAAAACAATGCACTAACAATGTGGAATAGAAACCAAGTCCTTAAATACTGACTTACTGGATTTAGATTAAGAGAAGGAGATTAATGAAAACAAGTTTTTGCTAAAAGTCAACCATTATTACTAAAGTTTTTTTTTTTCTTTTGGCTGCATCCCTTGAGGGATCTTAGTTCCCCCACCAGGGATCGGACCCGGGCCCCACGCAGTGAAAGTGCTGAGTCCTAACCAATGGACTGCCAGGAAATTTCCCCATTATTACTAAAGTTTTAATGACTGAAAAGAGAGAATCAAGATTCATTATATTGACTCCCTTATTCTTTATATGCAAACCAAGATTGAACCACCCACCTTCTTTGTGTGCCTAATGGAATAACAACAACAGAAATACCTAAACATTTTAATCTGAGACATTTTGTCCAAATCCAGGTGTTGCTATTCATTTTAAATTTAAGAACTTGATTAAGAAAGAAAAGCTGTTGAAACCATTTATAGTATCTGAACACATTTTTAAGCATGGCAATGCTTTTTGTTCAAGAAACACAATGTTATGATACTTCCAAGTTGACTCATTTCTCTTAAGTGTGCCTTTGATACTTTTTGCCAAGAGTTTGTCTAAGGGTCTCATGCGAATGGGAATGTGTGAGAATATAATGTATATAACCAGACTTCAAGGTCCCTGGAAATACAGAATGGGTAAAAAGAGAGAATAAAAGAGCTTTCAGTAATTTATATTTCTGCATATTAGACAAACTGAACATTTAGCATATACAAGGGAATATTTCAGGGACACACACTCTCAAGGAAATAAGGAATGTAATACACATAAAAGGAACCAAAGCACAAATGAAACACGTGGCTGAAATGTTTCCTTCAAGACATGGGCAATACACCACACTCAGAAAATAAAGATTGATGTGATTTTCACTATTGTATAAAAAGAATCTGGCTGGAGAAAGGCGATCTACTCCATCAGACCAGTAACACTGAATACATCTGAGTAGTTTTTCTTTGTTTTTGCTGTAATCAGTGGATCAATATAACATATTAAAAGTCACTTGGGAAAAGTACAAAGCCCAGTAGCTCATGGTCTGTTTCCAGAGTTATCAGTATGTTAAGTTTATTTGGTATCAGGAAAACAGGATTAGAATGAGGGTGGGCTGTGGATATAGATATGAATATGAAGAGTGCAGACAGAAGTAAGGGTGGCTCCCAGTGATGACAGGGCACCTGCCATGGTGGTTATAACTAAGAAAGATGGTAGCAATTGGAGCTATGGGTTCAGAAAAGGAGAGCAAGGAGGAGGTCCTAAATGAGGGCCAAGTCCCAGACCAGCATTAATAATACACCGGGTAGAGGCAGCCTATCTTGGCTTTAGGACTAAGCATTGTGGTGATTTGATTTTTATAGTGCTTAGTAATGGTGTGGAGAATACATTGGAATAACAGTCAATCAGCATAAACCAACATGAATGAGATATATTAACATTTTCATTATTTCTAGCAGAGTGGATGCTCTCTTTCTCTTCCTGGAAGACCAGTCCCACCCACCATCTCTACAACATCTCCTTGGGTATACCAGCCTGCTTATAGCTACTCTAGCAAACCAACTGATGGGCTAGAGGAAGCAAACAAGAGACTAACTCCTGGGGAAGCAGCAGCCAAGTCTTCTTTTGGTTTACTGGATGATGCCTTCAGACCCAGAAACATTCAGGAATCCATTATGGCAAATGTGGTCTCAGCAGCTCGGAGGAAGGTGCTTCCAGGGCCGTCTGAGGATTGGAATGAAAGACTGTCCTATGTCCCTCAAACCCAGAAGGCCAATATGGGCTCATTTGGAAGGCAAGAGTATAATGTTGCATTCCTACCCAATAATAGTATGCCCACCAACTCCCAACATGATTCACAGGTACCATATGCATATTATAGGCAGCCTTCCAGAAATGATTCTGAAATAATGTCCATGGAGACCAGGTCTGATTACTGTGTTTCGGTAACCAATTGCAACTATAACCCACACCCTAGGGGATGGAGACGCCAAACATGAAAGTTAGAAGAACTGATCATGTGCCACTTATAATTTTTTTTTAATGTTTCTTTGCAGTGGTTTTGACTTTTCCAACAGATTTAGATTCACTTTTGATCTTGGCTTGTTCTCATAGGTCATTTATCTGAGTTTGTGTGTGTGTGTGTGTGTGTGTGTGTGTGTGTGTATATGCACATGTGAGTGTGAATCACTTCCTTCTCTGCAGATGCATAGAGAATTTCTTTGAAGAAAAATTCATTTTCTGTGCTGATGGCACTTATACGTAATTCATAATCTTAATTCCATTCTTTTCATTAATATGGAGTAGTCTAGGCAACTAAACTCTCTCAATTAAAATGAAATTTAAGTATTTTCTTGTATGTGCCTTAGTCTAGGATGGAATTAATGAAATATGGTATGCTAATTGTCATTAGCAGTAACAGCAAGAATATATAATATTGGAGAATTTTTCAATGGGGATATGACAATGAATAATAATTACATAAAGAGGATTTCCTTGGTGGTATTTTAAGCATTTCTCTGAAATATATTTTAAAATCTGATAAAATTTGGTTTTTGGAATTGAAATATAGATGTTCTCAGAAAGAAATAAATATTTGAGAGTAAGACAATTATACATTTCAGATGGATTTTTGAGATATGTGGGGAATAGAAAGATTTAGGTACAGGATTTAGTTTTTTTTTTTTTTTTTTTTTTGCGGTACGCAGGCCTCTCAGCGGCCACGGCTCACGGGCCCGGCCGCTCCGCGGCATGTGGGATCCTCCCGGACCGGGGCACGAATCCGCGTCCCCCGCATCGGCAGGCGGACTCTCAACCACTGCGCCACCAGGGAAGCCCTACAGGATTTATTTTTAATCTACTTAAAGCCAATAGCCTGAGACAGGAATAGATTCTGGGTTCAGGCGTTCTCATTTGTCAAATGAGAATATCAGATTATTTAATCTCTTATATCCTTAACAGCTCTGATATTCTGAGTTTCTCTCATTTGTAGAATGACCCTTGATGCAGTATGCATTTTTATTGCTCATCATATAAATATCAGATTAAGTTTAGGAGTGGATGAGGTCCCTGGTGTCACTACATGTATCATTAAAGGTCCAAGAGGAATTGTTGGGCGGCAGGTTTTGTGCTATGTGTTATGTGGAGTGAGGGTTGATATGAAGAAAAAAAGGTATTAGTGGATTTAAGGAAGTGGTAGAGGATGTGTCTGTTATTATGCAAACGTAGGTCATGACCATTTATTTAGTTATGGAAAGCATGCCACAGAAGCCTATGCAACAAGTGGTGCTTCTTTAGAAAGACATCATTAGGATGTTCAAAGGAAGTTAAACAGTTGCTTGGACAATTCCATGACCCATGCCTTGTTAGCATGACCATGAGACAATCAGTCAAACACCTGCTCCTCACTGCCATACCCACAAAGTATTAAATACAAGGAAATTCAAAGTATTTTACATCATAAACAAGAATTGAGAACATTTTAAAATGAAAACATCTTGAGTGTTCAAAACTTTCTTAGGTTTCTAAATATGATTATTTTGTTTTGTTTTACTTTTTTTGACTCTTGAATTTATCACTATGATGGTCTCTTTCACAGGATAAAATTTTTTAAAATTGCCAGGATACAAGTAATCCCTTATGTTGGAAACAAAGAAATAAAAAGTTGAAGAAATCACAGTAAATTCTATTGGTAATGGAGTCACCCAGATACTAATTTGTTCAGTTATTAAGAAGAGTACTTTCTAAATTTATAGTGTTAAATTATCTTAAATTGATACAGCATTAATTCTCTCAAATTATAAGATATAATTATTGATTCCTAAAGAATTCCTATGGAATCTTAAAAAAATAATGTCTGGTATATTGATTAATCTGTCAGGAATTTTCAGGAATCCCCACATAAAAATTCTTATAGTGATTCAGTTATTCTACATGTCAATGTTTTAAGATATGCAGAATTTAGCAGAAAAGATTTTGTGTGACAGGATCATATCCTATTTTGTTGCTTTCTTTTATGATGCTAGAAGTTATTTCCTTTACTCCTTAGATTTTAGATACTTCAATTCCAGAAGTTGATATACATTATATTATTCACTAAAACTTTCACTAGACTCAAAATAGAGAGAAGCAGACATTTTAAACTTAAATATTATTGTAAAACAGCCATCTCCCTCTTTGCATGCACTAGATCAAAATAATCATGGTATTAAGCTATTTGAATTTATTCTAGACATCATGAAAATGACAGTACATGGCAGGAAAGTTATGCATTTTTCATTCACAAGGAAATGACTGTCTCATATTTTTATTAGAAGTCAATGTTTCAAGAAGTCATACTTTGCAGACATAATTCTGAAAAGCAGAAGTGCCATTGTCAAATCATCACAAAATGTATGGGTATTTATCTCCAGTTTACTCAAAAAGGAGTAAAGTTAGATTGCTTACACTCAAGCTAGTGTTTGAGCTAAGGTTGCCATGCTGATATCTGATTCCTTTTGAGAATACCTAGATAACTACTGTTCTCACAAAAATAAAAACAGTTTGTCTTATATTCCAAATAATAGTCTTTTTAGAGAAGAGCTGTTGCTTTGTAAATATATACCACATGTGTTGTAAGACATTTTTCTACTAGTAGCAGTCGCATAGGTACAGAGTTCTGTTCTACCATGGATTAAAAAGCATTCTCTAAAAGTACACTAATTTGGCACCTCCTTTCCATCTTGAGTTTAACTATATCATTGCATGTGTGTGAAGTGTCTGTTATTAAGATGATTTAAATACTGTGCTGTATTTTAAGTTTTATAACTGCACAATTCTAGTCCATTTATCTCTGAATATGTCTCATGTTTTGGCCCCATCACCCACACTGGAAAGGGCTACACAGTTAGGGCTCAAGCATATACATATATATATTAATCAATTGAAACTTTGGATAAAAAAATACATCAAATAGGCTCAGTTATTATAATTAGATAGGAACTGTAGAAATGTTTGTTTTTAAGAGAAAGTAGATTTTCACATTTGATTTCCTTTTAAAGTAGAAGTATCTACACTGTCCACACCTTTTCTTCTAAAATAGACTATGTTCTCCTGCTTATTAGCTTAACATTTCCACCTTTGTTAATCCCAATAGACTGTATTTGAAAGATGCATACTGAAAATCAAAATTGTATTAGTAATAAATATTAACTTGAAAATCAACTTAAACAGCCTTTTTATTTTTCCTTATAAAAAATTGTTTTGAAATAGTCTTCACTCCAAAGATTTAACCTTATCTACTACATATTTTTAAATTTTAGTTTCTACTGTATCAGCTTCCAGACACATCAAAAGAATTTCATGTTGGTTGGTAACATTTTAGCTATAACATTTAAAAACTTAAAAAAAAATTTACCTCAAAATATGATCAATTTCACATGCAAGTTAAGAGGTTTTGGATCCATATTTTAATATTAGAATATTATTCTTTATTAATTTAATATTATTCTCTATTAATTCTTTCTTTCATAGTATTGAAAATCAGTCCTAAGCACAAGCATGGCCAGTGGTAATATGACTTGATAATGTGTTGATTGGATTTCTAAAACCACCCTGGACTCAGAGAATCTACCATGTTTGTCATTCCAGGGCTTCTGATCCCTCACCTCGATTAAACTGAAGGTTTCATTATAATAAAGCATATTTAAGTAAAGCTTTTAAAAAATGACTTTGGATTTTCCTACATACTATTAAAACCATCAGCTGGAATGTGAGCTCCCTGGTCAGTGATATTATGCAGCACAGCTTTTTGATACTTCTTTTTTTTTAAAATTATGAATAAAATGGCTGTTTTTGGCATTCTGATAAAACATATTTTTTAAAGGGCCAGCACTTGAAACATTCTTTAAAAATGAGGACCATTTTAAAGATTTAAATAACTTAAGAGACAGTAGCACTATACTGTCTGTCAACTTAAAGAAAAACACACAACATAGAGTTGTGAGTTTAAGTTTTATTCGGGGTCTTACTGAGGACTACAGCCAGGAAGACAGTCTCTCAGTAGCTCTGAGAAACTGCTCTGAAGAGGCAGGGTAGGAGCCAGTATACCTATGAATTTTTTTGCTAGGAAATACTGGTAGTCAAGCAAACATCTTAGTAAAAGATTATTGCTAATCACATAGAACAGATATCTCAAATTAATGATTTTTGTGCTTTTCTGCAAGAAACTGGGCTCACTGAAATTCTTCCTGAGATGTGCTTCTTAACTACCTAGGTGCCTGTTTATCCAAAGCACAGAATGCCTCATACATTTTTTCCATGCTGTATTTTCCTCAGGGTGCACTGTTCTGTCGGTGGGTCAACTGCAGTAGATTCCGACTTAACCCTTTGTATAACTAGATGATGAGTGACACTCTCTTCTTTTTTTGTTCACATGACTGAAGATGCTAATGCCATAGAAAAAGCCCCTTTCCTCTTAGGAATTCCTAGCACTCAGTAAACTATAAATCTCAAAACATGCCAAAAGATAAGTTATGTTATCTCCACGTGGAGCCAGCGGGCAGCCTGAGGCAAGGAGAGTCCAATTCCCTGGCTAGTCACCAGGAAGACAGCAACAGAGACGCTTCAGGACTAGCCAGTGTTTCCCTAGTCCACATAATACCAGAAGTATTTAGTGCAAAGTACTTTTCCTCAGTGGTTTTGGAAAATAACAGGATCTGTGACTTCTCAAATTTAATGGAGCAGTATTTTTCACAAAGGGACATTTCATTATTCACAGCATTATAAAATGTGACAGTTTATATTTCTAGAAAGAGTCTGGCAATCCCCCCTATAAAAATCAAGTAATTTTATGAAAACCACTTAAAGAGGAAATGCCACCAGTGTATCTTGCTCTGATATTTTTTTCCTCTCTAAAGTTGTAGTGAAGAGTCGCTACATTGTACCTTATTTGTCCTTGACTTTTCTGTCACTCTTCTTTTTTTTTTTTAATGTATTTATTTATATTTATTTTTGGCTGCGTTGGGTCTTCATTGCTATGTGCAGGCTTTCTCTAGTTGTGGCGAGCAGGGGCCACTCTTCACTGTGGTGTGTGGGCCTCTCACTGCGGTGGCTTCTCTTGTTCCGGAGCACAGGCTCTAGGCACGTAGTCTCAGTAGTTGTGGCACACGGGCTTAGTTGCCCCGCGGCATGTGGGATCTTCCCAGACCAGGGCTCGAACCCGTGTCCCCTGCATTGGCAGGCGGACTCCCAACCACTGTGCCACCAGGGAAGTCCCTCTGTCACTCTTCTTAATAAACTGTCCTCCATTCCCACCTCCAGCCAAGAGGAAAAAGCTTCACCACCTCTTCAGGATTTTGAGATTTATGCTTATTACTTGAGGGTCTGAAAAGGCTTTGTAGAGCAGGACTGCCTCACCATGATGATTTGAATAAATGTGAGGTTTGCCCTAAATTACCAAATAAATTATAATGGGGTATATGTAGGCAAAGGCACAATTTTATGTAAGCCCAAACTGACCTTGAAGAACCCTGTCTACATTACTACGAACATTCAGAGGATCCTGCTTAGCCTTTCGTCAGCATCACCTCTTCTAGAAAAAATTATCCATTTAGACAACTGAGCTATAGATGTATTCTGCAGGTATAGTGCACACGCTGGAAAGTAAAGTGCCATCCTTAAACTAGGGAAGATACACTGTTTGTACTGCCCCTACTCCCACTTGGATGGAGCAACCATTTTTTAAGCAGCAGAGAAATCTATGACAGGAGTCCACAGCAGCTTTTTAGGACCCGGGGCCAATCCCTGACCCAGTCAGGACTAGCCTCATTTCAAGAAGTTGGTAGTTTTTCCTGTTATTCTACATGTCATTCATACCATAGCCTTCTGCCAGACCAGTAAGTAAATAGGACAGAGAAGAATAATAATTTTAAAATAAATAAATAAATAAGGAGGGGTTTTACCTATTTTTTCATAACTTGGTTTTATTTGGAACTTTATGCCAGTTAAATTTTGTCCTTAAATTCGAATGATATCTTCTCCGGTTTCTATCTACAGTAACTACAGCTCTGATTATCAGCAATACAAAATGCCTTTAATTTATTGAAGCTGATACTTACTAGGGGGCTAAGAAGAGGAATAAGAACCCTGATTTTGTGATGAAACAGCCAAAGTTCAATGCTCAGCTAAGCCAAGCCCTAGGTCCAGCATGAATTTGATAAAGAAAATAACCAAAAAGAGGGCAGAGGTTTCATGTCCTGCAGTGTTCTGCAGTAGTGGTGTTTGAAAATCTTATAGTGTTTCCAAGAGAGATTCAACTTCCACAAGATGTTTTAATAAGCAAAGTATCTGGATTTCTCATTTTGCATAAAAAAGAAGGCACTGAGAAAGAAATAAGAATTAACTGTTCAAGGACTAAAGTGCTATCAGGTAGAAAAAAATCAGAGGTATGAACAAATTCTATAGATATTTTACTTGAGGAAGTTGCAAAATGATTTGTAACACGTTTTTATTTCACCATTACCCTGCTATAAAATTAACAAAGCACATTAAAAGAGGGTCATTCCAAGATGAATAAAAAAGAAAGGGGGGTGAATTTTAGCCATAAGTATAAAACAAATGATTTTACTACCATGAAGACACTGATATTTATGGCACAAATATTTCCATAAAACATGCATTGCATTCACTTTAAGAGATCTCCCTTCAGGCATTAAATCAACCAACTTTGAATTTTTCCCAAGTTATTATTATTTGAAGTTACCAATAGCAAGATTTGATTTTAATCTAAGAAAATTGTGACTTTGGTGAATACAGCAGAATGATAAGGTCAGCAAGTAATGCTCATCCTGATTTTTAACTTCTGTGACAAAAGGAAACATTAAATTTTATCAGCCTGAGCAGGTTTAAAAACACTGAATGATATTTCTGTTCTGCCCTAGACTTTTTTTCTTGGTACAGTGAATGTACCCAGAATTGGGTTTAAAGGAAGAGCAAATTCAAATCCTTTCCCTAAGTGGAAAGCTAATATAAATGGGCTCACCATAGTCTATGGCTATAGACTCTGCAGATTTTAAGAAGAGAACCTGAGGAAGGAGAATGGAATGTCACAGTTGGTGGACATTTAGTAATTCCGCTAGAATGTATCACTTTTAACCAGGGCACATAAAGCCCTTTTGTTGGCAGCTCCAGGAACTACTGTCATGGGGAGATGGATGCATTCACTTATCAGTCAGCAACCCTTTATCATTTACCTGCTTAGGGCTAAATACAATGCTTCATGCCAGGGATGTATTAGTGAATAAAATGTGGCCTCTGTCCCCAGGGAGCTGATAGTACTAATAGAAGGTACAACGTAAGGAGACAAGAATACTGATAGGATTGTACACAGAGATTAAGAGAAGAGCAAAAAGCAAAACAAAAAAAACCCAGCCTTAAGGGTGGGAGGATTGCTGTATGCAGGGTGAAAAGGTCCTCAGAGAAGCCTTTTAGAAGAATTCATGGCAGAGTTGAGTCTTAAAGATTGAGTGACTGTACTCACCTCTATTGGTAGAGGTGAGTACAGCAAAGAAAGAGCCCATTCCAGACAGAGGGCACAGCTAATAAACTCCAGGCAGTTCTGTGTTATTGCTGGATAATAAAGGGAGAGTCAGAAAGCATTGGATTTTATCCCACAGGGAAGGATAAACTTTTTCTTTTTGTAAAAGGCCAGATACTAAGTACTTTAGGCTAAGAGAAGCATATGGCTTTGACTCAACTCTACAAAAGTGGCTACAGCTAATATGAAAATGAATGAGCCTGGCGTAATAAAATATTATTTATGGAGACTCTAATTGGAATTTCACATAATTTTCACAAGTCATCAAATATTATTTAAAATTTTTTTTTCCAACCACTTAAGTCAGCAAAGGGTTGCTTCCAGCCGGCGCACCGCAACGAAAAGATCCCACATGCAGCAACGAAGATCCCACGTGCTGCAACTAAGACCCGATGCAGCCATAAATAAATAAATAAATAAATAAATAAATAAATAAGGCATTAGGCCAAATTTGGGCTGTTGGCCATAGTTTGCCTATTCCTGCTGTCAGGCAACCATGGACAGCCATTAAAGAATGTTAAACAGGAACTGGCCTGACCTAGTCCTCTTGGTAGGAAGTTCATTTTGGCAGCAGTGGGGAAGATACATTTGAGAGAGGACGGTCCAAGGAAAGAAGGACATGGAGAGCTGTCAAGTCTTTTCTGTGAAAAGGAAGCACGGTTTGCCTCCTTGAACACTTTGTACTAAATCAGTCAACACTAGGGTACCCCCTAAATGTCCCTTCCCTCCCCCATTACTGCCCACTCCCTTCTCTGCCACAGTGCCTCCTCCTCCCATCTCACCCTCCTCATCTCACCACCCCTGTCCCAAACACACAGCATGGCTGCCAGCTGGCCTGCTCTTTAAAACTCTTTCAACAGAACAGAGAACAGGGAATTGTGCTGAAAGAGTGACCCCCAGTAGCCCCACTTCTCTAATTTCTGGGAAGACGGTAATGGCTGAGTGAGCACTAGGGTGACCCAGCCTTCCTCCAAGCCATCAATATATGTTACAGATGTGGTTACAATCTTTGGAACATTTATTTTCCAGTTGACAGGAATAAATCTTTTTTTTTCTTTTGCATTTGGCAGATTAAGTAATGTGCCGTCTTCTTTTCCTGCAGCATAATCTAAGATTTTATCCTTTGCTAAATAGTCTTGATTTCAAAGCATTTAAAATTAAATATGCCACAAAAACGCTTTGATACTGAAATTATTTTAATAGATTAAGAACTAAAATAGGAATATCTTTGGTAAGTTTCCAAAACTCATGGACTATTAAAATGAGAAGGGGACCTAGACACCATATAATGAAACACAGGAGGGATTTTGAAAGCCAAAATGAGTACCAGGTTCTCTTTCCTTTCAATGTTGTGTTCCTTCTTCAAAGAATTGATTGCAGAGCTTTTCTAACCCAATATCTGCTAAATTTAAGACGCCAGTATTATCCTACCTTTGGTACAATGCCATTTTCAAACATGAATGTTGCTGTAATACCAATTCCATTTTAAGCTCTTAAGGCGCTTGATGTGTATAGACCTGAACCAATGTGATGTTTTTCCAGACACGGCCCATGTTAACATCCCTCCTCCCTTCCTGTTCTACAGGCAAGAGATGATGTCATTGGCAATCGAGGGGATAGTTTTATGGTGCACTCTATCATTATCTCCATCCTCAAATCCTCCCAAAGTGGAGAAACACAAAATGAAGGAGAAGGAGTGGAAGTAGTGGAAGATGTATAATATTTGTGCTTCTAAAAGAGTAAAGCAGAAAAAGTCAGAGTTGACTACAATAATAACTCATTCTAACTAAAGCAGCTCTGAAGTCTGGAAATTGCCAGTCTATTATACCCACATAAACAAACAGTTCAAGTTCAAGAATGATGTCAAAATCTTTCAACAGGATGATATGTGAAAAATTATGACAAAGTCACAAGAGTTTAATTATTATGGATTTTCAAAAACAGAAAAAAATCGGAGAAGTGTCACAAAATCTAGGCAATTCTGCCACATATTCTTCTGATCTGCTTTGATTTCATCACATATGTCAATCCAAATGAACCTTCTTAAACATGGCAAGGTGCAGATTTGCACTGGAGACTTAGCTGTTGCTTATCTATTTTCACAGAATTAACAACAATCTTATTCAATAATCCAGAAAACAATAGGGATTTATTTGACATAATTTACTTGAATGATTATTCTCTTTCACTGCATTCATCCAATCACTCATCAAGAATACAGTAAGTAAAAAAAAAAAAAAAAAGAATACAGTAAGTATTTTTTAGGTGATAAGCACTCTGCTAAGCAGAAAGAGTGATGATGATGATAGTCACTATAGATACTGGAAATGTACCAAATCCTGTATTAAACGTTTTAACTCTATTGTCTCTTTTAATCTTTCTAACTTTTTACATTTGATACTGTTAATATCCCCATTTACAGATGAAGAAACTGAGGCATAGAATGCATAAATAACTGACAGGGTCATACTAACAGAAAGTGGTAGATCAAGGATTTGAACTTGGCCATTTCTGTTTCACAGCCCATTCTATTTGCACTTATCTATATATACATGATAAAAAGATGTAGACGGCTTTCTCTGCGGAATCACCATGGCGGCTGGGACCCTGTACACATATCCTGAAAACTGGAGGGCCTTCAAGGCCCTCATTGCCGCTCAGTACAGCGGGGCTCAGGTCCGCGTGCTGTCCGCACCACCCCACTTCCATTTTGGCCAAACCAACCGTACCCCCGAGTTTCTCCGTAAATTTCCTGCTGGCAAGGTTCCAGCCTTTGAGGGTGACGATGGATTCTGTGTGTTCGAGAGCAATGCCATTGCCTACTATGTGAGCAACGAGGAGCTGCGGGGAAGTACTCCCGAAGCAGCAGCCCAGGTGGTGCAGTGGGTGAGCTTTGCTGATAGCGACATAGTTCCCCCAGCCAGTACCTGGGTGTTCCCCACCTTGGGCATCATGCACCACAGCAAGCAGGCCACAGAGAATGCAAAGGAGGAGGTGAGGCGAATCCTGGGGCTGCTGGATGCTCACCTGAAGACGAGGACTTTTCTGGTGGGCGAACGTGTGACGCTGGCTGACATCACACTTGTCTGCACCCTGTTGTGGCTTTATAAACAGGTTCTGGAGCCTTCTTTCCACCAGGCCTTCCCTAATACAAACCGCTGGTTCCTCACCTGCATTAACCAGCCCCAGTTCCGGGCGGTCTTGGGGGAGGTGAAACTCTGTGAGAAAATGGCCCAATTTGATGCTAAAAAGTTTGCAGAGAGCCAGCCTAAAAAGGACACGCCACGGAAAGAGAAAGCTTCTCGAGAAGAGAAGCAGAAGCCCCAGGCCGAGCGGAAAGAGGAGAAGAAGGCAGCTGCCCCTGCTCCCGAGGAGGAGCTGGATGAATGTGAGCAGGCGCTGGCTGCTGAGCCGAAGGCCAAGAATCCCTTTGCTCACCTGCCCAAGAGTACCTTTGTGTTGGATGAATTTAAGCGCAAGTACTCCAACGAGGACACACTCTCCGTGGCCCTGCCGTACTTTTGGGAGCACTTTGATAAAGATGGCTGGTCCCTGTGGTACTCCGAGTACCGCTTCCCTGAAGAGCTCACCCAGACCTTCATGAGCTGCAACCTCATCACTGGAATGTTCCAGCGATTGGACAAACTGAGGAAGAATGCCTTTGCCAGTGTCATTCTGTTTGGAACCAACAATAGCAGCTCCATTTCCGGAGTCTGGGTCTTCCGAGGCCAGGAGCTTGCCTTTCCGCTGAGTCCAGATTGGCAGGTGGACTATGAGTCATACACATGGCGGAAACTGGATCCCAGCAGCGAGGAGACCCAGACGCTGGTTCGAGAATACTTTTCCTGGGATGGGGCCTTCCAGCATGTGGGCAAATCCTTCAATCAGGGCAAGATCTTCAAGTGAACATCTCCTGCCATCACCTAGCTGCCCGCACCTGCCCTTCAGGGAGAATGGGGGTCATTAAAGGAAACTGAACATCGAAAAAAAAAAAAAAAAAAAAAAAGATGTAGACGGCATGGCCTCTCCATGTTTAGGAAACTAGATAGATAAATTGACAACAAAAGAAAAATTCTAAGGCATGTATGGGATCATGATGCTGAAAAGTATCATAGCGATTATCTAATCAAAACTCTCATTTTGCAGAAAGAAAATTGAGACCTAGCTAGGACAAAATGCCCAGTGGAGTGCAGAACCACTTTTCTCTACTCCTAGTGCTACTCTGCAAGTCTAGGTCCTCATCATCTGTTACCTGAACTATTAAAATAGCATCATACTGTGTCTCTCCATCCCCAGTTCCATTATTTTCTATTATAATTATATTTATATATAATTCTATTATAATTATAATTAACTCAGACCTGTTAATGTTGAATTCCTTAAACTCTTCATAATGGTTTTCTCTTCCTTTTTGCTGAAGGCCCAGCTCTGCCTTATCAAGCACCAATCTATCCTTCTTCCTGCTCTGGCTCCCACCACTGCTCCAGCTGGTCAATAATCCATTTCCACAATCCTGCTGTTTGGCTTCCTTCCCTTATGTGTTTGAGTATACTCTTCCCTCTGTCTAAAATGCCTTCTCCTTTCCTAGCCTGTGAACTTGTTCATCCTTCAAGAAGCAGCTAAGATATCACTCATTAAATCATTTCGTTCTCCAAACTCCTTCCTCTGCATTTCTATAATATTTCAGTTATACTCAATATTAGAGACAATGACTTGCTTATCTTTTATTCTTGCTTATCTTTTATTCTAACACCTAATAAAGCACATGGATGACTCATAGTAGGTCTTCAATACATGCTTGAATGAATGAATGAATACACTGAGAGTACTATGGTTTCTTGATTTCCAAGTCAATTTTTGCCCCAATAGCTTTCATTCAGTCTTTTAGTTCTTCCAGTAAATATTCATTATATTTCTTTGTGCCAGGTACTCTGCTAGGCACAGGGGTCACAGTGGTAAAAAGGCAGATAATGTCCCTGCCCTCATGGAGCTATTTCTACCAAGAAATGCAGATAACAGAAAATAACAAGCAAATAATACCAGGGAAGTAACAGATAGCAGATAAGAGAGCGAATAACTGAGGAAGGCCATCTTAGAAAGAGGGGTCAGAAAAGCCTTCTCCAAGCACTTAGTATTCTAATGAAGATCTCAAGGATAAGATGTCTAGCCTGGTAAAGAGTTGGGGCAGAGCATTTCAGGCAGAGAGGACTGCAAGGCAGTAGGGAAGAAAATGATCACTATGATCAAGGAAAGAAAGAGGCTTATGTGGCTCTAGCCACATTGGTGAAAATGGTTGGAGAGGTAAGATGGTAAGGGCAGCCACAGCTCATGAATGCTTTGCATGCTTTGTAGGCTATAATGAGGAATTTGGATTTCCTCCTAAAAACCATGGGAGCTATGGAAGGGTTCCTAGCCAGTGGAACTGGCATTTAAATGCACATTTAACCTGTGCATTTAAAAATGAGGGAAATGAATTGAAGCAGGGCAAGGGTAACCATAGGAAGACCAATTGGGAAGTTCTTGCAGAAGTCCAGGCAAACAATGGTTAAAGCGGAGTCACTGGAGATGGAAGAAACACATACAGATTTTAGTTATATTTGGAAGATAGACTCAACAGGTCTTGGAAATGTATTAGACGTGGGCAGAAAAGAAAGGGAGGCACTGCAGTTTATTTTTAGATTTTATGGTTTGAATCATTGGTTGGATGGCATAATTTTACTGAGATGAGGAAGACTTAAAGTGAGAAATAAATTTAGGAGGGAAAATAAAAAGTTCTATGTTTGTACATACCGAACTGATATTAAGAGTGGACATTTTAAACTTTACCATGGAAAACTGCTCTTAAAGTAAACAAACCACCAGATAACAGTAAGAATGGCTAATGATCATTGGGTGCTTACCATGTCAGCCCTTGTTTACATATTAAGTTATATAATTCCCCAGACAATCACTCTATAAATAAGTTACTATCGTGACCTCCATTTTACAGATACGGAAAGTAAGGTATAGAATGGTCAAGTTACCTCCCCAAGGCCTCACATTTGTAAGTGGCAGATTCAGGATGCAAATCCAGGCATTCTGATTCCAGAGACTGGCCTTTTAATCTCTGTATAAAGAAAAAGTAATGACCTGGTGCCAGGAATGTAATTAAATCTTACTTATTTCTAAATAAAACCAACAGGAGCACAGCTCTCCACACATTACATGATAAGATTTATTATACACTGATTTTTTAATAAATGACAAATCTGTTGCTAAAATAAAGAACTTTTCTTATCATGAATGCCATTATAGAAATCACATTATGTACTAGGCACCAAGTAGAGATTACTGCTCAGCAAGGACTTCTCCCAGAGGAATTAACTGGATCCCCATTTAGCTCTCTTATCCAGTGGCAATCACCTGCAGGCACCCATTTCCATCCACAGTTACCACTTCAGAAACTATTTATTGACCACCTATAATGAGCCAGGCATTGGAGTAAGCATGGGATCTACGATTCCCTGCCTTCATGGAGCTCCCGACTAGAGACAGAGACACAAAAAAATGAAACCACCAATTAAACTGTGATATGTGCTGAATGTAGTACACACGGCTGGGGGACCCAACCCTACATGGGGGACAGTAGGTAGGATTTAATCAGGACACAGCTCAATATTTCTTAGCCAGGGAAGAGAAGGAGCTGACAGAGTACTTTGGACCTGCTACAGGAGCATTTGTGCCATTTGACACAGGTAGCAGCTAGTAGGTTTCCAAAACTTCCAACGGAGCAAATGTGGAAATGCCTTTACCTGTTCTTAACATGAGTGCTCCAACCCTGCCCCTGCCCTCCTCTTTCCGAAGGCTCTCCCTGAGTAACCCAATTACAACCACCTCATCCTGATGACAGATAATCCATATCCAAGCTTGACTCAATGATCCCTTCAGCTTCAGCCCTGAATCACACTAGACTTTACTGCTTGAGTGATTCTCAAACAGCATCGATTCAGAAGAGACTTCACTTCCCCCATAGCCTGCTCCTTTTCCTACATGCCCTGGTTCCACCACCATCCACCCAACTACCTAAGCCAGGACTGAAATCATTGCCCTACTTTTCTCCTCACCCCAGCCCTTACTCAACACATCAGTCACCAAACACTGTGAGCTCCCTCCTTAGCATCTCTGGTTATTCGCCTGCCCTACCACCACCATTGTCACAGCATTCGATCAGCCCTTCCCGGCCTTTTACTGCAGTGGCGTCTTAAGTGTCTTGCTGCTGCATCCCCAGTCTGTTCTTCATACAAGTGCCAGAATAATATTGCAAAAATGCACGTTGTGGTCTTCCCTGGCATCAAAGCCATCAACAGCTCCCCATGGTTCACAGACTAAAGTCCCAACTCCTGTGAAGCCCTCTGGTATTTCATCTTTTCCTGCCTTTCAGCCTTACCTTTTGCTAATAACCCCTCTTCTTCTAGTGCTTCACACTCCTCCCACACCAAACTACTTACAATTCCATGAACTCCTTATGTGGTTTCAGACAGCAAGCTTCGGCTCATACTTCTCTCTCTGCTTTAAACGCCTTTCAACACTATCCCCACACCTCGACCCATCTTTCGAGTCTCAACTCACGGATCAACTTGTCTCTGAAGTTTTTTTTGATTACTCTGTCTCTGCCCCAAATAGAACTGACCTTTTCCTCCCTTATGTCCCCACCACTTCTAGGGCCAAATGTTTCCAGAGCAATTCATTATAGTGATCCCATCAGTCTAGCACGATGCCTGCCTATCAGATAGCTTCATCCACAACAACACAATTCATGGACCAGTACTTATTATCCAGCAGTAGTAGGTGCTGTGGCTAAATGTTGGAGAAGTGGAAAAGGCATATGAAACAATCTTTGCCCTCATAACTTATTTACAGTCACAAAATAAAAGTCTTCAGTCTAAAAGTCAAAAGCCCTCCCTGGATTTAGCCTGAAGTTAATATAGTTTAAGCTGGTTTCATGTAGTTTAAGGGACTTGATTTATAGAGGCCCCTTCTAAAGTTCTGTGCTAATTTTATATTTTTAACTTTAGGTCTTTATTTTCTTAAAGTGGGCCCCAAATTTGGACATATTTGAGGCTCCACAAAACCTGCACCCACCTCTGGTTCCAAGACTTAGATGATTATCTGTAATCACAAATTTTTGTAAATAAAGCCTAAAGAAAAGTCAACAGCGATTTGGGAGGGTTTGCGGGCGCGGCACAGGCCTCCTCCTGTGCCCACAGACGGAGCGCTGAGTGGGAGTGGCTCAGCGCCACCCCCCAGTCCTCCCCTGGAGTAGAGCAGGAGGGTGGGGCCTCCGACCCAGAGTCTCCTACTGTCTCCCTCCTTTCCTACCACCCACATGCCCTAAAAGAGGAGTGAACTAGAAAACAGTGAAGGAAAAGAAAGGTGACAAATACTTCAGGAACAGCAGAATACCGAGGTTCTGAGCTACGAACAGAAAATGCATCACGCTGGCTCACTCAGTGTCATCAGGTTCACGCCGATCCTGTGACCTGACTAAAATTTCAGATTAAAACATGTTTGCTGTGGTGAAGAAGTGAGGGGAAGAGGGAGGTTCGAAGCAGGAGAAAAAGGGAAGAAGGACATATGACAAAGACAAAGAACATGACTAATGAGTCCAGTTCTTCCTTGTGTCATTTGTGGCCTCATGGAATAATGAGCAAAAGGAATAATGGGCTGGGAATCCGTCATCCACATTCCTTCTCCCTACTTCACCCCTCCTTCAGCATTTCCTTCAGAATCAAGCCAGGCCCTTGACACAATAGCTCCATGTGACAAAAGGGAGAAAGAGTGTTGGCGAACCTAAGTTTGTGTGCCTGTTGCACAGGGAGGCCAAACAAACTGAAACATTCAAGTTTGGAGCAGAGAAAGGTTTATTGCGAGGGCCAAGCAAGGAGAACAAGCAGCTCATACTCAGAAGACCCAAACTTCTCGATGGCTTTCAGGGATGAGTTTTTAAAGGCAACATTAGGGGTGAAGGTTGCAGAGTGCATGACTTTCTTCTGATTGGTTGGTGGTGAGGTAACAGGATGGTGTTTCAGGAATCTCAATCATCAACCTGGGTCTGACCAGTCTGGGGTCTACAAGCTTGTGCTCAGCATGAAGTCATCATCCTCCACCTGGGTGGGGGGTCTTAGTTCCTGCAGAACAACTTAAAGATACGTGTTGGATTGTTACGGGTATCCCTTGAGGAGGAACTAGGGATTAAAGGAAAATGACATACCAACTTTATAAATGAGCAACTAGACCCAGAGTGGTAAGGGACTCTTCCAAGTTTACACCATCAGTAAGGGCCAGGATTGTGTTTTATCACTGAACTATTATTGTTTCTTGTCTGCTTTTCCTTGTTTCTGCATTCTTTCACTTCCCTTATTAGTTACTGCTTGAATCCTTGGAAATCAGGGAAGGCCTAGGAGACTAAAGCCTTTTTCTGCAAAGGCGTCTGAGTCCACTTCCTGGTTCTGGCTTGGGTAGGACTTAGATCTTTCTAGGCCCCAGCACAGAAAAGACTATGGGTCCACCACGGCTCCCATTATGTAATTCAAATAACACTTTAATATTTTTAATGACACATAACTTACCTGTACACTGAAATTAGGACTACTATTTTTCTAGATTTTGTGAGTTTTACATTTTGAACGAGCTGGTTAGAGTTGATCTCTCTCTCTCTCTCCCCTCCCTGATACATGCTTGGTTTGCCTATTCTAACACCGTCCTGGCCCTTACTGACGGTGTGATTTTGGCAGCGTTCCTTATCACTCTGGGTCTGGTCACTCATTTATAAAGTTGGTGTGTCATATTCCTTTAATCTCTATGAGTTTATCAGAGATCATTCTCTTTCATCTTTTAAAGCAAAATAACAATTTAAAGTACTTCTGCTCTGGGGCTTCCCTGGTAGCGCAGTGGTTAAGAGTCTGCCTGCCGGGCTTCCCTGGTGGCGCAGTGGTTAAGAGTCTGTCTGCCAATGTAGGGGACACGGGTTCGAGCCCCGGTCGGGGAAGATCCCACATGCCGCGGAGCAACTAAGCCCATGTGCCACAACTACTTAGCCTGCGCTCTAGAGCCCACGAGCCACAACTACTGAGCCCACGCGCCACAACTATTGAAGCCCATGCACCTAGAGCCCGTGCTCCACAACAAGAGAAGCCACTGCAGTGAGAAGCCCGCACACCGCAATGAAGAGTAGCCCCTGCTAGCCACAACCAGAGAAAAGCCCACGAGCGGCAATAAAGACCCAACACAGCCAAAACTAAAAAAATAAATAAAATAAAGTACTTCTGCTCTAGTTTGTACATCCTACCGACTTGTACAGCATAGAGAATTCCAGTCTGGATGAGAGAAGACATCCTGTGTATGTAGTGATATGTTTCATTTTACTCATTCTGTAAATATTTACTGAATGTAAGGTCGGATCTTAACAAACGGCACCGCGAAACAAAGGAAAGCTTCAAGGGAGCTTTATTAGGGAGCGCTCCCGGGCGAGGTTCACTGGTCCGAGAGAAAGGGGCCAGAGAAGTCGCACCCGGGCGAGGGTTGGGCAAGATTTTATAGGGGAAGAAGGGAAAGGGGTGTGGTGAATCTGGGAGGGCGCAGGGTATTCCTTATTTGGTGGTCTTTTCGGGTATCCTGGGGAACGGTTAGTCCCGCCCCTCGGAAGGCGGTAAGCTGGGCCGGGTGCAAAGTCCGCAGGTCAGTGCCTGGAACTGGGTGGTCCGGAATGTCTCCAGGTCAGTTTCTGGAACTGGGTGGTCCGGAGAGTTTCGGTCTGATGCAACCTGTGAATCTGATTGTGTTCCCCTGCCTCGGGCCAGTTGGCCTTACACTGAATACCTATCATTTAACAGCTGCTGAGTGTACAGTGATGAGTGGAGCAGACATACTCCTTGCCTTGTCCAGTTTACTTCAATGGAGCTTGCAGTCTATTGAATACAGTTGTGGAGCCTGGGAACAGCCCACATATCTGATTTCCAGAACCTATCCTCTAGGATCTAGTATGGTGGTGAGGAAGCTGATTCTGCAGTCAGGTGGCCTAGGTTCAAATCCCAGTGCTGTCACTTCCTTGCTTTGTGACCTTGAGCAAGTTTCTTAGCCTCTCTGTCCTGCTATTTCCTCCAGGCTAACAATAGCAAGTCCACATGCCCAGGGTATATTTCCTGACACACATGACTGTTTTACTGCCAGATCTTGTGCTGTGGCTCAGGGTTGCTCAGGACTGTGGGTTCAAAAAAGACGGCTGTGTACTTCCTCCACAGAGGATGTCCAGCTTTAGGCCAGAGAGGGAAGGATGAGTCTTCCCAGTTTGTGTCTTACTCTGGCGTCTGGGTTAAGCAGCACTATCCAAACATCATACTGAGTTTTCAGAGAAAACAACCTTCCTGTTTTTACTCAAAGCCCATTCAATCTTCCCCACCCTCTCCCCTATGTTTGAAAAAGTATCCTTGGCAGCTTAAATTAGGAGATCGGGTATAAATGTAACTCGGATTTCATCTGTCTCCTGGTCCTTCTCTTTGAGCTCCTCAACATCCTCCCCCAACCACACACAAAATAATGAATCCACTTCACAGAAAAATATTGCTGAGAAATGTGGACTTGACAAAGCATTTTATGGAAACAAAGGAAGAGAAAGTTCAGAGCACACACTCCAGAGCTGACCATTTGAAAATTCCTTGTAGACATTTTTCCATTTCTCTTTTCCAGATTCCCTTTCCTGCCAGGTTACTAGCAAAGGTGCCATTCTTTCTCCTCCTGGTGTCACCCATCCCCATAAAATTGCAAAGATGTAAAAATCAACCCTCAAGTTCATCCACGTCAGAAAATACACTCAGAAGATGTACTATGCTTACTTCTCTGGCTTCCCAACTTCACTGATTTCATGGCCTGAGTATTCCAGCTCATGAATACAAACAATCAAGAGTTTTTTCAACCAACGCTTTAAGCTGTTTTTAGCAACAGGCTTGGTCTGGGCACCCAAAACGTCAGGTTGCCCTTCACAGTTTGTGCAGTCTGATGTTGAGTCAAGTTGCCTGATCACATTGCTTGGTGATCAGCCTAATACAAAGTCATAGTGTTTAAATCATTATGCTGAGATTTATGTTTCAATGAGTCAGTTGCATTATCTTTCTGCACCATTTTTGCCTTAAGCAATAAAACACAGCTGTAGAAGAATGAGAGATAAAAAAGATACAGTTAACAAAGAATCCTAATTCTGGACCCCTTAAAGGAGTCCAAGCCAGAACTTAGACTGTTTTCATTGCCTTGCCCTGTTTAGGATTTTGCTTGGTTGGCCTTCACATTAGGAAAGTTGATTGTTTACAAATGTTTGAACATTTTTCTCACACACCCATGTTTGGGTGTGCCTTTGGAATAACAAAAGATGAGTAAAAGAATTTAATTTGATCCTCATTTTGAGCGAAATATTGAAAGTAAGCAATAAAAATTGGAAGTAGGAATATATACCTGGATTCCAGCTTGTGAGTTTGTTTCCACAACACATATGACAGAGGCCCTTAAAATAGAGTGTGAGACTATTCCAGTGTAAGACTGCAAGGGAAGAGAGATCACGTAATTCAAACTTCGCCCATCACTGATGAGGAAATCAAATCCCAGAGAAGTTATGTGACCTGTTTAGCATCACACAATGGAAGGAATTCCAGGTCAAGGTCTCCTGATTCCCAGGAACTTACTTCTTTCAATTATATTATGCTGTCATGTAATATGAAGGTTCCCTTTTTACCAAAAAATCATATACATGTTTAATAAACTTGGTAAATTTTGTTTATTTTGAGTACCTAATGCCAGAGATTTATGAAAAACAAGCAAAAACAACCTACTGGAGTTCAAAAATAAAACAAAAACCAATAGTTAAGAAAAAAAAACTTTCCATTACATGATGTAGGTTAATCTTTCTGTTTCCCAGTATCTTAGTTGTCTTTACCAGCACAGTAATTAGAAAACTAGGAAACATCAAAGTTAGTTAGGGATGTCATTATTATTAAAGAAAAATTTTTTATTATTTACAAACTTTATATTTTGAAATAGACTTAGGAATTTACTTAGATATTTAGAAATAAAAATTTTTCATCCGGCTTCTCGGCCATTATCACTACTTATGAGACTCAAATAAATTATAACTAAGGAGCTATAGAGCTGTATGTAGGTGAGGTGGAATGTGAACTGAAGATCTGTCAGGAGTGAACCTCAGAATTTTAAATAAGTGAGGTCAGAGCTAGAGACAGAGAGAGGAGACAAGTGTCTTCATCATTACTCATGATAAGGCTGCAGCAAATCACCTTGACTGAGGAACCATGAAGGTCTGTTTGGTATTAGAAGCAAATTACAGAAGTGATCATGTCAGGACAGCTCTGATGGATCTGATTTGGTGCATCCACTCTTATCACGTGAATAATTATATATTCAGAGTCACATATTTTTACCACAGATATCATACAGTTGTAATTTCCCTCTAAGGGAGCAATAATAACTCACACTTTAGATTGTTTTTGGATACATTAGAGCTTTAACCTCCTATTTCAAATACATAATCCAAGATTCTAATAGATAATCCCAGCTCTCTGTTGCCAGCACATTCCAGATTTCACAGGTTCACAGAATTTTTAGTCACCTAGGAGTAATCAGATCCAGCAGAGATTTGTGTTTGTTTTCTTTTGTTTTAAGTATAGGCATAGAAAGTTCGCTTATCTAGTACTGGTTTTGCTCCCCATCTGCAAGAGATCAAAGTTAGTATGGAAAGTATCTCTGGCATGGGTAAGTTGTGAAATCAAAACAACTGCATGTGTCAGGAGAGTTTACTTTTTGGATAGACACTCATGAGCAAAAACTGAAGAAGGGGTAAACATAATACATATTAAAATAAAAAGTGCTCAGTCAACCAAATATAAAAGGAGATTATAAAAATCAAACTCCATAAAATGAGTAAAAAAGGTTAAAAAATGCCAACATTATTAGCAAAAATTGCCAAGAGTATCAAGAAATATGTTAGGTAACTAGTTGTGAAGGATGACTATTAAAAGAAATATCATTTCTTCCTGACAGAGTTTTTGCTCCAAAATGAACACAATGATACAAATGCTAGCAAAGAAAAAAATATATATTATTGCCGGAGAAAAAAAATTCCTCTAACTTAAGTTTCATATTTCCAGAAGTTACTTAGCTATTTTTAGGGTTTTTCCTCCAACTGGAAATTTGATGCATGTGGGGGGAAAAAAAAAGGTTAATGGAAGAAACAAATCAGAGGACAGAGTTTATGGAAAATAGAAGGATAATGAGAACAGAAGACTGAATCAAGATGGTGCAGGGATGATCCATTTATTCATTCTTTCTTTTTTTCTTTCTTCAACAAATAATTATCGAGTGCCATGTATTCTTCTAGGCACTGGGGATACAGCAGGGAACAAAATAAAGTACTTTCCTTTGTGTGGCTTGAGGTCTAGTGCCGGGTGGGCCAACTTTTTCTATAAAGTATTTTAGGCTTTGTGATCCATACAGTCTCTTTCATGACTACTTAACTCTGTTGTAAATGTCAAAGCCATCAGAGAAAGACAGACAAATGGCCATGGTTGAGTTCCAATAAAAATTTTAAAGCCTAAATTTTAAAATTAAATTTTTTAATTAAAACGGATGGCAGGCAGATTTGTCCTTCAAGCCATAGTTTGCCAACCTCTGTTTTAAGTGGAAGGAGACAAGAAAATGTATAGTATCATTTCAGGTAATGATAACTGCCTTGAAGAAAAGTAAAACAGGCTGAGGGGATAGAAGGCAATGATGTGGGAAAGCTGTTATTTTAGATTGTTAGAGAAGGTCTTTGTAATGACAATGAAGCAGTGAACCTGAATGAAGTGAGGCTGTTAGAGAGGATCCAGTGCACAAGTGGAGGGTTTGATTCTAAATAACAGCATGGATAATTAATCTGTTATAATAGGAAAGAAGGCAAAATATAACATTACAGAAGCAGGTAAGTTGGCATATATGGTTGGAAGAATGTGGATGTTTTCCTGGATCACTGATGGAAAGTGGCTACAATGAACACACTTACCCTCTTCTCTTAGTGTTATTGCTATCCTTTATTCTCTGAAGACAATAAATTCAGTAAGTATTGTGGGCAGGTAAGAAATCTATAGAAGGAAATTTAATAGCAGTTTTTAACGGAGGCAAGAGATGTAGTTGAGGAGGAAGTACATTCCGGGAATGACTAGTGGATGGTGCAACAGCTTTGAAGAATATCATATGACCTGGACTTAGGAATCAAAATCACATTGCTTGACTGAGAGCATGTATTCTGATGTGCAGTGACTGTTATTACTTAAGGAAAGTAGGAAGTGAGCAGAAGAATTCAGAAAATGTTATTAAAAGTTTAAATATTTAATCAGCAATATTATCTATCCCTGGGGGCCATGCAGGGAGAAGTAAAAGGCAATACTTAAAGAAAGGTGAAGTTTTCTATTAATTTTATGTAATCAAAACTCATGAGAAAAATTGTGATAGAGACAACTGCAATATAGGAAAGAATATGGTATATAGTTCAGAACTGGGAACAGATATAAAGAAAAATTAACGATATTTAAGAATTATCAATATGTATGTAACATTAATTTCTAAGCACTAAAGCACTACATATAAAATCTTACTTCATGAGAAATGAATTCTAGAAATCACTCATGTCCAGACAACAGTGATACCTGTAAGTCACAGCTAACAGTGCCTCCCCTGAAATATTACATCATACCATGTGGATAGTTAGTGGGTGTAAACTATATTTCAAAATAAGAGGGCAAAGGGCTGTCTCATTCCTTATGCCTGCTTACAGTTTGACCCTAGACTGCCTGAACTTCAAAACTTTTGTTCTCCAGGAACAATCAACTCTTAAGGCAATGTTTGTCCAAAGAAATTAGCAACTGACAAGGAATCTTCACTTCAAGATCTAACTTCTCAAAATAAAACCATGAGGTTTGTATGCTGACCATAGAAACAAATCCTAATTCAAGCTGATGTCCCGTCAGAGAGCAGCAGTGATGGTCACACTGAAGAACAAGCCCTCTTGTCCTGCACTAAAAGCCCATGGGTTTGAAGGGGAAGCAATGGAGAAAAGGCAGATTGAGCTGCCAACGTACAACACTTATAACCAGGAAGTTCCATGCGCCCTTTTCAGCTAAGTAAATGACTCACTGTTGTAATCTTGAGTAAGTCACTTAAATTCCAAGTAGTCAACTTCCTTCCACCTAGTAACAATGACTTAATACTAAGAAATCCTGAAAATCCGAGACAATGTCTTTTTTATGATTACCAGCAGCTAAGAGTAATGGATGACTAAGGAAAAAAAGAAGGAAAGAAAGATCGACAAAGCAAAAGTAATTCATTCTTTATTATAGTATCTCCACCACTAAGTTACTAACATTTTCTCTAGAAATGTTCTTTTTGAGGTATTTTAGTATGGGTGCTGGCATAGTTCATTCAAGAGCTAGGATTCAATTTTTTCTACTCAAACAGGTTTTCAGACTATGGCTCTTTGTCTAGGTGAGAATAGTGTGCCAGTGTCTTTTTCTGAATTCATATGCTGTGTGTTCATGAATCTGAGTCCTAATCTGCTAGTTTAATTAAAGAACTCTCACCAATTTAACAAAAGTTCCAGCTGTAGTTCAGGAAGCATGACCTCACTTATTTGGATTCAGATTAGTCACTAGAAAGAGTGAGGGCTTCAGGCAGGTCACTTTTCCACAATATAAAAAGTAGATTTAAAAATTTGTTTTATTATTATTTTTAATAAACAAATAAAAAAGGAAAGAGTATAACATAGGGCTTAAGTATGTAGATTTTAGAACTTATAGACCTGGCTTCAAATCCTGGTTTTATTTACTAGCTATAGGTGGCAGGAAAGCTACTTAATCACTCTGTCTCAGACTTATTTGCAAAATGGGGGCAGTGAAGCCTCATCCATTCATATTGCTGTGATAGTTAAACAAGAAAAATACGTGTACAGAAAATTACACATAAAGTATATAGATATAGCATGAGTTTAGAATAATTTTATTTATTTACTTTTCAGCTACTCAATGCTTTTAACAAATTTTTCTTTAGAAAGCAATTTCTCAAATTCCTCACAATTACCCACCAAGTTTTGAGTAGGTATCACATCAGTGTTTTGCTTTTCCTTGGGGACAAATATGAATTTTATATCAAATCCTAGAGCTTACCTCAAAGTATTATTTCATATCCTCAAAATATTAAAATTTTCAGTTATTCTGAAGAGATTAGTATTTGCACATCAGACATCAAAATGTAGATCATTGTTCTGGCAAATAATATCTTGTAATCTAAGAGTTTAGCAAAGCAGAAATGTCTAGGAAAAATACGAATAAAAAAAATAGAGGGACTAATCCTTACCTTCTTTAGCCTCAGAGTATAAATAATCCAGTCTTGTAATTACATAGCACTTTATGCTTTGTACAATAAAAATAAAACAAAAGGCACTTGTGACACTGTTCTCTGAGAGCCAATGACATGCCTCCTTGCCTGTCACATTTCCTAAGCCAGGACTTGAGAAATCAGGTGACTTGGCAAAGAAAAATAAATAACATGTATATTCATGGAAAGCCCATAAACCAGGACTGATGAGAAACTTAAACACAAGCAAGAGTCTACTGCCCTATTATTGTTTTTGCCTCTTGCTCCTATTGCCTTTTATCATCTCTATTGATGGCAAAAGAAACTGTGAGCATGGTAAGGAAAAAAAGAGATAGCTAAAGCTGACTTGGCACTCAGTCCTGCAGGTCAATGAGAACACAGAATTTGATCTGACCTTTTTAAATTCTTCACTGTAACTTTGGTCTCTCTCTTAACTGAATTATGGATCTAAGGTTGGTTTTGTCTTTAATGTTCTTCACTGAATATTTTTATTAAATGAGTACTTGTTGTTGTAATTGTTGTTACTGCTGCTTTGATAATTAGTTCAATAAAAATGGCCACATCCAAATGGTCAAGGACAGACCATTGGGAGGAAGTGGCCAAGATGGTAGAATAGGAATACCCTGAGCTTACCTCCTCCCATGGGCACATCAAAATTACAAATATTTACAGAGCAACTGTTAATGAGAAGTTTTAGAAGACTAGGAGAAAAGATCTTCTACAACTAAAGATATAGAGAAGGAACCACAATGAGATGGGTAGGAGGGGTCAAGATGTGGTATAGTCAAAGCCCATAAGCACAGGTGTGTGACCCACAAATGGGAGGATAATTACAATTGCTGAGATTCTCGCCAAGAAGGGAGGGGTCTGAGCCCCACATCAAGCTCTCATGTGTCAGAAACAGTAATCTGAAAGGGGACTGGGTCGGACCCACTTGCTGATACTGGAGAGCCTCCCAGAGAGGCAGGAGGCAACAGGAGCACACCCTGGGGACATAGACACTGGCAGCAGCCATTTTTGGGAGCTCGTTCCACCACATGGACACTGGTGCTAGCAAGCTCCATTTTGAAATCCTCCCTCTAGTGTAAGCACCAGGACCCAGCACTGCCCACTAGCCTATCTGTACCAGTACTGGGACGCCTAAGGCCAAGCAACTAGCCAGGCAGAGACACAGTGCCACATAATGGCAGGCCTGCTCCCTTATGACCCTCTGAGCCTGCAGCCACCCCAGATCCAAGCCCTGTCCACCAGAGAGCCCATGATCTGGCCCTGAACACCAGTGCACTGGCACTAGCCCCAGGACCAGCCCCACCCACCAGTGAGTAGGCACTAGCTCCAGGACGCCCTGGACCCTGGCCTCTCCCACTAGTGGGTCAAACACCAACTATGGGACCCCCCCACAGGGTCCTGCAGCCAGAGACCCCAATACCTGGCTCTACGCATGAGTGAGCCAGCACTAGCCCTGTGTCCCCATGGGCCTCAGCTGTCCACCAATAATAGGCTGACACCAGATCTAGAATCCCAGGGCCATGCAGCCAGAGATCCCAGGACTCGAGTCTGCCCAACAGTGGGCCGCTACTAGCCCCAGGACACAGCCCACCAGCCAGCAGGCAGGCCCCAGCCCTGGGACACCCTGGACTCCAGCAGTGACCCCCAGCAAGCCAACAGCAGCTCTGGGAGATCTTGGGTCCCTCATCCAGCTGCCCCTGGAATCCAGCCCCACTCATTAGCAGGCCAACACAAGCTTTGAGACACCCTGGACACTGCAGCCAGTGTCTCAGGAAACAGCCCAACATACCAGCAGGTCGACACTAGATCTGGGACCCCCGGCCCTGCAACCAACCACTCCAGAACCAAGCTCTGTCCACCATTGACCCAGCACCAGCCCTGAAATCCTCTAGGGCCCCACAGACAGTAGCCGTGTGACCACGCCCTACCCAACAGTGGACAGCAAGCTCTGTACAAGACAGGATCTGGCAACCAACTGAACCAGGCACTAGCCACACCTACTAGACCACCCACAGTAGCCAGGCCACCACAACAGAAGTACCCATACAGTCCAAATAGGAGGCAACCCTAGAACATATAGCTCTGGTGACCAGAGGGGAGTGGGCTGCTGGGATGCACAGAACATCTACAGAAGACCACTTCCCTAAGGTTAGGAAATGTAACCAACCTACCAAATACATAGAAATTTTAAAAAGCAAATTAGGCAAAATATGTTCCTTTGTTTGGAACATATTTCTCTGTTCCCTCTTAACAAAGAGTTAGAAATATAAAGAAGTACCAAACCGAGCTTAAAAATACAACAACTGAAATGAAAAATACACTAGAAGGAATCAATAGTAGATTAGATGATACGAAAGAATGGATCAGCAAGCTAGAAGACAAAGTAGTGTAAATCACTGAATCTGAATGGCAAAAAGAATAAAAAGAAATGAGGACAATTTAAGAGATCTCTGGGACAACATCCAATGTACTAACATTTGCATTACTGGGGTCCCAGAAGGAGAAGAGAGAAAGGAAGGAGCAGAGAACATATCTGAAGACATAATAGCTGCAAACTTCCCTAACCTGGGAAAGGAAACAGACATTCAGGTCCAGGAAGCACAAAGAGCCCCAACCCAAAGAGGACCACCACAATACATACTGTAATTAGAATGGCCAAAATTAACAATAAAGACAGAAAATTAAAAGCAACAAGGAAAAGCAACAAATTACATACAAATTACATACATAAGGCTACCAGCTGACTTTTCAGCATAAACTCTGCAGGTGGAAGGGAGTGGCACTATATATTTAAAGTGATGAAAGGGAAAAACCTACAACCAAGGACCCTCTACCTGGCAAGGTTTTCATTCAGATTTGTTGGAGATACCAAAGGTTTATAGACAAGCAAAAGCTAAAAGAGCTCAGCACCACCAAACCAGCTTTATGAGAAATGTTAAAGGGATTTCTCTAAGTGAAAAAGAAAAAGCCATAACTAGAAACATGAAAATTATGAAAGGAACAATCTCACTGGTAAAGGTAAATATACAGTAAAGGTAGTAAATCAACCACACAAAACCTAGTAGGAAAGTTGAAAGACAAAAGTAGTAAAATCATCCACATCCACATTAAATAGTTAAGGGATACATGAAATAAAATGATGTAAAATATGATGTAAAAAAACTGTAATCATGGTAGGAAGGGGAGTAAAAATTCAGGGTTGTTAAAATGCATTTAAACTTAAGAGATCAGCAACTTAAAATAATTATACACACACATACATCTATATATGTATGTATGTATATAGCTATATATAAACCTCACGGTAACCACAAACCAAAAATCTATACAAGGTACAGAGAAAAAAGAAAGGAATCCAAATATAACACTAAAGATAATCATCAAATCACAAGGGAAGAGAAAAAAAGAAGGAACAACAAAGAAAGACAAAACAATTAACAAAATGCCAGTAAGTACATACCTAGCAATAATTACTTTAAATGTAAGTGGATGAAGCTCTAATCAAAAGACATAGAGTGGCTGAACAGGTACAAAAACAAGACCCATACATATGCTGCCTACAAGAGACTCACTTCAGATCTAAAGATACATGCAGACTGAAAGTGAGGGGATGGAAAAAGATATTCCATGCGCATGGAAATGAAAAGAAAGCTGGAGTAGCAATACTTATATGAGACAAAAGAGACTTTAAAACAAAAACTGTAAAAAGAGACAAAGAAGGACACTACATAATGATCAAGGGATCAATCCAAGAAGAAAATATAACAATTATATGCCAAGAAATGCACAAATTCCTAGAAATGTACAATCTTCCAAGACTGAACCAGGAAGAAATAGAAAATATGAACAGACCAATGACCAGCAATAAAATTGGATCAGTAATAAAACAACTCCCCAAAAACAAAAGTCCAGGACCATATGGCTTCACAAGTGAATTCTACCACACATTTAGAAAAGAGTTAACACCTATCCTTCTCGAACTGTTTTAAAAAATCAAAGAGAAAGGAAAACTTTCAAACTCATTCTACAAGACCAGCATCACACTGATACCAAAACCAAAGATATCATAAAAAAAGAAAATTATAGGGCAATATCACTAATGAACATAAATGCAAAAATCCTCAACAATATATTAGCAAACTAAATTCAACAATACATTAAAAGGATCAAATGATCAAGTGGGATTTATCCCAGGGATGCAAGAATGGTTCAAATCAATCAATATACCACATTAACACACTGAAGAAAAACCATATGATCATCTCAACAGATGCAGTAGAAGCTTTTGACAAAGTTCAACATCCTTTTATGATTAAAAAAAAAAACCTCTCAGCAAAGTTGGTATAGAGGGAACATACCTCAACATAATAAAGGCCATATATGACAAGCCCATGGCGGCTAACATCATACTCAACAGTGAAAAGTTGACGGCATTTCCTCTAAGATAAGGAACAAGACAAGGATGCCCACTCTCACCAATTTTATCCAACACAGTATTGGAAATTCTAGCCATAGCAATCAGATAAGAAAATCTAAATTGTAATCTAAATTGAAATATAAAGTGGAAAGGAAGAAATAAAACTATCACTGTTTGCATATGACATGATACTAAACATAAAAAAATCCTCAAGATGCCACCAAAACTAGAGCTCATCAATGAGCTCAGTAAACTTGCAGGATACAAAATTAATATGCATAATTCTGTTGCATTTCCGTACACTAACAATGAACTATCAGAGAAATTAAGAAAACAATCCCATTTACAATAACATTAAAAAGAATAAAATAGGCCTTTCTCACCTTCTGAGATGGCCCACACTCTGGGGAGTGTGTTCCTCCCAAGGCCTTTCTAACCTTCTGAGATGGCCCATACTCTGTCTGTGGAGTGTATTTCTCTCTGAATAAATCCACTTCTTACCTATCACTTTGTCTCTCGCTGAATTCTTTCTGCGATGAGACGTCAAGTACCTGAGCTTTGGGGCTTCCCTGGTGGTGCAGTGGTTAAGAGTCTGACTGCCAATGCAGGGGACACAGGTTCGATCACTCATCCGGGAAGATTTCCACATGCTGCAGAGCAACAAAGCCCATGTGCCAAGACTACTGAGCCTTCACTCTAGAGCCTGCGAGCCACAACTACTGAGCCAGTGAGCCACAACTACTGAGCCAGTGAGCCACAACTACTGAACCCACTCACCTAGAGCCCGTACTCCACAATAAGAGAAGCCACCACAATGAGAAGCCCGCGCACCGTAATGAAGAGTAGCCCCCACTCACCGCAACTAGAGAAAGCCCGCATGCAGCAACAGACCCAACACAGCCAAAATTAAAATAAATATAATAAATAAATTTTTAAAAAAAGAATAAAATACCTAAGACTAAATCTAAGTAAGTGGACAAAAGACCTGTAATTGGAAAACTATTAGACACTGATTAAAGAAATTGAAGACAATGCAAACAGATGGAAAGATATACCGTGTTCATGGATTGGAAGAAATAATACTGTTAAAATGGCCCTACTACTCAAGGCAATCTACAGATTCAGTGCAATCCTTATCAAAATACCAAAGGCGTTTTTCACAGAACTAGAACAAATAATTCTAAAATTTGTATGGAAACACAAAAGATCCTGAATAGCCAAAACAATCTTGAGAAAGAACAAAGCTGGAGTTATCACGCTCCCAGATTTCAAACTATACTACCAAGCTAGAGTAATCAAAACAGTAGGGTACTGGCACAATAACAGACATATAGATCAATGGAACAGAACAGAGAGTCCACTTATATAGGCCATTAACCTTTGACAAAGGAGGCAAGAATATACAATGGAAAAAAAGACAGTCTCTTCAACAAGTGGTGCTGGGAAAACTCGACAGCTACATGCCAAAGAATCAAACTGAACTACTTTCTCATGTCATGCACAAATACAAATTAAAAATGGATTGAAGACTTAAATGTAAGACGTGAAACCATAAAACTTCTAGACGAAAACATAGGCAATACTATCTTTGAAATCAGTCTTAGTAATATTATTTTGTATATGTCTCCTCAGGCAAGGCAAACAAAAGCAAAAATAAACAAATGGGACTACCTCAAACTAAAAAGCTTTTGCACAGCAAAGGAAACCATCAACAAAACAAAAAGGTCACTTACTGAATGGAGAACATATCTGCAAAAGATATTTCTGACAAGCAGTTAATATATAAAATATACAAAGATTTCATACAACACAAAATCAGAAAAACAAACAACTGATTAAAAACTAGGCAGAAGATCTGAATAGACATTTTTCCAAAGAATACAGATGCCCAACAAGCACATGAAAAGATGCTCAACATCACTAATCAGGGAAATGCAAATCAAAGCCACAATGAGATATCACCTCAGACCTGTCAGAAGAATAGCTATCATCAAAAAGACAACAAATAACAAATATTGGTGAGGATGTGGAGAAAAAGAAGTCTTATACACTATTGGTGGGAATGTAAATTGGTACAGCCACTATGGAAAACAGTTTGGAGATTCCTCAAAAAATAAAAATAGAACTACCATATGATCCAGCAATTCCATTCCTGGGTATTTATCCAAAGAAAATGAAAACACTAGTTAGAACAGATATATGCACTCCTATGTTCATTGCAGCATTATTTACAATAGTCAAGATATGAGGTAGGCACATTGCATACGTTTTATATACATCGTCTCATCTGAGCCTCTTAACCACCTCATTTTAGTCCCATTTTACAGATCAAGACTTGAAATTCAGAAAGATTGTTACTTGCGCAAAGTTACATAGAGAGTAAATGGTGAAAGCATAGATAGGAATGGACTCCCGAGAATGTACAAGCATAGCATATTTTCATTACTGAAACATTCTCTAACACAGAAGACCCCAATACCCAGTGCTGAACCAGTTTTCTCATTTTTTTTGATAAATTTATTTATTTTATTTAAAAAAAAAAAGATATGGATGCAATCAAGTGCCCATCAAAAAATGAATGGATAAAGAAGATGTAGTATGTATATATACAATGGAACATTACTCAGCCATAAAGAAGAATGAAATCTTGCCATTTGCAACAACATGAATGGACCTAGAGAGTATTGTGTTAAGTGAAATAAGTCATAGAGAGAAAGACAAATACTGTATGATTTCACTTATATCTTAAAAACAAAACAATTGAATCTTAAAAACAAAACAATTGAACAAACACAACAAAACAGAAACAGAATTACAGATACAGAGAACAAACAGGTGGCTACCAAGAATGAGGGGGTGGGGGGAGGAAAGAAATAGGTGAGGGAGATTAAGAGATATAAAATTCCAGTTGGAAAATAAAGGAGTCACAGGTATGAAATGTAGAGTGTAGGGAATATAGTCAATAACCATGTAGTATCTCTGTATGGTGACATATTATAACTAGAATTATCGTGGTGATCATTTTGAAATGTATAGAAATACCAAATCACTATGTTGTGTAACAGGGACTAACATAATGTTGTAGGTCAATTATACTTCAAAAAATGAACAACCAAACACATAAACTCATAGAAAAAGAGATCAGATTTGTGGTTACCAGAGGCAGGAGATGTACGGAGGGGGAATTTGATGAAGGCAGTAAAAAGTACAAACACTTTGTAAGATCAATAAGTACATGGATGTAATGTACAACATGGTAAATATAATTTACAATGCTGTATGTTATATGTGAAATTTGTTAAGAGAGTAAATCCTTAGGGGGGAAAATGGTCAAGCACAACCAAGTGTATATGTTTTCTTATCATGAATGATATATCCTATGTTAACTTATACTATAGAGTGCATTACGTAGCCCTTGTAAATGAATTCTTCACCTGCTAGTTGAATAGAGTTAAAAAGGACTTATCAATCACAGAGAGTTATTATTAAGAATACTGTATAATCAGAATTTGGGGGCTTGAGGTAAGTCATTTAATTCAATGTCTTATTTCTATGCAAAAAAATTGCAATTTATTAAAGTCTACATCATATATGAAATACATGATTTTACGTATATGAATACATAAATATTTTTTCAGTATAAATCTACTTTTAAGTAATGTTATTTGGGAATTAAGGTTCTCAGTCAAGGATTCTATGATAACAAAATAACCAATATTTTCCTTAAAAAAATGAAATGGATTAAAGATTTTTAAAAGCTGTTGGAATATGTAATGGTAGCTATAATGTGAATTCAGAAGCACAAACAACCACTTTCTGTCATTCAGGAAGAACAGGCCATCTTATTCTAATGAATAAGATGACAAAGGATATAGTTAAGCCAAATGAGCTGGCTGTAGTTCCAAAATTAATTCTTCTGGGAGACCATTAAAATCCACATTTGAAAAATATCCTTCATGTTTCCACTTCTTTGGCTTTAATTCCTCAAAGGGGGAAAACTGGATCTGAGACCTAACAGCAAAGATTTCCAGCTAGTTTTAAATGTGCAAGATCTGAACAACTTAACTTCAGCCCAGAACTTAGCTTATCCTGAGTCCACCTGGATGTTCAGCTTTTCTTACCAGAAAAACCAGTCTGGAATGATCAGATAGCATAAATCATGAGAGACAAAACAGAAAGCCAGAAACTTGCACCTGGCACAACTTGTCTACTACTGTCAGTATAAATGACATGTTGATTCCAGAAGGACCTGAGGAGCCCAGAGTAGAGGCATGATGGATATTGTGGTTTGGTGGAAATAGCAGGGAAACTGGAATAAGAGTAACCATTTACATTTTGGTTCTGCCTATTCACAGTTATGTTAGTCAGGACTTTTGTCTGAAGTTGAAGAAACCCAGTTAGAAGTAGCTTAGGCAAAGGAAAAGGTGGCGTTTATTGGCTCAGGAAACCAAATGGGCAGAAGGATAAAAACATAATTGTCATCAGGGGCAACTGGATCAGAGACATGAATGCTGTCAGCTCCCTCTCTTTCATCTCCGTTTCTGTCTGTATGTCAGCTTCCTTCTCATGGACCAGCGCTCTCAATGTGCCTACCACGACAACTTTCAGTGGCTTCCTCTGGCTCTCAACTGAATAGCATCCCAATCAGAGAAGAGGATGTTCTCCCCACATCACCTCTCTCACCTTTCTCCATCCATCTCCTCATCCAAGTTAAAAAGGAAAGACTCTAATCTGTAAGAGAGATTTCAGGCTCTCTTCGTGCATTCATGAGTTGGGTCAGGAAGATTATTATTATTAGTCCAGCTTAGGTCAAGTGGCCACTCCAAGGTTGGTTAGGGTAGCTCAGAAGATTGAGGTTATATAAGATGAGGCAGCTGCCAATCAGACCACATGTTGGAGGGGAGGACGGTTTTCCACAAGTAAGAAGGTAGCACGGACATGAAACCCACGAGAAAGGCAATCCTGGTGACTTGACTCTACCACAGTAGCCCCTGGGTCTTAGGCCAAGTTCTTTAACCTCCTTACCTTCCTAAACTATAAAATGGGTAAAATTATAATACTTATTAATTCACACAATTATTGTGGCGTTATTAAATTAATATATGATAAAGTATCTTGAAAAACACAAAACGCTTTAAAAAAATAAATGCATTTTTAGTTTTTTTCATCAGACTAGTAGATTTCTGGAATCTGGTATAAGCCATCAAAGGACTTTTTCCCTTGGCCCCATTTTGTGCATCAGATTCCTTGGGAAGTATTTTAATAATTAGCAGGTTACTTGTTGCAAGTTGTTGCAAGATCAAATGTGAAAAGACACGTTAGCAAGAATTAGGTCCAACAACTTAAAACATCAAGCCTAAAGGAGCAAAAATGTATTTTATCTCAGCCAAAAAATACAGCTGTTTCTGCTTTATAACATAATATCTAAATTATGGATTAATACAAAGAAATGTGTTTTCTGGATAATGTAGCTGAATATTTATCTTGAATAGAAAAATAAATTTTACTTTCTACTCCTTACTCCAAGCATTCTGAATCTTTCTTTTTTTTGATACTGATTAATGTCAAGAGATAATACAAATTTCATGCTGCTAAAAAGGAAACTGAGGTAGGAATATTTAGCAGCTCAGTGACGTTACTCAAGTGATGACATCAATACAAAAGCTTTGCTGTCCATCCCCACATTAAGGACTTTCACCATTTCTTCAATTGACTGTCCTTAATTTGGTGTAATTTGACCTTGGAATTGATACATATGGTCCTTGGTAAAGTATGTAAAACAGGCAGCTGGCTCACAATTAACGTGTGTAAGGTCTCCCTAGACTTACAGCTTTTGTTGGATATTCCTGTCCTACACAACTTTTCTCTGGCAGGAGGGTAAAGGGATTTAGGGCAAAGGGTGAATTTCTCAGTGTCAACCTTGCCTACCACAACCCACCTGGACCCATCCTTACAAAAATAAAATGATCCTGCCTCATCCTTGGCATGCTTTACACAAACTCAAAGCTCACGTCCTCTGGGAAGCCTCCCCTGAACCCTCAAGGCTGTCAAATGACTCTCCTTTGGGTCTCAGAGTACAGTGTGCTTGTACCTTGTATCAGTTATATCTCTTTCAGTACCAAAATGCCAGAAAACACAAATCAAAGCAGTTTAAGCAAGAAAAGACCATTTTCTTCAGCAAAGTATGCATCTCCAGTACTAGAACAGTGTGTAGCATTTACGCATTCAACAAATATTTATTGAGCCTCCACAGTGTGCCAGCCTTTATTCCAATAACTGTGGGAGCTAGTGCTTGAAACATATGTGAATAAGACTTTCATTCCCATCTGCAGGTGAGATTAAGAATTAATCTCGTTGTATAAGCTTGGGCTTTTCCATGCCCATCAAGTTCCAATCGTTTCCCTTAACCATCACTGTTTTTGTCCAGCCATTATAAATGGGCTTCTCTCTTTTACTACTTCCCCCCTTGCTATGGCTAGGACTCTGTCCTGTACCCTGGTCCACTTGGTAAGAAATGAGCCCTTCCTTATTCCTCCATAGTCTCTTTCTCCTGAAGCCTATGTTTAACACTACTAACTCGATGAGCTACCTGAACTGTGATGCCCCGACGCATTTAACTTCGGGCACAGCCACTGTCCATTCTCTACAGTGGTTATTTCAACTTCCATTGTTTATAAACCTCCTAGGACACCACTGCCACCTCCCTCTAAATAGGTGACCTCAACTTTATATCTGTACATCTTCAAAATTATCTGCACCTACATCCACTGATTCCTCCTTTCCTCCTTCCATTATGAAAAAGCCTCCATTTCCTGGAAGAAAACAAACCCTCTCAACCTAGGTTCTGATTTCCATTGTCACCCTATTGTCTCTTTGACTTTGAAGCACAACTTTCATTTGAATGTATAAGTTCTTATAAATCTGACATTTTTTTCATATAGGACCTAGAAAATCCTCTATAGTAGCTGAAAGATAAAAAAGCAATGTTCCCAGTAAGGTTTTTTTTAAACCAGTGTTTCACAACTCAGCACTGTTGACATTTTCGGTGGGATAACAGTGGGAGATGGGAGGGTTCTGTGGATTAGAGGATGGTTAGCAGCATCTCTGGCCTATACTCACTAGATGCCAGTAGCACCCCCAGTTGTGATAATCAAAACATTTCTCCAGACATTGCCAAACTCCCCGAGGGGCTAAATTAGTTTGAGAGCTACTATTGCAAATAATCAGAAAACAAAATGAAGGACTTGAGAGCAAGATCAAGAACTTTATGCTTCTGGATTCAGGATCAATCTGAGTTGTGTTATAGAGCTTGAACACCATAAATGACAAAACTTTAAGGGTGAAAATATATTGTATAGGACGAGGGGAAGATGGCGGAAGAGTAAGATGCGGAAATCACCTTCCTCCCCACAGATACACCAGAAATACATCTACACGTGGAACAACTCCTACAGAACACCTACTGAACGCTGGCAGAAGACCTCAGACCTCCCAAAAGGCAAGAAAGTCCCCACGTACCTGGGTAGGGCAAAAGAAAAAAGAATAAACACAGACAAAAGGATAGGGACGGGACCTGCACCAGTGGCAGGGAGCTGTGAAGGAGGAAAGGTTTCCACACACTAGGAAGTCCCTTCGCGGGCGGAGACTGCAGGTGGCGGAGGGGGAAGCTTCGGAGCCGTGGAGGAGAGCACAGCAACAGGGGTGTGGAGGGCAAAGCGGGGAGATTCCCGCACAGAGTATCAGGGCCGACCGGCACTCACCAGCCCGAGAGGCTTGTCTGCTCACCCGCCGGGGTGGGCGGGGCTGGGAGCTCTGACTTCGGTCAGAGCTCAGGGAGAGGACTGGGGTTGGCGGCGTGAACACAGCCTTGAGGGGGTTAATGCACCACGGCTAGCCGGGAGAGAGTCCGGGGAAAAGTCTGGATGTGCCGAAGAGGCAACAGACTTTCTCTTCCCTCTTTGTTTCCTGGTGCGCGAGGAGAGGGGATTCAGAGCGCTGCTTAAAGGAGCTCTAGAGACTGGCGTGAGCCGCGGCTAAAAGCGCGGCCCCCAGAGACAGGCATGAGACGCTAAGGCTGCTGCTGCCGCCACCAAGAGGCCTGTGTGCGAGCACAGGTCACTATCCACACCCCCCTTCCGGGGAGCATGTGCAGCCCGCCACTGCCAGGGTCCCGGGATCCAGGGACAACTTCCCCGGGAGAATGCACGGTGCGCCTCAGGATGGTGTAACGTCACGCAGGCCTCTGCCGCCGCAGGCTTGCCCCGCACTCCGTACCCCTCCCTCCCCCTGGCGTGAGTCCCAGAAGCAGCTGCTCCTTTAACCCCGTCCTGTCTAAGCGAAGAACAGATGCCCTCAGGCGACCTACACGCAGAGGCGGGGCCAAATCCAAAGCTGAGCCCCGAGAGCTGTGAGAACGAAGAAGAGAAAGGGAAATCTCTCCCAGCAGCCTCAGAAGCAGCGGATTAAAGCTCCACAATCAACTTGGTGTACCCTGCATCTGTGGAATACGTGAATAGACAACGAATCATCCCAAATTGAGGAGGTGGACTTTGAGAGCAAGATTTATGATTTTTTCCCCTTTTCCACTTTTTGTGAGTGTGTATGTGTATGCTTCTGTGTGAGATTTTGTCTGTATAGCTTTGCTTCCACCATTTGTCCTAGGGTTCTATCCGTCCGTTGTTTTTTTTTCCTATAAAATAAAATATTTTTTCTTAATAATTATTTTTTATTTTAATAACTTTATTTTATTTTATCTTCTTTCTTTCTTTCTTTCCTTCCCTCCTTCCTTCCTCCCTCCCTCCCTTCCTCCTTTCTCTCTTTCTCTCTCTCTCTCTTTCTTTCTTTCTTCTTTTTCTGCCTTTTATTCTGAGCCGTGTGGATGAAAGGCTCTTGGTGCTGCAGCCAGGAGTCAGTGCTGTGCCTCTGAGGTGGGAGAGCCAACTTCAGGACACTGGTCCACAAGAGACCTCCCAGCTTCACATAACATCAAACGGCGAAAATCTCCCAGAGATCTCCATCTCAACACCAGCACCCAGCTTCACTCAACGACCAGCAAGCTACAGGGCTGGACACCCATGCCAAACAACTAGCAAGACAGGAACACAACCCCACCCATTAGCAGAGAGGCTTCCTAAAATCATAATAAGTCCACAGACACCCCAAAACACACCACCAGTGGACCTGCCCACCAGAAAGACAAGATACAGACTCATCCACCAGAACACAGGCACTAGTTCCCTCCACCAGGAAGCCTACACAACCCACTGAACCAACGTTAGCAACTGGGGACAGACACCGAAAACAACAGGAACTGCGAACCTGCAGCCTGTAAACAGGAGACCCCAAACACAGTAAGATAAGCAAAATGAGAAAACAGAAAAACGCACAGCAGATGAAGGAGCAAGATAAAAACCCACCAGACCTAACAAATGAAGAGGAAATAGGCAGTCTACCTGAAAAAGAATTCAGAATAATGATAGCAAAGATGATCCAAAATCTTGGAAATAGAATAGAGAAAATGCAAGAAACATTTAACAAGGACCTAGAAGAACTAAAGATGAAACAAGCAATGATGAACAACACAAAAATGAAATTAAAAATACTCTAGATGGGATCAATAGCAGAATAACTGCGGCAGAAGAACGGATAAGTGACCTGGAAGATAAAATAGTGGAAATAACTACTGCAGAGCAGAATAAAGAAAAAAGAATGAAAAGAACTGAGGACAATCTCAGAGACCTCTGGGACAACATTAAACACACCAACATTCGAATTATAGGGGTTCCAGAAGAAGAAGAGAAAAAGAAAGGGACTGTGAAAATATTTAAAGAGATTATAGTTGAAAACTTCCCTAATATGGGAAAGGAAATAGTTAATCAAGTCCAGGAAGCACAGAGAGGCCCATACAGGATAAATCCAAGGAGAAATATGCCAAGACACATATTAATCAAACTGTCAAAAATTAAATACAAAGAAAATATATTAAAGGCAGCAAGGGAAAAACAACAAATAACACACAAGGGAATCCCCATAAGGTTAACAGCTGATCTTTCAGCAGAAACTCTGCAAGCCAGAAGGGACTGACAGGACATATTTAAAGTGATGAAGGAGAAAAACCTGGAACCAAGATTACTCTACCCAGCAAGGATCTCATTCAGATTTGATGGAGAAATTAAAACCTTTACAGACAAGCAAAAGCTGAGAGAGTTCAGCACCACCAAACCAGCTTTACAAGAAATGCTAAAGGAACGTGTGTAGGCAAGAAACACAAGAGAAGGAAAAGACCTACAGTAACGAACCCAAAACAATTAAGAAAATGGGAATAGGAACATACATATCGATAATTACCTTAAATGTAAATGGACTAAATGCTCCCACCAAAAGACACAGATTGGCTGAATGGATACAAAAACAAGACCCATATATATGATGTCTACAAGTGACCCACTTCAGACCTAGAGACACACACAGACTGAAAGTAAAGGGATGAAAAAAGATATTCCATGCAAATGGAAACCAAAAGAAAGCTGGAGTAGCAATTCTCATATCAGACAAAATAGACTTTAAAATAAAGACTATTAGAAGAGACAAAGAAGGACACTATATAATGATCAAAGGATTGATCCAAGAAGATATAACAATTGTGAATATTTATGCACCCAACATAGGAGCACCTCGATACATAAGGCAAATACTAACAGCCATAAAAGGGGAAATCGATAGTAACACATTCATAGTAGGGGTCTTTAACACCCCACTTTCACTAATGGACAGATCATCCAAAATGAAAATAAATAAGGAAACACAAGCTTTAAATGATACATTAAACAAGATGGACTTAATTGATATTTATAGGACACTCCATCCAAAGACAACAGAATACACATTTTTCTCAAGTGCTCATGGAACATTCTCAAGGATAGATCATATCTTGGGTCACAAATCAAGCCTTGGTAAATTTAAGAAAATTGAAATTGTATCAAGTATCTTTTCCGACCACAACGCTATGAGAGTAGATATGAATTACAGGAAAAGATCGGTAAAAAATACAAACACATGGAGGCTAAACAATACACTACTTAATAACGAAGTGATCACTGAAGAAATCAAAGAGGAAATCAAAAAATACCTAGAAACAAATGGAGACACGATGACCCAAAAGCTATGGGATGCAGCAAAAGCAGTTCTAAGAGGGAAGTTTATAGCAATACAATCCTACCTTAAGAAACAGGAAACATCTCGAATAAACAACCTAACCCTGCACCTAAAGCAATTAGAGAAAGAAGAACAAAAAAACCCCAAAGTTAGCAGAAGGAAAGAAATCATAAAAATCAGATCAGAAATAAATGAAAACGAATTGAAGGAAATGATATCAAAGATCAATAAAACTAAAAGCTGGTTCTTTGAGAAGATAAACAAAATTGATAAACCATTAGCCAGACTCATCAAGAAAAAGAGGGAGAAGACTCAAATCAATAGAATTAGAAATGAAAAAGGAGAAGTTACAACTGACACTGCAGAAATACAAAGGATCATCAGAGATTACTACAAGCAACTCTATGCCAATAAAATGGACAACCTGGAAGAAATGGACAAATTCTTAGAAAAGCACAACCTGACAACTGAATCAGGAAGAAATAGAAAATATGAACAGACCAATCAGAAGCACTGAAATTGAAACTGTGATTAAAAATCTTCCAACAAACAAAAGCCCAGGACCAGATGGCTTCACAGGCGAATTCTATCAAACATTTAGAGAAGAGCTAACACCTATCCTTCTCAAACTCTTCCAAAATATAGCAGAGGAAGGAACACTCCCAAACTCATTCTACAAGGCCACCATCACCCTGATACCAAAACAAGACAAGGATGTCACAAAGAAAACTAAAGGCCAATATCACTGATGAACACAGATGCAAAAATTCTCAACAAAATACTAGCAAACAGAATCCAGCATCATATTAAAAGGATCATACACCATGATCAAGTGGGGTTTATTCCACTAATGCAAGGATTCTTCAATATATGCAAATCAATCAACGTGATACACCAAATTGAAGGAGAAAAACCATATGATCATCTCAATAGATGCAGAGAAAGCTTTCGACAAAATTCAACACCGGTTTATGATAAAAACCCTCCAGAAAGTAGGCATAGAGGGAACTTTCCTCAACATAATAAAGGCCATACATGACAAACCCACAGCCAACATCGTCCTCAATGGTGAAAAACTGAAAGCATTTCCACTAAGATCAGGAATAAGACAAGGTTGCCCACTCTCACCACTCTTATTCAACATAGTTTTGGAAGTTTCAGCCACAGCAATCAGAGAAGAAAAGGAATCCAAATCGAAAAGAAGAAGTAAAGCTGTCACTGTTTGCAGATGACATGATACTATACACAGAGAATCCTAAAGATGCTACAGAAAACTACTAGAGCTAATCAATGAATTTGGTAAAGTATCAGGATACAATATTAATGCACAGAAATCTCTGGCATTCCTCTACACTAATGATGAATAATCTGAAAGTGAGATCAAGAAATCACTCCCATTTACCATTGCAACAAAAAGAATAAAATATCTAGGAATAAACCTACCTAAGGAGACAAAAGACCTGTATGCAGAAAATTAGAATACATTGATGAAAGAAATTAAAGATGATACAAATAGATGGAGAGATATACCATGTTCTTCGATTTGAAAAATCAACATTGTGGAAATGACTCTACTACCCAAACCAATCTACAGATTCAATGCAATCCCTATCAAACTACCAGTGGTGTTTTTCACAGAACTAGAACAAAAAATTTCACAATTTGTATGGAAACACAAAAGACCCCGAATAGCCAAAGCAATCTTGAGAACGAAAAACGGAGCTGGAGGAATCAGGCTCCCTGACTTCAGACTATACTGCAAAGCTACAGTAATCAAGACAGTATTATACTGGCACAAAAACAGAAAGATAGATCAATGGAACGGAATAGAAAGCCCAGAGATAAACCCACGCACATATGGTCGCCTTATCTTTGATAAAGGAGGCAGGAATGTACACTGGAGAAAGGACAGCCTCTTCAATAAGTGGTGGTGGGAAAACTGGACAGCTACATGTAAAAGTATGAGATTAGATCACTCCCTAACACCATACACAAAAATAAGCTCAAAATGGATTAAAGACCTAATGTAAGGCCAGAAACTATCGAAGTCTTAGGGGACAACATAGGCAGAACACTCTATGACATAAATCACAGCAAGATCCTTTTTGACCCACCTCCTAGAGAAATGGAAATAAAAACAAAAATAAACAAATGGGACCTAATGAAACTTCAAAGCTTTTGCACAGCAAAGGAAACCATAAACAAGACCAAAAGACAACCCTGAGAATGGGAGAAAATATTTGCAAATGAAGCAACTTAGCAAGGATTAATCTCCAAAATTTATAAGCAGCTCATGCAGCTCAATAACAAAAAACAAACAACCCGATCCAAAAATGGACAGAAGACCTAAATAGACATTTCTCTAAAGAAGATATACAGAATGCCAACAAACACATGAAACGATTATCAGCATCCCTAATCATTGAGAAAATCAAATCAAAACTACCATGAGGTATCATCTCACACCAGTCAGAATGGCCATCGTCAAAAAAACTAGAAACAATAAATGCTGGAGAGGGAGTGGAGAAAAGGGAAGACTCTTGCACTGCTGGTGGCAATGTGAATTGGTACAGCCACTATGGAGAACAGTATGGAGCTTCCTTAAGAAACTACAAACAGAACTACCATATGACCCAGCAATCCCACTACGGGGCATATACCCTGAGAAAACCATAATTCAAAAAGAGTCATGTACCAAAATGTTCATTGCAGCTCTATTTACAATAGCCCGGAGATAGAAACAACCTAAGTGTCCATCATCGGATAAATGGATGAAGAAGATGTGGCACATATATACAATGGAATATTACTCAGCCATAAAAAGAAACGAAATTGAGCTATTTGTAATGAGGTGGATAGACCTAGAGTCTGTCATACAGCGTGAAGTAAGTCAGAAGGCGAAAGACAAATACCATATGCTAACACATATATATGGAATTTAAGAAAAAAAAATGTCACGGAGAACCTAGGGGTAAGACAGGAATAAAGACACAGACCTACTAGAGAATGGACTTGAGGATATGGGGAGGGGGAAGGGTAAGCTGTGACAAAGCGAGAGAGAGTCATGGACATATATACACTACCAAACTTAAGGTAGATTAGCTGGTGGGAAGCAGCCGCATAGCACAGGGAGCTCAGCTCAGTGCTTTGTGACCGCCTGGAGGGGTGGGATAGGGAGGGTGGGAGGGAGGGAGACCCAAGAGGGAAGAGATATGGGAACATATGTATATGTATAACTGATTCACTTTGTTATAAAGCAGAAACTAACACACCATTGTAAAGCAATTATACTCCAATAAAGATGTAAAAAACAAACAAAACAAACAAACAAAAAAAGAAACAAAAGGATATAACCAATATGACTCATAGCAAATGAGAGGACATAGCCAAACGTCATATTCCAGGCTTTGACTTCCCTTTGGTGGCTATTCTCTGGGTCTGTAATGCTTTATTGTAAGAAGAAGGAAGCAATGAGAAACGTGTCTTCAAACTACCTGTCTTGGAGAACCAGAATAATCAACCATGCATGTGGAAAAAAGCAAGAGAGCCTCATGGTCATGATGCACACAACAGGGCCCTGTCTTGAGAAACAATCACAGATTTGTTCTTTGCCTTATTCTCTTATATTTCAGACAACTGTGAACTAAATTTCAAAAACTTGGCTGGAATATCAGCTATTTTTTCTATTGAAAACTCTAGTTGTTTTGCATCATTGTGATTCATGGAGTAAAAACACAGCTAGAAAGGTTACTTACTCTATGGTATAACTAAGCAACAAAGAATTTTTTTTTCTTCATAAAAGAGTTTCACACAACTACGTTCTTCATCATTTAAGAGCAAAATTCTTTCATTTTTCATAAATAATCCAAATAATAACTAACACTAATTATGCTCCAGGTATTACTTCTAGTGCCCTTCTTAAACTATTTCATTTAATTCTCACAACAACTCTATGGGTTAAGACTAATATTAATTCTATTTTACAGATGAGGAAGCTGAGCCTCATAGAGGTTAAATAATTTGCTCATGCGGATACACTCAGCAAGTCCTAAAGTTGAGATTTTAACTCAAGTAGTGTAAAACATCATGAGAGTTCGCATTTTAATCACTCTGCTACACAGTCATTAAATAATTTATAATGCTCAAGGTCAAGCTCAGTATTTCACTCCTCTTCAACCTTTTCCTCATTCTTTTGCCTATATTTGAATACCTCACAACCAACCCCTCCAACTACATCTAAGCAGTCACCAAATCTTACTGTTTTTTTCACCTTTATCTTTTTCAGGAGGTCTATGCTCATATATACATCTGCCTAATAAAAGTTTCCACTTGAATATCCCACATGTACTTTAAACTCACCATAACTCACCAGTATCTTAATCATGTATTTCTTATTACAGTGAATAATGCCATTATCCCCTCATTTGAGGAAAAAAAAAGTAATTTGATGGACATCAGAAATTAGATAATTTCTGCCTCTTGGACTGTCTACCCACCAAACACATATGGGTTGCATACACACACACATGCATGCAAATACACACAGATACCACCCCACCCATCTGACCAAATCACTAATCCTTGCTAATTATCACCTAAACTATCACAAGTGTCTCTTTACTGATTTTCCTGCTTGCTTCTTATTTCACCCCACATCACCTCAATCTAACTTCTGTACTGCTGCGGAATGGCCTTCATGGTGTAAACATCTTCTGTCTTCTTTTTGCTTGCATTTTCATAATGGACTATAAGATAAATTCTAAACACTTTCACAAAGAATACAAGACTTCAGAATCTGACATCTGCCTATCCACTCAGATAAATTTTCCAATTAATTTGAGTTTCCTTTGTCTGGAGTATCTCTTCTCTGGGATTCCCACAAATCCTACAAGCTTCACTTGAAATGCTGCTTCCTTCATGAAGATTCCCTGTCTCTTGAAGGCATGTTTAGATACTACTGCTCACCTTTTCAGTATTTTTTTTTTAACATATCACTATTATAACTACCAGATTGTTATATTGGTTGTTCACATGTCTGTCTTTTCACTAGGGTTTTGGGAGGCAAAACAATATATACACTTTAAAATTAGAAAAAAAATTTAAATGTGATATACTGACACTATAGACACTTCAGAAAATTCAATAATGCCTAAAGAAGAGAAAAGTAAAATTATTTATATTTCTTCCACAAAGAGGATACCATTATTTTGAAAATATTTATTTTTTTCATACGCATACACATACAACATAAGTTATATATTTTTTATTTGTCTTAGAACATTCATGGTTTGGTTTCATTTTTTCCTAACAGCTAGCACAGGGCTCACAGCTAGCACATACAAAATAGTCTATTTGTTGAGTAAATGAATGATTCTAAATGTATGCCGTTTTCCTCTATTTCCCCAACTACTGTGTTATAATCATTCTTCTGAGCTACTGTGATTATATCTTCAATCGGTCTCATTGTCTCCAGTTTCTTCTCCCTTGAATTCATCCTCTACATTGCTGCCATGGTTATAATATAAAATAAAAATCTTGCCACATTATTTTCATATTTATGAATCCTTTGATGACTTTTATTTCCCATGAAATAAAATGTAATTCCTTATCAATCCAGACTTTTCACAATTTAGTCCTAATCTACTTTCTTGATTCTTCTGTTACTTCTACTTCCTGTATCGGCATCAATCTAGTCTAGTTACACTAGACAATTCACAGTTCTGAAAGATTCGCCATGGAGTCTCACTTTGTGCCTCGACTCATGCCACTTCTGTCTAAAGTATCCTTCCCTAGTCTTCCTCATCAGGCAAATATTTGATTCATCCTTCAAAGATAATTTTTTTTTAAAAAAAAAACCTCTTCTGTGAAGTCTTCTTCAACCCTACCTCCATTTTTTTTTAGCCAAATAACTTGCTCTCTCAGCTGTTTCCAAAGAAGTATTCCCCAGAGGTAAAAGTACAATTCTGTAAAACTGCATTCCCTCACCTCCCCTTATGCACTCATGGAGGTTCAGACTTGGTAGGTCTGGAGTGGAGACAGGAATACATTGTTTTAAAAACACGCTACATCCCAAACCAAACAATGCGACTTCAGGGCCAGACTGAACTCCGGGTTGCTAAGTGCTAAACATTCTTTTTAAAGCATGACTCAGAATCGCGCTAGAAACAGAAGTAGAGCATGTTGGGGTCCATGCTTTCAGGTATAAACAAAACCAATCATTGTTTTTGATAGGTTTTATGGGTATGAGTCCTTAGGAAGTGAAATCAGACTCTTATTTCAAAGTGTTCAAAATACCAGAGAAACAGAAGGATCGAAAACAAAGTGAAACAAAGGCATACAACTATTAAATATTCAAAAAAAAACAAAAAGAGGAAAGGACATGAGGCCACATAAACTGCTTCTATTATATTGTACTCATACAAAAGTGAGGAGATGAAGCAGCACAATAAAACTAGTTATAAGAAAATATGATATGTGCCCAAGAAGCCATCAAGGGCCTTGGCTCATTCAAATCCTAGAATGGCATTACTGGCTCTAAATAGGTCACTTAGTACAAAATGCTTGAGATTTTCCTCATTCACAAAGACATGCAACTCCTTTTAAAGATTTCAGTTCAAAGCAACTCTATGTAAAACCTATCCCCATTTTCTCTTGCATACAATATACTCATTCACTAAACAAGTGCCCAGAGAGGAAAAGTGCATTAATAGTTAATTTTTTAAATCAAGAGTTTTAGACAGAAGGACTATTAGAGGATCATCTAGACCACGCTTCTTAACCTTTTTCACAACATAGTGCACATGGAAAATTATGACTGTCTGGCACTGGGATAAAAAGATGAGACCGCTAGGGACTAACAGTGATTGGCAAAGAGTTCATGCTGCTCCAGGCCACACTTGGGGATCATAGAGATCAAGATGTCATACAACCTCTGTAACCCATATTGCTTGAGAAGATATGCTAGATAAACCAATACATCATAGAGATGAGGAAAAAACCAAGCCCCAAAGGGTGGCTTAACAGCAGAGGGGTTAACAAAATCACTTAGTGGGGAAGTGAGTATTGGGTTTTCACAGGCCTCATATGAACAATGATTCTAATGTGTGCTATTCAGAATTCATCAATTCTGAGCATTGATGGTGTCATTTTGAGTGGTACACCAATTCACTGAGGTACCCAACATTAGCAATAGAAAAGACAATGAAAAGACAATGATCTCTCCCACAAATATCTGTACCATTTTCCAACTGTATTTAAATGCTACTTGAAAAAATAAAAGAGAAATTCATTCATAATTCTCTAAATTCATTGAAAAATTGCTAGATGAAATACTAGAAACAATTTTTAAATGAATGCAAGAGGCTTCCAGGAAAGCAGTGGTATGAATATAGGGAAAGAAGTGAAAACTGAAGCAGTCGTGTGCCCTGGGAGAACCTTTATACCCAGGCTGCCCAGAACTGTACATCTTCCAAGAGCAGAGAGCTCCATCTAGCATAAAAGCCATGCTCAGGAAAAGCCATTCACAAGGAAAAGAGTTCACTAGAAACAAGTGAATAAATAACCCTTCACAGAGTTAAACAGGAAAGAAAACTGTCTAGAAGGGGAGAAAAGCTCTCCTGAGAATTTATAGCCACTGGAAGGTTCAGACATGGATTTAGGATCAAAATTTATACTGTTTACGTGGTAAGGAATATCATACACTAAAATTCTTCATTTCTGGACCCATTTAAACTGGACTCAGGTCTGTAATGTCCTCATACCCATGGCAGAAAGAAACACAAATCCTCCCTTGAGGAATGGATTTTAAAAGTTCAAAAGATTGTGTTTTATTTTGAATAAAAGTTCACAATAAAAGAAAAATCACAAAACACATGAGAAACTAGGCCACCATAATCAAGTGTCACATAGATTATAAACAACAGGAACTTGGAATATTGGAAATGTACAAATACAAGGAATATATTAGAAAATAAATTAAATATATTTATATGTTTAAAGAAGTTTTAAAATGGAGGGGAGGGAAGTGAAAATATGACTAATCAGCAAGAGATTAGGCAGAATTGGAGGAAGAGATCTCTTAGAAATAAGAAGTATGATAATTGAAAGTAAGTATTCAATGTAAGAGTTAAATAGCAGATAGTTACAATGGAGGAGAAAATTAATAAAATGGAAGATTTTTACTTAAAAGGAGAAATTACACAGAATAAAGCAATCAAGATAAAAAGATAAAAAATTTTTAAAAAAGAATTGAAGACACAAGGAGAACAGAGAAAGTCCAAAATATATCTAGTCAGAATTTTAGAACAATCAGGAAAATTTAACCCAAAGAAAGTAATGTAGCCATAATAAGTATCGAAGTATTCTTTAAAGAAAAAACACCACCAATAAAGAAAGGAACTGTATAAAAATAACAGGATATAATCAAAAGGATACCACATTTGTAAATGTATACTGTTTAATATCATAGCCTCAAAATAAATAACATAAAATAACTACAAAGAGAAATTGACAAGTTCATCAACATTGTGGGAAATTTCTACCTCATATCTCTTGGTCATTAATACTTAAAGTAGATAAGACAACCAATAAGGTTGTAACCAGTAGATAAATAAGTCCTGTAGATTTAAAGCACAGTATACTGAATACAGACAACAATATTGTATTATAATCACCAGACTTGCTAAGAGAGTAGATCTTAATTATTCCCACCACAAAAAAAGAAGTGATAATATGTGATATGATAAAGACTACAATGGCAATCAAATTATGATATATAAATGTATCAAATCAACATGTTTCAACCTTCAATCTACACAATGCTATATATCAAATGTATTTCAATAAAAAATAAAATAAAATGGAGGAAATTTTTTTTTAAAAAGAAAGACCAGTAAGAATGTAGATAATTTCAACAAAACAATTAAAAAGTTTGATTTCATTGATGTATATAGAAGCCTGCCTTCAGTAATTGGAAAATATACATTATTTTCAGGCACACACAGAACATTTACAAAAATTGACTGTGTCTCACATTTCCTAAAGAATTGGTATCATACAGAACACATTTTCTGATAATAATATAATTAACATTAGAAATTATGGCAGGGATTCTGCTTTTCCTATTTGTCCTGGACATGAGAGTTAGACGCCATTTCCAGCCCCTGGTAAATTTAGGAGGCTTAGCTCTGTCTTATGGAATGTGAGCAAAAGTGTTGCATGTACTGTCAGGCCTGAATACAGAATATCCTGTGCAACCTTCCACGCTCTTGCTTCCTCTTCTTCAAAAACGTAAGGAGCAGCGTGTTGAGAATTTTGGCAGCCTAAAAGGGAAGAAGCTTATTCTCTGTGTCATATACAGAAACATTCAGGTTGGACTTCAAATGAACAAGAAATAAACTTGTAGTGTGTTAAGCCCTTTGAGATTTGGAATTGTTTGCTGCCGCTGATAGTTTACTATGAGAACACAGAAATTAAAAATAAAATAAGAGCTAAAAATAATCCTCTCTGCAAATTTTTAAAAACAATTCTGGTAACTCAAGAGTTAAAGAGAAGAGTATAATAAATTTTTTTAGATACTGGAATTAAATAACAAATAACCCCCCACAAAAAGTTGGGGAGCAAAATAATATAGAAAATAAGGAAATAGAGACAAACATATAATAGAGGAGCAACAAAATGAAATGTTGGTCTTTGAAAAGACTAATAAAATTAACAAACCTCTAGAAAGGTTGATCCAGGGCAAAAGAGGTAAGGTAAAAATTAACAGTATTAGGAATGAAAAAGGGGAACACTGCAGATATAGCAGAGGTTTTTAAAATAAGAGAATATTTTAAAAACTAAAAGATAAGAGACATTGACTGCTTTTGTTCTGGACTAACTTGTCTGGGATGTTTGTATAACTGAACAGTGTTGGAAGGTATAGTGTCTCCCTTTGGAGCAAACAGCCTTCATACTTACTGCCCAGTATAAAAGATTCAGGTTCCCTAAGCTTAGGGTTCCTTTTCTATAAGGCACCCAATGCATATGCAGGCATCCATCTGAGCCCATCCACATTGCCCCATGGGACTTGGAGACAAGGAGAATAGATGTAAATAGGAAGCTCATGCAGCTTGCTGTGCCTTAAGTAAAGTCTTTTATCTCTGACTCAGGAGTTCGTGTCTTCTGCCAGCATTCATGAAACTGTGGTAAGCTAACTTGGTGGCTTGTAAGTATGGCAAAATCTCAGAACTCACACAGTTCTTGACATTGACAAAATGATTTTAATATGTATGTGGAAGATCCAAGACAAGTTAAGATCTTCTTAAAGAAGAAAAACAGAGAGGATACTGCTTGCCCTGCCAGATATAGATTCATTATAAAGTTATAAAATTTAAGAGAGTGTGATATTGGGATGGAAACAGACTAACAGACCAGTGGAACATGATGGATGCCATAGAAACAGACAACCATATATAGAAACTTAATACTGATCCAATGATAATCCACTTGTGGGATGTAGAAATCACACACTCAGAGATCGCTTAACAAAGAAGGTAGAAAAGGGTCTTTCTAGTCCTTGCTTGGCTCAGTTCATCAGTCAGTTAATGAGTCCCTGTATAAAAGGATGAAAAATTTAAAAAGAAAAACATCTAACACTAATAAAATTTTATAATTTTTTTATGGTATAAAAATGGCTGGGACTTCCCTGGTGGTACAGTGATTAAGACTCCACACTCCCAATGCACGGGGCCTGGGTTTAATCCCTGGTCAGGGAACTAGATCCCACATTCATGCCGCAACTAAGAATTCACATGCCACAATAAGGAGCCCACATTGCCACAACTAAGGAGCCCACCTGCCACAACTAAGACCCAGCACAACAACAACAAAAAAAACTTAACATTTCAGCCAAAAAAAAGGAAAAAGAGGGAAGAAAGTATTCTAGAGAGCAAACAATGAAAGTACAAATGCAGTACCTTCTAAATAAAAGGGAGTTTTGTGTATGTATAGACTCATAGATTTCTTTTGTAAAAGTACCAGATGCAATAGTTCCTTCACAAACATTCTCCTCTGTGCTGATGGTATGGTTTGATAAAAGACCAGGGATAGCCTCTGATCTTTGCTACTTATAATCAGAATGAATTGCTGTATATTAGACAAAACTGAAATTATCATTTTGAAACAAGGTATTTTCCAAGTCAAATAGCAAACATTAGATGAATTTATTCAGCCTCCTAGAGGTACATTTACAACCAAGTCATTTGGATGCTCTTAGATATAAAAAGTGGTCATAAAACTGGGATATTCTAGAGGAAAGAAAGGACTTCCTTTATTTGACCCATAAATAATCTAAAAATTCTCTTTATCTACACGGTTTCCTCCAATTTTTATGGAAGCTGTTCCAAAATTCTTCTCTTTTTTCCCCTCCATGCACCCTATTGCCAAAACCTAAGCTCACGATTATTACTTGATCATATTCCTTCCTTCTTATTATCACTACCCAATTCCTTCCTTTCTAATCTGGCCTTTCAGAAGAAAAGCATCCTTGAGCCACTCCTCCCCTTTTCAATGTAAATGAAGGAGGCCCACACAGCTTCTTTCAAATTTGAGCTCTCTGAGGCCTAATGCTCAAAATATTCTTTAGGAATTGGCATCCAAAGGGAAAGTTGGGAATACTTATGTTAAGATTTGTTCTTTTTATGCAAGTCACATTGTACACAACTTTCTCCTTAATTGGACTACAAATTCCTCAAAACCTGGAACCACATTTTAATCATTTTTATAAATGTCTGCCATAGGTATGACCTAAAGAAGCACTCAGTATGACTCTTGAGCCCCACAGCATGTACTTTCTACTGTACCATCTGTGGGTGTTTCCACATTTCATTTAGGAGCCTAGAGGGAATTTTGAGGGAAGAGGGTCCGGGAGACTATAATATGAAACAACATTCACACAGCTAGCAGACCATTTTTACTTAGATTGTATGTTTATGTCATTCATCCATTTATTAAGTATATTTATTAAATGCCAACAATGTGTCAGACACTATTCTCAATGCTAGGGATACAGCAGAGAACAAAACAGACAATAATTCATGCCTTCATGGGGTTTGTATAAATATGACGACAGTGATTAGTATTATGGAGAAAAATCTGGGAGGATAGGGAGTTCTAGAGGAAGGAGGTAGTGTATTTTTTAACAGGGTAGACAAGGGATGCTTCACTGAGAAGGTGGCATTGAGTAAAGGCCCGATGTGGTTTGGGAGAGAGCCACACAGATATCTGTATAACAGAGAAGAGCCCATTTTGACTCCATGTTGGATCTGTTTCTTTGACTTTAGCCTTTGCTTTTTGTTGCTTTTGTTATTATAATCATACATAATGGCCTGCCTCAGGGAACCCTACCAACCTGTGAATGGCTGTAAGAAAGAAGAAATTGACATCCCCTCCCCAAGGCTGGCCATTTCAGGAAATGTTTTCCAAGACTGATGGCACTTTTTACTTTACTTCCTCCCTGCCTCTCCCTCTCTATTCTGCCTTTTTATTTTACTTCCCTCTTTGATTCTATAAAAGAAACTGGGGACTTCCCTGGTAGCCCAGTGGTTAAGAATCCGCCTGCCAATGCAGGGAACATGGGTTAGATCCCCGGTCTGGGAAGACCCCACATGCCACTGAGCAACTGGGCCCGTACGCTACAACTACTGAGCCCACGTACCACAACTACTGAAGCCTGTGCGCCTAGATCCCATGCTCCGCAACAACAAAAGCCACCGCAATGAGAAGCCCACGCACCGCAATGAAGAGTAGCCCCCGTTCGCTGCAACTAGAGAAAGCCCGCGTACAACAGCAAGACCCAAAGCAGCCAAAAAATAAAAAGAATTTTAAAAAAATAAGATAAAAAATAAAAGAAACTGGCATCCAGACCCCTATAAGATGGTTTTTGGGGACCCTATTCCGCCATCTTCTTGGTCTGCCAGCTTTCCGAGTAAAGTCGTGTTCCTTGCCTCAACACCTCGTCTCCCTAATTATTGGCCTGTCGTGCAGCGAGCAGAGTGAGCTTGGACTCGGTAACATCTGAAGCAGTGTTCCTCTCAGAGGGAGCAGCTTGGGATGTTTGAAAAGGCAAAGAAGACTGGGGGTCTAGAGCAGCAAAAGTAGGAGAGAGCATAGGAGGTGTGGTCAGTGAGTCATCAGATAATATGATTGTGGAAGATATATTTAGGCCATGTTTGGGACTGGATTTTACTCTAAGATAGGAACCGTTGGAGCATTTTGAGCAGAGGAGTAAAATTTATTTTACTTTTTTAAAAAGTTCTAGCTACTTTTCGAGAACAGACCTAAGTGAGATACATGTGGAAATATTAGTGAACCCGGTCCATCTCCCTGATGGGCAGTAAGCTAAATGCCGAGATGCGGAGGTTTGCAACAAAGAAAGAGTATATTCATAAGGCAGCCAAGCGAGGAGACAGACAGGAGGACAAGTTTCAGATCTGCCTCCTTGAAGGCAAGGGTAGTAGAATATTTATGGGAGGGGCAGGGTGGTCTTAGGCGAGGGGAAAGGTGCTTAGAGGTAGGGGAAAAGGTGAGGTAATCAGTGTCTTGTGCAGATGTATTCAGGTTACATTCTTCTGCATAGAAATGGAGGTGCTTAGTATGATCTAAGTTTTCTAGCCCTCTGACATCAAAACACCATTCATCAGACACCTGAGCAGGCCCAGTTTTAAGGTTGGTGGTCTAATCAGTCTTAGCCAGCTCTCACCAGACAAGAGCTAACTCCAAATTTCTGAATACAACTGGGCTACTTAAAGAGGAGAAAAAAAGAAAGAAAGAAAACAATGACTAAAACGAGCTTAATCAGTGAAGGCAGTTTACATGCAGAGGGATTTTAACAAGCTGTTCCCCTATCTGTTGCTCTGCAAGACAAGCTCAAGAATTCCTGTTAGTCATCAGCTTCTGTTAACTCTATGGGGCACAGTTTCAGGAATAGAAGATTGGCTTTGAGGTTATTGCAATAATCTAGGCAAAAGAAATAGATCAGAGTGGTAACAGTGGAGGTGGTGAGAAGGGGTCAGTTTCTGGATTTATTTTGAAGTCTTCAAAATCCAGGATATATCCAGGATTTGCTGACCAGATTTGATAAGGAGTATGAGAGAAAAAGGAAAGAACAAGAGATGAGTGAGTACAGGCAGAAAAGAGAAGAGGTTCAAAGACTAAGCCCTAAGCATTTCAGCATTAAGAGTTTGGGTTGCTGAATAGGAACCAGCAAAGAGGATCTCATCCAGTCTCAAGGCTTTAAGTATCATATAAGCACTGACAATTCTCAAATTTATATTTCTACCCCAGACTTCTTCCCTTAAATTCTAGCTCATATATCCCAATCTTCACATCTTCACTTGGATGTCTAATAGACATCTCAAAATTAACATTTCCAAATTTGAGCTTTTGACATTCTCCCCAAAATCCAATCCTCTCAGTCTCAGAGGGTGGAAACTCTATTCTTCCCATTGCTCAGCTCCCCAAACTTGGAGTCATTTCTCCATCTCATATCTTATAACCAATTCTTCTGCAAATTCTATTGGTTCTACTTTCAAAATATATCCAGAATCTGACCACTCCTCACCACCTACACTGCTCCCCACCCTGGACCAAGCCACTACCATCTCTTGCCTAGATTATCGCAACAGCCCTTCTAAGTGGTCTGTCCTTGCTCCACTGTGCTCTGTTCTCCACAGAGCAACCAGAGTTGTCCTATTAGAACTGCAGTCATATCATGTCATTTCTCTGGATAAGACCCTCTAACAGCTTCCCATCCTAGAGTACAACTAAAGTCCTTATGATGTCTGATGAGGCCTACATTATCTCTGACCAATCTTCTAACTTCTCTCTCCCTTACTTTGTCCTAGTCACACTAGCCTCTTCACTGTTCTCCAATATACCAGACATGTTACCACCTCAGGGCCTTTGTACTTGCTCCTTCTTGCTGGGATGTTCTTCTCCTAATATATACTTCTGGCTTCCTCCTGCATCTCCTTCAGATCTTTAGTTGAATGTCATGTTTTCAATGAGGTCTTCCTCAGTCATTCTATCGAAAATCACAATCCCTACTCCCAGCAATGCTGTCTGCTTTCCCTGCTTTATTGTTTTTCTTAGTATTTATCATTATCTAACATACAGTATTCTTATTTGTTTACCTTGCCCTATGCCTATTTCTCCTACTAGAATGTAAGCTCCATGAAGGGGAGAATTTAAAAATTTTTATTTACTACCCAGTTCCTAGATAAGTAACTAATATGATAGGTGCTCAATAAATATTTGTTGAGTGAATAAACTAGGAGGGAAGAGAGGAGGAAAACAAAGATTATATGGTTTTCTGGAATCAGGAATGAAATCTCTTCAAGAAAAAAGGTAATATTGATGCATTTTTGACTTAAGATGTGTTTATTTGAGATGTGTTGAAGCCATGCATGCCATTTTGGCATCAAGAGCTTTGATACAAAATAAGGGAGCTAAAGGTCCCCTAACCAACATCACTTCTTGACCCACCATTGCATATCATGGAATCAGGAAATAAGAATGGAGAATGGATGATTAAGCTAATGGTGGTGAAGGCCTTGTTAGAACAAAGGCTTGTTAGAACAAAGAGATTGAATATAATAATAGATGTATTGTACATATAAACATAATACAACATAAGCCCAGAAGAGCAAGTAGCCCAAGAGCAAGCACAAACTCTACTTAGGAAGGTCAGAGAAGGTTTCAAGGAGGTAGAAATATTTGTAGAAGGGGACTGTAGAAAAATCAGTGGAGACTCAGCAAGTAAGAAAACTCATCAAGTAGAGGGAAAAACTATTGTTTGTAAAACTTCTAAGTTCCAAACAATGAAGAGCCTACCAACCTCAAGCCCAAACATAGTTTTAATATAATCTTATCAGTCATATAAAAATGAAAACAGGAGAGAACAGCAAGAAAACTGGGACTGCAGTTGCTTACAACTTTTGTTGCTTGCTTGGAATAGACAGCAAAGAATGAAACAATACCTAGTTATATATCCTCTGAACACATTTTGACAATTTCACATTTCACCACCCAACCTAACCAGATCTGTGCCTTGGGAACCAACAATCAGATTATTATTTCCTCTCTTTCTTTGGGTAAGAGGGGTGCGGTACAGGTAGACTTCCATCCCCCCAGCCTAAAAATGACTTAAGAGCTTGATTAGATTGTAAGAGGGAAAAGGTAGAAAGAGGATTCTAGGATGATTCCTGGCTTGGTCTACTGGGCAGGTAGTGATAAGTATATTGTTTGAGATTGGGAATTCCAGATGAGGAGCTCATATAAGAGGATGATAAGCCCAGTTTGGGGCATGTTAATATTGAGATGTTTGTGGAACACTAAAATGAGTTTTCTAGTTGCAATTTGGAATACAGTTAAGAAGGCCAGGAGATAGATTAGGATCTGCCATCAAGGAGGTCACTTGTGTCAAAAGTAATTTCAATGAACTGATGGGGCACAGCCTAAGACTAATGAAATTGGGAAGTTGGCATGTCTGGACCTGTTCAGCACCTGGGCCCTGGTAAATTTACCCTGATGATGGCATGCTGGAAGGCCTTCTGATGGCACCACTTGGCCCAGATGCCAAACCTCCATATGCACATTTCCTTTTCAACCTTGCATGGCACATACTTCTTCCCTCCTACCAGGATTTCTCTCCAACGATCAACCATCATAGACTTACATCTATCCTGAAGTGAACCACCCCAAATCGCAAATTATCAGAGTTTTTATTGTTTTACACAGCAATATTTGTTTCGCTTTTATCTCCAAACTGTCAAAGGTTCCTCTTTCTAAACACACAAGCACGCACACACGCAAATTGCTTTCTTTTTAGCTACTGAACTCTCTCTCCCCTTTAGTTCACAAACAGTTCTTTTAAATAAATGGTTTCCATTTGCAGCTTACACTTCCCATCCACTCATTCTTGCCTTAAATCCTTTCTATTTGGGTTCTGTTACTACCACATTAAAAAGTGTCTCTAAATTCTGCCAGTGACCTACTTCTTGCTAAATCCAGTGACCTTTTCTCATGTCATCCTCTATAATCTCTGTGGAGAATTTGACGGTGCCTTAAAATTCTCTTTTCTCTTGAACTTTGCTCTCCTGTTTTTTTCTTTTCCCGATTTCTTTAACTTTTTCTGATTCATCCTTTCAATAAACATTTACTAGGCACTGAATTTTTTACTCTTAAAATGTGTCATAATTTATGAGATAAAGTAGTAGGTGGATTTGGGTTCAGGCAAACTACATGGGAAACCAGTAGATTAGTGGACATTTGCATGTGAGCATAGAATCAGAATAAGGAGAGTTATTCATACAATTCACATTTTTTTAATGATATTAGGTTCTGATGCACTGATAAATCACTCCCACATAGGATATATACTTAACAAGTATACCAGACCCTTCACTTTCTGTTTTATTTCTTAGCAATTCCTCTTTGGATCTACACATGCTTTATTTATATTAATCCCACAGCTCAATTCATATTTATATCTTTCTCAGTTAAGGCACTATTCTTTTTCTATCTGTGTGGCCTTCAACATGTGACTTAACCTCTCTGTGCCTTGTCTGCAAACAGGGGTTAAGCCATTATTTTTTAAGGTGACAACATATTTTGAATGTCATCCTTTCTCATGTTTATGCTAAAGTTAAACATTTTGGTGATAATAATAATAATGGCTAACATTTATTACACAATTAATATGAGCCAGGCATTGAGATAAGTACTATGCCATGCAACAGCCTTATGATGTTGATATTATCATTGTCCTTATTTTATAACCATGCTGCTGAGACTCTAGCATGTGATACATGGCTGTGAAGTCCAGATTCTGTCACTAAATTCCTTGACTATACATTCTTTTAAAAAACTTCATGGGGCTTCCCTGGTGGCGCAGTGGTTGAGAGTCTGCCTGCCGATGCAGGGGACATGGGTTCGTGCCCCGGTCCAGGAAGATCCCACATGCCGCGGAGCGGCTGGTCCCGTGAGCCATGGCCGCTGAGCCTGCGTGTTCAGAGCCTGTGCTCCGCAGCGGGAGAGGCCACAACAGTGAGAGGCCCGCATACCGCAAAAAAAAAAAAAAAAAAAAAAAATTAAAAACAGAAACAAAAAAACTTCATGTTTTCTTTAATTAACTTTTGTTTAATTAGGTCATGCTAAATTTGTATATAAAAGCAGGGGTGACTTCTTGCAGGTGAGAAAACTGTCAAAGAAAATGCTCCTGTAGACAACAGGAAAAATACAGGTTGGCTAGAATCGTGAAAGAAAATGTGACAAAGTTCTGGATAAATGCTGGGATTATACAAGCAAAAGAAAAAAAATGATTTGCAGGTTTTCTTTGGCAACATCTTTCTTATTATTCCTGTATATGAAACTTTCTCTCTTTCCAGGTTCCCAACCTTATTATGTTAGCTTCTGTCCTTGACAAGCTGGTCATCGGGCTCTGTTTACTTCTCCTTTTCTCCCCAGTTTACCTTAAGGCTTAATTTAAGAGCCTAGAAGGAAATGCTTAACTAAAAGACATAAATTTGCAGAGGAAGACAAGTAAAACACTGGGCTTGCCTATAAATGGATTATTTTGATGGCGTTGGATTTGATCCTTATTTTTGGCAGTGAAGGTGGTAAGTGTGTTTGTGTGTGTGGTACACGGGCCAGGAAAGGAAGGAGAGGTCTGCACAGCAACTGGCACGTTTTCATTGTTTATGTTCAGCATTTTAATAACGTTAGTATTTGCACAGCTGAAGGAAAGGAAAGCACCCTGAGGATAGACACCATGAGGAACTCTAGAAGTTTGAAAACCAGAAAAACATGAGTTGGGAAAGAGCCATAAATGTTAATAAGTAAAAAGCACCTCAGCCAAGATAAACCTAGTGTTGGGATGCTAAATTCCAAAGGGAATCAAAAAGGAGCACATTGAAATACTTAATCTGACAATTCTTAACTCTGTTTTTATCATGAAGGTATCACTACAGAGATATTCAGAGATCAGGAAGTTGGAGATTTCTGCACAGTATAATGAAAACACAAAAGCCTTTAAATGAGAACTTTTATTTATTTATTTTTTAATAAATGTATTTATTATTTATTTATTTTTGTCTGCTTTGGGCCTTCGTTGCTGTGAGCAGGGGCTACTCTTTGTTTTGGTGCATGGGCTTCTCATTGTGGTGGCTTCTCTTGTTGCGGAGCACGGGCTCTAGGCACGCAGGCTTCAGTAGTTGTGGCACATGGGCTCAGTAGTTGTGGCTCGTGAGCTCTAGGGCGCAGGCTCAGTAGTTGTGGCGCATGGGCTTAATTGCACTGTGTCATGCAGGATCTTCCCAGATCAGGGCTCAAACCCGTGTCCCCTACATTGGCGGGTGGATTCTTAACCACTGCGTTATCAGGGAAGTCCCGAGAAACAACTTTTAATTTCATCTCTATAATTTACAAGTATGTTGCATGGGGGATTTTACTTAATCTCTCAGAACCTCAATTTCCTCTTCTGCAAAACAAAGGACTGCCTAGCAAACAGTAACTAAATAGTGGCTGTAATAGTTCTGTTTACTATTAGTTGGTGCCCTTAGGTCTCTGTCTTGTACTATCTCACTTTGGCCAGTAGGATAATCACCACAGCTCTGCTTATAACTATTCTGCCTTTGCTATGGGATGGTAAGGAGATCAATTGTAAGCTGGACCTTATTCAATATAGGAAAATAGAAACCATGGAAGGCATGGCAATTAGCTATTAAGGAGAATGCAAAGGCTTTTTGCACAAACCAAAGCCCATGCTTCCATAGAGAGCCTCATCAGCTGTGAGTTTTTACACTTTTTTTTTATCGTTTCAAGCAGATTCTTTCCTCCCAGGGTTACCACCATATCTAAGGCCCTGAAGGTTGGTAAAGAACAGATAGTCCTCTCAGATATGTCATTCAGCACTAGCCTGGGAGCTGCCCTGTTTGGATTCTCCGTGCAATAATCCAGAACTGAGCCTCAGTAATGGTAATGTGCTGTCTGCCCACCTAGCAGATGGTCAGTCCCTACATCTTGGGCCCCCCAGATCCTGCCCTAATCTCCAACTGCCTACAGTCACCTAATATAGACTCAAAATGGGACAAGGAGAAACACAGGATTAAAAAACAAGTGCCCAGTCAAAGGAATATCAATGTAGACATTGTTTACCACTTGGCTAAAGGGCTCATGTTTACCACTGGCTGAATAAAGTTGCCATTCATGGGTCCTAATGGTGTGGATTTTTGTTAGGTGGTTTATTGGCAGTAAAATTCACCTTATTTATTCCTTTTTTCTCTTTTAGCAAGTGGTAAAAGAGTTGGAAATGCAACTTCAGCAGGCCCAGAAATTGAAATGATTTGGTTATAGGGGTGTTGAAAAGCTCTGCCAAAAACTTCATCGTCACTAGCCTCCTAAGGCACCAGGTTCCATCATTAGAATCCCATTATTCTGCCTACAGTAAAAGGTCCTGTCATTATCTTTAGCATCAATTAGTTTAAAATACTTAGGGCCTTGGGGGGAAAATAAAGTCCTACTCTGTTTCATTTGGGGTTAGGGAGACACTTCAAGGACAGGAATGATTAGTAGGACCAGTGTAGGTACTGAGACCCTGGGGGTAGGAGAGATTCTTCTCTAGTGTACAGGATGTGTGGGTGTGGAGAGGACACAGGGAGGAGGGCAGTCCTGGGTCTTAGAGGTGCGAGGGTGGGGGCTACAGCCAAAGAAAGACTGCAACATGACAAACTGGAGGGGAGTTTAATCTAGAGCCAGACCTCTGTGTAGATGAAACAGAAATGTGTTAACTGCGACTTGATTTAAAATTGAAAGGCACTGACTTTCAGAATGGACCATCTGAAAATGCTGTATAATAACCATTAAAGTTCTTTTTAAAATTTAGCTGTTGGGACTTCCCTGGTGGCACAGTGGTTAAGAATGCGCCTGCCAATGCAGGGGACATGGGTTCGAGTCCTGGTCGGGGAAGATCCCATATGCCGTGGAGCAACTAAGTTCCTGAGTCACAACTACTGAGCCCGTGCGCCACAATTACTGAAGCCTGCTCTCTAGAGTCCGCGAGCCACAATTACTGAGGCTATGCGCCACAACTACTGAAGCCTGTGTGCCTAGAGCCTGTGCTCCGCAACAAGAGAAGCCACTGCAATGAGAAGCCTGCGCACCACAATGAAGAGTAGCCCCCGCTCACCGCAACTAGAGAAAGCCCATGCGCATCAACGAAGACCCAACACAGCCAAAAATAAATAAATAAATGTTAAAAAAAAAATTTAGCTGTTGTGTCATGAAGCAAATGGATAGTATACATTGTTTTAAAGCTATGATACCAGTGACTAATTCTTTCTTCTTTTGAGAACAAATAATAACTCAAAAACCAGAAAGCTATCAGAGATATGTATAAATGAGCTTAAAATATAAGGCAAAACAATTTTTGGTATAATTCAGAAATAAACAAAAACAAGTAAGTTATTCTATTCTTCAAAACTTTAAAAATCTTTTAAAATAATCTTTCATTTTGGAAACCAAAATCAACATAACAATTATTGTCTTTTGAGGACACCATTTCAACCTATAGAACTGTATATAACACAAAATTGGAAACATATAAAGGTGACCAAATAGGAAAATGGTCTTTCTGAATATATTTAAATTTTTTACTGAGTAATGCAGTTGATTATTCTAAGGTTCTAAATTCTTCCATCTTGCAGGAATAAAATAGTAAAAGGAAAAATTAACACTTACTAAACTTTTATTAAGTAACAAGAATTTCTAAAATTGTTACATGTAAAATGTCCATGGTTCTATGTGGTAGATACTGTAACCTCCATTTTACAGACGAAAAAACTAAGAGTTTCAGAGACTTTACTAATAGCACACCACTGTAAATGCTTAAGCCAGGAATATAAAAGCAATTTAGAGATCTTGAGAGGGAACTTAAATTCATTGGCTTGGCTAAATGTTTCTCACTGGTACCTAATTAATAAATTCAATGCAAACTTTTACTTAGAAGCAGTTGCAACAGGTTAGCTTACACCTACCATTTACTACCTTGAACTGTCAATCCTATGATCAGGCACTTATTTTGGTCGCATATAAAACAACTTCTCCCTTAAGTAGCCACCATCATCTCATACTCAATTGACTGTTTATTACAATTCTATTTCCCCCCAAGTGTTTGACATAACAGGAAAATAATTCCAAACTCATGCATTCCACAATCTCCAACCCACTCATTTATTCATTCACTTAATGAATATTGAATGTCTACAATTCTTGCTGCTGAAGATATAAAGCCTAAGTCTTATGAAGTTCAATAGGAAAAAGAGATACCAGATAGATGATAGAGATAGATTGATAGTTGGATGACAGCTAGCTAGCTAGCTAGACAAATAGATATAGATATAGGTATAGATAAAATAGTGTTATGCCCTTGTGGCAAAAACTGAGAGTTGTCACCCAGTAATCATTATCTTCTTTGTCAGTAAATTAACCTCTGAATTTAACTGGGCGTGGCCACCCAGAATAAATCTACATTTCCCAACATCTCTTGAGCTGTGTTTGGCTATGTGACTAAGTTCTGCCAAAGGGATGTAAACAAAAGAGATCTGAGCAATATCAGGACATGTTTGAAGGAGACCTTCATTACTTTTTCTTTTTCTTTTTCCTGCTGCCTTTCTCATTACTTTTTCTTTTTTCCTGCTGACTGAAATAAGAGCATGCTGACTAGAGCTGAAGCAATCATTTAAGCCCAAGGGGCTGCATTTTAGGGCCAATGAAGCAAAATGATAATTTTGCCCCTGATAATTATGTCAATCACACAAACCCTAGATTATTTACCTCTGGGCAAAATTTATGTGTGAGAAAAACAAACTTCCATCTTTTTGAAATTTCTGTTTTTAGGGTTTTCTGTCACTCCCATTCGACTTTAATCTTAACTAATACAAAAATATTTAAAAAATAAAGTAGAGTAAGGGATTAGAGTGTGGCACCATGTGATATTTTATTTTTTTCTTTTTGCGGTACGCGGGCCTCTCACTGCTGTGGCCTCTCCCGCTGCGGAGCACAGGCTCCGGACGTGCAGGCTCAGCAGCCATGGCTCACGGGCCCAGCCGCTCCGCGGCATGTGGGATCTTCCCAGACCGGGACACGAACCCGTGTCCCCTGCATTGGCAGGCGGACTCTCAACCACTGCGTCACCAGGGAAGCCCCATGTGATATTTTAGACAGGGTGACTGGGGAAGGCCTTTATGAGGAATCAATAGTTGGGGGGAGTCCTGAATGCATGAGTAAGCCAAGTGGTAGGGGGAGAGCATGTTCCAGGAAGTGGGAAATAGTAAGAGCCAAAGCCTGGATGTGGGAGGGAACATGCTTCTGTGTTCAAAGACCAGCAAGGAGGCCAACATGGCCTACCTGCCCAACTTCTTATCCTGATTCCCAAACAGAAATCCTTGACTCCAGACCTTGCAGAGATCAGTCAACTTTGCAGGCACTGTTCTCTACAGGGTCTCTTCAGAAAGACTCATAACCCAGCTGTGAGTCTAAGCTTTTACTCAGATGGCTTCAAGGCTCAACCTCTAAGGCCTATTACAGAATGCTCCCCCACTTCGCCATTCAAATATAACACATTTTTCTGAACTTACTATAGGTTCTCACTCTTGCTTAAGGGATGGCACTATTGATCTGCCCCATATTGCTTTCTTTCTTCTTGAAACTCCTTAGATATTATGGTCAATACTTTCATGTTAATTGTTAATAATCTATCATTCTGTTCTAATTGACGTATTCAATATGTATCTTTTGCCACTTTAATTAAGATGTAATGTAAGGGCTACATCTTTAAAAGTTTTAAAAATCTTTTTTGGCTAGTATCTCTTCAAACAGAAGGTACTCCATAAAAACCTTCTGTATGTTCATTCAAACATCTCACAAACTAGAAACACAATGGAGAGAACCTAATCTTTCTTGGTTCCTCCCTTTTGCCAGGAAGATATGAGTAGCTGAAGTATTTGGTGCTATATATAGTCAGTTGATGTCAGCTGGATGCCAGTCTCTTCAGAAAGGCTCAGTCCTCAGTTTGAGTCAGAGCTAGGGACCATGCTATCCCAGGCTCAAGGATAAAAACCATCGGGCCCAAGTGCCATCCATATTCCATCTCCAGTCTTTCCTCCACAAATCAGGATTCATCCTTCCTGAAAAGCACGGTCTAAGAGCAAGGTAAGTATATTGTTTCCTAAAATGTTCTATTAGTCAGTTGTCCAAGGAAGTTCAGAGTTGTGACTCATTAATGGGCTTTCTTTGCTTTAAAGGACAGCTGTTGATGCCAATATTAAAATACTACCACCAAAGAGTTCTGGTTTAATCTGCCGTCCTTTCTTCATTCTTACAGTTTGCTGGAATTGATGTACTGTGATGTTGGTACAAATGAAGGCCAGTAAGGAAACAATGACAGATTAAAATAAACTGTAGAAAAGAGAGAGGAAGGGGAAAGGAGTCCAGCTCTTTCATTGTTTCTTATTGCCCAATAATCATTGTACTAGTATATAGATAAGACTGGGCTGGAAACTCTGAGAAACAGCCTCTGTTCACTGTGACATTGCCTGTCAATGAATAGCATGCTCTGTCACCAGACAAGGAATGGTATTAAAGTCTTTCAGTAGAAAGCAATAATAAACTCTTAATAAAGAACAAAGATGCTGTCTCTCAAAAGGATGATTATAAAACACTCCAAATGAGTTCTTGACATTGCCTCAATAATGTTCCTTTATTTTTCACAGGGAGGGAACAAAAAAATCATGCTATCACATAATACCATGGTGAAGCAGAGGAAACAGCAAGCATCAGCCATCATGAAGGAAATCCATGGAAATGGTATCAGTGAAAACCCTTCACAGCAATAATATAGCTCAGCATTAATGTAGACTCTTCCTGATGTTATTTAATATTCTATAGTTTACTTCCTTTAAATTCTTGCTATTCTGTCATAACAAACCTGGAGCTCTAGGGGGTGTATAAAAGCCTATGGTAACTAATCCTTTTGTAGTCATCCTTTCTCATTTGAAAGCTATTTTCAGATGAACAACTGCTCTAAAGGAATGAAGCAATCTGACAGCTGATGTACATTCTACTTGGCTTGCCTTTCACATTTCACGTTATAAGTTAATATCACCACTCTCAGATCTTTTTTTCTCTTTTTTGGACAGGTCTCATACAATCTTGTCTTCATCGTTCATCCCACAAGATCTATCTTGATTTCTTTTACCTTATATTACATAAATCATTCAAAATCTGTTCTAGCGTCCTTTTTTTTTTTTTAAAAAAAGGTGTTAAGTTGGAATTCATATTCATTGTGAACTTCTTTAACCCTGAAACCAGTCTTCATATTTAGTAACTGATTTACCGAGATATTCTGTGTGGAAATCTACTTCTATTTATAATTTCTAGGAAAATATAGATTTCTTATAGTCTCAAGCATATAACTCAAAAAAAAATTTAATATAAATTAGATGCAAGATGATATTCCACTCTCTTCTCTAAGTTCTAGCAAAACACTCTAGAAAGTAATGCTTTATACATTGCATTTTGATTATTATAAAGGAAATTCAACTTTGATTGTTATAAAGGAAATTGAGCAAAGGATAGCATCAATTTTAAAAGTTAATAAGTAGAATATCTAGATAGTTTTAAGGGCTGATTTGAACCATTCCAGAATATATTTGTGGAGTTTTCAGGGCACCTCCTTATTTCCCTTCTATTAACAAGGAATGTGACCTTTTACCTGAACAATACTAAGACCTAGAGCAATGAGATCTTTCACCAGGTAGCTGGGAAAAGGCATAAGTATAGCATTTTCATATTTCACCTTCCATAAAGCAAGCTGAATAGAACCAATCAGAGACTCTGTTAGATGCTTCCCCCCACAATGCAGTCATATCTAAAGGGTTCTGTTATTAAGTTTTGTTTTCTATTTTTTTGCAATACAAAATCACCATACTGGATTCAACTTAGACCCATGTTTTACTAAGATGTCAAACTAGTTTGGAATAAAGTGAAAATAATTCTGAATCAGACACCAGAACTAAATTTGTACCAATGCAAGGTTCCAAAATTCAGGCTTCTTTTAAATTTTTGCACTTCTTTGTATTTCCTGCTTCATGTAGTTTACTTGAAATTGTTTTAATAGTTTCCTTGATCAATAAGGAAAAAATCAGATAATCACTTGAGTTTGAGACTAAATTATTTATCTTAAAACTAGGCTTGGGATAAGTTATCATTTTCTAATTGCATCATAATCATAAATCAATCCATCATTTTAATGTATTCCCAGTTTAAATCATGTGTTGGATTCTACTCTCTTATTTCTGACATAGACCTATAAGAGTATCTTTTCCTTTTTTTATAATATAACTTTTATTTTTTTCTGAAATATAAAGAAAAAGTACAATTATATCTCAAGGGGAAAAAAAACCTCAAGACTATAATCTCACCATCAACAGGTCCTGGCCAAGTAAAGTCTGCTGAAGCCCTCCCTCCCAAGTCACGGGAAGATTTCCAGTCCCTTAAATGGAGTCACATGCTCTGCCTTTGTTTGGAGGTCAAGTACTACAGATAACAGGGATAATCACAGACTTCTTTCTTAACTCATCTCAGATAAAACAGCTGCAGTACTTTAGGAAGCAGTTTAAATAATTTCCCTCTTTTATTTCCTCTGACATCTTACATGGAACTTTACGATTTGTATATGACATAGTGTTTAGAGATCTGGAGCTAGGGGAGTATCATTTTTTCTAAGGAGGCAGAAATGAGACATGGACTGCAGAGAAACCTTTCTGGGAATAATTCTCCAAACTTTCAAACACTTCACACCAACAAAAACCTGGATAATTTAAGATAAAGCATGCAACTCTTTTGATCTTAATTCTAAGACTAATTAAAATTTGGACTGGATTGTCCTCTATAAAAATGAATAGAGAAGCTATTTGAAGTTCTTCTTCCACTCCCTTCTCCCCTTGTGCATCAAGATTTTTTTTTTCAGTATTATAATTCATTTATTTTTTATATCACTCTTCAAAGACATTTAGCCTGGAGGAGAATGAAATGTGACAATGAGATGGCTAAATGAGCTGTCTTCTAAACCTGAGCTAGGAGTTCAGTCCAGTTCTTGCTGTGGGGAGAGAGACTATAGCTGGTGAGCCTTGAGATGATCAGTAGGAAAATATAAGAATCAAAAAGGAGAGTTTTTCATCAGAGCACTCATTGAATCTGAAGGAGAAATAACCTCAAAGAATTACTGAGAAATCCTACCCATATAGACTAAAATACATAGAACTGGATAGCACAAGTAAAAGTGTAGATAACTCACAGCCTCTACTAACTATACCCCAAATTGTTCACTCATTATGGATCCATAATGATTTGGTGTCAAATAATGTACCAGAAGCAAAAGTAATTAATAAAAAGTATCTCCTAACACTAAGGCTCTATACCTTCAGACAGACCATCCTCAGCATCATATCATGATGATGATCAACATGGTCATCAACATCAATATTAAAAGTGTTAGAGCTGATGATTAGTAGCTGTTTTGTGTTACTACTGTGATGCAAAACCCAGAAGCTTTAAACAGAAATATCAGAGCCATGTTGCAACTGTATAACAAGTGCCATTCTAAAAGACAAAAACACCAAAATACTTTGCCATTATCTGTCATGAATTAGTTGTGGAGGCAAGAAAAGATGGCTTATAATGGTTCCATGCCCACCAGCCCTGTGCTATTTACTCCTGATGCTGTACATATTCTCCAGCGGTGATCATGTTTCTCTCCCACTCAGTAACTCATTTGAGACTTGATTACTGACGGAAGAGAGAGAGAGAGAGGGAAGGATAAAAGAATAGGAAGTAATAAGTCTATACAGAAAGAGAATGGGGAATGAGAATGGAGGAAGGAGAGGCACTCTAGAGCAACTGGCATCCGTCCAGAAATGGTGGGGAAAAGGAATAGGAATTAAAATTATCGAAGAACTGGGAGTATGCTGTCCCCTGATCTTAAGCACAGATATTGCTGACAGTTTAGAAGAAGAGCTTCAGAAATAAAAAGACTACAGTTGTTTCAGTCACCCTACAGTTTTCGCACCTGGGCTCTGTGAGGGCTTTTTTGGTATGTTTTTTTTTTGTTTGTTTTTTCCCTCATGGCTGGTGAACAGCTTTTCCCAGCACACAGAAGAGGACTGAGCAGATTGTTTTTGCGATTTCAGGAAAAGAGTTTAGTCTGTGGTCTGAAAACAGGAAGCCAGGTTCTAAATGGAGTGCTGTTGTTGATATCGTACCAGGAGCCCTGAGTTCCAGACCAGACAGCAGATACCTCATCTGAAAATGAAGAGGTTGGATCTGTTGAGTCATCTAATTCTAAAATTTCATGATTCTAATATATTGAGCTATGTGCTCAAACATCAGTGTATTTGAGTTTTTCCACCAATAACAGAGGCAGTGATAATATTAACACAAATTGCAGGGGTACTTTGAAAAGCATAGATATAATGTCTTGACTTTCAGACAAAAGATAATGTGAAGACCCCTTTTACTTTTCCTGTATAAGCATATCTTAAAGTATAATTAATCAAGTCATCAATATAAAAATGAGGACACCAGGAAGGACTTAAACACTACAGATCAAATGTAAAAAGTCTAGGGGAGAAAAAGAACTTAACCTAATGCTTAATGTACAAATTTGTTAGTTTTCTTTGGTTTAAAATTTCACATTAGCATTCTCATAACCCGAAGAAAAAGCATGCTTTATCTTGAAAATTGCTGTGCAATAATATGTTGTGAAATCATGGATTTTTCTAAGCATGCCATAGATTTCTAAACCTCTAATAACGCTCTCCAGCAAAGTAGCAGCAGAGAACTAGGCTAAATTCCAATTTATACCAAAGTTGAAATTATACCAAAGTTGAAATTTGGTTGAAAAAATCAACCAAAGTTGAATATTACAATGTTTAATTCTTGCCATATTCTATCATCCTAGAAGAATGATGAACATCATTTCTTTGTTGCCTTTTTCACTCTAATATGCTCTAGATATACGTCCTATAAACAGTACTAGATGAATTACTGGTTTGTGTAACTCAATTTGCATAATTCAATACATTGGTAATCTCATTTTTTAAATGTTTATAGATTTACACAGTTATTGAATGGTAATACATTAACAGTAAATTTTTGAACTCAAATCAAGGCAAGGAGATATGAAATAGGAAAATATAGAATCCCAGATGAGTTTCAAAATCAACTTTTTAATCTAGAGAAAATTATTAAAGATTACTAATAAACTTTTAATCAAATGTAGACTTTTCAAGTATTATTCAAAACCACAGTCTGGACTATTAACTTTTATATAATATGTATATATGCATGTTGCAGTATGCAATTATGTATATTTATGGACTATTATTCAATCTACACAGGCCAACTGTCTGTAAACAGGCAGAAGAGTCCTGTTAAGTGTAGAGAAAATCTCTTGGCTTCAATCAGGCTTTTAAGTAAATTGATAGGACCACCCTAAAACAAATCAATTTCAGTTATCTCCCCTTCTGTGGTTTTGCCCATTTTACCAGAATTGCAGCTGCCCGTGAATCATGGCGAAACAGTTTTAAAAGATCTTTCGTCTTACTACTATTATTTATAAGTGGGTATCTTTACAAACTATGAATTGGATTCACTGATCTAACTAAATATGTAACTTTGGCAGGATCAAAATTACAAATTAAAAATACAGAACTACCTGTGCACACATAAATCCTTGTTGACTAAGTTTTAGAATGTTAACCTATGAAATAAATGTGAAAAAAAATGTTTTTTGGAGGAATTTAGGTTCAGTATCTGCTCATAAGACTGCATATTGAAGAAAGGTTTGAAAAAGGAATTGATCACATTTTCAAAGATCACTGATACTCTCCCAATAAAATGCAATTTTCCATTTGGTTTCCAGTACTCATAGTAATATGGTTAAAGTGGAAGGAAAGTATATTCAAAAATCAAAAGTTTGAACTTTTTAATGTAAGATTTTAAATCTTAATTTAGCTACAAAAATAATGCACATTTGAGGACATTACTGAGAAAGAATATTGATTACAATTATTTAATATTTCTAGTAGATTGAAAAATGTGGAGGTTTTTGTGGAAATTAATTTGATAATGGTCAAGACCCTAAAGTTATATTGTAATAGTTTTTTATAATTAGATATTTATTCCAAAATAATCATTATTTCCTTAAAATAATAGCAAACTATAATAGATTAAGTCCTATAAAATCTTTAAAGAATAAATGGAAAATTCTGGATCACTATAAACGACATTAACAGGAAAGCATGCCTAGCAATATTATTTTCAATAGATGATCTAATGCCACAAAGACAACCTTCTAATCCATCAGGGCAAGGATATGAACCCTGAATAAGTTATATCATTTATCAGGCATCCAGATTAAACACACTGTTAAGACCCTGCACAGAGGTTTGCAATAAAGGGCAGGGAACAGCTGAACTTGGATTCTATCTGCTCAGTTGACACCATTCTTTTCACTCTGAAAATTTAAGTAAATGAAAGTGTTCATACATTAGATTTCCCAACTCACAGATGGTCTGGAACTCCAGCTCCAATTACATCATAAACTTAACTACTGGAAGGGAAGGGGAAAAAAACCTTGGAGAATTTAGTTTATGTCTTTTATTGTTTGTTTGTTTATGCAAAATATATTGACTTAAAATGTTCCTATGTCTCTATCAGTATGCTAGTGAATATTTAACTGGTTCTTTGGGGGGAAAAATGCCTTGGTTTGTAGAATTTGCCAATTTCTGTGGTATAAATACTCTTGCCATGGCCAATTTTGAGCTACCATCAAGGAGAAACTGAATGCAGAGTTGGGAAGAGATGTGTAGTAATACAACACTATACAGTATTTCCACCATACAGATATAATAGATATAAGAAAACATCAAGAGCATAGATAATAGCAAAAAGGAGTAAAACATTTAGAAAGTGATATTTTTGAGTATTTATTGCTTTCTTTTTAATATAACTTATTATTAAGTTTATATAATTTAATTTTAATAGTGGTTATGTTCACTGAGTTTAACTACTGGCTAACAGAATTTCTGAAAATTTATCAGTCGACTCTTGTGAACCAGTACAAGCCTGCTCCAGACACCACTAGATTTCTCATGCAGTGCTTCTGGTCCCAGAGATACACAGGAACTTTAGATGGTCACTCAAAGCCAACTATTAACTCACTGTCTGTTACTTACAGAGTAAGAGGGAGAAAATTCAGGCTTAAAGGTAGTAGAAGGAAGTATGAAGAATAAGCAAAGAGAGTTGAGAGTTGGTCAATTATTTTGTGTGCCTTCTCCTCTTTCCTTTTTGTCTCTTTTATCTCCTCTCTTGTGGTATAAATTTACTAGTAATAATGGATTGTACCAACTGATTATTGAGGGTAGGTAAGTTCCTCATGGCTCTTGCTGCACATCTACTCCTTGTAGCAACCTGGGTGATGATTACTGTGTTTTGCTAAAAAGGAGTGAATGTTTCTTATGAGCCCAAATGAGTCTGGCCAGAGGTATATCCATATTTTATACTTCTGCTCTTTTTTTCCTCTCCTCTTCGAGGCCCCCATTGCTGGGCTTCTAGGCTATTCTTCTTTACTCTTTCTTGATTCCAATCTTAATAGACTTTTTGGACCTACATCAGTGAGATGAAGATCTGAAGAGAATAACCATAGTTAGCATGCTTTTAGTTGAAAATAGCAGAAAATCAGAAACGAACTAAAGGGAATTTATTGCCTCACATAACTGAAAAGTTCAGAGGTGATTTGATAAGTCTTCATCTGGCAGCTCAAGTATGCCATTAAGGACCAGGTTTCTTTCTCCCTCTGCTCTGATTTTCTTGGGGTAAGCTTCACCCCACATCTGGCTCTATCATTTTATCAAGTACATACCAACAGTTTCCTGGGCAATATACATCCGTGCTTACCTGCAGCAGGAAAAGAAAGTATCTTTGACACAATGTACACAAAGAAAAGTCCTGATATTTTGCCTCATTGACCTAGGTCAGGTCACACACCTGTTCCTGTATCAATCACAAAGGTTAATTAATTCCTGTCAAATATACCCCAGAAAACTATTGTAAATCTAAGTGGCCAGAGGGATGGAATTCAAGTAGGGCATGTTGTTATTTCAGAAACATTGGTGGAATCAGCTAATACTGAGGGCCATTAGGAAGAGGAAAATGAGATAAAAACATTTTCTCAAATTTTTGTCTTGGGATCCCCAAATTAAACTTATGCCATAGCTTGAAATTTAGAACTTACAGAAAATAACATAATAATATGCTATTCCTTTTTCTAGCTCCTCTATTTTCATTTAACTGTTTATAATGACTCAAATTGGTAACAGAAAAGGAGAGAAAGAGAAAAGCTGCATCCCTGTTTTGGTTTCCTTATGAAAAAACTTTGTAGCCTTAACTGTAAGGAGAGATTCCATTGCTATAATATAAAGACTGTTGTTTTTGCATTTTCTAGTGGCTGCCTGCTTTGGGGCATTTTTATTTCCTGAAAATGTCCCATTAAAAAATTTGTTTAAAAACATTATTTGTAATATATAAATACATTACATAGAATGTGTATTCCTAGAAGGTTAATGGACCAAAAAAATCTATCGATTTCGATTTTCTGTGTTATTATTTTATCCTGTTTCTCTCTCTTGCATTGCTAATTGAATTATTTTAAGAAGCATTTAAAGGAGATTTCCCCTCCACCCCGTAGTATTGCATCAAATTACTATAAGCCATATTGTGTCTTTTTGGTCATTTGTGATCTAAAGGGAACTTGCTATTTTGATTCCAGAATCAAAAAGCTGAAACAGTCCACTCCTGTCACACTTTCTAGAACACTGAGGGATATATTCATAGACACACTGAAAAATAATCCAGCTCCTTCCATGTTGCTAGCACACAGTAACAGACTCCAAACACTTGCAAATAAACAATAGTGAATATTCCCTGTAGAACTCGGCAGAGCTGGCAAACAAATCCCAGGAAACTGTAAAATACCCTCATCTACCCTGCTGTGCACCTTCATTCCTCTTCCATAAGCTATTTCTGCCAACCCTGGGGACTGTAAAGCACAGAATTTTTTTTTTTTTTTTTTTTTACCTTAGAGAGTAGACAATGCCACTCTGCGCTGCATTAGGAAGGGCTATGGAAATTTTTTAAATTGAACATTTTTTTAATAATAGACTTTATTTTTTAGAGCGGTTTTAGGTTTACAGAAAAACTAAACAGAAAGTATAGTATAATGTTCCTATATACCCCTTCTCCTCCCAACACACAGTTTCTCCTATTATTACCATCTTGCATTAGTGCGTTATACTTGTTATGATTGACGGACCAATATCAACGTAGTATTATTAACTGAAGTCCACAGTTTACATAAAGTTTCACACTGTGCGGCACTGTCCTATGGGTTTTCATGAATGCACACTGTCACGCGTCTGCCATTACAGTATCATACAGAAGAGTCTCACTGCCCTAAGATTCCCCTGTGCTCAACCTCTTCATCTCCACTCCCTCCACACAGCCGCTTGGCAGCCAGTGATTCTTTTACTGTCTTCCAAGGTTTTGTCTTTTCCAGAATGTCATAGAGTTGGAGTCATATAGTAGCCATTACAGACTGGCTTTTCTCACTTAGCAATATACATTTAAGGGCCATTCATGTCTTTTCATGGCTTGATAGCTCTACTAAACTTTTAATTTTGATATAAATGTAGTTTACATGGAGCTGTAAGAAAGAATACCAAGCAATCCCACGTACCTTTTCCCAGTTTCCCACAAGAGCAACATCTTGTAAAAGTATAGTACAATATCACAACCAGAATATTGATATTCATGCAGTCAAGAGAGTCCTACCAATCACTAATGTCTCCCATTTATATATATATATCTTTTCATTTTAAGATGCTATAAAATGGAATCATACAGTATGTAACCTTTGGGGATTGGCTTTTTTCACTCAGTGTAATTCCCTCAAGATAGATCCATTTGCTGTGTTTCAATAGTTTGTTCGTTTTTATTGCTGAGTACCATGCTTTGGATGGACCACAGTGTTTTTAACTTTTTACCTACTCATTAAAGTACATTTGAGTTGTTTCTTTTATTATTATTAAGAATAAAGCTGCTATGACCATTTGTGTATAGGTTTTTGTATGAACATAAGCTTTCATTTCACTGGGATAAATGCCCAGTATTGCTGGTAGTCCTATGTTCAGTTTTTAACAGAGCCTATTAAATTATTTTCTAGGGTGGCTGTACCATTTTACATTTCCAACAGTGATATATGAGTGATCCAGTTTCTCCACACCCTCCCCAGCATTAGATGCTGTCACTATTTTTCATTTTGGCCATTCTGATATGTGTATAGTTATATCTCATGGTTTTAATTTGCATCTCTCTAATGACTAATAATGTTGAACATCTTTTCCTATGCTTATTTGCCATCTGTATATCTTCTTCAGTGAAATATCTCTTCCTGTCTTTTGCCCATGTTCTAATTGGATTGTTTGCTTTTTTACTGATGAGTTTTAAGAGTTCTTTATATATTCTAGTCTGTTTTCAAATATGTGGTTTGCAAATATTGTTTCCTACTCTGTAGTTTGTTTTTTCATCCTCTTAACACAGTGTTTCTCAGAGCAAAAGTATTTAATTTTGCTTAATTTATCAACCGTTCCTTTTATGGACTGTGCTTTTGGTGTCAAGTTTAACAACATTTTGTCCAGCCCTAGATCCCAAAGGTATGATCATGTAATTTTTCTTCTTTAGCCATTTAATATGGTAGAATACATTGATTTCTGAATATTGAACCAATCTTGTATCCCTGGAATAAACCCCACTTATTCATGGTATAGAATTCTTTTTCTGTATTGTTGAATTCTATTTACTAATATTTTGGTAAAGATTTTTGCTTCTATAAGCATGAGGGATATTGATCTGTAGCTTCTTTTTTTGTGTGTTGTTTCTGTTAGCTATCAAGGTAATAAGTTAATTGGGAAGTGTTCCCTCATCTTCTGTTTTCAGGAAGAGACTATGTAGCATTGGCGTTAATTCTTCTTTAAATGTTTGGTAGAATTCTCTGGTAAAACCATCTAGGTCTGAAGATATCTTTTGGGGGAGATTTTAGAATTATAAATTCAATTGCCTTATAGCTATAGGATTAATCAAATTAGCTACTTCATGTTGGGTGAGATGTGTTACTTTCTGCTTTTCAAGGGATTGGTCATATTTTTTCTGTTTTCAAATTTATGTGAATTTACATGTAGAGTTGTTCATAGTATTCTCTTTTTATCCATTTGCTATCTGCAGTGGCTGTAGTGATATCCCCTATTTTGTTCCTGATACTGGTAATTTGTATCTTCTACATTTCTATTTTTCTGTGTCAGTCTAGCTAGAGGTTTGTCAATTTTACTGATCTTTTCAAAAGCCAACTCTGTGCTCAACTGATTTTTCTCTACTGTTTTTCTGTTTTTAATTTCTACTCTTATCTTTATTATTTTCTTCCTTCTGCTTGCTTTGGGTTTATAGTATAGATTTGATACTTTTCCTCTTTTTTTAATGTATGCACTTAGTGCTATAAATGTCCCTCTCAGCACTGTACTGTCTGTGCCCCATAAATCTGATATGCTCTATTTTTAATTTCAATGAGTTCAATGAATTTTTTATTTCCCTTGAGACTTCTTCTTTGACTCATGGATTGTTTAGAAGTATGATTTTTTTTTTTAGTTTCCAAATGTTTGGAGATTTTTCTGTAAACTTTTTGTTACTCATTTCTAGTGTGATTCCATTGTGATCAGAGATCATACTGTATATAATTTTGATTCTTTTAAATTTGTTGAAGCTTACTTTATGGTCCAAGATATTGGTCTATCTTGGTATATACTCCATGTGCACTTGGAAAGAATGTGTGTTCTATTGTTCAGTAGGATATTTTATGCTGTTTATAAATATTTTATAAACAGTAGGATTATATCCTACTGGTTGATGGTGTTGTTGATTTCTTTTATATCCTTGCTGATTTTCTCTCTGTTGTCCTATCACTTGTTGAGAGAGGAATGTTGAAGTCTCCAACTCTAATTGTGGGTTTATCTATTTCTCCTTTTAGTTCTATTAATTTTTGCCCCATTTGCAGCTCTGTTTTTTGGTGCATACACATTTAGGATTTCTAGGTCTCAGTAGTAGAGCTTAAGTCTATCAGTTTATTTTTTGTTTTCTGTTTGTTGTCTCTGTTTTTCCCTTCTGTTTTCTTTTTCCTAGCTTCTTACGGATTACTTGCACATGTTTCAGAATTCCATTTTTATTTATCTATAGTTTTTCAAGTGTACCTGTATAGTTTTTGGTAGTTGTTCTATTACATTATATGTGCTTAACTTATCAAAGTCTACGGATATTGTCATTTTATCAGTTCAAGTGAAGTACAGAAAACTTATCTACCTTCATGTCTATTTACCCTCCCCTGTTTATAATAAAATTGTGTTAACTATTTTCTACATATATTTATATCAGAGTTTGATAATTTTTGCTTCTATGATCAAACATAATTTAGAAAACTCAAGAGGGGAAGGAAGGCTTACTGTATTTACCCACGTTTTTGCTTACTGTAATCTTTTTTAGTTCCGATGTTCTAAGATTCCTTATTTTACTGTTTCCCTTTTGTTTAAAGAACTTAATTTAGTTATTTGATATGGTCTGAATATTTGTGGCCCCCCAGAATTCAAATATTGAAATCCTAATGTCCCTGATGGTATTAGGACATGGGGCCTTTGGGAAGTGACTAGGCCATGAGGGTGGGGTCTTCATGAATGATATTAAAGACCTTATGAAAGAAGCCCAAGAGAGCTTTCTTGTCCCTTCTACCATGTGAGAACACAGTAAGAAGTGGGCAGTCTACAACTCAGAAGAATGATTTCAACTGAACCTACTATGCTGGCACACAGATCTCAGACTTTCAGCTTCCAGGCCTATGAGAAATATATTTCTGTTGTTTATTAGCCACCAGTCTTCGATATTTTGTTGTAACAGCATGAACCATTCTTCTAGGGTAGGTCTCCAGGCAACAAATTTCCTAGTTTTCCTTCATCTGAAGATGTCTCAATTTCCCCTTTATTTCTAAAGAATATTTTCACCGGGTATCAGATTCTGGGTTGACATTTCTTTTTTTTCAGCATTTTTGTGCCACTTCCTTCTGAACTTCATGATTTCTAATGAGAAATCCACTGTCATTCTCATTTGTTTCTCCCTATAGGTAAGTTGTCATTTTCCTCTGGCTGCTTTCAAGATTTTCCCATTGTCTTTAGTTTTTAGAAGTTTATAATATGTCTTGTTGTAGAGTTCTATAGATTTATCTTTTATAGAATGCTTTTAGCTTCTTGAATCTGTAGGTTTATGTCTCTTGCCAAATTGGGGAAGTTTTTAGCCATTATTGCTTTGTGTACTTTTCCAGTCCCACATGCCTCCTCCTCTCCTTCTGGGACTTCAGTGATACAAATGCTGTATCTTTTGTTCTAGTCACACCAATCCCTAAGGCTTTCTTTTTTTTTTTTTTCCCAGTCTATTTGTTTTTCTCTGTTGTTATTATTGGGTAATTTCCATTGTTCTATCTCTCAATTCACCATTTCTTTCCTTTATTCCCTCCATTCTGCTACTGAATCCATCCACTGAACTTCTTATTTTGGGTATTTCATTTTTCAGTTCTAATGTTTCCATTTGGTTCTTTACAACTTTTATTTCTCTGCCATGATTTTTTATTTCTTTGCTAAAATTTTCTATTTTTCTTTCATTTGTTTCCAGAAATTTGTAATTGCTCTTTGAAGTATTTTTATCATGGCTGCTTTAAAATCTTTGTTATTTAATTTTAATATCTCAGTCACCTCATGTTGGCACCTGTCTTTTTTCATTCAGTTTGAGATCTTCCTGATTCTTGGTATGACAAATGATTTTTTTATTTGAGCCTGCATATTGTCATATTATGTTCTAAGAATCTTGCTCTTATTTAAGCCTTCTGTTTTATCTATCCTAGTCTGACACTGCTTCAGCAGGGGAAGGAGAGTGCCACCTCATCACTGCCAGGTGGAAGTAGGAAGTCAAGGTTTCCCAGTTGGCCCCTACTGAAACTTGAGGAGGGTCACTTAGTTACTAGTAGGAGGGGGTAGGAGTTCAGAATCCCCACCTGGTCTCCACTAACACTACAGGGATGGAGGGTTGTTACTGGCTGACAGGGATGAAAGTCCCAGCTTCCTCCTTAGCCCCTCTGATACCACCCTTATGGGAGCATCGGGGCACCTCATTACAGCCTTGCAAGGGTAAAATTCTGGGCTCCCCACTTGAACTTTGTTGATATGGGTGAGGCCAAAGTTTTTCCTGTGGTATTTGGCTGAAGTAGAGTAGCTATTGTCTAAAAGTTTTCTGTCTTTCTAGGTTGCTTCTTTCCTGGTCTTGGCTAGTGAGAACAATCTTTTTGGAGGCTTTTGGCTGCACCTTTTGGTGTTTCTGGGTTAATAGCATCTTCAGCTCCAAGTCTGGGATATATGGGGCTAAAAGAAAACCCAGAGAATTCAGTACCTTGTTGTTCCTTGGATCCTGAGGAAGGATCTTGTTGTCCCTAGCTGGTCTGCCTTCTTCTCTCCAACTTCCAGAGTCTTCTTATGTTTATTTTATACATAATGTCCAGGATTTTTAGTTTTACTTAGTAGAGGTATAGGGAAAAGTAGATTTATTCTATCTTCTCAGAAGCAGAAGTCTTGATATTATAATTTTTATAATTAGTGGAGCTCCTCTCTGGGTAACATCAAAATATATAAACAAATTGATTTTTTTTCAAGGCAAAATGGGGAGAAAATTTGTAAGTAATTTTATTATTTTATCCCTAAAGACCTCCAAAAGCCTAATTATTAGGGTTAATTTGTTACATCAGAAAATGTTGTCCCCATCAACCAGCATAATTATTTATTTTACAAATGGTCCAATTTTTCTTCTTTGCATTTAAGAGCAGTCCACAGTGGCAAAAGAACTCTGTGGGTTACACAAAAAGATATTTCTGATTAAAGGTGCAAGTGGAGGAGTTTTATTTCTTTGGGATTTTAGAAAAGTCCTTCAGTACTAGAAATAGAAAATAACAGTTGTTTACTGAACATCTCCTATATTTAAGGCATGGGGAACACAAAGACAAAAACATAAAGAATGTGCAAGCCATAAAATAAGTAAAACAGAATCAAGTAATTGTGATTCAGTGCTATGGGAATACAGAAAAGGCATGAATAATTATGAATAGAGATTTTAGAGAAGGAATTGACAGAAATGGCATATAAGCTAGATTGAGAAGGATTTGTTCATTTAATGCTTATCACCTACCTACTTTATGTTAGGCTCCTTGGTGCTAGATGCAGAATGAATAGCATTCTGACAGAGACAGGAAAATGGGTGGCATGGGCCAAAGGGTAGACATTCTTGTAACAGAGACTGCTAAAATTGATACAGAAAAATGTTGGGAGTCAAACAGAGCTTATGAAGAGAATTATGATCAGTGTTGTTTGAAAACTCACTAAATAAGGAAAGATTAAACTAATAGTGTCATTAGCTTACTTTCATTCACTCTTTCTATGTGCCAGGTATGATGCTAGGTGTCTGATAAGAAACATTTTATTTAATCCTCAAATCAACCCTATGCAGTAGGTGTTATTATTAGCCCCACTTTAGAGATAAGGAAATTGAGGTTTACAAAAAATAAGTAACATATCTATGATCATACAGTTAGAAAGTAGTAGAGCCAGGATTCAACCCAAGGCAGTCTGAGTAAAGAGCCTATATTTTAGTCACTATACTAGCATATAGCGGGCAATAAATTATGAAATTTAGCAAAGCACTTAAAAATGCTTATCTTGGGGTTTTCATGCACATGAATATTGTTTTACAGATGTAGATGGCATGGACCTGGGCAAAAAAGTCAGCATACCCAGAGACATCATGTTGGAAGAATTATCCCATCTCAGTAACCGTGGTGCCAGACTATTTAAGATGCGACAAAGAAGATCTGACAAATATACATTTGAAAATTTCCATTATGAATCTAAAGCACAAATAAATGTAGGTATAACTTAATAATGTGGTATATAAATAAACGGGCAGCACTTCTAAATTTATATGTGTTATGAGATTCTCAAACAAGTATTCTACAAATTTTCTTTTCATTGATTCTGTTAGACTTTTTATTTTCATGATAATGAATAGTTTAGGTGGATAAACAAAGGAAATATTATGCATGATATGAGTATATTTTTAGTTCAGTACAGACATTGTAAGTTTGTAGATTTGGCACTGAAGAGCTCCTCTGTTCTGCTAAGACCAGGGAGAGGGAGTGGACATTGTGGTACTAAAAGTTTCCATGGTCTTATCACCACTGGTTAAATGTTTGGGATGGAAATATTTCCAAAGCACACAGTGCTCCATAAAGTAAGTATAAGCATTTTATTGGCTGAATACATCCTGGCAGTAAAACATGCCTGGGAACTACAGACACAGTTGATCTCCTTTCAAAGCATTTATTCCACATTGTGTAGAGAAGTCTGTTATTTATTAACAACAAAACCAATGTGGATAAAACTCTTTGGACAAAAGTTTTCATCAACCAGAAGTTTAAAAAAGCAAACAAATTAATTAAATTATATTTTACATATTGCATGAATACCATATTCTCTTGTCATTCAGAGAGATTTTAGAGGAAGAAGTTCATAGTAGAAAAACAATTAGCTTTGGGAAAATGACTTTAAAAATAAAATACCAGGTATGAAGAATCAAAAAGCAACAGTGCATTGGTTCTAAATTTGAGGAGCTGCTAGAGACTACAACAAATATAAGTTGTTTTTTTGTCTTTTGTGTATTTTTATTGAGGGTTTCTTCCTGTAGCTATGAAAAGTCTATAAGTTTACTTATGAATTTAAACCTGAAACCTTTCCAGCTGCCATCACTAGTTAAGTTGTTTTGAATGGACAGCTAAATTCTTTAAAGCAAACAGACTGGTTTCACTGATCTTTTATCATAATTACTAAAACACATTACAGAACTAACAACCGCACTCACAAACAATACAATTTTTTTCATTTCTGAACTATTTCCCTTGTTATGATGCTGGTTAACAATAAATGGTTAGAGAACATCTTAAACAGTTTCTTTTCACATTAATGAGCATCCTTCAACACCCATGAATTGAATTTAGTTATAATTATGAATTCAGTTAGACATCAAATTTTACTCAACCATAGTATTTACACTTATGAAGAATGGTTTTCACTTGAAGTCATGGATAAATGCAATGTTATGTTACCCTATAATTATGCCCAGTATCATCTTATCAGAAAATGTCTGCAGCTAATACAGCATGAGCCTAAAATAACCCTTAACTCATCTGACAGAGTGTAATTATATAATCATATTCTTTCAATAATGACAACAGAGAAGCAGCTTTGAAGAATAATATGAAATATAGCAGCTTAAGGGAGATTCTCTGAAAAGTCATCTACAAGTCTAGACATCTGAATAAATGAATAAATCTAGTTTTCATAACTTACATTTATATCTCTAAGTATAATGCTTTAACTACAGTTCTGGTGGAAGGTACAATGAGATTTAAAATGTCCATTAGAATAAAGCATATTCTCTTATCACTAGTATTTCCAATTACTGACAATAATCTTATACACCTGTGGTCAAATGTTCTGGTCATAGGTAAAATGTTTAAGAACAGGTCTTGATAGTTTTTCAGTGTTCCTAGAAGATTGGGAACTAAATAAATAAAATAATCCCAAATAGCTATATTGAAATAAGCAATTAAATGCTGATAAATAGCATAGAGCAATAAACAATAATAATATATGGAATAAAGTCACATGTCATTGAGTTACATAACATACTCTGAAGTCTGATGAAATTTACTCTCTCTTCTTTAGAAATGAGGAAAGTAGTATTCAAGGAAGTACATATATTTATTTGGCTTAAGTAACACCATAATAAGTAGACTGAAACCCAGCTCTCAGAATTCTAGAGTTCTTGCACTGACACTTGTCATGGTGTAATTAAAAGAAACTCTGGCCTGGAAACTGGAAGACCAGGGTTCAGTCCTGGCTCTCCCATAATCTGTGTAATTTGGAGTCAATTTAAAACTTTCTTTGCCTTTCTGGACCTGTTTTCTCATTTATAAAATAAGGGATTGATGCAAATGGTTTTGTAAGGTGTTTTCTGGCTTTAAAGATTTGTGTTCTCTGATCCTAATTCTAAAAATGACCTGCATAATAAATCACTGAAGAAGGTAGTGAGCTACATTGTATGATGACACATTTGCTTTATCACGGTTATTAGATTGCAACTTGAAGCAAGCATTGATAATGTGACAGGAATTTAAAAAATATTAGGTTCAGGTCTAGTTCCATTCATTTATTTATACTTTTGGCAAAAATTTATTGATTGCCTACCATGTTCTAGAAACTATGCTGGGATTTCAAAGATAAATAGCTCTTGTCTAGTGATAGAGAGACAAAATAACATTGAAAAATAGAAAACAACTATTTACTTATAATCTAATTCTTGAATCATCTTTATATGATTTATATCAAATTAACTTATTGACTACATTTTCTGAAATGACCTTTTCCTTTTACTGCTTCCCTTGAGCTATAGATATTGTCAAAATAATTATTTAACTTATATTTATGCATTTCTTATTTTATTATAATGTTCAGGAAGGACATCATTAGATGAAAATATAAATCAACTCCCTGGTAATGAATGCCATTGGTTTAAATATTAAGTGTTATTAAAAAAAAAAAGCACAGCTTTGGGCTTACTCTATTGCTGAGAAACTGGCAAACTGAAGCCACACAAAACTTCTTATGTCATAAATAACAGAAAATAGGCATTTTTAAAAAGAAATGAAGATACGTTGCTTGCTACATATGCCAATTTTGAAGCCCTAGTTCATGAACTGATCAACTTCTTACAGAAATAGGCAAAAAAAAAAAAAAAAAGGATGAAGAAAATGAGCATTAGAGTGAAAATAAAATAGAAGAATGATTCATCAGAATTAAAAGTCCCTTCTATAAATCACAACAAAAGGATGTTAATCAAAACAATTCACATTTTACAGTTAAGACTACATCTGCTTTTAGTAACTATGGACTTTTCAAAATCCTTAAAATATTAGATAATACTGGGAAAAGGGGAAGTATACTGTAACAAGTAATTCTGAAATAAGACCAAACTAAATATATTGAGATTCTGAACATTTATTTATTTTGTTCAAAAAATAACTTTATAAAAAATAATTTAAGGCTTATATCATAACTAAAATAAGTCACTACCCAACTATTAAAAGCCTTTGTTTGTATACTTAACAATGACAATAGAGCTACTAGGTGTCTCCTGATAATTAATGACTATTTAGAAAGAGTTGATTTTCCTATCTATAAATGAGGTTAGTGTGACAATTTTTAAATTAATGTAGGTAGAATGATTTGTAAGTTTAGGTGAAATTCATTTCATGGGCACATTTCAGTAATTTGTAAAAAGTAATTTTTATGCATGATACAATTAAACTTTCTATATTTATGTCAACTGGCTTTTATTTATAATTAAAGTTAGGGAGAACTTTTCTCTTTTCTAAGAGGTGGTGTAGGTTCAGAAGTGATAAAAGATATTAATCCAGTCAATTAAGTTGAACACTTAAGACAAGAGCTAAATTCAAAACATGGAAAACTGATGTATCTGAGTATAGCATTACTCATCTCTAGAAATTGTTTCTTATTGCCTCTTGAATAAAATGCAAACTTTCATGCCCAGTAATCAAGACCCTGTACTCACCTAGTTGATGTTGCCTCTCATGCCTTCTTGCATGGCTCCATAAGCCAGCTTACCCCTACTAACATTGCCCTACTCATTTCCACAGCAACTTTACCAGGGTGCTGCCTAGAGTAAGGTGAAGGTAAAAGGCACCTGGAGAGTGGCTGTGGGTGGGAGAAGCCTGAAAATGCAATAAACTTAATTTTCTTCATAATTTTATCAGGTGAGGCCTTAATTTATGGCCTTTAATTATAGTATTTGGATTTTAGGACAAAATAGTCTTTTATCCTCACATTTCTATAAAGTTGAATAAGTATTAAACTGTAAAATTGTACTTTACCTTATCATCTTATAAATAAATACAGAAATGAAAAAATATTTTAAACTACTTTCTGCTTATGTCATACAGAAGAAAGTCAAAATTGGTCTTTATTTGCTATGCCTTTCAATAAATTTTTCCTTCTAAAGTTAAAAGATGATTTGACTTTACGCACTTCTTAAATAGATTGGCTTTTTAAAAAGTATATATATATTTCTCATATATGATTAAAACAATACTTTACCATAGAGATAAGTCCTAGCCATATTTCTGAGGATATAACCTATTACAATGTCTGTTTTTCTCTGTTAAAATGCAAACTGACTGTTTTTAAACTGCTATATTGCCATAGAATAAATCCCAAATTATAAGAGTAAAACAAATTCACCTAAAACTTTAAAGACAAATGCTCTTCTAAGCATTTTATTTTCTAGAAACCCCAAATTCTTCCTTCTATAAGTTCATGCAGCTTAAAGTGCAAATATTTTTTGTTATATATGACTGCTGTCCAAATTTCAGATTAAATTTTAAAACAAGGCATATTAAAGCATATCATTAAATCCCAAGTATAAATAAAATAGTAATGTAACAATGACTAAGCCGTATGTTTGGTGAGTATGCTGTATGATATTAAGTTAGTAAAGACTTAAAAATTAAATACTTAGATTTCCCTTTTAGGTATGTTGTGAATAGCAAATTACATAATTGATACAAAGCCCTAGACACAGTGCCTGGCACACAGTAAGGCTCAATTAATTAAGTGGATTGCCATCACAAAACAGATCTTAGATTGGTATCAGTAAAATTTCTCAACTAATTACAATATAAATTATTGAGACCTCATGTAACAATGAAGTGGCATTGTATTTAAATTCTAAGTATACAAATGGCATCTTGCACATATGATTTCTCCTATTAGTGTATCCAATATTTTTGAGTTTTCAGTTGAGTTTACTTTTGATCAAATACAGCACAATATTGCCATGCAGAATGAGAAATTGGATGGAAGCAACTTGGAAAGTGGTTCACAGCAAGCCCCATTTACTCCTCCTAATACCCCGGATCCACGAAGTCCCCCAAATCCAGAAAACATTGCACCAGGTAACTAATCCCCTTACAAATAGAACAATAAAGTTGTTATGCACTTAAATATATGACTCAAGTCATTTGGATTCTTTAGTAAATGGTATCTAAATGATACAGCTTTTCTCATTATATATCTACTTTGTAGATAAGTTCAGGACAAATGTAAAGATTTAGACCTAGAGGAGTCTTGTAAAACATTTACAGGAGTCTTACGTTCTTTCAGATGGTCCATTGTATTTGTTGGCAATCACCTATTATATTAAAAATTAAGTTGTTTGTAATTATATTGAAATCCTATTTGTATAGAACTGCATAATTTATGAATTGCTATGATATATATTTGTCTAATTTAATAATAACTCTATGACATTTATTATAATCCTCATTTTACAAATTAAGAACCTGAGGTTGTGAATAGCTATAAGCCAATATTGACTGTTCAAGAATTAAATCCAGATCTGGTACCAAATTTACAGATGCCTCATGTGAAGCGACCTTGTGGAGATTGCTTTTGTTATTTTCTGCTCTCTTACAGAACCTTAAATGCAATCCTTTAATACTGTATATTTGTTTATTATCTTAAAAGAGAAGCAAATGCTATCCAAATCAGTATATGTTAGAAGTACTGTTTGATTTTGAAATATTCAATCAGAAAAATTATCTGATCTATTTAGACAATAACTTTTCAAAATAACTTAAAGCAAATACCCTTAAGTTTTTCCTCAAGAGTAATGTATAAAGTAGGTTTATAAAATTTTCAACTACTTTTATATTGAAATTAGCAATACTTATGTCATATGTTTGTAAATTAAACAGTTAAATTTAGCAAGAGTACTTCTGGAAATCTTCTCAAATAGTACTAGTGTTTTTGAAAATATATAAGTAAAGCAACTGTATAATATTAAATCTTATTTAAAAGTAAGTTGAATGTCAGTCACTGATGAGCTTAGACTTATCAGGACGTTCTTACTGAACACAATGAGAAAAGGTATTGATAGACATAATAAAGTAACATTGAAGGGAACCAAATACACAATTAGAATGCACAGAATTCTGAAGTGAAGCATTGTAATAGAGTTCTCAAATAGCTTTACAATTTTAAGTTCTCGAATACAACATTAAGCACATGGGGGAAAAAGAAGCTTTAGAATCAGACAGACCTGGGTTCAACCTGCAGGCTCCTTTCATTTCTGCCCATTTTACTACTGTGTTGGGAAGGAAAATAAATCTCTTTGAGTCTCAGTTTTCTCCATCTGTAAAATAAGGAAAATAAATCTCACTGCACATGGTCATTGTGAGAATTAAATGTGAAAATGTAAGTATTAGTCACTAACATATAATAAAGTATTCAGTTAAAATTAATCCTTTCCCTACCCACCTTTATATTCTTAATACTCAACAGACTATATACATATTCTTTTAGCTCCAACCACTATATTGCAACCTCTTGCTTTCTAATGTTTGGAATGGTAGGGTTTTTTTTTTTTTTTTTTTGCGGTACACGGGCCTCTCACTGTTGTAGCCTCTCCCGTTGCGGAACACAGGCTCCGGACGCGCAGGCTCAGCGGCCATGGCTCACGGGCCTAGCTGCTTTGCGGCATGTGGGATCTTCCCGGACCAGGGCACGAACCCATGTCCCCTGCATCGGCAGGCGGACTCTCAACCACTGTGCCACCAGGGAAGCCTGGGTTTTTTTTTAAAATAGGAAACAGAAGACATATAGAAAAGTTTATGTTGATTCAATCTGGTACTCCCATTACTAAGTTAAAATGTTTATTATTAATCATTATCATAAACTATGAAATTGCAAAAGGAATAGAAAAATTCATCTCTACCCTCAAGGAATCATACATAGGGAGACAGGACAAATGTCCACACTATATTTGTAGTCTCATTTTCTCTCTGCATATATAATTCAATATCATATGTACATTTTATTTACCATCAGGAATCTATCTATTAATATCTATCTATCTATCTATGTATATATATAAAGAGAGAGAGAAATTTTGAAAATACAAATTCATATAGCTATTTAAAGCTAAATATTCAATTATTAAATATTTGGATATGTCTGTGTAATATAGACTAAGAAAAGGGAGAGTTTGGAGGTTATCAGATAGCTTGTGATTAAGCAAGAGTAATGGATCCTTCCTTCTTGGTCGATGAGTTGAAAAGTATAACAAATTCAGGGGGCAAATTATAGCTTATCCCAATTTAGCAAAAATTTTTATTGATTAACCTACTATGTCTCCACAAGCCAACTTATCTCAAATATGAATTAATAAGTCTTACGATGCCACAATACTGTAGGAATGAAGTTCCTTTGAATTTAAATAAGTTATATTAAAAATATATTTAAAAATCAGGGCTTCCCTGGTGGCGCAGTGGTTGAGAGTCCGCCTGCCGATGCAGGAGACACGGATTCGTGCCCCGGTCTGGGAAGATCCCACATGCCGCGGAGCAGCTGGGCCCGTGGGCCATGGCCGCTGAGCCTGCGCATCCGGAGCCTGTGCTCCGCAACGGGAGAGGCCACAGCAGTGAGAGGCCCGCGTATCGCAAAAAAAAAAAAAAAAAATCAAACAAAAATGTTGGCATATAGCATTGTTGAATTGTATTATTTCTCAGAGGTTAAACTATGTGGATTCTTTCTTGTAAATAATTCAGCTTATCAAAAAAGAAAAAAGGTATTAGTTAATTCTATTAAAAAATCTGAAAACCTGGAATGTTCAAAAATGTGAAAAGATTAGACCATTTATAGTTCCTCAAGTCAATAGATTATTATTAGATTATTACAAAACCCTTAAAATGATCATGAACATGATGTAGAAGCTTTCAAAAGTATTTCAAACAAAATTGATTTGCAATAAAATACAAGATTCCATGTGCACTAGAATTATAGTTATGTGATCATTATGCTTATAGGTGAAGAAAAACGGGAATAATTGTGTTTTGGTAGTGGGATTTGAATACGTTTTTAAAAATACAGAATTTGAAATTTTCCAATTTCTATATGGTTGACTCTGATCAATTTTAGGAAAGGAATAGGAAATAAAATATGGTAGTCATGGTAATGGAGTTATGTATACTATACAAAGAAAAGACATGGTAAAAGGTAACTCTGCTTTCCTGGGAAAGTCAGGAGTGAATAAACAGAAGTGATAACCTCAAGCTAAGGCTTAAAATAGCAATTTGTAGGTGACAAGAGTTAGAGAGAGTATTCCAGGCACAGGGAACAAATGGAACAAGTAGGGAGGCATAACGGGATACAAGTTTCAAGTAGATCCACAGTTCTGGAACATAAAATGTGAGAGGAGAGGGCAGGAGATGAGGCTGGCTGGACAGCTAGGTAGGGCCATTTGTGTCATACTGAATAGTTTTCTTTTTTTGGCCACACTGCATGGCTTGTGGGATCTTAGTTCCCTGACCAGGGATTGAACACAGGCCATGGCAGTGAAAGTGCTAACCATTGGACCACCAAGGAATTCCCTTGCTGAGTAGTTTTGATTTTTGTCCTGGGGAGCCATTATAGAACCTGGAGTAAGGGAAGTGAGTGACCTGATAAAGTTTTCCACTTAAAAAGGTCACTCAGGCAGCAACAGGGAGGTGCCTGGACGAAGGGTTGAGAGCTAAAGGATAAGTATGAAGGCTACTGTGAAAACCCAGGCAAGAGATGCGCAGGGCCTGAACCAGGTAGGGAAAAATGGAAATGAGGAGGAAAGAGGTAATTTGCTAGAACAAGATCTCCCAATGTTCTGTTTGCAAATCACCTGCATACAATTTGTAAGCAATATCTGAAACTTCCTGTCTTTGGAGGGAAGACTCCATTATCAACATTTTAAGTCGGTGCCCAAGGTGATTCAGAAACACAAAGTTGAGGGCCCCTATTTTAGAAATCCTCAAATATAGTTGGTAATACTTATTGATTTGTTGTGGGAATGAGGAATTGTTTAGGACAGTGCTTCTGTCTTGGACATCTGAGGGTAGTAATAACATTTGCTAAGATGACCAATATACAAAAAGAAGCAGCATGTATTGGAAAACGGATACATGTAGGTCTAGATAGGTTATAAAGAGTGCCAGGAGAGTATTAATTTGGACAAATATAATAGATGGTTGAATAGAAGGGCCTGGAGATCAAAAACAAACCTTGGAATCGTCAATATGTAGGTCACAGTTAAAGCCAAGAATATAAATGAAATTTTCTAGGCAGAGTGTATAGTCTAAGAAAAGAGCTTTGGGTAACACCAACATTTAAGTGGCAAGCGGAGAGTAGCAGCTTACCAAAGAGACTACCATTTGATACCGGAGACAATCAGAAGAAAATTAAATTACTGCAAAAAATAACTGTCTACTGGTGAAATTATCAAGAGTTTTTGGAAAAGAAAAAGTAATTTTTAGTGTAAAGAAAGGATAGGCATGGTTTGACAGAAGAAAACTGAAAACATTTTAGAGAAGGAAAAGAGCATCAGGGAAACCCCAAAATAGGAGTGATCACATGGTAGAGGTTTTGACATGGTGGAAGAGAGAATTATATGAAAGACATAACTAGGTGGTGTGGTAGGATAGCTGGAGAGTAAACAGCTGTGCCTTTGAAGACTTGAAGAATGTCACTTAATGCATGTGAAAATGGTTTCACATTTATGCCAGGAATTTGTGTGACTTTTAAATGGTACTTACAGAAAATTTCTAGCTCATGTGAAAATAAATTGAGGAGGTGAGACTGGAAGAAGAAAAGTTAGAAATCCTCAGGAACAAAGTAAACAAGGGATGGACACATCAGGGAATAAGAAGGGCCTGATTAAGACAGTGGAAACAGACTCCTTCACCATTTTGAAGCTTGAACATTTTACAGACCACTCAGAAATTTAGGATAGTCAACACCTGAACGTTACTTCTAAAGAATCAGCTCCAGAGGAGGGAGATTTTGTCTTCATTGATATTTCCCCAGAACCTAGACCACGGTAGACACTCAATTTACATTTCTAAATTAATCCATTAAGTGTGGTATATAAGGCCTAGTATAAATTAATATAAGGGGCACAATTTTTAAAAAATTAAGTTAATAGTTTCACTGAACAAATACATACTAAGATAGTCAAGGAAAAAATTAACTATGATTTGGTAAAATTAAACACTAAGTGGTTTCTTTTGAAAATTCCATGAATTAAAAGGGGTTTAAAAATGTCTCACACTTTTAGACTACTCTTTTCTGAGAGATCATAAAAAGAATGCACTCTTCATAAATTTACCCCTGCATGAAAAATTAAACATGGGAAAATGTTAGGTGGAGTTTAGTAACTCTTAGGCACTCTGTGTTTACTTATTCTTGCAATATTTTTCCAAAGGATATTCTGGACCACTGAAGGAAATTCCTCCTGAAAGATTCAACACCACAGCTGTCCCTAAGTACTACCAGTCACCCTGGGAACAGGCCATTAGCAATGATCCGGAGCTTTTAGAGGCTTTATACCCTAAACTTTTCAAGCCTGAAGGAAAGGCAGAACTGCCTGATTACAGGAGCTTTAACAGGTAATTCAATTATCCTGGGTGACACTTCAGCATGCAATACCAAGGCTTTTATATCATGGTATGGAGAACTGAATCTTCTGGTAGAAAAAATTTTTTTAAAGACTCTAAATAGCAAAGACTCATTTTTGCAATATTATTAATATTATTAATATGTCAAACCTTAGTCCCTTTTTAGTGTAACAATGAATGCTATAATACAGAAACAATCACTAAGATCATCTCCCACATTTTAAAATGTTATTTTAATAATAATAATTTCTAATTTGAAGGTTGATATTAGTTTATGTGCTGCTCCAAATGACAATGCTGTTCAAGAATTTCAGAAATAATTTGCATGCAGGACTGTGAGAATTACCATCTAACTCTAGGTTCCAATTTATATTTGCGTAGGCTTTAAGCCAGATTAAAGGTAATTTAGGGCCAAGACTCCAGCACATATACACACCAATACTTATGCTACCAAAAATACTGCCAAATAATATCTGCATTATAGTTTACAAAACGGACATTTATTTTTCCCTGTTATCCATTTTTTATAATTTCCATATATTTTTAATGGTCTCATAATCCATTCTTTGACCACTAGATTTTCATTTTAGAGCAAAATATCTCCGGTATCCTGTCTCACACCCACTCAATTTATAGGCCGCTTAGTGATTATTCACTTAAAAATTAATAAATTAAGGAGTACATTTTTGATTTACAAAAGAATGCCACAAAGTCTGCATTTAAATAGTGACCTTCCTTAGTACTTTTCAAATTATTGTACTAGTAACAATTTAGTTTTCACATATTGCTATAGTAATAGTATGAGTACTACATCTATTATTAGTAATACATTAGTAATACATCTACTAGTATTACACCTAGTACTACTAGCATTATTAGTAATGCTAATAGTATTAGTACTACATCTATTGCATAAATGAGGTATATCATAGAATTTAAGGAGGGTTTGAGGTGTGGCAAAGAAAGGATGTTGAAAGCCCATTCTAATCAATGATATAATTTTTTTCAAAAATAAGAATGTAGAAAATTATAAAAGTAAAACACTAGGATGAAATGGAAACTAATGGAATACTTGAGGCTTGTTTTTGAGATTAGTGCTTTAGAGATGCCATATGACTTCTGTATACCTTGTGGCTTCAGTACCCCATACCTGCTGAGCAGCTTGCTTCCAGTTCTACAAACACACTATAGTATCTGGGTTGGTTATAAAGAGATGCCTATTGATTGTATAAAGACCAAGTGAGTGCTATAACAATGAACACAATACTATATAATTAGGAAATGTAGCTCCCTGTGTTAAATCAAGGCTTTTGTACATGTAACACTGTATGTGTGTGTGAAAGAGAGAGAAGGAGGCGGGGAGAGAACTTAACTTGCTAGTAGTTCTCCTTTACCTGAGAAAATTTTATTTTAATATATCTTTTTTTTTCTTTTTGTAAAAACAAATGAGAACAGAGACAGGGAGAGGAAGGGGGAGGAAATAAGTAGTTTCCAAATATTCTCAAAGTCTTTTGCAAAGAGTAAAATAATGCTCTTTGGTAGCCCCATATTATTATACATAATTACTAGATATTGTTAATAAAGCATGTAAGAGTGAGATACAGTCTTACAGCCTTCAGCAGTGGTAATGACTAGATGAGAATGGGCTCCCAAGTCTAATCATAATCTCAAAATAGCCCATAGTTTAATACAACTTTGTATTCTTATACTCATTTTGAGATATTTAAATATTTATGTTATATTTAAATAACACTATATTAAACCTATGTAACATGTGAGGAAAAGTAAACTAGGAGCAAGGAGGTCCAGCTCTGCTTCAAAAAGCTGTATGACTTTGGGTATGTCACTTAACCTTTCCTTGTATTAATTGCATCATCTGTAAATACATTGTATGATTATATGATTAAGTACCTTTAAATATATTACATGCGTTATCTATTTAGTAGAGCAATTTATTTTAACTTCTATACAACCATTTTACATAATTTTTTACCTTATAGAATAATCAGTAATTATTATGGGTGTTTTATTAGTCCAGCACTATTAATTTTTACAAATGCAAACCAATTATTGATCAATTGAAATAAACAACAAACAACAAAACAACAAAACAGATTCATATATTAACTGAATCTGAGTAAAACAAGCTTGTTAGTCACTACATAGACGATAAAGTGTAAAAATCATTTTAAGTCAGATCTATGTTTGAAGAAATTATGTTACGGGAATCACAGAGATGCACAGTGATCTTTTAGTAGAATATTCCAAATCTTTCAGTGGAATTTTTTGCTTCACTAAAACTTGAAACTATTTTCAGAGATCTTAAAAATCTTACAAATAGTCTCTCACTTTGAATGCTTAACATCTCTGTTAAAAGATTTTCTTTACTTTGTGTCCGAGGGCAATAAAAATTTAAACAGGATATAGTCTCAATGGTGCCAAAGAAAAGAAAACTGCTTTTCAAAGAGCAACCTTTCACTGGATAAGCGGTAGGAGGTAGGAGATGGGTGATGAACAGAAGGGAATGTTTTCATTTACAGAAGAAAATGACCCACCAATTGGGTGGGAAAAACAAAACAGAACTGGATAAAAAGGGAAAAGCTAATGCACTAAATGCCAAACCCAAATATTGGATTTCAGTGGCACGGGAACATTTCTGTTTTCATTTAATTCAGAAAAAAAATAAATAAATAAGTAAAGGTGATTACTGGAATTAATAAATACAAGATTAATTGACCAAATTCAGCCTAAATCTAGAAATGCTCAACTCCAGCCTCTTGTATCCAATGGATATTTATACTCTTAAACTCCTGCAAATGAATGTATGTCTTGTGCAATTGCTGGAGGCCCCACAATTAAAAAGACCATGGCTGGTTTAATGTTTTGTTTTAATGTTTGAAATTCTTAACAATTTTTTAACAAAGGGGCTCGAGTTTTCATTTTGCACTGTGCCCTACAAAATTATGTGGTGGGTCCTGATCCCAGGTTCTAAACTTTACCCTAAGCTCCTCTGTATTCAGGAAATTTTTCCCTTAAAGTAACTACATTGGTCCATATGTGTTTTTTTCCCCCCTCACGTTTTACTCTTCTCTTGTCTGTGAGTTCATTGAGATTAAGACCTACTACAATCTTTGAATTCCTAGCATATAGCAGAGTGTCTAGATATAATAAGCAATCAGTAATTCGTTAGATGAATAAATGAATGAATCAACGAACAAACTATTGCTTTACAGTGGTAAATTTCTAAAATGACAAAATGTTGTCTTGGACATCTTGGACATCCAAGAATAAGTTTTACTTATGTACTGAGTCAAATTTGAGTCATAAAGACTCTTCAGTTCACTAAATCATGTAACAAAATGTGGGACATTAATCACCTAGTTACATCACGAATGTGATAGCAACCTGGTTTGACACCATTTAGACACAGACAAGTGGTTGAGATTCCTAAATATACTGCTCTACTTAGAAAGCGATCTCAGAAGGCCCAATACTCCTTAAGAATTATCTTGTGCGGGTACGATATAAAGTAGTATAGAAGAGAAGGCCTTCAGTGAGTTTGGATGCCCAGATTTAAATCCTGATTCTACACCTTACTAGGTGGGTGACTTTGGGAAAGTCATTTAACTATCTGTGCTTCAGTTTCATCCATAAAATGGGGATATAAAAAGAATCAACTCATAAGTTTGTTGTGAGAATTTAATGAGACAATCATGTAAAGCTTGGTACTCAAAGTGTGGTCAGACCAGCTGTGCTGGCATCACCTGGGAACTGGTTAGAAATGCAGAATTTCAGGACACACACTAGATTGACTGAATTAGCATCTGTACTTCAACAAGATCCCAAGGTGATTCCTATACCAAAAGAGTTTGAGAAGCACTTAAAACAGTTGCAGGTGCACAGTACCCTGTCAATAAATATTAGCTTTATTACTATGCCTTCTGAAGTTTAACAGTCATAAAGCACCTGACTGATGATCTAAATTCTTAAAGTTATTTTCCTAAACAATTTCTCTCACCTCCAGAGTAATGGTTTTAGGCCCTGGAATGTGAAAGTCTATACTGATATGATTGCTGAAATACTACATTAGACTGAGGTTACTGCATCAGTCAGTGATCTGTTTTTATCCATATCTTCCACAGCAATTTGGGGAAAATATTACAAGGTCAGTTATCTGGAGAACAGATGCAATAGAAAGTAAAACATACTGTTCTTCAGAAGGGAGCAAAACACTGGAAGACAAGAAAATTATGGGCCAATAAGACATGAGATTCTATACTATATGACACAGTTACATCTGCTACAGCCATTGTTGAGGTCACCTATCCACTCTGTGGACACTGAAGATCTTATCTGGCTTTCCCTCTTCTTCCCCAGTACTATTCCTGTCATCACTTTTTGGTAGCTTAAGTATCCACGTAAATAACCCACTGAACTCTCGGCCCTTTCATGTCCTTCACTGTCTTGCTTTTAAGGATCCGTCTCTCAATCCCACCTTAGTCACTCTTGGTTTTTCTTAAAGTTTATCACTACCAATACCTATTATTACCTTCAAAATCTCAATTTCAAGCATCCCACTCTCTATCACATTTTATCTTTATTTTTCATTTATTCTTTATTTCAATAATGTTTCAATTCCACACATCAAAGCCATCTCACTTTTCAAAGTCTATCAATCATTTTCTCCTTACTTTATCAGACTCCATGGTCCCTCATTATTATCACCCAGAAATTAAGATATTCAAGAAAGATCATAGGTGATTGAGCTTTGAAGAAAATCAGATCTCTTCCAGGCTTTAAAATAGTCTCTGCAATACTGGAAAATCTATATAGTCTTGCCAATTCCATTGTCCAAACGTTTATAAGAATCTTCTAGGTACAATACATCATACAAGTACATATATTGAGTAAGTTACAAAGATACATCAGAGAGAATTCCGGTCCTCTTGGAGTGCAGGCTGGTAACAAATACAACAGTCAGACCAGTGGATATAATAAAAGATGGAAAATAGGGTTACAGGGGAGGTTAAAATAGAGACCATGGAAACTTAGGGGAGAAAGAGCTTATTTCTGGCTGTGGAAGATCAGGGAAAGCTTCAAGAAGAAAGTTAAATTAGTAAATACTTAAATTACTTATATAACATACTTAGAACTTAAAGAACTTAAAGGGGATTTAGAAATGTAGTAATAAGGGTCAGAGCACTCCAGGCAGAGAAAAATGAATATCTGTAAAGGCAATGAGGTTGGAAAACATAAGGAAAAGAGCAAGCAGTGTATCAGTTTGACTGGAACAAATAGTATATGAAAGTGAACAGGGAAAAACCAGCATGGACCTTTCCAGTGGGATGTCAAGGTAATTTTTTCCACACGTACACCAACCCTGTTCCTCTTTGTCTTCTATCAGCCAGTTGCTGAAACTCTAAACCTAGGAGTAATTCTTGATTTCTACATTTCTCTCACAATTTTTATCTAATTTGTCAGCAAATCCTGTTGACTCTACCCATAGAACACATCTTGAAACCACCCACTTCTTCAAGGAAAACACCTGAAATACAAGCTGCCATAATTTCTCACTTGAATTGCTACAATATCTTCCCTTCTTCCATTCTTGTCCACCTATAATTGTTCACATAGTAACAGCTGCCAGAGTGATCTTTATAAAAATTTAATCAGATTATACTTATCACTCCCCTGTTTAACACCTTATGATGGCTCCCTTTCACACTTAGAATGAAATCCATATTCCTTATTGGACAAAGTTCCACACAATCTACCTCTCTGTCCTCTCTCCTTTCTGCCATCCCTCTCACCTGTCTAACAAGATAGGCCTTCTTTCTTTTCCTGAAAAGATCAACATTATTTCTGCTTTAGATTCTTTGCATTAGCTACTGTCTCTACCTGAAATGCTGAAGTGCTTCAGGCATACGGTCCATAGCTAACTTTTGACCTTCAGATGGCAGTTTAAATGTCACCTCTTCAGAGATGTCTTCTCTACCTATCTAGTCATTCAGTTGTGCCCTATTATATCATCCTATTTTAATCTTCTCATAGCTCTTTTCATTATTGGATATTTGTCTATATGTTTATGTTTTTTAAAATTTATTAGTTTTTTATTGACATACAGTTGACTTACATATGTTTTTTTTCCATCTGTAATCCACTGTTGTTTTTTTTAATTTCTATTTTTTTTTAACATCTTCATTAGAGTACAATTGCTTTACAATGGTGTGTTAGTTTCTGCTTTATAACAAAGTGAATCAGCTATACATATACATATATGCCCATATCTCCTCCCTCTTGCATCTCCCTCCCACCCTCCCTATCCCACCCCTCTAGGTGGTCACAAAGCACCGAGCTGATCTCCCTGTGCTATGTGGTTGCTTCCTACTAGCTATCTATTTTACATTTGGTAGTGTATATATGTCCACGCCACTCTTTCACTTTGTCCCAGCTTACCCTTCCCCCTCCCCGTGTTCTCAAGTCCATTCTCTACATCTGCATCTTTATTCCAGTTCTGCCCCTAGGTTCTTCATGACCTGTTTTTTTTTTTTTTTTTAGATTCCATATATATGTGTTAGCATACAGTATTTGTTTTTCTCTTTCTGACTTACTTCACTCTGTATGACTCTGTTTATGTTTTTTAATTGTCTGTCTCCTTCGCTAGAATATAAAAGCTTAGACTTTGACTACATTGTTCACTGGTATACCCCCAGCACTTAGAACTGTGCCTGGCACTGAGTGAATGAATAATTAATGGCTAAATCAAACGAAGCTAGAATGTTACATGGGATCTTGGATGCCAAGGTAAGGAAGGTGGACTGTATTCAGATGAGTAGAAGGATTCTGAGGTTTTTGAGATAGAGGTAGAAAGATGCAAAGATATACCTCTTGCCTTAAAAGAGCTTATAATTCACAGATGACCCAAACAAAATCGTATTCTGAAAAAGAGAAGCTAACAATACAAAGTACCATATTATAAGCACCTAATGACTCACATAAGACAATCAACGTGACAGGAATTTGGTTAAGAAAGGGAGTGAGGGCTGGTGGAGAGGAGGCACAGAGGAAATATCTTAAGCAAGTATAACATTGTCAGCAAAGGCACAAAGGCAAGAAATGTTATGATGTCCAGGGAACAGATTAGTTCAGTCCAAAACTAAGAGTACGTACATAAGGACTTTACACCAATTTATTATCAAATATCTGTTTTATCATAAAGGCATGGTCCTTGAATGGAAATGCTTGCCTCAGAGGTCAAAAACTGAAACCCTACTAAGAATATAACACAACAACATGCCCATAAGACCATGCATTAAATTGTTTTCTATTTTCTGTCAAATAAATTTGAATATTAATTAATTTATTCTTTTTCTTTTCATTTCTCACAGAGTTGCCACCCCATTTGGAGGTTTTGAAAAAGCATCAAAAATGGTTAAATTTAAGGTTCCAGATTTTGACCTACTACTTCTAACAGATCCCAGATTCATGGCCTTTGCCAATCCTCTTTCTGGAAGACGGTCCTTTAATAGGACTCCTAAGGGATGGATATCTGAGAATATTCCTATAGTGGTAACAACTGAACCTACAGAGGATACCACCATACCGGAATCAGAAGACCTATGAAAAGAAAGTTGTATGTGACACAAAAACCTGTAAACGTGAATGTTGCTGTTTTATTATTCTACTTACTTGCAAAGCCACTTACACTCTTCATTAGTAGCAATAATTTAATAGCAATTTAGCAATTTTCCTTTTATGACATTTAATTTCAATCTCAGATCAAAATCTAATAAATAATTAAAAATCTTATTTTAAAACCTTTTAAGTCACTCGTCTTTATTCATAATCTTGTTTTCACCTGGTCTAAGCAATCCAGCCTTTTCAATGAGAAAGTCCAGAAAAGTTACTGACAACAAAGGGTTTCATCTTTTTTGCCTTTAATATAAGCTATTACTGAATAAGTTTTTCAAATGGATCTAGAATCAAAATATAGTGCAAGATATTTAGATTAATTCAGAGTTTTATTTAAGGGATGAAAGCTATGGAAGTTGATATACAAACATTATTGATGGAGAAAAGGGTTGGGTTCTTCTTTTCTGACAAGCTTCCATGATAAAATAACTTGTCTAGATGAAGTCTTTTCATTAGTCGTTCTTAGAATTTCTAAAGTGCTTTGTATTTTTCAACGTGCTTTGAATCATTAGGTAATTGTTCCAGATGGCATTTGCCAGAGTTCAATTGGGTTATTATTTTTGTTTAGTATTAAGTCAAGGAGACTGAGAGACAATGACTCAAAGAACGTCATACTATTGCAGTTTTCATGATCAAGGTATACTTGGAATTCAAGTTCCACAATGTTGTATGTTGATTAGGTTCAACTTTATGTATGCATTTTTAGAAGAGTAATAACAAAATACATGCTAGTATACATACAAATAAATATATGTATACCACGGGGGGAAAAGAGAGTGTGTAATTTGAATTGGCAGCTTTCTTTGCTGAATCTTTAAATTCTGCTCAAATCCTTAAGCACGAGGGAGTATATGCCTAAAACACAAATAAAAACAAGAAATGGAAGAACACAAAAGCATTTGAGAGTAATATAGCACACATCTATCATGAAATATATTAATATATTTGTATAAAAGACTCAAACTAATATAAAGTTATAGATATATCTTAAAATATGGTTGAAGAAATATATGCCATGGAACTGGTAAGACATAAATATCAATTCTTCCCATTTCAATTCAGTTAAAAGTTCTGTGATAGATGTTTATACCACAGAAGAAATGTCTTATCCATAGAAAACTATCTACCACATTAAGTTTAGGAGACTGGAAGAAGGAAAGTGTATAACAGAGTAATGAAAATGCTGTGTAGCAACATCACATATTTACAAAAGAATCTGCATGTAATGTTGAAATTGGTGGTTGTTTTGATCATCTTCTAGTCTTTACAAATTTGCTTATGAAAAATGCAGTGCCTAGAAAGGAACAGTATCTTACTTATGCATATTATCACTGTAGAGAATTTGTATAATCTAAAGTATATCTTTAAGATATCTTAGTTTCGGGGGAAGCAGGGGGTGGCGGGGGTGGTGGTAGTGGTATGAATTGGGAGATTGGGATTGACATGTATACACCAATATGTATAAAATTGATAACTAATAAGAACATGCTGTATAAAAAAATAAAATAAAATTCAAATATTAAAAAACAAACAAAAAAAACAAAAAAAAGATACCTTGAGCTTCCCTGGTGGCGCAGTGGTTGAGAATCTGCCTGCCAATGCAGGGGACACAGGTTCTATCCCTGGTCTGGGAAGATCCCACATGCTGAAGAGCAACTAAGCCCATGCGCCACAACAACTGAAGCCCGCGCGCCTAGAGCCTGCGTACCACAATGAAGAGTAGCCCCCGCTTGCCACAACTAGAGAAAGCCTGCGTGCAGCAACAAAGACCCAAAGCAGCCACAAATAAATAAATAAATAAAGTTATATAAAAAAAAGATATATTAGTTTTATTTATGTTTTGGTATTTACCTGTTCTAAAATAACAATGTTGGCATCTACGATAACTCTAGATATGAGGGTCCCATCGTGCCAGTTTTTTGTTCATTTTAATCTTTTAATAAATAAAAAATGAGTCATATTCTATTATGCATTTTGATGAAATGGTTTAGTTCTTTATTAGCAATTTGAAATGTTACTACTTTTCATTAAACTGAAATTTTATTGCATTATTTTAACTATCTCCAAATAGTTAAACTCTATGCTCAGTGTCACCACTCTGTCAACCACCAAAAAGGGGCCAGCAATTAAATATGTTAGTTATAGAACAGTATTCTCCACATCATAAAGGAGAATTTTAAAAGGGGAAATCTTAAGTTTTTTTTTTAAGATTGGTTAGAAAATGATGGAATAGCCCTCTGCTCACTATCATATTTCTTCCTTTCCTGGAAGTATCTATTAATTCTAATTCAGTTGTCTGACACCTTTAGAAATGCCAAATTTCACAATCTGGTTGCTACACAATTAGAATTTGAAAGGAATTTTGGATGGGTTTTCCACTGACCTAAAAAGCAGCTAAATCTTTCAAAGTCTGAAGAAATATGATAGGCTTTTTAGAACAGCAGAAAGACTGTGGCATTTTTTCCACCCACATTTGTATAATGAAAAATGAAATAAAGGAGAAAGAAAATTAAAAGAAAAAGTAAATGAATGAAAATAATATTTGCTGATGGACTACTAAATGCCAAGCACTATACTCACTGGTTTATAAAGGCTGTTTAATAAACCTTTAATGTGTATTATTTTATTTTATTTTACTTTTTGGCTGCGCTGCATGGCTTGTGTGATCTTAATTACCCAACTAGGGATAGAACCCAGGCCACCACAGTGAAAGCACTGAGTCCTAACCACTGGACCACCAGGGAATTCCCTATATTTTAAACATTATTTTATTTTCATGATTATCCTGTGAGAAATGTATTATAATCTCCATTTTATATAAGAAAATTGAGCCTCAGAGAACTAAGGTGACTAGCTTAATTCTAGCTCTAAAGTAGAAGAAATAGGTGAGTCTGGCTCTAAAATATATGCTCTAAGAACTCATGGTTCATAACTTCTCTTTCAGAATAATTTCAGCCTTAAACTATTTTATTATGTCTAGACAAATAATAAAAAATCTCCATTATATTAATTTTGGGAAAATATAGCTATAAATTGAGTAATTTTAGAGTCACCCTCTAAAGTCATTCAGGCACTCATAATCATAAAAAGTTGAACTTTCAGACTTTCAAACAAGCAATGTGCATGTTTAATTATGAAATCAGAGAAACACAAAAGCATTCTCTGATTAAACCTGCTTGTTTCTGCTCAGCATTGTGCACACTTCTGATCGATGTAAACTTTTTTTTTTTCTTTCCCCTGTAAGGGGCAAAGAAGGGAGAAAGAAGAAGAAATAAAGAGGACAGAAATGCACAACACTAACCATAAGGCTGAACGAAATCATCTAGTGTGATAACACTCCAAAAACATTCCTTTAAATGAAAATGTTTTCAACTTTTCAAAACTTTAGAAGAATTTCCATTATACTGTTCAACAGACTGACTTCTGGGTCATAAAATTTTATCTCCTATTTTATTTTGCCAATTTCTTGATGATCAGCTGGCCAATTGTTTTCTGGATAACACTAGGTCTGCATTAACAACTACAGCAATAGTTAGATCATTCTTGGCTTTTTTTTTTTTTTAATATTTATGTATTTATTTGGCTGCATCAGGTCTTAGTTGTGGTACGCGGATCTTCGTTGCAGCACACGGGATCTTTTAGCTGCAGCATGCGGGATCTAGTTCCCTGACCAGAGATCAAACCCAGGCCCCCTTGCCTTGGGAGTGAGGAGTCTTAGCCACTGGACCACCAGGGAAGTCCTCATTCTTGGCTTTTAACTCTCCACTCCCTTCAATTTTCTCAAGGCTGGTATTTTCCATTTCTTAACTCAATATTTGAAAGGACTAGATAAGTTAAAATAACTAATTATCAGTTATTACAAAATCAAGGCAAATATGGACAATAATTTTTAGTCAAAATGACCATTTATCCACTTAAAATTTTACATTTTCTAAGTAGACCAATTTATAAATGTTTTAGCAGCGTGGAAATGGAGGGAGCCAATTATTCTCACAAAGGCTAAAGTGGAGCAGAATGTCCAGTCATGAGTGTGAAAAGAACATCCTGAACTTTCCAACTCAGGGCACAGCTGTACCAGCCGACTTATTAATTCTGGAATTTCCTCACTCTGCTGCTTATGCAAGATAAAACTTACATGACATCATTGCAGTTTCCCAGCCACAACTGCTTTTTATTAAGCTTAGGAAAGTATTGCTCTGAATGCCCCTTTTCTTATGAAAAATACTTTCAACCTCCACATACTCTATTCTGTAGGAAGAAGGGCAGTTCACTTTCTATGAAAGGTGGAAGAGTGCCAGGCTTTTGCCAAAAGAACAAGCAAGGGGAATCTATTCCAAACTAGCTGCTCAAAGCACTTCACAAATATATCAAAGGATTTTTAGAAAATTATAATGCTTAAAAAAGTTAAACTTTTCAGAACTAAGAAAAAAGTAAAATCGTGTAAGAATTTCAATGGCTTACACATTGAAGTATTATTAGATAAATAAAAGGGTACGTCCCTATTTGAATTCCTTAAATAAAAGAACTAGATTTCAACTCAGGATATAAACTTTCTCTGACTTCTCAATATAATGTGATTTCAATAGGAAGATTTGGTACATATGGGCAAAGAGGGGGGAAAAATTATTTCTAAGAGGTTACAATTCAGTTTCAAAAACAATGTGCTTATTATTCTGGATTGTGTAATATTTTGAAGCACATTTCAATGACAACTTAGGCAGTGTAGGAGATGGCGACAGCTCAGGAAACAGAATTGGAAAGAGTCAGAAGGACAAAAGGTAAATTCAATTACTAATTGAAGAATTGGTATAGAAGCTGCAGCACTAGCAAAATAAATCTAAAAGAACAGGGGGAAAAAAGGAAGGCCAGAATGAAGCAGGCCGAAAGGAAATAACTGTGATATTCTATGGTTTCTAGAGCATTTTCCTTACCCCCTTTGAAGAAGTTTTGTTATATGTATATCAATTGTCTAATGTGAATTGTCACCCAAAATAGATAACTCTCATTACATTTTCTTTATCAACACGCACTTATAAATTGCATATTAAAGCGGTTGTATTTAAATGTGCCAGCTATCTGCTAATCTACCACAAATTAGTAATATAATCTCAAGCAATTTACTTCACTCTGGAAGTTTTCTCCAACTATTTATGTGTTTCAAAGGCCACTTCTGCCTAAGACCTTCCCCTACCCTTAAGAGAGTACACTTATAACCCCTTATTGTGCTTTTATTTTTCCTTTATAGCCCTTATTACTCCCTAACATAATGTGTTAGTCTGGGTCCTCTGAGGAGTAGATGCCAAGATGGGGTTAAACCTGAAAAAATTTTATTAGGAAAATTGCCCACATGAGAGAAAATGGGGAGAGAGTCAAAGAAAGGCGGGGAGAGAGTCAAAGAAAGGCTGGGAGAGACCCAAGGGACGTCAGATGGAACTGCATGGATATGTTCTAGACTGCCCAGCAGTCTAGGGAAGATTCAGCAAGGCTGTTGGAGGATCTGTGAGCCCAAGTCACCTGTAGGAGAGGTCCGGTGTTTCCCAGAAACGAGTCTGCCTTAGGGTCACTGTCATGGTCCCTCAGTGGCTGGGAGCAGACTGTGGAAGGCAGGCTCAGCAAGAATGCAGTGATGGAGGTCAAAGGGAGTAGAACTGGGGCCCTCAGACAACTTCGTTAAGATCCACAAGATGTAGCCGCCACACATAATGTATGTAGTTATTCCTTTATTATTTATCTCTCCCACTCGAATGAATGTTCTCTGAGGGTAGAGACTTTGCTTTTTTATTAACTACTGTATCCTCTGTGCATGGTATATAGTAAAGAACAATAAAAGTTCATTAAATGTATCTTAATTATGGGGATAATACTAGTATCTATCTTAAAAATTATATATTATACATTATATTACTGAATACATTGTAAATGCTTGATACATGTTAGCTATTATTATTAACAAAATAAAAAATTATCACACAGTAAGAAAGCAAAGGCATTTAGAATGAAGTTAGATTAGAGGTTACACTGGAACTGCTTTGGGATAAATATATTTGACCCTGATTTGGAGCTAATATATGTTGGCGCAATGAGTATATTAAATACATACATAATCAGAAACACTAATGTGGCCTGACTACTTTTTAGGATAAGCTTGTGCCAGCTCTATTCTCCAGACTCAAAACTGCAATTAAGGGAGACTTTTTAGGATCTTGCTAAAATAGTACTATTTCTTGTGAGCATTCACATATTTTGTAGGTCACTTGAGAATTTTAAAAAATCGATATAGTGGATACTTTCCTTGATCAGTATATACTACCTTTTTAGAAAATACATTATACAATCAGAAAGGAGTTCCTATGGACAGATGGCTACATAATCCTTCTTTTTTTTTTTTTTTTAAACTAAAATGGCTTTTCATTTAAATAACTGTTTGGAATATTTCAAATCAGGAAGTATGTTGCCCCAGAATCCTAATGTTTTGGCACAGTCATCTCTAGAGTACAATGATTAAAAACAATCACCCCAAGTCCCCTTCTCTGGTGGGTTTCCATGTTGCTTAAAGAAATTAGGCATCTGGTAGTCATAAGCATGGAAAGGAGGTGATTCCTCTGTGAGCTGATGCTAACATAATGGAAAATTCACTTAAATACAATCAACCTGAAATAACTTTTTCTTTTCCAACTTATCTTGAAAAAGCAGGAATACTTTCTAAGCTTAATTTTAAACTCAGTTCCTAATATTTATTTTACCTTACTTCTACCTATGTGAAAAATTGGAGCTAATGAAGGTTCTGTAACACAACTGATTTGCCTCAGGTTCCAGGCCTCTTGTGCAAGGCTGTCTTCTGAGCCATACAGCACTCTAGGCTCAGTTGCTATTTTGGTACATAAAGTCAAACATAAACATGGACCACATTTATTCAAAAAACATTCTTTACTTATGATGCATAGAAAGAGATGTAGATATAATTTATGGTTAATTACAATAAGTTTCCTCACAAACTCATCAAAATCTATTAAAAACACATTAAACTTATCATAATACTATAGACAATGTGCATGGCCCCCCTAAAATCAATATGGTGAAATCCTAACCTCCATGTGATAGTATTAGGAGGTGGGGCCTTTAGGAGGTGATTAAGTGATAAGGGCGTAGTCCTCATGAATTGGATTAGTAAAAGAGACTCCACAAAGCTCCCTTGCCCCTTCCCCCATGTGAGTACACAGAGAGAACATAGCCAAATATGAATCAGGAAGCAGGCTCTCACCAGACACCAATCTGTCAGTGCCTTGCTCTTGTACTTCCCACCTTATAGAAATATGGGAAATAAATTTCTGTTGTCTATAAGCCACCCAGTCTATGGTATTCTGTTATAGTAGCCTGAACAGACTAAGACACATAGCAATGCAGAAAAATTATCATGTTTTTAGATGCATATATGTATAATGTATTAATTAGGGTTAATGATCATAATTATCATAATGTATTAGACTATGCATTACTATGTACTAGCCTATGTACAAATCCATACCCTGATGTTTACTTAAGTGTCCTCTTGTTAGCATACCAAAAGGATATTAATATTTAAGATATAATAGGAATAAGCAAAAAAGTTGTATTTTACCAAATACAACCCACTAGTACTATGTTAAAAGTGTAACTAAATACTCTCTTTGGTTTAAATAAACAACCATTTACTTAGAATCACAGCACTTTAGAATTAGACTCTATCTTGAAATACTCTAGATCAATTCCCTCATTTACAGAATAGAAACTTAGATCAGAAAAGTTAAGGAACTGGCTCAGTCTCACGTTGCATGTCTAAAATTAGAACCCAAGAGTCCTGCTTCTGATCTAACATTCCTCCCACTAACTTATTCTCTCTCCTATCTCAGTGGAGAACACAATCATCCAGATGATGGGCACAAACCACACACCTTCTGGTGACACAACATACTGTACATGATTTAATATTTATCTATATCTATATACATATAGCCTTATATAATTTGTATACCTTATTTATTAGCCACAGAGAAATAAAACTCTGAATTGGGGTAATGTTAATAAAATGTGGAACCAGAGAGTAAAGGCTTTTTTTTTTTACAATATCAAGAAGTTTTACTTTAATCAGTAAAAAATTTTAATGTGACAATATCAAACCAAAATGAATATTCTTTCCTAACTGGAAGGGGGTAAATTTCCATACTGTATTAAAAAAAAAAAAGAGTAAACATTGCTCCTTCCACCAGAAACCTCTTGGTCCATGTCTTTCAACCTATAGTTGTGTTCAGTTAGGTGGTGTAAAAATTAACTTAGATGGTTATGATCAGCAGCTTTTCAAATGAAACAGAATAAAGGAAAAGAAAACATCAGAGCATATCACTCAGAAATAGTATTATTTCAGGAAACTACTGATTTTGCTTTATATATATGTTCATGCAAACTGGATCACAATGTAAAATATATTGCATATTCTAGGTTGCAGTCTAAAATGTTTGAAAGTTACTGTTGTACCTACTACTAAATGCTGTTTAAAATTTAAATGTCAGCACTGTTAATAGCAAGTGGAATGGCTTTTCTCCATCATATCAAAACTATTATAACTAATTTGATAAAGAGTTATTCAGAATTAAAAGAATTTGAAACAGTAGCAGAACAAAACTTGTAGAAAACAATTTAATCAGAAAACCTTGATTTAAAAATGTACAAAATGGCATTAACACACATTCCAGGGATATTACTTGCCAAGAGTTCGTTTGTTTTTTCCTCCAGCACAATTTCAGTTTGAGGGCTTGTTTTACAGATAAGAGACTAAAAAACTCAAGAGCACTAACAGTTAAGAAATAAAGAAATTAAATACTCTAAAATTTCTGCCTTTACCTATACTTCTTTGAATTATTTCTATCACTGAATATTTTCCAACAATTTTATTACTGTATTAAAAAGTAAACCTTTTTTTCCTTTGACTGTGAAGTGAATTTCAACAAGGAAGTTCAACTTGAAAACAATGGTGCCCTGAATATTTTTGTCATCTTTACAAAGAAAATTGCTCTCCAGGGCAACTTCCTTTGGGTTCATGGCTTTAGCCAACACGCTATGAGCAAAAGATATGGTGTTATTTTACTATTGTATTTCTTGAAGAACTACCTCAAAAACAAGGCAGTCTAAGATATATAGTTGTGTGTGTGTGTGCACGCACACACACGTCACAGAGTAAGTTTGGTAAATTTCCAAATGCCATAGTGTTGTTCATAAAGTCAGAGTACTACCACAGATATCACAATTGAGAAAAAGAACATCTTTTCCTGTGACGTGCTCTTGACTTCTTCCGTATGTTCCCCTTCCCGTGTCTTTCAGAAGGGCACAAAGGTGTCAAGTATTTGAATATAGAAGAAATCTGATTGCACTTTAAGAAACAAAAGAGTACTCTCTCCTATGAAACTTTCAGAATATTTCAGAGAAAATATTTCACACCAGGAAAATTCTGTGACTAGGAATTGAATTTTAGCCCTGCTTCTATCAGTGTCTAGCATGAGCCTAGGTAACTTTACCTCCTTGAGCTTAAGTGTTATCATCTGTAGAGTGAGGGATTTTAGGAAACTAATCTCTCAGATCCTCTTTATCTCTAAGATTCTAAAGAATTGTATAAATAAAACGTTATAAAACTTGTTTTTGAAAAAAATTAAAGAGAAATTATACTAATGCACAAAAATCCTAGTGAATCCTAGGCTTTCAATCAAAACCTAGACGTTTTCGGCCTTTAATTCTGGATCTGTTAGTATGGCACATATTGCCTTCCTCATTCCTACTTACTCTACTGTATTTCCATGGCTGTAACCAGACGTCATACCTAACTGATAAGTTCCTTTACTTAGTCATTCAGTTTGCTTATTGAGTGCCTCCTATATGCCAGACACTGTACTAGGTACCCCACTTTCACTGTCTCTAACGTAAGGATATTAATAATATCCAAATATTAATATTTTATGGTTGTTAGGAAAGTTAAATAATGTAATTTGCATAAAACACTTAGTTCGTGGTGTATTTTGGAATTAAGTAACAACTGGGAAAAGGCCCCATTTCACATCTTCAGCGTTTAGAACCACGTGGCTCAATCCCTTCCTTTATGGATTAAGAGGTTAAAAGAGGTGAGCTGACCTCCCACAGGCTCAGCTCCTTGAGAGCAAAAGAGTTCCATAACTCTCCATCCATTCTTTCTATCATATTATGCTGCTTCTGAACGTAAGCAATTCCACTATCTGTTTCTTTCATTCTTTCTCTCAGATTACAAAATGTTACTAGAAAAAAAAACATGCAGATAAATGCCCACAGGGGTGGCAATGCTACTAATCCTGTCAACAGCAACCCAGTTAGGGATTAGCTAGGACACCTTGCTATGTACAGATGAGGAAACTGGGTTTTAGAGTAGTTAATAACTGCTCAAGGTCACACAAACAATAAATGGTAAAGTCAGGATTTGAATATAGGTCTGTCCAAGTCTAAAGGCCATGCTCTTTTATGATACTGTGTTGCTCTTAAACACGGTCTCTACTTGGCTTTCTAAACAATTTTAATGCTGCCATGAGGGTTAACGTGGGCTATAGCTGGAGCTGAATGTCAGGAATCCAGCCTTCATCAACATTTTCCTCAATGATTTAGCTGCAGACAAAGAAGATATAATTAATTCTGGCAATATAAAAACTGAGGAAGAATAGTGAATTTTAAGAAATATGGGCTAAAACTTCAAAACCTAATAGGATGTTTTAAATAAATGAACGAAACAGATGATGAAGATGCTTGTGTTCTGAGGCAATATAAGCATTTGTGTCCAAAAAAACTAATGGCATTAAAATTTGTGAAACTCAGCTTAATGCCAATTCATAAAAACAAAATAATGGAACAAAAAATTTAGTATTTTGAACATAAACTTATATTGGCTAACAAAGTGACATAGTTACAAAATAGGTTAAAACAATCTTACTTAAACTGTCCTGATAAAAACAGTGTCTGAACCAAAAAAGGAAATAATTTCCCCAAACCATAATCAAGCTAATTGCAAAAACCTGTTTTTATTTTTGGGCACCACATTTTTTCAGAAGTTGACAACAAAAGTGAATCCTGAATTCAGTTTCATGGATTATGAAGACTGTTACTACATTTTCCAGGGACATGTTGATGAGTCCACTGTCAGTGAACATAGGTAAGAGCCTCCTTAGATGAAGGCCCACATAGAGGAAAAAGCGTCTTAGATGATGACAGAAAAATGTCTTCCTGTTACTGATACCTTAAATATCTTTTTCACTTTTTTTGTGTGTGTGTGTGGTACGCGGGCCTCTCAATGTTGTGGCCTCTCCCGTCGCGGAGCACAGGCTCCGGACGCGCAGGCTCAGTGGCCATGGCTCCCGGGCCCCGCCGCTCCGCGGCATGTGGGATCCTCTCGGACCGGGGCACAAACCCGTGTCCCCTGCATCGGCAGGCGGACTCTCAACCATTGCGCCACCAGGAAAGCCCTCTTTTTCACTTTTGATTTTAGATCAAAGTCAAATAAATTTAAACCATGGGCTTATGCATATTTATGTTCTTTAGTTCTCATTCTTTACATTCTACTTGTATTTTAATTTCCCATAGCTCTGATTCTTTTTCTTATTTACATTTGACCATTGTTTTATGTTATATACTAGAATTCATTTTATTTTATGTTTTAGAATTTACTTTAAATCTTTGTAGGATAAGGTGAAGTGTAATGAATGAATGAATGAATGAGTGGATTAGTTTAATGTTTACTAGGGCTTCAAAAAATCGTTGAGAGAACTGAGTACTTTTAGCTTGAAAACACAAAAGATGTTTTCAAAGTTCAATAGCATCTTATGAAAAAGAGAATATAGATTTCTGTTGCTATAAAGGACAGAAAATAAGACCAGTGTGTAGAAATTACTAGAAGGTGAAGTTCAACTCACTGATGAAAATTTCTTAATAGTTAAAGAGGTCTTAAAAAGGAACAGGATGCCCCACAAAGCATCAGGTTTTCTATCACTGTCACTATATTTGAACAGAAGTTGGACAACCACCAGCAGGGATGATCCTTTAGTGAGTGGGAGGCTGGACAGGTGGAATCTAAAGCCTCCTGCATCTTTGAGATTGTAATAAAATACATGTAATAAAATACATATTACGGCAAGAAAAACAATACATAGGTTCTTATAGCATCATGTTATCATTGATGACAGCAGTATTGGTAATCATAATAACAACACTAATGGCCATAATAACACAGTATAAGACTTTACAATTGCTTATATCTGGGGCATCATCAAAAGACATCATATATAAGCATTATTTCTCATCCCAATTTTACAGATAAGAAAATTAGGACGTTTCAAAGTGAAATAACAAACAAAGGTAATGAAATTGCCTAAGCTGACAATAAGTCAGCAAAAATTAAGGAGGTTATTTGCTAAACTACTAACTGGTTAACTAGCTAATGTTGACTCTAGTATATAAGAGGCTTAGAAAGGTTGAGATGTAAGTTTTGCCTAATGAAGAGCTGGCTGAGATGCCACGGATATTGAATTTGATCTTCTGATGTTTAACAACATGTCATGCTGCAGAACTTTGAGGAGTCCAGAGAACACTGAATTCCTGAATTACCTATTTTATAAGAGGATAGAGAAACTTCAGGGACTCTCTCTCTCCCCACTCTCCCCATCTCTGCCTTATTCTTTCAGACCAGATACTATAAATGACAAGGCACACTGCCACAAGAACCTCTGAGCTCACAGTTTTATAGCTTTGCAATCAGAGAAAAAAGGGATCTTTCCTGTAAGCTCTAATTTGAAAACTCCTGGGAAAGAATGCTGATTAGCATGAATCACCCATATACCAATCACCAGAGCCAAAAAATGGTGAAATGCCCCACAAGGAGTTGTGCCCATCCTGTGGTTTAGTGGTGTGGATTACTAAAAGCAGGAAAAGACAAAGCAATGTAAGTCCACAATACATATTTTCTTAATTGAAATAACTGAAATGTATAATAACCAGGCACTTCTAAATACATCTTTGAAATGGCTTTTTTTAGATGTGCATATATTAAAAAATTAAGTCTTCTAAACTTAGAGATTACTTGATCAAAAATATTATAATTTTACCTCATTTTTGGTTCTATTCTCCCTTATTTCTTTTTTTCCTTCCAGATTTTTATGATCTCACAGACATGAGTTAATTTGGCCATAATATGACTCTACTTCTGGTTCTGATTGTGAGAAGCTACTTAAGAAGGAAGGGTATTCGTGGAACACATCTGAATACTGACCGCAGACCAGCAGCCTTCCAGAAGACACTCTTAGTGACGACAACTTCTTTCCAGGTGTCTTCACTCTTGGTAACTGTATATTTTAATTTTACAGAAAAAAAGAAAAAGAAGAAAAGAAAGCCTTATTGTTAAGTTTCCATTCAGTGACTTATTGTAGATACAGATTCAGGTGTCGAACAACTCTTTACTGATGCCTACTCTGTGCCACTGTATTAGACTTTACAGAAAGAATGATGATCAAGAGAGAGGTGTTTCATGGGATCTTCTTCCTAGATAGTGAGGAAGACAATAAACAAATAAGCAAATAAATAAGCTAAATAATCACATGTTGTGAAAAATGGTATGAGATGAATAAACAGAACACTGTGATAGAGGTAAGCAGGGAGTTCTAGGTCAAGGATGACTTTTGCAAGAAGATGAAGCTAAAACTAAAGTATAGAGGATGAAAAGGAGTCAGCCACTTGGAGACTCAGGGGAAGGTGCTATAAGTCAGCGTTTCTCAACCTTGGCACTATTGACATTTTGGACCATACAATTCTTTATTGTGGGGGACTGTCTTGTCCATTGTGGGATGTTTAGCAGCATCACTGGCCTCAACCAACTGGATACCAGTAGTGGCACCCCTTCCCCACCCTAACTGTGACCACCAGAAATGTACTGGCCTTTGCCAAATGTCCCCTGGGAGAAAAAAATCATCCCCAGTTGAGAACCACTGTTCTAGGCAAAGGGAATAAAGAATGTAAAATCCTTGAATAGCATGAGATGCTGTTAGGGAAGTAAGGATAGATCATTAGTCCATTCAGGGGTCTGCAGGCCTTGGCAAGAATTTGGATTTTTTTTTATGTAAATAGTAAGCCATTGAACAATTTTAAGTTGGGGAGTAACACGTTGACATTTACAATAGGCTACTTTGGCTCCTGTGTGGGAAACAGATTTAAAACCATGAGGATAAATGAGATCTCAGGACCAGGCACTGTGGAACATTATTTATCTTCATTTAGAAGATAAAAGTAGACTGCAAAGTATAAGAGAAAACAGTATGAAAAGGAGCAACCAAAGAGGTTGGAGGAAAGCCATGAAAGAGGATGGTGTTACAAAAACTGGGAGGTGAGTCAAGGAGGAAGTGGTCGACTGTAACTAGATTTTTCTGGTTGGCCTCATCATCAAGTCACAGACTGAAGATTTCTCTGGAATTGCACTGGCTTAGCTCATCTTCTTGCCTAACTACAATTTCCTCTACAAATCTTCTGTATATAATTCCAAACTAAACAACCTGTTCAAGAACTTATAAAGGCTTCCTATTATAGCCCTGCATTGGCCTTGTTCATTCCTGTTTCTAAAACTTTGCTCTTGAAGTAGACATGTTTCCTCCTCAGTGCCTTCAAATATGCCTACCTATGAACCTTCCAAGCTGAAGCTCATATCTGATCTCCCACAGAAGCTTTCCCCAACAATTTTCGTCCACATAGATGTCTCTATTTTCTAAAAAATCAACAAAGCTTCCAGTTTTTCACTCTATCTGCTGAACACATTAGTTAAGGCTCATTGCCTGGAAATACAACAATGAAAAAATATGGTCCCTGCTCTCTAGAAGCTTACTAAGAAAATAACACTTGTCAATATTTCCTTGATGCATTTAGGAAAAAAGGAGTCTGCCTCATATCCAATCCTGAGGGGGCCATTCAGCTATTTCTCTATACTGTATTTCACTTTACCTCACCCAGCTGATTCATGCTTTGCCACGCCTTTAGATGTTGATTACCTCCTGGAACTACTGGATCACAGCTCCTCAGGAAAGAATATTGCTACTCTTACCACTTATCAGTGACAGGGTGAATATATCCTCAAGATGGTACATCTCCCAAAGTCTGAGTTATAATCACTCCAGAATAATAGTTAAGAGGCGTTTAAGTATGGTGGTGCTGATGATGTAATCTTTGGGTAGGCCTCATTCAAACAGTGTAAGATGATCTTTGGCATTCCAACTCTACTCTCTTTCATGATCTCAAGCCAGTGCGAGGTGCAGACATTTTTATTAATTTGGTTCCACCCAATAAATAACTATTGAATCAAACATACACACATATCCCCCAAGGACAAACAGTAATTCTCAGAGGCAATACATTTAAAACCTATGTTGTGACATTTCTAACTAAAAGTTTTCTAGGAGCAACTCCTGCCCTAAAATGCGGTGCACTGTCAGTTTTCCTTTTTTCTATGTTTGCTTCAGGCTGCCCTCTTGATGCTTAACTTGTGACCTATTATAAGTCTATCATTTAAAACTCAGTACTTAAATATGCCAAGAACTGGTAGAAAGTTTGAAATTACACGATTAAAAAAGTGTACAGTCAGGGTTTAGTCCAAATTTTTTTAAATTAATTCATTAATTTTTGGCTGCGTTGGGTCTTCATTGCTGTGCACGGGCTTTCTCTAGTTGTGGGGAGAGGGGGCTACTCTTTGTTGCGGTGCACAGGCTTCCCACTGTGGCGGCTTCTCTTGCTGCAGAGCACGGGCTCTAGGTGCGCAGGCTTCAGTAGCTGCAGCACGTGGGCTCAGTAGTTGTGGTTCGTGGGCTCTAGAGCACAGGCTCAGTAGTTGTGGCTCACGGGCTTAGTTGCTCTGCGGCATGTGGGATCTTCCCGGACCAGGGATCGAACCCGTGTCCCCTGCATTGGCAGGTGGATTTTTAACCACTGTGCCACCAGGGAAGCCTTTAGTCAAATTCTTGAGCAAGGTGAACTGAAGGGCATTCTTCTATAATCTCGAAATGAGGAAGGGAGATAGTATGAATCTTCATTATCCACAGTCCAAATTATTTTTCAAGAGTGCTCTGTCAGTTACATTTGCAAAGAAATATAGTACAACATAATTGTTATAATATAAATAAGTCCAGAAATGGTGAAAGAAGGGCAAGTCTGTCTCAGGAAGTTATGAAAGGTTCCAGGGAAGAAATAAGTACTCAACTGAGACCTACAGGATCTTGAGAGAACCTAGTAGATCAAAGAAGTGCAAGGAGTTCAGTATAGCTAGTGTGGAGTAAATGGGCAAGAATGGCAGATGAGATTAACAGTCTGGGGCCAGATCATGAAGAGGATGGGGGCCCCTGAAAAAATCTTGGTGAGGAATATCACGATTATATTTTCATGTTAGAAAAACTATTAATAGGCTGGAGTTGGACTGGAGTGGGAAATAACTAGATGCTATTGCAATAGTCAAGGGAGATGAGTTAGGAGAGATGATTACTTGATGGATTAAGGCAGTGAGAATGGAGATTAAAAAGAGAGGTGGATTTGAGAGATCCTTAAGGAGATGAGTCAACAGAATTTGATATTAGGATAGAGGAAATGAAGGAAATGTAATAGCGGGGTACCCATGGATTCTTGACTTGGGCAACTGGGTGCTATTACCTGAAATAGGGAATGAAAGCAGGCTAGGTTCCAGATGGTTGGGAAGAGATACGGCAGTAAGAATAGGGAATGGTAAAGATGCCCACGTCAATTTGGGACATAGTTAAGTACCTATATGAAATCCAAACGAAGATGCTGTTGCTTAAAAGTGTCTAACCTGAAGATATACATTTGGGAGTCCATGGTGCCCAGGATACTTACTAGGTAAGTCCATCATGGGGAAGAGATTGCTCAAGGAGACGAGGACTAACAACAAAAGAAAATGGATAGTTTGGAAACACAGAGGGCACACATAAGAAGAAAAATATTTAAAGTGCATCAAAGAGGTAGTTGCAGAAGCAGGAGAAAGTGGCACTAAGGAAACCAAGTGTAGAATTAATGGTGCTATTTTTTAAATGTAGAGTATTTTTTCCCTCATTCTCCAAACGTTTTAAATTTCCTGAAGGCAAGAACCATGTCTGAAATTTCACTGTATTTTCCTGAGTGCTCAATTCAGTGAAGGGAACATTAAATGTTCAGTAAATTCTCATTGATTCAGTCCCAGGTACTCTTTGCTTATACCGACCTAAAACGTTTCTTCGTTCTGTTTCTTCAAATAAACGTTTAGAGTTACCTACGAGTTTAGTTAAATCAGTTTTTATAATCTCTATGTTGTACCTGCAACAGCTTTGAAATGAGTTCCAAAACCTTACTACTTATTGGGAGGGATCAGTAGACAGTGGGTTTTTCATTTACTACTGTTCCTAAGAAACAAGTTATTCCAAAACAAAGTTTAGCCCATTCCCCAAGCATTAGCTTGCAACTTAAAACCTGTTGAAAGCACAGTAAGGAGGCAGACACATTTTTCTCACCACAATTAACCATTAACCGGGTCAACGTGTTTATTAAGTCTTTCAATTTATTAATAGTCACGAAACAACCAGCTGGGGTATATACACTCATACCAATGTAAGTCATTTAACTGCAAACAGATGCTAAAGAGAACTGAGTATTCGCAAGGGTTTCGAGGCCAGGCAGTACAGGTTTTCTCTGAGGTAACAACTCCTAACTTAAAGCCCAGTCCTTGGTGGATTCGCGTCCCTGAGCTTAGAAAATACTGAATAAACAAAGGACCAAGAGTATCGGAATAATCACCTCCGCCTGAGGAGCTATCCCTTCCTCCCCTCTACACCACACAGACCAACCTGCAGCCACCTTTCTCCAACAGCTAAGCCACAGCGCTCCGCTCCCGCCTTAGGAAAAATGGTCAAGCTCCTGCTCTCGCGGGATCTTGCGCCTCCGAGTAAGTCAACTGGATCGCGCGCCCCAACGAACCCCCGCGGGAACACAGTTCGTCAGGTCCCGAAAGCCGGGAAATCGCGTGCGGGGGCGGAGCCAGCTCGGTGAGCATGAAGGCGGGGCCCGCTCCAAGGAGGCGGGGCGGGGGCGAGGCGGGGATTGGGGCGGGGCTCCCAGGACCTGTTGATCGCAGGTGTCACTGCCCTGACTGGCAGTGTTGAGACGTGTGCGCATGCTCCGTGCGCAGGATCGCGCTTTGGGCGGCGGAGACCAGTCTCCTCTGCTCTAGTTCCCGGTGAGACCCGGTTACGGTGGCAGCTGTTGGTGTGTCAGCCTGTTGTCAGCTTGAGGCGGAGCTGGGCCAGCGGGAGGTAGAAGGCCCGTATTTCTCTACCTGAGCCGCACTCTCCCCTCACTAAAAGGACAGAGCTCAAGGTAAGTCTCCAAAACTAGTCCCTGGATGGAGGTCCAACGACCTGCTACCCCCATGGGCCTGACTCGGAGACCCTCATTCCAGTCCCAGGCCTCGTCTCTCCCCTCGCAGTCCCGCGACCTCCTCTCCCAGCCCACCCTCCTCGGGGCAGACTCAGGGCTCTTTGCCCGGGTTCTAGCGCCCGAGGTCACGCAGCTTCCCCGCCTCCTTCCCGCCGCGTCCGGGATCTGGCGGAGATGCCTTTGGCCAGGCTGGAGGCGCGCGCGAAGGGAGGAGGTGCTGTACTTACTGGGTCGTGGTTGTTAGTTGCTGCTGTGTTTGAGGGCTGGCCCGGGGCAGAACCTGAGATCCTGCTGGGTCGTTTACTGCATTGGGATTATGAATATTACGCTTACCTGGCGCCTGCCCCTCACTTTTCAAGCCACTGCCTCTCCCGAGCAGCAGCTTTTGAAAGGGGTCCAGGTAGTTATGTTGCCCTCTTTGGAGAAGAGATGATTCGTGAGAATCTTTGGGCTGGTGGTTTCTGGGTGGTAGTAGTAATTTAGAAAGTTAATGTTTAGCTTCTAAATGGCGACTTATGGGACGCTTACCAAACTACTTTTAAACATCGTTGGAGAACAGGAAGTACTTGCACAGGTGTAATACCCTCCGTTTCTAAAGACTGCAATCTGAGCGTGCTCTGAGGTTTTGTTATCCTGCTACAAGGTTTTCTTTATCAATGCGAAGCCTGATTAATGCTTGCAAAATGTACTGCAAGGCTTTATTTGTTAGATAGCAGAGTTGCCAAATGTTTTCTCATCTGGAAAAAAATATGTATTTTTTTGCAAGGAGTTTTCAAGGCTATTTCTGAGGGATGTTTAAATTTAGCAGGGTCTTTGTGATTAGGGTCTGATTCACTTTTCTGTTCTTTAAGGGAAAGCGTTGCTAATTCTCAATATTTAAAAGGAGGAGAAATTGCTAACAAAATTGTGATTGAAATGAACTTTTGGCTAAGTTAATACTTCTTGTTAGTTTAATTTTCTATGTCTTTTCAGTTCCATGATGATAGTCTAGGCATATAATCCTTAATCTTGTAAAGAGAAACTAAAACAAACGAAACTTATTTTGCAAAATCAGAATATATGATTTATCTACCATTGTCATAATTCCAAATAGACAAACTCACTGTAGGTAGGAGTTAATTATGTTCTGAAAAAACAAGGTTTTTGTTTTTATTTTACATTTTAGACGTTTTTAAAATGAGCTGTTTGGACAATTTGTTTAGGTTCATGATTACTGGTGATAAATCATGATGGTGATTTATTCAACTCAACTCACTGGTAGTTAGTGTATTTTTTACTACAGTGTGAAAAATAAGCAACCAAGAACAGATCTTTCCTTTTCCCTATTAACTAAAAAAACCTTTTTATAAATGTATGTAGATTGCATATAGTTCATGGAACTTGACACCAATAGTCATTCATTAATATTATTTTCTTTAGAAGATACAAAAAAGTAGTTTTTACAAGGAAAGCAATTTTAATGGTGGAAGGGCACCATTTTTCACCTAGTTTTCTTTTTCTTAAAAAAAAGAAATCACAAAACTTATGGTTTTAGTATGTACTGTGGGTCAAGATCTTTTCTATTATTTAGTGTCATATGTTTATTTTAAACTGTGTAGTATCAACAATTTTGGGATCATGGTTTAGGAGTTTGTTTTAGCAAGACAAAGAGTTTAAAGATGAAAATTCTGTTTTAAGGTAGTGTACACATTCAAAAGTCAAAATCACAGTTATTTTCCCTGCTGGTACTGTTTGGAACTCACCTATCATGCTAGAAAGGACATTTTTTACCCTACAATTTTCCAAAAATATGTTTGAAATCTATAAAGTGGTAGATTGAGCTATCCTACAAGGATGTTTAGTTACTAAAATACTTAGCAGATCTTGGTATTTGACAGCTTTAACTATAAGGTTTTTCTTAATTATAAGCCCTAAGGCACGCTACAGTAAGGTAACTTAGATATTTCATATGGAAGTATTTTGAACACAGGGTGTGCTAGATGTGTTTGGGCTCAAAAGATTGTCAGTATAGCCTACTGTTGCTCATGAGCTCTTGGATTAAAGGAGGAAGTGTGCTAATTTATGTCATATTTGGAGAGATAGCTACAAATTAGTGATGATACATATGTAGCATTAGTGTATTATTAATTTTGTACAGATGTAACGATTTTAGAAAATTTTGCATTACAGTATATGCACACAATAGGAACAAGGAATGTTCTACCACAGATAAAATTTTCAGAGGTTATTTAAACTTTAAATAACTATTTAATATCCTAATCTTGGCTAGTTATTTTCTTTAAATAATAGGAATACTACATATATAGAATATTTAGGCAAAAGTATTTGTTCTTTGCTTTTCCAAGTTAATCCATATCCTCTATCAGCAGTTCTTTTATAAACTAAGGGTACATGATTAGAACTGTGGTCTGTGGTTAGGACTGAATTTTAATGTAATTGGTTTTCTTTGGAATCATATATATTCTTTTTTTTTTCTTCCTTTTTAATTTTAGTCCCATGAATTTTATTTTGTGCTTTACAAACATTATTCTGAGGCGTCCATAGGCTTCATTAGGCCATCAAAGATGTCCATGACCTACCCCAGAGTGCCACAAAACATTGCATATGGTTGAAGAAATTTTGTTTTAGATGAGTCACTTCAGAAAAGTTGCTTCATATATTTGTAATTCATCAGAAAATAAAATGTTATACAACATAAATCATATTTCAATATCTTAGCTGTTTTAATGAATAAAGTCAGTTATCTGAGCTGTTGTGGTATTTTTGAATTAACTTGGAAATAATTACATTAGTCTTTTAGTCTTCTATTTTTTACAAATATTGACATGCAAAAAGCAGTTTGGAGAAATACTTTTCCTTTGGAATTTGGAAGGTTTTTTTTTACTTTTTGTGATTTTTCCAAGCTAGCAAATTTATTCAGTAAATATTTATTGACCTATTGTTGTATGCTAGGCACTAGAGATTGGAAAATTAATAAGACAATGTTGAAGTAGTCAGAAATAAGAGTTCTACCTTTCCTAAGCCTTGTCTTTGGCTATTCCCAATCCTCCCCCAACTGCATTGAGTTTACAAAGATAAAACAGTCTTTTTCTTACACCCTTGCTTTTGCAACATGCTGCTTCCCTTCTCTTCCAGCTTCCCAGTCATCTATACCACACCTGTGAATTATCTTCATTTTTGGTTACCACTGTATTTTTTACATCTCATTGTTAAAGATTTATAGAGGGAAGAGGGAAAAACTAAGGGAATGAAGATGATATGTGTATTGCATCTTAAGTGTAAGGAGAATACTGGATGGACAGCACAAGGGTTGGTAATGCAGGTGCGGGGAGCATTCTTACGACCCAGAGACATGATGTGAGCAATGTCAAGGGGCATTTTGGGTGCTCTAGTTATTGTTTATGGCTGGATGGATTGTCGTGTTATTTATGAATTAAAATCGTCATTAAGGAAGTTTTGAATTATTTTTCTGAAAAGTTGTACGTAGGTTGAATTTTTCTAAATTAAATCTTCTCTGTTGCTTACATTGTTATTTCAGAGTTGCTTTCCCTTTATTTCTGATGCATTGCCTTCTAATATTGTAACTCATTTCTCTTTCTCTAGCCCAAACAGCTTGTAAATGAATGTTTAAAATAATACTATGGTGAATCCACTTGTAAAATGAAGCATTCCCAAACATTTTTTTGTAAATTAGAATTTTTCATATTTTAAGTTTTCTTAAAGTAGGATAGTTCTATAAATGAATGTGCTTTTTTCTACTAAGAATGACTTATTAATAGATTTTAAAATTTAGAAATTAATACTTTATTGTACAGTTTAGCTGATGCCACTAATCTGGATTAAGGCTTTAGTCAAGATTGATATGTCAGTTTAAGGAAATGGAGAAATAATAAAATGGGGTATAAAATATCATAATACAGCTTTTACTTTTTCTTCAAATGTGTATTTATATTGTTAAAAAATCATTTTATATCAAAAATTGTGTTTTTGCTGTCATTATAATTAGCTTGCCTTTACCGAGTACCTGCTATGTTTTGGGCATTTATTAGGTATTTTATACATGGTTGATGATTCTTATAATAATTCTATGAACCTTTTTATATAGGTTATGATCACAGATGATGGAACTCATCTGCTTTTTTTTTTTTTTTTTTTTTTTGCGGTACGCGGGGCTCTCACTGTTGTGGCCTCTCCCATTGCGGAGCACAGGCTCCGGACGCGCAGGCTCAGCGGCCATGGCTCATGGGCCCAGCCGCTCCGCGGCATGTGGGATCTTCCCGGACCGGGGCACGAACCCGTGTCCCCTGCATCGGCAGGCGGACTCTCAACCACTGCGCCACCAGGGAAGCCCCTCATCTGCTTTTAATGATTGAGTAGTTGAGTAATGTGCTTTGTTGGTGGAAGCTTTTCAGAGGTAGAATAATTGAGAATCATGAGGTTAGTATCAAAACATGGATTCCTTCCTTGTCAAGAACCCATCAGGACATTGTTTGTTTACCAGGTACTTTGTGCTTTGGCTTCTTCTAAACTTCTCAGCCTGCATAATAAGCTCCTGCCCCTCTAATGATGGCCCTCCCTGTTTTTAGGTGAGCAGGCTGTTTGAACCCTGGAAGATTTTTCCTCCTATAAGGTACTGCTGTATAGGCCTGAGATAATCTTACCTCCTTGTCAGTATAGTACTGACACTAACCTAGCTGTGAGGTGATAGGAGATTGTCCTGTACCCTTAGTGCATAGGTCATCTTTGTTGATTTCAGAGGGTTTGTTGATTGAGGTTTCACTTTATTTCCTGAGCTTCATTCAATAAGTATTTAATAACTACCTACGATGTACTATGCATTGTTCTAGATGCTTGGAATTCACTTTATATTCTAAGAGGATTGGGAGGAGAAACAATAATAAACAATAATAAAAACAATGAGTCAATCGTATACTATATTAGTTGGCAAAGAATGCCAAGGAGAAAAGAAAATATAGAGCAGGGAAAGGGGAATTGGGAATGTGGAGTGGGTTGCAATTTTAAATAAGTATAGGCCTCATATAGAAGGTGATTTTTGAGCACAGGAATCATGCAGTGAGCCAAGGAGAAGCCCTGTGGGTATCAAGGGGAAGTGTATTCCAGGCAGAGGAATAGATAGTGTAAAGGCTTTAGAGCAGGAGTTTTCATGGTGGCCCATGAAGCTGAAAAGGAGAATGTACAGGGAAAGTAGTTAGAGATGAAGTTAGAGGTGAGAAGATGGACAGGTGTTATGTAATAAGAAATATATATTTGGTATCTGGCTGTTTCCTGGCACACAACTCCTAAAACTCTTGGAATCTACAAAGTGATAAATGTTTTCTGTGTGCTAATGAGATGACTGGTGGCTGGAGGTTAGCCTCAAAGTGGGAACTTATTGCCTGGAAACCAACCATGTGATTAGAGGATTGGAACTTTCAGCCCCCCCTTTAATCAAGCATGCCTACGTAATGAAGCCTCCATAAAAAGTCCTAACTGAAGGGGTTCAGGGAGCTTTTGGGTTGGGGAACTTGTGGAGGTGCTGGGAGGGTGGCGTTTGTTGAGACGGCATGGAAGCTCCCCTTCCCACATACTTTGCCCTATGCGGGTCTTCCATCTGGCTGTTCCTGAGTTGTATCCTTTTATAATAAACTTGAAATTACTCAAGTAAGCTATTTTCCAGAGCTGTGCTAGCAAGTGAATTGAATCCATGGAAGAGGTCAGTGGGAACCCCTAACTTATTGGTTATTGATCAGAAGTACAGATGACAACTTGGAACTTGTGGTTGGTGTCTGAAGTCGGGGGGGGGCAGTCTAGTGGGACTGAGCCCTTGCCTTGTGGAATCCGACCCTAACTCCGGTAATGTCAAATGGAGTTAAATTGTGATTTCTGCTGAGAATTAGAGAATTGCTTGTTGTGTAAAAATCCACACATCTGGGCTCAGAAGTGGTGTGAGAGTATAGAATAAAGTGTTTTTTACTTTTAGCAGATTTTTTACTTTGCAGGCCATTATAGAGACTTTTTGGTTTTTAATCTGAATTAATAAGGACCGATTACAAGGTTTTGAGCAGAGGCATGACATTATTATTTAATTTTAGAAGGATTTCTTGGTCTAATCTTGGGAATAGACTGTAATGGGTAAAGGCAGAAGCTAGGAGATAGTTAGGAGTCTGTTCTGGCAGTCCTGGGAAGAGCTGATCATGGCTAAGACCAGAATAGTAGAAGTGGAGGTGGTGAGAATTGGTCACATTCTGACTGAGATATGCAAGAAAGAGGAGTCAAAGATGATACCAAGATATTTCTTCTGAGCAACTGGAATGATGAAGTTACTATCAGCTAAGATGGGGAAGAAGATATAGGTAAAGCCAGAGTTCAGTTTGGGGCTTTGTCAAGGCAAAGGAATGTTAGGTTATGCCTGCTTTGGCATGCTTTTCTTCTGAACATGATGTCTTAAAGCAGATTGACATAAGCCATTGCCTTTAATGTTCATACTCTGTGTCCTGGATACACATGCACTCTTGTTTTTCTCTAATTAGTTACCAGTGAAAACTTGTGATTAGTAAAAGCCAGAAGAAATAAAGCACAGTTCTTTATTGTACACAAAGAAACTGAGCAAAGAAAATACAAAACATTGAAAATTACTTAAAATTTGCTGTTTTTGGTGGTGGTGGTATAGATTGTCCTTATTACTTTAGTTTTATTTTCTGTGTTTGTTTTATAAATTTTCTAGTATAGTCTTCTCCAGTTCCTCTATTTGTAGAGTGACAGTGGTTTTCTCTATCAAAGGACATCTATTCTTCGGTTGTCTTTCTTACTGTAATCCTTTAACTTTGTAAAAATGAGATACCTCTATAACGAATGAGATTTTTTTATTGCTTTAACTTGCTACATATTTATATATAGGTATATTTATCTGTATACCTATAGATAGCTTGCAATCTAGTTATCTAAAATAAAGCCTTAAATACTTTTACTAATAAGATGAACAGTTGTAATATATCAGTGAAAAGTCTTAAGTGTGTCCTTGAGTAGCTGTATTGCTTATTTGTGAAAAGATATTAAAATGAAATTTCACTTTACAGTTTGATGGCTCAGCCAGGGTACTATTAAGAATAATTTCAATTGCTTTATTAACAGTGATTCTGTACTACTATACTACTACTATTCTATCCTACTATACCTAGACTGTAGGTATTTCTAATTTCCTTTATGCAGTATTTATATGTATTTTAGATATCTATATAAAAAACAAATACTATTTTATAATCAAAACCCAATATACTGAAAAGAACAAATAAAGGAGTCTCATGGCTTTATCAGCTATCGTGTTAGTCTCCTAGGGTTCCTGTCACAAATTACCACAAACGAGATGGCTTAAAACAATAGAAATGTATTCTCTCACAGTTCTGGAGGCTGGAAGTGCAAAATCAAGGTGTTGGCAGGATTGGTTCCTTCTCAGGGCTCTGCATAGAATCCTTCCTTGGCGCTTTCTAGCTTCCAGTGGTGGCTATCAATTCTTGGTTTTCCTTGACTTGTAGCTGTATCATTCTAACCTCTGCCTGTCATCTTCACATGGTATTCTCTGTGTGTGTGTGTCTCTTCTTCTAATGACTTCTGCTAGTCTATTGGATTAGGCCTCATCCTGATGACCTCTTCATAATCTAATTATATCTGCAAAAACCCTGTTTCCAAATGAGGTCATGTCCAGAGGTTCTAGAGGTTAGGTCTTCAAAATATCTTTTTTTTCTTCTTGGTGTGTGTGTGTGGGGACACACAATTTAACCATAAAATGAGTTCAATTTAAGCTATTATTACCATTTACCTAGACTGTTCTAGTAGCGTAATCAAATCACTGTTTGTTAGAATTTGAATATATTCTATGTAGCCTAGTCCTCTCCATTTTAAAAATAGGGAAGGAAATTTACCTCAACTAAAGACTTTAGTGTGCTGTAGATTTCCTAATTATTTAAGATACTGGGCTTAAAATTTGGGGGAAGAAATGGAGTTAGTATCTAGGGTAATGAAGGAAAGAAGCCCTGGAATCTTGCTTTTTGGGGTTAACTTATTACTGGTAAAACACTGATTCATAAGAAAGCAGCAGTGATTTTCTTTCTCTCCTTTTTCTTTTCATTTCCCTTTCAAACTCCTGGCACATTTTCAAGTTCAAATTCAAAATTTTAAATCATAAGTTTGAAATACTTGCGTAAGATAAAATTGTCAATCCTTCTCAAACTTTTCCAATTAATTGAAGAGGAGGGAATACTTCCAAACTCATTTACAAGGCCAGCTTTACACTGATTCCAAAGGTAAATAAGGACACTATAAGAGAAGAAAACAATAGACCAATATTGCTGATGAATATAGGTACAAAAATTCTCAATAAAATATTAGCAAAGCAAATTCAGTAGCACATTAAAAGGATCCATCACCATGATCAAGTGGGATTGATCCCTGGGATGCAAGGGTGGCTCAACATTTGCACAATCAATAAGTGTGATATACCACATTAATAGAAGGAAAGTTAAAAATCATATGCGTATCTCAATAGATGCAGAAACAGCATTTAGCGAAGTTCAACTTACTTTCAATATGAAAGTTCTCAACAAAGTGGGCGTAGAGGGAACATACTTCAACATAATAAAGGCCATATTTTTAAGCCCACAGCTAACATCAGACTCAACTCCAAAGCTTTTCCTCTAAGATCAGGAAGATGAGGGTGCCCACTCTCACCACTCCTATTCCACATAATACTGGAAGTTACAGACAGGGCAGTTAGGTGAGAAAAAGAAATAAAAGACATCTGCATCAGAGAGAAAAAAGTAAAGTTTCTCTGTTTACAGATGACATGATATTATATATAGGAAATTCTAAAAACCACCAAAAAACTTTTAGAACTAAAAAATAAATTCAGTAAAGTTGCAGGATACAAAATCAACATACAGAAATTTGTTACATTTCTATGCACTAACAATGAATTGTCTGAAAAAGAAAGAACTAAAACAGTCCCATTTATAATAGCATTAAAAACAATAAAATACTTAAGAATAAATTTCACCAAGGAAGTAAAAGATCTGTACACTAAAAACTATAAGATGTTGATGAAAGAAATTGAAGCCAAACAAAGAAATGGAGATACCCCATGTTCATGGATTGGCAGAATTAATATTGTTAAAATGTCTATACTACCAAAAGCCATCTATAAATACAGCACATTTCCTATAAAATTCCCATGGTATTTTTCACAGAAAGAGAAAAACCACTTCTAAAATTTGTAGGGAACCACAAAAGACCCAAAGCTATCCTAAGAAAGAAAAACAAAACTGGAGGCATCACACTTCCTGATTTCAAACTGTACTACAAAGCTATAGTAATCAAAACTGTATGATACTGGGGGAGTGGCCAAGGGTTGCAGAGTAAGAAGACCCTGAGCTCACCTCTTCGCATGAATACACCAAAATTACAAATATTTACAGAGAAACTATTGGTGAGTAAAACCAGAAGGCTAGCAGAAAATATCTTCTACAACTAAAGATATACACGAGACAGGTAAGAGGGCGGAGATGCAGTATAGTAAAGACCCATAACCCCAGGTTAGACACCCACAAATGGGAGGATAACTACAACTGCAGAGGTTCTCCCCAAGGAGTGAGTGGTCCATACCCCACATCGAGCTCCGCAGCCTGGGGGTCCTGCACTGGGAAGATGAGACCCCAGAACATTTGACTTTGAAGGCCAGTGGTGCTTACTTTCTAGAGAGCCAGAGGGCTGTGGGAAATAGAGCCTCCATTCCTAAAGGGTACATACAAAATCTTACATGTTCTAGGACCCAGGGTAAGCAGTAATTTAAAAAGGACCCTGGGTCAGTCTGAGTTGCTGATCTTGGAGGTGTTCCTGGAGAGACAGAAGGCAGCTGGGGCTCATCCTGGCCATAGACAGTGGTGGCACCATTTTTGGGAGCTCATTCTACCACATGGACATTGGTGCTGGTAAGCATCATTTTGGATTCTTTTCTCTAGCTTATTAGTGCTGGCACCCGGCCAGGCCCACTGGCCTGTCAGCACAAATACTAGGATGCCTCAGGCCAAGAAACTAGCTGGCCTGAGGCTCAGCCCTACCCACCAGCAGGACTGCTGCTCTAAGATCTTATGAGCCCACAGCCACTGTAGGACCCAGCTCCATACACTGGTGTGCTGGCACTAGCCCCAGGACCCCACAGCCAGGGACCTTAGAACTCCACCCAAGAGTGGGCCAGCACTAACCCTGGGATCCCCTGGGCCTCAGTCCCACCCACCAGCAGGCCAAAACACCAGCTCCAGGAACCTGTAGCCAGGCCCCAGGACCTGGCTCCGCTCACCAGTGGGGCAGCACTAGCTCCAGGATCCGCCCTTACCTACTAGTCACTGGGCAGGAACCAGGCCTGGGAACCCCTGGGCCCTGGCCCCACCCATCTGTGGGCAGACACCAGCCCCAGGACCAACACAGCCCCTCAGCCAGCCACCTTGGGATCTGGCCCCACCCACTGGTAGGCTAACATTAGCTTTGGGATACACCAAACCCCACAGCCAGCTGTGTCAGGAACGGGCTCTGCTCACCAGCATGCCCACACCAGTTCCAAGATCCCCTAGGGCCCTGCAGCCAGAGACCTGGGAAGTCAGCTCTGTCCTCCAGTGAGCTTGCGCTAACCTGGGATCTGCTAGGCCTGGCCTCACCCCACCAGCAGCTCACCGCCAGATTGGAGACACGTTGGACCCCTCAGCCAGCTGCCCCAGGATCCAGCTCCACTCACCAGTGGGCTAGCAACAGCTTTGGGACACCATGGACCCTGCAGACAGCTGTGTTAGGAATTAGACCCATCCACCAGCAGGCTGACTCTAGAATGAAGACCCCCACTCCTGCAGCCACCCACTCCAAAACCTGGTTCCTCCCACCAGTGGGGCAGCAATAGTTACAGGACGGCCTCCACCCCGGCCCCACAGCCAGCAGCCTTGTGAACTGGCCCCACCCACCAGCAGCTGGCAGTCTCCACACAAAACATGCCTGGCAGTCAACCAGAATGGCAGCCAGCCATGCCTACTAGACTGCCCATAATAGTCAGCCCACCACAACAGCACACTCCCTTCTGGTCGTTAGAGCTATTTCAAGAGCACACGGAACATTCTTCAGGATAGATCACATGCTAGGCCATAAAACAAGCTGTGGTAGATTTAAGAAGATTGAAATCATATCAACCATCTTTTCTGACCACAACTCTGTGGGACTAGAAATCAACTACAAGAAAAAAACTACAAAAAAACACAAACATGTGGAGGCTAAACAACCAATGGATCACTAAAGAAATCAGAGAGGAAATTTAAAAATACGTAGACACAAATGAAAAAACACAACAATCCAAAACCTGTGGGACACAGGAAAAACAGTTCTCAGAAGGGTTTATTGTGATACAGGCTTACCGCAGGAAAGAAGAAAAATCTCAAACAACCTAACCCTAAACCTAAAGGAACTAAAGAAAGAAGAACAAACAAAACCCAAAGTTAGTAGAAGGAAACAAGTCATAAAGGTCAGAGCAGAAATAAGTGAAATAGAGACTTTAAAAAAAGCACTAGAAAAGATTAATAAAATTAAGAGCTGGTACTTTGAAAGGATAAACAAAACTAATAAACCAGTAGCCAGAATCATCAAGAAAAAAGAGGAGAGGACCCAAATCAATAAAATCAGAAATTAAAAAGAAGTTACGATCAATACCACAGAAATAAAAAGGATCCTAAGAGATTACTATGAACAATTATACACCAATAAAATGGGCAGCCTAAAAGAAATGGACAAATTTCTACAAATGTACACCCTCCCAAGACTGAACCAGGAAAAAATAGAAAATATTAGCAGACCAATTACTGGTAAAGAAATTGGATCAGTAATTAAACAACTCCCAAAAAATGAAAGTCCAGGACCAAATGGCCTCAGGTGAATTCTGCCAAACACATAAAGAAGAGTTAACACCTATTCTTTTCAAACTATTCAAAATATCGATGAGAGGGGAACACTTCCAAACTCATTTTACGAGGCCAGAATCACCCTGATAACAAAACCAGACAAAGATATCACACAAAAAAAGATTACTGACCAATATCACTGATGAACATAGACACAAAAATCCTTAACAAAACAGAAGCAAACTGATTTCAACAATACATTGAAAAGGTCACATGTCATTGTCAATTGGGATTTATCCCAGGGATGCAAGGATGGTTCAATATCTGCAGATCAGTGTGATTTCCCCATTAGCAAATTGAACAATAAAAATCATATGTTCATCTCAGTAGATGCAGATAAAGCTTTTGACAAAATTCAATATCCATTCATTATAAAATTTCTCAACAATTTGGGTATAGAGGAACCTACCTCAACATAATAAATGCTATGTATGACAAGTCCACAGAAAACATTTCACATAACAGTGAAAAGCTGAAAGCATTTCCTCTAAGATCAGGAACAAGATAAGGATGCCTACTCCTGCCACTTTGATTCAACATAGTATTGGAAGTCTTAGCCACAGCAATCAGATGAGAAAAAAAATAAAAGGAATGCAAATTGGAAAGGAAGAAGTAAAACTGTCACTATTTGGAGATGAAATGATACTACACATAGAAAATCCTCAAGATGCCACCAAAAACTATTAGAGCACATCAAAGAATTCATTAAAGTTTCAGGATACAAAATTACTGTGGAGAAATTTGTTGCATTTCTATACACTAACAATGAACTATCAGAAAGAGAAATTAAGAAAACAGTCCCATTTACAATTGCATCCAAAAGAATAAAATACCTAGGAATAGATCTAACTATGGAGGTAAAAGACCTGTACTTGGAAAATTATGTCACTGATGAAATAAATTGAAGACAATACAAACAGATGGAAAGATACACTGTGTTCATGGACTGGAATAATTAATATTATTAAAATGATCCTACTACCCAAGGCACTCTATATATTCAGTGCAATCCCTATCAAAATACCAATGGTATTTTTCACAGAACTAGAACAAATAGTTCTAAAACTTGTATAGAAGCACAAAGACCTTGAATAGCTGAAACATTCTTGAGAAAGAAGAACAAAACTCGACATATCATGTTCCCTTACCTCAAACTATACTGCACAGCTACAGTCATCAAAACAGTATGATACTGGTGGAAAAACAGACACATAGATCAATGGAACAAAATAGCCCATAAGTGAACCCACACTCATATTGTCAATTGATCTACAACAGAGGAAGCAAGAATATACAGGGGAAAAGACAACATCTTCAATAAATGGTCCTGGGAAAACTGGACAGCTACATGCAAAAGAATCAAACTGGATTAATCTGTTACACCATGCACAAGTATAAATTCAAAGTGGATTAAAGATTTAAATATAAGACCTGAAAGCATAAATTCTGGAGGAATACATAGGGAATACTCTCTTTGACATCAGTCTTAATAATATTTTGGGGGATATGTCTCCACAGGTAAGGCAAACAAAAGTAAAAATAAACAAATGAGACTACATCAAACTAAAAAGCTTTTGCACAGTGAAGGAAACTATCAACAAAAGGAAAAGGCTACCTCCTGAATGGGAGAAGATATTTGCAAATGATATATCTGATACAGGGTTAATATCCAAAGTATACAAAGAACTCATACAACATCTGAAAAACAACCTGATTAAAAAATGAGCAGAGGATATGGATAGACATTTTTTCAGAGAAGACAGACAGATGGCCAACAGGCACATGAAAAGATGCTTAACATCACTAATCATCAGAGAAATGCAAATCAGAAGCACAATGAGATATCACCTCACACCTTTCAGAATGGCTGTCATTAAAAAAGACAACAGATAACAAGTGTTGGTGAGGATGTGGAGAGAAGGGAACCCTCATGCACTATTGGTAAGGATGTAAATTGGTCAGCCACCGTGGAAAGTAATATGGAGATTCCTCAAGAAATTAAAAATAGAGCTGCCAAAAAAAGAAAGAAAAAAAGAACTGCCATATGATCCAGCAATTCCACTCCTGAAGAAAACAAAAACACTATTTTGAAAAGATGTATGCACCCCTATGTTTATTGCAGCATTCTTTACAATAGCCAAGATACGGAAGCAACCCAAGTGCCCATTGTAGATGAATGGATAAAGAAGAGATGTTACATATATTTATATACATACAGTGGGATATTATTCAGCCATAAAAAATGAAATCTTGCCATTTGTGACAACTTGGATGGACCTAGAGAACATTATGCTAAGTGAAATAAATCAGACATAGAAAAACAAATACTGTATGATTTAACTTATATGTGGACTCTGAAAAACAAATGAACATACATAGCAAAACAAACAGAGTTATGGATATAAAGAACGAACAGGTAGTTGCTAGAGGGCAGAGGGTTGGAGGAAGGGAAGAAGTAAGTGAGGGAGCTTAAGAGGTACCAACTTCCACTTGCAAAATAAATGAGTCATGGGTATGAAATGTACAATGTCGGAAATATAGTCAATAGCTATGTAATATCTTTGTAAGGTGACATATTGTAACTTTTTTTTTGAAATGTATAGAAATACCAAATAACTTTGTTGTGTAACAGGCGCTAACATAATGTTGTAGGTCAGTTATACTTCAAAAATGAACAAACATAAACTCAATAGGCAAAGAGCAGATTGGTTACCAGAGGTAGGGGGTGGGTGGAGTGGGGAAACTGGATGAAGGTTGTCAAAAGGTACAAACTCCTAGTTATAAGATAACTAAGAACTAGCGATGTAATGCACAACATGATAAATAGAATTAACGCTGCTGCTTGTTATATATGAAAGTTGTTAGAGTAAATCCTAAGAGTTCTCATCATAAGGAAAATATTTTTTCCTACTTCTTTAATTGTGTATCTATATTTGATGATGGATGTTCACTAAACTTATTGTGATAATCATTTCATAATGTATGTAAGTCAAATCTTTATGCTGTACACGTTAAACTTACACAGTGCATGTGACAGTTGTATCTCAATAAAACTGGAAGGAAAAAAAGGAATCTGAGTACCCTTTAGCTATCACTTTCTGTGCCCGTTCCCACTCGTTCTCCATAGCCCCCACTTTTCCAGTCTAAGCAACTACTTATCTACTATCTGTCTCTAGATTTCTCTCTTTTGGACATTTTGTATGAATGGAATCTTACAGTGTGTGGTCTTTTGTGACTGACTTTCAATTATCAAAATGTTTTCAGTGTTTATGTTGTAGCATGTTTAAGTACTTCGTTTCTTTTTATGGCTGAATAATATTCCATTGTGTGTGTGTATACACACACACACACACACACACACACACACACTGTATTGTATTCATTCTTTAGTTGAACATTTGGGTTGTTTTTCCACCTTTCAGCTGTTATAAATATTGCTGTGTTAGCTCTTTTCTGCACAGCTTCCCAAATATTTATTGAAAGAATAAATATAGAATCACGTTTAAATTCCTAGAATAAACCTTATTATTTTTTTCAATGGTACATTATTCTTTTGACACAGTGATAGATTGTTTGTTAGTGTTCTGTTTATAAGTTTTACATCTTTAATCACATGTCACACTGGTCTGAGGTTTATCATGGTTTGATATTAAGGTTATGTTAGCTTCATGACATGATTTGGGGTTCTTTGTATTTTATTTTCATGTGGCCTGCGGTATTTTAACATTAGAATTAACAGTTCTTTAAAGTTTAGGTAAAATTTAACTTTGAATCCATCTGATCCAGATGGCATTTTCAATGGAAGAACTTTTGTCTCCTTTCCATTTTCTTGTCTTTAAAAAATTTTTCTACTTCACTTGAGTTAATTTTGGTAATTTGAATTTTGCTATGAAATTACCTGCTCCTTTAGATATTCAAAGTTATTGTCATAAGATTTAAGTGGTATTCTTTTGTATTTCTTTTGGTTGCTCATCTATATGTGGTCATTTCTCCTTTATCAATCCTATTCTTCGGGGCTTCCCTGGTGGCACAGTGGTTGAGAGTCTGCCTGCCAATGCAGGGGACACGGGTTTGTGCCCCGGTCCGGGAAGATCCCACATGCCGTGGAGCGGCTAGGCCCGTGAGCCATGGCCACTGGGCCTGTGCGTCCGGAGCCTGTGCCCTGCAATGGAAGAGGCCACAACAGTGAGAGGCCTGCATGCCACACACACACACACAAAATCCTATTCATGTTATATTTCTCTTTTCTTTAATCATGCTTGTGAAGATTTTTTTTATTAGCTTTTCAAAAGTTTAGTTTTAGATTTATGTTTTCTTTCTGTTGTTTGCCTATTAATGGGCTTGAAAAATCAGTCTCTTTCTCTCTCTCTCTCTCTCTCAAGGTTTCACAATTTTCATCCTACTTCCTTTCTTCCTTACATCATGTTTGGATTTTTGTGTTATCTATTGTTTTTCTTTCTGGGTTTTTCAGCCTTTAATTCTGGAAAAATCTTAATCTTTCTAAAAGTGTCTACTCTGTTTACTTTCTCCCCTTTCTTTCTGGGGATCCTTTTAGATAGTTTTTGACACTTTTAGATTTCATCTGTGTATCTTAGCTTTTTGAAAATGTTTATATTTTCCACTCTGTTTTTTTTAATACTTTTAGGAGAATTTCTAGACCTGGACTTACTGCTCATTAGTATGATGTTTCCTTCTATTCATTTTGCTAGTTAACTCATCCTTTGAGTTTTTTCTTTCAGCAGTTTCAAAAATGTACTCATTCAATTGGTGGATATGTATTAAGTTTATTTTAAATTTGTGTTCCCTTTGGTCTGTTCATTCTGTTTCCTGTGGTGTAGATTGTTCAGTTTGTTGCCTTTCTCTCATAATGCTCATACTCTGCAAGTATCTGGTTATCTTTTTCCTGGGAGTACCAAGTGATAAGCTAGTAATATTTACATGATGAGAAGAATGAAAGCAGTAGACTCTGATTTGTGTTTCTTTGGATAATTTCAGAGAGCAGAGGTGGGGACGTAAAGGCTTGATTTGGGGTGATATGGCTTAAGAGTTGATTCCAAAAAGAACTTCCTGTTTACTCGGTTAGAGGCGTGATCTTCTCCAGGTCCTACCATCCTCTGTTCTATTTGTGGAGTAGGGCGAGGATAGAACACGCAGGGGCCTTGCAGGTGTCTGTACTTGTTACCACTTCCCAAACCAACTGTTCTCTGATGCTTACCTGATTTTTTTTAAACATTTTTATTGGAGTATAATTGCTTTACAATGGTGTGTTTGTTTCTGCTGTATAACAAAGTGAATCAGCTATACATATACATATATCCCCATATCTCCTCCCTTTTGCATCTTCCTCCCATGCTTACCTGATGTTATAATTTCCTTTACCCTCCAGATGGCCCTGGGGTGGTAACAGAGCTTTCCTGTTTCATTGCATTGTGTGGGGTGGGAATTCTCTGCCCAGAGCAATATGGAGAATGGAAAAGGTCACAACTAAGAAGACTTTCCCAGTCTGTAACACTTGGCCCTCTTTATCTCTTGACTGCTGTTTCCCTCACATTCTGGCAGCCAGTTACTTAATGTTTCTCCGTTTCTCCTTATACTATCTGTTGCTTTTGTATAATCTCCGGAGTTGGGTTGGAGGAAGGGAACCAGGAGGACATATAGTTTGACATCTTGCACAGGAACAGAAACTACAATATTTTAAAATTATCTATTTGTGTGTGTGCCCATCACAAAACAACTCATTATGGTAGGGATTGTTTCATGTATCTTATCACAGTTCAGGGTAAGACCTGGTGCCTAGTTAAATGATTGTTGAAAGAATACCATTTCAAAGGATTCTTCCATTAAAAACACAAGTTAACTACCGATACAGAGCTTTCTTAATGTTGTAAAATCATAACTACATTTATTAAAAATTTGTATGAAAGTTTTTAGGATTATTTAGATCACTTTAGAGGAAGTTATAATCCACAGAGTTACAACAAAAAGAAAAAAACTAACATAATGTAGTGTTTTATAATTCTTGAAACATTTAACCTATGTTAAACAGGGCTGTTATTCTTGTCCCCATCTTATAGATGAAGCTATGAATCAGAGATGACAAGAACTTATCTAAGACCAAACAGCTAATAAGTGATGAGCTAATACGTGGGGCTGCAAACAAAAGTCTCCTGACTTGAATTCTGTAAAGACTAATGCCTTTCTTCTTTATTCCTCAGTGCTTTGCTATCTTAGTGGGTATTTGATCAATGGAATTGAACTGACCTATAATGTTCTGTCCTCTCATGTTTTTGTGCTGTGAAGTGAAACTCAATGGCTTTCATCTAGAGTTTAAATTTAAAGCCAAAGTCCTTACACAGGGCTTTTGAGGCCCTTCATGATCTCTCTCTCTTTCCCATCCACCCTTTTCATCTATTCTCCTCTTTGTTCATATTTATTCTGCCACACTGGGCTTCTTACTACCTTCCAGTATGCCACGCACGCTGTTCACTCTGCTAGAAGTGCCTTCTCCAGAGTGGCATCTTCACCTCCTTCAAATCTTTGTACAAAGGTAACGTTCTCAATTACAGTTTCCGAGACTATCCTATTTAAAAGTGCAAACCATCTACCATTATATACACTTCTGATCCCCTTTGCTTGAATTGTTTTTCCATGAGCACTCAGAGCATAACTCTTCTAGTACACTCTACAATTTATTATTCACTGAATCATGGTCTGTCTTTCCTCATTAAAATGCCAGTTCTAGTGCCTGGCATAGTACATGGCTCAATAAACACTTGTTGAAAGAATGAATGCAGGAAGGAAATTCAATTGATTAAACTAAACTTTAGTAGTAATACTTGATTGTTTTTACTTTAGAAGTTGAACATTTTGAAGTCCTTTTAGCCAGGAGTATGTGTTCATGAATAGTATGGAAATTTACTCTAATTCACTAAGATTTGTTTATCAATTTAATGTTTCTCCTGAGTTTTTTTTTTTTTTTCGTGGTACGCGGGCCTCTCACTGTTGTGGCCTCTCCCGTTGCGGAGCGCAGACTCCGGACACACAGGCTCAGCGGCCATGGCTCACGGGCCCAGCCGCTCCGCGGCATGTGGGATCCTCCCGGACTGGGGCACGAACCCATGTCCCCTGCATCGGCAGGCGGACTCTCAACCACTGTGCCACCAGGGAAGCCCTCTTCTGAGTTTTAACGCATGTCAATTTACATAAAATCTATTGACTTTCTTGCAGAAATGATATGATTCTCTGTAACATAGATAACAATATAGAGTCTCTGTAGAGTCTCTGTTTAGTAAACAGCAGTACAGTATTGGTAGCAAAGTTAGTATTATTCAAAACACTGCCTGAGATCTAAGTTGATTCTAGTTTTCTTTAGAACATGAAACCATCATATGACCATTGAAATCTTGAAGTAGGTAGCAATTGATGTCACCTTGATATGTTTTGAAAATTTAAATGATGAACTGTTTTCATTTTCATATTTTAAGAACATTATTAGTTCTAATCATTTTCTGATTATATATATAATATTTTAATTATGTATTCAATATTTGTATCCATATAGTAAAGTAGGAATTTTCTTTATTAGCCTTTACTTTTATTTAAACATTTCTTTTTTTTCTTATAGGTTTGCTTTGAGGTCACATTGATATGAAATATGAAGTCACCTTTAATAACTTCATCTGGGAAAGAGAAAGACTTCTTTCTTATTAAAGAAACACAAGGAAAACAAATGACCAAATGAATCATACCAAATGCTAACTCTACATCTTTTTGTATCATCTGTTTTTAAAACCATCAAGACAAATGACTTGTGCTTTAAAGAATATGATTTGTTCATCAATGTTACTTTAGCAGTTTTTAAAAAATCTTTTTCACCTTAAACTGTACTCTTATAAAATTTAACACAAAGATTTTTAAATCTTTAAGACCTTGTTTAAAATAGCTTTCTTTTTTAGTTTTCAGAACTTCAATCCTTAATGTACCCTTTTTTTACTTGACAAAGTCCTCAAAACTACAGCATCAGGAAAGATATGGACTTGGAAACTTATGTTATGGTAATAGGCTGCAGCGAATTTAAGTGGATCATTCAAGAAACCATCCATTTTATCATCAGAAGTGTCACATAAGTATATAA